>NC_059174.1:51304529-52702536 GCF_019923935.1 Bubalus bubalis
CATCATCGTCGCGGAGGGTAAAGAGTTACAGTCAGATGATTACCCCCGGCAGGGAATGGAGTTACAGCCCGACTGAAGCGTTCAGCAAGGTCGAGAGTTACAACCAGGAGAGTATGCCCAGCCGGCCCCAAAGTCACAGCAGGTCTAGCAGCCCCAGCCGGCCCCAAAGTCACAGCCGGTCGAGAACACCCAGAAGGGCAAGAAGTCACAGTCAGGAGAGGACCTACAGCAGGGTGAGAAGTCACAGTTGGAAGAGAAATCACAGCAGGGCAAGAAGTCGTACCCGGAAGGGAACTCCCAGTCAGACGGGAAGACAAAGTCAGTCAAGAATCCGCAGCAAGGGGAAAAATTATAACCAATCTAGAACCCCCAGAAAGGAAAGAAGTCACAGCCGGTCTAGAAGCCACAGCAAGGAGAGCGGTTACAGGCGATCTAGAACTCACAGCAAGGAGAGAGGTCGCATATGGTCTAGAACCCCCAGCAAAGAAAGAGACCACAGCCGATCTAGGACCCCCAGTGAAGAGAGAGACCACAGTCGATCCAGAACCCCCAGCAAGGAGAGAGAGTACAGCCAAACTAGAACCCTCAGCAAGGAAAGATATTACAGCCGATCTAGAACCCCTAGAAGAGAGAGAGATCACAGACGATCTCCAACCTCCAGCAAGGGGAGAGATCACAGCCAACCTAGAACCCCCAGCAAGGAGAGAGATCACAGCCAAACTAGAACCTCCAGAAAAGAGAGAGATCACAGACGATCTCAAACCTCCAGCAAGGGGAGAGATCACGGCCGATCTAGAACTCCTGGAAAGAAGAGAGACCACAGCCGAACCAGAATATCCAACCAAGAAAGTGACCCTAACAAGGAGAGCAATTCCAGCCAATCTACAACCCACAGCAGTCTCAGCAGGAAGGGATCCCCCAGCAGAGCACAGAGTCCTAATGGGAAGAGAACACCTAGCGAGACAAGGAACCACTCGTGGTCAAGATTTCTTAGCAGAGCCCCAGTCCCAAACCAGGATGATACACAAGCCGACACTACCGCCTCTAAGGCCGTCTCACCTGGAGAAAGGTCCTCGTCATCTTCTTCCAAGCTGGCGTAGCCCCCCGTCTCAGCTGGCTCACGGGTCTCTGTCATGGCCGGGGGAGGGGACAGGAGACAGGAGCAGAGCAGAAGCTGGGCAGTGTCCCTCCCTGGCCAGCTTTCCACAGCCACACCTTGGCCACAGGTCTTCTAATGTGGATGTCAGCTCGTAGTGAGGGATGCTGGACAGGGGAAGGAAAGACCTGTGGCGACAATAAATTTTTACATAGCATCTGCCTCCCCAGGACTCAGTGTGCTCAGTGTGGGTAAGGCAGATGATCCCAGCTCTGTCCTAGCTGTCTACAGGGCCTTGACTGCAGGCTCTGTCCCTCTTGTGGGCTTTAATTTCCCCATCTGGTTCTCATTCAATGGGGTGTGAAAGGATAATATTCCAAATTATTTAACAAGGAGTACTAACATGAGCACCAATCAGGACTGAGAGTGGAATGTGGGCCTCTTGCCAGGCATTAATCCTTACTTGCTGGGCCCTGGAGTTGGGAGAAGACTCCAAATTGGGAAGCAGGGGTAGGGATTACTTGGTATACTGGTGATACACCAACCAGTCTAGAAGTCATTCTGTATTTTAACAACTAGTAAGGCGATGGCACCCCACTCCAGTACTCTTTCCTGGCAAATCCCATGGACGGAGGAGCCTGGTGGGCTGCAGTCCATGGGGTCGCTAAGAGTCGGACACGACTGAGCGACTTCCCTTTCACTTTTCACTTTCATGCATTGGAGAAGGAAATGGCAACCCACTCCAGTGCTCTTGCCTGGAGAATCCCAGGGACGGGGGAGCCTGGTGGGCTGCCGTCTATGGGGTCGCACAGAGTCGGACACGCCTGAAGTGACTTAGCAGCAGCAGCAGCATGGCTGCACTTAATTTGTGACTGTTAGCCCTAATTCTTTATCAGTTTACACCCTGGCAAGAGGATATCTAGGTCTGAATCCTAAATCTGCCACATTCTAATTGTGCAGCTTCTAGCAAAGGGCCTACGTTCTCTATATTTCCTCCTAGGTACAAAAAAGTCTTCCAGAGCTTAATTTATGTATTTGTAACCATAGTGAGACAGATTATTATCTCTTTTGTACAGATGAGGAAACTGAAGCACAAAGAGGATTAACAAGTAGCCCAAGGTCGTACCAAATCGTGGGTGGGTGAACTAGGATTTAAAGCCATGTCATCCTACCTCTCAAAAAATGATCCTTCAGCTGAAAAGATTTTTTGAAAATTCAGTAGATTCATGTGTATCAAATGCTGGTATGTGGCAGGTACTTCATTAATGGTGGCTATTAGTGTCCCCACCCCCAACCCTCTATAAACCTCAGTCATTTCAGACTCTCACCTCTCCCTGTGAACACCAAGATTTTTCACAACTGTGTGCTTAGTCGCTCAGTTATGTCCAGCTCTTTATGACCCATGGACTGTAACATGCCAGGCTCCTCTGTCCATGGAGATTCTCCAGGCAAGAATACTGGAGTGGGTTGCCATGCCCTCCTCCAGGGGATCTTCCCAACCCAGGGATCGAACCCAGGTCTCCCGCATTGCAGGCGGATTCTTTACCAGCTGAGCTACCAGGGAAGCCCCTTCTTCACAACTGTGAGGCTCAGTAATCCTGCAATTGCTATCTAGAATGGGCTTCTTCCCTACTCTCTGCTTGGAGAACTCTTAATCTCTCTCTGAACCCACCTCACATACAAGAACCTCTATGCTTCTCCCCAGCCAAACACCACCTCTGCCTCTTTGAAGATGCCTTCCAACTCCTCTACTTTCTCTCCCTCTTCATCAACACTACACACGTACACATGGCACTTCTTTTGTCTCTCACTGTGCTTCTTGACAGCAGAGTGCCAGGCTGAGCAAATTATGAAGGGGCTGGCAGCCTCAGCTGCACCTCTTACATGCCAAGGCCCGTGCTGGGTATTGGGTAATATGGTGGAAAATACATGATCCTAAGCCTAAGGGGTCATGTTTAATGCTGGGGACTAAAAGCGGCAGGTGAGCTTTCTAAAGACACCTGGATTGGGCTTTAAGTCAGAAAGAATTCATAAATGGCAGAGAAGAGTTCTTATAATACGCTATTGGCTATAGTGTTAGCCACTCAGTCGTGTCCTACTCTTTGCTACCCCATGGACTGTAGCCCACTATACTCCTCTGTCCATGGAATTCTCCAGGCAAGAATACTGTAGTGGATTGCCATTTCCTTCTCCAGGTGATCTTCCCAACCCAGGGATTGAACCTGGATCTCCTGCATTGCAGGCCAATTTTTTTTTTACCATCTGAGCCACCAGGGAAGCCCATTGCCTATAGGGCCCCATTTAATTTGGGAATTCTACTTCATGCCAGGATAGATTGCCAGATTTAGTAAATAAAAATATACAACACCCAGTTAAATTTCAATTTGCGATAAACAGATGGTCTTTTAGAAATGTACATCTCAAATATTGCATGGAACATAGGTATATTAATCAATTCTTTGTTGTTTATCTGAAATTCAAATCTAACCGGGTGGTCTATATTTTAACTGGCAACCATACACCAGGGACAATCAGAACTTCCTATGGGATTACCAGGAGACATTGCTCAGCAGTCCTGCCTACCCATCCCCAAGCCCACAGCACACTAAGCCCCTCCCAGAGTATTACAGATGTCAGATGGAAACATTCCTCGGTGCTCAAGTCCCATTCCTACGTGAATATGGGGGCCAGACTGGCTTCCACGATCTTAGAGGGGAATAAATGAGACTCCCTCTATCATAACACAGTGCCGGAGACCCCACAACGTCCAACTCTCAAGACGCCAAGCGCGAACATAACGGGCACCCGTTCCCACAATGCTAGGGAGAAGAAGCAAGAGCAAAATCCTAGGACTATAAGGACCAGTGCCCACAGTGCCCTGGTACTGCAATTTCTCCCAGGATGCCTTGGGCCTGTAACGACCACCTTCCAAGGCGCTCTTCGTCAAAGCACTCCAAGCTTCCAGGACGCTGAGCGGAAGGTGTGTGTGACAAAAGAGACGGTTCCCCGCAAGAAGCTAGGATAATCCCAGAATGCTCCAGACCCATTAACGACTAGTAGCCAGACTCCCACAATGCTTTAGGGCAGGGCGTCCAGTTTTCCCAGGATGCCCCCAGAGCGGCATAGAGCCGCGTTGGGGGAGAAAAGGGAGCCTGGGTCTCGCTTTCGAGTCATCACAGCCCAAGACCGCTGCCGACTCCTCGGTGACGGGAGCCGTCACTCCCATCATGCAGCGCTGCCGTAGTGCCCGCTTCCCAGCATGCCCCGCGCACCTCCATCCCGGACACTCACCGGCGCTGGCGGCCCCAGTTCTGGCTCGGCGGCAGCGGTTGCACGCCCAGGCTCTGCGCCTGCGCTGCAAGTAGGGTAGGAGGGAGTGCGAGGGGCGTGAAGAGCCTAGGGCGCTTGCGCGACGAGATAGACCATTCCTGTCGCGGAGTGGGAAAAGGGGCTCTCTGGGTCGGGCCATCGATGAGGCTCGCGCAGGGGGTTCCGGGCTTTGCCCCTCGCTGTCCGGTTTACTTGGTACAGTCCGCAACCGGACCGAACAAGAAACGGCAAGGCTCGCGCGTGCATGAGTGCTCGCATGAACGCGCCAACGGATAATAGGCTGCTCCGAGAGTGGGGTGGGGGTGTCAGCTCGGCCCGGATCCTGGACCTGATGCCTGCTCATTTGCATAATCTTAGCGCGGGACAATGGGAGGCCTAGGGCGCTGGAGGGGTTGATTTGCATATTCCCCTGAGGGGCCATACTCCAGAGCGCAGAGATTAGCATATGCGGGGCGTACTGGGGTGGGCATGGGGCGAGGGGGGCGGGGGGGGGGGGGCGACTGACTAGCGCGTGCGCAGAGGGACTGCGGACTAGCGCGAAGCGGGCATCCTCGGTGTAATTGGGATCTGTTTGCATTTGGTGTCTGGGCACAAGGGACGAGACCCTTACCAACCCTCACAACCCTCCCTTCCCACAAGCAGGATAAACATTTATTGTTCTCTTGTGCTAGAGGGCACTATGGTTTCCGCAGCGAGCATAGCCAGCATCTATGCTGCTGGCCTCCCAATCAAAGGAAGGAGATTCACTTATAATCAGGACCACAACTGAGTGCTTAGACTTGGGATGAGTACAGCAGAGGAAGCTGTGGGAGTCACAGGAGGCGCATGCCCCAGGGAGTCTTTGGCACCGGGAAGAGCAAGGACGAAGGCCTCGAGGCAGATTTTTTTAAAAGTTGAATGGTTTGAGGAAGTGAAAGCAGTTTAGTATGCCTGGAACAAAGGGAGGGGAAGTTCCTCCAGGTGAAGTTAAGAGCTCAGACTTTAAGATGAGAGTATAGGAAGCTATTGCAGCATTCTTAGTCTTCCTGGAAATGACTCACTTTCCAATTGAAAACTCTCCAGTGAGATCCCATTACACCTGGAAAGAAAATCAAAGGCTTTATCAGGTCCCTGGGGCTTCCCTAGTGGCTCAGACGGTAAAGAATCTGCATGTAATGTAGGAGACCTGGGTTCGATCCCAAGGTCAGGAAGATCCCCTGGAGAAGGGAATGAAAACCCACTCCAGTATTCGTGCCTAGAGAATTCCATGGACAGAGGAGCCTTTTGGGCTTCAGTCCATAGCATCGCAAACAGTAGGACGGACTGAGCCACAAACACTTTCACTTCCCTGGTAGCTCAGCTGTTTAAGAATCCACCTACATTGCAGGAGACCCCGGTTCGATTTTTGGGTCGGGAAGATCCCCTGGAGAAGGGATAGGCAACCCACGCCAATATTCTTGGGCTTCCCTGGTGGCTCAGCTGGTAAAGAATCTGCCTGCAATGTGGGAGACCTGGGTTCGATCCCTGGGTTGGGAAGAATCCCTGGAGTAGAAATGGCTGGAGAATTCCATGGAGTGGGGTCGCAAAGAGTCTGACAGAACTGAGCAGTTTTCACTTTTCAGGGGCTATACACCTGGTCTAACCCACTCATTCTGACTTCACCCCCA
Organism: Bubalus bubalis; assembly: GCF_019923935.1. Taxonomy (NCBI): domain Eukaryota; kingdom Metazoa; phylum Chordata; class Mammalia; order Artiodactyla; family Bovidae; genus Bubalus; species Bubalus bubalis. The sequence goes on from NC_059174.1 coordinate 51,310,602, forward strand.
TCCCCTCCTCTATCCACTGGGGTGCTGTCTACCTGAGCCTTATCGTCTTAGGCACTTGCCGTTGCTGTTCCCTTTGCCTGAAAATGCTTTATTCTCTGATCTTCAAATAACTGTTTGCTTGTCATTCATATCCTGGCAGAGGTGTCAATCTGAGAGGTTTTCTCTGATGTTTCTGAGATAGCACCTCCAGATTGACTCTAGAGAAGTGAGTGGCTTATGAATAAAGCAGGATTGGCTCTCAGAGCCAGTGAGATGATTGTTGAAGCTGGGATTGACAGATGCACGGGGCTTTATTGTCCTCTTCCACTTTTGTATGTTTGATGTTTTCTATAATAAGAAGTTAAAAGAAAATAGTACCCCATATCCCCTTACTCTGCCTTTTATCTTAATAGTACGTGTGTGTGTGCGCGCGCGCGCTCAGCCATGTTCAACTCTTTGCCACCCCCTTTGACTGTAACCCCACCAGGCTTCTGTGTCCATGGAATTTTCCAGGCAAGACTACTAGAGTGGGTTGCCATTTCCTACTCCAGGGGATCTTCCGGACCCAGAGATCTAACCCCCACCTCTTGGCATCTCCTGCAGGCAGATTCTTTACCATTGCGCCACCTAGGAAACCCAGCAGTACTTATGGCAATCTGAAATTTGAGTTTTGTTTGTTTTGCTTCCTTGCTGTAATGTTTTCCTCATAAAAGGAAAGAAGGCAAGAATGGAGTCACTCTTTTCCGCTTTGGATGCTCAGTGCCTAGAACAGGATCAAGTCTGCGGTCAGCACTAAGCTGTCTGGAATACCTAGCTTTTGCCTGTTTTATTCACCATGGCATCTCCAGCCCTTTGAGCAGCACCTTGTACAAAGTAAGGTTAATATATTTTTTACTTGAAAATAAAAATCACTTGTTTAAAATTTAGATGAATGAATGAGGGGCCAGGAATGCCAGGCTCAGGAGCTTTGACTTGGTCTAGAGGTAAACGGAGAGCTAGGGAAAGATTTTTCAGCTGGCAGGGACAGGTTTTGACAATGCAAAATGTGAGTAATTGAAAGGTCCTCTGGAGATTGATGTCAGGGCTGGGGATAAGGCAGGGGAAGTGTCCAGGCTACTGGGTGGGGATAGGGTAGCTCAGTGGCTACTGAAAGGACAAGACAGTGCTTTTTGGCTTAAAGACTGACCAGAAAAAGCCCAGGTTTCTTGGGAGGGTGGAGGTGTCCTTGGCGATGTAAGGACCCTTTCCTGACCTATACAGTCCACCAGCAATCATCATCCTCCCTCCCCCTCCCAACATGGTGCAGGTCTGGGCAGAGGGACAGACACACAGCCACCCCAAAAACTTGTTCTCTCCTCAGTTTAATGGTGGTTAGTGGGATTGCCAAACCCCCTCCCCATTCCCCTCCCCGCCCCGTACAAAATGTGTTTTGTTTTGTTTTTTAAACAAGAAAAAGGGGGCAAAAGCCAGGAATGGGGGGGAGGGGGTGCAATCTGATATTTTCATACAGATTTTTTATTTTTTTAATATATTATATATAAAACCATAGAGAGCAATGCACCCTCCCCCCAGACTCCTTTCCCCCTCCCCGGGGGGCCTGGAGGAGAGATGGGGAAGGCCCCCCCAGGAGTGGGTGGACAGAGAGACGAAGATGGATGGGACAGATGTGGGGGGAGGGGGGAGGGGAGGAGAGCCCAGGAGCTGGGGAAAGGGGACTGGAGCAAAGTTGGGGCTGTCTCCCTCACCGCCCCCATCAAAGTTATGACACAAAGACACAGAATCCCTGTTTCCACGCCCTCCCCCCACCCTTACCCCCACCGTGCAAACATGGCTTTGCAAAGAGGTGCCCAGAGCTCTGTGGAACTCCTACAATGGCTGGCATGGGGTCTGGGACCCCCAAAGAAATCTCTGTTCCCCTTCCCTGCCCACCCCACCCTTCCCAGAATCTGACCCTTCCCCACAAGACCTGGGACTGCAGCCTAGGGGCCTTGGCCTTCCCCCAGTTATCTTACCCCAACCCAATCCCTACCGCCCTCCCTGGACTTAGGGGGTCTGGACCTTTGGCCCTTGCCCCCCCATCGGGGGACCCAGAGCTCTGGGCCCTTGCTTCTGGCCCTTGTAGAGACCCAGGCAGCCAACACCCCCATCCCTGTCCAAGCGTCTGAGGTGTTAGTGGTGGGGGGAGAAGCCCACCATCCCAGACTCTGGTAAATGTCTTTGCAGCTGGCAGTGGGGTGGACCCCAGCCCAGGCCCAGGCCTGGGGTGGAGGTGGGGTCAGATGAAGAATTCTTCTTTTCTCTTGTGTCCATCGCTGCCATTGAGAAAGGCTTCTCTCGCTTCTCCCTGCTCATCCAGGCCACTGGCCTCATGGGTCAGATAGGAGCCTGAGGGGTGACAGACCCCCCCCCGGCAGAGGCCACAGATACGTGTGGACCCAGGAGTTGGACGGGGAGGCAGACAAAACACATCAGATGAAGAGGGAGAGATGGAACATACAGGGAGAGAGTCAAGTCCAGGGAAGAGCAAAACAGGGGCAGAGAAAGAGAGAAAAGCAGAATTAGGAGTACTTCACAAGTTCACTGAAAGATCAACCCTTATCCGTTCTCTAGGTAGTATCCCCTTGATCCGCTCCCAACGAATTCGCCAATTAGGAATTCAAACGTAGACGTCCTTTATTCAGCTCAACCCTTAACCCCTTTTAGGATACTGGACCGAAAGACCCGCCCCTTTCGGGATCTGGGCCTCAAGTTTCCAATCCTGGATCTACGCCCGCCCTCTGTCAAATCGGGTTCTAGGCCCCACCCTCTTCTGGACGCCACAACCAACCACACCCGTCGCTGAATTTGACCCCGCCCCCACTCACCCTTCTGCCGTACCGAGCACCAGACCATGCCCACCAGCACACAGATGATCAGAAACACCAGTAGCGCCAGGATGCCGCCCACAATGGCGTAGGGCACCGACGTCTGAGCCTCTACCACCGCACCAGGGTCTGCCAGAGGGACAGGGCGCAGGCCCAGGTCATCAGAGGACGGTCCCAGCCCGGGCCCATAGCTGGCAATGTCTTAAACCATTCTGCAGCCACGTCCAATCGCGCCCCCTTAACGTTCCACGCCTCGCAAATTACCGCCACCTGGTGGGCCCTTCCCCTGGCGCCTCCCCCCCCCCCCCCCCCAATTAGCAATAATTGCGCCTTGGAAAAACCTCATTGGCTACGACACTGCCACTGAGCAAAGCTCCTGGCGCCATTCTTGATGTTCCACTTCTTCAAGGAACGCTTGTTGGTTTGTACACTGCCTGACTTGGCCCCCAGTCATTTCGCTAATACCTACCTACCTCCTCCCCCCCATTTCATTCCCCAGAGAACAGAAATAGCACATCCTTTTTCTTTGACTTCAGACCTAAATCCCTTCCCATCTTGTTTAAAACGCTCCAGGTATTTAAACCGCTGATCTAGGGCCCAGCCACTCCAAAATTCCTGCCGCACCGTCATAGGAGCTAAACACATAACACTTCTTTGTGCTAGCGACCTCCAACTGCTTTCTATATTTAGCTCATAATTTTTACAACAACCCTATGAGGTAGGTGCTGTTGTTTATTTCCACTTTACCGATGAGGAAACTAAGGCACAAAGTTACCTGCAACAGGACGCTGCAGAACTGAATCTGAATCCAGACAATCAGTCTGGTCCCAGAACTATAAGAACTCTGTGGGCTTTTGACCCCCCGGAATCATTCTTTGCATAGATCGACGCCTCAAACACGTTCCAATCCTTCCTTCCTGTCCCCAAGGCCCAGTTCCACCCAGGACGGGGAGGACTGCCCCCAGGTCCTCACCGTAGACCACGAGCACATAGAGCGCCCTCGCGTGGCCGTGCTTGTTCGACGCCTCGCAGGTGTAGGTGCCATTATCCGCGGATACCAGGCCGGGCAGCGTAAGCGTCTCCCCGACTGCTTCCGCCCGCTCTGGCAAAGACTCATTACCCCGGTTCCAGCGGATCTGGTTTGGCCTGGGCGGGGATATAATGAGAGTTAGGGACGCAGGTGTCAGCACCCAATTCTGACGTCTCAGAAATCTAGATATGCGACATCTCCAAATAAGAGAATCCTTACTAGACCTTTCCTTCCTTGAAAACCAAGAGTCCCGGGCCCAACTTCCACCCATCAGCAGGATCTCAGGAATCCTAGCCCCTCACCCCCACCCTCAGCCCCTTCCTCAGAATCCAGGAGACCAGGGACCCACAGCCTCCTTCCTCATCATCTAGCCCCAGATCCCTTCTTTCTCAGGATTCAGAAGGCTGGGTCTCAGCCCTCTCTGTTCTTCCAGCTTCAGGTTTCCGGGTCACCTATTCTCCCCAGGACCCAGGAATCTAGGACCCCAAAGCTCACCTGGGGTTCCCCGTCACAGCACACGTCAGCACCAATGTGTCTCCCTCCCTCACCACAGCTTGGGAGGCATGGATCCGGGCCGTGGGGGAGTCTGTGGGCAGGAGTAAGATGGCAGAGTGGTTATCTGGGTTATGCAGGACTAGGAATTCTCCCGGGGGCAGGTGGCAGGCGCATTGGAACCCTCCTTCCCCGCCGGGCGCTGGCCTGCCAGGCACTTACACTGCACGTCCAGCACGTACTGCGTCTGCTTGCTGTGTCCGGAGGGTAGCGCCTGGTTCTGCGCCTCGCAGGTGACGATACCGCCATCGTCCTTGCGGTCTACACGAAACCGCACTGTGCTTGCCACGCTCCAGACCTTGCCATTTTCCTGGCCGCTGGTCACTCCTGCCAAGCCCCGCCCAGAAACTGTCAAGGCAGGGCTATGGCTCCGCCCACTGAAGGCACACCCTCCCACCTGGCCAATCCCAAAGTAGGCTATTTGCCAAGCTCCACCCCTTACCCACAGCCTCGCCTCTAGTCCTCCAAACCACGCCCCTATCCAAACCAGGCCCACAACCCCGTGTCTCTTCCCAAAGCTCCTCGATCTTTCACCCCATGTCCTCTCATCTAACAATTCATTCAATAAGTATATACTGAGTGGTGGTTTAGTCGCTAAGTCATGTCCGACTCTTGCGACCCCATGGACTGTTAACCCGCCAGACTTCTCTGTCCATGGGATTTTCCAGGCAAGAATAATGGAGTAGGTTGCCATTTCCTTCTCCAGGAGATCTTCCCAACCCAGGGACTGAACCTGGGTCTCCTGAGCTGTAGATTGTCTCCTGTGTTGCAGGCAAATTCTTTACCGACTGAGCCACCAGGGAAGCCCAATATATTGAGTAGTAGTGTCCGCCAAACCCATGCACTCTTCCTCAAGCTCCATCCATATATAAACCAGCCTTTCCCAAGCCACACCTCCTGGAACCCCGTCTCTTAAGTCTGGCCCTTCGCAGGCACCTCTCCAGCCCACTCCCATCCCCGCCCCCAGGTTATACCTTTCAATTCCTTTCGGTCCCGGTACCAGCGCAGGACGGCAGCCGGGCGGGACCGTGGAACAAGACAGCTGAGCTCCACCTCGCCGCCCTCCACCGCCTGTTCCCGGACCTCCACTATAGGATTCTCCGGGGCCACTGCCACAGGGAGAAGGGGACAAGAGGGAGGTCAAGAGAGGGACCAAGGTGGGCTCAGAGTAACCAAACTGCAGGATTCCAGGGAACCGGGGGAACAAAGGGTCAAACACAGAGGCAAGAGGTCAGGGAAACCGGCCATATTTACTGGGAGCAGATGTCCAGGAGGTTAAAAACAGCCAGGGTCAAGTCTCAGGATAAGGGATGAGCAAAGGAGAAAGGAGACAGGACAGATCTGAGGAAGGGGAGGCTGTTACCCAGTACAGTGAGCGTGGCAATCTGGTGGTGGGTGTCCTCTGTGTAGAGCTGGCAGAAGTAGCCCCCCTCATCCTCCAGGCGAGCATCTGAGAGCCGGATCCGTACCCGGCGCGGGGAGAACTCCTCAAGCTGGAAACGCTCATCCTTCAGGGCTAGAGAGTGAAGAGGCGGGAGTGAACTTGGGGAATCCGTAGCTCAGAAGTCCCACCTTTCTTCCAGGAGCTTAGAGTTCGGCCCTCTCTTTTCTCCAACCACACCCAGGTGTCTAAGGTGCCCACCTAGTCACTCTCCTGGGTACCCAGAATGTTTCAGGGCCTCTCACACGACCAGGAGTCCAGGCCCCAGCCCCCTCCTCCCTCAGATGCAGGAGACTAGAGCCTCAGCTCTGTCTTCAGTCAGTCCCCGGCCCTCTCCTCTTCCAAGACTCAGGCTCTGGACCCCCCAGCACGCACCACGGGTACCATTGAAGAAGAGGGTCTGCCGGGCGGGGTTCTGAATGACAACTATGGATCCATCATACTGGTGCAGTCGGCAGGTTATCTCGGCCACCCCACCCTCAGCCACTGTCACATTCTCCGTCTGTACTTCCTGTCCTGCCCCTGGACCAGTAGACAGAGAAACAGGATAAGAGACTCATTGAGGGGTACAATTCAGTCTTTGCTCTCTCCCTCGGGTCCTCACCCATCCAAACTTCCAATACCTCTCCTTCCCCTTTCATGCAGTTCAGTACACCCAACATTTCCTGTGGGCTGGAATCCAGGAGATGGATAAAACCTGACCCCTGCTCTAGAGGAGCTGCAATCAAGATCCAGTGGATCTAAGGAGTGGGTGGGTGGGGCAGCACAGGTCACACTGGGAGCCCAGAGGAAGTGGAGACTAAGACCACCCAGGGAGATGAGTGGTCAGAGAAGATTCTAGAAGAAAGCTCCATTGGATCCATATTTTAAAGAGTGAGCAATACACAGGGTATGGGAAACTGTTGTGTGTTCACCAAACCCCATCTTTCACACCTGAGCACATGTTTTAACTTGTCTGCAGAGATGGGCGAGATATTCTTCTCATCCCTGTAGAGTTGAGTTTGCTGCTTTTCCTGTTTTGGGTGTTGTTGGGTTTTTTTAAGGCTGTGTAGCACAGCTTGTGGGATCTTAGTTCCCCAAACAGGGACTGAACCCCTACCCCCTGCAGTGGAAGTGCAGAGTCTTCACCACAACCATTGAACCACCAGGGAAATTCCTGCTGCTCTTCCCATTAATGGAGCACTCTGACCCTGTGAATCTGGGGAGGGCTTGTGACTTGCTTTGATCAACAGAATTTGCTAGAAGTGATATTGAATGAGTTCTGGAGCCTAGATCTCAAGAGACCTCGCAGCTTCCACTCATGCCCTTTTGCTGCTCTGACACGGTTGGGTGAAGACGCCCGGGCCAGCCTCCTTGAGGATGAGACCACACGGAGGGAGAGAAGCCCAGCCAAAAGCCAGCACCAAATGCCAGCCACGGGAATCAGACCATTCTGGACTATCCAGCCCCTGTGGCACCACCAGGTGACTGCAGCCACATGAGTGACCCCAGTTGAGACCAAGAGAAGTGCCCAATTGATCCTATCCAAACTGCTGACTCCCAGAGTCATGAGCAAAAAACATAATTGCTGTTCAAAGCCACAATGCTCTGGAGGGTGTCTTAACACGGCTAAAGTTAACCGGTACAACACACTGAAGTGAAAGGCACTCAGTCATGTCCGACTCTTTGCGACCCCATGAACTGTACAGAATTGAATTCTCCAGGCCAGAATACTGGAGTGGGTAGCCGTACCCACTCACTCCAGGGGATCTTCCCAACCCAGGGATCAAACTCAGGTCTCCCGCATCGCAGGCAGATTCTTTTCCAGCTAAGCCACCAGGGAAGCCCTCAAGGGACAACATACTATTAGGCTACATTTCCGAGGATCCCTTGTGCTTACATGGGGCCCCATGACTGATTTCTGGCCAATGGGCTGTGGGCAGAAGAGAGAAACACCTCCTCCAGCCTGGTTCATCTCACCCGCAATCCTTCATGCTGGCAGAATGGAGAGCACTCCTAGGAGCCCAGAGGAGAACAGGATTTTGAAGGAGTCTGGGGCCCTAACTTTCTGTCCCGGGTTACCTGCCTGCACAGGACTGTAGCATGAGTGAGAAAAACATTTTTTGGTTAAGCCATTGAGATTTCAGGGCTGTTGTTACAGCAGTTAACTTACCCTGATTAATCCATCAGAGGAATGAAGTAAGGGATTAGTAAGGGGGCGTTTCCAGCCAAGTAAACAGTGCAGAGGAAAGCTCAAAGCTGAGATTAATCATCATCAGCCTCATCAATGTCACTGTCATCTTCAAAATAACAATAACCATCATAGCTACTGTTTATTAGGCAATTTCTATTCCAGGCTTTGTGCTAAGGGCATTACCCATATAATTTCCATTTAATCATCACAATACCTGAATAAGGGAGGCACTATTATCAATCCCCAGTTTTCTTTTTCCAGTTCTCATTTTTTAGATGAGAAAATTTGTTCCACAGCAAGAAAATGACTTGGCCAAGGTCACAGCCTGAGAGTGGCAGAGGCAGGATCTGCCTCGAGGTCTCCCAGTTCTGTATCCTACACCCACATCCACTCCTGGTTGTCTGGGTGAAAGGTGTCCAGCATTGGTGAGGACTGTGGCATGTGCTTGTGAAGGGTCTCAGCCAAGGTACAAGATCAGCTTTTATCCTGAAGGCCAGGAACTGAAGCAGGAAAGAGCCATGATCAGATTTGATTATTCACTTTTTTTTTTTTTTTGGCCATGCCATGTAGCACATGGGATCTTAGTTCCTTGACCAGGGATCAAACTCATATCCCCCTGCACTGGAAGCAGGGAGTCTTAATCACCAGACCACCAGGGAAGTCCCTGGTTATTCACCTTTAAATTCTGGATAACTATTTTTTCATATCTCTTACATTCAGTCTCATTCATTCATTTGTGCTGCAGGGAGGTTTTCAGGGGCTGGGTGCCCAGGGATGAGTCAGATGAGGTCCCTGTCCTGGAAGGCCTTCAAGATTTATGGGGAGGTAGACATAAATCATTGTAAAATCCCATGAGAAGTGTTTCAGTCCCTCTAAGAGGAATAGGTAACCTGATTTGGGGGCTGAAGGGTGGAAAAGATTAATTCTGAAGGAGGGGGGTAAGCAGAGACAGCTAGCTTCCTACTCAGTATACACTCTTCCTTTTCTCTTTAGTAAAAGAATCCTGATTGTATTTTATGGTTGCCCTGTGATGTGCTCATCAGCTAAGTCATGTTGAACTCCTTGCAGCCCCACACCATGGACTGTCCAGCCCACCAGGCTCCTCAGTCCATGGGATTTTCCAGACTAGAAATACTGGAGTGGGTTGCCATTTCCTCCTCCAGATGATATTCCCGACCCAGGGATTGAACCCACATCTCCTGTGTCTCCTGCATTGGCCGGTGGATTCTTTACCACTGAGCCACCCGGGTAGCCCTTACGGTTGCCCTACATTCCGCAGAAAGAGAAATTCCCCAGACTCCCTTGCAGCTAAGTGAGGCCACGTGATAAAGTTTTGTCTGACTAGATATCAGGAAAAGTGTCATGTGACCGTCTGAGGGGACTTCTTTTTTTAAATTTTGCTATGCCAAGTCTTAGTTGCAGCACGTCAACTCTTAGTTGTGGCATGTGGGATCTAGTTCCCTGACCAGGGATCAAACCCAGGCTCCCTGCATCAGGAGCACGGAGTCCTAGCCACTGGATCACCATGGAAGTCGAAGGGGACTTCTTAAAGAAAGGGGACAAGTCCTTTTTCCACCTGGTCACCTTTGTGCTGCCTGAAACTAGGATGTGATGGAGTTCGGGAACTGAGACCTGGAAGATGCCTGGGTCTCTGGTGATGATGTGGAATTGTCATAAAAGCCTTCGACACCAACTTCTGGCTTCTTTTATCTTTGAATATAATGTTTTGTGAATTTAAGCCCCTCTTAGGGGTTTATCTCGAGAAGGGGATGACAGAGGATGAGATGGCTGGATGGCATCACTGATTCGATGGACATGATTTTGGGTGAACTCCGGGAGTTGGTGATGGACAGGGAGGCCTGGTGTGCTGCGATTCACAGGGTCGCACAGAGTCGGACACAACTGAGCGACTGAACTGAACTGAACTAGGGGTTTATCTAGCACTTTCCTGAATAGCAATCTTAATATGTCCAATCCTGGCACCAAACATTTTCCTTCCCATGTTTTCTCAGTCTCAGTAAATGTCACAACCCGGTTGCTCAGGCCAAAACACCTAAAAATCATCCACGTTTTCACCCTTTCCCTCACCTCTAACACCCACTCCATCAGCAAGATCTATCCATTCTGCTTCTAAAATATATCCCAAACCTGTTCACCTTTGTCACATCATCCAGTGACACTATCTCTGACTTGGTCCTTCAAGAGCTACTCGTGAGTCTCCCTACTTCCACACCTGCCTCCCCACAAGACCAGTCTTAACACATCAGCTGGACAGTTGCAGTGCGTGGGCTTTTCCTGTGGTGGAGCACAGGCTCTATAGTGCGCAGGCTCAGTAGTCACAGCTCATGGGCTTAGTTGCCCCGAGGCATGTGGGACCTTCACTTAGACCAGGGCTCAGACCCAGACCTCCTGCACTGGGAGCGTGGACCACCATTAGCCACTGGACCACCAGGGAAGTCCCCAGAACTCTTTCTATTTCATCACCACTGTTTTATTTCCTGTATGGAACTTTCACTGAAATTATTTTATTCATTTGCACACTTGTTGGTTGTCCGTCCCCCATTACTCAAATATACACCTCATGAAGGCAGGATTGCAATCTCTCGGGTTTGTTGCTGCACTCTAGAGCGTGGATGTGTGCTTGACCCTTGATAAATGTCTGGGGAGACAGATGCCTGAATCTCAAGTGCTAGGCATTTCAGCCTCACGACAACTTTGTGACATGGCATTATTCTCATCTTAAACACTTGGGTTGATCCCAGCTGGACCACTTGCCATCTGTGTGACCTGGGACAAATGGCTTAACCTTCCTGAGCCTCAGATGCCCCGTCTGTAAAGTGGGGATGATGCCAGGGCCTGATTCACAAGAATCAGAACCTGAGGCTCAGGGAGCCCTCTGCGCTGCTGTTATTACAACCTCCAGAAACATGCTTATTCCTGTGAAAACTGAACTGGCCTGTTTGCACATCCGGGCACTTTAAAAAAAAAAAACATCTTGAAGGCTATCTGTGGATCCTGGTCCTCGACAAGCCCAAGGGCTAGCCCCCCATTTTACAGATGTGGAGAATGAGGCTCAGGGGTCCCAGGCCAGTCAGTGGCAGAAACGCAACATCTCTTGGGTGCCCTCAGGACCTCTGGGTCTGCACCGCCCCCAAACATATCCCCTGCTCTCTGCTTGAGGGAGCACATGGGGTAAGGGTGGGGGGCTTTTGTTTTATTCCCTCCCCCTCCTGAGGAGTCAGTAACCAACAGTGTCTGTGCCTGGAATATTAATGTCCCAGGAGCTTTTGTTTCGGGGTTGGGGGGTGGTGAGGCAGGACTTTCTGGTCAGCGAGGGGTTGAGCTTTGGTGACTGGGGCACTGGCCCTTTAAACTGCCTGGAAAAAGGGACTAGGGAGGGTTTGGGAAAGAGTGGCTGAGCAGGTGATGTGTAGAGACCCAGAATCCAACACTCTCCTCCTTTAGACCCAGGAATCCAGCCCCCCAGCTGCCTCCTATCCCAGGATCCAGGAGCAACGGTTCCTAGCTTCCTTCTCCATCAGGATCAGGAATCTACGTTCTCAGCATCTTCTCTCAAATCCAGAAGTCGCAAGCCCCCAGCCTTCTCCCTCCTCAAATCCAGGATTCTGGGCCATCACCCCCCTCTTCCTTCAGGAACCAGGGGTCCAGACTACACAGCTGGTGGATGTTTCCACGGAGACTAAAGGGAGTGGGGGGAGCACTTCCTGGGTCCTGAGTCAGCGAATACCCAAGGGAGTCTCAAGGTCACAGTTCCGGGAAGGTCACAGCCACCCCCTCCATATCCTCTCTCCAGGGGGCTCATGGCATCCTGCCTCCTCCCCCCCTATCCTCCCCTAGGGAGGTGGTACATCCCTGCATCCTGACCGAATCCCCCCCCCCAGCCCCCCATCAATGGCGGAGTCCGAACATCCTCACACAAAGCATCAATTCTTCCCCAGCTCAGCCTTGTGAAGGCGCCTGTATTCGCAGGACCTAGGCATCAGGGTCCCAGCCCCTCCTCCCTCAGAAACCTGGAGTGGGACCCCCGCCCAGGACTTCCTCTCTCAGGACTCAGGAGTCTGCACCTGCACCCCACCCTCCGTCAAGACCCAGGAGTCTGGGATCCCAGTGCCCTTCTCCCTCTGGACCCAGGAGTTCAAGCCCCCCAGCCCTCTCCTCCCTCAGACCCAGAGTCCAAGACCCCAGCCCCTCCTAGCCCTAACACGGAACCCCCTAGACTTCTGCTCCCTCAGACCCAGGACTCTAGGCCCCCCGGCTCCAGGATCTCCCAGGAACTTTTGGCTCCAGGGCCACAGCCATCAGCCCCCCAGAACCACAGCCCTGTCTCCCCAGCCCTCTTGTCCCCCTCCTGTCTGTGAGGCAAGCATCAGGTGGGGGCGTCGGGGTGAGTCAGCAGCCTCGCATACAAAGTTCCCCCTGTGTCCCCCACGTTCCTGGGATATTCAAAACTCCCTGGATTCCGGGCCTTGAGCCCAGTCAGGGGGTGGGGGAGTCCTCCAGAGGTTCCCCCTGGGTGTGGGGTCAGGGAAAGAACTCCTGCTCCGGGAAGGGTGCACTGAGCCCTTGCTGTCTTCTCTTCCACCCCCAGCGTCCTCTATATTCACCACCTTCCAGAAGAACCCGGGCTCTGCAGCCACCCTCTTGCCCCACTGGGTGTCTGCTGAGGCGCCTCCGTGCCTGGTTCCTAGAGGACCTAGGGGCCTGGGGTCTGCACAGGCAGGAACCAGTGGGTGCTCGGGTCGTGGTGCCACAGGCCACTGGGCGCTGGCGAGTCCGGGCCTCCCACCCCCACCCCACCCAGAGAGAGAAAGCTGCCTTTGTGTTCCCCAAGATGGGGACAGGCCAGGCTCGCACGACATTAACCCACCCCAGGCCCCAGCCCTGCTGCGTCTAAGGTCTTGGAATCCCTTGGGGAACCTGACCCCCTGCTCTGGGGACGCAGGCATCTGGCTCATGGGTGGGTGAGGGCCAGAGGCAGAACCCTGCTTCTCAGAGTGGCCGGCCCAAACTCTAGAAGGAAGGAAGAGTCAGTCCCTAGGGAGGGAAACATTATTCTGGATTAACAAACTCTCCCTCCTTCAGGGCCCCCCAGCCCCACTCTTAATAGCCTCTTCATCTTTTCTTTGGATCTGGAGGTCTGTTTTCCATGCTCCCTTCTGGGCCATTCAGTGCCTGGCCTGTGGGTCTGTTTCTGCCTGCCTGCATCTCTGGGCAGGCAACCCATCCCTCTCTAAATCCCTTTCGCCCACCCACCCTGGACCCTTCTTTCTGTTGGCATACATCTCATCATCCTTTTCTGATATTCCTGGTGTAAATGAACCCCAGCTCCTGTCCCTACTCCTGCTGGCTGGGCAAGGTGAGAGGGGAAGGGGAGTGACAAAGAGTGGAAGGCGGGGGCCATGGACAACTCCAAGAATCCGGTGGCCAAAGCCATTCAGAAATAGCCAATGAAAAGGAAAGCAAGGAGGGCCCCCTGGGATCAGATACTTCAGCTGCCTAGCCCACACCTTACAGAAGGGGAAGTGAGGCTCAGAAGGGGATGGGGAAGGGGCGGACCCAGAACTACACCTGAGAGCCCTGGTTCCAGAGTGCTTCCCTTGACACCTAGCTCTCTCCCAACTGGTAAAGTCCCCCGTCATTTCATCTAGAGAAAGTTTACAGAAGGGATTAGGGCACCAGGGAGCAGAGACTTTAAAACCGCAGGAGGGACAAGCCTGGAGAGCTCCTTCCCAGAAGTGCTGGCGAAAAGATTCTCAAACTGGGGAGTTGGTCCTCTTAGGCAGTATTCTGATTCTGAGAATCCAAACTCCCACGATTCTAGACCTCAGAGGTGTCAAGATTCGGAATCTCGGAGAGGTAAAGGTTTCAGAATTTTGAAGGTGTCAGGAGGCTAGAATGCAAACGCCAGCGAGGTTCTAGAATTTTAAAGGTGTCAAGAGTCTAAAGACTTTGGGCTTCTGGAAGCCAGTGGTTCTAAAACACCCTCAGGTTCTCTGTTCACTGGATTCATTGGTTCTAGGAGTCTATGAGCTGGCCTAACAAAGAAAGAGAAACAAAAGTGGATAGAGATGTAGCTTAAGTACTAAAGCGCTCATCTGGGAAATTGTGGCTTGTCTGCCACAAAGAAAGGACGTAATGGTGAAAGTTCTGAAGCGATGACAGAAGACTATAGACTAAAGCAAGGTGGAGGGTGACAGGCCCACTCTCAGCCTGTCACTTTGCCCTGAGGAGACAGGAAGCACACTTTGCTTCAGCTCTGGAGTGGGGAAGGTGTCACTGCACCCAGCTAGCCAGAAACCCCTTCAGGTGTCCAAGCTGGAGTTCCTTTCCTTTCAGGTCACTGAGTTCAACACCCTCACTTTACAGAAAGGGAAACAGAGGCCTCGAGAGAGAAGGGTGCTTGCCATTGGCTACACTGGCAAATGGCACGAGCCAAAATTTAAACACAGGCAGGTCCCCAACCCTGTGCCATCTGGTCACAGCTCCCAAATTTCTACAGGACATCCGGCCCTCCCACTCTGGCTCAGCTACCTCCCTGTTATCTGTTCCCCCCTGACCCTGAGTGGCTTTCCCTGCCAGGGAGGGGGTGACTGGTGGCAGGTACCAGGCACACACAATGTGAGAGTGTGAGTGTGGGGGTGACATTTCCTGACCTTGTCCTGGGTCTCAGGGTCACCCTGTCTTGGAGGACTCCAGCTTTTCACAGTGTGTGATAAGGGAACGTGGAGGGCTCCCTGGATGTCCTGGAGGGGGCTTCTCTGTAGATAGTGGCCTGGGTGTGTGAATGGGTGGGGAGGGGCAGCATTTGGAAGGCATCTGTTGGATCCACGTGTGTGCCCACACGCCAAGGTTCCCCACACACTTCACACACACACACACACACACACACACGCACACATTTCCCTCCAGGGCCCTTCAGGATGCCCTGCCCGACTCAGTTCCTCTCCAGGGGCACAGAGGGACAGAGAGATGCAGAAATGAAGGATGGTAATGAGGAAGCCCAGGATGGAGGATGTGACAGTAGATAGGGGAGGCAAAGAGACGGGGGACAGGGACACAGTGGGACAGACAGACAGACAGGAGAGAGTGGGGAATGGGGGAGACAGATGACAGGGAGGGCCAGAGAACCAGGAATGACAGAAAGAGAGGGGACAAGGGAATGGGACAGGTGGGGGACAGAGAAACAGAGGTGACAGAGAGACGGGGCAGAAATATAGGGGTACAGAGAAGGGAATGGAGAGCATGCTGGGGGGCGGGCAGAGTGACCCAGTGAAAAGGGACAGAGACCAAGGGACAGAGATGGGGGACAAAGACAGGCTAGAGAGCCGGGGGACAGGGAGGCAAGGAGAAAGGGGGACAGGCAGAGAGACGGGCAGTCTTGGAGACAGAGGGACAGAGGACAAGGGTAGGGGGACAAGGAGAGAGACTGAGGGACTCAGAGGCGGGCGCACAGAGGGGCGCAGGGACCGGACAGGACAGAGGGGCCGCCTCGAGAAGGCCGACTTGGGGCTGGAGGGGGGGTCTCAGGCCCTTTGTCCCTGCCGCGATCAGGGCCTGTGCGGGGATGGGGGGGCTGCGGCACGGTGGCCGGGCCTGCGCCCCCTCCCCCGCTCGCGGCTCCCGGCTCGCGGCTCCCGGCCCGCGCTGCGCTTTGTCCCGGGGAGGGGGGCCCGGCCCGGCCCCGCGCGCATTGTTCGGCCTCTGCGGCCCCGCGACCGCCCGGCTGTCACCGCGGCGCGCCCCCCGCCCCGCCCCGGCCAGCCGGCCGACCCCGGCCCCCGACCCTACCTGGCCCCGCCGCGGCCGCCCACAGCAGCAGCAGCGGCCACTGGAAGCGCCGGGCCCGGCCCATGGTGCCGCCGCCGCCGCCGCCGCCGCCGCTCGCTCCCGGCCCGGCACCTGCACCGCCCGCGCCGCCCGCCCCGCCCCCCGCGCCCCGCCCCCTGCCCGCCCGGGGGGCGGGGCGCCGAGGCCGGGGCGGGGCCGGCGCGGGGGCAGGGGCGGGGAGACGCGGGGAGGCCCCGGGCAACCGGGGAGAGGGCACCTCTAGAGGGTGCGGGGAATCGGAGGAGGGGATGTGCCCGAAAGCTTGGGGGCCCGGGGGCGGGGGCGAGCAGGGGGCGTGTGCCGGGGGGACCCGCGGCCGGAGAGTGCAGGCGCTGGGTGAGGGCAGAAGTGGTGGGCTATGATGCGGAGGGAAGCGCGGGCAGGTGCTGTGAGGTAGCGTGTCGTAGGAAAGGCGAGGGTGCTGTTGCAAGGATGCGCCAAGGTGCGGGTGGGTGCGGAGGGGAGGGAGTTGAGTGAGGATGTGTGTGAGGCTGTGAGCGTCCAGGGAGGGGGAGTTTGGTGGGGAAAGTGAGTGGGAGAAGTGTTCCCCGGACAGGTGGAGTTATTCCGTGGGTGAAGGTGAAGGGGGGTGCACATATTCCAGAGGAGAAGTGAACGTATTCTAGAGGGGGAGTGAAGGTGAAGGTGTGAGCATGGAGTGGGGTATAGGAAAGGTGACAGTGAGAGGTAGTCTGTGGACAGGTGAGTGTGAGGTTGACAGTGTCATGTGACAGGCTGTGAGCTGAGCCACTTTGAGAGGGAAGGCAACAGCCTGGTATCTGGGCAGGTCTAGGACCTCCCAGGGCAGGGCTAGGCTGGACTGGGGTCAGGTCTCACCCTTCCCCCGGTCCTCACCCGGAAACTCCGTGTTTCTGCATCATTCCTGGGGTGGGAGAGGCTCTGGTTGGACGCCCAAGCGTCTAGCCTCCCCACCCTGCGTCCCTACTCTTCTGGCCCCAGCCTCTCTTTTCGTCTCTGACTGTCTATGCGCTCTCCCCACTTCTCTCCCATCGTTGGTGCTGACTCACTCCTCCAGACGTGGGTCCCTTTTCCCTCCTGGGAGGTGAGTCTCCCCGAGCCCCCTTCTGTGGGACTTTGTAGACCTGGTGCAGGGTTATCACCTTTATGAGCCAGGAAGAGTGAGAAACCATGGAAGGTAGGAGACTTCAACCTCTTCTACCATCATTTGACAATCAGGGAAACTGGGATATGCCAACTATGAAAATCCTTTATCTCCATCACTACCCAAAACTCCTCCATTCAGGTCCTCCATCGGACTTCAGCTCCTGGTACCCTTTCTGTTCTCAGTTCCCAGCATCCTCTCTGTCCTTGGGATCCAAGCTCCCATCAGTCTCTACGTGCCCAGGACCACAGCTCCAAGTGACTTCTTCCCTTTTCAATTCTCAGTTTATCTTTCTGTAAACTGGAGAGAGGTGTGGGGTTGGATAATCTCCAGTCCTCCTAGAGCTCACAGTCTGTGTATTGAGATAGGTGGGAGAGAGGTGTCCAACCTGGATTTGGGATACTGGGTTAGGGAGTAGCTAAGGATTGTCTTTCCTCTCAAGAATCTATAGGTCCCCCACTCATGGCTTTAACCAGTGTCTCCTGCTCCAGCTCCAGGGCACCCTGGAGGATGTTGGTTTGGCTCTCATCTATCTATTTTGGGCCCCACTTTTTCTTCCACATGAGGTTGTCCTGTCCCAGTCCTACTCCAAGTTACTGTATCCATTGGGATTTTCATGCAAGTGACGGAAAATCCAACCCAACTGGCTTAAGAAAAAGAGGATTGTTTCACGTATAAAAAAGTCTTGGGTATGACTGACTCCAGCATTATCTGTCCTAAGGATAAATGGTCCCCTTACGTAGTAGGATGACTGGTCAATACCCCTGAGACCACATATTTGGGGCTTCATATTTGCAGAGGCGTAGAGAGAGAGAAAAGGGCTTCCCAGGTGGCACTAGTACCTGCCAATGCAAGAGATGCCTGTTTGATCCCTGGGTCAAGAAGATCCCCTGGAGGAGGGCATGGCAACCCACTCCAGTATTTATGCCTGGAGAATCTCATGGATCTCTGAGCCTGGCAGGCTACAGTCCATGGGGTTGCATAGAGTCAGACATAAATGAAACCACTTAACATACACTCACATAGGTATATATCTGAGCTTCCTGGGTGGTGCTGGTGGTAAATAATCCGCCTGCCAATGCAGGAGATGCAAGAGATGTGGGTTCAATCCCTGGGTTGTGAAGATCCCCTGGAGTAGGAAATAGCAGTATTCTTCAGTATTCTTGCCTGGAGAATCCCGTGGACAGAGGAGCCTGGCAGGCTATGGGTCATAGGGTTGCAAAGAGTTGGACATGACTGAAGCGACTTAGCATAGCACACAGCACAGAGAGAGAAAAAGACAGACAAACTGAGAAAGCCAGGCTGTGGGAGCCTGAGCAGAGATAAGAGACTTGAAGAAGCTCCTTCAGCAGAAATGAGGAAATACTTTTTTTTCCTTAGAACCCTCCTTGAAATTGGTCCAGATCATGCCACCTGCCTATCACTGAACCAACATCAATGGCCAGGAGATGAGACGAAACTGATTAAATTAGATATGAGCCACAGGCTCCCTCTACCCCCAGGTCAGAGGTGAAATTAGATTTCTCAAACAGAAGTAGATATTAGGGAGACAGTTGCTATCCCCGCTATTTTGGGTGACGGGGTGGGCTGACCATTCTTGGGTTTTTGAAGTCTTGGGATGGTTTAGAGTTTGTTATTTGTTTTCTCAGCATCGTTCTGCAAGATAATAGAAAATATATTGGTCTCTGCCCCTGGTTCCTGACACAGAGCTCCTGAAACCCTTGTAATTACCTAAGTGATAAGAACACCAGGAACAGCTTTGTTCTAATATTTAGTCTTTGACCTTAGCTCCTAACTCAGGTCTCCGGAAGTCCTTGTCATTTCTTGGGTGATAAGAGTGTCTTTTGTTCTAATAGGTGACTTCTGGTGGGCTCCTGGATGAGGTCTGGTCCCCAAAAAGACCCAACTATGATAACAAACTTGAGATTTTCAGCCGCACTCCCCATTCTCTTGAGAAGGGAGAAGGGCTGAAATTGGAGTGAAGGATCCATGATGCCTTTGTGATGAAGCCTCTGTAAAAATCCCAATAGTATGGGGTTCAGGGAGCTTGTGGGCTAACGAACACATGCAGGGGCTGGGACAGTGACATGCCTGAAAAGAGAATGGAAGTTGTGTGCCCCTGGGCACAGACCTTGCCCTGTGCATCTCTTCCATCTGACTGTTCATCTGTATTCTCTATCATATTCTTTTAAAATAAAAGGAAGAAAAAAAAAAAGAAAAAAAAGAAAACAAAAGGAAGTCACTGTTTTCCTGAATTCTGTGAGCCACTCTGGTGGGTTAATCAGATCTGAAGAGGGGGATCCTCATGGGAACCTCTGGTTTGTAGCCGATTGGTCAGAAGCACAATCTGGACTTCTGATTGTCATTGGAAGTGGGAAGAATGGGCCTGAGTCCTTAATCTGTGGGATCTGAGGCTATTTCCGGGTAGATAGTGTCAGAATTAAGTCACAGAACAGCCAGCCAGGGTCACAGAAAATTGCCTGGTGTGGGGAAGCACTCCCCACATTTGATGACCTGAAGTGTTATGAGTGTGATGCTAGTGTGAGAGTAGAGGAGACGCACAGGAGAAAGACACAGTAGGGAAAAACTGAGTTATTCCTTCTACAGAAAGAAGACTGGGTGGGCATTTTCCCCCAACACACATTCCCTCCTCCTTTGTTCTTTCCTAAGAGAATCCTGATTTTGTTCAGGCATCAACTTTTCTTTAATAGTCAGCTGATGTGTGGGAAGTCCTAGGAGTAGGGTCTGATTGTACTTTGTTAAATACTGTGGTTCCATGCCCCCTTCTAGTGCAAGGGGTGAGGCAAGAAACAAATCAGGCAAATAAAACGCGGGAAAGGCAAGTCACCCTGGAAGTTTTGGGATAAGCTTTCTTTGTTTTAAAAAAGAAGAGAAGAGATGGCCCTTTGTTATTGCTTCTGAATGTGGGTGTGATGCCTGGAACTGCAGTGGCCTTCTTGAGGCCATGAGGCAGATATGCTTGAATGGATCCTTTAGGGCATAATGGAAACATTGAATAAGTCAAGCCAGGAACTGCCCTAACTCATGATCTCTTCTGTGAGATCATCAATTTCCTCTTTGTTTCAACCATTTTGAGTTGGGTATCCTTGTAAATACAGCCCTGACCACCATATTACCTGCAATTCAGATAGAATACATGGAGGCATCCCTGCTTACAGAGTAAAACATTTTAAGTGGTAGTTTTCTTTTTCAGTTGCTCGCCCATCCTTGTGATGAGATCTCTCTCATAGAGGTGGTTTTCTCAGCTCTGCCTGAGTGGGTTGCCTACCATGAGAACTGCCTGAGTGGCAGATGCTTGTTTTCAATGTGCACAACTGTATGTCATGGCTTTGATATAAACTTCCCTGGCCGTAGCAGAGGAGGTTGTCGGCAGCGTCCTGACCCAAACTGGACTCCACCAGAGAAGAGTGAGAAGAGTCTGTTCATCAAAATAGTATAACCAGACACAGTAGTTCTTGGTACTTGACATTTCAAGGGCATGTTTGGCTACTGTGTTTGAGGCTGGAGGTAGTCTGTGAGGAGACAAAAATAAGGTGAAAGCCCAGTCCATGAAGGAAGCCACACACTCAGAGTAAGAGAGAGTGACACAGAGAGGCAGATTTTGCAAAAGGGAGACAACATTGATTTCACCCAGCTTTTCAATTCTGTTTCTTGTCCCTGGTGCAGCCCAGAGACCTAGCTCTTGCCTGGATTCTAAACTTCCAATAATGCTGTCATTTTTTGCTTGAGTCAGCTCTAACAGATTTTATTTCTTGCAACTGAGATCCCTGAACAAAAACTTGGGAGCCATTAATGATGAGGTCCTGATCACAAGGTCTGGTGTAGAACATTATGAGAAATTTATCTCTAGCCTCAATAGCTGCACCATGGGACATGTATTTCTATCCTTTGATCCCCACTGTAGGGCATCAAGGGAGACTCAATCCTACCCTCCAGTCTCTGCCACAGGGTCTCATGGGAAATGCAGTCCTAGCCTCAATTTCAGCTCTAAGTCATCGTGGGAAATGTATTCCTAGCCTCCAGTCTCTGCTGTGGGGGTATCATGATGAATGCAATCCTAGTCTCCAGTTATCACCCAGGGGAGCAACCTGAGGGTCCCTAACCCACACCTCAACTGTCTCAATAAAACAAGTACACCTCCCTTAGACAAAAAGGTAAGGAAGCCATCCTCCCCCTCATTTCTAAGAAAAACCTCACTCCGGGCAAACTTGCAAAAAAAAAAAAAAAAAAACACCCCACAATTGACTATACCTTCTAGCTGCTTTTTCTTTTCTTTCTTTTTTTTTTTACAAGACAGGAACAAGAGAGCCTTAACCACAAGACACCGGTATAAGCTGACCGGACTTCAAAATTGGGACAAGGGTTGCTCTGCAGCTCATTACCATCTCATTGTAATATTAAGATCTCTGCCCCCGGCGCCATATTGGTACAATCCAATTCCTGTCCAGCCACCAAAGAGTCATTTAAGGGCAGAAAAGAAGAGTTCATTCCAGGAAATCAGTACCTATTTCCACAAATCAGGGTGACATGAGACCCGCCCCCAATAGCTCTTTTTCACCCTTTTCTATAAAAAGCTTGTCCCCCACTTGTAATCTGGAAGAAGGTATCTTTAGAGCATAGAATATCCAACTAGTCAATCCTAAAGGAAGTCAGTCCTGAATATTCATTGGAAGGACTGATGTTGAAGCTGAAACTCCAACACTTTGGCCACCTGATGCGAAGAACTGACTTATTAGAAAAAACCCTGATACTGGGAAAGATTGAAGGCAGGAGGAGAAGAGGATGACAGAGGATGAGATGGTTGGATGGCATCACTGATTGGATGGACATGAGTTTAAGCAAGCTCCAGGAGTTGGTGATGGACAGGGAAGCCTCGCGGGCTGCAGTCCATTGGGTCCCCAAGAGTCAGACATGACTGAGTGACTGAACTGAACTGACCCCTTCTCCATTCCTGGACCACTGAATAAAAATCTGCCTTGCAACAAACTTCTGGATTCACCGGTGCGGGAGGGTGAGGGGATTGGGGGTAGGGGGGGGGGGTGGAGCGGGAAGTGGAGGTTGCTTTTCAGTAAGTTTCTGCTGCTGTAGAGAATCACAGCAGAATGGTGAAAGTAGCCTCAATTTTAATTATGAAGCATCTCAGAAAATGTCATCTTAGCCTCATCTCTGCTTAAGGGTATCATGGGAAATATAGCCTTAGGCCAAGTTTTGTTGTAGGGTACCACCCAAGATGTCCTCTTTCCTTCCCTCCCTTCCTCCTTTGTTCATGTCCTGGGCTCTAATCTAGAAACTGGGAATACAGTAGTGAGCAAATAAAAGGATTTACTCTTTATGGAGAGTCTTGTGGGGAGAGTTAGCAAAAACCAGACAAACAAGTGATTATTCTAGCCAACCATTGCAGCATAACAAAATACCCCAAAACTCAGCCATGTAAAGCCACAGCCTCTTTATTTTGTGATTCTGTGGGTCAGGAATTTGAGCAAGGCACAGTGAGGTCAGTGTGGATTGACTCGTCAATGGATTGAAGCCAACAGCCAGAGATGGATGAGCTGCTTCATCTGGAGCCATATATTGGAAACTTTGGTTCTGTGTGGGTTGAATTGTGTCCCCCCAAAATATGTTGAAATCCTAACTCCCAGATTCTATGAATGTGACCTTATATGGAAATAGGGGTACTTCCAGGCAGAGGGTGCATGTTCGATCCCTGGTTGGGGAACTAATATCCCACATGCTGAGGGGTACAGACAAAAAGTAAAAAAAAATAAAGGAAAGAAAGGTATATTGGTATATTAAGATGAGGTCAAACTGGATTAGGGTGAGCCCCTAAATCCAATGAAGGGTATCCTCATACAAAGAGAGAGATTTGGAGACTCATAGCCATATTGACAGGAAAGAAAGTCATGTGATGACAGGAGGAGACTGGAGTGATGCAGCCACAAGCCAAGGACTGTTGAGGATTGCCGGCAAAGAAGGCTGAGTGCCGAAGAGTTGATGCTTTCAAACTGTGGTGCTGGAGAAGACTCTTGAGAGTCCCTTGGACTGCAAGGAGATCAAACCTGTCAATCCTAAAGGAATCAACCCTGACTATTCATTGGAAAGACTGATGCTAAAGCTGAAGCTCCAACATTTTGGCTGCCTAATGCAGCCAAAATTAGAAAAGACCCTGATGCTGGGAAAGATTGAGAGCAGGAGGAGAAGGGGGTGACAGAGGATAAGATGGTTGGATGGCATCATCGACTCAATGGACACGAGTTTGAGCAAACTCCAGGAGATAGTGAAGGACAGGGAAGCCTGGTGTGCTGCAGTCCATGGGGTTTCAAAGACTTGGACATGACTGAGTGACAACCCAGAAGCAAGGAAGAGGCCACAAAGGATTCTTCCTCAGAGCTTCAGAAGGAGCATAATTCTGCTAACACCTTATTTTTTTTGTTTCTAACATCCAGAATTTCTGTTGTTTGAAGCCACCTCGTTGGTAAGTTTGTAGTCACTTATCATGGCAGTCCTAGGAAATGAAATCAGCTGGGTTTCTCAGGTCTCCTGCACCTTGCACCTGCTGGGTTGCCACGTCCAGGGTAGCTCCTTTGTTCTCTTGGCTGGTGCCTGGGCTGAGATGGCTGGAACCTCTGGGGCTCTCTCTACATGTGGCATCCATGCACGAATAGCTTGGGTATCTTCAGAGCATGGCAGTCTTGGTGCAGGAGGACTTTGACATGGCAATCGGCTTCCCATGGTGCCACTTCCACCACATTCTAGTTTTGTAAAATTTATTATTATTTGACTGTGCTGGGTCTTAGTTGTGACATTCAAACTCTTAGTTGCAACATGTGAGATCTAGTTACCTGAGCTGGGATCAAACCCGGGTCCCCTGCATTGGGAGCATGTAGTCTTAACCAGGGGATCACCAGGGAAGTCTGAGAGGTGATATTGACCCCATCCTTCTAGGCCACCACAATGACGGTGATATATGATTTGTGTGTCAATGTGCTCAGTCATGTCCAACTCTGTGCAACCCCATGGACTGTAGCCCACCAGGCTTCTCTGCCCATGGGATTTCCCAGGCAAGAATACTGTAGAAGGCTGCCATTTCCTACCGCAGATCTTCCTGATGCAGGGATCAAATCCTCGTCTCTTGCATCTCCTGTATTGGCAGGTGGCTTCTTTACTGCTGAGACATCTGGGAAGCCTGGATATATGATTTGAGAAGATCTTAAAAAGAAATCCTGTCTCTGGGAGTGGGCAGGAAGAGATAGGTTGGGAGTTTGGGATTGACATATAGCACCACTATATTTAAAATGGGGCTTCTCTAGTGGCTCAGGTGGTAAAGAATCTGTCTGTGATGCTGGGGACCTGGGTTCGATCCCTTGGTCAGGAAGATCCCCTGGAGAATGGATCCCCATTCCAGTTTTCTTGCCTGGAGAATCCCATGGCCAGAGGAACCTGGTGGGCCACAGTTCATGGGGCCACACAAGAGTCAGACATGACTGAGCAGCTAACACTTTCACTTTCATGTATATGTATAACTGAATTACACACTGTACTCCTGAAACTAACACAACATTGTTCATCAAGTATACTCCAATATAAAATAAAAATTGAGAAAAGAAAAGAAACCCTGTCCTCCACCTGCCCCCAGATACCATAGAAAATGTTCTTTTTCTTCATTAAATCATAGGGTTCCAGGGAAACAATTTTGTCTCTGGGGGCTTGCCTCAGCAAACCATGGAAAACATGAATTCTGTGGTCAAAGAGTACCAATGAAATGGTAGTTCTCACAAAAAATAAATTTAAAAGAGAAACAAAAGAAATGGTACTTCTGGCTTTTTCTCAGTTGGCCTGAGAGCATCCTAGGAAATATAGCCCAGCCTTTATCTCCTGCCCACAGAGAAGCAGGGGGATGAAGTCCTGACCTTAGTCCTCATGGCAGGGCTCCCAGGGGTCATCTCCTATTCATCTCCTGTCTCAGAGCCCCCTAGGAAACGCAGATGTGTCCCTTTAGAGCAACAAAATAGTCTTGACCTTTGGATGTGGGAGAAGAGACTGGAAGGTTAATGCTTGGGTCAGTGAGTTGGAAAGTTGCATTTGGAGGCCAGAAATAGATGTGGAAGTGGCTTTGGGTAGAAGGCTGCGTGGGATAGCTCCCAAGGCCGGGATCTCGAATGCCTGGGTCCTACAATATGACCCCCTAATTCCAGGAGCCTGTGAAAAAGTGGCCCCCCCGCCTCATTCATCCTCTCTGGAGAAGGGCAGATGTGGCCTTGTTCGCTGGTTCAAAAATCTTTATTTCAGTATAAAATATTAAATAAAACAAATATTAATTAATAATAACAATAGCCGTAACACTATCAATAATCATATGAGCTCTCTCCTGCTGGCCTGCAGCTTTTGCTAGCTTTTCTCCTCTGGTTCTCACAGCCCTCTCTCTGGACAGCTGGGAAAACTGAAGCCCAGAGAGGGCAGCCCACTGGCCTGAGGTCACCCAGCAAGTTGGTAGGGCTGAGAACTGAGGGAAGGGCAAAGGGATCCCCTGAATCCAGCCAGTGTGGTGGGAATGTGGGGTTCAAGTGCAGAGGAGAGTGGCTCCCCAAAGTCTGGCAGTCAAGAGCAGGCTGACAAAGAAGCTGAGGTGGGCAGGGCTGGTCTTGGGGGCACCCCCCTTGCCGGGCTGGGTGTCCCTGGCTGGATGGTTACAGCCATTTCCAGTACAGCACGAGACGTTGACGTGGGTGAGGTCGAAGGCTTCAGCTACGTGGAGGCTTTGGCACCACGAGGGGGCTGCGCAACCTCTGATGGTGTAGCTTGGGTTCCTCAGTCCTGAAGAGAGAGAAAGACCACGTGAGACTCCGAGTTCTCGGGACTGGAAAACTGGAATTCTCACTGCGTGACGCGCCACCTTGTGGTGGGTGCCACCTGGAAAAGCAGCTGTTATAAGCCTGGTCCAGGGACTCCTGGGCTTTCCCTCAGACCCTTCCAGGGGCTCTGTGAAGTCAAAATTATTCTCATAATAATGCTACAACCTCATTTGCCTTTTTTCTTTTTTTGCTCTCACAAGGGGTTTCCTAGAAACCCAAGGGCATGTGATCTTGCAACAGACTGAATGCAGAGGCAGATATGAGGGTCCAGCTGTCTTCTATTAAGCCAGACATTAAAGAGATTGCAAAGAACAATGTCCATCTTCTCGCTCACTTTTTTTTTCATTTTGGAAAATGTCTCTTTCCCCCCCCCCCCATAGAAATATGCTCACATGTCATGAGTATTTCAATTGTTCTTTTAAAATGAATAAGTACATTTTAAAAAGTCTCGTGGTTTTCATTTCTAATGCAGTAAATAGCTACAGACGTAACTGACATAAACAATGAGTTTTAAGAGCATCAAGGAATTTTGAGACCCCAAAGTTTGAAAAGCTCTGGAATAGAGGAACCTGCCCTGGACATCTCAGGATGGAATCTCATGAGGTCCACAGAAGTCCCACCCACCCACGGAAGTTCCACTCCCCCACAAAGAAATCCACTTGTCTGTAGTGAAGATATCCACTTCCTAACGAAGGAGTCCTAAGTCCTTGCTACACTTTGCACCCTCCTAAGGAAGTCCTACCTTTTCCAACAAGACGATCCACCTCAATTAAGTCCGGTTTCATAGGAGGTTACCTCTTGCAGAACCCCTCCCCCCCCCCACCTCAAGCATCCAAGTATCCTCACCTTTAGTGCCTGTCGCTTCCAGACATTGATTCATAGGGCCGCGGCAGTCAATGAGGAAAGTTTCTTCAGTGGAACACCTGTGGGCGCCGTTCCCCTCACAGCTATAACACTGCAAGCCGTTTGGTGGCAGGTTTTGAAGCTCCAGGACTTGGGAGATCAGTGACAGAGAAACCAAGGAAATTAGCCCGAAGGGTTTCCCATCATTAGGTCTCCAGGACTCCCACCTCTCAGCCAGATATGTCATGGCGCTCCCTTGTGGTCAGACCTTGGAACAGCACCCTCTTTGGGCGGGGGTGGGGGTTGGGGTGGGGGATGGTTCTCTGAGGCTTGGGACAGAAATCTCCCCATGAGTCCTCACCTGCCTAGACTCTGGGTAAGGCGAAACAGTCCCTGCCTTCAGAGAACTTACGATTTAGAGCTACACTGTCCCCGGACTTCCCTAGTGGTCCAGTGGTTAAGAATCCACTTGCCAACGTAGGGTACCTGGGTTCGATCCCTGGTCCAAGAAGATCCCACATGCCGCGGAGCAACTAAGCGTGGGCGCCACGCTTTGGAGTCTGGGCTCTAGAGCTGGAGAATCACTGACTACTGAACCCCGCGTGCCCTAGAGCCCGTGCCCCACAACAGAAGAAGCCACCGCAATGAGAAGCCCACACACCGCAACTAGAGAGGAGCCCTCTCTCTGCAGCTAGACAAAGCCCATGGGTAGCAACAAAGATCCAGTGCGGCCATAAAAAGAAATAATAAATAAATAATAGAGCTCCACTGTCCCATATGACAGGCACTAGCCACCTGTGGTTGTTTACACTGACACCAAAATGATGAAATCCAAAATTCAGTTCAACTGCTCAATAGCCATCTGTAGTAGAGGCTACTCTATTGGGCAATACAGATACAGAAATTTCCATCACCATCGAAAGTCCTGTTGGCCAAATCATTGGTTGCAGAGACAGAGAAACACAAAGGATCTAGATTATACTTAGGACGGCAGAGTTAGGGACATCTTTCCTGAGGATGATGCTTTAAAGCTGAGACCTGATGAAGGAGAAATAGCCAGCCAGGCAAACTCCTAGGGGAGATGTGTTCCTGGTGGAGGGTACTGTATGTGCAAAGGCCATGAGGCAGACACATGCTGGGTTACAGAGAGCATAATAGAACCTTCGGACAGCATTTTAAAAGCAAGCGGAAGGCACTGAAATGTTTGAGGAAGAGGGACATGCTTTGATTTATATTAAAAAAAAAAAATCACTCTTGCTGCTGTGTTGAATGTAGGGTAGCAGGAGGGCCAGCAAGGTCATCGCAACAATCTAGGTGAGAGGCCATCCTGGTGGGGACCAGCGTGGTGAGCAGCGGAAGGATTCAAGATGTAGAAGCATAAAGCACAGGTCTTGGTGAGGCTTTGATGGTCTCCGTGAATTCCCACAAAATCTTTCTTGAGGGCTT
The DNA here is from genome assembly GCF_019923935.1 of Bubalus bubalis. NCBI lineage: Eukaryota > Metazoa > Chordata > Mammalia > Artiodactyla > Bovidae > Bubalus > Bubalus bubalis. Next base: position 51,338,771 of record NC_059174.1, read on the forward strand.
AATAGGTCCCTTTTTTTTTTTTTTTTCTCCCAGAGGAGAAAGCAGAGTGGAGGGATAAGCAAGCAGCCTGAATGCACCTCTCTGCCCCCAGTCCTAGGTAGGTCTTAGGCCAGGTCCCCTGCCCCCTTACCTGAGCCTGCATTGCATTTGGTGGTGTTGCAGCACCGCAGGAAGTGGAAGGTGTGGTTGTTGTGGAATCCGGTGGGGCCTGGGCAGCCAGGAAGGATGCCACAGCCTCTTATGTGGCGCTCATCACCTGGATTCTCTGTGGGGACAGCGGAGGTTAGACTGTTGCTGAGGAGCTGGGACTGGATTTGTCACCTGTCCATCTTCTGCTTCATCCTTCAGTAGAGGACTCTCACTGTATGAGGGGCAGCCATATATCTAACCAAGAGACACAGATTCCAGCCTCCATGGGTATAGTCAGGGATTCCCAAGTGGCACTAGTGGTAAAGAACCCGCCTGGCAATGCAAGAGACATAAGAGATGTGGGTTCCATCCCTGGGTTGGGAAAGTCCCCTGAAGGAGGGCACAGCAACCCACTCCAGTATTCATGCCTAGAGACTCCCAAGGACAGAGGAGCCTGGCGGGCTACGGTCCATAGGGTAGCCAAGAGTCAGACGTGACTGAAGTGACTTAGCATGCACACGTGGGTATAAGTCATGTGGCTAAGTTCTGGTCAATATGATCTAAGTAAAAAGGCTTATGGGACTTGCAGAAAGGAGAAGCTTTACAAAAACAGGGCCACCCCGCTTTTGCCCCTTCTTTGGGGCACGAGGTCTGGTGCTCAGGCAACCATCTTGGACCATGAGGCAATCTTGCAAAAGGAAGCAGCATGTAAGAAATGAGAAGGCATCTGGTGACTGTGGAACTGTCTTAGTGGCCCTAGACTTCCCATCACTGGGCTTCCTGTGTGAGTACTAACTTTCTACCTTGCTTACCTCCCTGTTATTTGGGGGGTTGTTGTTAACAGCAGCCTTTGGGAGGAACAAAGCTGGGAAGGGGAGTTGCTGGCACGTTGGGGCTCACCTTTCAGGCTCCGGTGGGTTATCACATCCACGCACTGATCTCTAGATTTGGGGCATTGCATGGTCTGGTCCCAGCCCCTCTCACAGCTGAGGTCTGTCGAGGAACAGGAAGCACATTCGAGGTAGCGGTTTCTGGAAACAGTAGCATCTTGGCCTGTTTGGGGAGGAGCAGGAGGTGAGACCCCACGGGAGGAGTCCTAGAGACCTGTCTTGCTAGAGGACTCACCTGCACATCAGTTCTTCCTTATCCCAGTCTTCAGCCAGTCAGCAAGTTCTGCCCATCCTATCTCCTAAATCTTCCTAGGGTCCATCCCTTCCTTTCCAGCTCCATGACCAGGTCAGACCTCCTTCAATACCAGCTTCCTCCCTGGCCTCCTGGTTTCCATTCTGGCCCTTCCCACCCCAGTGCCTCCCACATGGCCCTAGAAGGATGCTTCTAATACTCAAATCGAACCCAGTCTCTCCTCTGCTCAACTCTTCCATGGGTCTCCAGTGCCCTCAGAATAAAATCCAATAAACTCAGCGTGGCATTCAAGGCCCATCAAAGACTGGTTCCTGGCCACCCTTCCTGCCTCATTTCTTTCCCTCATCTGCTCAGACTCTATACCAGCTTCCCTCAGTCCCCAAGTGTAAGTGCTGACTCCCACCCAGCCTTTGCTTCTGCACAACATTTTACCCTGCTCCCTAATTTCCCTATCTCCTACTCATTCTTCAGGAGTCATCTTCCCTAATTTTTACCTCCTCCAAGAAGCCCTCCTTGACCTCCCAGGCTGGATTAGGTGCCCCTCTGGGCTCTCCAATACCAGCTCTGTCTACTTTGGATCATCTCTGTTTGTACCAAGTCCCAGGTAGAGCCTGGGCTATCTTGTGTGCCAACATGACCCAGCACAGGGCCAGGGCCAGATAAAATAGTCAATAAATATTTATTAATTATTATTATTTTTTTTTGGCTGTGCTATCAGCATATGAGATCTTAGCTCCCCGAACAAGGATCAAACCCGCATTCCGAGCACTGGAAGCACGGAGTCTTAACCACTGAACCATCAAGGAAGTCCTACAGCAATAGGACTTCCTAATTATGTCATAGGTCAAAGTCTCACTTGATTAAATCTGTGATAACTTTGCCTCCCACATGGACCTTCCCATCCAGGCCAAGTGGATGAATTAGTTTTTCCTGGAAACACCAGAGTCATTCCTCTGCCCAGACCTTGGCTCACACCATCCCCAAGCCTGGCATGCCCTCTCCTTCCTGACCCCAGATATCCAAGTTTGAGTTTGAGCCAAGTCTTAGAGAAATTAGAGGGCTCTCTCAGCCAAGACACTTAACCGGCAGGCCAGCAGCTGTAATTAGGTGAAGCACTTACCTTCAAAGCCAAATCTTCCTCACCCCCTCCCCAAAGAAAAATAACTTAAAAGGCCAACAACCCACGTCTTCTCAGATGAACCACCATGAAAAGGAAAATACAAATTGCCATCACTGCCAACATAGATGTCTCACATCACCCATGGGTCTCCTTTGTGAGTTCTTCTTCTTATGTCGCTCTTCTAAATGTGGATGATACCCAGGCTCTGTCTGAGGTCCTTTTTTCATTTCTCATGGTATATACTCTCTCCCATTGGATGTTATCCACTGACATTACGTCATCTCCACCTATCTGCGGAGAAATCACAAATCTCTCTCCAGGCAAGACTTTCCTCTGCACTCCACACCTGTACGCCCACAGGCCTCCTGGTGGTCCCCTGGCTATCTGTCAAACACCTGAATCTCTACCTGGCCCCAACACGACTCTCCATCTTCTCCAAACTGCTGCTTCTCCTGAATTCCATGTCTCTGAGGTGGCCCCATCTGGTCTCCCAGGGTAGACACTTGGCAGACTCCTTGATCTTCCATATCTAGGCATCAATCTAATTACTCCAACTTCCCTATCTTCTGTAATCCTTTTGCCATATTGCTTCTGATCTCCATTAAGCATGTTCTATTGAGTTCTTAATTTTAGACCCTGTTCTCTATTTCCTGTTGGACTCATTTTAAACTGGATTCCAGATTTCTGCTAAAAATTATCCTTTCCTCTATTTTCTTAAAGATATTGATCATAGCTATTTTAGACCTCCCCTGTCTAATAACTCCAATATCGGATTCACGACAAGTCTGTTTCTGTTGCAGGATTTTTCTCTTGGTTTCCCCAGTCGATTTGTCCTGTTTATTTTCTTCAGGATACCTTGTATGTTTTGATTAGATGCCAGACATAGATAACTACTTGTAAAGGCTTTAAATGATTTTATCTTCTGCCAAAGAGAGATTAGGTTTTCTTCCTGTAGAAATTGGATGTAGGCATTTTTGTGCTGTGCTTAGGTCATTCAGTCATGTCCGACTCTTTGCGAATCCCATGTACTGCAGCCCACCAGGCTCCTCTGTCCACAGGGATTCTTCAGGCTGGAGTGGGTTGCCATGTCCGCTTCCAGGGGATCTTCCCAACCCAGGGATCGAACCCAGGTCTCCTGCATTGCAGGTGGATTCTTTACCGACCGGGGCTGGTCAATTTCTGGTTTTGCCCTTATTCTTAGGGTGTGGTCTCAGAGGAAAGCCTGAGACTTCTCTTTCCAATTTGGCAGCTTCAGTCTCCCAGCATCACATGCTCATTGGAATTCCTGCTCGGTTCTGTAGTTTCCCAGATACTATTTTCTGTAGAGTTTCTTGGAGTCTAATGCTATGCACGTACGGCTTGCCAATGAGTTGAAGGAAATCTGCAGATTTGGGGACTCCCTTTTCTGTGGTTCCATGCATTCCATGATTTTACTTCTCATTTTCCAGACACTCTGGCAGCCCCAGATTTCAACCTCTGCCTTCTCAGTCTAGCGACAATCTCTTTCTATCTGCGTTCTACTTCCCTTCCAGAGCAGTGAATTGGCAAGTGCACTCAAGGTAAAAGCCAGCTTGTCTCTGGAATTCAATTTCTGTGCTTCCCTTATTTCAAGGATTGGAGCACCTCTACTTCCTCTCTCCATTTGCTGCTCTTGAGTGACTTCAATGATTGTTTATAATTTATCCAGCTTTTGTAACTATCATTGGTGGTGGATAGTGGGGAGGGGGGGAGTTGGTCTGAGACAAGTAACTCCACATGCCAGAACTGCATATCTGCCCTCACCATCTAACCCATCATTAAGTTATGCTTATCTGCCTGCTAAATAGCTCTTAAATCCATCCACTTTTCTCCATCTGCTGATCAGACAGATACTATCTTCTTCTTTTTTTGTTTTTAGCCACACCATGTGGCATGTGGAATCTTAGTTCCCTGACCAAGGATTGAGCCCATATCCTCTGCAGTGGAAGCATGAGGTCTTAACCACTGGATTGCCAAGGAAGTCATACACTCCCTTCTTTATCTGGACAACCTCACACACCTCCAGGTTGGTCTCCCCTAATCTACCTTCCCTCTATCATTTGTTCCTTCCAATCTGTCTTCCACTCTGAGGTCAGAATGCGTGCCTGCTAAGTTGCTTCAGTCTTGTCCGACTCTTTGCGACCTAATGGACTGTAGCCCGCCAGGCTCCTCTGTCCATGGGATTCTCCAGGCAAGAATACTGGAGTGGGCTGCCACGTTCTCCTTCAAGGGATCTTCCCGACCCAGGGATTGAACCCACATCTCTTACGTCTCCTGCATCGGCAGTTGGGTTCTTTACCAATAGTGCCACCTGGGAAGCCAGAGGTCAGAATAACTTGTGCACAAATACAAATCTGATAGTGACCCTGTAGCCTTTCATGACCTCCCAGTGTTCCCCAGATGAAGTCTATATTCCCCACCACAGTCTAGAAGGCCTTGTATAAGGTGACCTTGCCAATTTCATCAGTTCCTCTTGCCCCATCTTGTCCTTCCTTCAGCCATGCTAGTTTGACTCTCTTCTGTTGCTTTTGTATGTTGCTCCTTCTGTCTGGATAAACCCTTTCCACCGTCTTTTTAACAGCCTGACTCCTCCTCCTTCAAGATCCAGCTTAGCTGTTGCTTCCTGTAGGAAACTTCCTCTGACCTGAGTCATTTATCTCCTCTAGGGTCCTACAGCCCCTACTCATAGTTATCCCAGCTCTGATCACTCTCTGGTCTCTGTTTGCCCCATCTCAGACCTGATGATTCTGGACTGTGCTTCCCTATTACAGCTCTGACCTCTCTGGTCTGTTTCCTCTGTCAGGGTCCTGACACCTTTCTCCATGCTTCCCTGATCCCAGCTCTGACTGGGGGCAGGGCAGTCACTGTCTGGTGATGGTCTATCCTGCCCCTCCCCACCTCCCACCCCTGCCATATAGACACACATTACCGGACTATGAGCCCCAGAGGGGCAGGGCTCAAGGCTGTCTTGGCCATTGCTATGTCCCCAGCATCACAGAAGAACAGTTGTGTCTGATTCTTTGTGATGCCATGGACTGTAACCCTCCAGGCTCCTGTGTCCATAGGATTCTCCAGGCAAGAAAAATGGGTTGCCATTTCCTCCTCTGGGGAATCGTCCCGATCCAGGGATTGAACCCATGTCTGTTACATCTCCTGCATTGACAGGTGGGTTCTTTACCACTATCTCCCCTGGGAAGCCCATTAAAATCCCTACGTCCCCAATATCCACTAAAGGGGAACACCAGGCCCAGTAGGAGGCCTTGAGGGAAATAGGTCCCGACTGGTCAAAGTCCTCTGCACTGACCAGTGCTGTTAACTATTTTGGTTGTTATCTCTGATTACAAGTGTTCCTGAGACTCAACTGTTACTGCTTTCCTCTGGCACATCTAAAAGAAAGAGGAAGCCAACATCCTCTCTCTTGTCACTTCCTTGAAAATAAACATCTGACTCAATTCCCACCAACGGATGAAAGTCTGAGGTCAGGATCAGTGAAAATCTAGCAGAATCAGGGCAGATGCAAAACAAGGACAAAACTGAGTGCAGACGCAGGTGCTCTGTTTTCTGACGTCATTGTGACTGGACTGGTCTTAACACATTTCCTTTCTCCCTGGGGCCAGAAAGAGGAATCTCTGCTTGACCCTGTACCATGGTCTCCTTCCTATCCTTCCTCTCCTGTGAGAACTCAGAGGAATTTGAGCCTTTCTAAGTCTTTTTCTTACACTGACGGACCAGAGCCTAAAGTCATGAAACTCTACAAAAAGCCTTGCAAAAGTTTCTTCGCATTCTTTTTTCATTGCCCAACTCAAGAATTGAGTCTAGGGAACTTTACCAGCCCATGGAAGCCTGTCTGGCTCCCTCCTCTTTTGACTTTCTTTAAGGACTTTGAGTCACTGGCCTCACTGGTTTTTGTATCTTGGTCCCTTGCTAAGATACAAAGCATCTGTTGCCTGAACCATCTCCTGTCCCATGAGAAAAATGAGATGGCAAAATGTCAGTGAAATAACTCACCCACCACTCAAGTGGGTGTATGTATATACAGCTTCTTAAAGGCCGGTGATGCATCTTATAAATGACAACCACACACACACAGACACACAAGCAGTGCAGGATGAGAAGGGATGAGATGAGTTTGTAGTTGGGAGTGGGGCCAGTGACGGTTTGAGATGAGTTGGGATTGATTGGGGGATGGGATTAGAGATGTGTTCAGGAGGAGGATGGGTTTGAGTTGGAGAGTGTTGGGGATAAAATGAAGTTGGGGAAGGGATTGGGGTTGGGGATGGAAATGGAGTCAGGTTGGAGATTTGTTTAGGATAAGCAAAGGTTTGAGCTGGGGGATTGGTCCTGGGGTAAGGCATGGAGCTGGGGTTGGGGTGGCCCCAGATTGGGGATAAGACCAGGGTGATGTTGAGGCTGGGATGGGGATGTTTTGGGGTTGGGGATGGCAAGGGCTGCCCTACTCACCAGGGTTGGGCTTGTTGCACAAGTCTGACCTGCACACGGTCTCTGAAAGGGTGATGATCTGATCGGCAGCCCGATAGCTCATGGACCTGTTGGTCTTGTCCGGATGGGTACAGCCTTTTCTCATCACATTCATCTCGTTGCTACCTATGAGAAATGTCTCTTTGTCACTCCCAGAAGCTCCCCTGGACCCAACCAGCCTCTGGCACTCCTGGTTATAAAGTCACCTGCTCCCAGGACCGACCCCTGCCAGGCCTCTTCTCTTACTTGAGTCCAACTCTGTCTTTTCTAGACTTACCCATCCTCCCCATCAACCTCTTATGCCAGAAGCCTACTCTGTCTTAGTGACAACACTGTACCTGGGACATTCTGGATCCATCAACTCCTCCCTCCCAGCTTGGAGATCTTAACAGAGAGAGGCCTCTAGTAGGAATCTTTAAAGGAAAATGCTTTGAGGTCACCAAAAAGTACAAGAGAATGATATAATAAATACTGTACATTAGTCATAAAACTTTATAAAATATTAGTATTTTGTTATATTTGTTTCAGATTTTTTTTTTAAAAAGAGAAACCAAGTTTAAAAGATAGTTAAAGCCTCCTGCTTACTGCCCTCCTCCAAATCCCATTTCTCTTATTCCCTGTCTGAAGGCAACCACTGATATAAGTAATTCTCACACCTGTGTATGCAGAATATATGTTATTGCTTATTTTGACTGTTAAATACTATTTCTAGTAAAAGGTGTCCAACTCTGCAACATGCTTTTTTTTTCTCTTTTAATCTTACATTTTTGAGATGTATCCAGGTTAATACCTACAGTCGTGTGTGTGTGTGTGTGTGTGTGTGTGTGTTAGTTGTTCAGTCGTGTCCGACTCTTTGTGACCCCCATGGACTGTAGCTCGCCAGGCTCCTCTGTCCATGGAATTCTCCAGGCAAGAATACTGGAGTGGGTTGCCACTCCCTTCTCCAGGGGATCCTCCCAGGGATTGAACCTGGGTCTTCCACATTTCAGGCAGATTCTTTTATCATCTGAGCCACCAGGGAAGTCCCCGACAGCCCTAGTTCCTTCATTTCAGCTGCTGTGGGGTATAATGTGTGATTATACTTTAAGGTTTCTCCTCTGCTGCCCCTAAGTTCAGTCTTTCCAGTTTTCTGTGTCACAAATATGAGGACTAGGAACATCCTTTTACATGTGTCTCAAGGCAAGTGTGGCTAAGGTTCTTTGGGGTCTCTACGTTCCTTGAAGTTTAACTGCTGCTGGTAGGTTATGTTAATCTTTATTTGTATCAGATATTGCCACGTGGCTCTGTTCCGTGGATGAACAAATTTACCTCCCTAACAGCAGAGCCCGCAGTTCCACAACCTCATCGATCTCAGTACTGTCAGATTCTTAAATGCTTGTCCATCTGGTGGGTGTGTTACGGGTCTCAGAGTCTTTTTTTTTTTTTTTTTTTGCTATTTCCCTGATAACTCGTGAGATAAGGTTTCTCGGTCCCTCGCTTTCCCTGCCCCACACACTCACCTTCCCACACACTCAGGACCGTGGTCCTGCAGAGGTCCTGACCAGGAGTACACTCTTCAACACTGCAGCTCGTCATGTTCTTACACTGTAAGCACCGCAGGCCCCAAGAGCCTGGGGGCAGAGGGAGGAGACGAAAGAAGAGGTGTTATTGCTCTGAGCCAGGATTCCGCCCCGCCCGCCACCCCCACCGCCTCCCATCCCGGCCCCTTTTAAGCTGCAACACCTGGACCAGATCTCCAGGCCTTGTGCACTCAGGTTCAGGCTCCACTTTTGCCCTGCCTGGGTTCCAAGGCTGGGTTCCAGCCTGCTATGCTATCTTTAGGCCAACGTTTTGTCTTTGTCTTTTACCCTGATGTTTTTCCCCCCCGCCCACAGGTCCTTCCTAAGTCCAGTCCTCGCTCCCTTTCCCTTTAATTCTAACGGAGCGCCGGAGCCATCCGGAAAGTGAGATTCCCACCCTCTCCGCGGGTGCAGACTTGTAGCCTAGTCCTTTCCTCTACCTGCACCCGCCTGGGCCTATTCCACCTCGCGAGCTCTCCTAGGGGTGTTCCGACTTCCGCCGATCTTTTCATTCTACCTTCGTGCCTGGAGCTCCCCCAACTAACGCCCACAGGTTCTCCTCCCTTTCCTAACCTCTCCCCAACTTTCTCACGCCACGCAGAAGTCCGAGAACTTCCAACTCCGCCCATCAGCCCTGCGGAGATTCTAACCCCACCTACTAGGTCCTCCCCCGACGTTTTCCCCCGCCCCCTAGCGGCTCTTGAGCAGTTTTAACCCCGCCCACTAGGGGCTCGTGACCTGTCAGCCCCACCCACTGGTTCCGCCCCGAAGTTCTCACCCCGCCCACCACCTCCGCCCAGATATTGTAATCCCGCCCTCTAGCTCCCCTACCAAGGCTCAACCTTGCCATCAGACCTCCCTTGTGGTCCCTTGAAGTGAAGAAGTGAAGTGAAGTCGCTCATTCGTGTCCGACTCTTTGCGGCCCCGTGGACTGTAGCCTACCAGGCTTCTCTGTCCATGGGATTCTCCAGGCAAGAATACTGGAGTGGGTTACCATTTCCTTCTCCAGGGGATCTTCCCGACCCAGGGATCGAACCTGGGCGTCCCGCATTGGAGGCAGACGCTTTAACCTCTGAGCCACCAGGGTCCTTTGCCCGCTCCAAATTCGGAGTCCCCAACCGAGTTATTACTCATTCTAGGCCTCCCGCGGTTGGTTCATTAACGAACCAACTCTCAACTCCTATCCGCCCCCCCGCCCCGCCCTCACAGTTCCAACTCAACTTCCTTTCATTTTTCGACCCATTTTCCAAAGAAAAGAGGTAAGAGGTCCCGTCGTCTAGAGTATAGTGAAAGGGAAGGAGCCTCGGTACAAGCCCCGCTTCCCTAGCCCCTGGCTCTGCCCGACTCAGCCTGACTCTCTTTAGACCTTGTGTAAAATGAGGCGCTGTCCTCCCTGTCTTACGAATGTGTGTGTGGCGGGGCGGGGGTTGGAGGGGGAGGGATCTGATAGAATGGAGAGGGCTGTAGGAGCCACTGCGGGTCAGAATCCCACTTACAAAGGCTGGCTGTGTGACCTCAGACCAGTTAGTTAACCTCTCTTTGCCTGTTTCTCTGTAAAAAGGGGTTAAAATAGTTCTGCCCACCCAGTCGGAAGTTGCAGAAGCTTAGAAGAGTGTCTGGCATAAAGAGCGTATTCACCAGATGATGGCTGTCGTTAAGCTCCTTTGCTCAATAAATATTTCCTGAGCGGCTACTGTGTGCCCGATTCTGTACCGCGGGGGGCGGGGCGCCGAGAACAGGAGAATTATTTGATTGTGGGGTGGGGGCTGGGGATTGAGCCCTCCTTCTCCGAGTCATCAGATTCTGAGCTCTCTTCCCCTCTCCCTTTCCCTCCGTCAGACCCCAGTGCCCAGCTTAGAGGTCCGGGCACCTTGCCCCTACCTGGAATGTAGGTGTAAACCAACAGCAGTAGCAGCAGCGGTTGGCCCATGTCCGACGGTGGCTCCAGCTCGCGATCTCCCTGCACCTCTCAGTCTGGCCCCCGGAAGGAGACAGTTTTGTGGCCCTGGGGGCTCCTCCCAGAAGTTTGCGAAAGAACGAGTCAGCCCCAGATGTGTAGGTCATTCCTCGCCGCCCCCTCCCCCGCCTCCCCTACCCACCCCTCCCGGACCTTCCTCAAAAACTTCCTTTACCAGGGTGTGGCTAGCTGGGGGTACGGGGACTGACCCTGCTCTGACTCACGTTGGCGGTAGTCACAGCTGTCCCTGGACTGCCTGGGTGTGAATTCCACTTTTCTCTCAATGCCACATCACCTAGGGGAAGGGACCTCACTTTTTAAATTAAAACTTATCCCTTCGGGAAATGTGTGGCTATTAGATATTACAGGGCTTTCCTTAGTCTTGTTAGGAAGGATCGTGGTTATATGGGAAAGTGTCTTTCTCATTTAGAGCTGCAGGCTGAAATATTTGGGGATGAAATAATACAGTGTCTCCAGTTTACTTTAAAACACTTCAGCCAAGAAGCAGATATTGCTGTTATGACAATAGTTTTGTGGTTATGCGGAAAGCTTGTTCTTGTATTCTACAGATGCTGAAATATTTAGAGGCTGAATGTCATTGTTGCATTTGCATTTGCCTTAAAAAACTTTAGGAAAAAAAGGCAAAATATCATTGTTTAGTTGCTAAGTCGTGTCTGACTTGTTGCAGCCCCACAGACTGTAGCCCACCAGGCTCCTCTGTCCATGGGATTTCCCAAGCAAGAATACTGGAGTGGGTTGCCATTTCCTCCTCCAGGGGATCTTCCCAACCCAGGGATTGAACCCAAATCTCTGCACTGGAAGGCAGATTCTTTACCAGTGAGTCACAGTTAATTATTTATTTTAATATTTATTTGGCTGCACTGGGTCTTAGTTCTGGCACACAGGATCTCCAACCTTCTCTGTGGCATGAGACTGTGGGGGTTCCAGTTTCAGCTAGTCATTAGCTGTGCGACCTTGGGTATTTTACTACACCTCTGAGATTTTGAGTTGTAGCATGTGGGATCTAATTCCCTGACCAAGGATTGAACCCAGGCTCCCTGAATTGGGAGCATGGAGTTTTAGCCACTGAAACACCAGGGAAGTCCCCATAATAAGCTTTTAAAAGAGAAAAATAAAATACAAAACATGAAACAGCCTCTCCCTCCCAGTCAGAGCAATTTAATGCGGTAGAATTAAATGCCTGAAATGGTCACTGGCCCACATGGAGTGCCTCAACAACTTCTGTCAACATTTACCAAGGACCTGCTCTCTGCCAGGCACTGGTCCAGAAGCTGTGGACCCAGCAGAAAAATCCCTGACCTTGTGACAATAGGGAGTAAAATATGTATTACCTGGTCTATCGCTGTCAGACTATGATAAGTAAAATGCAGAAAAACAAATCGGGTTGAAGGAGGTGCAAGGGTACAAGTGAGGTGAGATTGGTTTTAGGCCAGGTAATCCTGGAGGGCTTTCCTGAGGAGGTGACATTTGAACAGAGGCTGAATGTAGTGAGAATAGATGTTCAGACAGATGGTCCAGGAAGAGTTCCAGGGAAAGGAAACAGTTAGTACAAAGGCCCTGGGGTGGGAGTGGATCTGATGAGACCTAGAAACAGCAGAGAGGCCAGTGTAACTGGAACAGAATCAAGAGGGACACAGTCGTAGGCTGTAAGTAAGCAGTAGCTACCTCTACCACGGCAATAATGATTAAACTATCATTATTCTTACTAACGTATCAAAGCCTTAAGGTAATCATTTTAAGATAAGATAAGAAAAGGACTTCCCTTGTGGTCCAGTGGTTAAGAATCCAACTGCTAATGGAGGGAACATGACTTCATTCCCCGATCCAGGAAGATTCCACATGCTTTGGGGCAACTAAGCCCTTGCCCTGCAAGTACTGAGCTTGAGTGCCGCAACTGGACAGTAGCCCTGGATCTCTGCCACGGGAGAAAGCCCACGTGCAGCCACGAACACCCAGTCCAGGCAAAAATGAATGAATGAATTAAAAAGATAAGGTAAGAAAAGTCTCCAAGAAATTCTCTTTTCTAAGAGGCAGTATACCTAGTGGTTCAGAGTGCGGGGCCTGAGACCAGGCTGTGGGGGTTCCAGTTTCAGCTACTCATTAGCTGTGTGGCCTTGGGCAGGTTACTTAACCTCTCTGGGCCTCAAGTCCCCTATCTGGAAAGGGAAGCTAATTGCCTCCCTCCCACAGCTGGTGAGCTAGAGACAGAAAAGTGTACATTCTTGCACAGTGCCTGGCGCTGTGCTAGTGCTCAATAATAATAATAATAGCAAGTGCTCAATAAAAAAGTCACTGCCATTGTTATCCCTGTTGGGTCCAGATTCTAGACTCTGGTCCTGCGTTTCCTCTCTGTGGGTAGGATAGGGCAGGAGGTAGAACTGTCATGTTGACTCATGAGGACAGCAATTGTCGTGCTGAAGGCAGCAGGATAGTACAGCCCAACTGATATCCTCATCGCCAAGCGTCAGTCTCCTCATGTGGAAAATTCAGCCCCTCTTGGGGTTGGCGTGAAGACTGAATGAGATACTGATGCAGATGAGGTGAGGAGATAGAAAGTTGGGGTGTTGGCCCAGGTGGCCTTGAGACCCAGTTCAGCCCCTTGCTCCTGGGGGACCCTGGGCAGGTGGCTTCACTCCATGGATCCTTGCTTTTCCCAGCTGTGAAATGGGTCTGGGGTGGGTGGAAGCATCTCTCGGTGAAAAGTAGCTTCAGGTTCATTAGTTCATGGAGCTGTGTGGTCTGGCGCTGCCACTTCCTGGCTGGATGACGTCATCGCTATGGACTACGAGTTCCTCTTTTATTTGAAGACTGAGAAATAACTCGGAGGCCTCCCATCCTCCCACCCCAGACTGCTCTAGTTTCCTGAAATCTGTCCACCTGTCTCTCCCTTTCTGTGTCTTTGCCTTTTTTTATTTGGCTGTGCAGCATATGGGACCATAGTTCCTGGACCTCACCCCTGCAGTGGAAGCACAGACCCTTAACCACTGGATGGCCAGGGGGAAGTCCTTCTTTGTCTTTTTCAATGTGTCTGTTTTGCTCCTTTCTTTCTTTCTTTCTTTTTAATATTTATTTATTTGGCTACACCAGGTCTTAGTTGCAGCAGGAGAACTCTTAATTGTAGCATGTGGGATCCAGTTCCCTGATCAGGGATTGAACCCGGGGCCCTTGTATTAGGAGCATGGAGCCTTAGCCACTGGATCAACAGGGAAGCCCCACTCCTTTTCTTTGTCTCTCCCTGTCTCTCTGACTCCGTCCTCCATTTCTGTGTTTCTGGCTCTTTCTCCCTCGCTGTCTCTGTCTCTGACTTGTTCTCTCTAAGTGACACACAGTGTGAGGTCCAGTGACGTGTTATGGGAGGAGAAGGGCAGGAAGCTGGGCTGTGGACAGTTCCAGATAAAAAACTGCAGGAATGTCAGCTCCTTCCTCCTCTGACTCACCTGGGCCTCACCCAGCTCCTACCTGCCTGTGGGGTCCTGGGTGAGGCCCACGGGTTTCGGGGGTTTCCCAGGGCTGAGGAGAGGAAAATCTCCTGTAGAGATATAGAGGGAGAGGGATTGAGAGAGAGACAGAAAAGGAGAGAGAGTGAGAGAGCTAGGGGCCAAACACAGCCAGACTCAGGGGAAATCAGAGAGGGACACAGAGACGCAACATACACTTTAAAATATGGCTTCTCTGGTGGCTCAGTGGTAAAGAATCCTGCCGATGCAGGAGATGCCGGTTCAGTCCCTGGGTCGGGAAGATCCCCTGGAGAAGTAAATAGCAACCCACTCCAGTATTCTTGCCTGGAGAATTCCATGGACAGAGGTGCCTGGCGGGCTATACAGTCCATGGTCTCTCAAAGGAGTCAGACATTACTTAGCCACTAAACAACAATAGTTAAAATAGATAACCAACAAGGACTTACTGATAGCACAGGGAACTCTGTTCAGTACTCTGTAATAATCTGAATGGGAAAAGAAACTGAAAAAGAATAGATGTGTGTAGCAGTTCAGTTCAGTTGCTCAGTCGTGTCCGACTCTTTGCTACCCCATGGACTGCAGCACGCCAGGCCTCCCTGTCCATCACCAACTCCCGGAGTTCACTCAAACTCACGTCCATTGAGTCGGTGATGCTATCCAGCCATCTCATCCTCTGTCGTCCCCTTTTCCTCCTGCCTTCTGTCTTTCCCAGCATCAGGGTCTTTTCAAATGAGTCAGTTCTTTGCATCGGGTGGCCAGAGTACTGAAGCTTCAACTTCAACATCAGTTCTTCCAAAGAATATTCAGGACTGATTTCCTTTATGATGGACTGGTTGGATCTCCGTGCAGTCCAAGCGACTCTCAAGAGTCTTCTCCAACACCACAGTTCAAAAGCATCAGTTCGTCGGCACTCAGCTTTCTTTACAGTCCAACTTTCACGTCCATACATGACTACCAGAAAAACCATAGCCTTTACTAGATGGACCTTTGTTGGCAAAGTAATGTCTCTGCTTTTGAATATGCTGTCTATGTTGGTCATAACTTTCCTTCCAAGGAGTAAGCTTCTTTTAATTTCATGGCTGCAGTCACCATCTGCAGTGATTTTGGAGCCCCCAAAATAAAGTCTGTCACTGTTTCCCCATCGATTTGCCATGACGTGATGGGACCAGATGTGTGTATAGGTATAAGTGAATCACGTCGCTGTACCACTAAAATTAGTACAACATTATAAGTCAACTATAGCCCAATATAAAATACAGTTTTTTTAAATGCCCAGATTCTGAATACTGGCTGCACAACAATGTGAATGTATTTAAGGCTACTGAACAGTACCCTTAATGTGACAAATTTTATGTTATATGCATTTTATCAAAATTAAATATTTTTTCATTGCAAAAGAAGACCGAAGCTGAGAGCCAAGGACAGAGGCAGAGAGAGATTAATGGACAGAGTTAGCTAGAAGGACCCTCTGTTTCCTTCAAAGAGAGAAAAATAGAGACAGATTGACAGACACTGCCTGTGTGTGTGTGTGAATCCCCTCAGCCTCTTGCCATCTGACTGAGGAAGTGACCCCCTCTGGCCTGGGCTGATGGTGGAGGTGGGGCTGTAGCTATTACCTTCCCAACTCCAGGAGGCCTGACAGGCAATACTCATGGGCTTTCCCATCCTGGCTTGGCTACCTCCCAGATGGGGGACATCTCCTCTCAGGCCCTCGCCTTTCCCTCTACAAAAATGAGGGACAAAAGAGGACCTGCCCTTGGTAGAGGCAGAGCTGGGAGACCCTGAAGTCCACACTCCTTTTCCCCCCTTTTCCAGATAGAGAAATTGAGGCCCAAAGCCGGACACCATGAATGAGGACCTCCGCCTCTCGGTTTGACTGGGCTCTGTAGCCATGCTGAGGAGTGGTCTGAGTCCTTTATCTATATAACCTGGTGAATCCTCCCAATCCCCCATTTTACAGTTGAGGAAATTGAGGGTTCAGAGAGGTGTAGTAGGCTTGATCAGGTGGCCTTGGCCCGAGACGGCCTGGAGCGGGGCTTGGGTTCCCAGCCACAGACTGAGGCCGGGTCGCGGCGGTGAGAGCACCAGATCCTAGCCACTAGACCGGTGGCCAGTGACAAGGGTCCTGGCCCTTTGGCTCTGCAGAAAATAATTTCCACCAAGACAGAAAGTCGTGATGCAGGTCAAGTATTTATTAAGAGGAAAAAGAGTACAGTATGTGTGGAGAGACACGCAGGTGGACTGAGAGAGAGAGTTCTTGAGTTGCACCTTCGTGCAGTTTGAATTACTTTCATGGGGCATTTCTTCTGGGTTTCCTTTGGCCAATCATTTTGACTGGCCTGGTTCACAGTCCGTAGGTGATATATCTCAAGATCTTCCCATGTGTGCACACGCATCTCTTAGCCAAGATGAATTCTACCAAAAATGTGTATGGGTAGAGAATATCTGTTATCCTAACTCCCCTTTGGCCTCCAAGGAGCAATCTCCTGACTTTGAGAAAAAGAAATATGTGGTCTAGGCAGGGCCTGACCTCCTCTCTTAATTGTCCTGCTATTCTCCTCTTGGAGTTTCAGCCCACAGGGAATGAATCTTCAATCACTTTACCCTGGGCAGGAGGGAGGCGCGCATCTATCTCTTGCCTTAGGCTGAGCAATGACCTCCCAAGAGATACAGGTCCTAAGCTCTGTAACCTGTGATGTTACCTCATGTGAACAAAGGGTCTCTGCAGATGCAACTAAGTCAAGAAGCTTAAGATGGGGACAATCTTTATCCTAAATTTCTGAGTGGGCCCTACGCGTAACCGCAGGTATCAATATAGAGGGGAGGCAGGTGGGCATGCGAGTATAGACAGAGTGAAGGAAACTGGGGTCAGAGAAAGAAGATGTTTTGCTGCTGGCTTTGAAGATGGAGGAAGGGGCCACTAAACAAGGAATGGAAGAGGGGCAGCTCTAGCTACTAAAAAAAGGCAAAGAGATCACTGAGCCCCTACAGTTTCTGGAGGGAGCGCCATCCTGCTAACCCCTTGGTTTGGACCCCTTAGGACTCATTTCAAGGATTTCTCATGTGGTCCAGTGGCTAAGCCTGCGCTCCCAATGCAGGGAGCCCTGTTTCCAGCCCTGGTCAGGGAACTAGGTCCCGTATGCTGCACTAAAGATCCTGCATGCCGCAACTAAGACCCAGCGCAGTCCATAAATAAAATATATAAAGTATAAATAAATATAAATGAATATATAAATGTGTAATTACATATTAAAAAAACTCATTTCAGATTTTCAACCTCCTGTGCTGTAAGAGAATATATTCCTTTTGCTTTAAAGCAGTAAGTTGGTGGTAATTTATTATGGCAACAATAGCAAATGAATACCAGAGGTTATTGGACTTCCCAGGTGGCTCAGTGGTAAAAAATCCACCCGCAATGCAGGAGACAGAGATGTGAACTAGATCCCCTGGAGGTCGAGAAGATCCCCTGGAAGAGGAAATAGCAACCTACTCTAGTATTCTTGCCTGGAGAATCCCATGGACAAAGGCGCCTGGTGGGCTACATACAGTCTGTGGGGTTGCAAAGAGTGGGGCACGACTTAGGGACTGGGCGCACGTAAGAGGTTAAGTTCCCTGCCTGTGATGACTTGTAAGTACAGAGTCAGGATTTGGACCCAAGGCTCTACGGCTCACACTCATAACTACCATACTGGGTTTGGGTAACTACCATGCTGTCCTGGGGGGGCAAGAACCAGGGGCGGGGAGCCCCCAGCCTCTTCCCAGACCATCCTCCATCAGTCCTCTTTGCCACGCTTGCCCCTGGTTTCATGACATTGGGGCGGCCTGGAGAGAGGATGGGAGCCAGAGGAAAAACATTTGCCGAGTTTGTGCAACGAAAGGTTTTCCTACCTCTAGCTCTTAGCAGCTTACGTTTCCCCACTTAGGTGCAGTAGCAGAAATAATCATTGTGATATGAGAGTTAACATTGCTAATAGATTAAAAGTTCCAATCAGGGGTTGAAAGGTGTGCCTATTAAAAAAAAAAAAAAAAAGAAGAAGTAAACAAAGAAAAAGATATGCTGAAGTTCTAACTCCCTGTACTCAGAATGTGACCTTATTTGGAAACAAGGATGTTGTTGCTGATGTAATGAGTTAAGATGAGGTCAGAGTGGAGAGTCAGGATTTGGACCCAAGGCTCTACGGCTCACGCTCATAACTACCATACTGGGTTTGGGTAACTACCATGCTGTCCTGGGGGGACAAGAACCAGGGGCGGGGAGCCCCTAGCCTCTTTCCAGACCATCCTCCATCAGTCCTCTTTGCCACGCTTGCCCCTGGTTTCATGACATTGGGGTGTGTCTCCGGCACTGTAGGCAGATTCTTTACTGTCTGAGCCACCAGAGAAGACCCGTAGTAGAGTAGGGTGGACCCCCTAATCCAATGTGATTGATGTCTTTATAAGAAGGTGGTCATATGACAACAAAGACACAGGGAGAAGACCATGTGATGCTGAAAGCAGAGATTGGAGTTATAAACCGCCAGCCAAAGACTTCTAGCAAATCACTAGAAGCTGCCAAGAGGCAAGAAAGGATCCCCTGACTGGTTGCAGAAAGAGCACTGTCCTGTCAACACCTCAGTTTTGGACTTGCAGCCTCTAGATTACAAGATAATACATTTCTGCTCTTTCAAGTCACACAGTTTGTGGTAGTCTGGTGGTAGCCACAGGACATGGATATAGCTCCTGTGAATTGACAAAAAATTAGGAAAGGATGGAAGAAGACACACAACGGCGAAACTTCCCTGGTAATCCAGTGGTTAAGAATCTGCCTGCCAATGCAGGAGATGCGGGTTCAATCCCCGGGTAGGGAACATCCTCTGGAGGAGGAAATGGCAACCCACTCCGGTATTCTTGCCTGGAGAGTCCCATGGACAGAGGAGCCTGGCGAGCTGCGTACAGTCCATGGGGCTGCAAAAGAGTCGGATGCAAGTGGGCACATGCAGCATGCTGTCCTACCGCACCCCTTTCTCCTACAGGTCGGCCAAAATGAAACACCTGGATGATGCACAAAGCTAGGGAGTCTATGGGGAAACGCACTCCCCACACTACTGACGGGCGTGTAAACGGACGGTCGTTTCACAATCACTCTCAAATTTACAAATGTAGAAAACGTTCCTGATGTTGCAAAAACAATTCACCACTTCTGAAACGCAGAACTCTGTACCTACGTTTTTCACCGAAGCGGTTTGTAATTATTCAGTGAACTGTCCTAGAGGTTTGTACCAAGCTGTACAAGAGGTATACTTATCCAACAGGAAAAAGAAAGAGGAAACTGTGTAATTCAGGTTACCTTATTGTCAGGTGGAAAAATCTAGGGGCAGAATTGTGTGTATCATATACTGTTGTTTGTCTATAAAAGGGGGGGCTGGGTGCGTGCTCAGTTGTGTCCAATTCTTTATGACCCCCTGGACTATAGCCTGCCAGGCTTCTCTGTCTGTGGTGCTTTCCAGGCAAGAATACTGGAATGGGTTGCCATTTCCTCCTCCAGGGCATTTTCCCAACCCGGGGATTGAACCTGCATCTTCTGCATCTCCTGCTTTGGCAGGAGGATTCTTTATCCCTCAGCTATCTGGGAATATTTGCTTGGACATGCATTAGAGAATTGCCCTGAGGTCCCCCACCTCCAGGTTTTAAATTAAGGGCGGGGAGGCATGGAGGGGACATTTCCCTGCCCTTCACAATCTTTACTCAGAAAACCTCATGTTTGTGCAGTCGGTGGCCTGTTTACTCAGCCTCAGTTATCAGCTAACCTTTGAGGAGACTGGCTGCTGCTCACGAAGCACCAGGAGCTGCTCCCTCCTCCAAGAACCCCAGGCTCCCTGGGGACTGTTCTCCATTCTTCCCACTTCTCCTGAACCAAGAGGCTGGGGATCCACCTGGGAAGGAGGTGGCCTCCTCCCCAAACTCATCTCTGCCACAGCATCCCATCCCATGGTGGGAAGAGACACCGCCCCATCCCAGCCTCCTGCCTTTCTCTTTAGGACTGGTTCCTTCCCAAGTGGGCTCCTTGACTCTACACCCTGATTGAGGGCCCCGCCCTGGAGTCTGGAAAGCCCGGCAAGGCCTGTGAAGTGACCTTGGAGTGGTCCTTTCTCTCTGCTGGGATATCTCCTCTGAGCCAAGAGGGGAGCCCAACCCCAGCCTTGTCAGGCCCACTGCCAGATGATGACGATTGTAATGGGGAAATGATGATGAGACGATGATGAGATGATGATGCCATCGAGCATCTATTGTTCTCAGCGTTCTTCTCTGATGCATCAGCTCGTTTTATCCTCACGGCAGCCCTATGACATAAGTCCTCCTACGTGCGCTCCTTGACAAATGAGAATACTGAGACTCGGGGGTGTGACATGTCCAAGATCACCCAGCTTGAGGAGGCAGAACTGGAACTTGAATCCTGGCCTTCTGATTCCTCAGTGCTCACCCTCCTTGGCATGCGCGTGTGGTTTCCTTGAAGCTTGAGCATCACTAGTATACATCACCCGCACAGGAATGTAGCCAACAGAGCCTTTCCTGAGGGCCCTGGGTTGATCCCAGTTTAGTGTCACCAGGGCAGTGATAGATCTCTCTTCTTACCTGCTTAGGGACTGGTGGAGCCCTGAGGGTCTAACTTATTTCCTTCCTGGGAAGTGTCAGCCAAGCCGTGGTCTCCTAAGACCAGATATAGATCCTGGGGGTAGGGCAGGGGTCCTTGACCGAGGCCCCCGAGGTCAGAGCCTGAGCTTGCAGGAGGATGGAACTGCCCATTGAAGATGATCAATTCTGATTTCAAATCATAAGGATTTCGGAGTTGAAAGAAATGGACCTCAGGGTTCAACACACCGAGGCCCCAAACGAGAGGGAAGGGGCAGCCCCAGAGTTACTTCTCAAAGGAGAGGCAGGTGGGACTCAAAGCTGGTGAAGAGACATTCCAAACTTTGGGACTGAAAGGCCCTTTGTGGGTGGTTGGGATGGATCTTACTCCCATTGAGCAGATGTGCAAATCAAGCCTTTCTGCAGAGGTGAGGGCAAGAGAGCAACGTGGGCCTCGTCAGGAGGGGCGCGCTGTCTTCCCTCTCCGCTCTTGGTGGAGCCCAACAGTCAAGTCAGTGGGGCCTGGGTTCAAATCCTGGTTGTGCCAGAATCCTCAAGCTGGGGCCTCAGACAAGGGCCTGGACTGTTCTGAGCTCTGGTTTCCTTCTCTGTAAAATGGGGAAACTCAGGGCTGATTGCAACTGTACCAACTGTTAAAATATTGAGACTTTAACCAGATTTGGTTGGTAGAAATCTGCTCTTCCAAGACCCTGGCTGCTCCCCAACTCGTGGCATGTCTGGGTCTTCCCAGACACCCCCAAGTTCTACTAACTAAAACGGAATCACCAGGTTGGTGAAGGGGACCAGAACAGCGCTCTGGTAATGGGGCTGAACTGTTACTGCTGCAGAGCCTGCCCTGTACTGACTGACGGTCAAATATTTTAAAAAGATACTTATTTATTTTTTATTTGGCTGTGTTGGGTCTTAGCTGAGGCATGTGGGCTCAGTGGCTCCTCAGCATGTGGGATCTTAGTTCCCTGATTAGGGATTGAACCTGCGTCTCCTGAACTGCCAGGTAGATTCTTAACTGCTGGACCACCAAGGATGTCCCTGGTCAAATATTTTGGAATATGCCTCCTAGGGTTAATGATAATGTCTTGTAGGATTATTAGAAGGATCCAGTGAGTTAATGTCTCCTATAAAATGACCAGCAAACCTATTAGTAATAATATTAATAACAGCAACATGCCCAAAAAACAAACAAAAAAAAAAGGGAGAAAAAAAAGGGCAAAAAAGGAAAGAAGAAAAGAAAAACAACAAAAACAGGCCAATTGTCCTTCTTTGGCTTCACTAAATAGCCTCTGGCTTGTCCCCCAGGCCCCTCAGGACTCAGTTTCCCCATCTCCAAGCTCTCTAGGCCCCTGCCCCGCTCCCAGTGGCCAGCTTGGCAGGTGGGGCTCTATCCGCCCAGCCTATTTGCTCTCCCTCTTCCAGGGCTGACACCCTAGACAAGGCCCTTGAATAAAAGGCCAGGGCACCTTGGTCCTTCTTCCTCCTCTCCAGCCTGGATCATGTTCTGGCTCCCCCCACTTCTAGTGCTCCTGGGAGCGCTGGCAGTCCCAGAAGGTAAGGTGCATTGTGTGTGGTTCCTCGGAGAGGGAGGGGGTGGCAGCTTCTTGTATCTTAGCTTTTTGTTCAGCAGAGGCAGTTGGATGGGGTGTTTGAGAGCATAGTTCTGGAGCCAGGCTGCCTGGGCTCAAATCCTGGCACTGCCACTTCTCAGCTGCGTGACCTTGAGCAAGCCACTTAACCTCTCTATGCCTTGGTTTCCCTATCTGTGAAATGAGGATGATAGAGCCCTCAGGGGGCTCTTGAGGGCAGGGCTCTCACTGAACTAATGTGTTAGAGGGGATAGAAAAGTGCAAAATTAAATAACTTGATACCTCTGGGTTTTCTTTAATTAACAGTAACCTTTTGGTGTTCAACTATCTGTTTTTTTGTTTTTGTTTTTGCAAAAACTCCTATACTGTACTATATTCCAGAAAACTCCTCCCTTACGTTTTTGGAACAGTCCCTCAGAGCAATCTAAGAGGCTGTATCTTGGGCTTAAGTCCTCAGGAATGTCCCAAATAAAACATAATTCTAAACTTACAAAAATTTTTGTTTGAAGAGATTTTTAAGGACTTAGAACAATATCAGGCCGTAAGTGGCCTTGCCTGAAGGTGAGTTATTAATAATAACTTATTATTCCTTTACCTCACCTGACTATCTTCCCTCTGGTTATGATTCTGCTACCTTTGGCTCAGGATAGATCTTCCCTGGTGATTCAGAGGGTAAAGAATCTGCCTGCAATGTGGGAGACCAGGGTTTGATCCCTGGGTCGGGAAGATCCCCTGAAGAAGGAAATGACAACCCACTCCAGTATTCTTGCCTGGAGGATGGGGTCACAAAGAGTCAGACACAACTGAGCAACTAACACTTTCACTTTGGCTCAGGATAGGAATTAAATGGTCAAGACCCAGCCCAGGACCTCACAGTGTGATCTTGGGTAAGACTCTAACTCCATCTGGTTTCAGTTGCCTCATCTATAAGTAGACGGTGTGAGTCAAGGTCAGCCATACACCTTTTCAGGGTGTGTGTCTTAGAGCCTTGAGATTTCTTGGAAGAGCCTCAGAGATGTCTTGGGGGTTAAGACCTGCTGGACAGACAGGGTGGTCATCAGCCGATGAAGGGAAATGACACTGTTTTTAAAAAAGAAAAATGATTTATTTATTTTTGGAGGGGCCTTTGGTTGCTGCAGGAGAGTAGTGGGGCTACACTGCGGTGTGCAGGCTTTTCATTGTGGTGGCTTCTCTTGGGTGGCACTGGCAATGTTACCCCACAAGGTCTTGGCGGCACAGGCTCTGGGGTGTCAGGACTTCAGTAGTTTTGGATCCCCGGCCCTAGAGCACAGGCTCAATAGTTGTGGCACACGGGCTTAGTTGCTCCACGGCATGTGGGATCTTCCGGGACCAGGGATAGAACCCATGTCCCCTGCATTGACAGGTGGATTCTTAACCACTGGACCTCAAGGGGGAAGTTCAGGAAATGACTCTCTTATCTGTTCAGTTCTGGACTTGGTGGGGGAAGGGGGAGATGTTTGGAGAAAGAGTTCCATGGTGAGAACTGGTAAGTTACATGCAGACTGTCCTAAGCTCCAGCTTGGAGATGCTGATTTCAGCTCCCAGCCTTTGCCTGCAATGTTTCACCCACCTGGAATGCCATTCACCCACCACCAGGAAAACGTTCCTTGATCTTCTCCCAGCAGCCCTCCCACCACCATTAGTTCTATTGGAAGCACAGAATCTTAGTCACTGGACTGCCAGGGAAGTCCCTCTTAGCTCTATTTTTGACTTGCGTGTCTGCGTGTGAGTATATGTGTTTGTTCTCCTTCCCTCCTTCTCAAATCTCAGGGTATAATCACCCCTCTCTCCCCACAGGGACCACCAAGACGTGTCCAGTCTGCCCTTTGCTGGGAAACTGCATAGAGAAAACCTGTCCTCCGGCCCAGGACTCCTGCTTGCTTAGCCAGTTGCAGCTGGGTGGGGGATGGGCCGGCCGGGGTGGGGGATGGGTAGGGAGGATGGACAAAGTGGGTGGGCAGGGGTTGGAGGAGACTGGCCTGGACCAGCCCCGCCTGGGACTGAAGGTTTCAAACTTCACCTCGTAGCTGAGCTAGCTCAGGGCTGCTGGGATGGCAGTGGGGAGGTGGGGGTGGCAGGGGGTGGTCTCAACACCATCTGAAGCCCCAGACTGATCTGTGGGGATTGCTGCAGAGGGGGCAGAGGTCCCGGAGGGCTTTGGGGCAGGGAGGTCTCTAACTTCCCATCCTCAATTTCTGTCACCAGCAAATGGGACTGTCATCAAGAATGGGTCCTGCGTGGCCCCTGGGGACTGTCGAAAAGATGTCTACTCCTTGACCTACGGTCCTGGCTTGAGTCTCTGGATCCGCACAGCCTGTTGTGAAGAGAACTGTAGCAGTGTTACCCCACAAGGTCTGTTGGCCAGGCCCTGGGGATCACACACCCTGGTGGGGTGTCATGGGAACTTGGCCTTAGTCTCTGGCTCTGCCTGGCTGATGGGGACAAGGAGAACCTCGGTTTTCTCATCTGGAAAATGGGTGTGCAATAATTTGTGCAAGAGTTGCAGACTGCAAAGCTGACACAGAGAAGGCACTCTATAAATTGTAGCTGTACTTATGGAGTTATTGTGGTGGGGGGCGGCACTTAACAGAAGCCCCAGACTCTTCTTTCTCCTTAGGAGAGGGGTTGCCTGAAGTCTAGTCAAACAGAACAAGATATGTCATGATTGGTGATGGGCTCCGGTCTAGGGTAAGGGGAAATGCTTGCTTTCTGGTGCTGAGTCTGCACTTGCTCAGCCTTGACAGTGAGCATCTCCTCGCTGGCTCCTTCCAAACTTGGCTCTGAATGGTGATAAAGATCACTTTTTGTTGCTTGGCTGTTTTTCCCAGAGAAGGAGTTTTGAATTTGGCAGGTGTATCAGTGGGGAGACTCTATAGACAGCTCCACACTTGGGGCTACTAGCCATCCGTCCAGACCCCTGGGACTTCCCTCCTCCTAAACTGTGCACATCAACCAAATACAACATCCAGGTCTGAGCTGAAAGCAGGGTATGCTAGTCAGCGTATAAATTGTCAGTTAGGAGTATAACTGCATCAAACAAAGCTCCTATGTGTAAAGAAAGGTTGCAGAGACTACTTTAGAATACTTGGAGCAATTGTCTCATTTTTTCATTCTTTTAAATTTCAAAATAAGCATATACATATATCCATTCTTTTTCAGATTCTTCTACTGATCATTTTTATCTTATTTTTTTGATCCTTTAAAATTTTTAAATTTTATGTTGGATTTACAACATTGTGTTAATCTCAAATGAGTAGCAAAGTGATTCAGTCATACATACACATATATCTGTTCTTTTTCAGATTCTTCTACTGGTAATTGTAATATAATTCTTATCTTTTGGCCACACTACATGGCATGTGGAATCTTAATTCCTTGACCGGGGATCGAACTCACGCCCTCTGCATTGGTAGTATGGAGTCTTAACCACTGGACCACCAGAGACGTCCATATTTTTACTTTATTGCCCTTTAAGATTTTTAAATATTTTTATATTTCATTTTATATTGCAGTATAGTTAATTTACAATGTTGTGTTAGTTTCAGGTGTACTAGAGTAATTGTCCCTTGGTAGGGCTTCCCTCGGAGAAGGCAATGGCGCCCCACTCCAGTACTCTTGCCTAGAAAATCCCATGGATGGAGGAGCCTGGTAGGCTGCAGTCCATGAGGTCGCTAGAGTCGGACACGACTGAGCGACTTCACTTTCACTTTTCACTTTCATGCATTGGAGAAGGAAATGGCACCCCACTCCAGTGTTCTTGCCTGGAGAATCCCAGGGACGGGAAGCCTGGTTGGCTGCCTTCTATGGGGTCGCACAGAGTCGGACACGACTGAAGCGACGCAGCAGCAGCAGGGCTTCCCTGGTGGTTCAGGTGGTAAAGAATTCACCTGCAATTCGAGAGATCTGGGTTCGATCCCTGGGTTGGGAAGACCCCCTGGAGGAGGACATGGCTACCCACTCCAGTATTCTTGCTTGGGGAATCCCCATGGACAGAGACGCCTCGCGGGCTACAGTCCATGGGGTCTCAAAGGGCCAGATACGACTGGCCTTTGAAGTGACTTAGCATACACACGTGCAAGATGCCCATAGCTGTCTGTAGAAATAAACTGTGAGCTACACAAAGAATGAAAGCTTTTCTAGTAGCCACATTCAAAAGTAGGAAGAAGCGGGTGAAATTAATTTTAAGAATAGATCTTCAGGTACCATATCCAAGCTATTATTTCAACATGGTGATAATCAATATATAATTATTAATGAGATATTTTTACTTTCTTTTCCCAAGTGAAACTTCTGAAAACACACCCTCTAGGGTGTGTTTTATACTCAGAGCACATCCCAAAGGGAACCACCCACAGTTTAATATTTAATAACCACGTGTAGAGAGAAGCCATCTATTAATCAGCACAGTTCTCTACTTTTCTGTATCTGCCAATGTTTCAGTATAAACCCATGTTTAAACAATCTGTGGCTGTTTTGACTAAGGAAAAAAAATATGCTTAAATAGCTTCCTCTTCAATATTCCAGATCTCTAAGAAAGCTCTGAACACTAATCAGATGGTGGAGAACCTGGAATTAACCAGATGGTGGTGAACTACTCTTTTGTAAAACACCACAATATTTTAAAATCTAAAATAACAGCATCACCTTTTCATCACATTTGGAATTTGGGGTCTTAGAGGGAGGGCTTTTGTCCGTGTGGCCAATGTCTTGAAAACAGGGACTGGCACAGGGTAGGTGCTCAAGAAATGTTTGTGGAATGAATCAAAGAACCCTTGGACTTCAGCATGAAGGTTTGCTTAGGACAAACGGAAAGCATGGGGCCAACTCCACCTTTGATTCTGTTCACTGCTCCTTGGAATCAGTCTTCAAGGACCAGAAGGAGGTGTCTCAGACCAGAGTGGTCTCACTTTGGAGGAAGATTGTGGTGGGTGGAAGCAGCAAGAACAGAGGGTGGGAAAGGGGGGATGCAAGGGGGGTCTCCCTCAGCCCCATCTCACTCTCATTACAACCAC
This sequence comes from Bubalus bubalis, assembly GCF_019923935.1. NCBI lineage: Eukaryota > Metazoa > Chordata > Mammalia > Artiodactyla > Bovidae > Bubalus > Bubalus bubalis. The sequence continues at coordinate 51,365,898 of NC_059174.1, forward strand.
TCCCACCAGAAGCAAGACCCAGCGCCCAGCCCAACGGGGTGCAGTGCCGCTACTGCCCCAGGAATAAGTTGGCCCAGGGTGACTCCCTTTCGGTCATGAACTGCACTGGAAACCAGACTGTGTGTTTCACCCTCAGTGGGACATGGCATGGAGGTAAGGGTTCCCTTCAGGAGGTCAGTTGCGTGGCCGGCCTCCACACTGTCTGCACAAATCAGTGTTGAGGTTCATTTGCATGTGTGCTCCGGTTATTTATTGATTCTTAAATGTCTCTTACCTGTAGTGCCTTAAAACAATCATTTTATTAACTCTTATGGTTTCTGTAGGCTGGGAATTCAGGAAAAGCTCATCTGGAAAGTTCTGTTCTCTCACGTAGATACACTTAGAGGGCTGCTGGAGCTGACACCGAGGGGCAACTAGGGGCTTAATGAGCATCTCGTACGTGTAGAATCTGGGCTTTTCCATGTGTTCTCTCCATATTGGTTACATTGGCATTCCTTACATCATGGCTGCCTTGGGGCTTTTTATACAGTGGCTGGAGCTCCAATACATTGATTAATGCAGCAGACAAGGCAGCAGTTGGGGCTAGTTGGCCCACCTCTCTCTCCATGTAATCTCAAAGCTTCTCTGTGTGGTTTCTCTCCATTGGGCTTCCTCACATCAAGGCTGCCGCCATCTTTGCATGGCAGCTGAAGAGTTCAAGAGCAAGTATTCCAGCAAACAAGGTGGCAGCTGCATGGGCTTTTATGACCTAGCCTTGGAATTCACATCCTGTTGTGTCTTCTATGTTTTATTGATTGAAATCATCACAAAAGTCCATCTGGTTTCATTGGAGAAGAGGTATAGATCCTCACTGATTGGTCTTAAAGAATTTGCACATGTAGTTTTATTTTTTAAGTTTTTTTAAAATAAGTTTATTATTATTAAGCCTTAGATATGCATGCTAAGTCCTTTAGTTGTGTTTGACTCTTTGCAACCCTATGGACTGTGTAGCCCGCCAGGCTCCTCTGTCCATGGGCTTCTCCAAGCAAGAATACTGGAGTGGGTTGCCATTTCCTACCCCAGGGAAGATTTTTTTTTTAATGTGGACCATTTTTTTTTAAAGTCTTTGTTGAATTTGTTACAATATTTCTTCTGTTTTATGTTTTTGTCTTTTGGCAATGAGGCATGTGGAATCTTAGCTCCTCGATCAGAGATTGAAACGGCATCCTCTGCATTGAAAGGTGGAGTCTTAACCACCTGACCGCCAGGGAAATCCCTGCAGGTGTATTTTTAAATCATCACGTGTTTGCAAATGGCTGGAGCAGAGGCTTTTTGAACAAAAGGCTTGGAACACAACCACACTGATCAGAGACTAGATTACCTGTGAAGAGTCAAGGAGAGAAGTGGTCTGGGCTTCTTGCTCCTAGCAGTCTGGTGGACTAGATCCTCTGCAGGGTCTTTCTGTTACAAACAGTGGCATGCTCGGAGGGTGGGCGTGAGAGGAACAAGAATGGTAGGAGTGGTCTGCTCCGGTGGAGAGAGGTATTTATCACCACCACTGTTTAGAAATGCTGGTATATGATGATAATAAAAAGCGACCGACTTTCAGTTGGTTTTATTGTTTTTAACTGCTCTGCAGGCAATACACTCTAATCCTTTAGCCTGCTTCCAGGATGGATTGCTCCCACCACCCATCCCCCTTGGTTCCACTGTTTACAGATGAACTAGATGCTGTACAAAAGTTTCCCCATGATTTTGGGAGCTTGAGGGAGATTTTCAAGGGTCCCCAAAGAAAACTAAAGTGTGAGCAGAAATCAGAAGATCATTGAGTGAACATGTAACGCACAGTGGCCCTGAGAGCAAATACTTATAACAGCCTGCTTTAAGGGACTTCCTCGGTGGTCTTATGTCTAAGACCTCACCTTCCAGTGCAGGAGGTGTGGGTTTGATCCCTGGTCAGGGAACTAAGATCCCACATGCTTCTCAGTGTGGGCCAAAAAAAAAAAAAAAAGCCTGCTTTAAGTGACTAGATCTTGGGTCCACAGCATGGTTGGAGAACTGACTCTTTAACCCCTATGTAAGTCAGGGATCTTGGAAGGAAGCTGAAATGATCCCAGGTTGGTAGAACACCTGGCTCTCAGTATTTTGTTGTTCAGTTGCTAAGTCCTGTCTGACTGTTTGTGACCCCATGGACTGCAGCATGCCAGACTTCCCTGTCCTTCACTCTTTTCCCAGAGTTTGCTCAAACTCATGACCATTGAGTTGATGATGCCATCCAACCATCTCATCCCGTCTTCCTCTTCTCCTCCTGCCCTCAATCTTTCCTAGCATCAGGGTCTTTTCCAGTGACAGCTGATCTGACTTATCTGACAAAGCATAGGCCAGTTGATCTCAGTATAAGTAAAGGCAAATGCTCTCCAGGGAAAAGCCCCCAGGACTCCCACGGATGACATCAACCCCATGTGAGCTCCCAATCCAGAGCCCATGAAACGCACAAAGAAACAGGCCACCGTGAGTGAGAGCAGCAGCAACAAATGACGGATGTAGGCCCACAAGGAACTCAGCTTAAGTTATAGTTAGCAGCCACAGAACATAGCATAATTATATGTGACATATATGAAGGAATAATGTTAGAACCCTTCAAATGAGTGGGCAACAAGAGGTTGTAAGAAATGACCAGATAGATTTGATAATGAATCATACAGAACAATCAAGAGAGCTGGAAACTTTCACACAGAGAAAGACAGACATCAAGTTGGGAAGGCTCAAGCTCTGAGTCTCCCCCGCCAACTTTACCTTGTTTCTACAGGGACCCTCCAAACCCTGAAAGGCTGTGCTACACCAGAGATCTGCCACCTACAAGCGAACACCACCCTGGGCCCGGAAGCGTCTGGATTTCGTCTCATCACCAAGCCCAAATGCAGCCGTGTGACTCCTACCACCCAGCCAGGTACTTTGAACCCAGACTTCCTGAGACTGTACTGTCTTTGCCCTCTCTGGGTCCCTAATGCCCTTCCTGATCTTATGTGTTCCCAAGTATCCCCTCTCCCTACCATCAAGCTCCCAGAGAATGCAATTACTCATATGTGCGCAGGCGCGTGCTCACACATACCACCACACAGATGCACACAGATGCACTCACACCACCCGACACCTGGATGCAGAAAATCCCATTGGCCCACATCCACAGACCATCTGCATTTACATCCCAGCACCCAAAACACGCCTGCAGAGGAGCACTACGTCAAAACGAGAACATCCTGTTGTGTAAATGAGATTCGAGATCTAAACTCGGTTTAGAAGAAATCTGATGGTCTTTTCATTTTCTTCACTTCCTGGCTTGTGAAAGAAGACGCATTTGACAACAGCCTTCTTTTGGCTTACCAAAGAACACTGACAATAGTTTTTGTCTTCCAGAAAAGAGAGATGTTAATTTAGATAGTATTTACCAGGTTAACAGTTGTTGTTTTTTTTTTGTAGAATATCTGTTTAATTTATTGGGCTGTGCCAGGTCTTAGCTGCAGCATGTAGGGTCTAGTTCCCTGACCAGGGATGAAATCCCAGGCCCCCCAGATTGGGAGAGTGGAATCTAAGCCATTGGACCAGCAGCAAAGTCCCAGCAACAGGTTTTTAAGTGACAACTGAGCAGAATTATGGACATTTCAGAGGAGCAAAGGTAATTTTCAAACCTGGATTCAGTGTCCTGGGGGCATAGAAAATACTCTTGTTAGAACCTGCACAGCAAAGACAGTCCTGTGATAAAGAAGATGTGTTTGCTGAATTTACAGGCAAAGCAGGAACATTCTCACCTTTACTATCTCAGAGTACCAGCTGTTAGGCAGTTTACTTTTCAAAACTAATCAGAGGATTAAATGAATGAAGACGATGAAGAAAAAAATGGTAGACTTGAGAGCTACAATTTACAACGTGGAAAGAGGAAAAGGGCAAACTAGGATTACTGACAACTGGGAGACGGGACACGGAATTTTTGTGGGTACAGTCCTTGTGGATATATGACACATCTGTGCAGGGACACACACAGATGTCTGTTGGTTGCCAGATCCAAGCATAGGGACTGGGAAAGAGACAGGTACAAACACACACATATTAATACACAAAAGTACAAAATATACACACACACTGAAACACTTAGCTAACGTACACATCTGTGCACCAACATGTATATCCAAGCCCCCTAAACCTTGCTGGAAACACAGACTCCCTAGACCAGCCTCCTACACAGACACATGGGCTTCCCAGGTGGCTCAGTGGTAAAGAATCTGCCTAACAATGCAGGAGACGCGGGTCTGATTCCTCGGTGGGGAAGACCCCCTGGAGAAGGAAATGGCAACCCACTCCTGTATTCTTGACTGGGCAATCCCAAGGACAGAGGAGCCTGGTGGGCTACAGTCCATAGGATAGCAAAATGTCAGGCACGACTTAGAGACTAAACGACCACAGCCACATAGACACCCACACACAGAGGGGCTCGCGAAAGCAGACACACAAACATTCCTGCCCTTCTTCAGACAATTCCAGAACACACAGAGTGCAGCACATGCATGTGTAGCCACATGACCACGTGTGCATAGAGAAACAGGCCTGGATGCTCATACACACAAACCGCATCATCACAGAAGTGCATCCACACAGCACCGTCACACGCATATAGCTATGTGCCCAGAAACTGACACACACACATGTGCATGCACACACACATAGCCTCCAGCCAGCTCATCTTCCTCTCTCCCCAGGTCCCTACACAGCCCACAGCAAGGCTAAGGTCACCACGTGCTTCACCTGCTCAGACCTCCACCATTGCAGCCCTCTCCCCTGCACTGAAGATAGGAACCACTGCCTTCAGACGGTGGGCATCACAGGTGAGCGCCCCTGGGACAGGATGGGCGAGGACAGGCAGAAGTGGGACAGAAGGCATCCAAGACCTCTCCTTGCCCTCCTATGTCTGCTGCTTCAACTCTAGCCATGGTAACCCTTTCCTGGCTATGAGGGACAGAGGTTGGTTGCAACAGAGGATGGGAGTTTAAAACCTAATGTTGCAAGTGTCATAGGAATTCCTGAATGCAAAGCAGCTAAAAATATAGAAGCTTCACCAGACACAAGAAGATAAATACTGTATAATTCCATTTACATGAGGCATCTAGAGTGGCCAAAATCATGGAAAAAGAAAGAAGAGTGGTGATAGATTGAATTCTGCAAAATGAAAAATTCTAGAGATGTATTATTACCCGACAATGTAATATAGTGAACGCTATTGAACTGCACGCTTAAAACTGGCTGAGAAGGTAAATTTTGTATTGTGTATATATATACTTTTTACCATGATGATAAAAAAAACAGACTTCATGACTTAACAATAATTTGGGGAATTCCCTGGCGGTCCAGTGATCTGGACTCAGCACTTTCACAGCAGAGGGTGCTGGTGAACGTGTGGGTTCAGTCCCTGGTGGGTGAATGAAGATGGCTCATATTTGCTTCTCATGAACCCACCCTCCATCTCCTTCCAGTCCTAGGCGCAACTAACTCTGTCGCTTGGAGAAATGGTTCCTGTGTGGCCTCCAAGGATTGCACACCTGCCAACTCCATCTCTGCCTTGACCTACAGTATTGGTTTCGGCTTCTGGGTCAACACCACCTGTTGTCAAGGCAACTGCCAAGAGCCCAGTCCTCTTGGTGAGCTGCCACCAGAAAGTGGTCAGATGGGAGGCCAAGGAGGTGGTGGGGTGACTTTGGAGGAGAGTTTGTCCTGGATTGAGGAGGGTGGGCACTCAATCCTCATTACCATTCAGGATGCCCTAAGCCACCTTGACTGCAGCTCCCTGGGAAATCCCATTAAGGTCATCCCCCTGTAGTAGAGCCTATGAGCACACGAAGGACCCTGGGAGGTCCTGAGAGTCCTCCCGGCTAACCATCACTCTCCCCTTTACAGCCGCCCTGCCAGGCTCAAGCACCCTGAGTAAGTTCCTGTGCCCTACATGTCCTGGGGGCCACTCGGGGCCCTGCAGCCCCTCCTTCTACATGCAGTGTCCCAGCAGGGAGAGCGAGTGTATCCACATAAACCTGGTGTCCGAAGTAGGTAAGATGTGTGTGTGTGTGCATGCACGTGTGCATGAGTGCATCTGAACACACTGGTTTTGGATACAGGCATGCCTGGGTTTGGGGGGCCCAGTTCCATCATTGACCCTGTGAGGCCCAAGCACCTTCATCTCCTTTAGCCTCATTTTTCTCTTCTGATAAGTGGGGATGCTAGAAGCATACCTGCCGGGAGCCAGCACAGGACCCCGGTACATACCTCATGGGCTTTGATGAGGATGAGATGAATTCATGAGAGAGGTGATGGAGTAGAGGGCAGAAAGCAGGACTCTGGGGCCAGGCTGCTTGGGTTCAAATCCTAGCCCTTATGAGCTGGGTGACTCTGGGCAGGGGACTTTCTTTGTCTGTGCCTCAATTTCCCCATCTGAGAAAGAGGATAATCAAAGTCTCTTATCCGTTATAAATATTAAATAAGATAATCCATGAAGCTTCTAGATGTGTGCTGTCCAAAAGAAATACAATGTCCACATATGCAAATTAAAAATTTTTACTAGCCTTTTGCAAAAGGTAAAAGATGAAATTCATTGAATAATATATTTTCCTCTGGCTTCTTTTTTTAACTTTAAATTGATTTATTTTTTAATTGAAAGGTAATTGCTTTACAGAATTGTGTTGGTTTCCACCAAATGAATAATATATTTTTAACCCAACTTATCCAACAGTTATCATTTCAACATGCAAATGACATAAGAAATGATAAATGAGAAATCTTACATTCATTTTTTTCATACTAAGTCTTTGAAATCTCACATGGGTTTTACACTCATAGCCCATCCCAGTTCAAACCAACCACATGGAAGGGGCTCAAGAGCCACATACAGCTAGTGGCTACTGTACTGAATAGCATAATTCTAGAACATAGTAAGGGCTATGTATGGCATGTCAGCAAATCTAAGGTGATGGGAAGACAGGAAGACAGCTGTCTTCCAAAGTATTCAAAAATATATGTATGTACTCAGAGGTGAAGAATCTGCCTGCCAAGACAGGAGACTCAGGTTTCATCCCTGGGTTGGGAAGATTCCCTGGAGATGGAAATGGCAACCCACTCCAGTGTTCTTGCCTGGGAAATCCTATGGACAGAGGAGCCTGGTGGGCTACAGTCCATGGGGTTGCAAAGAGTACAACACAACTGAGTGACTCAACTGTGTGTGTGTGTGTGTGTGTATGTCTGTTGGGGAATAGGGATTTGCATCTTGGAATTGATGACATTCAGTGTTAGTGGTTCGGAGAAGGCAATGGCAACCCACCCCAGTACTCTTGCCTGGAAAATCACATGGGCGGAGGAGCCTGATGGGCTGCAGTCCATGGGGTCACTAAGAGTCGGACACGACTGAGCGACCTCCCTTTCACTTTTCACTTTCATGCATTGGAGAAGGAAATGGCAACCCACTCCAGTGTTCTTGCCTGGAGAATCCCAGGGACGGGGGAGCCTGGTGGGCTGCCGTCTATGGGGTTGCACAGAGTCGGATACAACCGAAGCGACTTAGCAGCAGCAGCAGCAGTGTTAGTGGTTATCATTGTTAAATGTGAATAAGGCTCAGGTGGACTGAATAGCTCTTTAATCGATCACTGTCCAGGGAAGGGACGAACTGGGGAAGTTAGTTTTTTGTGCACAATGGGGTAAGTGTGTGGCTGTTTCTGGAGAAGGGGTGATATGTCAGTGAGCAGGAAGCCTGGGTGTGTGTGTGGTTTGTTCTGTGGTCTCTTGGGCTTCATATGGACTGTGATTGAGGTGTGTGTGTGTGTGTGTGTGTGTACATGTGTGGGTGGGTGTGCATGATGGTGGGTGTGGGACCATGACTCACAAACTTGGCTCTTTGAGGAAGTGTACTCCAGTTCAGGGCAAGATGACATAAACTCAGACTGTGCTGTGAGGCTTACATTTCTTTTTAACTTTTGTATTATGGAGAAATTCCAAGGCAAATATAAGAGTAAACGGTTTAATAAGCCCTGTGGACCTTTCACCCAACTGTGATCATTATCTACTCATGGCCGATCCTGCTTCATCTCTACCCAGGCCCCATGTTATTTTGAATACATGCAGATATCCTACTACTCAACCATAAGCATTTCCACATATGGCTAAAAGATAAGGACCTAAAAATAACACCAACAGTTCTGGTTAAGTATTTTCCTGCTGGTGTTTACCTGCTGCTCAGTCAAGTCCAACTCTGTGCAACCCTATGGACTACAGTCCTCCAGGCTCCTCCGTTCGTGGGATTCTCCAGGCCAGAATACTGGAGTGGGTTGCCATTTCCTCCTCCAGGGGATCCTCCCGACCCAGGGATCAAACCCTCATCTCTTATCTCTACCTGCCTTGACAGGTGGTTTCTTTACCACTAGCGCTACCTGGGAAGCCAGACTATTTCACTTTCAAATTTCTCACAAGTCCTTAATTAACTGGTTACTCTGGCATATTTACATTTTTATATAAATACGTCACATCCTGTCACACTAATCATATAGGGCTGTGAGGAGCTTAGGAAATAATTGGGAAACTGGTTGGAGGGATGTGTGAAGCCGAGTGGCCTCCAGGTGTCATAATTTTTATTAATATTGAATACAAGTGAAAGAACACCTGTAACACATGAGTAACATACAAAGATTAAGGAAAGGAACGGTCGTGACCAGTTCCAGATAAAGGCTCAGAACACTGCCGGTAAGTTTTCCTGGAGGGCACGGATGGACTTGAGGGCGCCATTCCTTCCGAGGTTGGCCGCTCTGTGTTCCCCTTTCCACGTGACAGAGTATTTTAGGAAGGCGACCCCGCGAGGCTGGAGGGAGTTTCCGGGCAATCTGTTGCATTGGAGGAACTCCGGGAGTCTGGAGACAGCGACTCGGCGCTGGTGCCAGTGGCGACGTGCGTGCGCCAGGCGCGCGCTCGCGGGGCGCATCCTCATGTCCCCGTCCCTACCCTCGTCTCCGCAGGCGGCCGGAACCTGAGCGTGCGCGGCTGCGGCACCCGCGACCTGTGCCAGGAAGAGGGTTTCCCGGCACTCCCGGGCCACCGGCTGGCCGGCCCGCCCGTCTGCAACGCCAGGCAACGCGCCATCCTGGACCCCAAGTGCCACTCGGGCGCGGCGCTTGGCCTCCGCCTCGCCCTGCCGGTGCTGACCGTCGCGCTGGGCACCGCGACCCTCTCCTGAGCCAGCCCGCCTGCACCCCCGACCCCCTCCTCGAAGCCTCCCTGCTTGTTCTGCCAGATGGTGCCCCTCTACTAGGGCATTTCTAGGGGTTTGGAAGCTTCCGGTGAGAAAGTGCAAAAAAGCAGGGGTGAGCCTCCTCCCTCAGACTAAGAGATTCCCCAAAGCTAGTCCTCTTTCTTCACTCTGGGACCCCAGAGGCTGTGCTTCTTCCCTCGGACTAGGGCTTCCTCAAGTCTGGTCCTCTTTCCTCACCATGGGCCTCAAAGGCTATGCCTCCTTTCTCAGAGTAGGCTGTTTTTCCTCCTCGGATGAGAGATGCTTCCATGGTTACACATTCTCCTTCCTACTGGGGGGCCCAAAGACTAAATAAACATCCTTCCTCAAACTAGGAGGTTCCCAATACCAGGCTATTCCCTCAGACTGTATCTCTTCTCACAAACATTAGAGAACAGCTCCTCCTTCTCTTTCCCTCTTCAGGGTCTAGTAAAGTCCTGGCAGCCAACCTGGGGCTTGAGGACAAAATACACCCCCTCCTCAGGCTTTCAGAGCAGCACATTCCACCCCCACTATGGGCCCTCTTCAGTCTCAGCACAGTCTCTCAGCTGTGCTGTTGTTCAGTTGCTAAGTTGTGTCCAATTCTTTGCAACTCCATGGACTTCAGCACGCCAGGCTCCCTTGTCCACCATCTCCCAGAGTTTGCTTAAATCCCTTCCAATAAACATTCAGAGTTGATTTCCTTTAGGACTGACTGGTTTGATCCTAGCTGTCACCAAAACTGAATGAATCGCATTGCACAGTGCCTAGTGGTTTGAACCTCCTTTTGCTGACACTGCAGCCTCAAGTGGGCCCCCCGATGTCTCTATACCCTGGGGATTCCGATGGCAAGGTCTGGGAGCCTTGAGATCATATGCTCAATGTGGAGTGAGCATCATTTTAGAGCAAGCTTTGGATCCAAAGGACGGAGCAGAGAGGTATAATAAAATCGAGGAGCTCACCGCAGGCAGAATGCCAGGAACATTTGCTTGCAGCTGAAAGTAATAGAAAGTCCAACGAGAAGAACTGAAATGATTCATTTAACAAAAATGTATTGATCACAATACTATATACATCAAGCACAATTGTAGACACGGGGGACACTGAGTAAACAAAATCTCTTGCTCTCAGGAAGTTTACGTTTTTATGGGAGAGGAAGATAATAAACCTCTCATTTGGGTTTCCCTGGTGGCTCAGATGGTAAAGAATCCACCTGCAAGACAGGAGACCCGGATTCGATCCCTGGGTCGGGAAGATCGCCTGGAGAAGAAAATCTCAACCCACTCCAGTATTCTTGCCTGAAAAATCCCATGGACAGAGGATCCTGGTGGTCTACAGTCCATGGGGTCGCAAAGACCAAGTGACTAACACTTCACTTCATGATATTCCAGACCGTAATGAGTAATCTGGAGAACACAGTTTGGAAAAAGAAGTGGGGATGCTGCCAAAGGGGTGCACTTTCTAAAAAATTGCATTTATATTTTATATTTATTATTGATTTGGCCATGCAGGGTCTTAGTGGCGGCGCACAGGATCTTCAGTCTTCCTTGGAGCACACAGGTTCTTTTCGTTGCAGCATATTAACTCATAGTTGCAGCATTTGGGATCTAGTTCCCTGACTAGGGAACCCAGGTCCCCTGCAATGGGAGCTCGGAATCTTAGCCACTGAACCACCAGGGAAGTTCTGGGGTGCACTTTTATGCAGGGAGGATTTAGAGCATCATCTGAATAAAGACCTGAAAGGGGCTGACAGAGAGGGCCATGCAGAGGTCTGGAGAGCGAGTGGGAGGCATTCCAGGTAGAAAGAATGGCAAACAAAGGTGCTAGAGTAGGAGCAGTTGTGGTTCAGTTGCCAAGTTGTGTCCGACTCTGCGACCCCATGGACTGCAGCACGCCAGGCCCCCCTGTCCCTCACCATCTCCCAGAGTGTGCCCAAGTTCATGTCCATTGAATCTGTGATGCCATCCAACCATCTCATCCTCTGTCACCCCCTTCTTCTCCTGCCCTCAGTCTTTCCCAGCATCAGGGTGTTTTTCCAATGAGTCGGCTCTTCGCATCAGGTGGCCAAAGTATTGGAGCTTCAGCTTCAGCATCAGTCCTTCCAATGAGTATTCAGGGTTGATTTCCTTTAGGACTGACTGGTTTGATCTCCTTGCTGTCCAAGGGATTCTTAAGAGCAGTAAGGAATACCTAATATAATACAACATAACAGAAAGAATGGAGATGGAGATATGCAGGGGCCATTAATTCAGCAGTTCCTAGAAGTCACTAGGGACCTACCTTGCTGCCCTCCTGTCCTCAGCATGTTGGTGTTTGCACAATGGTGGCCAGAGCTCCATCATCATTTCCTCGTACAACCACATCCAAAGCTGGAAGAAGGGGCTTCCCATCTCTGTCTTGTCAGAAACCCCATCATCAAGCAGACTCTGTCATGTCCCATCAGCCGATCTGTGGCAAGGTGATGGATTATCTCGACTGACTTTGCCTAATCAAGATTCAAGGGCTTCCCAGGTGGTTCAGTGATAAAGAATCCTCCTGCCAACACAGGAGACCTGGGTTTGATCCCTGGGTCAGGAAGATCCCCTGGAGAAGGAAATGGCAACCCACTCCAGTATTCTTGCCTAGGAAATCCCATGGACAGAGGAATCTGGCGAGCTAGAATCCATGGGGTCACAAAGAGTTGGACATGACTTAGCTTGAATGACAACAATCTCTAAATTGACAGAGGCAAATAAATGATTGAAAGATATAAAAAGTCATCGGAAGGCTCTTCACCCCCTTCACCCCACTACACTCATTTCCTCTTTCCCTCTGGCTCCTACCCCATCTCCTTCATACCCTCCTCTTCCTCATTCTAACCCTCTCATTGAATTTCCCCTCTTCTCTGGCTCTCCAGCTGCCACTTCCTGTCTTGACACATAGTTTCTCCTAGAGTTGACAAGGCTCTGGGATTTCCTGGTAAACGCTACATTATACCCTTAAATAGCTAAGGGGAAACAAAAATTAAAAATTAATAAGAAAACCTTGCCAAATTCCGGTAAATATTGGAGCTACACTATCCACTTTAAATCCCACATAGAACCTGTAGACAGGATGCTTAAAAAATCTGGCAGGAGCCAACAAAAGGTGAAAATTCTTACCCAAATCAGTTCTCCCCCATCTCCATCTGTAGTGTCCAGTTGAGAGAAGAATATAAAATTTCACAATGTCTCTTCCTTTCCAGATCCAGACCTCTTCCTCTCCCAGAGATAACCACTGTCTTTCTTTCTTTCCTTCCTTCCCCCCCCGCCCCCTTTTGCCACAGAACACGTGGAAATCTGCCTGCAATTCAGGAGACGCTGGTTCGATTCCTGGACAATCCCCTGGAGAAGGAAATGGCAACCCACTCCAGTATTCTTGCCTGGAGAATTCCATGGACTGTATAGTCCATGGGGTCGCAAAGAGTTGGACATGGCTGGGCAACTTTCACTTTCAAGGCGGTCTGAGCCACCAGGGAAGCCCTAAATCCCAGGCCTGGTGGGCTACAGTCCGTGGGGTTGAAAGAGTCAGACATGACTTAGTGACTAAACCACCACCACCATGTGGGATTTAGGGCTTCCCTGGTGGCTTAGACAGTAAAGAATCTGCCTGCAATGCAGGAGACTTGGTTTTGATCCCTGGATCGGGAAGGTCTCCTGGAGGAGAAAAATGGGAACCCACTCCAGTAGTCTTGCCTGGGGAATCCCATGGACAGAGGAGCCTGGTGGGCTACAGTCCATGGGGGTCACAAAGAGTCAGACACGACTGAGGTACTAAGAACACACAAACATGTGGGATTTTAGTTCCCTGACCAGGGGTTGAACCCACACCCTCTGCAGTGAAAGCACAGATTCTTTTATTATTATTATTATTATTAATTGGTTTATTTTTGGCTGTGCTCAGTCTTTATTGCTGCTCATGGGCTTTCTCTAGTTGCGGTGCTCGGCTTCTCATTACGGTGGCTTCTCTTGTTGCAGAGCACAGGCTCCAGAGCGCCAGGGCTTCAGTGGTTGCGGTGCATGGGCTGAGCTGCTCTGTGGCATGTGCAATTTTCCCGTACCAGAAATTGACCCCATGTCCCCTGCATTGGCAGGTGGATTCTTATCCACTGGAAAGTCCATTCTTTTCCACTGGAAAGTCCCTGATATAAATTTTTTTAAGGCCCTTTCTTATTTTTTAATTTTAAATTTATTTATTTTAATTGGAGGCTAATTACTTTACAATATCGTATTGGTTCTGCCACACATCAACATGAATCCGCCATGGGTGTACATGTGTTCCCCATCCTGAACCCCCCTCCCACCTCCCTCCCCGTACCATCCCTCCGGGTCATCCCAGTGCACCAGCCCCAAGCATCCTGTATCGAACCTGGACTGGTGATTAGTTTCTTATATGATATTATACATGTTTCAGTGTCATTCCCCCAAATCATCCCACCCTCTCCCTCTCCCTCTCCCACAGAGTCCAAAAGACTGTTCTATACATCTGTGTCTCTTTTGCTGTCTCGCATACAGGGTTATCGTTACCATCTTTCCAAATTCTGTATATATGCGTTAGTATATTGTATTGGTGTTTTTCTTTCTGGCTTACTTCACTCTGTATAATAGGCTCCAGTTTCATCCACCTCATTAGAACTGATTCAAATGTATTCTTTTTCATGGCTGAGTATTACTCCATTGTGTATATGTACAACAGCTTTCTTATCCATTCATCTGCTGATGGACATCTAGGTTGCTTCCATGTCCTGTAAGGCCCTTTCTTTTAAGCTAAAATATACCTGGGTGGTAGAGAAGAGCTATAGCATTTGAGAAGATAAGCTGAACTTGTTCCAACTGTCCTTTTATAACTAGCGTGTTTTATATTATCGTACCTGATTCATGGCAGAAATTTTAGAATGAAACTATTAAGGTCTCTGTATCTGTCTCTGCTTATGTGTGTCAATAAGTGTGTTATAGATGTGTGGTATTTTTTACCTTTGGATGGTATTACAAAAATTAATGTGTAAAAAAATTCTATCGAATTGGCTTAAAGAAAATAAAGTGCTTGCATAAATTAAGTATTCATAAAACTTTAGGAAATACAGTAGAACATCACCAAAATGCTTTTCAGGTTCATGTGATATGGGAAAATATTCAATATTAGAGCTACTTTGTTGGTTCAATTAAAATAGACATGTCTTCGAATTATAAATATGGAGTGTAATGAAAACATACAATTTTTATTCTACTTGGGTTTATTAGTCAAATAAGTTCAGGCCACAAAATCTGTCAGTAAGAAAAGTAAGTTGGTTTGAAGAAATTTTCACAAATAATCTAAATAGTTGTTGCTATTTAGTCGCTAGGTCATGTCCAACTCTCTTGGACACTCTCATAGACAGTAGCCTGCCAGGCTTCTCTGTCCATGGGATTTCCCAGGCAAGAATACTGGAGTGGGTTGCCATTCCCTCCTCCAAAAGTAAATAGATGTAAGTAGAATAAAAAGTTTTAAGGATAATTTTACAAATAGTTTCCCCATATCTTTTGGTAGCCTGGAAACCTTAGTTTTGCTAAGTTCAGTTAAGTGAAGTGAAAGTGAAGTCGTTCAGTCATATCCGACTCTTTGCGACCCCATGGACTGAAGCCTACCAGGCTCCTCCATCCACAGAATTTTCCAGGCAAGAGTACTGGAATGGGTTGCCATTTCCTTCTCCAGGGGATCTTCCCAACCCAGGGATCGAACCCAGGTCTCCCACATTGTAGGCAGATGCCTTACCATCTGAGCCACCAGGGAAGTCAAATTCAGTTAAATAATGAGTTAAGCCAAAATCATTGAATATCCAGATCATTTCCAAATAAGATAAAACACTGAAACACTAAATATTGAACATAGGTTTATCATTTTGGGCTTCCTTTAGACATTTGGGCTTATTGGTAAATACGTTTGATGCCACACTGAGAAAATGTTCCATGAGAAAGTATGTTTCTGGAAGTTATAAAAAGTATATCTAAATTTGCCAAGCCAGAGAATGCTAATTAGAAAAGAAAGTTCATAATTCTTTACTCTTTTATAGTCACTAAAAGTTGAGGTTTCTAAGGGTTTTTTGAAAGTTGCTCAGTCATGTCCAACTCTTTGCAACCCCATGGACTATACAGCCCATGGAGTTCTCCAGGCCAGAATACTGGAGTGGGTAGCCTTTCCCTTCTCCAGGGGATCTTCCCAACCCAGGGATCGAACCCAGGTCTCCCACGTTGCAGGCTGATTCTTTACCAGCTGAGCCACAAGGGAAGCCCTTCTAAGGGTAAAGTGAAGTGAAGTGAAGTTGCTCAGTGGTGTCCGACTCTTAGCGACCCCATGGACTACAGCCCACCAGGCCCTCCGTCCCTGGGATTTTCCAGGCAAGAGTACTGGAGTGGGGTGCCATTGCCTTCTCTGTTAACAGCGGCTGGGCATATTATATTTACTTGGAGCTGGTATACTTGGTGACAGCCTTAGTGCCCGCAGACATGGCATGCTTGGCCAGCTCCCCAGGTAGCAGCAAGCGCAAGGCGGTCTGGATCTCCCTGGATGTGATAGTCGAGCACTTGTTTTAATGCGCCAGGCGCCACGCCTCGCCAGCGATACGCTCGAAAATGTCGTTGACGAAGGAGTTCATGATTCCCATGGCCTTGGACGAGATGCCAGTGTCCAGATGGACTTGCTTCAGCACCTTGTACACGTACACGGAGTAGCTCTCCTTGCGGCTGCGCTTGTGCTTCTTGCCGTCCTTCTTCTGGGCCTTGGTCACAGCTTTTTTAGAGCCCTTTTTAGGGGCAGGAGCAGACTTAGCCGGTTCAGGCATGTCTATAATGATAACACCCAACAACACAGAAAGATCTAAGGGTAAAGAATTCTAATTAATATATGCAATTAAAGCTACTGGAAATGATAAGGGAAATGACTCAGTATGCAAGAAAAGTAAGATATGGGTTTGTTGTTATTGTTATTGTTAGAAAGGGTATGAGAGGACTTCCCTAGTGGCCCAGTGGTTAAGAATCCACCTGCCAATGCAGGGGACATGGGTTCTATCCCTGGTCTGGGGAGATCCCACATGCTGAGGAGCAACCAGGCCTGTGAACCACAACGAGCACCCTAGGGCCTGTGCTCTGCAACTAGAGAAGCCACTGCGATGAGAAGCCTGAGCACCGCAGCTCGAGAGCAGCCCCCGTTCTCCACAACTAGAGAAGGCCCGTGTGCAGCAACGAAGACCCAGTGCAGCCAAAAAAAATAAATAAAATACAAAAGTGTACAAGGTGTGGAGATGCATTTTTGTTGAGGGAAATGAAAGTGATTTTGTCTTAAAATAAAGCTGGTTGTTTTGGAAAGGGAAAGAAATGAAAATGAACACAGGAATCTGAAGATTTGTGGAAAAGGAATCTGGGAAAGAAATCTTATGGTGTGATCAAGCTGGATAAGATTGAAAAAAAGTTTGTTATAAAAGTTTTTTTTTAAATAAGCTTCAATATCAATAGTGTACTTATGTGTAAAATTGGAACTTAACCTTCTTTCTTCTGCTAAAATGACAGCTTCTTGGAGTATGGGTCTGCTTCTGAGAGGGGCTTGTTAAAGGTTTCCCTTTTTTAAAAAAAATTTTAATTGAAGGAAAATTTCTTTACAATGTTGTGTTGGTTTCTGCTGTACAAAAATGTGAATCAGTTTCCCTTACTTTTTAAGTAATATGCCTAAAAAGCAAAGATTCTGTGTTTTATTAAAATTATTTCCTGGGCTTCATGTCATCTTAATCGGATCTTTGATTACTTAGGGAAAACAGAGACTCCTTAATATTTAAAGAGCTAAGTTTTGCTCAGAACTATGAAACTTCCTACATTTACCTTAGAAATCTTTTTGTCACTTTGGTAAAGTAGATAATTATCATTTCATGATAGTCTGTGACCCAATTTAGTCAAGTGTCTAAAATCTTTTGATATTTTTGCCAAACTTCCCCAAAACCAAATTCTAAAGAAAGTCTTTTTGATCTAAAGTAACTCTGGGGATTTCCAGAGGGCCTCCGGAACATTGCAAAAAAATTGTTCTCTTTATGGAAAATAGAATTTTAAATTAACTAGGCTTCTTTGGTATGTTAAATGACATGAGAAGCAATGTCAAGTAAGTGATGATAAATGTCCTTAAGTTATATTGCATGGGTGAATATCATTAATATGTGTTCTAGAAACTGTATAAAACCCTAACATTCTGGTATGTTCTGGCATAATATTTTCAGTTGTAATTCTAGTTACTGTCTTAAAATGCGTGTCACAGAAACAACGGCATTTTCTTGTCAATTGCATTGTACTAAACTCTCATCAGATATCTAGCCATTGCCATTTTTAAGCCTTTGTCATTGATAGACATTCTTTTATCCTCATGCTTTCACAAAAGCATTCCTGTGGAAGTACTTCATATTCAAAGAGATTCAAGGAAAGGGCTTTTCACAAGTACAGGTTTCTGATAGCTTGAAGATCATCAAACTGAACTAGGTAAGAATTTCCAGAGCTAAAGAAAAAACTGGATTCAAGAAGAACAAGTGTTAATCAAATAGGATCGAATGAACTGAGAGGATTATAATTTTAAATCACTTTTCATTTGATACCATACTGTTCCTTAGTGTTTTTTTTTTTCAAGTTTAAGGAAGTCTTTTGTCTTTGGCTCGGCTTCCCAGGTGGCGCGAGTGGTAAAGACCCCGCTTGCCAAGGCAGGAGAATCAGGAGATGTGGGTTCAATCCCTAGGTCAGGAAGATCCCCTGGAGGAGGGCTTGGCAACCCATTCCAGTATTCTTGCCTGGCAAAAATCCCATGGAGAGGAGCCTGGCAGGCTATAGTCCATGAGGGTCACAAAGAGTCGGACACAACTGAGAGACTAACATATACATTTTTGTCTTAAGCTATCCTGACATATAGCAACTTGGCAAAGTATAACTTTGTAAACAAAAATGAAACATTTACTTTCTCTTTCTACTTGATCTTTCCAGAATTTGGAAATCCTAGCACATTATTCTCGTGGCAATATAGTTAGCTATTTACATAAGTTCAATAAAAATCTGTCCTCCCTGGCACTTCCTTGGTGGTCCAACGGTTAAGACTCTGTGCTTCCACTGAAGAAGGCATGAGTTCGATCCCTTGTCGGGAAACTAAAATCCCACATACCACGCAGCAACCCACTCCCTCCCCCCAAAAAAACTATTCTCCTAGTAACAGGATAATTAGAAACACTGGATGTATTACCAAGATGTTGACCGGAATATTGTAGTCAAGAGAGATATGCATAGGCTTAAGTATGACCAGACAGCTTTAAGGAGTGACTTTAACTTTGGTATGACTTCCTGGCCTTGAGAGTTCTTTTTAAGCATTTAATCTGAGACTCCCTATAAAAATTTCCAACAAAGCAGTCTTAAAAAGAGCTTATTAATATGTAGTCAATCACTGCTCTTGCTGTATTTGTGTCAACAATTGGGCAACATTTCATGCAAATAAATTTATTTTGACTGTGTGTGGGTTTGGGGGTCTTGTTTGTTTGTGTGTATGTGTGTGGCTTGTGAGATCTTAGTTCCCCAACCAGGGATTGAACCTGGGGCCCCAGCAGTGAAAGAGCTTAGTCCTAACCACTGGAACGCCAGGGGATTCCCTGTGTATCTTTGATAAAAATGAGGGCAACTGTAGAGAGAGAAATTATGTTTGCACCTTTGTATATATTCTAATCTTGTCAACAATTTCTGAGGTTTTATTATATACCTATAAACTGAACTGGATGTTGGAAATTCTTCTTCGTGTGTACGTGTGTGTGTGGTCAGCATCTTTGCAACCCCATGCACTGTGGCCCGGCAGGTTCTTCTGTCTATGGGATCCTCCAGGCAAGAATACCAGAGTGGGTTGCCATGCCCTCCTCTAGGGAATCTTCAAAACCCAGGGATCAAACCCTCATCTCGTGCATCTCCTGCCTTGGCAGGCGGATTCTTTACCAATGTACCACCTGGGAAGCCCCTAAACTCTGCTAGTTTCCACAGATATCTGGCTATTAATCCCCAAACTAATGTTTCAATCAGTAGGAACAAAGGATCCACTGCCCTTGGATCTCCTTGGTAGGGACTACACCAGGTCTTCCTCATCACCTGGATGGCAGCCAAACTTCAGGCACAGGAAACTTGGCCACACATTTCACAGCTGAAATGGCCCTGCCTGGCATCTGATCCCGTGAAAATGCTAGAGACCTCCGAATCAAATTGACTGGGAAGAGATGTAGCTGACACTGCGGTGGACTGCTTCATCCCAAGATGCCAGATAAAGACTTTGTACTTGAGCTAAACATAAAACTCTTTCTTTCTTCTTGCCTTTCTTTCCTTTACTCTGTCACAGGTCTGGAAAGATAACACCATCACCCATTTCTCCCAGGCCATCGCTATAACCTTTCAGACTGTGCCGGATTTGTCATCCAAAACTCTGATCTGGTGAAGAAAGTCAGAAAGAGGAAAACAAATATCCTATATTCACGCATATATGTGGAATCTAGAAAAATGGGAGAGACGAACTTATTTGCAGGGCAGGAATAGAGATGCAGATGGAGAGGGAATGGACATGTGGACCTAGAGGGAAAAGGGGAGGGTGGGATGAATTGGGGGAGGAGGATTGACATATATACACTATCATGTGAAAAATAGCTAGCTAGTGGGAGGCTGCGGTGTAGCCCAGGGAGCCAGCTCAGGGCTCTGTGATGACCTGGAGGGGTGGGAGGGAGGCTCAGGAGGAAAGGAATGTATGTTTACATACAGCTGAATGATTGTTGTGCAACAGAAACCAACATAACATTGTAAAGCATTGGCGATGGAAGGCAAAGTCCTAACTGCTGGACTGCCAGGGAAGTCCCTTTGGGTTACCCATCCTTCCTGAGAGAGAGGATTAACTAAAATAAACCTGATGAGAGCCAAGCATGACCTGCCCCCATCCCTGCCCATTAGCAAAAGGCTCCAGAATGTCCTTCACCTTCAGATATCTATCTCACTTCACCCCTGGAGTAGTGACATTCTTCTAAAGTCTTTATAGAAAAAAATCATGTCAAAAGTTCAATTTGCAGTCAGGAGACACAATCAAAGACAGAGTCCAACGCAGTAGTTAAGAGTGTGGACTCTGATACCAGTTTGTCTAGGCTAGAAGTCCAGCTTAGCCAGTTACTAGTTTTATCACATTGGGTGAGCCCTTAGACCTCAGTTTTTCCATTGGTGAAATGGGGTGATCATGCTTCCTACTCAAGAGTTGAAGTGAGGGTTGAAAGAGTTGATATGTGTACAGAAATCAGAAAAGCACATGTGGAAAGAGTTTCTTGTAAGTAACCAAGAGCATTTACTACTATTACTTGGGACGGAGAATGTCCTTTGGCTCTAAAAATCCCTTTCTTGGGCTTCCCTGGTGGTCTAGTGGTTAAGAATCCACCCGCCAGTGCAGGGGACATGGATTCCATCCCTGGTCTGGGAAGATTGCACACGCCACAGAGCAACTAAGCCCATGCGCCACAGCGACTGAAGCCACGGCAATGAGAAGCCCACACACCACAACGAGGAGTGTGGTGTGCACACCACGCCTGCTTGCGGCAACTAGAGAAAGCAGGCACAAAGCAGCGAAGACCCAGCATAGCCAAAAAATCAAATAAAAAATAAAATAGATAAATCTTTAAAAAAGAACGCACACTGTTTATTGGTGGTGGGATAGCATCACCAACTCAATGGACATAAACTTGGGCAAACTCCAGGAAGTAGTGAGGGACAGGGAGGCCTGGCGTGCTGCAGCCCGTGGGGTCGCAAAGAGTCGGACATGACTTAGCGACTGAACAACAACAACGACAACATACACTATTTAAAAAAATAAAGTCCCTTTCTTTCTGCTCCCCAACATGGCCTGTCTAGAGGATGCCTGCCCTGAGGTGTGGGTGTGGAGTGACCTGGGGTGGCAGGGAGGGGAGAGGAAGGAAGGAAGTGTTTCTGTGAGATCAGAGGTCTGTAGGGATGAGGCCAGGATATGATCCACCTGGGCTGAGCTGGAGCCCATGGCAGGTGGTCAGGAACTGCTCATAGAAGGAAACAATCATTGAATGACTCTAATCCTAGAGTCCTGAGAAGGCAATGGCACCCCACTCCAGTACTCTTGCCTGGAAAATCCCATGGGTGGAGGAGCCTGGTAGGCTGCAGTCCATGGGGTCGCTAAGATTCCGACATGACTGAGCGACTTCACTTTCACTTTTTACTTTCATGCATTGGAGAAGGAAATGACAACCCACTCCAGTGTTCTTGCCTGAAGAATCCCAGGGACAGGGGAGCCTGGTGGGCTGTATGGGGTCACACAGAGTTGGACACGACTGAAGCAACCTAGCAGCAGCAGCAGCAGCAACCCTGGAGTTTGCAGGAAGAGAAAGGTACTTTGGGAGTGGGGTGGGGCTGACCTGGGCAGAAGCTTGAATTTTACTGTTCAGGTCTTTTTATTGTCAAGTCTTTTAATTTCCAGTTTTCTGTAACAGCATACATGTGGGTCCATGATTCAAGGTAAAATCTTTACTATTAATTATTTAAGCTTACATAAGCAAACAAAATGTTTTAAATAATTTAAAAAATAAACAAAAAACAAAATCAACCTATAAAAACAAATAAAGAAATGGGTAGTGTTTCTCACGGCTCAGCTAAAAGGCAGAAAGAATTAACAAAACAGTTGAAATCTCCTGCGCCCCTTTCCCTGGCCTCTTGCCTTTCCTCTCTCCTCGCCTGAGATAAATTCTGCCCCAAACACGATAGTGGCAGTTTTGCTACCTATGTCCATGCTTTGAGTTTTCTGAACCAAGCCTTTTCCTTTTTCATTTTCTCTTTTCTCCCCAGAGATTTTCCCCAGGGAAGCTCATCCCAGGAATCTCATGTTAACAATCTTAGATATCTCTTCCTGTTTTCATTTCCCAAACTCAGACAATCCTATACAGACATTCTGTTGATTGAAGCAAGTTACAAGGTCAGCTCAGACTCTGGAGAGGACAAAGACTCCCCCTCTTGTGGGGAAGAGTGGCGTGTGTGTAAGGAGATGGAGAGATGGTCAGCAGTCATAGTTGCAGGCGATCCACCAACCCCTCAATCCATCCCTTACACTTGCTGCCTTGTTCTTCTCTTATTGCTATTGGACACTATCTTGCTTTTGTTTATTATCTATATCTTTCCAAAAATATAAGCTGCATGAGTGCAAAGGTCATCTGTGGGTTGTTCGCCCGTGTGTCAGTGCCCAGAACTCTGTCTAGATCCAGAAGGCAGAACAATACCTATCTGAATGAATGAATGAATCCTTGGGGGCTAGCTTCAGGTTTCCCCAGGATGATGGCAAATGGAGAGAAGGTGGGGCTTCCCTGGTAGCTCAGTGGTAAAGAATCCGCCTGCCAGTGCAGGAGACACGGGTTCGATCCCTGATATGAGAAGATCCCATATGACCTCGGAGCAACTGAGGCCATGTGCCACAGTTACTGAACCTGTGCTCTAGAGCCGGGGAGCCGCAACAACTGACCCTGCGGCTGCAACCACTGAAGCCCGAGCACCCTAGAGCTCGGGCTCCCCAACAGAGAAGCCACCACAATGAGACCCGTCACCAACAGCCTTGGCCCACAGTCAGTGTCTATTGCACAAACTTCCTCCCTGCAGGAAGTACAGTCTGCGTCATCGCTGTGTTCCCGGACTAGCAGACGCAGAGCAAACACACAGGAAGCACTTTCATCGATTCTAAGATGCACCGTTCATCCCCCGCACCCACCCTGCATTTTAGTAATTCTGAGATCAGGAAGAGTCATAGAGGTTACACCTTACAGCCAGGCAGTCATTGTGAGGCAGCTGTCACTGACTGGGTGTGCATACGGAGATTCCCCCCTCCTCCCCCGCCCCGGATGGTTATCATTATTTTCACCGGAGAGCATTTTTTAAAATTTATTTTCTTACTGAAGTGTAGTTGATTTACAATGCTGTGTTAATTTCTGCTATATAGCAAAGTGATTCAGTTTACACATACGTGTGCTTCCTTGGTGGCTCAGTGGTAAAGAATCTGCCTGCAATACAGGAGACCTGGGTTTGATCCCTGGGTTGGGAAGAGTCCCTGGGGAAGGAATGGCAACCCACTCCAGTATTCTTGCCTGGAGAATTCCATGGACAGAGGAGCCTGGCGGGCTACAGTCCGTGGGGTCTCAAAGAGTTGGACACGACTGAATGATTCACACACACATACACATTTTTTTTTTAATATTCCTTTCTAATATGAGGTATCACAGGATATTGAATATAGTTTCCTCTGCTACCCAGCAGGACTTTGCTGTTTATCCATTCCACATATAATAACTTACATCTGCTGATTCCAGACTGCCACTTCATCCCTCTCCCATCTGCCCCTCTGGGCAACCACAAGTCTTCTCTATGTCCATGAGTAGGTTTCTGTTTCATAAATAAGCTCATTTGTGTCACATTTTACTACTTTTAACATTTTTATTTATTTATTTATTTATGGCTCTGCTGAGTCTTCACTGGCCTTCCCTGGTGGCTCAGATGGTAAAGAATCCACCTGCAATGCGGGAGACTCGGTTCGATCTCTGGGTCAGGAAGATCCCCTGGAGAAAGGAATGGCAACCCACTCCAGCATTCTTGCCTGGAGAATTCCATGGATGGAGGAGACTGGAGGGCTACAGTTCACGGGGTCACAAAGAATCGGACACGACTGCGTGAGTAACACTTGCACTGCCTCTTCACTGTTGCACGCGGGCTTTCTCTAGTTGTGGCGAGTGGGGGCTACTCTCTGGTTGCCGTGAGCAGGCTTCTCATTGAGGTGGCTTCTCTTATAGCAGAGCACAGGTTCTAGGGTACATGGGCTCAGTTTAGTTGTGGCTGTGTCATATTTTAGATTCCACATATAGGTGATAACATATGTCTTTCTCTTTTTGACTTATTTCACTTAGTATGATAATCATTCATTGCATCCGTGTTGCTGCCAATGGCACTATTTCATTCTTTTTTATGGCTGAGTGGAATTCCATTGTATATATGTGCCACATCTTCTTTACCCATAATTGAGCTGCTTTTAATAGCCTCATGGCTGTGCCTGTTGGCATGGAGGACAGAAGATGTGTTGTGTGAAAAAGTGTGGACATCCACTGCTTGGAGCAAAAGTGACTCCACAGAGTCCGAGTCTGTGATTTTAGGCTCAGCTTAGCTAACATTTCTCTTGTATTTTCCTAGTTAGATGCACACACACGGATAGTATAAGATACAAACCTATATTTTCTAAGTAAGTCTACCAAGCGCTCTTGCATTTAATTTTATTTTCTGGGTTTTTTTGGCCACCTCATGTGATATTTTGGGATCTAAGTTCTCCAACAGGGATCAAACCCATACCTGCTCCAGTGGAAGTGCCATGGCTTAACCACTGGATCGCCAGGGAATTTCCTAAACATTTTAAGTGATAGTGAAATACATCATAATTTTATTGGCAGCACTTTTAAAATTTTGTTAATGGGATAGAAAACAGTGCATCTGACAACCATGGTACCTCAGATTGGATGAGCTGGGGAACCCACAGACGGAGAGGATGAATTGGTATGTTTGTCTCTATCTTTCTCTCTATTCCAGTCTCAGCTCCTGGGTGTTGTGTCTATCTTGGGATGACAGGTGGCAGAACAGAATTTTAGTCTGGGCTAAATGAGTTACTCCACCTGACAGGCTTCACACACCTTGTTGTTGTTTAGTCGCTAAGTCATGTCTGACTCTCTGCAACCCCATGGAGTGTAGCCCACCAGGCTCCTCTGTCCACGGGATTTCCCAGTAAGAATGCTGGAGTGGGTTGCCATTTCTTTCTCTGGGGGATCTTCCTGACCCTAGGATTGAACTTGCGTCTCCTGCATTGGCAGCCAGATATTTTTACCACTGAGCCACCAGGGAAGTCCATGCACACCTGGTGTATCAAAAATGTCCTGTAAGTGAGCATTTGGCTTTAGCATGTGAGCACGATAGTGCCCCCACCAGCCTGGGAGGTCTGTAGGAGCAGGGATGTGTGAGTCACATCTTGGGACCAGCACAGGGACTGGTGAGGTCTACACAAATGTTTGTGGGATGACCACACAGCTGAGTCAGTTACAAGACAAATGAGAGCTCTCTCTCAGCTCGGGGTCTTTGCCTAGGTTCTTTAGGGCTGGGATGCAACTTCCTAGCTGACCATCTGGCTCACTCCTACTCATCCTTCAGTTCTCAGCTCAGGCGCCTGTTCCTCCAGGAAGCCCTCCTTGACCCCTGAGCTAGTTCAGGTGGTCCCTTGGTGCTCCCACAGTCCTCTGGGCCACCCTCCCCATCCCAGTCTGGCCCACTCCAGGTCATCATTGCCTGGGGATGGATCTGACTCCCCCACTACATGGGCTTCCCTGGTGGCTCAGATGGTACAGAATCCGTCAGCAATACAGGAGACCCGGATTCAATCCCTGGGTTGGGAAGGTCCCGTGGAGGAAGAAATGGCAACCCACTCCAGTATTCTTGCATGGAGAATCCCATGGACAGAGGAGCCTGATTGGCTACAGTCCATGGGATCGCAAAGAGTCAGACACAACTGAGCAACTAACGCTCTAACTGCACTATGAATCAGTCCTGCGGGAACAGAGCCGGGGGCGGGGGGTGTTGGTCTTGTCTGTGTTCCCAGAATCTAGCCCAGGACAGGGCCTTGAAGAGGTGCTGAGTGTTTGATGAATGAAGACAGAGAGGAGGTTTGGCGTCCGCCGGACAGGCACAGGCACAGCCTCCCACGGGCTGGCACTCTCCGGAGCCAGGAGAAGCGCCCCTGGCAATGTGCCAGCCTGCATTAGACACATTTGCGCAGGCGTCCTGCATCCTGGTCTTGGTCCAGAGTTACCCTCAGCCGTGACCATCCCCCTCCTTTCCTCCAACCGGGAGCTCCCAAGGGCAGAGCCTGATGTATCTACTTTGGAGACCCTGGCTCGTGGCTGCTCACACAGCTTAGGAGCTGGAGCAGAATGAATGGACGTGGAGGGTTTCAGGGGCTGCCATCTGAATATGCTAGTGTGACTGGTCTCCTCTGGTCTGCTAGTCTGTGTGTGCCTGCGTGCGTGTGGCTTGCGAGGCTGTTCTAAGTCTGCCTGCTTTGGACTTGTCTGTAATGACTCTGTACTTGAGGCTTTGTGTCTTTCCTTTCCCTCCTGGGCCAGGCTTTGGGTCTGGATTTGCGGGGAGAAACCTTAGTTCGTGTGTGTGCTGTCTGGGAATGTCTGAGGATCTTTTTTCAACTCTTGGTCTCTGTGTTTGTGTCAGTCAGTTGAGGATGTGGATGAGTTTGTGTGCTGACCTGCATTTCTGTCTCGCCTGTGGTTTAAGAACTCGGTGTAGTCAGCAGAGTACCCTTTTCCCATTCTCAGTGTGGTCTTCAACTAGTCTCTTCCCTTTTTTTTTTTTTTTCTGGTGAGGGGGGAGTCCCCTCTCATTCCTTTCTGGGGCTCCACCTCTTCCTCAGCTGTTCTTTTGGAGGGTTCTTTCCAGAATTGAGCTTCAGATTGTCAGCAAAACCCTTTGAGTAGCCAGGGCCTCTGGCTGTGTGCGTGCTAAGTTGCTCAGTCATGTCCAACCCTTTGCAACCCCATGGACTATAGTCTGCCAGCCTTCTTTGTCCATAGGATTTCCTGGGCAAGAATACTGGAGTGGGTTGCCATGCCCTCCTCCAGGGGATCTTCCTGACTCAGGAATCGAACCTGCATCTCTTATGTCTCCTGCATTGGCAGGCAGGTTCTTTACCCCTAGTGCCACCTTGGAAGCAGGGGCCTCTGGGTAGTGGGGGCTTCTGGCTACATCCCAGGAAATGGGAGTAAGGGTGGGACACATGGCCTAGGCAGAGAAGGGGTTGGGAGGAGAGCCAGGGTGGAGACTGTCATAAAAGATTCCCTAGACTGGAAGGGAGGCTTGGAAGGTGCAGAGATGGGGGCTGGAATTGAGGAGAGCCAGAGATATCCCCCAGAAGGCTGGCGTTCTTGTGTCCTGGTCTCTAGACCTTTGGCTTCTTCCCTGTGCGCATCTGGGTCCACGCCTTGCTTTCCATCTCTGTGGTTCTGCATCTTTTTGCTCTGTCTGTAACTTGTGCCTCCGAGAGTATCTCTGGTGGTTTTCTGACTCAGTCTCTCATCCCTGAATTCTTGCCTGACTCTCCCTCTGTTTCCTCCTTAAGGAGTCTCTTTTCCATCCCAACTCTTTTTCTTTTTTTAAAATTTATTTTAAATTGGAGGATAATTGCTTTACAATGTTACTTTCTGCTGTACAAGAATGTGAACCAACTACAAGTGTACATATATCCTCCCCTTCTTGAGCCTCCCTCCCACCACCCCCCTCAACTTTCTTTTCTCATTCACATCTCCCCCTGCTTCCATCTCCCTCTTTGTCATACTAAAAGATGCCATTTTATTTTTTTTAAGTTATTTTTATTTTTTGACCATGCTATGCAGCATGCAGGATCTTACTTCCCCGACCAGGAATTGAACCCACGACTTCTGCACTGGGACTGTGGAGTCTTAACCACTGGACAACCAGGGAAGCCCCCTCAATGCCATTTTAAATGGTTGTGAGGAAGCAGGGGAGGGAGACAGGAGAAAGGAGGAAAGTGTTATGAAGTCAGCACCCGAGCTGGGATTTGAAGGATGGGCTGAGGGTACACTGCTGTTAATGTTGTTCAGCCGCTCAGTCATGTCCGATTCTTTGAGACCCCATGAACTGCAGCGCTCCAGGCTCCCCTGTCCTTCACTATCTCCTGGAGTTTGCTCAAGTTCATGTCCCTTGAGTCAGTGATGCTATCTAGCCATCTCATCCTCTGCCGCCCTCTTCTCCTTTTGCCTTCAATCTTTCCCAGCATCAGAGGATGTTAAAATGCTAGGGAAGGAGGAAGCCCAAAAGGGAGCTTGGAAACCAGATACTGAATTGGGGTGTGGGTGCTGCCCCACTGCCCCATGGACCACCAGTCCCGGCCAGGAACAGGCCAAATTGCACGGGGCTCTCCCAGCTCAGCCAGAGCTGGCTGAGCTTAATCACCACCCACACAGAGCCTACACCACCCTTGGTGAGGTGGGTGAACGGGTAGACAGTGCAAAGGAGGGAGAGTGAATGACTTGTTTGGGAAACTAGAGTCCTGGGATGGAGGAGAAATAGAGGGTGGGATGGTGAGCAGGGCCAGATTCTCAGATGCCAGAGCTCGGATTGTGTGCTGGGGGTGATGGAGACCACGGGCGGGTTTTGAACAAGTCTTGGTGTCAGAAAGCTCTCTCTGGGTCCCTGGGCGGGTAGAGGGGGGCTAAGGGCCTGAGACTACCCAGTGATGGTCCCATGAACAGCTAGGGGCGGGGTCCCACAGGGGGGCTGGGATCCCGCCCCCTGACATCACCCTCACATTATTGCACCAGGGCTGGCTGACCAATAAGCTGTGGTTTGCTACTATAATGGGTCCTAGCAACAGGCCCTGATCCTGTGCTAACAGGAGAGGAGGCCCCACCAGCGGAGAGAGTGAAGGGGAGAGGGAGAGCCCACAGGGCAGGTGAGTCCCCCCAAGGGCAGCTCCCCTTGTCCAATCCCAGGCCCAGCTCCCTCAGCCCCTCGGTCCACCCCAGTGGCCACTGGCCCGTCTGCCCCTTGCACTGAGACCTATTCAAGGATTCCCCTTCTCCTCTACCCAGACCACGCTCTGAGATGGGTTAGGGGTCGGGACGCAGGAGGGACTGGGTTGAGCCCCAGGGTGAAATGCCCCCACCTGGGATGGGAGATTAGACCTGGCGGGAACAATGGAATAAGGACTGTCTTCCTGCAGAAGGTTGGGTGAGGATGGGGCCAGGTGCAGCTGAGGAGAGAGAGGGGAGGTAAAGACACGTGATTGAAGGGAGAGCAGCTCTTCAGAAGGACCTGGGTTGGAGCCCGGGCTGTGCCTCTGAGTGGGGACCTCTCATGTCTAGTCTGAACCTCAATCCATCTCCATCTGATGGGGACACTGATCCCTGACCTGAGCATCTCTCCCAGGGTTCTCTGAAGAGTCTTTAGTCAATGAGGAAGTGTATTTTAGAGGCGATAGACAAGGAGAGTGTGTGATCGGGAAGAGGGAGGGCCAGGGAAGCTCCCAGGTGAGGAGGAAGGATCTCAGGAGAGACCACCATGACAGGCTCATGGAGGAGGGAGGGGACTTAGCCTAGCCAGCCCTGCCAAGCAGGGCTGGGTGTTTAAGGAGACGCCCAGGGTGGGGGCACCCCTCCCATGCCTGGCTGAACCCAAGAATATCTTCAAAGGTGACCTAGAGACAGACAGGTGATGGGGCTCATGATGGTCACAGAAGCCCTGTGATGTGGGCAAGGTTATCTTCCACCATGCAGGTGCTACAGGAGGGCAGGGATGTCACACAGCCGGGAATATTAATAATGATGATAACAGTGATGCTGATAATGCAGACCACCTGCTCTGGGTCGGGCACTATTTTTTTTTTTCCAGAGAAGTTTTTATTTGGGCCTTAAGCTTTTGAAAATAAAGTTTAGAGACATAGCGTATGAATACCACGGTAATACACATGAAATATTCTATCAGACCCTAAAAATTAACATAAACTTTCTCATAGTCAACAAAATAGTGGCTGGGTGCTGATTTCATTTGATAAGTTGGCTACAGCACTTTAATTATCATTTTACGTCTATCTAGGTGTAGCTGAAATTCAAAATGCACATCAAAGTAAAACTATATTACAGCTCAATGCCAGGCTAACCGTACTTGGCCTCTGCGGTAAAATTCACAATGGGTTCTGTTGGACAGATACCGGGTTGGGCACTATGTTAAGTGCTTTTTCTGGATGAACTCATTTCATTCTCAAAAGCTCTAGGAGGTGGTCTGCTATA
The DNA here is from genome assembly GCF_019923935.1 of Bubalus bubalis. Taxonomy (NCBI): domain Eukaryota; kingdom Metazoa; phylum Chordata; class Mammalia; order Artiodactyla; family Bovidae; genus Bubalus; species Bubalus bubalis. The sequence continues at coordinate 51,396,092 of NC_059174.1, forward strand.
AGGCTTGCAGATCGCTTTGATCTGTAAGATGAGGAAAGTGAGGCAGCGGTCAGGAACTTGCCCCGTCTCTTAGCTGGTGTGTGGTGGGGCCTGCCTGGATGGAATCCCAGGCAGTGTGTCTCCAGGGTCTGGGTCCCCTTGGCCATCACTTCTTGCTGCTTCTAATCACCGCAGAGGCAGCAGCGGAAGATCCACTGCTCCCTTTTCCTGGGCCCAGGAGCTGAGCTAAAGCCCCTTCCACTGCAGGCCTGGCTACATACACAAATTGCAGGGCCCAGTCGAAAGTGAAAATGCAGCACCCTTGCTTCGAATGTTTAGAATTTTAGTCAATGTCAAAAGAGCATTAAGGCAAGAGCTGGGTTTTGTTTTTTATTTATTTTAAAATTTTATTTATTTTAATTTATTTATCTGGCTGTGTCGGGTCAATTGGGCTCTCTAGAGGTGGCACGCAGCCTTTTGCCCAGCAGCATGCGGGATCTTAGTTTCCCAACCAGGGATCGAACTCCATCCCCTGCTTTGCAAGGTGGATTCTTAACCACTGGACCACCAGGGAAGTCCCAGGAGAGCTGGGCCTTTTAATGTGGGGCCCCATGTGATGGCATGGGTCTCAAGCTGCTCACAAAATGGTGGGAGTTCCTAGGGTTATCCCAAAGACTCCTCAGTGCCCTGGGAGGCAGGTCAGTCATTACACTCATTAAGCAAGAATCCAACAGGCTCAGAGAGGTGTGCTTCGTTTTGCCCTAGGTCACACAGCAGGTTAGTGTCAGAGATGGGATGGGAACCTGGGGCCACCGACTACAAAGCCCCCTCCCTACCTCCTGTCTAAAAGGTATCCCGGGTTTGTTTGTTTGTTTGTTTTTAAAGAAGGAGAGGGCTATGGGGCTCCAGAGAGACTTCCTTCATAGCCCTGGTGTGTCTCTCCCTGCCCCACGCCACGTTCCAGGAGGCCTGAACGGCTGGCTCCCTTCTGCTCTCCCCTCCGCAGACACTGAGGACCACGCGTCCGTCCCTGACTCTCCCCCACCCCCCCGCACCCTCTGACCCGCCAGTCACCATGGCTACTTCGAAGTTGCCAGCGGTGTCCGGGGAGGAGGAGACCACCATCCTCATGGCCAAGGAAGAGCTGGAGGCCCTGCGCACTGCCTTCGAGTCGGGCGACATCCCGCAGGCCGCTTCCCGCCTCCGGGAGCTGCTGGCCTCCTCGGACTGCACCCGGCTGGACGTGGGGGTCACAGGCGAATCGGGGGCCGGCAAGTCGTCCCTCATCAACGCCCTTCGCGGCCTGGGCGCCGAGGACCCCGACGCGGCCCTCACCGGCGTCGTGGAGACCACAATAGAGCCCTCGCCCTACCCGCACCTGCAGTTTCCAGACGTGACCCTGTGGGACCTGCCAGGGGCCGGCTCTCCCGGCTGCTCGGCCGACAAGTACCTGAAGCAGGTGGACTTCGGCCGCTATGATTTCTTCCTACTTGTCTCGCCCCGCCGCTGCGGCGCGGTGGAGACCCGCCTGGCCTCCGAGATCCTGCGCCAGGGCAAGAAGTTCTATTTCGTGCGCACCAAGGTGGACGAGGACCTGGCGGCCACGCGCATGCAGCGGCCGTCGGGCTTCAGCGAGGGGGCGGTCCTGCGCGAGATCCGCGAGCACTGCGTCGAGCGGCTGCGCGGGGCCGGCGTACACGACCCGCGCGTCTTCCTTGTGTCCAACCTCTCGCCCGCGCGCTACGACTTCCCGCTGCTCATGTCCACCTGGGAGCGCGATCTGCCCGCGCACCGGCGCCACGCCGGCCTGCTGTCGCTGCCGGACATCTCGCTGGAGGCCCTGCAGAAGAAGAAGGACATGCTCCAGGAGCAGGTGCTCAAGACGGCCCTGGTGTCCGGCGTCATCCAGGCCCTGCCCGTGCCCGGGCTGGCGGCCGCCTACGACGACGCGCTGCTCATCCGCTCGCTGCGCGGCTACCACCGCAGCTTCGGCCTGGACGACGACTCGCTGGCCAAGCTGGCCGAGCAGGTGGGCAAACAGGCGGGGGACCTGCGCTCCGTCATCCGCTCCCCGCTGGCCAACGAGGTCTCCCCTGAGACGGTCCTGCGGCTCTACTCCCAGTCGTCCGATGGTGCCATGAGGGTGGCCCGGGCCTTTGAGAAGGGTATCCCCGTGTTCGGGACGCTGGTGGCGGGGGGCATCAGCTTCGGCACCGTCTATACCATGCTCCAGGGCTGCCTAAACGAAATGGCCGAGGATGCCCAGCGCGTCCGCATCAAGGCTCTGGAGGAGGAGGACACTCAGCCCGATGTCAGCCTGGAGGCGGCTGGTGACAACGGAGTGGAGAAGCGGGGATCCGGGGAGGGGAGCATGGAGGAAGCCCCCCTCTCGACCCGCGGGAAGCTTGGCCTCCTCCTTAAGTACATTCTGGACAGCTGGAAGAAGCGAGACTTGGCCGAAGACAAATGAAAGTGCAGCCCTTACCCACTGCCTCACCCACAAACCAAGCCTTTTGAAAACCCACCAAACAATCAAAAAAGGCCTAATGTGGTGAAAATGAGAGATGCAGTTGCTGAGTGGGGACGGGGTGGGGCGGGCTAAGGGAGGCAGGTGGAGGGAGGCCCAGGGCCAAGTCCCTAACTGAGGATAGGAATTTATCTTGGGAGGCAGAGGTTCAAGGTGTGGATGAGGGTGGGGCAGGACTCTTAAAAAAAAAAAAAAGCCTCTCTCTCCCCTGATCCCCAAGTGGCCATGGCAGGTGGAGGGGGGGCGTTGGGGGCAACAGGACAACCTGGCCTGGAGCCAAGCCAGGAGCCCACTGTCAACATAGGTGGGTGGCTGAATGGGCCCTGGGGCCTGCATTCTCATGTCCCTTTCTGAGAACTCCAAAGGCCTGCTCTGGTGGGGGAGGGGCAGCCAATTGGTTCCCCGGGCTGGGCACAATAGTGCCTAGCAACCAACTGAGTGAAAGATGCCAGGGAGATGGGACATCCTGAGCCAGCTCTGCTGCCTGTGAGTGATGGGGGGAGTGGGGGCGGTGTGGGGAGCAGGGAGGGTGCAGCCAGGTGGCCACTGGACTGGCCTCTGTGCAGAACCTGGGGACACAGAATGAGAGCGGGGGTGGGTGGGCGTGTCTATGAGCATCCACGGAGAAAGGAGGCGGGGAAGGCACCAGCCCCCTGGAACAAGCCTCATTTCAGAAAGATGGCCAGTGTGTCTGCATGTGGATGCGTGCAGGAATGAGCTTGCTGGTGTGTCTGACTGGGAGGGATCTTGGTAAGCCTTGGTGATTTGGATGCTGCGGGTGGGTCTAAGATTGTGAGTGATTGGCTGAGACTGGGGTTCCAGGTCTGTGTGTACCTAGCTGCACGGCTGGGAACGAATTTTGGGGATGGTGCTGTAAGGCCGTGGGTCTGACAGGGCACCTGTTGGGATTTCTGAAGCTGCACGAGGTTTCAAAATACACGGGATGTATTACACAGTGAGGCGGCCCTGGGACCTTAACTGCTTGCCACAGCCCCTCGGCTCTGTACTGGGCTCTCCAGCTGGATACAGAAGTGAATCTGACCCCCTATCTGCTCAAACCAAAACTCACATGCCAAGTCAAGGGTCACGCATGTTTAAAAAGGAATCACCAGACTGGGGCACTTGGACAGGACAGGGGTTGCCCCAAGAGCATCTGTGGACTGGGACGAGGGTCCAAGGAAGGGTGGGATTTGAGCAATTCACAGGGTGGTTCTGGTGCAGTGGAGATGGCCTCACTAACACTCCCTGAGCTGTTCCAGGACCTGATGATGGTTCTAGCCTCATTGTACATACGTGTGTGTGCATACGTGCTCAGTCATACATGATGCTTTGCGACCCCATGGACTGCAGCCTGCCAGGCTCCTCTGTTTTTGGAATTTTCCAGACAAGAATACTGGAGCGGGTTGCCATTTCCTACTCCAGGGCATCTTCCTGACCCAGGGATCGAACCCACATCTCCTGCGTCTCCTGCATTAGTAGGCAGAGTCTTTACCATTGCGCCACCTGGGAAGCTCCTCTAGCCCCATCTAGGGGCCTCAAATTACCCCTGACTCTGGGAAATGGACTGAGGGTCCACTTTTACCTGGGGTGTTAAAATTTCTTTGCTGAAGAACTCTCTGCTTTGCAAAAAAGATTCCTGTCTTCCCAGAAGGCCTCCCATTGGCTCTGCGAGGACTATTTGGGGTTCACATGGACCTTTCTGCACCAAAGAGGGTACAAAGGATCATGGTAGGGATATTCCAGATGCCCAGGGGGAAATCCCCATGGTAGGCATTTCTCAGATGCATAAGAAAGATGGTCTCTTTCAAATCCATTCTCAAAAGGCACAGCCCACATCCCTATGTGAGACCCTCGGACTCACTGGCCCCAAGTGGCTCGGATGGAAAGGTTGGGCATGCTCTCAATACAATGGGCCTGAGGTTAAAAGAGAGCGCCTAGGTGACCACTGTCCCCTGCTTCCAACTGGTGGCCTCATTCTGTCCTGTCCCTTCTGCCTCTATCTCTCCCTTCCCCATCTCCACCCCCAGCCCCTGTTCCAGCTCTTGGCCCTGCCCACCCAGGTCCTGCCCCCGCCCCTCCCCTTGTCTCCCAGGCCCCAGTCTCCTGCACTGTAAGGTCATGGAGGGCTCTTTGGAAAAAATTACTGACTTCACCACGAGATTTGTGGGATCTTAGTTCCCCAACCAGGGATCGAACCTGGGCCCTCGGCAGTGAAAGTGTGGTATCCTAACCACTGGACCGCCAAGGAATTCCCAGGAGGGCTCTTGGTAACGTCCCCAGTGGACCTCTCCCTTCCCTGCTCAGAACCCTTCCACAGCTACCCACAGATAACGATCAAGTGCAGCCCGATGCTCCACGCCCTTCCCAAGCTGGCCTCTGCCTGAATCTCGTCAGCAGTAAGACCCCGAGTCTTCCTAAAACAGTAGGGCTTGGAGGGTTCTGAGGAGTCATCTTTCCAATCCACAGGTGAGGAAACTGGCACCCCCCACCCTTCACGGAGGGGAAAATAAAAGCCTTGGGGTGCTGTGACTTGGCTGGTGTCACCCCTGCAAATCCCTGGCACGGCTGGGACCAGACACAGTCACACAATCCCAGGATGTGAGCGTGGCTGCCCCACCCATCATATGGACTTGACAAAATCATGCATGTGGTTAGAAGAGTGGCTGGCCCCGAGTAAACCTCAAATAAACCCGAGCTATGACTACCAGTGATGAAGATTCCAGCTCTTAATCCTGGTGCTGGGTGCGTGGTAAAACCCCTGCCCCCTTCCTCAAAGTTAAGACTTTGAATTCTGGGCCAGAAGACCTTAGCCCCATTCCCAGTTTTCCCATGCATTAGCTGGAGGACCTTGAAGTGAAGTCGCTCAGTCGTATTCGACTCTTTGTGACCCCGTGGACTGTAGCCTACCAGGCTCCTCCGTCCATGGAATTTTCCAGGCAAGAGTACTGAATGGGTTGCCATTTCCTTCTCCAGGGGAGGACCTTGGGCCCCATTTATTTTCTCAATGCCAAATGTGGATAAGAAAGGAGGGAAATTCCTTCTCCAGCTGGTTTGAGGATTTGTGGATACTTCAGGAGAAGCTGGCGGTGATGAGTAAATGTGAATTAAAATAAAGCGCTTAGCACCAGACTTGGCATCTTGTAACACCCTCAGCGCTATTACTGGTGATGCCACAAATACTCTGGGCAAGCTGAGGGATGTAGAGAAGATAGGGCAACTCAGAGTGAAAACACTCCTTTCCCTTCCCTGTCCAAGGTCAAGTCCTGAAGACGGAGAACTGGGGTTCTGGCAGCCCATGGCCAGCGAGGTCTTCCAATCATGCCTCAGCCAATGCAAGATCCTGGAGCTCTCAAAGGACACCAGGGCCCTGAAGGAGGCCTTTGAGGCGGGGGATCTGCCAGCAGTCGCCGCCAAGTTACAATCTACGCTTCATTCTCTGGAGAACGTCCGGCTGGGACATCGGTGTCACCGGGGGGATGGACTCAGGCAAGTCCACCTTCGTCAGTGCCATCCGGGGGCTGGGGGACGAGGACCCCAACTCGGCCTGCACGGGCGTGGTAGAAATGACCGTGGACCCCACACCGTACCCACATCCCAAGTACCCCAGTGTCGTCTTCTGGGACCTGCCGGGCGTTGGCACCCCCACCTTCCGGGCTGACAAATACTTCCAGCGGGTGCAGCTCTTCCAGTATGACTTCTTCCTCATCATTACCTCGGAGAGCTTCACCACCGACCTCGCCGAGCTGGCTCTCGAGATCCTGCGACGGGGCAAGCATTTCTACTGCGTCCGCTCCAAGGTGGACGTGGACATCGCCGCCTCCCGCAGCCGCCGCCCCAGCTCCTTCTCGGAGGAGAGGGTGCTCAACCAGATCTGGGATGACTGTGCGCAGCGGCTGGAGGGTGAGGGGCAGGCTCTGGGGGGCTGGGTTATTATTTATTTATTTTGGACGCACCATGCGGCTTGCAGGATCTTAGTTCCCAGAACAGGGATTGAACTCCCGCCCTTGGCAGCGAAAGCGCTGAGTCCTAACCACTGGACTGCCTGGAAATTCCTATCTATCTTATTTTTAATTATTTTATTTATTCATCGATTGGGGGGGGGCTTGATTCTTGAGGGATTACCCCGGTTCCCCTACATCTTCCCACTGAGGCCCAAGGTGGGGGTAAGGCCACCCAAGTTATGTGGCCCCTGTTGGTGAAATGCCGCTTACAGCTGCCATTTCAGTCACAGATGATAGAGACCAGTCACTTGCATTAAAGAAAAGAAAGGATGTGTGTGTGCTAAGTCGCTCAGTCGTGTCCGACTCTTTGCAACCCCATGGACTGTAGCTTGCCTGGCTCCTCTGTCCATGGGGCTTCTTCAGGCAAGAGTCTTGGCGTGGGTTGCCATGCCCTCCTCCAGGAGATCTTCCCAACCCAGGGATCGAACCCTCAGTCTCTTATAAATCTCCTGCATTGGCAGGCCGGCTCTTTACCACTAGTGCCACCCGGGAAGTCCCACTGGCCAATGGAAATGCTATGCACCCACACCACACTGACACACCTCTGGGCCGGGGGCCGGGGGCCGGGGGGCAGCTAACATTTCTTGGGGGCTCACCAGAGGCCAGGCACCATGTTCACAGCTCATTTCACCAGCGTGACATCCCTAGGAGGAAGGTACACCCATCCTCTTGTTTTACAGATAAGTACATGGACTTCCCTGGTGGCTCAGACGGTAAACCATCTGTCTACAATGCGGGAGACCCGGGTTTGATCCCTGGGAAAGGGAAGATCCGCTGGAGAAGGAAATGGCAATCCACTCCAGTACTATTGCCTGGAAAATCCCATGGACAGAGGAGCCTGGTAGCCCACAGTCCATGGGGTCGCAAAGAGTTGGACACAACTGAGCGACTTCACTTACTTACTTACTTACTTACTTACAGGGAAGCCTAGAGAGGTAGGTATGGTAACTAGCCTGAGGCCACACAGCGAATAGGAGGGAGGCTGGGATCTGAACTCAAGCAGCCTGGCTCCAGGGCTGATGCTCTTAAGCCGCATGGTATGTAGACACAGCTTATCACCGCCCCCTCTCCCTCCCCTCCCCCACACACAGGGGCAGCTGTCAGGACACCTGGGTCTGCTCAGTGGGGAAACTCACCCAAGGTGCCCTTGTCTCCTGCAGCACAGGGACTCAGGGACCCCAAGGTCTTCCTGCTGTCCATGTTCGAGCTGGGCAAGTACGACTTCCACCTGCTGGAGGAGTCGATGGTGAGGGACCTTGAGAGTCACAAGCGGCATGCATTCCTGGTGGCCCTGCCCAACGTCTCCAAGCCCACACTGGAGCGGAAGGCGGCCTCGCTGAGGCAGCACACCTGGCTTGTGGCCACGGTGGCCTGCAGGGCCAACCCAAGGCCCGTGCCAGGCCTGCCGGAGGTGGCGTGTGACCTGTACATGCTCACCCGGGCCCTGGAGGGCTACCGCCACAGCTTCGGCCTGGACAGGGGATCCCTCGTCAGGCTGGCAGAGCAGACGGGCCAGCCCTTGCACAAGATCCTGCAGGTGCTCCAGGGCCCGAAGACCAAGGTCACCGAGGCGCTGGTGGCAGAGCTGCTGGGTCAGGCCTCCGGGGATGCCTCGGCCTTCAGCCAGAAACTCAACGTGCCCATCCTGGGCTCCCTGGCCTCCTGTGGCCTGTCCTTCGCCACCGTCTACCGGATGCTCCGCACCTCCCTGGACATGGCTGTCAGTGATGCCCAGAGCATGCTGGTTCAGGCCTCTCTCGACAACCCCGACCACAGGCTCCTGGATGGTCAGTGGTCCCAGCCCAGAGCCTAGGCCAGCCAGAGGTGGCAGCGAGGGGCTGGGAGCCTGCAGGCTCTGTCTGTGCCCAGGCTGGGGGGGTGTTGGGGGAGGGGAAGGAAGAAACTCCAGCTCCTAACTGTCCTGGACTGAGCCATGTGCTGTCTCGTGCTTTTGCGCCCTGGGTCTTGTGCCCTCTCTGGCCATGGCCCCTATTTTCCCTCTTCTGGTGAACCCCGCATCAACCAGCAGCCCCCTGGGAATCGCGGGGATGGGACAGACACAGGCATGCTAAGTTGTGACAAGGCAGGGAAAAGCCAGTTGCCTGGCTGGGGAGGGCAGTCAGGAGGGTGTCCACCAGGCAGGTCAGGGTAGGGGGGCGGGATGAGGCAAAGGGTTCAGAAGCATTTCTGTAAGAGGGCAGTGAACAGTTCTCAGTAATCTTGGGGGTCACAAAGGGAGGTCCCGCTTAAGGTCTTGGGCAGTGTGTGGCAGGGCCAGAGCCTGCCCTGGGCCTCGTAACTCTTAGACTTCTGGCTAGACCTGCTCTGAGTCTGCGGCTTCCAGTCAGACTTGCTCTGAATCTGCAGATTCCCCACTTTCGGCCAGGCCTGCTCTGAGGCCAGAGGTTTGCTTTCTTCCCTGTCCCCCTACCTTCTTCAGGCTTCCCAGGTGGCTCAGATGGTAAAGAATCCGCCTGCAGTTCAGGAGACCCAGGTTTGATCCCTGGGTCGGGGTGGGAAGATCCTCTGAAGAAGGGCATGGCAACCTACTCCAGTATTCTTGCCTGGAGAGTTCCATGGACAGAGTAGCCTGGCGGGCTACAGCCCATGGGGCCGCAAAGGGTCGGACATGACTGAGCGACTATCACTTTAATTCACCCTCTTCAGCTGTACCTTTTCCTCCAAAGGCCAGTGCCCCCGGGGCTGCCATGACCTGCACACCAGGACTGTGTACAGGATGTCCCCCAGAGCAAGGGGAAGCCAGGGAGACCAAAGTGGCACGGGGGGAGGGATGGGCAGGCCGGCTCAAGCCGCTTAGACTGGAACCAAGCGCTTTACTCAAAGGTGGAGTGGCATCATTGGAGGGTCAGGACTAGTTTGGGATTAGGGTGTGGTGACCAGACCAATTCGGAGACGTATTTTGGGAAACACTGAACTGGGATGGTGTACTGTATTTAACTGAGTGGGGGAGGGCAGGTACTAAAATGAACTGAATGGTGTATTTAATTGAGGGTTAGGTTCTGGCTTTGAAGGGAGGGGCCATTTTTCAAAAAGTAGTTGAGGTATACAGGGGAAGCCATCATGTCTAAGAGTTAATAATGTATGAGCATTTGACAAGGGTAGCGCCTGTTTTGACTAAGGGGAAGGGCAGTTGGCCCTCTGTACTGGAGGGTTCCACGTGTGCGGATTCAACCACTCTTGAAAATAGTAAAAAAAAAAAAAAAAGACAACAAAAACCCAGAAAGTTCAAAAAGCAAAACTTGACTTTACCAAGTGCTGGCAACTATTTACATACAATTTACATTGTACTTACATTTATAGCACTGACAGTGGATTGGGTGCTTTAAGCAGTCTAGAAGATGACTTAGGTAGATGGGAGGACGTGTGTAGCTTATAAGAACATGCCATGCTATCTAACCTACGGGACTTGAGCCGCCACGATTTGGGGATCTGCAAGGGTCCTGGGACCAATCCCTCGTGGACACTGAGTGACTCTGTATGGTATTTAACTAGGGACCTGTCCTACTTTTTAACGTACTGAATTAGGCACTGCGCTTAGCTAGGCCGTATCCCCAAAGGCTGGCACCATCTTTGAGAGAACAGATGAAACGCGAGGGCCTGCACGTTCTTCTCCACGACACACAGACAGGAGGCTTGACAGCACCTCACGAAACAGAAAGCCCCTCTCTACAGAGGCTTCCTCCTCAGCAGACTTGTCTTTATCTGCTGACAACTCTGATTTCAGTGGACGTGTCCCCACAGGAAGTTCAATGGGAGGCCACAGCTCCTCTGTCCCCAAGGGCTGGGACCAGAAATTTCGGGGCTTGTCAGGACGGCACGCTGGGGAGGAGGAAGAGAAGCACCGGAACAGACTTGTGTGACTGCGTTTATTCCAACCACCAGACACTCCGATGAAGAGCTCCCCAGATGCCTCACCTTCCAGGCAGGAGCCTGGAGTCAGGGCAGAGGGACCTGCTGCTCTGGTCCCTGCAGAGGAAGGCCGGCACGGAGCAGGGCTTCCTGGTGACCACACAGGCTCCTCCCACTGCATGGCCCTGGGGGCTGAGGATGGACTGCCCGCCCAGCTGCTGGGCTGGATCTCAGTCGCCCCCTGAACAACACTCCCTGGAGGGTAGGGGCCTGGCCCTGGACCCCTCGTGTCTCCAGACGAGGAAGTAGCGGTCCCTCGTCCATCAGGCCTGCTGCCCTTCTCCACCCTGTGGGGGGAGAACGAGGGAGCCCGTGACCACCCACCGGGGGCCCGGAAGGGGGTTTTCTGTGTGACATTCCTCCCCTCGGCCTCAGGCCAGCAGGCGGCTGTACTCTGCCAGGGCGGAGGACTTCTTCACCCCGTCCCAGATCCGGGCGGCATAGTGGAACCTGTGAGGGGAGGTCAAGAGTCAGCGCTGCCCTGGCTGCAGGCCCTGCATGACCGACCCCATTGCCTGGGATGCAGAGAATGTGAGGTGGCCCAAGCCCCTCACCTCCCTGGGGGATGCGAGGCTGAAGTCCGCAAGCCCCCAGCTGTGAGCCCAAACTGCTTCCCACTCCCCTCAGTGCTGGCCTTCATGGGTATGGGTCTATCTCTTCAGCCCCCCGAGTCGTGTGATGATCAGATATGTCTTGTGTTGTCATTTAGTCTCTAAGTTGTGTCTGACTGTTGTGACCCCATGGACTAGACTGGCAGGCTCCTCTGTCCATGGGATTTCCCAGCCAAGAATACTGGAGTGGGTTGCCATTTCCTTCTCCAGGGGATCTTCCTGGCCCAGGGAGTGAACCTGAGTCTCCTGCATTGGTAGGTGTGTTCTTTTCCACTGAGCCACCACGGAAGACCCTTAGGAATGTCCAGCAGCAGCATAACCCTACCACCTCCCCAGTTCTCTCCTCCCCGCTGGGTCCTGGTTCAGACCAACAAGAGGAGCAGACCTCCAATCCCCCAGGCCATGCACCTGCCAAGTGGCATCCTGCTATGCCCACACTCCCTGCCCCTTCTGCCCACAGCCGACTGGACAGACCCAGGGAACCAAGCTAAAGCTACTTCTCAAGTTCTTGTTTCCCTTGGAAATGAGGCAGTCCTGGATCTGCGGCAGCCCTGCTGTGGGCTCTGGCCATAGAAAGTCACGTAGAGTCAGGGCTGGGGAGGTGGTGCAGGGTTCTATGAGGGCAGATGGAGAAAGCCTGAGGGCAGAGGTGGGAAAGTGGAGGGGACCACAGGACCCGCGAGCCAGCAGGAGCTGGAGAACGTGGCGCCCGTGGTTCCTGACGGCTTTCTGCTTTCCTCTCCGGTGCTACTATGCTTTCTGCACTCAGGGTCTTAGAATAAATCCTTTAACTTAACCAGGCTCACTGCTCCTACTCCTTGCAGTCAAGTGACACCTAATTACAGGTATGTGACCTCACTATACAACACTTCCTTTCTTTGAGCCTAACCTTCCCCACTAGTAAGACGGGTAACGAGACCTACACACTACCAGCTCATGAGGACTCAAAATCACACAGAATAGCAGCAAGACGGTGGCGATCAATGTTCCGGGACAGGTGCTGAGGTGTGGAGAGATCCCCGAGACCCTCGACATGGGGCCCTCACACTGACCCCCTCCCTCTGCCGAGCACTCTTACCAGTTCTTCTCGGTGAGGATCGTGTGTGACAGCTGCGGCCGGGCCATGGACATCACCTGGCTCCGAAGCTTGCTCACCAAGGACTGGAAGCTGGGGTGGCCTCGGTACCCAGGGAGCAGGGAGAAGAGGGGGCTGGAACCAGGTCCTGGAAAGTTAGAGGTTAGGAGGGGAGGGGGGAGCCTGCCAAGAGAGGGCCAGCCTCCCAGTCAACAGCATCCTGGCCTCTCAGGAGCACCTCTGAGTTCAGCCTCAGTGCAGGTCCTCCCATTCTCCCACAACTTGGAAACACACTCCCAAGAAAGGGTCTGAGCAACTCAGGGACAGGCCTGCATCTCTGCTCAGACCAGGAAGAGTCTCTCACACTCAAACCAGGGCAGCCCGTGTCTCCCCACGGCCCAGATCCCCTCGGGGGGGAGCTGGACCTGCGCGAGGTGGGGTTTCGCTCTCTGTCTCGCTGTCCATGAAGGGCATCAGGAACAGGTTGACCTCAGAGTCCAGGAAGTCAGGCGGGAGCCCAGGGAAGACGTTGCACTGCAACATGGACAGAGTGCCTGGTGGAGAGAACCCGTGAGAGGCTGCAGGCACCGTGGCGCAGGGCCGGGGGCGGGGAGGGACGTCTGTGCTGGGTGGTCAAGTTAAGGTCAGGCGACCACGTCTGACCTCCCTCCCCAGTCTGGGGGAGGGGCCGTGGGACTGGACCAGGAGCCAGGTGGCCATGGGCCAGCTTGGGGGTGGCCAGGGGACCCTCACCCTTGTACCGCAGGTGGGAGTGGGCCATGAGCTGGTCGATCATCAGGTGCATCTGCCGTAGCTTGCGGGGACAGAAATCCTCCCGGCGAGCTTTATTCTGCAGGAAGACTTGGGGCGGGGTGGGGTGGGGGGCGCGGGTGTCAGGGGGGAGGCGGAGTCTGAGAGGCAGCTGGTGCTCTGCCACGCGGACTCCCCTCCTCACTCCAAAGACCTGCCCTGACCCCGAGTTCTGATCACGGCTAAGTATTCAGTTCCAGGCCCCTGTGCTGATTGATGCTGGGGACCTGGAAAAATGAGTTAGATTTGGCTTCTGCACTCAGGAAGCCCCTAGTCTGATGGAAAAGATGAAGAGTAGATGGGCATGTGATCAGGACTGAGCCAGAAAGACCAGGGGCCAGGCCAGGCGGAAGAATAGGGAAGAGCCTGTAGGGGCGTCATAATGAGCCAGATCTTTACAGGAGAGCAGGGCAGGGACAGAGCAGGCCAAGGACATGCGTGCAGGGGCCCCAGGCAGGGTGGCCACGGTGCACGGCGCCACTCAGGCCAACTTGACACTTACTCCCTAAGCCCCAGGCCAGGGATCCAGATATGGGAAGACTAGGGTCCTGCCCCCAAGAGGTTCCCGTTCTGATCCAAGAGCCAAAGTCAGACTTGGGGGTCGAGCCCTTGATGCCTGAGGGGGCCTTCAGAGGAAGTGGCAGACAATCCTGGCCCCCCTCCTCACAGCTCTCGCAGGCGCTCCTCCCCGGCGCCTCCTTCCCCAGAGCGTTCCTGGTTTCTGCCCTGACTCTCCCCCTGCCCACCCCTCCAGCCCCCGGGGAAGCGGCTCACCCAGGTGGGGGTAGTACTCAGCGCCTTCCTCGGAGCCTGACGAGCTGCTGGACTCGTGGCTGGGAGATGGGGTGGAGGGTTTCACCATCTCTGCTGTCTGGAGGAACCTGGGGGTTTGGGGTGAGAGGTTGGCGCTCCAGCACCGCCCTCTGTATCCCACTGATGGGGAAGGAGGGGCTCCCTTTGCCGATCTGATTAAAGCGAGAGCCATGCTGGGAAAAAACACCACACAGACACCACGTTCCTCACACAATTTCAGGGAATCCGGAGACAACCCTTAGACACCAATTCATGGACCCGCATCAACATGTTATGTGTTTTTTAACAAATTCATGCCATCCAGAAGGACTTTATTTTTTGAGTTTTGGATTCACAGCAAAATTGAGTGGAAAGTACAGAGATTTCCCATAGACTGCCTGCCCCCGCCGCGCCCCCAGCTTAGCAACATTCTGACGACCCTCCACTGTCACCCAAAGCCCCCAATTTACATGTGGGTTCACTCCTGCTGTTAGTCTGTTCTATGGGTTTTGATAAAAAAAAAAAAAAATCACGTGAGCACACCACAGAGCGTCACACTGAGTAGCTGCCCGGCCCTAAGCTGTCTCTGCTCCCCCTCCGCCTCCCAATCCTGGCAGCCACTGGTATTCTCACTGGTCTCCATGGTTTGCCTTTTCCAGAATGTCACAGAGTTGGAATCGTACAGTATGAAGCCTTTTCAAACTGGCTTCTTTCACTTAATTATATGCATTTGAAGCTTCTGCATGTCTTTCATGGCATGACAGCACATCTCTTTTCAACACTGAATAATGTGGTTAGACAGCATCACTGACTGAATGGATATGAATTTGAGCAAACTCCAGGAGACACTGGAGGACAGAGGAGCCTGGTGTGGCGCAGTCCATGGGGTCGCAGAGAGTCAGACACAACTGAGCAACTGAACAACAACAACATGTGGATGTACGACAACTCACGGATCCATTTATCTACTCAACGACATCCTGGCTGCCCCAGTTTTGGCAATCATGAATAAAGCTGTGCAGGTTTTTGCATCAATATAAGTTCTCACTTTATGCAATTTTAAAGTAAATTTTTCCAAACATATGTCAATAAAGGTAAATAAAATAAACCTATCACCTGAGATAAGAGATGATGGGGTCTGATTAACTCTGGCTATTCTCCTCATACAGACACACGCACAAGTATGTCGCCCACAGTTCCCAGTGATTCACCCACTCTGGGAAGCCCGCCTTGAAGACACTGACTTAAACCTGAGGCTCTGCATGGGCCAGGTCAGCCCACAACGCACCCCCTACCCCACCAAGAATGGGAACTCCCCAGGGCAGCCCATGTTATCTGTTCGATCACACCTGTATCCCCAGGGCAAAGGACAGCGACTGGCCTAAACAACGTCCAATACACTTGTCCCCTGAACCAACAGACAATGGTGGGAGGAGGGGGATGTTTCAGAATAAAGCCACTTAGATCCGGTCATGTCAGCTGGCTCTCCCAACAAGTTGTTTTTTTACTGTTGGCCAGACCCTCAGCCTATACAGCACACACATTAAGCTCCTACTTGTCAACATCTTACTATGTACCAGGTACTGCGCTGAACGCTTAACATTCTTTAACTCACTTCAGGTACTGCGCTGAACGCTTTATATTCTTTAACTCACTTCATCGCAGGACACCGTTTGCTTATGAGAAGCTGTGGAAAAAGCAGCCGCCGCCTAACAAGGACACAGATTCAAACCCAGGGCTGCCTGACTCTGGGGACATCTGCTGCCTTCAGCTTGGCTCCCCCTCCCTGTGAGCGCCCGTTCCTTCCATCTGTCTGCCTGGGCCTTGAGCCCAGGGCTGCTGGCCAACCCACAGCTACCTCCTGGGACCTATGAATGGGAGCCAGTCCTATCTGGGGGCATTTCTGGAACCTCCAGCTGCTTTAGGCAGCACTTCTGCCAGATCCTGGCTCCTTCCCCTCCCAGCCCAGCAGGGTACTTCGGGGACAGCACCCGTGCCTGGAGGAGATGGACCATGAGGCTCGAAGAACCAGACATGCCAGCTCCTCAGCACGCTGTTCATTCAACAAACTAGGGTTAAACGTCCACCTTGTGCCAGGCAGTGTGCGAGGCACTGGGACTTACACTCTAAGGAGGGAGAAAGACCATAAAGAAGGCTGTGTCATCGGTGCAGAGAAGTACACAGCAGGGTCACAGGAGACTCAGTGGGTCAGGGGAGGCCTCGGGTTGACCTCAAGGACATGAGGGGGGGCCTGGCACCCAGGGAGAATGTTTCTGGCTGCGGGATGAGGAGTGCAGAGGTTCAAAGTAGCAAGAAGAACAGCTATGGGGCCGCTATACCCTTGATGGAAGGAGTGAGGGATGTGGTGGGAGAGGTCAATGGGGTGACCAGGACCACATTACACTGGACCTTGTAAACTACGCAGGGGAAGGGCTTCGGATTTTACCAGGAGTGACAGGCGCAGTCTACGTGCGTGCGCTGAGAGAGGATTCAGTGGCAGTGACCCTCTCTGGCTTAAATTTTCAGAGGGTCCCTTGGCTGCTGTATGGGAGTGGTGAGAGCTGGGCAGATCGCTGAATCTGGGGGCCCGTCCTTCCCCTGGCTCACCCCACCAAATTCCTCACCTGTACAGACTGAGGTCCGTGAACCAGTCCTGGACGACTATCACCACGTGGCAGACCGTGAAGAGGAAGGCGGCGATCTGGAGTGACTGAGGGGGCAGGAAGGGACAACAGGGTTGAAGGTCCCCAGGTCCAGAATGGAGTCCCTAATCTCAGGACTCAGCTGAGGGGGCTGCAGGACAAGGACCTCTGAGCCTATAAGCACCTACTGTGTGCCCAGACTGCAGTGGTACTTCCCTTCCAAGCTGTCCCTAGATCGGGCCAGATGGCAATGGTCAGCCCCTAGTCATACAGGTGGATGTGGAGGCTTAAGGTCGGGGGTTACTTTCCCGAGGGGCAGAGCCAGACCCAACTCTTGATGCCATCTTCTCCCACCAGCTCTCAGGGTATCCGGGCTCTTTGCAAGTAGAACTGGAAAACCCATACCCATGAGCTCTCTGCCCCGGGTCCCCAGGCTTGGCTCGGTCCCCTCACCTGCATCTCAACGTAGGTGTGGGGCAGGTTGTACTCTGGAGGCAGCTTGCGGTCATTATTGATGAGATGGTCCAAGATGGAGGGACTCAGGATGGGCTGGGGTAGGAAGAAAGAGGATTGTCAGGGTGGGCGTAGGGATCCCAGGGTACACAGTCACCCAAGTTCCACTTGGTGATGGCAAGTACACTGCCTCTCAGGACAAAGTAAGTTTGGAAACACAGGCAGCTTCCTTCTAATTAGTACAGAGCTAATCAGCCAGAGGAAGTGAAAGAAAAAAGTCTCAAAGCAGTTTCACCTTCCCCAGCTCTTTTGCAAATCCCCACTGCTCTCAAGTGTCACCTGCCCTAGAAGAATGCTTCCAGGGCTAATAAATCTAACATCTACATGAATGAGTCATGTCCCTACAACACCCTTGTTTTGTTGTTTCAAATGCCTTCAAAATTTCACTAAGATAATTACTTAGGTCAAATAACCATGATTAATGTGAAGATTGGTGAGGATTTTAAAAACGGTATCAGTGGGTGTGCAAGAATCTGCGGTGAGCTCATCACCTCTTCTTAAAGGAACATTCCATTTAGAAAAACAAGAGCCTAAATTAGTGGCTGGGCTATCTATTTCTTATTGCACTTGGTGGAATCCTTTAAGAAAGAGGTTTTCCCAAGGGCTCACTTTCTGTAACTGGATCCAGACACCACAGTGGTATTTGGATCTTAACTTCTGTTCTGCTCCACGGAGCTCCTGGCCCTGCCCAAAGCCATGTCACTGTGTCTCTAGGTGCCGGGGGTCCTAGCACGCAGGCCTCACCCCACATTTGTGCAAGGGTTCCCACTCTCCCGTCACCCATGTGTGCGGCGGCCAGAACTCTGCTGCACTAACGCTCCCTGAGGAGCTGCAGGCAGCGGGGGAGCGAGTGTCGTACACGAGAACCAGACCGCGGTCAGTCACGAGCGGTGCTGGGACGGCCACATGGGCACCAGCAGGCGCTCAGAGGCGGTGGCTCCTGGGAGGAGGCATTTCCCCACAAGCAGTCTTCAGGGAGAAGGCAGTGGCCAGGGAACAGAGCAGGGGCAGAGAGTGTGTTCTTCTGGTGCCGGTCCTGACGGCCAACAGTACTGAGAACCCTCTTCCTGCCAGGCCCTGACAGGACTTCACTTGTGCTCACTCACTGACACCTCACAGAAGCCCCAGGAGGGAGGTAACGTTCTCTATCCTGCTTCAGAAAACTAAGGAATGGAAATGTTAAGTAACTTGGTCGAGGTGGCGCAGCTCGGGAGTGAGCCCGTGGCGAGCCTGAGGGAAGCTAGCCACACGGGCCCTGGATGCCAGGCTGAGGAACGGGGAACCCGGAGGAGCTGAGGAAAGCTGCCAGGCATCACAGGACAGGCCGGCTCCCGTGACACTCAGGTGCCTGAAGCTTTCCCACATGCCAGCTCCTGTGCCCAGCACGCTGCCTGGACTGGTCACTGACTATGAAGCTGAAAACAACCATCAACTCCATTCACAGATAAACAAACTGAGGTGTCTGGGGGAGGTTAAAACTTAGTCACCCAGCTGGTAAGAATTAAAGGTCAGATCTGGCTTCAGACTGACTCCAGGGCCCCCACTTTTAACCAATAGGCTACAGCAGGGGTCCCCAACCCCTGGGGGAACCAGGCCACAGAGCCAGAGGTGAGCAGAAGCAACTGAATGAAGCTTCACCTGTATTTACAGCCGCTCCCCATGTGCGCATTACTGCCTGAGCTCCACCTTCTGGCATTAAACTCTCATAGGAGCGCGAATCCTATTGTGAACCTCACATGTGAGGGTCTAGCTCGTGAGCTCCTTATGAGAAATCATCCCCAAACCATTCCACTGTCTGCCCAGCCTGTGGAAAAATTGTCTTCCACGAAACTGATCCCCAGTGCCAAAAAGGTTGGGGACCACTGATTCTTGAGGCGCCTCTGTACACAACGGACGGGAGGGGAGGGGGATAAAATCTGACAAGAGGAGACTAAGGGCCAAGAAGAGACACAACTTGCTCAAAGGCATGAGCATGTCCACGGCTTGGCTGGAGCCATGGAGAACACAAGCAAAGTTGTGGCTTAGACACTTGCAGGGAAGGAGCTTAACACGGCATGAGGCGGGGTGGGGTGGGGTGGGTGGGGGCCGGCACCTGTGTGTCCAGGAAAACAATCCGCTCTTGGGTAATAAAGAAGTCGATGCCACTGGTCTGGTTGCCCCCTCGCTCCTTCATTTCGGCGCTCTGGGCCCGGAAAACATACGCCCTGCGGAGGAGCAGGTGGGGTCATCAGGGGGTCAGGTTCTTGGCCTCTGCTGCCTCCAGAGTGAGGCCGTGAGTGAGCCTGTGGGACTTGATTCCCCACCCATCTGTGAAGCTTTCCATCCATGGCCCTGCTGTCTGGGAGCTACGTTTTATATCATGTGACTTCACCCCAACCCATAAGTGGACCTGCGAATTCTCAACAAAATTACTAGACTGAGGTGCTTCAGAGCAGGGATGCCCTCAGGCTGCCCGGATTCAAACCCTAGCTCTGCCTCTTCCTGGCTGTGTGGCTTTGAGCAAGTTCCTTAATCTTTCTTCTGTTTCCTCGTCTGTAAAATGGGGACAGTAGTCTCAACCTCTCAGGGTGACTGTGAGGTTAACATACGTAAAGCCCTTAGAAGAGTGGCTGACACACGGTGATACAAAATCGCTAGCTATTCACTACCAAGCGTACCCGCCATACGCCAGGCACAGGACACGCAGACCTGAAAACTCTCCACCCCACAGTGAGAGGATGTGGGTGTCTCGGTGCCTCGTTCCTGCCCTGACTAGAATGCTTTCCCTGCTCCCCTCCTCCAAGTCTCCTGGACCACCTGATTTAAAACAGTGACCTGGCTCCAAGGCCGCCTCCCTATATCCCTTCCCCGTTCAGTTACCATCTAACGTGCTTGTTTACCATCTCCTTCATTAAAATGCAAGCTCCATAAGAACAGGGATTTCTGCCAGTTTTTGTTTATTGCTGTAGCCCCAACGTGAAGAACAGGGCCTGGCCTGTGGCAAGTGCCTCGTAAATACTGATTGAATTGAAGTGAAGCAGGGAGACCAGTTAGGAGATTCCTGGCCTCCTCCAGGGAAGGTGGCAGTGGCCTGGGCCAGGAGGTGGGTGTGGAGGAGGAAAGGAGCAGATGAATTCTCAAGGTTCTGACTCTGTAAGACCCCATGGACTGTAGCCTGCCAGCCTCCTCTGTCCATGGGATTCTCCAGGCAAGAATACTCGAGTGGGGTGCCATTTCCTTCTCCAGGGGATCTTCCCAACCGAGGGATCAAACCTGGGTCTCCTGCATTGCAGGCGGATTCTTTACCATCTGAGCCACCTGGGAAGCCTATTCTCAAGATAATTAGGAGTAAAACTTATGAGATCTGGACTTCTTTGGTGGTCCAGTGGTGAGACTCTGCACTTTCAATGCACAGGGCACAATCGCTGGTTGGGGAATGAAGATTCCATATGTGTGGTGTGACCAAAAAAAAAATCCCAAAGAAAAAAATGTTAAGTATCTCCAAAAGATACACACACCCCAATATTCATTGCAGCACTGTTTACAAAAACATAAGACACAGAAACCACCTAAATGCCCATCAACAGACGAATGGATAAAGAAGATGCTGCACATATATACAATGGAGTATTACTCAGCCATTAAGAAAAATGAAATAATGCCATTTGCAGCAACATGAATGGACCTAGAGAGTGTCACTCTGACTGAAGTAAGTCAGACAGAGAAGCAGAAACACTGTATGACATTCTTATATGTAGCATCTAAAAAGAAATGATACAAATGAACTTACAAAACACAAAGAGACTCAAAGACTTAGAAAATGAACTAATGGTTGCTGGGGGGAAGGGACAGTTAGAGAGTTTGGGATTAGCATGTACACACTGCTATCCTTATAACAGATAACCAACAAGGACCTGCTGTATAGCACATGGAACTCTGCTCAATGTTATGTGGCAGCCTACACTGGATGGGAGGGGGGTCTGGGGAGAATGAATACATCTGTATGTATGGCTGAGCCTCTTTGCTGTTCACCTAAAACTAACAACATTGTTAACTGGCTATACCCCAATACAAAATAAAAAATTTTAAAAACCTTATGAGACCTGATGACAAAAGTTGGTAGCAACGTCTACCACACCACAGGCTGAGCTGCCTCAGAAAGACATGTCAGGCTGATGGGAGTCTAGCTGAGGACTCTGAGCCAAGAGCTGGGGGTGGAAGCTGAGATGGAAAGAATGCCAGCCAAGAGAGCTGCAGCTGTGCCAGATCGGAGCTGACGTCGTGAGCAAGAAGAGCAGGATGGAGCCAGCAGGGAGGCAGAGCGCCCGCAGCTCTGGGTCTGGGGGTGTATGTTCTTGCCACAGGGAAACTTAACCCGTTCTGGGCTTCCCTCGGGCCCCTCTGAGATCTGCTGGGAACTATGGAGCCTCTCCCTAGAAGAAAAGCCTGGCTGTAGATGTATGTAGAACCCCAGATACACCACTGGGAGGGTCATGGACCCCTGAGGCCCATCCATGGAGGCCAAAGCAAAATCACTGGTTTCATAAAAAAACAGACCCCTATTGTTTCAAAGAAATCCCCAATGGCTACTACTTCTGCTCCCCCCCCCCCCCCCATCTTGATTCTTCCTGAATTAAGACTGTCTATGTCCCCTACTCTATTCCTTATAACCCCTGCCTGTCTCTCTTCCTTGCCCTGAGTTTGGAGTCCTAATTCTTAAACTCCGCCCTCCCCCACATCCTCTCCCACGGCTCCATCCTCTGCCTTCACAATCATACCCCATCCTCCCTAACAAGGCAGGCAAGAGGCTAGTCTAGCAGCCACAGCCTTCTTCCAGGCCTCTCCCCTCACTCTGGCTTTCCAGCCCAAAACAGCCACATCCTGGGAGCGTTTGCTCTGTGCCAGGTTCATGCTCAAGTCTGCCTCCCCAATCCTGTCTCACCCTCCCAAAACTCAGTTGACAGATGAGGAAGTGAGGTACCGAGAGGTGAAGGGGCTTGCCCGAGGTCAACCAGCTGGCGCAGGGCTCAGACCAAGATGGACCTAAATCCAGACTTAATGAACGGGCCATCCCAGTTCCTGGCTGGCCCTGCACCATTTCCAGGAGTAAGGCAGGAAGGGAGGGAGGAACAGGACTGGTTTCCTTGGAGCTGCATAAGAGTAGAGTGTGGTCCAGCCCATCATCATCCTCTTCTGACAGAGACACTGAGGTTAAGGGAGGGGAAGTGACTTCCCAAAGTCCTGTGGTGATACCACCTGCAACACCCCGGCCGATAAAGGTGGGTGTCCACCTGGCCCACGGCCCTCCACCCCTACCCAATGCCCCCTCACCTCTGGTCCTCCTCCGGAGTGTTGGCTGACAACAACGACATGACCATGGACTTGCCCGTCCCCTGGAGGCCCAGCACACCAACCACCAGGACATCGGTCTGATCCAACAGGTACTGTGGGGAGATGCCGGAATGCAACCCTCATAAATCTGCGAATGTGGGAGACGGGGGCCCTACAGACTTCCGTGGCTGCCCCCCTGCCTTGTCAGATATAAAAGTGTTTACGGCCCCAAATGCCCTCACGTGGGCAGAGACTCTGTGTGTGTGGTGGTGGAGGCACACATGGAATGCTCCTGCTACAAAGAACAGCACTTGTGAGAGCTCCAAAGTAGACGACAGCCTGTCTGGTCGAGAGGCTAACAGGAAGTCCGTGTGGCTGGAACACAGTGGACAAGGGGCACCTGACTTTGGCAATGGAAAGGGAGAGGCTCAGGAACAAAAGGACAAGTGGAAGAAAGTACCGGGTGGCTGCAGGCCACTGCAGTGACCCCTGCGAGGCCCTGGGCTTCAGGAAAGTTGGGGAAACTGGGAAAGCATGAGAAAGGGAGCAGCAAGCAAAAGGGGAGCCGGGCCGGTCCTGGCTCTTGTCTGTGGGATTCAAGAGTCCTGTGGAGTCTGGAGACCTTCGCCTCTGGGCTGCCAGCGACGCTGACTTTCACCACCAGGGGGTGTGAGAGACACACTCCTGGAGGAAAACAGTCATGCCCTCCATGCGGCTATTGCACCTCAGAATCACCTGGAGAGCTCTTAAAAAAAAAGAATCTAATCCTGGGCCAAACCCTGGACCCATCAAAGTAGAATATCAAGGGCTAGCGCTATTCAATATGGTAGACGTTGACCACATGTGACAACTTAACTTTAATTAAAATTAAACAAAACTACAAATTTAGTTCTTCAGTTATATGAGCCATATTTGGGGATTTGTGGGTAAGAGCTCAATAGCAGGGCCTGGACAATGATCTTTTTTTTTTCCCCCATGCCCCAGTTGATATCAACATGACAGTGGACCCAGCAAGGGCAAGGCAGCAGGGGCCAGGAAACAGATGGCCTGGCATGCTGTCCTACTCAGGCAAGCTGGGAAGGAGAGGGGATCACCTGGGAGAATCCGAGAAGAGAAGTGATGTGTCAGGTCTAGGGGAAACACATCAGAAGAGGGGAAACAAAGACTGGGACACTGGAAGTAGGTATGACAGCCAGGAGTGTGAGGTGTGAACCAGAGTGGGGCTCCTGGGATGCAGCGGGGAACCTCGGAGGGTTGACACTCAACCCAGTTGGCACTGGCCCAGCACGGGGCTCGACCAGCCAGGAGGACTGGTGCAGGCCCTGGAGGCCGCCCTGCTGTGGCAGCGGGAGATCCCAGGGGCTCTGCGGTGCTAGTGGGCCCTCTTGGCCATCCAGTATCGAAGTATTTCAGTAACTGAACCACCCGCACAGCTGAGCCATTGAGATTCTGCCCAGCTAGGTGAAAACTCTCTCATCCCTTCCCTTTCAACCCTGCATGGACGCGCTCAGTCGTGTCTGATTCTGTGACTCAATGGACTGGAGCCCGTCAGACTCCCCTTTCCCTGGATTTCCCAGGCAAGAATACTGGAGTGGGTTGCCATTTCCTTGTCCAGGGGATCTTCCCAACCCAGGGATGGAACCCGAGTCTTCTGTGTCTCCTGCATTGGCTAGCAGGTTCTTTACCAGCTGAGCCACCAGAGAATCCCTCTCACTGCTGCCACTGCCCAAAAGCCGTCTAGGCTGGTGTTGCCTGCCAAGAGGGTGAGAGTGGAGGGCACCGGGGAGGGGAGGAGAGGGTGGAACCCAGAGAAGCTTGAGCAGGAGTCGCCCAGCCCCCTAGTACCTCAATGGCACTGTCGCACCAATTCATCTGGTCATCCACCAACTTGATGCTGTGCTTCATGCGCTCTGGGGGCAGCAGTTTGGCCTGGCCCACGACAGCTGCAGGCAAGAGAAAGCAGGAGGCAGAGGACTTGGTGAGGCTCTGCGCGAAGGGGTGTCGGCTCCCAAACAGATCCCACCCTGCCCCCAACTCACGGTCCATGGCTGCTGGGGCAGCAGTGCCCATGCCCCGGTTCTGGATCTGGTACACGGGCTGTGTGGGTCTCTGCCCCTCCTTCTCCCCCTTGGGTGGCACGGGGGCTGCCGGGGGTGGTGGGGCAGTGCCCTCGGGGGTTGAGGCGCTCGTGGTGGCCGCCGGCCCTTTCCCTTCCTCCCGGGGCTTCATGAGCACAATGGGCTTCTCCAGAGGGGCTGGGGCAGGCGGGGCGGCAGGGGCTGCTGGAGGCGGGGGCTGCTTTGACTGCGGGAGCGAGAAGGTGCTGGTCAGCGGAAGAGATCCTTGCCCTAACTTCTCCCAGCCTCCCCTCTCAAAGAAAAGGGTCTGCCCTGCTCACCCGCTCTGCTGGAGGCTTTGAGAGGATGATGGGGGTTTTCTGCATGACCGCCGTGCTGGTCTCTTCGCTGCCATCCTGTGGTGAGGGAGGGCAGTTACTCAGCAATGATGCCCTGGACACTCGGTAAGTGCCAAGTGCCACTCTAAGTGCCTTCAGACATGAACCCCTCCGAAACCTACCAAGATAGCGCTGTCAGAGAGGTACCTTGAGCCCCACATTTTGAATGAAGTAACTGAGATCCAGAGAGGTTAACCGGCTTGCCCAAGGTCACACAGCCATTAAGTGGTGGAGCCAGATCCCAGTTCTGGATCTGGCTCCAGAACCACGCTGCCAGCTGCTCTGCTGGACAAGCCTGGGTGGGAGGAGCTGGGGCTCGGGAGAGGGAACCACGTTCAACTTGGCCCTGGCTTTTGTTGGTTGTGTAGACCTGGACCAGGAACCACCCTCACTTAGGCCTGTGTGCTCATTTGGCGAATGGGGACAGGAACTCCTTCCTCACAGGACTGTTAAGAGGCTGAAAGACAGGACTCCCCAGCCGTCCACGTGGCATCAGGCACGTGGCAGGAGCAAGCTACCTAGAGCTGCTATCTGACAGCCCTGCGGTCCCCTTCTCCTCCCCAGACCTGCGAGCTGATTCCCACGCCTTACCCTCTTCAGGCCTCTTCTGACTCACCCCAAATCTGTCTAAGAAAGGGGAGAGACCTGGGTTAGAGTCCTGTTCCTTCTCGGGTGCCCTGAGTAACCTTGGGAGGGTCCTGACCCCTCACTGGATCTGTTTCTTCACCCACATATTGAGGACACATTTAAATCCTGCTCACTCACTGGCCTATGACGGACAAACCAAAGGATATCAAAGTGCTTTGGAAAGAAGAGGTGAGGGGGATGTCCCTGGGGGAAAAGTGGTTAAGAATCTGCCTTC
Source organism: Bubalus bubalis (assembly GCF_019923935.1). NCBI lineage: Eukaryota > Metazoa > Chordata > Mammalia > Artiodactyla > Bovidae > Bubalus > Bubalus bubalis. The sequence goes on from NC_059174.1 coordinate 51,421,599, forward strand.
CAATGCAGGGAACGCATGTTTGATCCCTGGTTGGCAACTAAGCCCAAATGCTGTAACTATGGAGCCCTTGGGCTTTCAAGACTGCATGCCACAAGGAAAGATTCCGTATGTTGCAACTAAGACCTGATGCAGCCAAGTAATTAAATAAATGAACTAAGAAATGAATATTAAAATAAAAAAAAAGAAGAGGTGAGGGTGGAGAGATGATGATGGACTGGAGATAATCAGGAGGCACCTTGTACAGCAATAGGTGCAGGGCAGGTGGGCGTGGGGAGTGTCCACAATGAGGCCTGATGGGCTGTCAGTGATCCTGAGAGGAAGAGAAATGGCAGGAAAACACTCGGGTCAGCGGGAGATGTGGAGGCTGTGAGGAGTCCACTGGCCAGTTAGCAGACTGCGGGGCTCAGCAGCGAAGTCAGAGTCACAGACCAGAGATCTGGGAGTTGATCTTCAGTCAGGGACTGAAGCTGAAAGTTCAGAAAGATGGTAACACTCCCCAGAAGGATGTGTGTGGGAGGGGAGACTGTTGTTACCACTTACCCTGAGACCCAAGGGAAGGAGCAAGAGCCAAGCTCACTATGAAGAAATTTCCTTCATGTGTACCATTTTATGGCTCAGAAACTGTCCCAACTGTTACCTTCTTCCACCTCCCCACAAACAGCCCCCAGAGGTGGGCAGGGCGCTGGAAAAAGAACCTGGGAGTGTGGTTCTGGCAGTGAGAGGAGCAGGGTGGGGCGGGGCCCAGGCTGAAGTTCCCAAGTCCTGAATCCCAGGACAGGACAGTCTCTAGACTGGGCATGAGGGTGCTATGCCTTAGGCTCCCTTGGATTTGGGTTCGAGTTCTGGCTCCATAGGCTATTGACCTGTGACTTTGGGGGTGTCCCTTCCCCTCTAAGACTCATCTCCTCATTAGTGAAAATCAGGTCAAATGTAGGCTCCACTTCACAGGGCAGCTGCAGGAATTCAAGAAGAACCAAAGGACGGAAAGCACTTTGCAGAGTGCCAGCACACTGCTCAGCAAACAGAAATGGCCACTACAATTATACAACTCTGGAAGAGAGGAGCTCTGGCACCTCTCAGCTCCAACTCCAATGCCAATCCCACTGAGTTCAGTTCAGTTCAGTTGCTCAGTCTTGTCCGATTCTTTGTGACTCCATGAATTGCAGCACGCCAGGCCTCCCTGTCCATCACCAACTTTCGGAGTTCACTCAGACTCACGTCCATCGAGTCAGTGATGCCATCCAGCCATCTCATCCTCTGTCGTCCCCTTCTCCTCCTACCCCCAATCCCTCCCAGCATCAGATCCAAAGTGCTCCCCAAGGCCGAGCAGGTCCCACATGGCCTGGCCCCAGTGTCCTCTGACCTCATCTTCTATCGCTCTCCCTTCTTCATCCACTGCAGTCACTGGTGCCCCCCAGGCTCCTCTTTGAACACACCAGATAAAGGCATCAGGGCCTTCACACTGGCTGTTTTTCTGTTTTGAAGGCTCTTCATTCAGACTCTGTCAGGGCTTGTCCTCTCACCTCAGGTCTCTGCTCATGAGTCAGCTCTTCAAAGAAGCCTCCTCTGACCACTTCATCTAAGACAGCCCCTTTATCGTTCTCTGAGGACCATTCGTCTTGTCCACAGATACATCCCTGGTACAAGGCAGGTGCTTAGCAAACCTCTGTGGAACGAGTAGACGCATGAATGCCGCCCTTGGACCCAGACACTCACCCGTCTCTCTCTTTCCCAGGGTGCGATGTAGTCCCTCTCCCGACCTCCGGGCCCAGAGAGATTCTGGGGGCCGCCAGGGCCCGGCTCCTTCCAGCGCCGCCGCCTCTCTATCCCATAGAGCCCCGGTTGACTGTGCCCAGACTCAGACATGGTCACCTGCGGGGAGAATGAGGTTGATTCCAGGGTGAAGAGAGTCTCTCCTCACTCCATCTGGCTTACCCTGGAATACAAGAAAGCACATCCTTTCAAGAGAGCTCTGTGGCTGCGGCAGTGATTGCCAGTGGGCTCCCAACATCCATGCTTCACTTCTTTCAAAGAAATAAAACCCGCAGTTCTGAGCCGGGTACATGGTTATCCAGGATACACTTCTTGGGCTGGTCTACAGTTAGGTGTGGCCATGTGACTAAATTCTTTCTGGTCAACGGTATGGCAGTAGAAGTGTGTTTGGGACCCATTTTCATGTGGTGTCCCTCTGCTTTCAGTGTTGGGAAACTTTTCTTCACAGATGCTGGCACATGCCGTTTGTCCCCTTCTCCTCCTGGCTGAAAGGATTGTGGGTCTGGAGGCTGGAGTCTAAGCAGCTATTTTGGCCTGGGAGGCAACTGAATGGAAAGAAGGCAGGACAGAACAAAACACGAGGTTCGGAGATTCCCTATTAACCTTAAATTGAACATTAACCTTAAATTGGCTATCTCTGGATGCAGAGACAAATAATATCCCCTTCTCTTGTAGCCAAAACTATTCCCAACTACTAATCACTTTGCTCAGCATAAATAGTAACACATAGCAGGAGGGTCACATAAAGATGGGATATTGTTGTTCAGTCACTCAGTCGTGTCAGACTCTTCTGTGACTCCACGGACTGTAGCCCATCAGGCTCCTCCGTCCTTAGGATTTCCCAGGCAAGAATACTGGAGTGGATTGCCATTTCCTTCTCCAGGGGATCTTCCTGACCTGGGGACTGAACTCTCATCTCCTGCATTGCAGGAGGATTCTTTATCACTGAGGCACCAGGGAAACCCCCCAAAATGGGACACACTCTTTCCCAAAGTGTAGCAAATCCTGTCCAAACATATTTGTAACGTGATTTCCAGTTTGACAACTACTCTTCTGATAAGCCAATAGCACATGTCTGGGGGGTGGGGGGGCTCCAATACTCAAGGACCCATTTTCATCTGGTGTCCCTCTGCTTTCAGTGTGTTTACCTTCCATTTCTGATGGTCTGCCAGCCCTCAAACTCCAAGCTCTCACCAGGGTTTAATCTAAGACATTATAAAATATATGGTTACCTCCATGACCCACTCTCTATCCCCGGTGGCTCAGATGGTAAAGCGTCTGCCTGCAAAGCAGGAGATCTGGGCTCGATCCCTGGGTTGGGAAGATCCCCTGGAGAAGGAGATGGCACCCCACTCCAGTACTCTTGCCTGGAAAATCCCACAGACGGGGGAGCCTGGTAGGCTACAGTCCATGGGGTTGCAAAGAGTCAGACAGGACTGAGCGACTTCACTTTCTTTCTTTTATAGGTCCCTAGGGAGTTTATCCCGGAGAAGGCAATGGCACCCCACTCCAGTACTCTTGCCTGGAAAATCCCATAGACAGAGGGGCCTGGTGGGCTGCAGTCCATGGAGTCGCTAGGAGTCAGACACGACTGAGCGACTTCACTTTATTTTTTCACTTTCATGCATTGGAGAAGGAAATGGCAACCCACTCCAGTGTTCTTGCCTGGAGAATCCCAGGTACTGGGGAGCCTGGTGGGCTGCAGTCCAGGGGGTCGCACAGAGTCGGACACGACTGAAGCGACTTAGCAGTAGCAGGGAGTTTATCCAGCTGTTTACACCTCATTCCAGGGAAATCTCTGAGTAGCTCACAGGGCCACAGCTGGTCTGCCTTCTGTTTTGGAGAATAGTTTTATTGAAATACGGCCACATCCATCAATTTATAAACAGTCTATGGCTGGCTTCTTGAAACAATGGCAGAGCAGTCCACACTGCTGAGTCTAACATAACTACCCTCTGGACCTATACAGAAAAAGTATGCTGACCTTTGCTTAGCTCTTAGGTGCCTTCAAATCATTCTATGAATCGCTCCACCTCCTACTCCATTACACAGTGACATTAACAGGTCTCTGTGTGAGACACTTTCGCTAACACAGAAATAACTGTTTACTGGATGCGGGAGTAATTTTGCTAGCTAGTAATTTTGTCTAGCTCCTCTCCCACTGCTTTACATGACCTCTTCCCCAGCCACAAACTAGGTGGAAGACTGTCTTCTGAGACAAAGGAGGGCAAGGCCAGTTTAAAGATGCTTATGGAAACTGATTCAGCACTTAAATGACTGTTTACAGTCATGGAGAGTCCCCTCAGAAACTGGGACTCTTGTGCAATTAAGGGTCTGTTTACACTTTATCCTGGAGACCTTCCCCACACTTAAGTGTCTGTTTTCTTGTCTCAATGGAGATTCTGCCTGAGCAGGATCCTCTTCCTATGCATGTTATTCTGGGAACTCACACAGTATTTGAGTCAATTCTACAGCCCTGAAGGGGAGTTCCCCAGAGTTTAAGGGTTCACCTACAAGCATTCTGGGGACTCGCAACATTGTCTCTAGGCTCCTCTGGGGATTCGACCCCCCCAAAAAAGTATAAAGCCAGTCTATTTGTGTTTATTTACAGGACTCTTAAGGCGACCTCCCAGAAATTAAGAGCCTAATTAAATTAAGGCTCTTTGAGGAACTTCCTCAGTACTCAGGCATCTCTTAACAAGCCCCCTTTGGGGGATCTCCCAGAATCAAAGTGTCTATCTCCACGTTGTCTGGAGAGTCTCCCAATTCCTAACCCTGTATTTATGGTATGAATGAAGCAACACCACCCCAGTACTTGAGTCTATTTACACTTTTTCTAAAAGACTCTCTAACAATTACATATATATGTACAGTCTTTTATATGGGGTCTCCCCTGGAACTAGAGTCTAGAATGTTTTACTCAGGGGACGTCCTCATAATTATGAATCTGTTTAGAAGCCTCCCACGGGAGAATCCCAGAACTTAAATTTCTATTTATACAGTATCTGTTGTCATTTGGAAGACAAAAGTCAAGGATCCGTTTGTACGCCCTCTACGAGTGTCCCCAGGACTTAAATTTCTCTTTGCACGTTATTAAAGGGATTTCGCAGTACTTTGCCGCTAGTTTACAGGCCCTCACTATTAATGGTCCCCCAGAACTGAAATTGCTGTATACATATCATCTGTCTCCTCTCCACCGAACTCCCGCCAAACCAGCCAGCATTTAATGGGTTGCTTTAGCTGGGTACTCAGTGACACACAGCCGCCGGGAGTCCGGGCAACCAGTTAGCGGTCGAGGAAGGGGCGGGTCCCGAAACACGCCCCGCGCCCCGCCCCGGTTGGGGCGCCCGCCTGGAGCGCACACGCGGGCCTCTTACCTAAGGCGGCTGCTGATTGGCTCCTGGGGCGCAGCGGGCTCTCCGAGATAGGGTAGGGTAGGGGTGAGCAGGGTCCACCAGAAGCCACCGGCCTGTAAATGGAGTCTGGGGGCCCAGGAGCGTCGCAGGAGAGAAGTAAAAGAACCGGTACCGGTCAACCCAGGACAGGTCGGGGCATCCCGGAAGCAGCACCGAAGGAAGGCCAGCCGGAGGGAGGAACAGCTGGATGAAATATCGCGAGGCCAAACTGAAATCGGGTGTCGCGAGCTGCCGGCCCCACGCATGCGCCGCGGGCTGGGCGCGCAAGAATCGAGCGTGAGCGCCAGACTGAGCATGCGTCGATGGAGGTGGCCTCAACGGGCTCGCCGATTTTGCTTTGGTGCGCGTGCGCGTCGCAGGGAGCATGCGTAGGCTTGCAGAGACGGGTGGGGTGGGGGTGGCGCCGAAGACTTTAGGTTCGAGTTCTTCCTCAGCAGTGTCGGCGAGACGCTGTGGGGTGAGACAGCAAGGGAGAATTTAAGTGTCCTGGGCTGACTGAGTGTTGAGAACACAGGGATGAATCAGACCTGGCGCATAGACTGGAAGGGATCCCGGCCTGTGGAAAGAGACTGTTGGGTAATCAAATCACTTAGGAAAGGGCGCGGGTCTTGAAGGGCGGGCAAGGACACTCCAGGCGAGGGAACCTGGGGAGAAAGGTCCAGCCAGACTGGCTTGGACTCCTGGAGTTCCACGGGTAAGAGACGGACTGGTGGGAAGAAGACCACGTATTAAACCCTTCGCGAGCCGCGGTGGAGGAGGAATAGTGCTAAAGGTCGAAAATTCAAACGCCTGCGTGCGGAGCCCACTGCGCGCCAAAAAGGAATGCCAGGCAGAGCGTCGTCTGCAGAGGGTGCGTGCGCAGTCAGTCCAAAGGGCTCCGCGACTTAGATGGAGCTGATGGTTACCCATGGGAACGATAGATACTTAAAGAGAAAAGTATATATGTATTTATAGCTATGTAGATAAGTGGAGAATTTACCCTTTTTCATGTAAAAATTCTATTTGGACAGGGAATACATGTACTTTTTGACAAAATTCGAGCAGCCCATGGGGTACACGAGAAAAGTCTTTCTCCACGCTGGTTCCCATATTCCATTCCTAGCGCACCGCTTCCCAGTGTCCTGGAGCTGCTGTTACACCAAAGCATTGGAGCTGAGAACTTGAGCCTGGCCAAGTTCTTTAACCCTTTCTGCCTTTTCGTCTGTTTCTACAGTGGAGGACTTCCCTGGCTGTCCAGTGGTTAAGACTCCATGCTTCCAGTGCAGGGGGCACGGGATGGATCCCTGCATCCAGCTTTGCAAGGCCAAAGAAAGAAAAAGGGAGTGCTGGATCACCACTTCCCTGGTGGTCCAGTGGCTAATTCACTGCACTCCCAATGCAGGGGGCTTGGATTCCATCCCTGGTCAGGGAACTAGATCCCACATGCCTCAACTATGAGTTCATGTGCACCAACTAAGGTTTCCAAATGCCCCAATAAAGAGCAAAGGTCCAGAGTGCCACAACTAAGACCCAGTACAGCCAAATAAAGGTACAATGGAGATGGACTTTCCTGGTGGCACAGTGAATAAGAATCCACCTACCAATGCAGGAGACACAGGTTTGATCCTTGGGTTGGGAAGATCCCATGGAGTAGGAAATGGCAACACACTCCAATAAGCTTACCTGGGGAAAATCCTATGGACAGAAGAGCCTGGCAGGCTACAGTGCATGGGATCCCAAAGAGTGGGACCCAACTGAGGAGCTGAGCACTCATGCAGAGGGGCACTATGTTACGATTTTGTGGTTTACAATGACAGTGATAGTGACTGAACTGCTCCCCTCCCCTCCAGGCCTCATCCCTGCTGCCATTTTCTCAGCGCAGGTGGCAGGGGGAATTCTTTCTCCAGGCCGTTACAGTCTGGGTGAAAACAACCATCACACAGACTGAGTTGAGAGTCCTGTTGTTTATGGATTCTCCAGACGACTGTGGGTGTTTGGCCGAGATACACATGACAGGACACCTTTGTGTTATGTCTGTCGGTATCCCTTTTTAGTATGTTCATCTGTTAGGTTGCATCTGTTTTTATTACCTGATTTTCTCAACCCCAGGGGAGCCTCCATGCCAGTTTCACCTCTGGGAAACCCTTAGAGGTGGAAATTTGAGTTAAGGGGAAAGGAGAGGCTTGGCATTGGGCCCTGGGCCCACTGTAACCACCTTCCCTCCTCATTTAACACATGCAGAATACGAGTCTGAGAAGGGCCTTACTGAAGCCCCCATAGCCAGGAGGCATCAAGGCCTGGATTCAAACTCCAGCCCGTCTCATTCTAGGGCGAGCCCATATTTTTTTCTCAGGCAATGGGCAGCCTGCCTAGCAGTGAGTCACAATTGAGCACCCAGAGAGCTGCCTTTGGTATTAGTAGGATGGTATGCAGTTGTGTGGATGTGCAGGATTTAACCATTTCCCTAGTGATAAACACTCAGGTTCTTTCTGAACTTTTGCTGTTACATTCATCACAATGAATATTGTATATCAGATTGCATGTAGGTGACGGTATTGTCAATAGAGTACCTCATTTGAAGTAGAATTGCTGGGTCAAAGAGTACATGAACTGGGAATTTTAAGAGCCCTTTGCCAAATGATCTGTTCATTTCTCAAGGCACTTCTCTGTTGGTTTCATTCATTTGTTTATATCTATTGAATGAATTATAGAACTCTAGTCATCTGCCAGATGTGGTGTAAGGTGGAGATCCTGTAGTGCAGGGGTCCCCAACCTCTGGGATCTAATGCCTGATGATCTGAGCTGGAGCTCATGTAATAATGGAAATACAGTGTGCAATATATGTAACATGCTTGAATCATTTCCAAACCACCCCATGCCGTCTGTGGAAAAATTGTCTTCCACGAAACTGGTCTCTGGTGCCAAAAAGGTTGGGGACTGCTGCTTTAGTGATAGGACAGAGCACCTGCCCTCCTGGAACAGATCTCGTGGGGTGGATGATGTCAGGTAAAAGATGCTTGGAAGGAAAAATCAGGATAAGGGAATTGAGAGTGACAGAGGTCACAGAAAGTGACAGGTCATCAGGGAAGGCTCCTCTGAGAAGGTGACATTTGAGCAGAGGCCTGAAAGATGGTAAGGGGATGAACCATAGGCAGATGCTGAAAAACAGATTGAAGATCCCAAAGTGATAACGGACCAGGGTGTTCAAGGATTATCAAGTTGAAGGATTATCATCCAGAGTGGCTAAAGCATAGTGAAATAGGGATAGGATTATTTAGGGATACAGCTATAGAGAGGGCCAAGTTACATGACGCCTTGTAGGTCATGGTAAAGGCTTTTGAATTTACTTTTAAGTGAAACAGGAAGACTTTGGAGGGCTATAAGCAAGGACCAGCGTGTTGTGATGTACGTTTTCTTAAGACTTTTACATTTCTGAACTATGAGACTGTTATGAACATGCAAAAAAGTTAAGGCAGTGCTGGTTGCCAGGAGGAGAGTGGGCTGCAGCTGGGCAGCAGTGGAAGCAGGAGATGAGGAAGCCACTGTCCCTTCCCTGGGCGAGAGAGGATGATGACTCAGGAGGAGAGTTGTGAGAGGAAGCATGAATCAGGGATGACTTAAAAGTCATCCTGGAGGTTTGGGCCTGACCCACTGGGTGAAGAGTGATGCTTTTTGAAGATGGGAACGAGCAGACTTGATGGGACCAAGCTTTGAGGTGCACGTTGGTCCAAGTAAGTGGTCACAGTAGAGAGAAGCCAGCATTTGTAGATACAGAATTTTTTACTGACTTTTCATTGTGGAGTTTTAAAAACACAAAAGTTTTTCTGATATGAAGAACTCCTCTAAACCCACCACCCAGTATGGCCAGTCAGCCCATTTTACTTTTTTTTTTCTTCTGTTTTCTTCTTTCTAATTTTATAAGTACACTTTCTTCTGGAGTTTCTGTTTTATTTTTTAAGCTTTTAAGCAGACTCTCAGATGTCCTGTCATTTTATCAATAACTATACAAGTATGCTAAATTTTGGAGCTGTTAATATATCAATGGCATTTAAAGCCTGGGGATTTGTTGAAACCATCCAGACTGAGGAGTAGATTGAGCAGAGACTGGGCTCTGGGCCTCCCACATTTAGGAATCAGAGAAAGGACCACTGTCCTAGAGAAGGAGCAGGAACATCAGGAGAGGTGATAACCTAGGGCCAAGGGAAAGAAGAGTTCCTAAAAGCTAGTGCTCAACTGGGGAGCAGAGATAACAGAGCAGTAGCTGGAGGTAGATGTGAGTCCACCGTGAAGCAAACATGGCTGTCTTATCCCCCAGTCTTGTTGCAGGAGAATTGTCTGGAAGAGGATGGCCATGTCACAGGCCTCAGATGAGTCCCTGGGAGGGGCCACCAAGTGAGGGTCCTTGGCTTCACACAGAACAGAATTTAAGAGTGAGCCATAGTATAAAGTGAAAGTAAGTTTATTTAGAGAGAGACACATTCCGCAGGCAGAAAGGAGACCATCTCAGAAAGCAAGAGTGGCCAGTGGATGTGGGGGTGGTTAGTTTTTATGGGCTGGATAATTTCATAAGCTAACAAGTGGGCGTATTATTCCAACAATTTTGGGGTAACAATTTCCAGGAATTGGGCCACCACCCTCTTTTTGGCCTTCTATGGTCAGCTTCAGAACTGTCATGGCGTGTGTGGTGTGTCACTTAGCATATGCTGATATATTACAATGAGCATATAATGAGGCTCAGGGTCTAGGGAAGTTGTATCTTCTGTCATCTTGGGCCTAGTGGGCCTAGTTTTAATTGTGTCATCAAGATCTGCATCATTCTTTTAAAGGTTGGGTCCTATCCCCTCCCCTCCTGTCTTGGTCCCACTCTGTTGTGGAAACTTCTCAATACTGTAATAGAGAATCTATAAGGAAAAGTTTATAGGCACTTATTTTTCTTTATCTTTTTTTGTCTCAGTGTAACTTAAATGTGGCCAAGTGCAGAAAAGGGTCATTAAATGTTTACAAATATATATATGTACTCATGTAACCACTAACCAAGTCAAGATAGAGAGCATTTCTGAAACCCCAGAGATTTCTGTTGGGCTGTTTCCCTGTCAGCTCCCCTGCTCCAGAAACAGCCTCTGATCTGATTCCAGTCATTACAGATGAGTTGCGGCTGCTCTTGAACTTGATAGAAATCTGACAGCAGGTCTTCTGGGTTGTCTGCCTTCTTTAGCTCTTTGGTCTGTGAGAGTCTTCCCTGCTGTTGAATGTATCAGGAGCTTGTTCTGTAAGAACTTGGAAATCCTTTCCAAGTTGTTTCCATCAAAAACAAGTTCGATGATTGTAAAACAACCTGCATGTAAGAACTTCCAAGTTCTTACATGCAGGTTGTTTTACAATGTAGAAAATAAAGACCCAAGTTGAATTCCAGCTGCTTTGCAGTGTAGTGAGTACATGGTGGGCTTTAAGGATAGTGGAGGATGGAAAGTGCTTAAAGTTCTGGGGGGCCAGTTTTAAGATGGGAGGAAAGACAGCATGTTTGTGTGCTGCTGGGAGGAATAGTGAAACCATGCCACTCAAACAAACTTGAACCCACAGGCCAGGACTCACACCCAGCCAAACCCAGACTGGGACTCAAACCCACGGTCCTTTAATTGAGATCACACACCTGGCCTCAGCACTTAATGAAGCTCAGGCTCTTGATGTCCCCTTGCAGGAAGAATTCAGTGAAAGACAAAGTGACAGGTAAGAAATAGATTTATCTAGAGAGAAACACACCCCACAGACAGAAGGTGGGCTGTCTCAGAAGGCGACAGGCCCTGGAAATTTGGGGGCTGTGAGTTTTTTATGGACTGGGTAATTTCATAGGCTAATGAGTGGGAGGATTAGTCCAGCTATTTCTAGGAAGGGGCAGGGATTGCCAGGAATTGCAGCACAGCCCACTTTTTGACCTTTTATCATTGGCCCTGAAACTGTCATGGAGCTGGCGGGTGTGTCATTTAGCTAAGGTATTACAGTGAGTGTATAATGAGACTCAGGTCTACTGGAAGTCGAATCTCCAGCCATCTTGGATCTAGTTGGTTCTAGTTTGTCATGTCCTATGGCAGTATCATTCTTTTAAAGGTTGCCCCCTGCCCCTTCCCTTCTATTTCAATAGCAGGGAAAATGGATGAGGGAAGAAACTTAAGACTCTGGCCCTTGAGGAAGTGAGAAAGGGTGCAGCCAGGGTACACCCTTGGCTGGACTAGAAGAAGGGCCAGTTCATTCTGGTAGAAGAAAGAAAAGACATTGCTTCCAAGTTGCAAAAGCACTCTCCTGGTTTTTACATGTTAGCAGCTGTCCCACACAGCAGAAACCTAAAAAGTCTTTAGTCTGCAGTCTGGTATTAATGTGATATGGCTTCCTTCATGGACCCTCATAAAGAACTGGAAAAATACTGGTGATATTTGTTCTACATGGATGGGGAAAAGGGGACAGGAGAGTCCAGGAAAGATGACCAGTTTTGACAATTCTTGGGAAGGAAGAGGAGCCCTGTGGCTGGAGCAGCTGTGATATTTGGTTTATAATAAATATGGATTTGGGCTTTATCCCGGAGTCTGGCACAGAGCTCCTAAAACCTTTGGAACTTCCAGTAAAGAGAGTAATAAGGGTGTCTTTTGTAATGAGGTGGTTTTGCGAAGCATCTCGGTAATCTGAGGATAGGGGCTGGGTGCCAGGGGCCCCAAGGGGTGATTAGAGGTTTAGAACTTCCAGATCTACAGGAAGGGGAGAGGGGTTGGAGGTTGGATTAGTTGCCAAAGTTCGATGATTTAATCAGTCATGGCTATGAAATGAAGCCTCCATAATAACCCCCAAAGGACAGGGCTTGGAGAACTTCCAGGTTGGTGAACACTTGGAGATTTGGGGAGAGCGGTGCCAAGAGAGGGCATGGAAACTCCCTGCCTCTTCCCCAACCCTTGCCCTGTGCTTCTCTTCCATCTGGCTGTTCCCCAATTACATCATTTTATAAGAAACCTATAATCCAGTAAATAAAACGTATATCTGAGTTCTGTGAGTCACTCATTGAACCCAAGGAGGGGGCTGTTGGATCTGTAGCCAGTTGGTCAGACACACAGGTGACAATCTGGACTTGAAATTGGCATCTGAAGGGGTAGGGGTTGGGGGCAGTCTTGTAGGACCCAACCCTTAACCTGTGGAATCTGATGCTGTCTCTGGGTAGACAGTGTCAGGGCTGAGTTGAATTGTGGTGTCTGAGAATTGCTTGTGGGGGCGGGGCGGGACCCAAACCACAACACTGGAATTGGGTGCAGAATCATTATCTGCTGTGACAGGGAGGGGATAGGGAGGCTAGAGGAGGGGTCGGGCCACAGCCTGAAGAGCCCCCCAGGTGAGGCCTGTGGGGTATTAACACCATTCTGTAGGGAAAAAGAACGCAGCCCTGGCTGATACCTGGAAGCAGGTACACACCAGGGCGCGCAGCAGGTTTCTTTTCAAAGTTCAGAATTGGGCAAAAGAAAATCAAGATGGGAAGAGAGAGTTTTTAGGGTCATGGAAACTTCAAGCTTGAGCTGAGTGGTATTTGCTCGGGTGAATGCATTTGTAAAAAAATCTATTGAGGCTGCTTTTAAACTTTGTGTCATTTATGTAAAATAAATCTCAATAAAAGAAAAAATGAGTGGGGACTTGCCTGGCGGTCCAGTGGTTGAGAATCTGCACTTCCATTGCTGGGAGCACGGGTTCCATCCCTAGTGGGGGGACTAGGATCCCACATGCCGCAGGGCTGGGTCTAGGAGCTGGACTTTGACGGAAATACAGGCAGGAACCATGGGAGGGTTTTGAGCAAGGGAAGAGCCCAGTCGTGTCTTGGGTGGTGGCCCCAACCCCTGACTGGCCCTCGAACCCCAGTAATCCCCCAGCCCTTTCTGGACCCACTTTTCCCCAACCTGTCCTCTTACAGGCATGGAGGCAAAACTGAAGTAGGAGGGGGAAGTTGCCAAAATCACCGTGAAACCAAGTCCCTCGGGAGCAGAGCCCTCTGACTCATGCCTGCAGCCCCCACGCTGGTGCAGGGCAGTCAGGAAGTGGTGATGGTGTGAGGGGGTGAGCAAAGACTGCTGGAAGGGGGGCGTCGGGATCCGTGCTCCACAGTGAGTGGCGGCAGAGTGGCGGGGGCAGATCCGAGCATTCAGAACGGCAGTGCTCTCCCGTGCTCTTAGTGCCTTAGGCAGAAAGCCCCTTCTCACCAGTGCCTACCTTGTCCCAGGAGAAACCAAGCCATAGAAGGTGCGGCGCTTCCGGCCACCCCAGGTAGGCAGTGTGTTCATTCAGTGATAACTCACTGAAGCCCAGCATATATGCAGGCCCTCGACATTGAAGACACAATATAGAGAGCAAAAATGAAAGGAGGGTATAATGATCCCTAAATGAAATGAGCTGACTGGCTAAGCGCTGGGCCTTCAGAGCCAGGCCATCTGGGTCAAATCCCAGCTTCGCCATCTCCTTGCTGCGGGTTCGGGTAGGGTTCTTAATCTCTGTGCCTCGGATTCCTCATCTGTATAATGGGACCAGTAATACCACCTTCCTTCTGTAGAGGTTTTGTGAGATCATTTATATAAAGGATTTAATGTGGGACTTGGCACAATAAATATTACTGTGATAGAGACAGGTTCAGGGGGGCTGTGGGAGCTTCAGAGAGGGCTTCCTGGCGGAGGGGACACGTAAGCTGGGGCCCAAAGGAGTTGGAAGGAGTTTGCCCAGTGAAGCCAAGTAGAACTAGGAAAGGGTGGTCCCAGTAAGGGATCTGGCAGCACTGAGGAGGGCTCACTGGAGGGGAGGGTGTTGGAAGTGTTCCTGTTTCCTCTGCCCCCCAGGTGGGCTGGCGTCCAGAGGAAGGGGCAGTGGGTGGGGCAAGCCCCAGTTTAGCTCTGGGGGCTGAGGGGTGGGGCTGGCTGAGGACTTGCAGGGAAATCCAAAGATAGCTCAGCAGAGAAGGATGACTCGAAGCCCGGGCTTCCCCACAAGTCAAGGGAAGCGGGGATGAATCAGCCTCTCAAAGTGGAAGGCAGCGGCTGTGGGAAGTGAGACCCAGGTTCAGGATCCAAGGCCACTCTGTCTCTGACTCACCTCAAGCCAGGCTTGGTCTCAGGATGCACTGGGTGAGAAGCCAGATCCTCGAGGCCTTCCTCCTCTCGAAACTTCAGTCTCTGTATTTGTACAGTGGGGTGGGGCGGGGCAGGCAGAGGTGGTGATGACTTACAAAATGGGACTGCAGAGCTGGGCATACAGGAGGACCTCCATAAGCGCCAGCCCCCTTCCCATTTCCTGGCCAAGTCCTAGCAGATATGAGAAATGAGTACAGGGGATGGTTTGGGGTTCCTGTTACTCTCCTGATGGACGAGTTGTCATCTGGGTTCTCATGGGCTGTGAGTAGAAAGGGGCAGAGGAAAGAGCAGCCATGTACTGATTGTGTCTGAAAATCAATAGCACTGATAAAAATGATTAAGTTATCTCTCATGAATTCTTACTAAATGCCCAACCCTCTGTGCCCCTCCCTGTGGGAAGGTGACCCCATCTCACAGGTGAAGTGAAATGTTCAGCGAGATGAAGCCACTTGCCCAAAGTCACACAGCCAGTGGATGGCAGAGCCAGGGTTTGAACCCCAATCTGTCTGAATTCAAAGCCCTTGCTCTTAGCCTAAGATCTGGGCTGGGGCAGGGGTAGGGACAGTGTTGAGGACTCTTCAGCTTACAGACCTGGGGAGGATAGTTCTCGGAGCCCTCTTTTATAGTTGCAGAAGCTGGTTCAGGCAGGCTTCCTCGGCGGCTCAGGAGGTAAAGAATCTGCCTGTAATGCAGGAGACTCAGGTTTGATCCCTGGGTCGGGAAGATCCCCGGGAGGAGGGCACGGCAACCCTCCGCAGTGTTCTTGCCTGGAAAATCCCCGTGGACAGAGGAGCCTGGCGGGCTACAGTCCGTAGAGTCGCAAAGAGCCAAACAACTGTAGCGACTGAGCACGCAAGCAGGTTCAGACAGGGAAAGGGCCTTCCACTGGCTGACCTGCCTGTTTGGAGTGTGGGTGTGTTTAGAAAGAAACAACAACTTCTGGCTTTGTTTAACATTTATTGCAAAGTATAAGAGCAGAGACTGGTGGGCTGCACCCCGGCCCCTCCCACCTTCTCCCACCAGATAATTCTCTGCACCTCTGGAGAAACAGTGTCCTCCTCGCTCTACCGCCAGGGGGCGCTGCCTCCTGCCTCGTCCCGGCCTCGGGCCTGGTTCCTTTAGCTCTGCCGGCCGGCCAACGGGTCACTGAGGCAGCCCTGGATCCTGTACTCTGGGCCCCTGCGCCCCTCCTCTTCCTCCTCTGGGACCCAGGAGTCCCGGCCCCCAAGCACCTCCACATCCAACTGAAAGCTGGTGGCCATCTACAGCAGCAGAGTGAGGATGTTTTTGTCGAGGGTATGTGGGGCAGGGGTGACCGTTTTCCCATTTGGGGCCTTGATGGGGGGTGGGCCACGGCCTCCCTCCCTAATCCAGCATCTCCTCCGGCATCCTTCAGCATCCACCATCCAAGGTGGGGCCCCCAGCAGTCCTCACACTTAGAGGGGGCTTTATATGTACAGCTGGGTCAGGAGTAGCAGAGAGAATGTCCTTGACCTCAATCCTGGGGAAGGGTAGCCTGGTTCTTCCCAGATGGGTCCTGGGGAGACGAACAGAGAGTTGGATAGAAAGGCAGGCCAGACACCAGAGGAAGAGACAAACCAAGCAAAGAAAGAGGGCGGGGGGCGGTCCAGCCCCAAACTTGGTGTCCCTCACTGCAGGCAGAGCCAGAGCAGAAGAGATCGGGTGGCCTCAACTCCAGCCCCTCTGTCCCCCTCCCCTTTAGCCACATGGGGTGCTGGCCACAGGACACCCTTCCTCCAGGAGGTTCTCTTGCCCAAGTCCCAGCCCCCTCACCAGCTACGTGGCCTCCTGGCTTGGTTCTGGAAGCTGCCGTGGCCCCAGCGCAGCACTGAGCAACTCGCTCAGGGTGTCCAGCCTCCCTGCTAGCGCATCAATCTGCTTCTCCAGGGCCTGGTGAGAGCTGCTCAGACGGAGCTGCAGGTCGCACAGGATCATGTGCATCTGGGCAGAGGTCAGAGGAATCAGGGGGCTGGGGGAGACTCCCTCCCTGCCCTGCAGAGTAAGGCAGTGGAACCAGCATTTCCTAAGTCCTTACAGGCCCAGGAGATTATCCTCAATAATAACAGTTACCATTTATCAACCACCTGCCACCGCCCAGCGACTGGGCCACGTGATCCTCATACGCACTTTAAAATCCTCCTAAAAGTGTGGGAATGGGAATCCTGTTTCCATTTTTAACAGCTGAGGAAACAGGCCTGGAGAAGATAAGTTGACATGCCCAAGGCAGCGCCCGGATCAGGGTGACCCGAGAACGTAGTAGGCGCTCACTTAAGTCTTTGTGGCCTTGATGGCTGCCTGACTTTAAAACCCACAGAGTCCTTTCTCTGCCTTCTCAAACTAGGATTCACAGCTTCGCCCTTCAGGGCGTGGGAGCTTTCTATGAAAACTTTTGACTTCCGCGTTTGGGGCCAGGTGGCTAATCTTAGAAATCACGGCCTGCCAATTCCGGCAGATCTAGGCCACTGCCATGCAGTTTAGGGGCCCGGCACCTGCAACTGTGTTTACCATGGCATCAGGGCCCAGGGCCACTGTTTGAGTTGTCGCGGGCCAATGAGAAAAAAGCAAAGGCTACCGGATAAGCAAGAGGAGCTGCTAACCAAGTCAGTGGGGCGCGACGTCACTGACCCTGAGCACCTCAGAGTCAAGGAGACCCGGCAGAAGGAGGGCAAGCCCTCGACCAGGAAGCCTGCCCGGCGCTCCTGGCCACCTTCCTCCTCTTCACAGCAGCAGCACAGATTGAGTTTTCCCAGAACAATGTCACTCGTCTGTATGTTGGTGCTGTTAATTCACATTTTATTGCTTTGCACTTTGTGTTTGAACTTCGTCTGTCAATTTGCTTTGGTTTTATGGTTGTATAAGAGTCATAGTTGAAAGGAATTTTATATCTACCCACATGTAGGGAACTTGACAATGGAAATAATTTCACATCAAACACTGGAGTTCTTTGCACAAGTAAGTTCCTTAGGCTTCAAAGGAAGCTGCACCTTTCACGAGAAGCTCTATTGCATCATTCACTTATTCATTTGTTTGTTCCTTCAATCACAAGAGCTTTCTTGAGTGCCCGTGTGTGCCAGTGTCCCCGATTCCAGGCCTAGAGCTCCTTACCAGCCACCCCCTACCTCCCTCTTCTCCTAGACCCCCTCTCACGGGATCCCAGTACCTTGGAGATGTCCACCATAGAGTTCACTTGCTCCCGGAGCTTTCTGTGTTTCAGCCGCACCTGGCGGAACCTGGGGGTTAAAAAGAACAGCAAGGGGTGGGGGTCAGAGCGGCCCTAGCATAGGGGTGGGATGAGGGGAGGAGAGACTCACAAAGATAAGAGTATAATGAGGAAAAGTTGCCAGAGAACTGAAGGGGTGGGAGTGAGTGGCTGCACCCATAAGCCCACCTCCCACATAGAGACCCAGGTAGCCAGACCCACAGGCACTCTGAAACATGCAGACCAAACCATCACAGACACACAGTCACTGTGATGTCCAGGTGGGCATCTGTTTAGTGGGACCACACACAGGCATCCTGACCTGGGTATGCATTCATACTCACACACGGACACACACACACACACTCACACCCTGCAGAGAGGAGTAGACTCAGACAGGGCTGTACACGGCGTGTGCACACACCTGTTGATGGCAGCCAGCAGCCGGCGCTGGTGCTTGCGGGCGGCTCCAGACTCCTTCCTGCGTGTATGTTTGTACAACATCCAGGACTCTTGCAGCACTCGGGCAGCTGACTCCCTCATCTGGGGGTGGGCGGCACAGTGTCAGGGGAGATGGACCCCCTAGGGCTCTGGGAGGAGGGGCTGGGGGCTTGGACTGCTGGGTCTGAGAGAGGGTGTGTTCTGGGTGCTGGGGGCCCCCCTCACCTCTTTGGCATACTGAATATCCATCATGAAGTTGTGCACATGCTTCTCTGCCTTATTAAACTCCAGCTTCCGGGCCACCACGGCCACCAGCAGGGCTGTGCAGCAGACTCCCTGTGGGCACAGCAGGTGTTATGACACAGGGGCCCTGGGGCTCTGAGGGCCAGCCATGTGCCGCCAACTCTCTCTATCTCTCCTTGAACCCACCCAACAGCCACAGCTGGCAGGTACCACCCTCCTAGTTGACAAACAAGCAAACCCACTGGGAGAGAACCAGGGTCCCAGAGGTCCCAGAGGTGGAGCTGAGATCAAAATCACACATCTGAGTGCAACTCCCGGGCATGGTGTTTACACCTTACCATGTCCTGTTTTGTTAAGGGTGTGATCGGAGACGGGGGAGAAGGGCTGGTGCTGGGTGACAGGCAGACCTCAGGCTCCTGCAGGACCCCTGCCTCCCCACGTTCCAGTCGGCCATCAGGTCATCAGGGGTGTTCTTCCCCCTCCTCCCCACCCCTACAGATGCTGCCCAGCTCTGGCCACATCTTCTCCCTCCTGGACAATTTCTAGCCTCCCCTTCACCCCATCCTGACCCAGCTGTGACCCTGACCCCCTCACCCTAATCTCCTTCTGAACTCCCATGGCCCCAGACTTCTTAGCCTGGCTCTCAGGGCCTGCTAAGGTCCAGGCCACTCCTTCTCTGCCCAGCCTCCCTCTCAGGCAATTCATCCCTCACCTGCCTGAGCACCTTGTTCCAAACCCTCACTCTCATCCCTTCCTTCTTGAGGCCTCTGATCCATCAAGGCCCCATCAAATCCCGACTGCCCTGTACCACCTGCTCACTGTCCCTGGAGTTAGAAAGAATCATCTGAAGTCTGTCCCCATCCCATTATGTTTCAGCTCTTGACCCTCAGAACAATTTACTAGCTACAGGGACCGCTTGGGTTCCAAGTCCAGCTTGGAGCAAGTTATCTAATCTCACAGTGCCTGAGCTTCTTATCTGTGCAATGTGCACGCCCTCACAGAATAACTCCAGGGATTCCGTCAGTTAGCACCTTGAGAGCAGAGCCTGGCAGAGTATGGACCCAATAAAATTTAGCCATTATTATTTCATTGCATCCTGGAACCTCTTGGCCGGGAGTAGGCTGTGAACTCTAGTGCAAAGCTACTGCAAAACTCACCATGAAAGAGTCTTCTGTCTCAGGTTCTCCCTTTCTCAAATGAGGGAGGAGGTCCCAGGCAGCCCTGAGGGCGCCTGACCCTTTGGGAGTGTGTCCCTGGCTGCATCCCTGCCCCTCTTTCCTAGTCACAGAGACTCACCACTGTGTGTGTGTGTGTATGTGTGAGCCACATTTCCCTGCCACCCCATGCATCACCTGTGGACCCAGGACTCGGGGGTTCAGCATGTCCTTCCTGGGACAAATCAGGGCTGGGGGCTGTTGGCTTGAATTCCTGAGCTTGAAGGGAGCCAGATCTCATAGGGACGTGGAGGCCAAGGCATTGGGTGCTGGGTCTATAAAGGGAAGGAGGTGGGTGTCTAGATTCAGAGGGAGGCTGACTCTGGGGTACGGGCTCGGGTCTAAGGCTTAGGGAGCCCTCTGTCTCATCCTTGAGGGCACAGGAGCTAGGATAGCATACAGCCACATGCTTGGAACCAGCTACAGTAACAGCTTCCCCATTGCCACCCCTGACCCATTTCCTGAGCCTTTCTTGTGCTTGAGACCCTTTGTGTGCTGTGCTGTGCTATGCTCAGTTGCTTCAGTCACGTCCAACTTTTTGCAACCTGCCAGGCTCCTCTGTCCATGGGATTCTTCAGGCAAGAGTACTGGAGTGGGTTGCCATGCCCTTCTCCAGGGGATCTTCCTGACCCAGGGATCAAACTGGTGTCTCGTGTCTCCCGCATTGCAGGCAGATTCTTTACCCACTGAGCCACCTGGAAGCCCTTTTGAGACCCTTTACATGGTTTAATTAATTTAGTCTTCTCAGGAGCTCCTTGAGCAGTACACTGGTATCATCATCCCCATTTTATAGACGAGGAAACTGAGGCCCAGAAAGATTATATGGCTGACTCCCAGCTAGGAAGTGGCAGAAACAGAATTTGAACTTGAGCAGCCCGAGCCCACAGGCAAGCTCCTGATATCTATATGCAATAGCCTTAATGGAGACTGGGAAACTGGATCCCTGGGTCCTGAAGGAACCTGGAGCTGGGAAACCAGGTACCCTGAGTCCTGGATGATTGAGAGGGTAAAGAGGGGAGAGAGCAAGATCCTGAGCCTTGGGGGAACTCAGGGCTGGATTCCTGAATTCTGGGAGGAAAAAGGGAAAAAGGACTGGGAGGTTCCCAAGGAGGATGAGGTCTGGGGTGCTAGATTCCAGAGAGAGTTAGGACTTTAGGAGATGGATTCCTGGGATTTTCAAAGGAAATAGGGCTGGTGTCTGTGTTCTGAGCAAAGATCCACATAGTCAGAGCTATGGTTTTTCCAGCGGTCATGTACAGATGTGAGAGCTGGATCATTAAGAAGGCTGAGAGCTAAGAATTGATGCTTTTGAACTGTGGTGCTGGAGAAGACTCAAGAGTCCCCTTGGACAGCAAGATCAAGCCAGTCAATCCTAAAGAAAATCAACTCTGAATATTCATTGGAAGGACTCTTGTTGAAGCTGAAGCTCCAATACTTTTGATCACTGGATGGGAAGAGCCAACTCATTGGAAAAGACCCTGATGCTAGGAGAGACTGTAGGCAATAGGAAAAGGGGACAGCAGAGGATGAGATGGTCAGATAGCATCACCAACTCAATGGACATGAATTTGAGCAAACTCTGGGAGACAGTAGAGGACAGAAAAGCCTGGCATGCTACAGTCCATGGGGTTGCAAAGAGTTGGACACAACTTAGGATCTGAACAAAAATGATTGTGTCCTGGTCAGGCAGTGAGGCTGTAGGGGTCCAGACACCCATGTTTCCTGGGGTGTACCTGAGGGCTTCAGTTGGCTCCATGGTTTCCTGGGGCCTGAGGGATGAGCAGTGTGCAATACAGGAGCCCCTGAGTGGATGTACTCACCATGACGCCAGTGCAGAGGCAGACAATCTTGCCCCACATGGTGCCTGGCACCACATCGCCGTAGCCAATGGTCAGGAATGTGATGGGGATCAGCCACAGTGTGTCCGAAAGGTGCCCGGTGGCATTCACGGCCTGCCTATAGGGGAAGAGCGGGTTAGTTCTGGGGTTCCTGTGGTGTTTGATACCCTCTTTCTTAGCACACACCCACAGTCAAAAAAAGCACTCAAAGCTTGCCTGGCTTTGGCAAGCCTGCCTGGCCTCCTCTTTGCCATGTGACCTAGACAAGATGCTCAACCACTGTGGGCTGTGGGCTTTGAACCTGGATCCTGTCAATTCCAAAGCCCATTTGGTTTCAGCTAGGCTACCAGGGCTGCTGCATTTAATGTGGTTGAGGGGTTGAAAGGGGGAAGAAACCCAACCTGAAGTTCACTTGTCAGTCCCTGGCAGGGAACTGCCTCCACCCAGAGAAAGGGTGGGTTTTCTGATTTCCACAAAGATTCTATGTGGCCTAGAGGTGGCTCTATCAGGACTAAAAAGGTGGGACTCTAAAAAGGCTTGGGCGAGGGGATTCTCTTCTTTCCCCACACTTCATGGAAGGGGATATTTAGGTCTAGTCATAGAAAGGACTGAAAATCAGGATGTGTCTAACTCTGACCCATAGTTAGGCCAGAGCAAAGAAAGCATCATTCACCAGGGTCCCAGAAACCTCAAAACCACTAAGTTAGTGCCCTGAGGTGGGGACTGAATCTGTACGGTTAAGCCCCACCCCTTTCATCCCAAAGTACACTCAAGTTTGTGGACTTCCGCCTCTCAGAGGCTCAGAGAGGAGAAATCTCAGGGCAGATGGTCCCATTCTCCACCTCCCCTCAAGAATCCTTTGCTCGATGTACTAAACTAGAGGTTCTCAAACTTGGGCCAGCATCAGAATCAACTGTTAAAAACAGATTGCTGGGTCCCGCCCATTAGAGTCTTGGATTCCATAGATATGGGTGGGGCCTGCGAATTTGGATTTGCAACCAGTTCCCAGGAGATAGAGAGCATACTAAAAAGCAGAGACATTACTTTGCCAGCAAAGGTCTGTCTAGTTAAAGCTATGGTTCTTCCAGTGGTCATGTATGGATGTGAGAGCTGGACTATAAAGAAGGCTGAGTGCCAAAGAATTGAGGCTTTGAACTGTGATGTTGGAGAAGACTCTTGAGAGTCCCTTGGACTGCAAGGAGATCCAACTAGTCCATCCTAAAGAAATAAGTCCTGAATATTCATTGGAAGGACTGATGCTGAAGCTGAAACTCCAATATTTTGGCCATCTGATGCAAAGAACTGACTCATTGGAAAAGACCCTGATGCTGGGAAAGATTGAGGGCAGAAGGTGAAGGAGACGACAGAAGATGAGATGGTTGGATGGCATCACCGACTCAATGGACATAAGTTTGAGTAAACTCCAGGAGTTGGTGATGGACAGGGAGGCCTGGCATGTTGCAGTCCATGGGGTCACAAAGAGTTGGACACAACTGAGCAACTGAACTAAATCCAGGAGATGCTGCTGGTCCCAGAACCGCTGGCTAAGATTACCCCTAATTTTTTTTATCTGTAAGATAAATGGGGCTTCCCTGGTGGCTCAGTGGTAAAGAATCCATCTGCTAATGCAGGAGACGTGGGTTCAATTTCTGGATTGGGAAGATCCCTGGAGAAGGAAATAGCAACCTACTCTAGTATTCTTGCCTGGGAAATCCCAGGGACAGAGGAGGCTGACAGTCTACAGTCCATGGGGTCACAAAGAGTCAGACAGGACTTGGTGACTAAAACAACAACAAAGATAAGTGGAGGCCCTGATGGGGTACAGTTCCAGCATCAGGTCGGAGTCCCGCAGGCAGCCGGGAATTTCTTCCAGGGCAGCCCCGGGGTGGTTAGGAGCACCTACCAGTGCATCTGTGCTAATTTGGAAAAGAAGAAAGTCTCCTTCCTTCAAAGCAGGTGCAACCCTTGGCCAGCCAGGCCCCAGGGCCTGCATTATACCTGGATTCCGGAGGCAGGAGAGATTTGAGGCAGGAAGGGCGGGGCTTCCTAGGGTATATGTGTGTTGGGGGGTTGGGGTGGGGGAGACTGGAGGCTGCAAGTGGACGAAAGGCTTTGGGGCTGGTCTGTCAGTTCTTCCCACCCCGCTGCATAAGAGTGCGGACAGATAGCTTTCTCCACGGCTTGGTCCCGGGGAGTCCTGATCTGCAGCACCGTGCAGGGCAAGCCTGGTTGTAAGCGGCTCCTCCAGAGGCTTCAGGTACCCTCCATCCCCACCCGCCCTGGCACCCTCACCTCTCGGCTACCGACAGCACCCAGGCGGTGGTGAGCCAGAGGCCAAGCGTGAGGCAGAGCAGCAGGCGGCCGGGGTGCGTGTTCATGTACAGCTTGGCCACGAACCAGTGGCGGAAGCGGACCTGGTTGAGCGCGCCGATGCTGCGGTAGGAGGCGTTGAGCAGGACGCCGCTGCGCAGGAGCAGGGCGCGGGGCACCAGGTACAGGCGCAGCAGCATGGCCAGCGACAGCAGCGCCTCCCCCTGGTCCAGGAAGCTGGGCCAGGACTGCGTGGCCGCGGTCTTCGGGAACCCCGAGCTCAGCACGCACGGCGGGCCCGGCACCGGCGGCGGGTGCAGCCCGCACACCACCAGCTCCAGCACGATCTGCGCCACCTGCCGCCCGGTCAGCGCCACGCGCCAGTCCCGGAGCCCGTTGTCCGTCATGAACAGCTGCGGGGAGGAGGACGGACGGAGAAGGAGGGAGTCACGCGAAGGTCAGGCGCCGGCTTCCCAGCCTGCGCGAGGAGATAAGGGGGGCGCACCCACGGGGCCGCAGAGGGAGGCAGATAGCGCAGGGCCTGGGGCCGGGGAGGGTGGGGAAGGGACACGGCAGGACCAGAGGAAGACATCTCTCCGCCTTCACTCCTGTGTTCCGTGCAGCCTACTTCCAGAACCTCCAGCCCAGGAACACTTATTGAGTGCCTACTGTGTGCCCGACGTTGAGATATGTTGAGGATATGGGTGAACAAGACAAAAACGCCTTCCTCCCTGGAGCCTACATTCCACATCCACGGAGGCAGGCCTTACTCCTGTCTCTGGGGACCCAGCAGTGTTACTGACAGCATCCCATTACAGTGACAATAGCCAACACGTGCGGGGCACCTGGGGGGTGCCCGGCATTGCGCTATCCTCTTTGGTGTTGTGACTCCCGGAATGCTCACAAGACAGTGAGATTGAAGGTATTCCTACTCCCACTTTATAGATGTGGAAACTGAGGCCCAGGGCGCTCAGGTGCAGCTGCACAGCTGGGCTACGAAATCAGGCCGCTTAACTTCTTGAATGACTGCTATGAATGATAAGGTCTACTTACTGAGCTTGTCTTGTATGCCAGTCTCTGCAAGGGGCATACCACACTCAGCCAATAACCCCCGTTTTATACACCAAGGTGGTGGGGCAAGGGTCTAGGGGTTGGGAAGATGGGAGGAGAGGGGAAGGGGTGCGGAGCCCAGTGTGGATTGAGACATGCGATGGGAGGGGGGATCCATGTGGGGGAGAGGGCGCCCTTCCATGTGATGGGAAGGGTGCCTAGATCTGGGGGTCATTGGCACAGAGGTGGGGAGCTCAGGCATGGGGAAGGACTTCAGGCACTAGGATCTGAGTTGTTGGGACCGGAATAGGTGGGGGCCCAAGGGTTAAAGAAGGGAGATCTGGGAGGCTGGACCTGGTGTGAGGTAGCCTGGAGCTAGAGTGGACAGAGAGGCCTGGGGGTGGGAACTCTCGGCACCTACAGGAGTGCCTGCCAGGTGAGTCAGAGGGCAGCAGGTGGAGGAAGGTCAGGGCTGCTCCAGGAGGCTCTGTCTGTTGTCCACAGTTCATCCCCTCCGGGTAGATAAGGGTGTGGATGCATCTCAGGGTGGAGGAAGCTCATTACTCAGCTCAGCAGGCTGGAAAGTGTGAGCTGACAGGGCGTGGTGGGGGCTTAGGGGAGCAAGAAGGGGCTGGGGGTGGGGCCTGCCCTACCTGGACCTCTTTGGCGTGAAAGGCCACGATAAGGGAGAGGAGCAGGAACGTGGAAATGCTGATCATGCATTTAACCAGGAACAGGTAGAGCACCCACTGTTGGGAGGGAGAGAGAAAGGGGTGAGATCCTAGGTCTCCACCTGCTCTGCCCCCTCTACCCTCCTCCCAAACCACTATCCCTTCTCCCTTCCCATTGATTCCTAGCCTCCTAACCCCACCTCCAGTCCAGCCATCTCCTGATGCGTCCAGGTCTGAGGAAGCCTCAAAACTGTCATCGGGTCCCCAAGGAGAGCACCCTCTTCCTTCCTAAGGGGACAGCCCTGGCCCAGATGCAGGGTTCACCCTCCTCCTCAGCCTCTCCTAAGATCACACCCCTGAGAGAAGACCTCAAAATGCACATTCCTTCCTAACTGCCGCGTATGGGTCCCCATCAAAAATAGTTCTCAGTTGGTGGAGGGGTGTCTAGAAACAGATATTTAGCCTCTAAAGAGTGTCCCTCCTCTTCCCTTCCTACCCAGCTGGTCTCTGCCCTAGAAAGCAACTTCAAGTCTCCCCCCACCCCAGCAACCCAATTCCTAAGGAGCCTAGAAACTGTCACTCAATCCCCAAGGAATGAATGACAGCCTACCTTGCCCTCATTCAGGAGCTGGGTCCCTGAGACCCCAGCCCCAGCTTTGAGAAAGGCCTCCAGTCCTGCCCTGTATGGCCTTCCCCCACCCACCCCCCACCTGCTCCTGCCCTCTCTCCTGGCTCCAAGCCCAGGGCAGATCTGGCCGGAAGCACATGGCCTCCAGAAACCACGGGAAGTTTTTTTTCCCTCTCTTTGTGCGTCTATACCTTGGAGGAATCTAGAATTCTTAAGGGAGAGATTTAGAGGGGAATGGGACTGCTGGATTCCCTAGGAGGGGGTGCCTGCCTGGAAGGTGGTGTCAGGGGAAAGCTGGGCGCCCGCAATGAGCTCAGCACCTGTTTCTTCTAGAACGCTGCCAGCTCTCCCCTCCGGCCAGGGCCCCGCCTCTGTGCAGGGGAAAAGGGCCAGTTTCCTGCCCCGGGGGGCCTGCCCCCCTCAACCCTCCCCGAACAATGGTGCTGTTGTCCCTAGCCCTCCCCCACCTTCTATGGCTCCCCAGTTCCCTCTCCCTTTCTTTAGTTTGTCTCAAGCACCCCACCTGACCCAGCCCTCTCCCAGCTCTGTCGTCCACTTCTCTGGTGGTCCTCTCTCCTTTGCAATTCCTTTTGCCCCGAATCCTGCACCCCCTTCTCTGTCTGTAGCACGCTGTCTCTCACTGCATCTTTGCCTTGGTCTCTGTCTGTCTGTGTCTTTCTGTGTATCTCTGCCTCTGTGTGTTTGTGTGTGTGTTGAGTCGATTCAGTCGGGTCCGACTCTTTGTGACCCCATGGACTGCAGCCCGCCAGGCTCCTCTGTCCATGGGATTCTCCAGGCAAGAATACTGGAGTGGATTGCCATGCCCTCCTCCAGGGGATCTTCCCAACCCAGGGATGAAAACAGTGTCTCTTATGTCTCCTGCATTGGCAGGCGGGTTCTTTACCACTATCACCACCTGTGTAGCCTCTCTGTACCCCTCACCACCCTCCCTCTCCTGCCCGGCTGCATCCGTCACGTTCCCCTGTCTCAGTGGGCTCTGGCCCCCGCCTCTCCAGCCCCTCCCTGCTATCAGCAGGTGTCTGGATCCCTGCAGAATGAATTCATTAGACTGTGATGGATTGTGATGGAGGTGGGGAGGGGACATGGGTATTGTCAAGGCGGTCATAGAAAGGGGGCTGAGGAGGACCCTTCGGGTCATCTATTTCAACCCTCACCCCCAATTTCCAGTTGACAAAACGGGCCCAGAGAGCTGCAGCAGATGCCAGAGTCGCCCTGCTGGAGGCAGCAGCCTGGTGGGCCGTGGAGGGAAGCAGGGGGAGGTGAGAAGGTGGAGAGACTGGATGGTGAAGGAAAGACCCCCGACCCATAGCATCTGCCCCCTTAGCCTCACCTCCCCTGCTGGGCGGGGTGCTGAAGCCTGGGAGCGGCGGGTCAGCTGGGCCATGCTTCCTGTTGGCCTGGGCTTCGGCGGCCCCACCCCCTCAGTGCCCGCTGCCCTCACCCGGCCAGAGGAAGCCAGTCTGCCCCGACCCTCCGTGGGGCTCCTGGGTACTTCAAAGCTGCCTGCCTCTCCCACTCCCAAATCCAAGCCTGAGCCTTGTCCCCGGGAATGCCCCCACCTCAACCCTCAAATCCAGGGCCCCCCGACAAGCCCAGTTCCACACCCCTTACCCCAGACAGATCTGCAGCCCCTCCTTTCCTGTTGAGCAATTCCGTCCCATCCTGCAGCTGCCAGTTCTGACCCATGTCCTTCATCTGCCCCCATCACAGCCCGGACCCGGGCTGGAATGTGCTGGAAGCCTGCTCAGACCTGTCCCGGCCCCACCTGTCCTTTCCTTCCCTACGCACACTATCCTCAAAGTCAGCCCCTCTTCCCCTACACACGCTCTAAGGCGCCCTCCCCTTTAAACCCAGGAGCCCAGGCCCCCAGCCTCTCCTCCCCGGGACCCAGGAGCTCAGCCTACGAGAAACCTACCTCTCCCTTATTTCTCAGACTAAATAGATTCTGAGGAAGCTGAGCTTCTCAATGATGGAGATGGAATTGGCAGCAGGAGGGGGATGCTTCTCCCCCCCCCCCCACCAACCCCCACCCCCCAACCCCAGCCAGTTTTTTCCGTCTCTGCCCTTTGCCTCTGAGATACTGGGCAAACATTTGAGTTCAGATAAGGACCAAGGAGCCTCCACCTAGTGGAAGTCAGCCTTTCTCCTCACCCTCCCTTCACTGAACCTGGGGCTACCCCTCCCCTAATCTGCTCTTGGGAGACTCCGGTATCTGACCAGCCACCCCTTGGACCTCCAACTGTCTGACTGCAGTATCTTCAAATTGACACCCTGTGACCCCTCTTCCCTTCCTTTTGCAGAGGGGGCCCCCTACCATTTCCCTCCCTGCATCCCAGGAGTCCAGCGCTCAACCTCCTCCACTCTCAGACCCGGGGGTCCCCGGCCCCACCTCCCTCTGACCCTGGCGTCTCAGCCCCCAGCACCTCCTCCTCCCTTAGACCCAGGAGTCCTGGCCCCCAGCCCCTCCTCCTTCAAGACTAGAAGTCTCTGCCTCTACCCTCCACTCACCGGGCACCCCCCGAACCACAGCATCTCCGCATGCAGGACCATGAGTCCAATGCCAGTTCCTGCCAGTGCCAGTGTCCAGCCAGCCAGACTCTTCTCCTGCTCCAGCAGGCGCTTTCGCCGCCGCAGGGCCCCCAGGCCCGGCACCAGCTCCCCGCCCATGGCTCCCGGGGTCTTGGGGCCCAGCCAGCTTCCTGCCCAGGGTCCCCCACCTCGCAGCACGCAAAGGGCAGCCACAGTGGCTTGAGGCCCCCAGCCTGCTCTGCTCCCTCGCTCTGGGCTTGTGCTTTGAGGCACAGCAGAGTCTGTGCCCTCTGGGAGGTGGTGACTGCTGGGCAGGGCGGGGAGGTGCTGGGGAGGCCCCCGGGCAGAGGGGAGGCTCCCCAACCCCCCTTCTCAGACTAAGGAGGGGCGGGGGTGTGTCTTAGGGCAGAGCAAGGAAGAGGCGTGCGTCCACGTGGATTAAGACACACACACACCAACACACAATGGGCTTTGTCACACACAACGGTCTGCAGCGTATAATACACACCTACACTGGGCCACACCCGGACACCACTCAACATGCAGTGATTACACCCTGAACCATGGCATGGCCAGAGACGGAACCTAACACCCATGGGCACACAACAGTACTGACACCGAGTGACTCACAACTCCCGACAAGCTCTGAAACCCACAGCCACACCCAGACACCACACACACGGTGTGACACACGCCGGCACTTAGCGAGCAGGCAGCGCCCCGTGGCACACAGGGCCACCCAAATATTGTCCACACAGAAGCACAGACATCACAGTCAAAACTGGCACAACATTGTCTGACACAAACAGCCACACTCAGACACGGCACAGGGGATGATGCCCGTCCGTAGCTACACAAACACGACCTATACAAGTGTTCCACAAACACGCAGTCTGTATTGACTTAGCAATCCCCCTGTGCCACGCACAGCATATCTGTATGAACAAGGCACGCAGCCATCACACACCCGTGAAACAGTACCCCATACATGCAGACACACAGCATTTAGTGACACACCCATGGCAGTCACCACTCACCTAGCACAGTGACTCCGGCACATAGGCTCATAGAATGATTCACAGCACACACGGATTCACCTCAACACACAATGTAACCCAAGTACACGCTGCCATTCAAATATACAGTCAGAGAACAGTAGGAATGGATGCGTGTGGGAAAAGCCTACAGGCACAGTGACACACACAGAAACCCAGGGGGCACCTGCCCCTATAAGACGTCCTGAGCTGTTTTGTTGCATCACCCAGGACACAACAGAATGGTACCCGGGGGAGGGAGGCCGGGCACACAGGCTACATAGGCCCTGATGCCCAAGAGCCACATACACGGAATAGAACACCACCATTGCCTCAGACTGACAGCACATACCACCCCCACGCACATGATACACTCCAACACCAGTGGCCACACAAACACCACATATACAGGGTAATACGCAAAGACACCATGACCCCAAACACGGATACAGTCTGCCCAGCACAGACACTGTGTCCCGTGAACCGGCGGATGTGG
The DNA here is from genome assembly GCF_019923935.1 of Bubalus bubalis. NCBI lineage: Eukaryota > Metazoa > Chordata > Mammalia > Artiodactyla > Bovidae > Bubalus > Bubalus bubalis. The sequence continues at coordinate 51,451,605 of NC_059174.1, forward strand.
CCCACTGACACATCCGTCACCTAGGCTGGCACCAACACCCACACAGCACCAGGGGGACACCCTCTGGTACAGTGTGATACACAGCCACACAGTCACAACACTCTGAGTGTGGTCGCCGGGCTGTGTCCTTGGCAGGGAAAGGAGAGACCCCCAACATGGACATACACCTTGAAGGAGAGCACAGTGTCACATCACTGAGTGAGACACAACTGTTACACACACACAACCTATAATGAGACACAACACGTGCGCTGATGTACAGAACAGCAAATGCAATGCAGAATGATGCGTGATGACTCCCAGAGTGACAGCCGCCTGGTGTGTGTCACGTGCCCACGTGCAGCAGCATAGAAGTCACGCACGGGTCTCTACTGTATACAGCTGGACACAGATCAAAGCCCTCCCGCAGCAACGCACGAGGACTTGCTGGCAGGGTGACACAAAACCCCTCTTAAGGTGTGGCCCGTGGACCCATGGACACCACTCTGGGTGGGGAGGAGGGACACACAAGGCATTAGCCCCTTTCCCTTCCCCGGAGTCACGTGTCGAGCAGGAACATGGACCCGCCAGCCACAGGGCAACGAGACACACACAGACACGCCTGGCGTCACACCAACACAACCCACACAGACACGCCCAGAGGCACCAAACCGCAAACGCAGACACACCCGGTGACAAAAACACAACCTAGGCTGGGGCCCTGCCCCGTGCCACGCGTGTGATCCCCACTCAGGATGGGAGGCGGAGACGCGGCGGGAGCGCGATGGAGACGCACGCGTGTGCCGGCTCGGAGGAGACGCTGCCGCCTCTGGGCGATCACAAGACTGCAGCCCGCACCCCAGCCGCCCACCTGCAGCCCTCCGTTTCTCCTCTCCTCCCTCTCGGCTTCCCCGGGGCCTCGCCTCTGACTCCTCTTGTCTCTCCCACTCTGGAAGCCTCTGGGTTCGTCTTTATCTCTGTCTTCGGCTGTCTTTCTCGGTCTCTGTTTTCCTCTGTTCTAAGCCCCTCTGTCTCTTCCGGCTCTCTCTCTCTGAGTACCTCTGACTCGGTGCATTTGTGTGGTTCCGTTTCTCTCTCTCACCCTGCTTCTCTTTGTGTCTCTGTGTCTCTCAGCATCTCTGTCTCTGCATCCCACTGCTTTTTAAAATTTTTACGAAGTATAGTTGATTTATAATGATTCTGGTGTACAGCAAGTAATTCAGTTATATATATGTGTGTGTGTGCGTGTGTAAATGTATATTTTCTTTCAGATTCTTTTCCATGATAGGTTATTACAAGATATTGAATGTAGTTCCCTATGCTATACAGTAGGTCCTTTTTGTTTCTCTATTTTATATACAGTAGTGGGTATCTGTTAATCCCAAATTCCCAATTTATCCCACCCCCTTTTGCCTGCAATGCGGGAAACCAGAGTTCCATCCCTGGGTGGGGAAGATCCCCTGAAGAAGGAAATGGCAACCCGCTCCAGTATTCTTGCCTGGAAAATCCCATGGACGGAGGAGCCTGGTAGGCTACATACAGTCCATGGGGTCGCAAAGGGTTGGACACAACTGAGCAACTTCACTTTCCTTTTACCTTGGTGACCATAAGTTCGTTTTCCGTGTCTCTGACTCTATATCTGTTTTGTAAGTAAGTTTATTTGTGCCATTTTTTTAAGACTCCCTATATAGGTGATACCTGATGACCCCTCTGCTTTTCTATTTTGCTCTCTGTCCCTGTCCTCGTCCTTCTGCTTCCATGCCCCTCTTCTGTGTTCTCACTGTCTGTGTCTCTAACAGGCTCTGTCTCTCCTTTTTCTTTTTTGGTTGTGCCAAGTGACTTGTGGGGGTATTAGTTCCCTGACCAGGGATTGAACCCAGGTCCTCAACAGGGAAAGCGCAGAGTCCTAACCACTGAACATCCAGAGAATCCCCACCCCCACTCCGGGTCTCTGTCTCATCCTCTCTCTGTCTCTAGAGCTCTGTGTCTCTGGACCTCTCTAAGCTCATCTCTGCCTCAGTTTCCCTCTCCTGTTCAGGGACACAGCTGGGGACAGCCTTGCCTCCCCCGCCATTCCACCCCCGCCCCACTTCAGGGGCCAAAGGCCAGAGACATCCAGACTGCAGCTGCCTGAGAGGGTCGGTAGCCACAGAACGGGCCCTTAGCCCCAGGCCCTCCACTGCCTCTGTGCGCGCATGCAGGCAACTGTGAAACACTGAGGGAAGAGAGGCAATAAGGGAGACCTTGAAAGTTGTAGCCAGAGGAGAGGGAGACAGAGAGACTGAGAGACAGACAGAGAAGGAACAGAGGGGAGGGGATGGTGGGAGAGAAAGGGGTGGGAACTTTTTTTTACAAACTCAAAGAGATGGAGACAGAAGAGACCCAAAGGTAAGGAGAAAGCAGGAGTCAGAATCAAAGACTTGGAAGTTGGAGCAGAGGGGAATTTTGCCTCCAAAGAGACCAAAACCAAAAGAGAAAATTGGAGAGAAGGCAGGCGGGGGAGATGCGAGGGTGGGCGGCGAGGTTCAGTGGGAAGGGCACCTGCCTCCACAGGGAAGTTCTGGGCTGTGGGGGTCAGCTGGTAGGACACGCGGCTCCAGAGCCAGCTCCCTGCAGCCCGGAGAGGGGGTTGGTGACTCAGGGCCCCGGCGCTTCCTGTGACTCAGCCTTGTTCTCAAGCCTGGAGCGGGGAGTGCAGAGGGAGAGGGGTCTCTGAAGAGAGTGGGAGGGGGAGCCCCAGAGGAGGTCTCTGCCCGGAGAAGGGGGTGGGGCAGCGGCCTGGGACTTTGAGGGGAGGGGCTGGGGCCTGGACCCCTGGGTCTGAGGGAGGAGGGGGTGGGGGTCTGGACTCCTGAGTCTGAGGAAGGAGGGGCTGGGGGTCTGGATCCTGGGTCTGAGGGAGGAGGGGCTCGGGGCCTGGACCCCTGGGTCTGGGGGAGGAGGGGCTGGGGGTCTGGACCCCTGGGTCTGAGGGAGGAGGGGGTGGGGGTCTGGATCCTGGGTCTGGGGGAGGAGGGGCTCGGGGCCTGGACCCCTGGGTCTGGGGCCTGGACCCCTGGGTCTGAGGGAGGAGGGGGTGGGGGTCTGGACTCCTGAGTCTGAGGAAGGAGGGGCTGGGGGTCTGGATCCTGGGTCTGAGGGAGGAGGGGCTGGGGGCCTGGACCCCTGGGTCTGGGGGAGGAGGGGCTGGGGGTCTGGACCCCTGGGTCTGAGGGAGGAGGGGCTGGGGGCCTGGACCCCTGGGTCTGAGGGAGGAGGGGCTGGGGGTCTGGACCCTTGGGTCTGAGGGAGGAGCGGGCCTGAATCCCACAGCGCTGGTCCGGGAAGACTAGAATTTATTTGCAAGTCCTTAGGACTTTCACTTGGCCTCCTCCCAGCTGCCCCACCTTCATCCCAGCCCCTTCTCTGGGCCTGGAAAGGACCCACATGCCTTGGGGCCCAGCCGGAAGGGGCCAAGACAAAGAGGTGTTTAACTCGGCAGGGTGGCGGAGCGGGTGAGGAGGTTGTCTCACACGGAAAGGTCACTCGTCGCCCAGGGCTCGTGCAGGGAAAGGCGGGGCTCAGCCCGGGGGGAAGACATCCTGAAAGTCTGAGGCCTGTGGTGTCAAATCCTCCAACCGCTGTCTTTTGGATTTACACATTAGGAGGCGTCAGGGCCTTGGGATCCTGCCACCTGGTGGTATTTTGGGGGAACTGCATGCTCTCTGTTTCTCCAGTCTCAGTTCAGTTCAGTCGTTCAGTCGTGTCCGACTCTTTGCGACCCCATGGACTGCAGCACGCCAGGCCTCCCTGTCCATCACCAACTCCCGGAGTTTACCCGAACTCATTTCCAGTAATGTTCATCTGTTGGGCTTGCCTATTGGCTCAGACGGTAAAGGAAAAAAAAAAGTGTTAGTTGCTCCGTCATGTCCGACTCTTTGTAACCCCATGGGCTATAGCCCGCCAGGTTCCTCTATCCATGGAATTCTCCAGACAAGAATACCGGAGTGGGTAGCCATCCCCTTCTCCAGAGGATCGTCCAGGGATGGAACCTGGGTCTCCTGCATTGCAGGCGGATTCTTTATGATCTGAGCCACCAGGGAAAGAACCCGCCTGGAATGCAGGAGAGGAGAGTTTGATCCCTGGGTCAGGAAGATGCCCTGGAGAAGGAAATGGCAACCCACTCCACTCTTGCCTAGGAAATCCCATGCACAGAGGAGTCTGGCGGGCTAGAGTCCATGGGGTCGCAAAAGAGTCAGACACGACTTGACTAAACAATCCATCTATTGAGTACCTACTGAGTGTCAGATACTGCTGTAAGTATTCGGGGTACAGTAATAACAACACAGACAAAATCCCTGCCCCAGGGATCCCTGGCTAAAGGAGGGAGACCCTGTGGTTCTGTCAACCTCTCTCTTGTTTTTGCCTTGTCTCTGTGAATCTGCTTCTCTCTCTCTGTACTCACTGGCCTTGCTTCTGAGTTTCTGTCTCCTGGTCTTTGTCGCCAAATGCATGCCTCTCTGTTTTTATTCTATCCTTTGTATTTCTGTGTTCCCTAGCAATTAAAAACAATTTGTTTTATTAAGTCATGTATATGTATATATAAAGAATCCGCCTGCAATGCAGCAGACCAGGGTTCGATCTCTGGGTCAGAAAGATCCGCTGGAAAAGGAAGTGGCAACCCACTCCAGTAGTCTTGCCTGGGAAATCCCATGGGAAGAGGAGCCTGGCAGGCTAGAGTCCAAAAGAAGCCACAAAGAATCAGACATGACTTAACAACTAAACTATCAGTCTCACAATCTGGGTGTCTAGAGACTTTGGGTCAGTTGGGTTAAATCTTGACATGGCCACCATTACTGACTTTTTTGGGTGGAACATAATAATGTAACACATATACAGCCTGGTTTAGAGACAGACCCAAGTTCATGTCCAGCTCTGCTGTCCCTAGCTGTTTGTGCTGTGAGACCTGTGAAATTAGGATGATTATACCCTGTGTCACAATCCCAAAGAAAGACAATGCCAAAGAATGCTCAAACTACCGCACAATTGCACTCATCTCACACGCTAGTAAAGTAATGCTCAAAATTCTCCAAGCCAGGCTTCAGCAATACGTGAACTGTGAACTTCCAGATGTTCAAGCTGGTTTTAGAAAAGGTAGAGGAACCAGAGATCAAATTGCCAACATCCACTGGATCATCAAAAATGCAAGAGAATTCCAGAAAAATATCTATTTCTGCTTTACTGACTATGTCAAAGCCTTTGACTGTGTGGATCACAATGAACTGTGGAAAATTCTGAAAGAGATGGGAATACCAGATCACCTGCCCTGCCTCTTTAGAAACCTATATGCAGGTCAGGAAGCAACAGTTAGAACTGGACATGGAACAACAGACTGGTTCCAAATAGGAAAAGGAGTACGTCAAGGCTGTATATTGTCACCCTGCTTATTTAACTTACACACAGAGTACATCATGAGAAACGCTGGGCTGGAAGAAGCACAAGCTGGAATCAATGTTGCCAGGAGAAATATCAATAACCTCAGATATGTAGATGACACCACCCTTATGGCAGAAAGTGAAGAGGAACTAAAAAGCCTGTTGATGAAAGTAAAAGAAGAGAGTGAAAAAGTTGGCTTAAAGCTCAACATTCAGAAAACTAAGATCATGGCATCTGGTCCCATCATTTCACGGGAAATAGATGGGGAAACAGTGGAAACAGTGTCAGACTTTATTTTTTTGGGCTCCAAAATCACTGCAGATGGTGACTGCAGCCATGAAATTAAAAGACACTTACTCCTTGGAAGAAGAGTTATGACCAACCTAGATAGCATATTCAAAAGCAGAGACATTACTTTGCCAACAAAGGTCCATCTAGTCAAGGCTATTGTTTTTCCAGTGGTCATGTATGGATGTGAGAGTTGGACTGTGAAGAAAGCTGAGCACCAGAGAATTGATGCTTTTGAACTGTGGTGTTGGAGAAGACTCTTGAGAGTCCCTTGGACTGCAAGGAGATCCAACCAGTCCATTCTAAAGGAGATCAGTCCTGGGTGTTCTTTGGAAGGAATGATGCTAAAGCTGAAACTCCAGTACTTTGGCCACCTCATGCGAAGAGTTGACTCTTTGGAAAAGACTCTGATGCTGGGAGGGATTGGGGGCAGGAGGAAGAGGGGACAACAGAGGATGAGATGGCTGGGTGGCATCACCAACTTGATGGACGTTGAGTTTGAGTGAACTCTGGGAGATGGTGCTGGACAGGGAGGCCTGGCGTGCTGCTATTCACGGGGTTGCAAAGAGTCGGACACGACTGAGTGACTGAACTGAACTGAATTGATACCCTGCATCACAAGGTTGCTTAAGGATTAGGTGCAGTGCCCCATGGCTCAGTGGTAAAGAGTCTGCCTACCAGTGCAAGGCATAGATGCAGGTTTGATCCCTGGGTTGGGAAGATCCCCTGGAGGAGGAAATGGCAACCCACTCCAGTATTCTTGCCTGGGAAATGTATGGAGCCTGGCAGGCTATCTAGTCCATGGGGTCACAAAGAGTCAGACACAACTGAGCGACTTAGTACACACACACACACACAAAGGGCCTGGCATATGTTAAACCCTTGTGGCACTTTGTCTCCCAAGCTGGCTCCAGTAATTCCTCCTCCTTTGTGCTGGCAGGTGGCTTCTCCCTCCAACAGGTAGACTCTGCATCCTTTCTCTTTCCATCTGGCTGGCTTGTGACTTGCTTTGACTCATGGCAATGTAGCAGAAATGATGCTGGGCCAGATTCAGGTCCAGTTCTTAAGAGAACTAAAGGCTGGAACTCTAAGACTCCATGCTGAAAGGAAGCCCAAGCTTGTCACATGGAGCAGCCATGCAGAGGAGAAACAAAGCACCCTGGCCGCAAGCCCCCCCCATGGGGCCCTGCCCCATCTGTTGCAGTTGCATGAGTAAATTCCAGAGAAATCAGCAGGATTGCTTGTCAACCCCCAGAATCATGAGAAGTAATTTTTTTGTTTTACAGCACTAAATGTTGGTACTCTTTCAATTCATTCCACCCCCTCCCCTTTCCCCCCAGCTGTGTCCACAAATATGTTTGCATCTTCATTGCCGCCCTGCAGATTCAGATAGGCTCATTAGTACCATCTTTCTAGAGGGAGTGAACATATGTACACCTATGGCTGAATCCTGTTGATATATGGCAGAAACCAACACTAAAACAATTATCCTCCATTTAAAAATAAATAAGTTTTTTAAATAGAAGATACAATAATAAAAATACAATGAATTATCAGAAAGAAGACACTGAATTTTGAAGTGGTTCATTATACAATAAACAATAAATATTACACTTTTCTGTTCACTTTTTTGTTTGAAGTTTTTCAACATAAAAAGTATGTATATGTGAATATGCTGTGTGCTGTGCTTAGTCACTCAGTCATGTGATGCTCACTCTTTGCAACCCCATGGACTGTAGCCCGCCAGGCTCCTCTGTTCATGGGGATTCTCCAGGCAGCAATACTGGAGTGGGTTGCCATGCCTTCCTCCAGGGGATCTTCCCAACCCAGGGACTGAACCTGAGCCACAAGGGAAGCCCATAAATATGTATATGTGAATAGGTAATACAATAGATAATAGAATAGTGTTATTTTACTTCTCTATTTTTTAAAATTTATTTTTATTTTTTGGCAACACTGTGCAATACGTGGGATCTTAGTTCCCCTACCAAGGATCCATCCTGTGCTCCCTGCATTGCAAATGCAGAGTCTTAACCACTGGACCACCAGGGAAGTCCTTAATTTCTTTTTGCCTCTGGATCTTTTTTTTATTCTTTCAGGTTCTGCTTGTCTTTCCTATTTTCCTGTCTCTCTTTATCTTTTTCTCTCTGTATGTCTATTCCTATCTTGTCTATCTTACTAACAACCCCTCTGGCCACTTTCCCTTCCACTTTGCTCCACCACATTGACCTTCTTGCTGATCCTCAAACATGCTATGCTGTTTCCTGCCTCAACATCTTGGTGCTTACTTTTTTCTGATGAAGGCTTTTATCTTCAGTCTCCTCTTGGATCATTTCTTTACTTCATCCAGTTCTCTGTTCAATATAGTCTCTTCCTTGACCACTTCTTCAGAAATGGTCCTTGGACTTCCCTGGTAGTCCAGTGGTTAAGATTCTGTGCTTCCACTGCAAGGGTTGTGGGTTTGATTCCTGGTCGGGGAAGTTCAGCATGCTGTCCAGTGCAACCTAAAAAAAAGATCCAGTTTCCTTTGGGACTTACCAGGTGGTCCAGTGATTAAGACTCCAAGCTTCCAATGCAAGTGGCATGGTCAGGGAACTAAGATTCCACAGTGCCTCCTCCCCACCACAAAAATACCAGAAAACAAAATACAACCCAGAAATGGTTCTCTCCTGCCCCATAAATAACTCTATATCACATCTCACTACTATGTCTTTATCATGGCCCTTAGGATTATTAAATGATCCTGTTTTCTTCTCTTTCAACTTGTTCAGGACAGGGATTTTGCCATCCCGAATGTTTAGAACAGTGGTGGGCACAGGAGATGCTCAGTGGCTATTGGTTGAAGGACTGCTCTTATTCAATAGTAGTGATTGGCTCTGCTTTGACTCTGCCCTCTCACCCTGTTCCACACTGCCCTGGAAGTGGGAAGGATGTCATTTCCTCATTGCCCTGCCCTTTGTCCCACTTATTAGTTGAGTTGCTGTCTGTGGTTCTGAGACCCAGTGTGTGGATCTATCCTTGGTGCTGACCTAAGCTCCACTTGCATTAACCTGGGGAGGGCAAGGGACTCATAGAAGGGCGATCGATGTGAGCAGGATCCAGACACTGGACCATGTAGACCATTGAGAGGAGGCAGGCATCTGAGTTCTGAAGGGAGGGCATGCCTGGGTCACTGGACTCAAATGGTAGTTGTTCTGTCCATCTATCTGTTCATGTATACACACACAGAGACATGTATATTATTATGGAAAACTTCAAACAAACAGAAGTGAACAGAAGAGTATAATAAGCCTCCACATACCCGTCTAACAAATACCAACTCATGGTTAATTGCATTTCATCAGTGCCTCCACCCATTTCCTCACTTCCTATATTATTTTCATGCAAATCCCAGACATGAGATCATTTAATTATATGTCATACTTTTAAGTTTCCTTTTGAGGAGGTATGGCTTATGCATTGCAAAGGTCACACATCTTAAGTGTTCGGATTGATGCAGTTCTACCTGTGTGTAGACATGTGTGACTGTCACCTCAAGCTAGTCATAGAGCAATTCCATTATCTCAAGAGGTTCTCCTGTCCCCTCTTCCAACTGATGCACCAGAGACAGCCAGTATCCTGACCTCTGTCACCAAAGATTAAAGAGCCACAATGTGGGGGTCTTAGGCTCTAGGTCTGACTTTACTGTTGTCATTAGTATTTTTGTATGCAGTATACCATATATGCATAAAGTGCATACAATATAGAGATATATATTGGACAAATAGGAGCTTCCCTGGTAGCTCATCTGGCAAAGAATCCATCTGCAATGCAGGCAACCCTGGTTTGATTCCTGGGTTGGGAAGATCCCCTGGAGAAGGGATAGACTACCCATTCCAGTATTCTTGGGCTTCCCTGGTGACTCAGATTCTTTACAGAAAGAATCTGCCTGCAATGCTGGAGACCTGAGTTCGATCCCTGGGTTGGGAAGATCCCCTGGAGGAGGGCATGTCTACCCACTCCAGTATTCTTGCCTGGAGAATCCCATAGACAGAGAAGCCTGGCGGGCTACAGTCCATGGGGTCGGAAAGAGCCAGACACAACTGAGCGACCAAGCACAGTGGACAAATTACATTCATGGGGGAGGTGGGCGGGGGGTTCAGGACGGTGGGGACACATGTATACCTGTGGCCAATTCATGTTGATGCATGGCAAAAACCATCACAATATTGTAATTTTCCTCCAATTAAATTCATTGAAAAAAATTACATTTGTGGACCCCTAGGAAATCACCACACACATAGAGAGAATGCCACCACTCCCCAGATTCTTTCTGTGTGCTTTTTAAATTTTTTAACATTTTCATTTACTTATTTATTATTTTTGGTCATGCTGAATCTTTGTTGCTGTGCATGGGCTTTCTCTAGTTGCAGCCAGCCGAGGTTACTCTCTAGTTTTCGCCCACAGGCCTCTCATTGCAGTGGTTTCTCCTGTTGCAGAGCATGGGCTTTTATAAGCATGAAGGCTTCAGTAGTTGTGGGATGAGGGCTCTAGAGCATGGGCTCAGTAAGTTGCAGTGCATGGGTTTAGTTGCTCCGCCAAATGTGGGATCTTCCTGGATCAGGGATTGAACCATGTCCCCTGCATTGGCAGGCAGATTCTGAACCACTGAGCCACCAGGGAAGTTTCACCTAGGTAGATTTCTTTTGCAGGGAAGCCTTACCTCTGCTTTTGATGCCTTTGAACTGATTGAATCAGGCCCAGCCAGATGATCTTAGGGTAATCTACTGAATTTAAAGTCAACTGATCACAGACTTTAATCACATCTAAAAAATACCTCCCAGGCAGCACTGAGATTAGCATTTGAATGACTAACTGGTACTGTAGCCTAGCCTAGCCAAGTCCACATCAGACTGACCAGCCCAGGTTTAAACCACATTTGTAATAAAATACCAATTCTGCACCCCCCCACGAGAAAAGTCATTACCTTGAAGGTAGGGATGTTTGCCTGTTTTGTCCACTGCTGTATGTCCAGCAGCGAGAATGGTGCCTGGCACACAGTTCAGTTCAGTTCAGTCACTCAGTCGTATCCGACTCTTTGCAACCTCATGGACTACAGCACACCAGGCTTCCTTGTCTTTCACTGTCTCTCAGAGTTTGCTCAAACTCATGTCCATTGAGTGGGTGATGCCATCCAACCATCTCATCCTCTGTCACCCACTTCTCCTCCTGCCCTCAATCTTTCCCAGCATCGGGGTCTTTTCCCGTGAGTCACTATTCACATCAGGTGGCACACAGAAGGTGCTCAGTAAAGGAGATGAATGAATAGATAATGACATTCAGCTTCCCTGCCTAAGTCAGGATGTACAGGCATTGAGAGCCCTTCTCCCCATGACCTCAGAGGAGTGTAGGAGTGTTTCTGAGATGCCCTCCTCCCCACAAGGCTGCCTGTTGGGGTGAAGTTGAAGATACAAGGATATACTCTTGCTACATCACTTACTCTGAAAATCACTCTCATTGTGCCTTGGGAAAGTTCTCTGCAAAATGGGCATGCGGTTCCCTTTTTTTGCCTCCTCATTGGGTCACTGGGAGGATTCAGTTTTTGGGGAAATGATGTGAAGGGACTTTGTAAAACCTGTGTGCACATGTGCTGGAGGGTTCCATTTCTATAAAGTTCATGAGCTTGTGTAAATATCCCACATACCCTGAGTCTCTTGCTACCTCCAGATCTTTGTCCAGGCTATCTCCTCCACCTAGAATGCCCTTCCTCTACTTTGCCAGTTCCTCTTTATCTTTTGGGCTTCCCAGGTGGCTCAGTGGTAAAGAATCCTCCTGAAATGCAGGAGACATGGGTTGGATCCCTGGGTCAGGAAGAACCCCTGGAGAAGGAAATGGAAACCCACTCCAGTATTCTTGCCTAGGAAATCCCATGGACAGAGGAGCGTGGCAGGCTACAGTCCATGGGATCCCAGAGTCAGACACGACTGAGCTCGCACGCTTTATCCTTTATGAGTTTGCCTAAGGTTTACTTCCTTCAGGATATCTTCCGTGATCCCCATAGGTTAGAGAATTTTGCCTGGTTCAGCTTTGCTTCAAGTGTTTTTCTTTCTTTCTTTTTTAAATTTTGATTTTTTTTCATCGGAGTACAATTGCTTTACAATGTTGTGTTGGTTTCTGCTGTTTAACAAAGTGAATCAGCCACATGTGTACGTATATCCTTTCCCTCTGGAGCCTCCCTCCCACCCCATCTCCCACCCCACCCCTCTAAGTCATCACAGAGCACAAGCTGAACTCCCTGTGCTATACAGTAGCTTCCCAGTAGCTATATGTTTTACACATGGACACTACTTAATGCTACTCTCTCAATTCGTCCCACCCTCCCCTTCCCTGCCCTGTGTCTACAAGCCCATTCTCTACATCTTTGTCTCTATTCCTGCCCTGCAAACAGGTTCATCAGTACCATTTTTCTAGATTCCATATATATGTGTTAATATATGATTCTTTTTCTCTTCCTGATTTACTTCACTCTGAATGACAGACTCTAGTTTACCTAGAGTCGTGCTAAGACTCTTCTTTTGTGCTAAGTCACTTCAGTTGTGTCTGACTCTTTGAGACCCTAAGGGCCATAGCCTGCCAGGCTCCTCCGTCCATGGGATTCCCCAGGCAAGAATACCAGAGTGGGTTGCCAAGCCCTCCTCCAGGGGATCTTCCCTATGCAGGGGTTGAACCTGTGTGTCTTAAGTCTCCTGAATTGGCAGGATGGTTCTTTACCATTGGCTCCACCTGGGAAGCCCAAATCCACGTCACTACAAATGACCCAATTTTGTTCCATTTTATGAATGAGTGATAAAGATGTGCCACATCTTCTTTATCCATTCATCTGTAAAGAACACTTAGGTTGCTTCCACATCTTGGCTACTGTAAATAGCGCTGCAGTGAACACCGGGGTACAGATCTTTTTCAGTTATGGTTTCCTCAGGGTATATGCCCAGGAGTGGGATTGCGAGGTCTCAAGTATTTTTCTATCAAGTCAATCAACATTCATATGTTTGTGAGGCAGAGTTGCCTAGGGGTTCACAGGGCTTGGAGTCATGCTCCCCACTCATGAGATACACGAGGTCAATCAAGTGCCTTTGGAAGCATCACATCTGCTCATCTGTGACGTGAGGACCATGACAATGGGTGGCAGTTTTGTCCTTGGTACTCCATGTTCATCTTGTTAAATTCTGCCCATAACCACGGTGAAGTAGGTCTTGTCATTATCGTAGGCTTTATTTTCACCTCTGCCCAACAGGTGAGGAAACAGTCTCAGCGAGGTTAAGTAACCACCAAGGTCACCCACAGGCTAAATGGTAGAGGTGGGACTTGAACCCATGCAGCCTGGCTTCAGGGTCTGGGCTCCTAATGTCTAGGATATGCTGGTTATACTGCCTTTCAAGTCTCCCATGATGGTACTAATAAAGACATCCTTGTAGCTCCCTGCTGGAGCTGGTTAGGTTCTGGGAGAGCCTCAGACCAGGAAACCCACAACAGGAAATGGACTGTGGGGAGGCTGGGCCTGTTTGGTGCTCAGCACAGGATCAGATTTGCTCTTTATGTGGGATGTGGCCATTTCTCCCCACCCTGGGGTTCTGGGGACCTTGCCCAGTTTCTTCCAGGCCTGCTGACCAGGTAAGGGCTAGGCATCAGTAGGAAAGCAGGAGGGAGGGAGGGAGAGAGAGAGAGACAGGTGTGTAACTCTGATTTTCCACATTCCAGGGAGTGAAGCAATCAGAAGGGGATGTGTGTGCCCTGCCCGCAGCATCCCACTCAGGAAGAGGCTGGAGGGACTGACTATGAGGCGAGCCCGAGGGGTCCTCCCAGAGCACCACCCAGCAGGGAGACCATGAGGAGCAGGCCCGTGACATGGGGCACCCAGGGAGCAGCAGTGTCCGAGGCGCTGGTGAAAGACTGGGTCAGGGAGTCCCTGTTGCAGAGGTCCCCCTCACAGCAGGAGCCCTGCAAGTCGATGTTTGTCCAGGGGCTGGTGGTGCCTTTGATGGTGCAGGAGGGCCGTTGGCAGGTTCGGACGTACACAGGGGCTGAGAAATTGCCTGGGAAAGGGGTGGTGAGGAGGGTTCAGGACCGAGGGAGGCAGCCATACCTGAACCTCCACCTCAGAGGCCAAGGCCATGACTGGGCCCTCGGACTTCCTTCCAGTCCCCTCCTTAGACCAGGGCCATGCCTCCTCCCTCAGACCAGGGCTATGCGTCCTCTCCCAGACCAGGGCCATGCCTCCTCCCTCAGACCAGGGCCATGCCTCTTCCCCCAGACCAGGGCCATGCCTCCTTCTTTACACCAGGGCCATGCTTCCTCCCCCAGGCCAGGGCCATGCCTCCTCCCCCAGACCAGGGCCATGCCTCTTCCCCCAGACCAGGGCCATGCCTCCTTTTTTAGACTAGGGCCATGCCTCCTTCTTTAGACTAGGGCCATGCCTCCTCCCCCAGACCAGGGCCATGCCTCCTCCCTCAGACCAGGGCCATGCCTCCTTTTTTAGACTAGGGCCATGCCTCCTTCTTTAGACTAGGGCCATGCCTCCTCCCCCAGACCAGGGCCATGCCTCCTCCCTCAGACCAGGGCCATGCCTCCTCCCCCAGACCAGGGCCATGCCTCCTCCCCCAGACCAGGGCCATGCCTCCTCCCCTAGACCAGGGCCATGTCTCAGTCAGTCCTGCCCTGCCTCCACGCCCCTTGCCCAGGCCCTCCCAGCCCCTCACCAAGAGTCATTCGTCCATTGCCCTGGAAGCAGACGCTCTGGTCCTGGTGACACTTGACCCGCCGGGACTTCTCCGGGGTGCAGTCTTCTGGGTTGATCCCCACGCAGGCGTAGCATTCGGTGCCGCTGAGCGTCGGCGGGTTGGGCGCTGCCAAGAGAGCGTGGAGGCACACTCAGGTCACCGTCCGCCGTCCGGGCGTGGGGCGCGCGCACTGCGCCAGGCCGCCCACCTTGCTCGACTGGAACGCTGGAATGCCAGCGCGCCGGAAGGCGGAGCCCAGCGGAGGCCACGCCCCGGCACGCCGCGGAGGGCCGTCCCGCCCCACGCCCAGCCCCGCCCTCTCGCCTACCCGGGCTCAGATTGGGGAGGGAGTCGTGGGTCTGGAGGTTCGCGTTGCACAAGTCGGTGGCACAGCGGCGCACGACCGAGTAGTCAGGCGGCAGCGACTTGTCGTCCGACAGCATCTGGCCCGTGAGCGGGCCACTCCAGCAGCCCTTCTGTACCAAGGTCACTGAGGAGCGGTACCCTGGGGGCGAGGGGATGGAGTCTGGGGCGCTGCTTCTCCAACCCGCCCTCCTCTCCCACACCCATTCCTCTCCCTGTAGTCTCAAGTCTCTTCCTCCGGTCTCCTCTCCTCCTCCACTCTCCTCTCAGCCTGGCGTCTCTTCTCCCTGCTGCCCTGCCCTTCTTTTCCTCCCTCGCTTCCCTCTCAAACTCCGCTCTCCCTACATCCCTCCCCCGCCGCGCCCCCCCGCCCCCCGCCCCACACACCAGCCCTTTTCTCCTCCTTTTCTCTCTCTCCGGTCTGCTCTCTGTCGCCCCTTCCTGGCTCCGCACGGTCTCCTCCTCCCACCTCCCACCCCTTCACTCCACCACTCCTCCCTCCTCCCACCTCCCACTCCTTCTTTCTCTCCCGCTTCCTCCTCCCTCCACCTCCCCACCTCTATCGCCGTCTTTCCTCTCCTTTTCTACCCAGTTCCTCCCCATCCTTTGTCTCCTACTGCATCCCCCTTTTCCCACCCCACCTGGCTGATGTTTCACCCCCGTCCCCGTGCCCTGTCCCCCTTCCCTTTCTTATCCTGCGTTTCCTGCCCCTCACCAGTGTTCAGGGACAAGACAGCCTCAGAGCATCCCTGCGGACAGAAGACATTGCTGAAGTTCACATTACTGAGGTCAAAGGGCCCGAAGTAGATGTGTTGGAAGCTGTAGCATTGCTGGGCCTGGGAGCCTGGGGAGAGCAGGGGTACGGTGAGAGCACAGGCCCGCTATGAGCCTGGGCCAGGCACTTGGGGCTCCGTCCTAAAGATGACAGCCAGGCCCTTCTGCTCTGAGAGGTGACAGGCCTTGTTGCCCTGAGAGAAGCAGGGTCTGCTGGTGTGGCTGCTCATGACTATGCCTGACTCTTGGCAAGGGTATTGGCCTCTGCACCTGCCAGTCCAGTTTTTCCCCCAGGCTGTTCCAAATTTCCACCCTCTTCCAGGAAGCCCTCTAAGATTTTGATAAAGGAGGAAGCAATTAACTCCTGCTCGGCCTTCCCCTCTCCCAACAAAACGCACAATATCCAGTAGCACTAAAAGGCTGCTGATGGAAAACAAGCACTCTAGTACAAGCACCGGGATGCACACAAATACACACGCACAGCCAGTCCCTGCAGTACCTGGACAGAACACGGAAACACTGCTGTAAACACAAAATAACAAAATTGACACAGGCTCATGCCAATCTCAGAAATGTACACAGAGTACCCTGTATGTGTTCATGTAGAGTTCTACATTCACACACAAGTACCACCCAGACCCTCCAATAGAAACTCTCTAAACCAAGGTATCTCATACGTACAAAATTCAGACTCTCAGACAGAAATATGTGTGGATACAGAAACAGTCACAACACACAGACCCAGGAACACAGGAACTCATACCCAGAGAGAGACAAATACAGACCCAAGAATCACAAAGAAAATCAGAGCCTACAATTAGGCGAAGATAGAGACACGCAAAAAAAGAGACCTACAAAATCAGGAAACTTAAAATCATAGTCGGATACAAGATTCATAGAGACACACAAGAGACACACAGAGAGACAGACACACATCATAATACCCAAACACACATACACAGGGAGAAATACAGGCCTACCTGTCATAGATGTGCACAAAGAGAAGCAGAGATGCAAAATTATACTCACATCTCTTTTACAAAGAAAAGTGAGAATCAAAGATGAACAGACCCATGAAAATATTTGTTCAAATACCCAGACACTAAAACCTGCTATAGATACACACACACACAAGCACAGAGACCCACAGCACACGCTGACTCATGGACATGCACAGAAATAGTACTCTCTGCTTTCTGTGGGTGAGCACACGCACACACACCAAGTTGTGTGCAGGCATAACCCCCTTCCCATCTCTCAAATATCTCACATTTGTAGCCACTTCAATCCTGATATGACTGTGTCCCTGTAGGGGAAGAGGTTGCCTGAGTCAAGGTTTCCTGCCAGTTCTAAAAAGAGCCCCCATGCCTCCCCAGAAGTACCTTTGAATGAATGGGGACATGGGCAAAGAGGATGAGAAAGGCTGGAGTAGTGAACCAGAGATAGTAGAGCAAGTGAGTGATGTGGGAAGACCAGAGGAGGGGAAGAGAAGGGAGAGGACACAGTCTCTCTGACCAAGACCCAGGAGTCCAGGCCCCCAGCCCCTCCTCCCCCAGACCCAGGGGTCCAGGCCCCCAGCCCCTCCTCCCCCAGACCCAGGGGTCCAGGCCCCCAGCCCCTGCTCCCTCAGACCCAGGGGTCCAGGTCCCCAGCCCCTCCTCCCTCAGACCAGGAGTCAGGGCCTCCAGTTCACTATTCCCTGAGTCCCTGGAATCTGGCCCCCACTCTCTCGGCTCCCTCGGACCTAGAAGAGTCCTGCTTCTGCCCACCCAACTGCCCTTCTTACCACTGGACTCAGAAGTCTGGACATCGGTCAGGCAGAGGACAGGCCCAAAGAGGCCCAGCAGGATGACTCTGGCGACTCCCACTGCCATGTTGTGGACCTGAGTGGAGACACGGAAGACAGCTCCTCCTGCTCTGACTTCTGCCTGGCTGGTTCTTCAAGCCAAGCCCCAGGTATCCTGGCTACCCAGGCAGGCTGGCATTCCTCCACCCCCGCCCTCCCCCGCTTGGGCTAGTCTCCTCCTAGATAATCATGATGGGGGCCTGGACACTGGGTCTGGGGGAGGAGGGACTGGGGGCCTGGACTCCTGGGTCTGAAGGAGGAGGGGCTGGGGCCTGGACTCCTGGGTCTGAGGGAGGAGGGGCTGGGGCCTTGAAACCCTTCATTTTGGGGGACTTGTGTTTTGGGGTCTGTCTACCCCACTCCCCCAGCACTGCGTTCTAGTCTGAGCTGGGCACACGTGGCCTCCAACTTCTTTTCCTTTACCCTGATACGTGCCACCTGTAGGGGACCATGCCTCCCGACCCAGAGAAGCAAACATCACCTCTTCCCTGAAGCCTTCCCTGACCTGCACCCCCACCCCAACCATCATCCCCTCACCCTTGGCCTCAAGGCACCTCCCTGTCTCCCAGCCTTGGTCACTCTGGGTTAGGCTAACGTCTGTCTCCTCCATCAGGCTGTGAATTCCTCAGGGGTCTTAGGGGATGTTTGTGATGATGTAGGAATGAGTGTTCTTGCCTGGAGAATCCCAGGGACGGGGGAGCCTGGTGGGCTGCCGTCTATGGGGTCGCAGAGTCGGACACGACTGAAGCGACTTAGCAGCAGCAGCAGCAGCAGGAATGAGTGAATCAAAGACCTGATGAACTGACAGGGAGATAGAGCCTCCCAGAGAGGCAGTTACTCATGCGATGCAGAAAAACAGACACACCCGGTGTGGACTTATGCAAATCTAGACAGACAAATCAACCCAGACCTGATGAGCCAGACATGCCCACAGAAGGTATTTGATAGATTTTTATTAGATTGTTTTAAATATTTTATTTATTTGGCAGTGTTGGATCTTAGTTGCATCACATGGGATCTTTGGTTGTGGTGCAACCACAGATCAAAAATCATAACTTTGGTTTTGGACTCTCTAGTCATGGCACAACTGCCCTGTGGGATGTGGGATCTTAGTTCCTGGCCAGGGATCGAACCCATGTCCCCTGAATTGCAAGTCAGATTCTTTTCTTTTCCCCCCTAATTTAGCTGTGCTGGGTCTTAGTTGTGGCACACAGGATCATTAATGGCTGCATATGGGGTCTAATTCCCTGACCAGGGATCAAACCCAGGCCCTGCAAGAGAGTGGAGTCTTAGTCAGTGGACCACCAGGGAAGTCCCTAGATTGTTAAATGAATAAATTTAAAAACACTGGAGGGGACAGACACAGGCAGATGATTGGAGACATACACTGTTGCCCAAGGATGCGGACACACCCACGTGGACGCTCAGACATTGGGCAGATGGGGACTTCCAGATGGGCAGTGGGGCCTGTGACAGAGACCCCAGGTCCTCACTGCCTGATCAGCCTTGCTTCTTACTGCTTGAAGACACTGCTTGCTGGGGTCATACCCACTCACTGTGCTGTATGGGGTGGGCACCAGGCAGATGCAGAGACCTAGAGTCATGAGCCCACAGATGGACAGGCAGAGGCAGTGACCAGGACAGCCTTAATGGTTTCCTGAGCTTGACTATAACTCGACACGGGGTTTTTTCCTGACTACAGGAAACCCCAGCCTCCCTTTTCTTAGAGCATTTACTTTAGAAAACTTGTCATTGCCGATTCTTTCCCTGTCCCTTTGAAATTTAGGTAGATCCTCTCCCAGCTGCTTGCCAGTTTTACAGCCCAGGAATGTCTTTCTCAGGGACCTGGGAGCCATCCCTTCAAAATGTCATCATTAAGGAAGATAGTACCCCTGTCCCCCAGGCTCTGTGTATGGCGGGGCAGGAGCCAAATTAGCAAACACAGATGCCTGATCACAGCAAAGAACATTTGCAAACACAGGAGTAAGTCATTGTGCTGGATCATCCCTTGGACCAACCTCCCCTCTGTCTCCGGCACTTTCCCACTAGTTTGTCCAGCGCTGAAAACCCCTCTCTCATTTTATTTCAGTGGAACTGAGTTCAGTCTCTCTGCTTTGGGAGCACAGAGTCTTAGCCACTGGACCACCAGGGAAGTCCCTGCCAGTTTTCATATTCTGCATAAATGTTCTTCACATACATTATCACAACTGTGGAGTTTTCTTCTGGGACTTTAGTCACAGCCTTACCCAAAGCTGAATTGTGTATACTGTGTGCCAGTATTTTCTTATTTCACATAGAGTCTGCTACATCACTATTTCTTTTGCAGATCAGACCTTAATTTTTTTAAACAGTTCAGTAGTGTTAAACATATTTACATCGTTGTGCAACCAATCTCTAGACCCTTTTTATCCTGCAAAACTGAAAATTCAGACGCATTAAACAGTATCTTCTCTACCCTCTCCTCCCAAACTCTGGCGTTCGCCATTTAACTTTGCATTTCTATGAATCTGACTACTTTGTATGAGTGAAGTCAAACAGTGTTTATCTTGTTACACTTGTTATTTCACGTAGTTCTCAAGGTTCATCCATGTTGTAGCATGTGTCAGAATTTCCTTTCTTTTTAAGGATGAGTAACAGCCCATTGTATTTATCTATTTCATTTTGTTTATTCATCCATCCGTCGACGTGCACGTAGATTGCTTCCGCTTATTGGCTGTTGTGAATGCAGCTGCAATGAATATGGGTGTACAAACATCAGTTGGGGACCTTTCTTTCAATTCTTTGGTATTTATACTAAATCCGATCCTAACTTTGAATATTGCAAACCATTGTGGATTGTTCCCCTCACTTTCTTGTTTTCAAATACGTGATCCAGGCTGTCTGTCAATTTCTGTGTGACTCCTTGAGAGGCAAGTGATCAAGACTGTGGGACTCTACAGCTGTGGAAGGGAAGCCAAGGGGGCAGAGCTGGGCAGAGAGAAAAGCTGGGCTGTGGTTCAGCCCCACGAAGGGCTCAGGCCACCTCGGGGAAGCTCTAGTGTGTGGGTTCTTAGCAGCTTCTTCATGAACCTGCTAAGATGAGAAGCAAGTTCTTCATTCCTAAAAAGATCTTAGTGATAAATCATAGCAACTACCGTCCTCTACTCATTCTCTTTTTAGTATATTTTTTTGCATCTCCAGAGCTTGAAATAAAGATAAATTTTAAAAATCTTTGAGATGAAATAAACTCACCTGAATCTGATCATTTATTCCTCAGTGGGAAGGATTTGGTGAAACAACATTTCTGTCTTTTGGAAGTTAAACGTCCTTATCTTAATTAATTAAACGACATTATCTTAATTAATTTATTTAGCTGTGTTGGGTCTTAGCTGCAGCATGCAGGATCATCGCTGTATCATTCAGGATCTTTCCTTACAGCACACAGGCTCTCTAGTTGTGGCTTGAGGGCTCAGTAGTTGCTGCAATCGGGCTTAGTTGCTCTGAGGCATGTAGGATCTTAGTTCCCCATCTAGGGATCGAACTGTCATCTCCAGCCTTGCAAGGTGAATTTACCAGGGAAGTCCCAACGTTCTTACTTAAAGTGAATAATTTTTAAGAATTTAAATTTGCGTTTAATATCCAAACATTCAAATTTCTAGAGTTTAGATTTGCATCTAATATTATTATGTCAATTATTATGCAATTAAATTTGCATCTAATATTCAAATTACATGGCTAGGTCCTTGGGTTGAATTAAGTATGCAAAAAAAAGTTAGATGAAAGGATTCTTCGTTTTCCTCCTCTTCTAGTTATTTCTTGACATTTTTCCTTCATAGTTTAAATGGAGGTAGAAGATACATTCAGACCAATCGTTAATGGATCTGGATTCATCTACGTTCACCTGAAGTAACACCTGGGACAGTCCCTCCAACCCACCACCTTATTTTTCACAAAAATGTATTCAGTGATCCAATTAGTTTTGTAATAGCTTTCCATGTTCTGGCCCTGATTATTTTTCTTTTTTTGACTTTTCAGGGTTTTAGCTCCCTGATCAGTTTGAACCTGGGTCTACAGCAGTGAAAGCACTAACCACTGGGCTGCCAAGGGCTTCCCTGTGTTTCCTTCTTGATAGACATCAGATAGGATTAATTTTTTCAAAATTTTAACACCTTAAAACAACATGTACATAACAAGTAATTAATTTTTAGAATAGTTTTTATGCTGATGAAATTTCTAAAGCAATAATTAGCAACTACTGTAATAACAGACTATTGTGTAATACTCTTTCATTTCCACCCACCTACATTCTTTGTGGATTACTAACACCCTAATCAAGAGTGCCTGATGAACTATGGAATGAGGTTCCTGACATTGTACAGGAGACAGGGATCAAGACCATCCCCATGGAAAAGAAATGCAAAAAAGCAAAATGGCTGTCTGGGGAGGCCTTACAAGTAACTGTGAAAAGAAGAGAAGCGAAAAGCAAAGGAGAAAAGGAAAGATATAAGCATCTGAATGCAGAGTTCCAAAGAATAGCAAGAAGAGATAAGAAAGCCTTCCTCAGCGATCAATGCAAAGAAATAGGAAAACAACAGAATGGGAAAGACTAGAGATCTCTTCAAGAAAATTAGAGATACCAAGGGAACATTTCATGCAAAGATGGGCTCAATAAAGGACAGAAATGGTATGGACCTAACAGAAGCAGAAGATATTAAGAAGAGGTGGCAAGAATACACAGAAGAACTGTACAAAAAAGATCTTCACGACCCAGATAATCACGATGATGTGATCACTGACCTAGATAGAGCCAGACATCCTGGAATGTGAAGTCAAGTGGGCCTTAGAAAGCATCACGACGAACAAAGCTAGTGGAGGTGATGGCATTCCAGTTGAGCTATTTCAAATCCTGAAAGATGATGCTGTGAAAGTGCTGCACTCAATATGCCAGCAAATTTGGAAAACTCAGCAGTGGCCACAGGACTGGAAAAGGTCAGTTTTCATTCCAATCCCAAAGAAAGGCAATGCCAAGAATGCTCAAACTACCGCACAATTGCACTCATCTCACACGCTAGTAAAGTAATGCTCAAAATTCTCCAAGCCAGGCTTCAGCAATACGTGAACCGTGAACTTCCTGATGTTCAAGCTGGCTTTAGAAAAGGCAGAGGAACAAGAGATCAAATTGCCAACATCCACTGGATCATGGAAAAAGCAAAAGAGTTCCAGAAAAACATCTATTTCTTCTGTATTGACTATGCCAAAGCCTTTGACTGTGTGGATCACACTAAACTGTGGAAAATTCTGAAAGAGATGGGAATACCAGACCACCTGACCTGCCTCTTGAGAAACCTATATGCAAGTCAGGAAGCAACAGTTAGAACTGGACGTGGAACAACAGACTGGTTCCAAATAGGAAAAGGAGTACGTCAAGGCCGTATATTGTCACCCTGCTTATTTAACTTACACCCAGAGTACATCATGAGAAATGCTGGACTGGAAGAAGCACAAGCTGGAATCAAGATTGCCCGGAGAAATATCAATAACCTCAGATATGCAGATGACACCACCCTTATGGCAGAAAGTGAAGAGGAACTAAAAAGCCTCTTGATGAAAGTCAAAGAGGAGAGTGAAAAAGTTGGCTTAAAGTTCAACATTCAGAAAATGAAGATCATGGCATCTGGTCCCATCACTTCATGGGAATAGATGGGAAAACAGTGGAAACAGTGTCAGACTTTATTTTTGGGGGCTCCAAAATCACTACAGATGGTGACTGCAGCCATGAAATTAAAAGACGCTTACTCCTTGGAAGGAAAGTTATGACCAACCTAGATAGCATATTCAAAAGCAGAGACATTACTTTGCCAACAAAGGTTCGTTTAGTCAGGGCTATGGTTTTTCCTGTGGTCATGTATGGATGTGAGAGTTGGACTGTGAAGAAGGCTGAGCACCAAAGAATTGATGCTTTTGAACTGTGGTGTTGGAGAAGACTCTTGAGAGTCCCTTGGACTGCAAGGAGATCCCACCAGTCCATTCTGAAGGAGATCAGCCCTGGGATTTCTTTGGAAGGAATGATGCTAAAGCTGAAAGTCCAGTACTTTGGCCACCTCATGCGAAGAGTTGACTCATTGGAAAAGACTCTGATGCTGGGAGGGATTGGGGGCAGGAGGAGAAGGGGACGGCAGAGGATGAGATGGCTGGATGGCATCACTGACTCGATGGATGTGAGTCTGAGTGAACTCTGGGAGTTGGTGATGGACAGGGAGGTGTGGCATGCTGCGATTCATGGGGTTGCAAAGAGTCAGACACGACTGAACGACTGAACTGAACTGAACACCCTAATCAAATGTTAGTTATTATATAGTGATTTAGGCCAAGTGAAAGCATATATGGGTTTAAATTTGGAATTCAGTATTTCTAGTCTGGTATAGTAAATAATTAGCAGAAACTATGAATTGCAATATGAAACACTGAATGTGGCCAAAGCACAGATACCAATAGGGATTTTTTAAAAAGATGCTTTGTGTGAGTGTGTGTGTGTGTGTGTATGTGTGCGTGCGCGCGCGCGCGCGTGCACGCGCTGTGCTCAGTCATGTCTGACTCCTTACAACCCCATGGGCTTGTTTGTCCATGGCAAGAATACTGGAGTGGGTTGCCATTTCCTATTCCAGTGGATCTTTCTGACCCAGGGATCGAACCTGTGTCTCCTGCATTGCAGGTGGATTCTTTACCCCTGAGCCACTGGGGAAGACCAATTTATAGTTCAGTTCAGTTCAGTTCAGTTCAGTCGCTCAGTCGTGTCTGACTCTTTGCGACCCCATGAATTGCAGCACGCCAGGCCTCCCTGTCCATCACCAACTCCCGGAGTTCACTCAAACTCACGTCCATCGAGTCGGTGATGCCATCCAGCCATCTCATCCTTTGTCATCCCCTTTTCCTCCTGCCCCAAATCCCTCCCAGCATCAGAGTCTTTTTCCAGTGAGTCAACTCTTTGCATGAGTTGGCCAAAGTACTGCAGTATCAGCTTTAGCATCATTCCTTCCAAAGAACACCCAGGACTGATCTCCTTCAGAATGGACTGGTTGGATCTCCATGCAGTCCAAGGGACTCTCAAGAGTCCTCCCCAATACTACAGTTCAAAAGTATCAATTCTTCGGTGCTCAGCTTTCTTCACAGTCCAACTCTCACATCCATACATGACTACTGGAAAAAACGTAGCCTTGACTAGACAGATCTTTGTTGGCAAAGTAATGTCTCTGCTTTTGAATATGCTATCTAGGTTGGTCATAACTTTCCTTCCAAGGACTAAGCGACTTTTAATTTCATGGCTGCAGTCACCATTTGCAGTGATTTTGGAGCCACCCAAAATAAAGTCTGACACTGTTTCCACTGTTTCCCCATCTATTTCTCATGAAGTGATGGGACCAGATGCCATGATCTTCATTTTCTGAATGTTGAACTTTAAGCCAACTTTTTCACTCTCCTCTTTGACTTTCATCAAGAGGCTTTTTAGTTCCTCTTCACTTTCTGCCATAAGGGTGGTGTCATCTGCATATCTGAGGTTATTGATATTTCTCCGGGCAATCTTGATTCCAGCTTGTGCTTCTTCCAGTCCAGCATTTCTCATGATGTACTCTGGGTGTAAGTTAAATAAGCAGGGTGACAATATACGGCCTTGACGTACTCCTTTTCCTATTTGGAACCAGTCTGTTGTTCCACGTCCAGTTCTAACTGTTGCTTCCTGACCTGCATATAGGTTTCTCAAGAGGCAGGTCAGGTGGTCTGGTATTCCCATCTCTTTCAGAATTTTCCACAGTTTAGTGTGATCCACACAGTCAAAGGCTTTGGCATAGTCAATACAGAAGAAATAAATGTTTTTCTGGAACTCTCTTGCTTTTTCCATGATCCAGTGGATGTTGGCAATTTGATCTCTGGTTCCTCTGCCTTTTCTAAAACCAGCTTGAACATCTGGAAGTTCATGGTTCACGTATTGCTGAAGCCTGGCTTGGAGAATTTTGAGCATTACTTTACTAGCGTGTGAGATGAGTGCAATTGTGCAGTAGTTTGAGCATTCTTTGGCATTGCCTTTCTTTGGGATTGGAATGAAAACTGACCTTTTCCAGTCCTGTGGCCACTGCTGAGTTTTCCAAATTTGCTGGCACTTTTGCTCTATTTACCTACTACTGTTGAACCAGTAAAAGCAAGTGGCAGATATCATTTTGCTTAACTTCTAAATATAAATCCTGGAGTAGGCAATGATCTTTTCCGAGTATGACTCTCCCTCTCCCTCTCTGAAGGCTATCTTTTTAAATTGAAGTATCGTTGATTCACAATGTTTTGTCAGTTTCAGTTTTTTAGCAAAGTGATTCTGTTATACAAACACATACATATTCTGATTTGGATTCTTTTCCACTTTAGGTTATTATTGAATATAGTTCCCTGTGCTATATGGTAGGTCCTTGTTGTTTATCTACTTTATGCATATTAGTGTGTATCTTTTAATCACAAACCCCTGCTTTTTTCTCTTTTCCCTTTGGTAACCATAAGTTTGTTTCTATGTTTGTGAGTCCATTTCTGTTTTGTAAATAAGTTCATTTGTATCTTTTTTTTAGATTCTATATATGTGATATCATAAGATACCTGTCTTTCTCTGACTTCCTGCTCTTAGTATGATCATCTCTAGGTCCATCTGTGTTGTTGCAAGTGGCATTATTTCATTCTTTCTTATGTTTAAGATTACATTGTGTGTGTGTATATATATATATATACTGGAGAAGGAAATGGCAACCTGCTCCAGTACTCTTGCCTGGAAAATTCCATGGACGGAGGAGCCTGGTAGGCTACAGTCCATGGGGTCACAAAGAGTCGGACATGACTGAGTGACTTCACTTTCACTTTCACATATACATATATACACACATATGTGTGTGTGTGTGTGTGTGTGTGTATACACCCCACATCTTTTTTAAAACATTAAAAAAAACTTTTTATTTTATATTGGAGTTAATTCAGTTAACAATGTTGTGATACTTTCAAGTGTGCAGCAAAGCAACTCAGCCATACATATTCATGCGTTCATTCTCCCCCAGACTCCCCTCCCATCCAGACTGCCACATAATATTGAGCAAATTTCCCTGTGCTATGCAGTCAGTCCTTGTCAGTTATCAATTTTATTATTATTTTTAAATGTTTATTTATTATTTATTTGGCTGCACCAGATCTTAGTTACAGCATGTGGGATTTTTAGTTGTGGCACGTGGGATCTAGTCCCCTGACCAGGGATCGAATATGGGCCCCCTGAATGGACAGTGCAGAGTCT
Source organism: Bubalus bubalis (assembly GCF_019923935.1). Lineage (NCBI taxonomy): Eukaryota > Metazoa > Chordata > Mammalia > Artiodactyla > Bovidae > Bubalus > Bubalus bubalis. The sequence goes on from NC_059174.1 coordinate 51,478,318, forward strand.
TAGCCACTGGACCATCAAGAAAGTCCCTTGGTTATCCATTTTAAATATAGCAGTGTGTACATATCAATCTTAAAATTCCCTAACTATCCCTTCCTCCTACCCTTCCCCCTGGTAACCATAAGTTTGTTCTCTAAGTATGTGACCCCATTTCTGTTTTGTAAATAAGTTCATTTTATACCACATCTTCTTTGTCTATTCATCTGTTGGACACTTAGGTTCTGCAGGCTATTTTTAAAGAGCTAAATGATTTGAAACTCAGTCATTTATCTCCCATTCACACAATAACTGCAACAATAATGAAGGGCCAACAAAGAGAAATATTCACAAACATGAACTTTTGCCCACAAAGAAGTTATAGGTTTGAGGCACAATATCCATTAAAACCCTTTGGAGAATCTATTTTATTTGTGTGATCAAGATCAAAGTCCAACCAGACATGCCCAGATGCCTTGAGGCAAGAGGTGCCCAGTGCAGACATAAGGTCAGACATGAGGTCGGGCACTACCGTGGGTTGTGCCCATGTAGAATTGATCAGAATTCATGCAGGGACTGTTGCCACAGCAGGGAATCAAGAGAAACAAGTTTCCCAAGGCCCCAGGCACAGGTGAGGCTGAGAGGCTATGAATGAAGTAGCACCTAAGACCTGACTGAACGCTCCCCTAATTAAACTCTTCTACACAATTATCTGAGCCTGGTGATGATTAGAGTTTAGATCCTAAACTACTGACACTATTATCATTAGTGATTAACTATCTATTACAAGTTTCTCTTTGTTCTTGTCAATTCTTTAAGTTGTATCTTTCTAGGAATTTGTTATGTCATCTGTTACCTTTCTCCCCACCCCCTTTAAAAAAAATTATTTATTTGGCTGCAACAGGTCTTAGTTGCCACCTGTGGGATCTTGTTTCCTGATCAGTGATCAAACCCACCCCCCACTGCCGCCGTCCCCCCCCCCCCACTCCCCCCCGCATTGGGAGCATGGAACACCAGGGAAGTCCCTTCCTTCCTTCCTTTCAGTGTTTTCTGCGGGGAGCTGCCCGTGAGAACGGGGTCCTTTGTCCGAAGGACACAGCTCTGGGAGCTGCCTCAGTCCTTGAGGGTTTGCTTGCAAACATAGCTCTGTCCCGCCACCCCAGAGATTAGGCGCTTATTTACTGCAGGCACCTGGAGTTCTGTGCAAACTTCTCACGCACAGAGAAATGTTATCTGGTGTAAGAAATAATAACAGGGTGCCATTCCCATGCTCTCAAGATTTCTTGTGACTGTTTGTAAGATGTGTAGGTCAAACAAAGAAAATGTTAACTGTCTTGTCTTTCTCACGCTCTTCTGTATAAATATGAGATGCTGAATAAAGTTGGTGTCAGACTGCGTCCCTTCGTGGAGATGTGTCTGAACCTCTCGACCCCATCTTTGTAGATTTCTCTTGCTTTAGTTTCTTTTCTCAGCCCCGCCGTGCACGTTCTCGGGACCTGATCGGCTTTGCCGGCTGGCACCGGCAGGTGGCGCCCGAACAGGGACTCGGGAATCGGAGCACGACGACGGCCGCTGCCCGCCAAGATTGAGGTAAGTGACAAGGAATTCCTAATTAATTAAATGAAGTAAAAGGGGCAGGGAGTGTTACTGTCGAGAGTAATAAATCATGGGACAAGGCAATAGCCGCCAGTTATTTGTACATATATTGAAAACTATGTTAAAAGGTAGGGGAATTCATGTAAATAAGTTACAGCTAGAGAAGTTTTTACTTTTTATAGAGGAGGTTTGTCCCTGGTTTCCAGAGGAAGGAACAGTTAGTCTGAAAACTTGGAAAAAGATAAGAAAACAATTGCAGACATATTACTCCTTACATGGTCCCAATCGTGTTCCTGTGGATGCTTTTTCTTTATGGACTCTCATAAGAGACTGTCTGGATCCTGAACATGAGGGGCATAAGATTCAAACGGCTCTCAGGGATTCCAGGGGACCCGAAGTTGCAGAGCCTTCCGCCCCTCCGCCTGAGCCGCTTTATGCTGTGCCTGAGGGAACAGCTTGTAAGGCTGGAGGGAATGATGATGTGTTAAGCTCTGATGAACAGGAAGAGTTAAATGAACAAGCAGCTCAGTACCATAGAGAGGATATGCCTTGGGAGATGATGGTTAACATGCAATCCCCCTTGGGAAAAGGGGAATTAAAGCATTCAGGGCTTTCTGAAGAACAGCTGGAGAATTTAATTCAGAAGAGTGTTATAGCAGTTAAAAAGGAGGCACAGGGAGACTCCCACTCCAGCCAGCCTGTGCCTCCAGCATATCCTCCCTCGGTTCTTGCTGGACTCGATCCACCTCCGCCTTTTGTAGAACCGCGAGAGCTTATTTCTATCCCTGCTTCTTTACCCGGTGAAAACATAAAAATTAGAAGTGAGATATTATTATCTCCTCTTCAACAAGCAATTAAGCGAGCTAATGAAGAAGGAGAACATATTCCCGGGTTTTCAGGAATCTATCCAGTGTTTGAAAATTCTCAACAGCAGAGGTATTATGAACCGCTGCCCTTTAAGCAACTAAAAGAGTTAAAAATGGCTTGTGCACAATACTGCCCGACTGCGCCGTTTACTCAGGCTATTATAGAGGCTTTAGGAAATTAAAATCTGCCACCTAATGATTGGAAACAGGTTGCTTGGGCTTGTTTATCTGGAGGAGATTATTTACTATGGAAATCTGAGTTTGCTGAGCAGTGTGGGATCACAGCCGATATCAATCGGCGACAGGGACTGAACACCACTTATGAAATGATGGTGGGAGAGGGAGATTATCGAGACACTAATAGTCAACTTAATTATTTGCCTGGAGCCTACTCTCAGATTAGTGCTGCGGCTTTACGGGCATGGAAAAAGCTTCCAAATTCTGATAAAAAGACTGAAGATTTATCTAAAATTCGCCAGGGGCCAGATGAACCACATCGGGATTTTGTTGCCCGCCTGCTTGAGGCAATTGGTGAAGTGATAGGGGATGAACAGGCGGGGATGGTGTTGGCTAAACAGCTTACTTATGAGAATGCCAATTCGCCTTGTCAAGCTGCCTTGAGACCTTACAGAAAAAAGGGAGGCTTATCCGATTATGTACAGATTGGTGCCGATATCGGCCCTTCCTACGTTCAAGGCATAACTTTGGCCGCGACATTACAGGAAAAGACAGTCAAAGAAGTACTGTATCAACAACAAAAGCGAGATAAGGGATAAAATTTTGCAATTTGCTCACTATCACCAATTTCTCTTCCCAAAAATTGTTGTTTCTCAGCCCCTAACTGTATTTACTGATGGCTCTTCTAATGGAATAGCTAGTTTGATTATACAGGACAATACCACCGCCTGACGTACTAATTATAAGTCTGCTCAAGAAGTAGAACTATTTGCCATTTTTCAGGCTCTATTACAAATCTCTGCTCCATTTAATTTATATTCAGACAGTCAATATATCATAAGAGCCTTAAACATTATTTAGATTGTTCCATTTATTGGTACCCTGAATTCTACTATTCAAACTCTTTTTCGTGATATACAACATTTAATTTGTTCCAGAGTTAATAAATGCTATTTTGGTCATATTCGTGCTCACTCTGGACTTCCTGGACCTTTAGCACGAGGCAATGCTTTGGCTGATGAAGCTACACGTATGATATTTCCTTCATTGGAACAAATGGCAAAAACTTCTCACAGCTTACACCATCAAAACAGCAATAGCTTGAGACTTCAATTTGGCATTACTCGAGAAGCTGCCAGACAGATTGTTAAGCAATGTCAAACATGTCCTCAATTTTTTAGCGTCCCCCATTATGGAGTTAATCCCCGAGGATTGTTGCCAAACGATATATGGCAAATGGATGTTACCCATATTCCTGAATTTGGTAAACAAAAATTTGTTCATGTTACTATTGACACCTTCTCCGGCTTCTTACATGCCTCTCTACAATCCGGAGAAGCTAGCAAACATTGTATAGCTCATTGCATTAAATGTTTTGCTGTTATGGGAACCCCTAAGACCATAAAAACAGACAATGGTCCAAGATACACTAGAAAAAATTTTCAACTATTTTGTACGCAATTGTCTATCTCACATAAAACAGGTATCCCTTATAATCCTCAAGGTCAAGAAATTATTGAACGGGCACATCAAACTCTCAAACATCAATTACAAAAACTAAAAAAGGGGGATTTGTATCCCAATACCCCCTCCAACTCTCTAAACCATGCTTTATTTGTTCTAAATTTTTTACAATTGGATATAAGTTCAGCAGCACAGCGATTTTGGAATTTTGATGCGCAAACAATAAGACCTAAAGTCTTTTGGAAAGACCCACTTGTGGGAAAATGGTATGGACCAGATCCTGTACTAATCTGGGGACGAGGGCATGTTTGTGTTTTCCCACAGGATGCCAAAGCGCCGCGCTGGCTGCCGGAAAGGTTGGTACGCACGGCGGAGACGATCGCTAGTAAACCAGATGAAGAGATTGGCGATTCAAGAGCATGATGAATTACCATCTCAGCAACAACTTCAGGCATTGATGCGAGAGGCACAGAATCGTGTTGCTGTGCAGGGCGATCCGATATCGCCTTTAAGCTTCCTGATAACCTTATTAATTATCTTAAATCAGATTAATACTGCACATTCTGAAGAATATTCAAATGCTTACTGGGCTTATTTTCCCGATCCTCCCCTTCTCCAACCGGTGGGCTGGGAGGGTCGGTCCATTCCCATATACACTAATGATACTGTAGCTTTGGGTGGTTTTTCAGATAAACATATTATTCCTAATCAAGTTAATTTATCTTATCATGGAGTGTTTGATCGCTTACCTATTTGTCTGTCTAGATATTTTAATTCAACAGGATGTCTTTTTGTTGGGGAGTCAGGATATGCTGATCATGACAATGGTTGGAGCCTATACATTACTGGAGTAACGAAAGAATCTGGAATTCCTCAACGACGTAATGGAACTGGTCCTTTAGATATCCCTTTCTGCGACTTTGGAACAAGGGGAAGAGTCACTGCTGCACCATGGAAACTGTGTCGAGATGGAACTGCTACAGTTTATAACATATTTGGGACAAATGAGTCATTGTGGGACTGGTCTCCAGACTCGGCCCGAAACCCTGGAGCTCAGGACAATAGGAACTTTGCATCCCGTATTTGGAACTTGGGTGGCTCTAAAGTGTTCCAAACAGAAATCTGGAAATTAGCTGCTGCCCTTGGATGTGAGGGTTCCTACCTTCAGGTGGGATCGAAAGTGAGACACGGTTATTTATGGAATCTCACCATGAGGTACCCTCGTGCATGTGTGCCTCACCCTTATGCTTTACTAGTAGGATCTGTAAACATACAACCTGGGTTACAAAATTATGATGTAACTTGTAACAATTGTACCTTAACTAACTGCATTAGGGGAATTACTAATCAAACTAGGGTTCTAGTCTTAAGACAGCCTGCTTTTGTTATGGCTCCTGTAAAGATCAATGGGTCTTGGTATGATGAAAGAGGACTTGAACTTTGGAGAGAAGTAGAGGGTGCTTTAATGCGTTATCATAGGGGAATAGGGTTAGTAATTCTGGGATTTGTAGCTTTGGTAACCCTTATTGCTTCCTCGATTACTGCAGCCCTGACCCTGGCACACTCAGTGCAAACTGCAACTTTTGTTAATAATCTGGCACAAAATGTATCCGTTACCCTGGGGACTCAAGAAGATATTGACAAAAAGCTAGAAGATTGATTGAATGCCCTTTATGATGTTGTAAAATTTTTAGGTGAAGAGGTTTAAAGTATAAAGTTGAGATTACGGGTACAATGTCATGCTGATTTTCGATGGATCTGTGTTACCCCCCAAAAATATAATGGTAGTATAACTGCTTGGGATAAGGTGAAAGCTCATTTAGAAGGTATTTGGCATAATGAAAATATTTCCTTAGATTTACTGCATCTACATCAAGAAATAATGAGCATTGAAAATGCACCTAGACCTGATTTGGATGTTGCAAAAAGAGCTGAGTCTTTTGTTAAAGAACTTTTTCGACATGTACCTACCGTCAATAGTATCTGGTACTTGGGAGTGGCCATAGGAGGACTATTCTTAATAATTTTAACTGTTTTATTTCTTGCACCTTGTTTAATTAAAAAACTGATTGATGATCTATGGATGATAAAGGCTTCCATCTATGGAAATGGTCTGCGGTTGAAAGAACATAAGCGTGCGCCTATATAAAAAGAAAGGGGGAGATGCAGGGAGCTGCCCGTGAGAACGGGGTCCTTTGTCCGAAGGACACAGCTCTGGGAGCTGCCTCAGTCCTTGAGGGTTTGCTTGCAAACATAGCTCTGTCCCGCCACCCCAGAGATTAGGCGCTTATTTACTGCAGGCACCTGGAGTTCTGTGCAAACTTCTCACGCACAGAGAAATGTTATCTGGTGTAAGAAACAATAACAGGGTGCCATTCCCATGCTCTCAAGATTTCTTGTGACTGTTTGTAAGATGTGTAGGTCAAACAAAGAAAATGTTAACTGTCTTGTCTTTCTCACGCTCTTCTGTATAAATATGAGATGCTGAATAAAGTTGGTGTCAGACTGCGTCCCTTCGTGGAGATGTGTCTGAACCTCTCGACCCCATCTTTGTAGATTTCTCTTGCTTTAGTTTCTTTTCTCAGCCCCGCCATGCACGTTCTCGGGACCTGATCAGCTTTGCCGGCTGGCACCGGCAGTTTTCTACTTAATTAGCTCATGTTTCACTAATTCACTTGCGTTGCTTCAATTTCTGTTACTCATTCCAGTATTCTGTTTTGAACTTATGTACTCAGTAAGTTTAATACCTAATTTTCTTGGTGTTCTACTTATGTTGTTTGTTGTTTTTGCTACTGTAATGCATAGTGGCTTGTTTCCTTACATTAAATTTGGGGTTGTCTGTAAAAGCTCTTCAAAGTATGAATGGAAGTTACAATCCTCCAGAGAATTTCCTTGATGATTTTTCCAAACACCCTGGCACTCCAAGCCCGGGATCAATTTTATACGAATTTCTCAGCCTGAATTTCCCAGAGCATGCTAGCAATATAAATCAAGGTACTAACAAAATATTAAGAGAGGTAGACAGTAATTTGGGGTCCCCTGGTGGCTCAGACAGTAAAGAATCTGCTGCCTGCAAAGCAGGAAACACAGATTTGGTCCCTGGGTTGGGAAGATCCCCTGGAGAAGGGAACAGCAGCCCACTCCACTGTTCTTGCCTGGGGAATTCCATGGACAGAGGAACCTGGTGGGCTACAGTCCATGGGATTGCAAAGAGTCAAATACAGCTGATCGACTAACACTTTCACTTACACAGCAATTTACAAATAGGATCTTATATCATGCCCTCCCTTGGCTTATTCCAAAAAAGGAAGGTTGGTTTAACATTTAAAACATCAATGTATGCTACCATGTTATCAAAATAAAGAAGAAAAATTTTATGGTCATATTAGTAGACATAGAAAAGACATCTGATTAAAAAAATCAACAGAAAATTATAATAATAATTATGAAGATTTTTTTAGCAAACTAATAATTGAAATGAACTTATTTCTTTGGATTAAGAGTGTGTGTTTTTTAAAAAGAAAGTTAGAGCAAACATCATACTAAATAACCCACCCAACAAACAACCCACTCAGCAAACATACACAATGCTCATCACACATAGTCAGAGATATATGCTGACATGTCACATGCATAGATGGGCATACATACACACATAACACAGAATCACAGAGATATGCTGCAGGCCTGTCATCTACCACACAACAGTCACACCCTAGCCCTGTCATGCTACACACAACACACACACACTTTCACCACAGTCACAGATTCATCCCAATCCTGTCATCCTGTCCCTTCTCTCTGGCGCACATGTATGGCCTTGTCACACGGTCATAGAAAAACACTCCAGCTCCATCATAAACAACAGAGAAGCTCATACAAAGCTTATGAATGTTGGCTTAAAACTCAACATTCAAAAAACTAAGATTATGGCATCCAGGCCCATCATTTCATGGCAAATTGATGGGATAACAATGGAAACAGTGAGAGACTTTATTTTCTTGGGCTCCAAAATCACTGCAGATGGTGACTGCAGCCATGAAATTAAAAGACGCTTCCTCCTTGGAAGAAAAGCTATGACCAACCTAGACGGCATATTAAAAGGCAGAGACATGGCTGACAAAGGTCCGTCTTGTCAAAGCTATGGTTTTTCCAGTAGTCATGTATGGATGTGAAAGTTGGATCATAAAGAAAGCTGAGTGACAAAGAATTGATATTTTTGAACTGTGGTGTTGGAGAAGACTGAGAGCCCTTTGGACTTCGAGGAGATCCAACCAGTCCATCCTAAAGGAAATCAGTATTGAATATTCATTGCAAGGACTGATGCTGAAGCTGAAGATCCAATACTTTGGCCACCTGATGTGAATAACTGACTCATTAGAAAAGACCCAGATGCTGGGAAAGATTGAAGGCAGGAGGAGAAGGGGATGACAGAGGATGAGATGGTTGGATGGCATCACCAACTTGACAGACATAAGTTTGAGCAGACTCCAGGGGTTGGTGAAGGACAGGGAAGCCTGGCGTGCCACAGTCTGTGGGGTCGCAAAGAGCCGGACACAACTGAGCGACTGAGCTTAACTGAAGCTCATACAACGTATTTTACATGCAACTATAAAAACAAACTGGCCACTTTGTAGGCACAGGTGCCTGCTTACACACACCCACACACCCAATTCCATCTGTCACAGGACATCTCAGCCCCGTCGTGTGCACAGTCATGCAAATACAACATCACCTTTCATACAGTGTGACACACTTTTGGCTCTACCACGTGCACAGTGTTCACACACAGCTCTTACACCACACCTGTCCCTCACTGTAACAGAAGCACACTCCGACCTTGTCCCATACCTGGCTCTGCATCACACGCAACCAAGAACATCCTCACCTGTTTTGACCCCCCTCCCTTCTTGTCTGTCACACCATCACCTCCCTCGCAGCTCGCGTTCACCTGGACAGCTACCCTCCTCTCACCCCCAGCGCCGGCTGGGGTCCGAGTTAGCAAAGTCCTCCCTTTCACGCCCTACATCGATTTCTGTTTCCACTGGACCGGCTCACAACCGGAGCCCAAGAACCACGAGACCGCTCTAAGGGGACTTTGGAGACCGCCTGTCATTCGAGTCCTGTGACCTGTGGGAAATGTAGTCCAGAGCCGGGAAAGCAGAAGACACCGGAAGCCTTAGGGCCCGGGGGCATCCTCACCGCGGAGTTTTCTGGGAGTTGTAGTCGGGGCTCATAGTGCGTAGGCGCCGGATCTGGCCATCCTTGGTCTTGGGTGCCAAGGGTGAGTGTTCCAAAGCCAGCAGGTGCTGGACGATATGAGTGCCTGTGCACCTTTGTACTCCAGAAGGCCCAGTGTAGGCTGAAGGTCCCTTCAGGTGCGCCAGCTTCTGGAGTCCCAGCAGGAGTGTGTGTGTGTTTTGACTCTGGGTTGCTCTGACAGGCGAGGGACAGATTGAATGGCTTTGGATGGGTGTGGCAGTGTTCTGGAGCTGGTTCCTACAGTCAGATGCTCAGAAAAACTGAAACGTGTTAACACAACCATTGATTTGGAGTGCCTCGGCCTGCACTGGCTTGAAGCAAGGCTTCGGTTCCTGGCCAGAGAGCAAGGTCCAGTCCAGGAGGTGAGAGCACTGAATCCAAGCCACTAGGCTAATGGTCAGTGACAAGGCCCTGGCCCTTGAGATTTGCAGAAAAAGAATTCTCACAATGATGGAAAGTAGTGTAACAAAGTATTTATTAGGAGGAAAAAAAGAGTACAATATACATGGATAGACATGTGGGCAGACTCAGTTGCTGAGTCTCACCTTCATGGAAGTTTGAATTACTTATATGGAGCATTTCTTCTGGTTTTCCTTGGCTAACCATTTTGATTTGTCTGGTTCAGAGCCCGTATTTGGTATATCTCAGGATCCTCCCCTCTGTGCATCTCTTAGCCAAGATGGATTCCAGTGAAGAGGCCTATGGGTAGTTAACATCACTTAACATCATTGCCTGGAGAATCCCAGGGATGGGGGAGCCTGGTGGGCTGCCATCTATGGGGTCTCACAGAGTCGGACACAACTGAAGCGACTTAGCAGCAGCAGCAGCAGCATTCCCCTTTTGACTGCCAAGGAGCCTCTCTGTGCATGTGTAGTTGGGGCGGTCTCCTGACTTGGAGAATGAGAAATATGTGGTTTCTTATCTTCTCTCTGGGCAGGGCCCAGCCTCCTCTCTATCCTGCCATTCTTATTTTGAAGTATCTACCCGAGGTGCCCATCTACCTCCTGCCTCACCATTACAGTAGACCCTCAGTATCTGCTGGGGACCTGCTGTGGATAGTGCTGAGGATGCTGAAGTCCCTTTTATAAAATGGCATAGTATTTGCATGTGGCCTATGCATATCCTTCCCTACACATTGTCATCTGTGGATTACTTGTATTAGATATTATTTACCTAATAACTAATGACACAGTTTTGCTCCCTGGGTTGGGGCGATCCTCTGGAGAAGGAAATGGCAGCCCACTTCAGTATTCTTGCCTGGAAAATCCTGTGGATAGAGGAGCCTGGCTGGCTACAATCCATGGGGTTGAAAAAGTCTGACATGACTTAGTGACCACATAACAACAACAAAGCAAATCCAAGTTTTGCTTTTTGGAACTTTTTGGAATTAAAAAAATTTTATTTTAATTAATGCTTAAATTCATGAATGCTAAACCTATGATATGGAGGGCTGATTATATTTAAAAGTTACATAGACTTAAAAGAAATATGTTTAGAAAACTACAGTAATAAATACTCAACACATCACTTCCTAACTATTATCTATGCTCTTGAGATTATGTCTGTTGTGTCTGTAGGGTGGAAATAACTGTATCATGGTGTTCACTGGACATCTCTTTCCAACTCCACCTTCAGTGATACCACATTGGTAGCTAAAAATTGACCATCACAAGACACTTAACACCATGGGAATTGGTAATTACTACAAATGAGGACTTGATGTATTGTTTTGTTGGTCTGGGGATGGGGAGCTTCCCAGAGTCCTACCTCCTCCACCTGCAATGTCCTTCTAGTGCCCTCTTTTGGTTAAGCTTACCATTGCGAGCTGAGGCAATTATTTAATAATGGGAACAAATGACTTACCATGTCTTCACTTGTTGGTGTTTACCTGCTAAGTCATGTCTGACTCTTTGCAGCTCTATGGACTGCAGCATGCCAGGCTCCTCTGTCTTCTGCTATTTCTCAGAGTTTGCTCAAATTCATGTGCATTGAGTCGGTGATGCTATCTAACCATCTCATCCTCTGCCACCCTCTTCTCCTTTTGCCTTCAATCTTTCCCAGCAGCAAGGTCTTTTCCAATGAGTCGGCTCTTCGCATCAGGTGGCCAAAGTATTGGAGCCTCAGCTTCAGCATCAGTCTTTCCAATAACTATTCAGGGTTGATTTCTTTTAGGATTGACTGGTTTGATCTCCTTGCAGTCAAATGAACTCTCAAGAGTCTTCTGCAGGACCACAATTCAAAAGCATCAATTCTTTGGCACTCAGCCTTCTTTATGGCCCAACTCTCACATCCATACATGACCACTGGAAAAACTGTAGCTTTGACTGTACAGACCTTTGTTGGCAAAATGATGTCTCTTAACAAATTTCAAAAACAAATGTAGTATACAGTATTGTTGAGAATGTGGGGGAATGAGAACTCTCATAGGTAATGACTACAGTCTTTTTGCAATTCATCTGGATATAATTATTACAATGCCTGAAAGCAAACCCCTAATAAACCAGCATTTTTACATAAAGAGTCTAGTTTACAAAAATTCTGACTTGAAAGAAGATGTGAATACCATAAAGCTTAATGAAGCCATGCCTGTAATGCCAAATTAGCCTCTGGTTAATCCTTTGAGGAAATGTTAGTCTATGCTGAGCAACATGATAACCATTTGTGGCTTTTTAAAGTCATTAAAAAAATAAAGTTATTAAAATTAAATAAGATTTAATATTCAGTTCCTTGGTCAAACCAGTCACGTTTCAAATGCTTGTTAGTCAGTGTGACTACCGGTTACTGTATTGGAAATGTTGAAAGCATTAGTTTCTCAGTCATGTTTGACTCTTTGCGACACCATGGACTCTGTTGTTTGAATATTTAAAAACTAAAATCAACTCAATATTACTAAGTCCAAATGCATATTTTTCCTTGTTTTGAGAGATTTTATGCTGCTTTCTACTCTCTCAGATGCTACTCTCTCAGATTCAAGCACTCAACTGAAAGACTTCACTCCTTACTGTTATATCTCCTCACTGAAAAGCATTAGTAAAAGGAATTGACTTAAAAAGTCAAACAGTGAAGAACTGTGGCATCAGAAAATGTGAAATTTGTGAGATCAATTTAAAATCCCAATGGACTTCCCTGGTGGTCCAGTGGTAAAGAATCCATCTGCCAATGCTGGGGACATGGGTTCAATCCCTAATCTGGGAAGATTCCACATGCTGCAGGGCAACTAAACCCATGCACCACAACTCCTGAGCCTGTGCTCCACAATAAGAGAAGCCACTGCAATCAGAAGGCTGCACGCCGCAACCAGAGAAAGCCTGCATGCAGCATGCAGAAGCCCCAGCATGGCCAAAAATGAATAAAACCACAACAATAAATATTTTTGTAAAATGTATTTCTTTTTATTTTGTAATGACAAAAGCAATGTCTGCTCATTAAAATGAGAAGACAATACAAATAAAATGACAGGAAAAATACCCTTTGTTCCACTGAGCCAAGCACCAATACTGTCATCCCTCTGCAGTAGAGAGTCCCAGGTCATATATGATGCACCTAATATTTCTCAAATTCACAGGCTTTCCCCCATCATTCAAACATTTTGTACTTCAGTACTTTATTAAACAATGTATCATTGTTTGGATGTTAAAACTGTACCAACAAATTCCTTAACGTTGGACGTTTTAGTTGTTCCTGTTTCCCAACAACCAATCCCAGATGACAGGACAAGGAAGACTATGTCAAAATAAAGAAATAAAAGACCTGAAAAATGGGTGCTCTGCATTATCATTTCTTAACAACGTGGACCAAATCCATGATTTTGACAAGACTATGTCATGGAATCATTTCCCCAGAGATAGCTGCAGGATTCACTCAGGGCTGCTCAGATTTAGAAGCAGGTGCAAGTCTTCAGTCCCAGAGGAAGCTGTGCCTAAGGAGTGATGAGTGGGGATAGTAGCTCTAGGGAGCATTGATCCACCCTGTCCTCCTGCAACACAAGGTTCCCAAACTTCTATCCAATATGGCAGCTCCCTCAGTCTTTTTTTCTGGGTGGGGAGTGCTAGGATATAGAGGGCACAGAAGGACAGAGGGGCCTGGTGGGCTACAGTCCATAGGGTTGCAAAGAGTTGGACATGACTGAGCAATTGAGCACACAGGCATGCACACAGACAATTATACCTCTGAGAGAAAGTTTCAAATTTTGATACATAGGAAATCTATATAAAAAAAGAAAAAGCTTTTAAGCCAGTGGAAAAGCTGGCTTAAAACTCAACATTCAAAAAACGAAGATCATGGCATCTGGTCCTATCACTTCATGGCAAATAGAAGGGATAACAATGGAAACAGTGAGAGACTTTATTTTCTTGGGCTCCAAAATCATTGCAGACAATGACTGCAGCCTTGAAATTAAAAGATGCTTTCTCCTTGGAAGAAAAGCTATGACAAATCTAGATAACATATTAAAAATCAGAGCATTACTTTGCCAACCAAGGTCTGTATAGCAAAAGTTAATGGCTTTTCCAGTAGTCATGTATGGATGTGAGAGTTGGAACATAAAGAAAACTGAGTATCAAAAATATTGATGCTTTTTAACTATGATCTTGGAGAAAACTCTTGAGAGTCCCTTGGACTTCAAGGAGGTCAAACCAGTCAATCCTAGAGGAAATCAGTCCTGAATATTCATTGGAAGGACTGATGCTGAAGAAGCTGAGGCTCTGATACTTTGGCCATTTGATTCGAAGAACTGACTCATTGGAAAAGATCCTGATGCTGGGAAAGATTGAAGGCAGGAGGAGAAGGGGATGACAGAGGATGAGATGGTTGGGTGACATCACCGACTCAATGGACATGAGTTTGTGCAAGCTCAGGGAGATGATGAAGGATAGGGAAGCCTGGCATGCTGCAGTCCATGGGGTCACAGAGAGTCAGACATGACTGAGCGACTGAACAACAACAATAGGAAATCACCCCAAAACTTAATGACTCAAAACAAGACTTGGGAATTCCCTGGCAGTCCGCTGGTTTTAGAACTCCACACTTCCACTGCAGTAGGCACGGGTTCCTGGTCGGGAAACAATATTCAGCATGCTGCTTGGTATGGCCAAAACAAAAACAAAACCAGTAGTAATAACAACAACCGAACCAAACAAAGCAAAACTGCAATTCTGTCATCAAAAAAGGAAATGGTTATTGGACAGCACATCACTGTTGACTGCCACACTGGGCAAAATATCCTTCACAATGAAAGTAAAAGAAAGATAATTTTAGTCGTGGAGGAGCTCAGCAATGATGTCAGCCAGCTAAACTGTTGGTGGGAACCCTTCAGGGAGGTACTTACACGCATGATCAGTTGTGTCTGACTCTTTGTAACTCCATGGATTGTAGCCCACCAGGCTCCTCTGTCCACGGGATTCTCCAGATGAAAATTCTGGAGTTGGTTGCCATTCCCTTCTCCAGGGGATCTTCCTGACCTAGGAATCGAACCTGTGTCTCCTGTCTCTCCTGTTTAGCAGGCAGATTCTTTACCACTGAGCCACCTGGGAAGCCTGTTCAGCGAGGATATCCAGCCAAATGACACTTACATTAGAACTAAATTTTCATGGAAGGATAGATGAGGGGCACGCCCAAAGTGGTGCCCCCACACACCTCTGACCCTTCAGTTCCTCGCAAAATCTCAAAGCACTTTACCCTCGCAAAGTCTTTGCAATGCCAGAAATTCTCTCCTCCATATCTTCACCTGAAACACTCTTTCTCATCTTTGGAACAGCAGCATAATCACTAATTTCTCTTTCGGGCCTTCCCTACACTCACATATACATCATGATTACCCATCACAAGTTCTCCAAAAATCCTTTTCTTTTTGTTCTTACAACATCACAATGTGTGATTTTATGTTTCTTTATATTTGGATTATTCTATGTCTGTGATCTTTAGTCAAATAAAGTGTCCATTAGGTCAGACATTGTGACTGTTTGATTATTCACTGATGTGTGTTAGTTGCTCAGTCGTGTCTGACTCTTTGCAACCCTATGGACTGTAGCCCGCCAGGCTCCTCTGTCCATGGGATTCTCCAGACAATACTGGGGTGGGCTGCCATTTCCTTCTCCATATTCATTGATAGCAAGGGTCAGAAAACTATGGTCCCAGGACTTCCTTGGCGGTCCAGTGGTTAAGATTCCATGCTTCCAATGCCAGGGGTGTGTGTTCAGTCCCTGATTGGAGAGCTAAGATCCCACAAACCAGGTGGGATGGCAAAAAAAAACTTAAAAACAAAACAAAAACAACAACCCTGGGTCAAGTCTGACCCACCACCTGTTTTATACAGCTAATGAGCTAAGAAAAAAAAATGGTTGTCACTTTTTTCTTAAAAGAGAGATAAACAGTATTTGTGATGAGTTGAAACTTATTACGATTTGAACTTCACTGTCTTTAAATCAAGTGTGATGGGAACACAGCTCCGCTGTTTGTTTAGACCTTGTCTATGGCTGCCGTCCCACTGCAGTGGTTGCAACAGACACCGTGTCTTGAACGCTTACTGCCTGGTCCTTTATGGGATAAATGTGCCAATTCCTGCTTCATAGTCAGCATAGAGACAAACATCTGACAGATAGTGGGATTTGTTTGTCCACATTCAGTGTATCACTTAGATATCGGGCATTTACCTCAAGAGCTAGAATTTTATTTCTTTTTAAAAATTTTTATAATTTTATTGATTTATTTTTGGCTGCGGTGGGTTTTTGTTGCTTTGCGCGGGCTTTCTCTAGTTGCGGCGGCCAGGGGCTACTCTCTAGTTGCCATGCGCGGGCTTCTCCTTGCGGTGGCTTCTCTTATTGAGGACCCCTGGGTTCGAGGCATGAGGGCCACAGGAGTTGCAGCACGCAGGCTCGGTAGTTGGGGCTCTCGGGCTTAGTTGCTCCAAGGCATGTGGAATCTTCCTGGACCACGGATTAAACCTGTGTCCCCTGCATTGGCAGGTGGATTCTTTACCACTGAGCCACCAAGGAAGCCCTTTGTTTATCTGGTTTTAAAAATTTTATTAGAGTATAGGTGACTTACAGTTGGATTTTTAAAAGCAATCACTTTCTTCCAACAGTGGGAAAACAAGAGGCTTCAATTAGGCAAAGGGGATTCCTTGGTGCTGAATAGTCAGGTTTGCCTCACCGGCTGGTAGGCAGTGGACCCAGAGCAGCTCAGTTGGAGGGTTGAAGGGAGAAGACTGTGGAGTCGGATGTGGAGACAATCAACATAGATGGAAGTGTGAGCATGGGGACATGGGAGTTTGTCATTGATTCTGTTGCTGCGCAGTCATGCAAGTCATTGCACGCAAGTCATGCAAGTCCCCTCTGCTCCACCCTAGGGACGTGTCTGTCTCCTTGCCTCACAGGAAAGTTTCTCTGCATGGTGCATTGGTCTTCCTGGATTTTTCTCATCAAGCGTTAGTAATTGATCATGTTATTATTTTTTTTAACCAAAGTCAACCATTTCTCAGAGGTATTATCAATTCTCCTGGCAGAATATGTCACTGCTACCAGTGACATTATAATAACTGCGCTAGTGGGAAATGAGGTCATGGTGTCTCTAACCTATAACTGGGGTGCTTTCTCACACCCTGAGACATGAACCCTGGCAGAGACAGGCTCACCAGGCACATATCAGAGGGCTGCTTGGTGAGTATGTTTTTCTTTTCTCTCCTTTTAGAAGAAGTCCCCCAGAGTGACTTTTGGTGTCGGAACTTTATCTTGGAGTCCTACTATGCTTTCTTATTTGGGAAGAAGTGGTGTGTCACCTTAAATCTGAAGTTTACAGTGAAATCTATGACCTTCATGAGGACTCTACTAGCGCTTGCAGGTTTTTTTAGATTTTTATTAAAAATGTGGACCATTTAAAAAGTCTTTATTGAATTTGTTACGATATTCCTTCTGTTTTATGTTTTGGTTTTATGGCCCCAAGGTATGTGGGATCTTAGCTCCCCAACCAGGAATTGAACCCAAGACCTCCGGTATTTGGAGGTGACGTCCTAGCCACTGGATGGTCAAGGAAATCCCAGTTCTTGCCTTTTTATGGCATTTACTGTGTTACTCTTCTCTTCTTTTTTTTTTTTTTTTAAGCAAGAGAATAGGATTTATTAGAGAGAAGGAAAGTACAAAGCCCTCAGCATAGACACTGACAGTGGGTAAAGAGTCCCCATCTTCTTTTCTTTTTTGTTCTTGGCTTCCTGAGACCTCTTTTGTCTATACTTTCTCAATATTAGACTTGCTAGAATTTTCCTTTCCTTCCAACCTTTTAAAACTTTTCTTTAAAACTGGGGACCACAGGACCTCCATTGTAGGAATATTGTGAAGAATAAATATAATTACATAAATGTCTGGCTTTGACACAGAAAATGTGGATTCTTTTTTTTTTTTTTTTTCTTGTTTTCTCTGGGGTCAAGATCAGCTTTAGAAAAACAACCATAAAGAGCTATCCCCTTGGGTGGTGTAAAGAAAAGGCATGAAGCCTATTCTTTACAAGTTCTTCTTAGACCACAGGGAAGAGATGTAACTGTGGACTCTGAGTCTTATAAGGAGAGATGTATTCCTTTTTTAAAAAAAATGTATTTATTTGTTATTTTTAATTTTGGTTGCACTTGGTCTTTGCTGCTGCATGCTGGCTTTCTCTAGTTGCTGGAAGCAGGGGCTACTCTTCATTGCAGTTCGTGGGCTTCTCATTATGGCAGCTTCTCTTGTTGTAGAGCAGGGCTCTAGGCACATGGACTCAGCAAGCATGTACGTAAGCTTAGTTGCCCAGAGGCATGTGGAATCTTCCCAGACTAGGGATCAAACCCCTGTCCCCTGTGTTGGCAAGTGGGTTCTTATTCATTGCACCTGCCACCCAGGGAAGTCCAAGGAGAGATGTATTCCTGAATTTATTTCCCAGAGCCAAGCATAGATATAAAGCCACTCATGGACCACATTGTCGGTACTGAGCCCGAGTCATAAAATGAGCCATGACTTTAGGATAGGAAACCCTGAGTTTGGGGCTCTAATTCAGGATGGTTCCCTCTCACATGCCCAGATATGACTCCACCCTGCCCTCCGTGCTGGAGAGGAAATGAAATATGCCAGGGCAGGGCCTGGCAAAGAGCCCATTGAATGAGGAGTGATGGCATGATTATTTTTTGGCTTAAGCAAAGTGGATTTATTATAACATGTAACAAGTCCAGAAGGTAGGGAGGCTATGTTCCTTGTTATTTAAAGCGGCTCCATGATGTTATCAGGGCCCAGATGTTTTTGAATCTTTGCCTTCTGTCATTCTCAATATATGGATCTCATTCTCCACCTGGTTTCCCTGCAGTGCCCCCAAACTCTCAGAATATCAAGATAAAGTAAAAAAAAAAAAAAAAAGAAAAGAAACCAAACAGACTTCTTTATTTTTAAAAGGTTTTTCTAACAATTTTATTTATTGTTCTGAGTTTGACTATTTTATTATTTAAAAATATTTTTTTATTGGAGTCTAGTTGATTTACAATGTTACCTTAACAACAATGTTGCGTTAACTTCAGGCATAGAGCAAAGTGTTTGTTATACATATACATACATCCACTCTAGATTTGAGCATGCCATTATTTTTAACATTAGTCATTGGTGCCCGCAGGGAGAGGGTTGCCACCTTGCTTCTCCCCAGCTGACTGAAGGCCAATGCCTGAAGAAGGAAAAACCTAAATTGATTACATTTCTTACCTGGGGACTGTCTTTTCTGTCTGAGTATGCGACCACCTGCTTGAACTCACTCCTCTTTTCTTTCCCTTATATGTAATGCTGTTTTTTGACAAAGGAAAGCTCACTCCAAAATATCAGGAAGTCTGTTTTTTTCTCAGCATCCTGCTTGGCTTGTGGGATCTCGGTTCCTCAGCCATATATTGAACCCGAGCCCCCCGCATTGGAAATGCCAAGTCCTAACCTCTGGACCATCAGGAAAGTCCCTGGATGTCTGTGTTCTTATTCCACATTTTTAGTTCTCATTATCTCTTGTCTAGTTTCCCATCTCCACATGTGGTGTTGTTGTTTAGTCGCTAAGTCATGTCCGACTCTTTGCACCCCCATGGACTGTAGCCCACCAGGCTCCACTGTCCATGGAATTCTCCAGGCAAGATTACCAGAGTGGGTTGTGATCTCCTCTTCCAGGGCATCTTCTCAACCCAGGGATCAAACCCACATCTTCTGCATTGGCAGGTGGATTCTTTTTTTACCACTGAGCAACCTGGAAGCCCCTCTCTACATTGTACTTGTTCCTAATGACTTATGTTCATTCACCACAACACATGGGATTCTGTGGCATTATCACAGAATCTGCCCTGATGTTCATGGCTCTGTACTCCTTCAAGGCAGATTGAAGTGTGTGTGTGTGGGACTCCCTTAAATCAGGCTGGTCCCCAGTTGCTGTGTGTGTTGGCTACTAAAGCTTCTTACCTGTATATCTCTCAGGAGTTTTGCCCTTCATTAAAGAGCAGTCTGACCTACAAGGCTATCACCTGAATGGCTAGCGATCAATGATTGACAGGAGTGGGGCCTGTAAACCCAGCCTATGGTCTCAGTGAGGAGTTAACTCTGTGCTACAGTGTGCTACAGTCCCTGGGACTGCAAGGAGATCCAACCAGTCCATCCTAAAGGACATCAATTCTGAATATTCATTGGAAGGGCTGATGCTGAAGCTGAAACTCCCAATACTTTGCCCACCTGATGTGAAGAACGGATTCCTTGGAAAAGGCTCTGATGCCGGGAAAGATTGAAGACAGGAGAAGGGGATGACAGAGGATGAGATGGTTGGATGGCATCACCGACTCAATGGACCTGAGTTTGAGTAAGCTCTGGGAGTTGGTGATGGACAGGGAAGCCTGGTGTGCTGCAGTCCATGGGGTCGCAAAGAGTCAGACATGACTGAGCCACTGAACTGAACTGAACAGTGTGTGTACCAGGGCCCCCTTGTGGGAACAGGCTTGCTTAGCCTCTCTCCTGCCGCACCTGCCTACCTCCCTCCCTCTCTCCTGAGAGTGCTCTCAGTTAAGCAGCTTGACAGCTTCTCCATCACAGCCTCTGCTCCATGGGAACCTGACCTAAAATGCTGATTATCCTGCTTCGTAATGAACAAGAGGCTTAGCTTAAAGGCACGAGACCCCAAATCTGAGCCGCTAAGGACTGATGTTCCAGTTATCATAGACATCTCTGAGATGGAGTGTGTGTGTGTGTGTGGGGGGGGGGGGGGGGCGGTCCCTTCAGCATCATGTGCTTGGCACTGGAAACCGGAAATGGCATGGAGGTCTTCCCATGGGCCATTATTCTGGATATTTGGAAATTGATTGATGGGAATCATTGAAAATGACATCTCTCCTCCTTCCTCCATTCCTCCTCCCTCCCTTCCTTTTTTCCTTTTTTTTTTTTTTTTTTTGCCCTTTTACCATAACATAGTACCGGTGTCCAGCTCTGGTAGTGAGCCAGGGATTCCCTTGGCAGGACAGTGTTGGCGATTAGAATAGCAAAGGCTGAGAGATTTATTAGAGGCTCATTATAACTGGTTTATGCGGGAAATCAATAAAGTTCGTAGCACCGAACTTGCTCTGACTACGGAGGCCGCAGGCGCTTTCTCGAATAGCGGAAGGTGCCTCACCTTGGGCGCCTTCTCGAGTGGTTCTTAGAAGCCCAGAGGACCCCCACGCTCCAATTAAATGTCTTGAAGGAAGATCAGAAGAGAAAAGGAGGAAAAGGAAACAAGAAAGAACGACAAGGGGAGACTGAGCTTCAGTGAGCAAGGCCCGCACTTTATTTTCCAAAGTAGTTTTTATACCTTAAGTTGTGCACAGAGGATAATGGGGGAAGGGGTAGAGTCATGCAAGGTCAGCAGTCCTTGATCCTTATTGAAGCCAGGCTTTCTTTCTTCAAATTTATCATATGCAAAAGTTTTAGGTGATTTACATCATCTTCTGGCCAGGAAGCCTGTTAACATTTTATGACCCTTTCTTCAGAAAACTTATTTTTCTCTCAAGGTGATTATTCTAAAGCCAGGCACCACCCTCCGAAAGCATTAGATAAAGTTGCATTCCTATAGGGCAAAAGTGTGGTGGGCTATAAAAAGAAAAGAATTAACTCAAGGGTCCAAGGTTACAAACATTAAAGCTACTACTTACATTTCTATACACCAACTATATTAATCAATACACTCCCAGGGACACAGTAGGTAAGGGATATGGAAACTTGGCAGCAAGCATTAGCTCAACAAAGAAATCCTCTATTAGTTCTATTCTAACAATTTTAACTCTGAGAAGCTCTGCATTGTTAGAATATCTTAAGCTTCCTGTGCCTCTGGTGGTTGGGAGGCTGTGAATCTGAACAAACCTGTCAGGCAAGCTAGAAAGTCATCAGGGGGTTTGAATTGAAACACTCCTATTATGCCCAGGAGACTTATTAACTAGAGCTCTAAATTGATTTTCTTACAGAGAAAGGTGGTCGGGGATAACTCCCCGTTAATGTCAGAAGAGTTGGTGAAAGTCGTAAAATAGTAAAACAGACAGATTTTGGTTTTGGGTAGATGCTCGGGCAGGTCCAGGGGGGCCCCTTGAGCCCTGACTCGCCTTTGCATATCAGGCCTCTCCCCATGACCTTTGTCATGGGTGGGAACTCCCGTGCTGGCTCCCGGCAACATAGTAAAAATGGACTCTAATGTCATACTGCTAATCTATAGCCCCACCTCTCCCTTCAAATACAGCAGCTCCTTCCTCAGAACTACAAAAGGCATGTACCTGAGCCTTTGAAAGTAAGATGCTGTTTAATGCCTCCTTTTCTGAGAAGGCTTTGTGCTTAGCAGTAAAGTAGGAGTTGAGAGTAGGAGACATGGAGAAGCCATGTTTGGGTTCAAAGGTTCCTACATCACTGTCCTGTAATTTTAGGTAATTTATTAAGTTTTTCTCATCTGTAACAGATGATGATAATAACACTTCTTTTATTTCTTTATTCCCCACCATACAGCTTGAAGGACCTTAGTTTCCCGACCAGTGATCAAACCCATGCTCCCTGCAGTGGAAACACGGAGTCTTAACCACTGGACTGCTAGGAAAATCCCAACATTTATTTTTAAAGAGAAATTAGTAAGTTACACTATTACATAAAGTACTATACTTAGAACTTCCTCCCTTGGTTTAATTCTCCAGGCAAGGATACTGGAGTGGGTAGCCATTCCCTTCTCCAGGGAATCTTCCTGACCCAGGAATCAAACCAGGGTCTCCTGCATTGCAGGAAGATTCTTTACCAGTTATCAAGGAAGCCCATTTTAAAAGAGAAATTAGTAAGTTAAAGTATCACACGAAGTACTATACTTAGAACATTGCCATCCTCCCCTGTTTTTATGTACTCGACACACATATTTGAGTCAGTCATACCTCCCCCTCCATGACTTCCAGAGTTTATGCTTAGCATGAACAAACAATTAATTTTCCAAACCAGAAAGGTTTAGAATGAAAAGGGGCTCTAATCAAACTCCACGGGTGCATTTTTGCCTTTCTTCTTGCAATATTCGTATTGAATTGCTACTGAATGTGTCTTTTCTACCTCAATAAGAACACTGGCTCCCACCATCAACGCATTTATTCACATTTTCGGTGCAGCAAAATATAGTTTCAGAATTGCTTCAACCACAGAAAACACACCTACTAAACGGAGTTCCAGATTTGTTTGCAGTTAATTTGCTATTCTCTTCCACCACCTACCTCACCCAAGACTGAGGGTGTCTATTCAAATATTGTCTTGTTTTCTTTTCGTTCTTTCCTCAATGCGGTTATGGTAGTCATTGAAGTCCAACTGGGTTCATTGGTTTCAATTTTAGTTTTTTTTTTTAATCCTTTCCCATCCTTTCTGATTTTATTTTATTCTTGGAAAATGTAGAACGTTTTAAACATGGTTTTAAAAAAGTCAAAGTATGTACATTTTTTTTTTTAATTAGAGAAGTGTCATTCCCTCCCTTAACTCTTTTAGTCTGTGAGCATCTATTTTCCATTCAGGACTGGTAATCTCCCTTGTGGAAAGGTCACAACAAGGCTCCAGTTTGTGCCCTTGTTGAATGTAGGCAGAGGAGAGGGGAAGGGCTGTAGATTGGAAGGCCTCAAGTTCCACAGAATGACTGTGGATCACTCTGGTGGTGGTAGTAGCTTAGTCACTATGTCCTGTCCAACTCTTGCAACCCCATAGACTGTAGCCCACCAGGCTTCTCTGTCCAAGGATTTCCCGGGCAAGAATACAGGAGTGGGTTGCCATTAACTTCTCCAGGGGATTTTCCTGACCCAGGAATAGAACTCAGGTCCCCTGCATTGCAGGCAGATTCCTTACCCACTAAGCCACCAGGAAAGCCCATGGATCACTCTATTTATTGCCAATTCCCTGCCAGGGACTCCACTTTAAAACCTAAAGAAGCAGAACTTGGTAGGGAGATTTCTTCCATCATCTGCCACCTGGGGTTTGGTGGAGAAAGAAAGGAATGAGTATCTGGGCAGAGTTGGTAACCCTACATCTGTTTTCATAATTTTCTCAATTCAGCAAGGCTTTTAATTTTCCTGGATCAACCCCTCCAAAGTCACGTCACTTGGGATTTAAAAAAAATTATTTATTTGATTTGCCTTCCGTGGTGGCTCAGTGGTAAAGAATCTGCCTGGCAATGCAGGAGACATGGGTTCAATTCCTGGGTCGGGAAGATTCCCCTGGAGTAAGAAATGACAACCTGCTCCAGTATTCTTGCCTGGGAAATCCCATGGACAGAGAAACCTGGAGGGCTTACATGGAGTCACAAAAGAATCAGACTCAACTTAGCAACTAAACAACAACAATTTATGTTATTATTTATTTGGCTGCACTGGGTCTTAGTTGTGGTATGCAGGATCTTTTTTCTTTTTTATGTTTTATTTTATTTATTTATTTTTAAAATTAATTTATTTATTATAATTGGAATTACTTTACAATATTGTGGTGGTTTTTGCCATACATTGACATGAATCAGCCATGTACATGTGTCGCCCTGTCCCGAACTCCCCTCCCACCTCCCTCCCCATTCCATCCCTCTGGGTTGTCCCAGTGCACTGGCTTTTAGTGCCCTATTTCATGCATCGAACTTGGACTCGTCATCTATTTCACATATGGTAACATACATGTTTTAAATGCTATGCTCTCAAATCATCCCACCCTCGCTATCTCTCACAGAGTCCCAAAGACTGTTCTTTACATCTATGTCTCTTTTGCTGTCTCTCATATAGGGTCATCGTTACCATCTTTCTAAATTCCACATATATTCGTTAATATACTATATTGGTGTTTTTCTTTCTGACTTACTTCACTCTGTATAATATGCTCCAGTTTCATCCACCCCATTCGAACTGACTCAAATGCATTCTTTTTAACAGCTGAGTAAGTTCCATTGTGCATATGTACCCAAACTTTCTTATCCATTCATCTGCTGATGGACATCTAGGTTGCTTCCATGTCCTAGCTATTGTAAACAGTGCGTGCAGGATCTTTTAACTGTGGCATATGAACTCTTAATTACTTTTGGCATGTGAGATGTTGTTTCCTGACCAAGGATGGAAACTGGGCCCCCTACATTGGAAGCTGGAGTCTTAGCCACTCATTGGACCACCAGGGAAATCCCCACCTAGGGCATTATTATCTAATATTATGGATATTGGGTCAATATATATCCTTGAAATACTATACAGGGGAGCAACAAGTATAGAATATCAAAGGTCTCTCTCCAAAATTATCATCTTTCTTGACCACATTTACCAATATTAGTTTCATTTACATCTTTTCTACTTTTATCAAGTATAGTTACTTTTATTTTATTTTATTAATTTATTCTTTTATCTTCATGCTATGTTCCCTCTACTGTCTTAAGCAAAATTAAGCAAAATACATAAGTTAATTAAATATTTTTTTTCATAGTTTAAAATTATTCCTTTAAATCTATCAAATCAGGCAGGCTGAGCATGTTATTCAAATTCTCTATATTTTGTTTATTTTGGGAACTCAGTGACATTTTTCAGATAGATATCTGTTAAACTGCATCTTGTGTCCTTCTATTTCCTAAAGCCTTTTACTATAAAAAGGAAATTGTCAGTTCAAAATCCTACAGGGTTAAGGGACTTTCCTGGTGATCTAGTGGTTAAGACTCTTTGCTTCCAATGCAGGGGCCACAGGTTTGATCCCCAGTTGGGGAACTAAGATATCACATGCTGCACGATGTGGCAAAAAAAAAAAAAAAAAAAAAATCCTACAAGGTCAAGCCATTAACGTGAATAAATAAAGCTTGTTACAATGAATTAGAGGATGCCTTCCCAGTCAATAGAGGTGACATTACCTAGCTCCATTTACCATTTTTCATGGGAAAACACTGGCCATGACTATAGCATTTTCTAATTTTTTAAGAGAAAACAAAAAAAAAAAATCTAGATTGTTCAGAAGTTGGCATTTAATCTAAAATTTATAAAGCACAGAATGGGAAAAAGAAGAGATGTATTGGTGCCATAACTGCCCATTTTCTGCCACTGTGTAGCCTATGTTTAGACAAATATCATTCATAAATACATATCCACATTGCTGTTCTTCAATTGCTAAGTTGTGTGAGACTCTGCAATGCCACAGACTGCAGCACTCCAGGCTTCCCTGTCCTTCACTATCTCCTAGAATTTGCTGAAACTACTGTCCATTGAGTCAATTATGTCATCCAATCATCTCACCCTCTGCTGCCCCATTCTTTTGCCTTCAACTTTTCCCAGCATCAGGGTCTTTTCCAGTGAGTCAGCTCTTCACATCAGGTGGCCAAAGTATTGGAGCTTCAGCTTCAGCATCAATCCTTCCAATGACTATTTAGGGTTGATTTCCTTTAGGATGGACTGGTTTGATCTCCTTGCAGTCCAAGGAACTCTCAAGAGTCTTCTCCAACACCACAGTCTGAAAGCATCAATTCTTTGGTGCTCAGCCTTCTTTATGGTCCAACTCTCACATCTGTTCATGACTACTGGAAAAACCACATACCTACATAAAATGCTAGCAAATCATTTACAACTTGGAAAATAGCTAGTTTATTCTTTCAAGATAGTTTTAATCAATATATATATGCCCAAATCTGAAGTAGGATTTTACAAATATGAATCAAGGTAAAATTTGCCACATGAAGGAAAAATAATACACATCTTATCTTTCCCTCTAGACCATCTGGCTTTGAATAAAATAAGCTGCTGGATGTTGACGTTATGGCTCCTGGTGAGTTGGTATTGGGGATTCTCTTTCTCTTCCAGACTGGAGTTGGGCTCTTAGGGAATTTTTCACTCCTTTATTTTTATATGTTGACCTTGTTTACAAAACACAGTCAGAGGCCCACAAATGTAATTCTCAAGCAATTGACCTTAGCCAACTCCCTGGTCCTTTTCTCTAGGGGAATCCCTCAGACACTGGATGCTTTTGGTTTGAAACATTTCCTGGGAGAAGCTGAATGTAAGGTTAGCTTTTATACTCACAGAGTGGCCCGGGGGGTTTCCCTCTGTACCACCTGCCTCTTGAGTGGCTTCCAGGCTATCACAATCAGCCCTAGTAATTTCAGCTGGGCAAAACTCAAACTTGAAGCTCCAAAATTTGTTCAACCTGCCTGTTCCCTCTGTTGGATTGTTCATCTCCTGATAAATGTTGTTGTGCCCATGAAACTGACTCACCAGATAATTACTGCAAATGTAACAGAAAATCAAAGTTTTGGATTGTGTTCTGCAAAAATGCCTGATTCATTTTTGACCTCAATCTATGCATTCCTGTTTCCTTTCCTTGATATGTTGTGTTTGGTAACCATGGGTTGGGCCAGTGGTTCCATAGTGCTCTTCCTGCAAAGACATAAGCAGAGAGTCCGGTATATTTACCACAATAGTCTCTCTCCCAGAGCATCCCAGGAGGCTTTTGCCATTCGCACTGTCCTGCTTCTGGTGAGCTCATTTGTTTCCTTTTATTCTCTCTCCTCCGTCTTATCACTTTATATGACTTGCTTTGTCAACCCCAACTTGCAACTAGTAAATGTCAGTGCATTCCTGGCTGCTTGTTTTCCAGCTCTCAGCCCCTTTGTGCTCATCAGCTGTGATACTCAAATCTTCAGAACCTGCCTTGTTATTTGTGGTAAAACAAAAATCTCCAAATAGTCCTTTTACAAATAGCTACCACTCATTCAACACTTTTTAAGCACTCAATATTTGGTGACTGAGTTTAACTATAGACTCATCTAAAATGTATTATTTTTCAATGTGATTTGTGATTTAGTTTAATTTTCTATATGCCTTTGTATTTTCTCTTTGCATATTGTCTTTCAATGCAGCCAATATGTTTTCCTCTACCCAAGAAAAAAGGGATCACTTCTGTTGACACTTGGCATTATCTTATATGACAGGGAGCTATTAATAATTCCAGTGGAAGACCTACTTGATACTATTCTTGCCCTACTACATATAATTTGATTTAGCTTTTTAAGGCCTCATCCTTAAAATGGATCAGCTAAGGACCAGCAGGCACTTGAAGAAGTATTCTATCCTGAAACAAAGACAAAGACAAACAGATAGGGGAAAATAATGTGGAAGAAAAAGAATATTAAAGAAGTAAGCTAAAATTTTACAATTTGTGAGCAATATTGTTGGTGAGATATGAAACTCAGTTACATGCATAAGGCAAGGGTAGTATGCTATCAAAAGAATGATAGAAGACCAAAAAGACTACTGGGACTTATAAACATGACAGAAGAGGTGAAGTATTCAGTAGGGTGGTAGGAAATTAAAATGGAGGAACCTCTAGGAAATTGGACGAAGGGATAAGAACATTCAGTTCAGTTCAGTTCAGTCTCTCAGCCGTGTCCGACTCTTTGCGACCCCATGAATCGCAGCATGCCAGGCCTCCCTGCCCATCACCAACTCCAGGAGTTCACCCAAACTCACGTCCATCAAGTCGGTGATGCCATCCAGCCATCTCATCCTCTGTCATCCCCTTCTCCTCCTGCCCCCTGGAAGAAGGGATAAGAACCTTACAAACCTTAGAAAAGAAGCAGAAATGATATATGCACCCCTATGTTCATCTTAGTATTATGGAAACAACCTTCGTGCCTATTAATGGATGAATGGATAAAGATGTGGGAGATTCATAGATACACAGGAATATTATTGAGCCATAAAAAGGTGAAATCCTGCCCTTTGAGACTGCATGGATGGACCTTGAGGGAATTATGCCAAGTGAAATAAATCAGACAGAGAAAGACAAATAACATATGGCTTCATGCATATTGTGGGATATTAAAAAAAAGAATCAAAAAGCAAATGAACAAGCCAAATCAAACTAAATGTGTAGACATAGAGAGCAGAGTGGTGGTTGCCAGAGGGGAAGGAGTAGGTTGGTGGGTGGGAGAAGGTGAAGTGGTTAAAAGGGGTGTCTGGCTTGACCACACTGACTCCATTTTGTCAGCTCATTCTCAGACTCACAGTCCTACCCTCTTCCCCTTCTGAATGACTGAACTTTAGCCTCCTCACAAGGAATGCACCCAAGCCAGATAAGTTCTCTATCAATTTTTACCCTTGCCTTCATCTAGTAGGCAAATAGATGAATGCTTTGCTGGTGCCGATGGTCAGTGGTCATGAGACCCATCAGAGGGAGGAAAAAAAATCTCCCATTCCTGTCAGTGTGGGTGTACTTTTTACTTGGTAGTCAAATTCTATTTTTAGCTTTGACTCCTTTAAATTACCCCACACCCTTTTTGATGACATGGAGTGTGGCTGTGAATGCTTCTGGATCATCCATCCACCAGATCTTTCCTGCCTGTATGTAAGTTAACCACAATGTACTTTATGTAAAATTGCACTTTATGTAGTGGCCTGCTTAATATTCCAGTCTCAAAGTTTCTTCTCAGTTCAGAGACTATTACTCAATATCTTCACTTCCCCACAGGTGGTCAACTGTAGAGTCATGGATGGAAGCTAAATTTTTGGTGGTAAGGAGGCCTAAGTGCATACAGAAACAGAAATATAATGTTATACACATGAAACATAATGTTATAAACCAATGTTACCTGGAGTTAAAAAAAAAGAAAGAAAAAATAATGGCCCCAAACTTCCCAAATCCAGGAAAATAAATGACATCAAGATTCAAGAAGCCATAGAGACTCAAAATAGGATGAATCCAAAGTAATCCACAGTGAGATCATGGTAACCTGAAAGAATATGCATATAGAAGATACACAAAAGAAAATGAGAAAGACAGCAGACCACATCACTACACACACACACACACAAATCAATGAAACAGAAAGGAAGGCAGCAAGAAGGGAAAAGTGACAAAAAAGCTGTAAGACAAACAGGAAACAATTAACAAAATGACAATAGTAAGTCCTTCCCTGTTAATTATTACTTTAGATAACAATGGATTAAACCTCCCTATCAAAAGACAGAGTTGTTGAAAGAATAAACAAAAAAGATCCAACTATGTTTTATCTACAAGAGATTCAATTTAAATTTAGACACACAGAAGCTGAAAGTGAAAGTATGGAAAAAGACATACCATGCAAATTAAAAATGAAAGCATGGGAGTTGTTTACTCACTAAGTTGTGTCCAACTCTTTGCAACCTCATGGATTCTAGCCTGCCAGGTTCCTGTGTTCATGAGATTTCCCAGGCAAGAACACTGGAGTGAGTTGCCATCTCCTTCTCCAGGGGATCTTCCTGACCCAGGGATCGAACCCACGTCTCCTGCATTGGCAGGGGGATTCTTTATGGCTGAGCCACCAGGGAAGACCCAAAGCATGGGTGGCAATACTTTAATTACCTAAAATAGATTTTGTCCAAAATTCAAGTAGGGCATAAAAATATCAAGTGAAAACACCTGGACATCTATTGCCTTGTTATAATGATTCTTAGTAGCTCTCAGTCTCTTCTGACACATATACATGTAAATAAGAGGTGTAGGAGGTGTATGTATGTATTTTACATTTTAAAATTTTTTATTAAATTATTTTTTTATTTTTGGCTGTTCTGGGTCTTTGTTGCTTTGCATGGGCTTTCTCTAGTTGTGGAGAGGAGGGGCTTCTCTCCAAATGTGGTGCACTGGCTTCTCGTTGCGGTGGCTTCTCTTGTTGTGGTGCACAGGCTCTAGGGCACTCAGGCACAGTAGTTGTGGTGCACAGGCTTAGTTGCTCCACAGCATGTGGATTGTTCTTGGACCACGTATCGAACCCATGTACCCTGCATTGGCAGGCAGATTCTTATCCACTACACCACCAGGGAAGTCCTGTATTTGACATTTTTAACAGGCATAGAATATTGTTAAAAATCTGGCATACATAACTTTGCCCCTGTTCATACACTCATACATATACAAACACTGCTGCTGCTAAGTCGCTTCAGTCATGTCCGACTCTGTGCGACCCCATAGACGGCAGCCCACCAGGCTCCCCCTTCCCTGGGATTCTCCAGGCAAGAACACTGGAGTGGGTTGCCATTTCCTTCTCCAATGCATGAAAGTGAAAAGCGAAAGTGAAGTCGCTCTGTCGTGCCCAACTCTTAGCGACCCCATGGACTGCAGCCTACCAGGCTGCTCTGTCCATGGGATTTTCCAGGCAAGAGTACTGGAGTGGGTTGCCATTGCCTTCTCCATACAAACACTTTCTATATCAAATTTCTATATCAAAAAGTTTAAAATTTCAGCACAGATAAATTCTTTATAACTAATGAATATATTTTAAAAGTATATAATTGTGTAAGTACAACCCAAGAAATAGAAAACACAAAGTAACTTTAAATCCTTTTATCAACTTATCTCTTCATCTTCCTGTCTTCCTGTAGTTTCCACATTCCTGAATTTATCATATTTGTTTTTTATTATGTACCACTTATGCACAAAATATCACTTGTTTAGCCTCTTTTTAAAGTTTTATGAATGAAATTATATTGTATATATATATATATAACTCTTTGCTCATCATATTTGTTAAATTCAGTAATTTTCACTGCTGTGCACTGTCCTGCTGTATAGGTACTCCACAACTAATTATCCATTCCTCTTCTGATGGGCATGTTTCATTTCTGGATTTGTCATTGCAGTGAAATGAAAACAGTGAAAGCAATGTAGTGAAATCAATGCTGCTGATTTTGATGACAGTGAGAATTTTGATGAAACCAATTCAGTTCAGTTCAGTTCAGTCGCTCAGTAGCGTCCGACTCTTTGCGACCCCATGAATTGCAGCACGCCAGGCCTCCCCGTCCATCACCAATTCCTGGAGTTTACTCAAACTCATGTCCATCGAGTCAGTGATGCCATCCAGCCATCTCATCCTCTGTCGTCCCCTTCTCCTCCTGCCCCCAATCCCTCCCAGCATCAGAGTCTTTTCCAATGAGTCAACTCTTCGCATGAGGTGGCCAAAGTATTGGAGTTTCAGCTTTAGCATCAGTCCTTCCCGTGAACACCCAGGAAACCAATTAGGGTGAAGCAAAAGAGAGACTTTTGGAAGAGAAACACACCAACCAACAAAAAAAGGTCAGAAAAGAAAATCCTTTTTTTTTTTTTTTTTTTTAAGGAATGCTTAGACTTTTATTCTGAAATTACAATAAGAGAGAAATTTTATCTTCTCCCCTAATACTATACCCATTAACTGTTCATCTATTTTTATCTACCATTTCAGATAAGAAAAAAAGTCTGACAGAAGAAACTATATATATTTTGGTTCAGCATTGCAACTGGCATAGGTCCTGCCTAAGAAATGAAACTTGATTTTGTATATTTAGAATATTTTAAAATGCAATGATCATTTTTGGAAATAAAACAAGTAGTTTTCTGACTGACTAATTACATCATCTCAAACAGATTCCATCCCTTATCTGACCCATAAGATAGGACATCCGATTCCCTAATTCTGGGCTCTGCTGAAATCTACCTGCCCCTACCAGTGGGAATTTATTTCTTTAGTCCAGGGTTTTCAAAATCATTTGCTCAAGTTTCCTTAACATCATAGAAGAGTGGAAGCCTACCTCAGCCATTCCGTGACTGGCTGTTACTTTGATTTCTTTTTTATTTTTCAAGATTATGCTGATTTGCATTCTTTCCCATAAAACATCTTTGATTCATTATAAAATATCCAAATCTTTTGGCAGATAAATTTCAAGTCTTTTTCTGCATATTAAATTTGATTCTCTGACAAGATGAAATGACACTATTCTATTTTCGAGGTAATGAAACTGGATTATTGTCTGCTCAGTCACGTCATTCATTATCAAAACACACAGTCACGATTTCCCAGGCACATATAGTGGTTGGTAGATAATCAAACTAAAAAACTAACATGCCAAGTTAGATAACATTGTACTGTTTTTCAATTCCAGCTGGACAGTGTCCCATTTTCACAATCACCATGGTACACACACAAAAGAAAAACCTATCAGAAAAAACATCTCACAAATACTGTCATGTTCAGTTACTGACATTAATAGAAATACACAAAGACACAGACCTCAAGTCTCTGTTCTTCTCACAGGTCCCCATGGTCACATCCGTTCATGACCATTTATCGTTGCTTCCCAACAGTGGCATATAATCTTTAATACAAACCACCTTGAAAGTGAAAGTTGCTCAGTTGCGTCCAACTCTTTGCGACCCCATGGAGTATACAGTCCATGGAATTCTCCAGGGAAGAATACTGGAGTGGGTAGCCATTCCCTTCTCCAGGGGATCTTCTCAACCCAGGGATCGAACCCAGGTCTCCCACATTGCAGGGAGATTCTTTACCAGCTGAGCCACCAGGGAAGCCTAGGAAACAGAGATTCATATTTGCAGAAACTATCCCATCAATATAAACAACTCTACAGTGCTCCAGACATCGAATTGCATCCACAGGCTCACCTAAGGCAATACACACTCATCTTTTCAACTGCCAGACCCTGCTCCAGTCTTTCATACCCAGGCAAGCTTGTCGTGGCCCAGCTCAGGGTCATTTCCACAACTTTTACCCCAGATGCCTCAGCTCACTGAGGCCTAAGCCCCCTAACTGAGAGACTCAATTCCTAGGTAGGTTGACAAGAAGTCCAAGGTCCCAGAGGAGGAGATAGGGGTCTGGAGTTCTCAAGGAGGAGAAAAGGACAAACATTTTGTTCTTTAAGCCCAGAGCTGATGATTGCACAACAAAACAACTCATCTTGCTCAAGGATATGTTCTCCCTTAAACTCTGTACCAATGATAATATAACAACAATGTATCCTGCTTGTGGACATATTTCTCCTTCTTGAGAACCTTCTGACTAATCCTGTCATCTTAAAATATATATTATATCTCTGTTCATTTCCAAGACAAACCATTCAATATCAGTAATCCAAGTCTATGCCCTGACCAGTAATGCTGAAGAAGATGAAGTTGAACGGTTCTAATGAAGACCTACAAGATCGTCTAGAACTAACACCCCAAAAGATGCCCTTTTCATTATAGGGAACTGGAATGCAAAAGTAGGAAGTCAAGAAATACCTAGAGTAACAGGCAAATTTGGTCTTAAAGTACAGAAGGAAGCAGGGCAAAGGCTAACAGAGTTTTGCCAAGAGAACGCACTGGTCATAGCAAACACCCTCTTCCAACAACACAAGAGAAGACTCTACACATGGATATCACCAGATGGTCAACACCGAAATCAGACTGATTATATTCTTTGCAGCCAAAGATGGAGAAGCTCTATACAGTCAGCAAAAACAAGACCGGGAACTGACTGTGGCTCAGATCATGAACTTCTTATTGCCAAATTCAGACTTAAATTGAAGAAAGTAGGGAAAACCACTAGGCCATTCAGGCAAGACCTAAATCAAATCCCTTATGATTATATAGTGGAAGTGACAAATAGATTCAAGGGATTCAATCTGATAGACAGAGTGCCTGGAGAACTATGGATGGAGGTTTGTGACATTGTACAGGAGGCAGAGATCAAGACCATCCCCAAGAAAAAGAAATGCAAACAGGCAAAATGGTTGTCTGAGGAGGCCTTACAAATAGCTGTGAAAAGAAAAGTGAAAGGCAAAGGAGAAAAGGAAAGCTATACCCATTTGAATACAGAGTTCCAAAGAATAGCAAGGAGAGATAAGAAAGCCTTCCTCAGTGATCAATGCAAAGAAATAGAGGAACACAATAGCATGGGAAGATTAGAGATCTCTTCAAGAAAATTAGAGATGCCAAGGGAACATATTATGCAAAGATGGGCACAACAAAGGACAGAAATGGTAGGGACCTAACAGAAGCAGAAGATATTAAGACAAAGTGGCAAGAATACACAGAAGAACTATACAAAAAAGATCTTCATGACCCAGATAATCACGATGGTGTGATCACTCGCCTAGAGCCAGACATCCTGGAATGCGAAGTCAAGTGAGCCTTAGGAGGGCTGATGGAGGTGATGGAATTCCAGTTGAGCTATTTCAAATCCTAAAAGATGGTGCTGTGAAAGTGCCGCACTCAATATGCCAGCAAATTTGGAACTCAGCAGTGGCCACAGGACTGGAAAAGGTCAGTTTTCATTCCAATCTCAAAGAAAGGCAATGCCAAAGAATGCTCAAACTACCACATGAGTGCACTCATCTCACACGCTAGTAAAGTCATGCTCAAAATTCTTCAAGCCAGGCTTCAACAGTACGTGAACCATAAATTTTCAGATGTTCAAGTTGGTTTTAGAAAAGGCAGAGGAACCAGAGATCAAATTGCAAACATCCATTGGATCATCGAAAAAGCAAGAGAGTTCCAGAAAAACATCTATTTCTGCTTTATTGACTATGTTAAAACCCTTGACTGTGTGGGTCACAACAAACTGTGGAAAATTCTTAAAGAGATGGGAATACCAGACCACTTGACCTGCCTCTTGAGAAATTTGTATGCAGGTCAGGAAGCAACAGTTAGAACTGGACATGGAATAACAGACTGGTTCCACATTGGTAAAGGAGTGTGTCAAGGCTGTATATTGTCACCCTGCTTATTTAACTTATATTCAGAGTACCTCATGAAAAATGCTAGGCTGGATGAAACACAGGCTGGAATCAAGATTGCCAGGAGAAATATCAATAACCTTAGATATGCAGATGACACCACCCTTATGGCAGAAAGCGAAGAAGAATCAAAGAGCCTCTTGATGAAAGTGAAAGAGGAGAGTGAAAAAATTGGCTTCAAGCTCAACATTCAGAAAACTAAGATCATGGCATCTGGTCCCATCACTCCATGGCAAATAAACAGTGGAAACAGTGACAGACTTTATTTTGGGGGCTCCAAAATCACTGCAGATGGTGACTGCAGCCATAAAATTAAAAGATGCTTGCTTCTTGGAAGGAAATTTATGACCAACCTAGATAGCATATTGAAAAGCAGAGACATTACTTTGCCAACAAAGGCCCATCTAGTCAAGGATATGGTTTTTCCAACAGTCGTGTATGGATGTGAGAATTGGACTATAAAGAAAGCTGAGCGCCAAAGAATTGATGCTTTTGAACTGTGTTGTTGGAGAAGACTCTTGAGAGTCCGTTGGACTGCAAGGAGATCCAACCAGTCTATCCTAAAGGAAATCAGTCCTGAATATTCATTGGAAGGACTGATGTTGAAGCTGAAACTCCAACACTTTGGACACCTGATGCAAAGAACTGACTCATTTGAAAAGACCCTGATGCTGGGAAAGGTTGAAAGCAGGAGGAGAAGGGGACGACAGAGAATGAGATGGTTGGGTGGCATCACCAACTCAATGGACATGAGTTTGAGTAACCTCCAGGAGTCGGTGATGGACAGGAAGGCCTGGTGTGCTGCAGTCCGTGGGGTTGCAATAAGTCTGACACGACTGAGCAACTGAACTGAACTGAACTACTCCTGTC
Source organism: Bubalus bubalis (assembly GCF_019923935.1). Lineage (NCBI taxonomy): Eukaryota > Metazoa > Chordata > Mammalia > Artiodactyla > Bovidae > Bubalus > Bubalus bubalis. The sequence continues at coordinate 51,514,537 of NC_059174.1, forward strand.
AGCTTAAAATGTAAATTGTGGGAGTGGGCGTAGTAAGACCTTTACAATCTTGAGACATTCTTTTGATTTATTGTAATGACCAAAGTATATAGCTCCCTTGCTAAGACTAGCAAGGGGGGTACTCTCCGTCCACTTTCTGATGCCTATGTCAGAAGCTTTCTCTGTCCCTTTTCATACTTTAATAAAACTCTGCTACACAAAAGCTCTTAAATGATCAAGCCCGGTCTCTGGTCCTGAAACTAAATCTTTTTCGGAGATCACAAATCCGACATCGTTCAAGGTAAGCTATCATAACCCCCATCTCCACCTGCCCTGGACTTGAGAATGTCTTCCTCGATCTTCGTTGACAACTTCTTAACTTTCCCTCAGCCACGCCAAAGACAACGAAGCCATTAGGTTCGGCCAATACTCTTCTCTCTCCGGCAAAGATCAGAAATTCAGATTGGCTTTAGAAAAGGCGCCCGTGACAGGCGGAGCCAAGTTGCATGCTGGGATGAAGGTCCAGGTTCCCATCTTCCGGGGGATTCGCTGTCCCCGGACTACATTTCCCAGAAGTCTTTCGGCACAAATCCTCTCCAGGCGGGGCGAGTTTGCGGAGAGCGCTTCGAAGCGCTGGGCTAGAGCCTCTGAGGATTTTCGGGCTCTTATTTCCCATGAACCTCTGGGCCTAAACTAACCTCAGTCTCTGGGTCTCTTTCCGGTGTCTTCGAGATTTTTGGACTCTGCGCGGTGAGTTGGACGCGTTGGAGAAAGTGGTCAGCCCCCAATCAGGGTGGGAGGGCTCAGCGGACTTCTCCAGCGCCCTGTCAGAAACGGCAGTGAGAGGGGGGAGGCGCTCGAGGTGAGAAGGCCCGGCGGCTGACAGGTTGTGTGGTGTCCGGAGCCTCAAGCCTGGTGTGTGAGCGAGAGTCTGAGAAAAATGGTGTGTGACAGACGGCGTGACAGAGCTAGAGTGTGTCTCCCTAACGGTGTGGGAGATTGGGACTGTGTGACAGAGTGACGAGGTGCGTGGTCTTGTGGGTACGTGTGGTTTGCTTTGGCGGACGCTCTAGGTTCCCTCAGTCGCTGCCTGAGTTAAGTGACCACAAGAAAAGGAGCCCTGTATTAAGCCCTAGAATGTGTGTTTCCGGCAAGAAGACACAGGTCGAGTCTTGAGATGAGAATTTTACAGTTTTACATCTGGAAGTCCCCTGGGAAGATGTGTACGATTCCTCTTTGCGGGGCCAGCTTCACGTGTCAGCACCGCTGCAACCAGACCTCTGTCCCCAGGAATTGCTCTCAGCTGAGTTGCAGCTTCCCCTTTAATTCCGTTTGTTTGTGTGTGGACGACGGCAGATGTGCCCCCGGAGAGTGTTTTGTTTGTTTTTAGTTAGGTCTATCTGTGTTCCAAGGAATTCTGGTGTCTCACGATTTCTTCTCATCCCTTCTCGCCGTCCCTACCGACCCCCTCACCCCCACCTCCTCCGCCACCCCCGGTGCTGCTGGGCTTCTGAGACGACCCTGAGACGTAGGAAATAACGGTTGCATATTTTTTGTTGCATACTTAGAAATCAAGGTTCAGATGAATTTGTCTTTCTTTTTTTAATTCATAGTTCCCTTTGTTTCTTATCTCTCTCTGCTTCTCTTTTTTAAGTCTTTATTGAATTTGTTACAACGTTGCTCCTGTTATATGTTTTGGGTTTTTTGGCCAGAGGGATCGAGCTCACACTCCCTGGATTGGAAGGCGAAGTCCTAACCATTGGACTGCCAGGGAAGTCCCACCTTTGTTTATAATTATGAGAATTTTTGTTTTCCTTGACGTTAAATATCTCCATTAGTAGTGTCTGTCCTGGGCCTTCTGGTGAATGACCCACCACGCTGATGCAGCCCTTTCCCCAGAGACCCCCTATTGTCCTTCTCCTCAGTCAGTAGCCATCTGTTCATATGGCAAATTGTTCAAATCCTCGGATGCATTGGAAGACATTTTTCAAGGATTATATCCAAATGTTTTAAATTGACCATTCAGTGAAGAATGAGAATGGTGTAGCCACACTGGTTAAGTATCTACTCTGTAGGAAATATTGTTGTGTTTATGTGTGTAGATTGCCCTGCTCTGACTTTGAAGGGAAAAAATAATTTGTGTTCATTCACAGGAGAATCTTGACAGTGAAAGTGTCTCACTGTGCTACAGCTACAAGATGTTGAGGAGCTGGTAGGTGTCATTTGTTTCAGACCCACTGATTTTCAGTGTTGGGCCTGTTGGTTCAGTTTTCTTCATGACTGAATTCCCTATCACTCAATTTTTTACATTTGGAAATATCTTTATTTTTCTAATTGGGCTTCCCTGGTAGCTCAGCTGGTAAAAATTCACCTGCAATTCAGGAGACCCCAGTTTGACTCCTGGGTCAGGAAACTTCCTGGAGAAGGGATAGGCTGCTCACTCCAGTATTCTTGGGCTTCTCTGGCGGCTCAAGATGGAAAAGAATCTGCCTGCAATGTGGGAGACCTGGGTTCAATCCCTGGGTTGGGAAGATCCCCTGGAGAATAGAACAGCTACACACTCCAGTATTTGTGCCTGAAGAATTCCACGGACAGAGGAGCCTGGCAGACTACAGTCCATGGGGTCGCAAAGAATTGGACACGACTGAGCAACTTTCACTTTTATTTTTCTGATTTCAGAGTTAACACAGGTTTGTTGCAAAACATTCACCAATCTGGGAAATGTATAGAAAAGGAAGTTAAAATTATATCCCATAATCATTCTTATTATTTTGATGTCTTTTTATTCAGTTGTTTAAGTTAGGACAGGCTCACTTCAGCACACCTGGACTAAAGCTTCTTTTTCCTTCTGCAGCTCTGGCTTTTCTGGACTCTGTGCTTCACCAATAGAGGAACTCTATGGAGCACTAATTAGTTCCTGGGATTCTAGAACCATGACTGACGTAAGTTGGTCTTTCTCCTTGACATGTTGTGATGTTTAGGTCATGTGGATCTTTTCCTGAATTACCCTAAAGCTTTCTACTTAATAGAACCCCCTCCTTGAACCTCCTTCTCAGTTCTTCCTGTTCCAGTAAAGGGTGATGCCAAATATCCCAGCGTCTGCCCTCTGTGCCATTTCCAATCAGCACCATCGTATTCATCAACCACTTAACTCAACATCTCCTGTGGCTCAGTCTTCCATCAAGAGCAGTGAAGGGATGGAGTCCTCTAAGGGAAATATTTGAGCATCTGTCCAAGAATAACACAAAGAAATATACTGAACAATCAGTTCGCTTTTATTTATATACTAGGAAAACCAGCAGTAGGTTGAGTTCATCATCTTTCAAAGGCATGAAGAGGATTCATATAAGAGGAGGAAAGAGGAGAGAATGAAGACTTCAGACCTGTGGAAAGCACCAGTTTTCCTTTTGCAAGCCAAGATGCTGATTAATTCATGTTCTATCTAGGAAAAAAAAAAGGATGAAGTTTCCTCAATAGTTTTCCTTTTTCAGGCTAATATGCAGCTATCAAAGAAGCGGGTCAGGGTGCTCTGCCCTTAGCCAGCTGAATGGTCACCCATGGGAAGAGTTTCAATTGTGTATTCTCTGGTAGAGCTTTGGTGTTTAACTGGCACAGATCCATATCAGGCTGTCTTAAGTCTTGCCTTTTGTTATTACTTCCATCTTCGTTCAGCCAGGGCTGCCCCGTTTCCCTTATTAGGGTTTCTCATTCCCATGACAAGTCTGTGGTGTAATGAGTTAGTGATGAGGGTTCCTTTGGATCACACAGGAAAACTTGGAACTTCTACACAGACCTGAGTTTTCCAGAAAGATAACATAGAATATAGGATTTCTTAGTTTCAGCTTCAGTTTGTATGAGATCACATGTTTTGTAAACTTTCAGGATTAGAGTGGGGAGTAAGTGGTTCTTTCCAGGGATTCCCTTATCAATAAACACCAGTGTCAAAGTCCATTTTGTTATTGACCAGGTTATGACATCTGTGTCATGTCTGATCTTCTATCCGTATCTTTCAACTCGAGAACAAGGAATGTGTTAAGCGATGGATGGTTGATGGTACCACATAAGAAGAGGATCCAGATTCTTAAATACTGGATGATAACAGACTCCTGGAATTAAGAAAATCTTTAAAAGTTTTGTTCACCCTAAATGTATAATAGTTATTAATCTTGTACATTCATATGATGAACTGAGTTGCATCTGATAAAAATGTTTTATGTATTAAATTCATCACAATAAGAAAAAAATGCTAACCACAGGGAACTATACTCAGTATTTTATAATTACCTATAAAGGAAAAGAATCTGAAATCCGTGTGCTATATACCTGAAACTGCTGCTGTTGCTGCTGTCACTTCAGTTGTGTCCGACTCTGTGTGACCCCATAGACGGCAGCCCACCAGGCTCCCCCGTCCCTGGGATTCTCCAGGCAAGAACACTGGAGTGGGTTGCCATTTCCTTCTCCAATGCATGGAAGTGAAAAGTGAAAGTGAAGTCGCTCAGTCGTGTCTGACTCTTGGCGACCCCATGGACTGCAGCCTACCAGGCTCCTCCATCCATGGGATTTTCCAGGCAAGAGTACTGGAGTGGGGTGCCATTGCCTTCTCCAATACCTGAAACTAGCACAATATTATAAATCAACTATACTTCAGTAAAAAATTAATATAAGTTATAAGAAGAAAAAGGAAAATGCCTATGATATAGTCTAACAGAATGATTCACTTGAGGTTTAATGGTAATCTTTAATTTAATGGAAATCATTTTTCTAAAATAAGAGATTTTATAGTACATTTGGGAAAAGTGAGGTTTTTTTCATATTTTTTTAAAGGGACAAGATGGTGTAGCAATTCCTATATATAAAGAATTTATGAAGTGGGCACACAGCAGGTTGTATGTATGTATACACACCCATAAACATCCCTGTCCCTTCCCCCAACACACTTTTTATTTAATAGAGGAGAAACTAGGATTATTTTATGCATATCAGACAGATCTGGGCAGCTGAGTTATCTCACAGTATACAGGAAGTTCTTTCTGCGATAACAGGTTTCTTCTTGAACGTGTAGACACTCTGCTTTAATCATACTAATTTCCTTACTTTTTCCTACCCATCTGTTTCACAGGCTTTCAGCTGACTTGGTTGCTATATTTTTCTCTTCTTATAGGTTATCCTTCATACTTCTCTCTTTTTCCTCTTGGAAATATTTTTTAAATTTCTTTAATTTCACAAGTAATGAGTGGGTTTTTGGTTTTAGGGCGTGGTGACATTCAGGGATGTGGCCATTGACTTCTCTCAGGAGGAGTGGGAATTTCTGAACCCTGCTCAGAGGGACTTGTATGTGGATGTGATGTTGGAGAACTACAGCAATTTGGTCTCACTGGGTAAGGTCATATGCCTGAAATAATTTACTTTTCTATCTGCAACATCAGCTTTCTCCACAGGGAATTACAGGGCTCTTTTTGAAGAAATCAGGTGAATTTCTCCTTCATGTTCTCAAAATAATGCTTTGGTATTCATTGGCTTAGAAATGGGTTCATTGAGCACCTTGATCATCCCATCCCTCAGGGAGCTTCAGCCCTCCTCTGGCCTTTTCTGCAGTGGCGTCTCTTCAATGACCAAGGAGCTGGGTTTGTATTATGGGGCATATGTTTATTTCATAACTACTGTCAGAGAAACCACATTTCATACTGTGTTTAACATCAGCATTTCTACAGGTGATCTCTGTCCTTGCTAGTCATAGTGTGGTTCTTTTGTGTGAGGGACCATAGAAAGGCCAGAATAGAGTTAGTGAAAGAGAGAGTACCCAGAAGTGAGTGAGGGAGACAGGAAGAGCCCAGGTGACAGGCTGTGGTGTTGGTTTCGGGGAATAATGTGGATTGTTCTCTCAGTGATTAGAAGCCATGATTTGGTTTACATGGGGTTTTAACTTTTTTATTTTTAAGTGTTACACAAACACCTATCATCAGCTTCTTCCAGGGTTTGTTAGAAGTTGCAGCTTGTCAGGTCCTGCTCCAGCATCTGTATTTACTTATGGTCCCTGGTGATTTTTATTCACCTTAAAGAATTGCTCCCCTTTGTTATATTCTGACCCACATATGGGAAGTACAGCTAGAAACAAAATCCTGATACACTGTGGCTCTCAGAAGAACCTCTCTACTTTAATAGAGTGGTGGATTGAATGAACAGAAATTCATTGCATGCTAAGTGAACATGTTCCTTTACTTCCAACATATTTGAAGTTGAAAATTACAATCTAAACTTTGCACTTGACAAAGTTAAATCCTACACTGAGTTAAATCCTAGAAATGTCTCACAAAACTTGTTTTCACCTTAGCAAAATAACAACAGTAACAATAATAACATTAATAGTTAACATTATGCTTACTAAAAACCAGGCCCTGTACTAAGCAGAGCAAATACATGAATGTTTTTAACTTTTACAACATCCCCATGAGGTAAGTACTATTTTTAACCCTTTTTATAGATGAGATTACTGAGGCACATACACAGTTTAAATGATCTCCCAAGGTCACACAGCTGGTGGGGACACAGTGGCAACAGTTGAACCTAAGAAGTCTGGCTCTAGAATCTGTGTTTTAAAATCACCATTATGTGTTCTGTTTGCTCAAAAGAGGTAGAACCTGAATGAGCCTAAAACAAGGTCATTTTTCTACTTTATATGATCTCATGTTCTTCATTCCCACTATTTCGCTCTTCTCTGGAGTCTTTGTCAATATTATTTTTACCTTTATTGCAAATTTAACCAAATGTTTTGCACTTATAATTAAAAAAACAAAAAACAAATCTCTGCACCATTTGAGATTTCTTTTCCTGCAAGCAGACACTCCATTTCTAAGCCAGATATAGCAGCATTATTGGAGCAAGGAGAAGAGCCCTGGATAATTGGGGATGTGAGGAGGTGCAAGAAGTTAGATCCCAGGAAGGCAAAGGCAGGAGGGAGCTATCAGCCCAGGGAACAACCTCACAGGTCACACAGGAGGAGAAAGGGAACAGCTGGGATGGTGTTTGGAAGTTCCTTATGAAGGACCAAGGCCTGTGGAGTGAAGGCCTGACACCTGGGAGAAGATAGAGATCTCAGTTTGAGCTACCGGAGAAACTTCATCATGATCTCATTTCTGAGACTCCTTGTTTCTCTTCTTCTATTTCCCTCCCATTTCAGTGAGGAATTCTTTTTTGTTCTCATTGGAACTATTTTACTTATATGTTGGATATAGCTATTTTCCAGCTGTTTTGCATTTGTGTATGTGAATGAATATACATACTCGTTCATCAATTCACCACATATTTGGAGTTCCTACTCCTAGCCAGGCTGCATAGTGGGCACTATTAATACCATCAGGAACAAGATTGATAACTTGCTCATTCTTGTGTACTTTGTGTCATTGGGGAGAAACATAAATAAGTAAATAAATAGATAAATAGTATCATGTAATGAAACATGTTCATGAGAGGCAGGCAGCATAAGAGAACAGAAAATGATGGGAACTGATACAGCTAATTCAGATAAGGGGGTCAGGGAAAGCTTTTTTGAATAGAAATGTGAGGTCTAGAATCAGGTTATATGAATACCTGTGAACTGAAGGGCAAAGGCCCTGAAGGTGGTAAGGAACTTTATTGGAAGAACTCTAAGAAGGGTAGAGTTAGTAAAGGAGTGTGTGCTGGTCCTGGAGATAAGCACGGGTTAGATAATATACAGTTGTGTTGTTGTTTTCATAGGAATTTGGATTGTTTAGTTTCAGTCTGAAACCATTCATCTTTTCTTGATTTATATTCCTTATTTCTTGAATAAAAATTTACAATATTATGTTTCAAGTATATAGCAAAGTGATTCAGTTATACATATATATGTGTGTGTATATATATATATTTCAGATTGTATTCCACTATAGGTTATTACAAGATATTGACTATAGTTCCCTGTGCTATACAGTAAATGCTTATTGTTTTTCTATTCTGTGTATAGTAGTTTTGTTAATCCCATACTCTTAATTTCTTCCTCCCCAGACTTTCCCCTTTGGTAACCATAAGTTTCTTTTCTATGTCTCTGAGTCTGTTTCTGTTTTGTATATAGATTCATTTGTATTATTTCTTAGATTCCACATATAAGTGATGTCATATAATATTTGTCTTCCTCTGCTTGACTTACTTCACTTAGTATGATATTCTCTAGCACCATCCATGTTGCTGGAAATGGCAATATTTCATTCCTTTTTATGGCTAAGTAATATTCCATTGTGTGTATATATATCATATTCTCTTAAACCAGTTGTCTATTGATGGGCATTTGGGTTGTTTCCATGTCTTGGCTATTATAAATAATGCTGCTATGAACATGGGGTGCATGTATCTTTTTGAATTAGAGTTTTTGTCTTTTCAAGATATATGCCCAGGAGTGGGATTACTGAATAATAATAATTGCTCTATTTTTATTTTTTTAAGGAACCTCTGTTTTTGTTCTCCATAGTGACTGTACCATTTTACATTCCCACCAACAGTGTATGAGGGTTCCCTTTTCTCCACCCTGTCTCCAGCATTTATTACTTATAGACTTTTATGGTGGCCATTCTGACTGGTATGAAGGGGTGCCTCAGTGCAGTTTTGTTGTGCATTTCTATAGTAATTAGTGATGTAGAGCATTTTTTTATGTCCCTGTTGGCTATCTGTATGTGTTCTTTGGAGAAATGTCTATGTAGGTCTTGTGCCCGTTTTTTGATTGGGTTGTTTGTCTTTATTGATATTGAGTTGTATGAGCTGTTTGTATATTTTGGAAATTAACCCCTTTAATGAGACTTTTATGAGGAGGAACTTTGAGGCTATTAAATGTTGTATTCCTCTTCAAACTTTCAGTTTATTCATATGTTGGATTTCTAGTCAGTAGGTTGTAATTTGTTCTTCCCATTATTTATTTTGAAGCTCAAAATATATGAGCTGGTTCCAGAGGTGATCCATGGGAACCCTTTAAATAGTAGCTTCTGTGTCCTTTGGCATGTCTCCATCACACTTAGAGCACCTCCTTATTTTCTGACATAACTCCATGTTCCAGCCCTAAAGTCAGCCTTTTCTTCAAGGTGCCCTGGTTCCTTTTAGTTGAGTATGGTATTTAGAAGCCAGAATCTGAGTGCTAGATTTGCTCATTGCTGCTGGGGAATGGCTGTCCCTAGGCCCTCTCAGTGAACAGAGTAGGAAGAGAATATGTTTATATGCACGCATGCATATATGTACACACATTTACATCTATCCCATGAGTTCACATAGATGTCTCCAGTTCCTTTTCAACACTACAGGTTTCATTTAGTTTATTCACCTTCCATATTTCTAACTCCCTTTTCTGACAATGAAAAACATGGGTTCCATTATTCTTAATCTATTTATAGTTGACCCTTGAACAACATGGGTTTGAACCATGAAGGTCCACTTATATGCAGATTTTTGTCAAGAAATATACAGTAGACTCTCCGTTTCCACAGGTTCTACATCCATGGAAAAGGAGGGCCAACTATGGGACTTTGCATCCTTGGGTACCTGAGGTGGGTTCTGGAACCAGTCCCCCAAGATACCACCAAGGGATGACTGTATTTATTGATCAAACTCTCTGTGACTAACCAGTCTTCTGTTACCACTGCCACCACCACCTTGATCATGTGATTGCCTTTCTTATCCCACTTGGACTGTGACAACCCATGCCAAGTCACTCAGCACATGAACACGTGTCCTTACCTTGCTTGCATTCTGACTCCTGACATGAGAAAATCCTTTTACACTGTGACCGTCCTCGTGCCGGCTGACCTTCAGGTCCTGCTCTGGGCCTCATTTTATTAAAAACCGATCCTTGAGGATGCATTTTGAAAATATTCTGTGTGATGAGATGGAAAGTCTTCATTAAGCTCTTCTGCTGTATACTGAAGTATAGTGGTTACCTTGCAGGAAACTGCCTGTGTCATTGTTTGAATTATGAGTTAAACTAGCTGCTTTTTTCATGGAACACCCCCCCTTTTTTTTTCCTTGAAAGAATGACTGACAGGCACACTATGGTTGAAGGCTTGAATAGTTGGAAAACATTTTCTTCTTAATGAGCATGTCACTTTAAGAACAACTAAGAGTATTTATTGCCAATGATAAAATTTAAACTTTCAAGTAAAAATTAGAATTGTGTGAAGCTTATATCCATTATTTTGAGCTTTACAGCTTCCCAGTAACTATTTTTCTGATGAGGTAGATATATTTTTAACTTATGGTTTTCTTCGATATTATGTAATGAAATATGTCAGCATTTCAAATATCTGCAGAATTCAGTGAACCAGTATTTTTCAAATGACCAGTGCATGATATTACAGAATTATGCATGGATAAAAGAAAATCATCTAAAGTGCAATGGATTCTGTAACATAATATGAAAATTTCATGGGTGTGGTTGCATACTCTACCTTGGAACTAACCTTTTAAGAAACCATCACTTCTCATGTTTTACTATATCAAAGAATAGCATCCACTATTACCTAAACAAGCTCATAGAATATTCTGCTATTTTATAATTATATATCTGTTAGAGGCTGGATTTTCTTCATATGCTGTTTTCTTCAGTGCTGTTTCTTCAACCAAAATAGCATTGCCACAGTTTGAATGCAAAAGAATCCAGTTGTCCTCTGTTAAGCCAGATATTAAAGAGACTTACAACATATTTTAAGAAGTTATTCATTAATTTTTTGTTTTGGAATTTTTCTTCCAAATATGGTTACTTTTCATAAAATGTGTTATTTAACATTAATGATTTATCATTTTTAAATAAATTAATAACTTTTAATTTCTCAGTTTTAATTTCTAATATGGTTAATTTCAAAAGATATAACCTATATAAACAAAAGCTCTTTTGGGTCCTCAATGCTTTTTTTTTTTTTGAACATCTAAAAAGAAGTTAAACTTCTGTTCATTTACTATCACTGTTGAGCCTTAAACAAAAACATTCAAATACCAAGTAATTATAATGGAAGCTCAATTCTTATTTGTTGAACTACTTATTGAGGCTAAGTTGTACATAAGTGCACTCCTTTTAGTTTACATTTGGTCATCTCAAAGTAATTGTAATATTAGGTTGGTCAGTTTAAATACTGGCTTCCTTTTGGATATACACACAGTCTTCACATCCAAATGTTATTGTATACAAAACAACAAGAAATTATTAAATAAAATAGCAATAGTCAGTGCAGTTTAGGCCTGTGCCCAGTTATTGTTGATTAAAATTGCCTCCCACAATCATTTCCACTGTACTCATCCAACATTTATTAGCTTACCAAGGTATTATACAATCACCAATAGGCAAAAACACTAGATTTGTATACTTTGTATTTCAGATATACTTACACATGCACAAGCAAGGGATTCACCAATATTGAAGAGTATGAGTCTACTGAGACCAAAAAATTTGAAAACTATTGCTCCAGGGTATGGTTCTTACTTTCAATATATGGTCTTTGAGAGACCTCAAAGTAGATGCTTGGGAGTGTTCATTGAGGTCTATCCATTTGAACTGGGTTGACTTCCAGTGTGCAACTTCTAGAATCTCTGATTGTAGTCAATACCCCAGGCACCTTGTGAATGCATATTTGGTTACAGATCCAAGGAAGAACCCCTGCATAGGTTCCTGGGGCTCCTTTGCATGGCTTCTCCTTTGATAAACCTTGAATCACAAATTCCACTCACCTTAGCAGCCCTGAATTCAGATCCTAGTATCCTTTGCCCAGTGACTTGATTGGTGGAAGGGCACATTTTAGTTTAAGAGACTGTTTACAAAGGAAGATGATGAGGAACTTGTTAAAATGACCTTCGTGGAATCCTCCAGAAAACTGTCAAATCAGAACATGATGATGACAGAAAACAAAATTCTGTAAAGCAATTATCCTTTAATAAAAAATAAATTAAAAAAAAGGCCAAAAAAAAAAAAGAACAATGAGATCACAAGAGCTGAAAAATCACAACTGAATTTGTTTTTGGACAGGAGAGAGGCTTGTGTTTAGGAATTTACTAAGTCTCCTGATTCAGTTCACTTATGAGTATTATTTTCAATTTGTCTTTACCTCTAGTATAAAGGACTTTTTTTTCTGGTTAAGGGAATAAAATGTTGTGGTTTTCTTGTTTTCTTTCAGATTTGGAGTCGACATATGAGACAAAAAATACATTTTCAAAAAAGGACATTTTTGAAATAAATTTTTCCCAGTGGAAGATAAAGGAAAGAAGTAAAACCATTGAGCTCGAGGCATCCATTTTCAAAAATAACTGGAAGTGTAAGAGCAGATTCAAGGGGCTCCAGGGACACCAAGAGAGATTGTTCAGTCAAGTGATAATCAGCTATGAAAAAATGCCCACTTACAAAAAGCATGAATCTCTTATTGCACATCAAAGAACTCCTAATCAAGAAAAACCTTACATTTGTAAGGAATGTGGGAAGGCCTACAAACATGGCTCAAAACTTGTTCAACATGAGAGAATTCATATGGCTAAAAAACATTTTGAATGTAAAGAATGTGGGAAGGACTTTTTAAGTGCCTATCAACTCACTGTGCATCAGAGATTTCATACTGGTGAGAAACCTTATGAATGTAAGGAATGTGGGAAGACCTTTAGTTGGGGATCAAGCCTTGTTAAACATGAGAGAATTCATACTGGTGAGAAACCCTATGAATGTAAAGAATGTGGGAAGGCCTTTAGTCGTGGCTATCACCTTACTCAACATCAGAAAATTCATATTGGTGTGAAATCTTATGAATGTAAAGAATGTGGGAAGGCCTTTTTTTGGGGCTCAAGCCTTGCTAAACATGAGATAATTCATACAGGTGAGAAACCTTATAAATGTAAAGAATGTGGGAAGGCCTTCAGTCGTGGCTATCAACTTACTCAGCATCATAAAATCCATACTGGTAAGAAACCTTATGTATGTAAAATTTGTGGAAGGGGTTTTTGTTGGGGCTATCAACTTACTCGACATCAGATATTTCATACTGGCAAGAAACCCTACGAATGTAAGGTATGTGGGAAGACCTTTAATTGTGGCTCTAGTCTGGTTCAACATGAGAGAATCCACACTGGTGAGAAACCCTATGAATGTAAAGAATGTGGAAAGGCCTTTAGTCGTGGCTATCACCTTACTCAACATCAGAAAATCCATACTGGTGAAAAACCTTTTGAATGTAAGGAATGTGGGAAGGCTTTCAGTTGGGGTTCAAGCCTCATTAAACACGAGAGAGTTCATTCTGGTGAGAAATCTTATGAATGTAAAGAATGTGGAAAAACCTTTGGTAGTGGCTATCAACTTACTCGACATCAGATATTTCATACTGGTGAGAAACCCTATAAATGTAAGGCATGTGGGAAGGCCTTTAATTGTGGCTCAAGTCTGGTTCAACATGAGAGAATCCATACTGGTGAGAAACCCTATGAATGTAAAGAATGTGGAAAGACCTTTAGTCGTGGCTATCACCTTACTCAACATCAGAAAATCCATACTGGTGAGAAACCTTTTAAATGTAAGGAATGTGGGAAGGCCTTTAGTTGGGGTTCAAGCCTTGTTAAACATGAGAGAGTTCATACTGGTGAGAAATACTATGAATGTAGAGACTGTGGGAAGGTCTTCAATAGTGACTATCAACTTAGTGTTCATCAGAGATTTCATACTGGTGAGAAACCTTATCAATGTAAGGAATTTGGGAAGACCTTTACTTGTGGCATAAGCCATGTTCAACATGAAAGAATTAGTAATAATGATAAACCCTACAAATACAAAGAGTATGGGAAACCTTTATATGGACAGCCTATTCAAATGGGGCAGTTGATGCTGGTGAAACTTTATGACTGAAGAAATGTGAAAGAATGTGTTTGTGTATGTGTATAGACAACTTACTTAATGTGAGAAGTCTTACTCTTGAGAAACCTTTTGAATGTAGGGAATGTGAAAAACCCTAAACTGTATGGATAACTGATATCAGAAAATTCATATTAGTGAGGAATATTTTGAAAATGAGGACTATGAAAAGGCCTTTCGACTTCTGTATGATCTTGAACATCTATAATGATGTGAAGCCATTTAAATGTAGGAAATGTGTAAAGATCTTTAATTCATAATACAAAGTCTCATAAGCATTGGAAAAATTATGCTTGTCAGAAACTGTTAAAGGGATTTGGGAAGATTTTAAATTTAGTTTGGTTCTTGCATATCAGAGAATTCATACTGCTGTGAAATCCTGTGAATTTAAGGAGTATGGGAAGACTTGTAATCATGGTAAACATCTTAAAATACATCAGGGAATTCATCCTAATGAGAAGCCATTTGACTTAGAATTGTAGGAAGGCCTTTAGACAAGTGCTACTCCAGCTATTGTCCAGAGACGTTCTGCCAGTCTATAAAATGATTGCCTGTCAATCATGAGATAAATGCAGAAAGTGAGAGTAAATGTTTGGAAACTTTCATAGAAATTTGATATTGCCATAACATTATATTTTACAAAAGTATCAGTCAATGAATGATTGGAAATTAAAAATGAAAAGTTTGTCCTTCCCTCTATAAGTTGAGAGATAACATTCATACTTTAAAACAGGAGACAAGTTACAAAGTAACTTAATTAGAATAAGAAATTCTTCACTTGTCGGACAATGATTAGAGTAGCAGAATACTTAATACTTCATAAGATATGTATGATGTATACTTCATCAGACTTTGGTAAATCTGAATAAGGAAAAGTCAAGAAAGTTGGCAACATTGTAGAATCATTAATAAGAAAAGATATAATTAGAGATATGGAGTTTTTCTTTTTTTATTTAAGGCAACACAATCTATTTAAACATATTTGGATCAATAAGCAAAGGAAAAGACTGAAAAAAATTGCTCCAAGATCTCTTTTTTTAGAAACAATAGTTGGAAATTGTCATCTTCTTAGGTATCAATTTCAAGAGGAAAAAAATTTTTTTTTACTATCTCATCTGGATAACATATATATCTAGTAACAAAACTAAATGGAGATAGCCTCTAAAAAGCAAAAGCTAGATTAATTGAATTTCCGTGCATGCCTGTTCAGTTGCTTCAGTCATGTCTGACTCTTTGTGAACTCATGGCTGTAGCCCGACAGGCTCCTCTGTCCATGGAGATTCTCCAGGCAAGAATACTGGAATGGGTTGCCATGCCCTCCTCCAGGGGAACTTCCTGACCCAGGTAAATGCAAAATTTTTAATTAAAATACCAGTAAGCAGAATCCAGATGTAAGATTGCACAATAGAAAATAATTTTTATGGAATATCCAAGCCCCAAATTTTCTGGTTTAAATGGAAATATAGGCTAAATGACCAAAAAAAAAAAAAAAAAAAATCAGTATAAGTTTAATTCATTCTGATAGTTCATCTTAGATTTGTGTGACTTTTAGAGTAGGAAATTACACGCAATGACTTAATTCTAAGAAGAATTTAATATTTGTAAATCAGAATGCATCTCAAAATTGGTGACTTTTCATTTTCATCTGGGTGGCTGTTATGATTTAGTGCCGACATGAAAGTATATTAGTTATGATGAAATAAAAGAATGTTTATATACTCAGAATTTGACCTTTTAAAAATGACTGATTTCCAAAAAATCAGTTACATAAGAACTGGACTGACAAATGTCTGTGGTTCATCTTGGTCATTGTTTTAATCTGCACCTCACTTCTATGTCCATTTTTGCCGAGAGGCCATCCATGGTATCTCTCTTCAGTCGTTTATGGTCTAGTGGTTGACAGCATTATTCTGCATAATTGTAATAATCAAATGTAACACAAAGCAGAATACTTTGAGTGTTTTAATAGAATATATCATCACCAGTTAGTATTTTACTCCTCCTGGGTACCATATTTACATGTTAACTAGGCGATATGGCGATAGCACCTTATCCTACCATTTCTGAAATTGTAGGTCTCAGAAGGCACCAGTGCTTAATAGTACTTGAGGAACAAAGGAAATTAATTCTCTGATTAAAGAAGCTTATGAAGCAGCATCTTCTAAAATACCCTCTTAAAAAAAAATAATAAAATAAAATACCCTCTTAAGGAACTACCTAAAGTACCTTATCAGCTTATCAAAAGACTAAAGAGTAGTGAAGAAAATTGTTCAACTGTGTTTAAGTTGGTGTATCTCAAACTCCACTATGGAAATACCAATTCTCATGACTTATATAACATCTTGAGAGTGTGAAACTGCATTGGGAGGTGCAACCATAACTAAAAGAGACGATAAAGTTGGAAATTTCAGTCACCAAGTCTGATTGTTTAGCTATGACAGGATGACAGTATCGTATTCTCAGTTGCCTTCTAATGTTTTCTCTTATGAGTAAATATCTTTGTTGTGTCTAAGTAGGCATGGCTCCTGAGTTTTATCAAATGCCATTTTATCATCTCTTCCTGCAGTTGTATTTAATTTGTTACACTGTGATAATTATTTATACTGACAGACTCTTTGACTTCTTCCTGTTTCGGGTATACTCAGGTTAGCCATTGGTGTGCGTTTGTGTGTGTTTTGGATGCACTACTTGATTTCACTTTCTACTATTTTATTTAGAATTTTTACATCTTGTGAGTGAGACTATATGATGATTTTCTTTTAGAACATTGTTTTTGTATTGCGATTACCTCTTCTTTGAAATTGCATGACTGTATTGGATTGTTTTGTTTTGAATTGGAGGTCCTTAATCATTTTTCTGACTCTTTGCAACCCCATGGACTGTAGTCCACCAGGCTCCTCCATCCATGGGATTCTCCAGGCACGAATACTGGAGTGGGTTGCCATTTCCTTCTCCAGGGGATCTTCCCAACCCAGGGATCGAACCCAGGTTTCCCACATTGCGGGCAGACGCTTTAACCTCTGAGCCATCAGGGAAATCACTGCAGATGGTGACTGCAGCCATGAAATTAAAAGACGCTTACTCCTTGGAAGGAAAGTTATGACCAACCTAGATAGCATATTCAAAAGCAGAGACATTACTTTGCCAACAAAGGTCCATCTAGTCAAGGCTATGGTTTTTCCAGTGGTAATGTATGGATGTGAGAGTTGGACTGTGAAGAAAGCTGAGTGCCGAAGAATTGATGCTTTTGAACTGTGGTGTTGGAGAAGACTCTTGAGAGTCCCTTGGACTGCAAGGAGATCCAACCAATCCATTCTGAAGGAGATCAGCCATGGGATTTCTTTGGAAGGAATGATGCTGAAGCTGAAACTCCAGTACTTTGGCCACCTCATGCGAAGAGTTGACTCATTGGAAAAAACTCTGATGCTGGGAGGGATTGGGGGCAGGAGGAGAAGGGGACGGCAGAGGATGAGATGGCTCGATGGCATCACTGACTCGATGGACATGAGTCTGAGTGAACTCTGGGAGTTGGTGATGGACAGGGAGGCCTGGCATGCTGTGATTCATGGGGTCGCAAAGAGTCGGACACGACTGAGCCACTGAACTGAACTGAAATGAACTGAATCATTTTTCTAGTTTAATCTGTTGATTTTCTTGTCTTTGAATTTGCACTTAGGACACAACAATTTCACGGAATATCCAGCACAGTTCCTTTAAGGAATCTTCATAGAACCAGCCAAGATCCACATAAAAAGATCATTCCAACATAGTCCCTAATTGAAAATCTTCCAGTATGTGTTCTGGAAGATACTGTGTTGGGAAGTCAGAGTGCCTTATAGGACTGTTATAATTAGCCATGTCTTTCAGAGTATACTGGAGAAGGTGATGGCACCCCACTCCAGTACTCTTGCCTGGAAAATCCCATGGACAGAGGAGCCTGGTAGGCTGCAGTCCATGGGGTCGTGAAGAGTCGGACAGGACTGAGCGACTTCACTTTCAGAGTATACACATTTCTTTCTGTGTATACTGGGAGGTAGAATTGCTTGAATTTGTTGATGGGTATGCCCATGTTCAGCTTTAATAAGTTTAGTTCTCCTACATATTAATAGATTTCCAAATATACCAGCTGGCACTCCCAACAGCAGTGTGTGTTCATATCCTTGACAATATGTGGCATCATCAGTTTAAAAATATATGTACATATTTTGCTACTGTGGTAGGTATACAGTGGTACCTGATTGTAATGATTGTGGTTCACATTTCCAGTTTTCTGATTGTCTGTTGGCTATTTGAATTTTTCAGTATCTCTTCACTCCTTGCTCATACATCATTGGATGCATTAGGTGTGTACAGTTTCACAAAGTATCTGCACAATTTCTAGGACAGGATTTAACACCTAAGCCATCATCTGTGCATTTATCCTCCACTAGACAGGGAGCTGGTTGATGGCTATGATGGAATCAGCTTTGTCTTTGCATCTCCAGCTCACAGTGTGATCCATGAGTTTTAGTTGTTTAACACAGTTAGGATACACTCATCAGAAATTAAAAGAACCAAAATGACTGAAGCAACGAGGAAGTATATTGAGTCATATAATATGATCCATTCTGGGCTGGTTGCCCTTTGTGCCTGACATGAGAGATACTGTGATCTCCACCACCATCACATCACTTCTCTCCTATATTGAGTTTCTAGTTCTCTGCTCGCTCCCCAGGTGGAAAACCTCCAGTTGCTTTCTTAGAAGGGGGTGATTTTAAAATAACTCACATAGTTAAAAAGATTATTCTCCCCTTCTGTTTCTGATGTCTCATTTTGGCCAGCAGATTCTTGAGCATGTTCTTTTCACGGTCCATGGCAGAAGCACAAAATGCTGAGCCAAAGCATCTTTAAAGTCTATACACCCATCCTGATCAGCTCACATTCTGTTGATTAGACAAGTCAAGTGGACAAGCCCAACATTAACAGAGGCAGGGGTGAGCCATGCCAAGGGCAGATGGTAAAGGAAGAATTGTGGGAAAACAGTATAAGCTACCAGGCTCATAACAACATAGGTCAGTCGGTTCAGTCGCTCAGTTGTGTCCGACTCTGCGACCCCATGAATCACAGCACGCCAGGCCTCCCTGTCCATCACCAACTCCTGGAGTTCACTCAAACTCATGTGCATCGAGTCGGTGATGCCATCCAGCCATCTCACCCTCTATCGTCCCCTTCTCCTCCTGCCCCCAATCCTTCCCAGCATCAGGGTCTTTTCCAATGAGTCAACTCTTCACATGAGGTTGCCAAAGTATTGGAGTTTCAGCCTCAGCATCAGTCCTTCCAATGAACACCCAGGACTGATCTCCTTTAGGATGGACTGACTGGATCTCCTTGCAGTCCCAGAGACTCTGAAGAGTCTTCTCCAACACCATAGTTCAAAAGCATCAATTCTTCAATGCTCAGCTTTCTTCACAGTCCAACTCTCACATCCATACATGACCACTGGAAAAACCATAGCCTTGACTAGACAGACCTTTGTTGGCAAAGTAATATCTCTGCTTCTTAATATGCTATCTAGGTTGGTCATAACTTTCCTTCTAAGGAGTAAGCGTCTTTTAATTTCATGGCTGCAGTCACCATCTGCAGTGATTTTTGGAGCCCAAAAAATAAAGTCTGACACTGTTTCTACTGTTTCCCCATCTATTTCCCATGAAGTGATGGGACCAGATACCATGATCTTCGTTTTCTGAATGTTGAGCTTTAAGCCAACTTTTTCAGTCTCCTCTTTCACTTTCATCAAGAGGCTTTTGAGTTCCTCTTCACTTTCTACCATAAGGGTGGTGTCATCTGCATATCTGAGGTTATTGATATTTCTCCCAGCAATCTTGATTCCAGCTTGTGCTTCTTCCAGCCAGCGTTTCTCATGATGTACTCTGCATATAAGTTAAATAAGCAACAACATAGGTGGCTTCCCTATATTGCCTTATGGGGGTAGCTGAGCAATAGTTAATCATTTCAAAGATAATATATCTCCATGATGTCAGCCAATAGAAAAATATAAACCTTTCCTATAACCATGCTAATAGTTGCCATATGAATTTATAAATTTACATCTATTTCTTTTAAAAATAGTAAATTATCATGTATTAATAAGGTTTAAATTGAGTCTTCCTTGGCTCAGTGGTAAAGAATCTGCCTGCCAATGCAAGAGACGTGGTTTCAGTCCCTGGGTTGGGAAGGCCCCCTGGAGAAGGGAATGGCTACCCACTCCAGTATTCTTGCCTGGGAAATCCCATGGACAGAGGAGCATGGCAGGCTACAGCCCATGGGGTTGCAAAAGAGTTAGACACAACTTAGTGACTAAACAACAAATTGAGTCTTATGATGACTTGTGGCAGAACGATTGTCACTAATATGTCTGCTTATGAATCAGTTCAGTTCAGTCATTCAGTCATGTCCAACTCTTTGTGACCCCATGGGCTGCAGCACACAGTCCATGAATAGTTATGAATAGTTGTGGAGAAAATTACAAGAAAAAGGGAGAAAATGTGTCAGAATTCTGTATGTTAAGATGCTTTGTAATACCCAAAGTTAAAGAAATTTCTCCTTCATACAGACTTCCTGAAAATGTGACCCCCACCATGTGAGCACAATTTGACAAAGAAATAAAAGGTATGGGCAGATAAACAGGTGTTCTTACTTTGTGGGGTTGTCTCACAACATGGAACTCCTCCATATGAGTATTATTTGGACCTTAGTGCTGGACTGGGAGGTGCTCTAACAAAAGGCTGTGCAGGGTCCCACTGACAGCCTTTTATAAGATGGAGGCTATTGGAAGAGGTCATCAAAAGGAGGTGACCACTGGTTGACCGTAAAGCTGGACCTTGGCAATTGGAGACTCCTCCCTACTCCCTTCCTTGGAATGTGCAGTCTTCCCAATGTTCTCACACTAGGAGCCATTTCAAGGATGCAGCCTTGAGATGCTACTGTGTTGTGGAGACCATCTGGACAGTAAGTGTGACTGAACTCAGTTAAGGCTTCTCTGTAGACAGCTTGCAGCTGCCCAAGATAAGCCTCCTACATAAGTTCCCTTGCTTATTTACACTGCCACCTACCAAGATGGAGCTGTCTGCCTATTCTGTTGCCCTCCATATACATGGGTCAGTTTTGAATTTCACCTGGAAACTCCTGTTGCAAACCAACACTAAGGGAAAGTGCTTGGAGATTTTGAAAGGAACTGGAAGATCAGAGGTGCGGAGCATCACCCCTGGATGTGCACTTCATTTCCCTTTCCCTGAAAGCTTAGTTGTGATTTAAGTATCATTTGGCTGGATCCCCTCCCCTAAGAGTTCCTTCAAACAACTTCCATAGGTTACATTCAGTGGATGGCATAATTGCTGAGCCCCATCATAGCTGAGATTTTTTCTTTGTGTGCGTTAGTCTGGGTTCTCCAGAGAAACAGATGATACATATACACTTTGCCAACAAAGGTCCATATAGTCAAAGCTGTGGTTTTTCCAGTAGTCACTTATGGATGTGAAATTTGGACCATAAGGAAGACTAAGCACCAAAGAATTGATGCCTTTGAACTTTGGTACTGGAGAAGACTCTTGAGAGTCTCTTGGACAACAAGGAGATCAAGCCACTCAATCCTAAAGGAAATCAACCCTGTTAATCCAAAAAGGATTAACACAAAGAAAACCATACTGAGGCACATCATATTTAAACAGCTGAAAACTGAAGGTAATGAGAAAATGTTGGAAGCATGAAGACAAAAGTGACTTGACTTCAGAAATGAAGCAGAAAAATATAAAAAACAAGACCCAGAATTCAGTAGCAAAGAAAAGAATCCATAAAGAACAAAGGCATTTCAGTAAAAGACACAATGAAAATTTGTCATTAGCAGACATGTACTCCAAGAAATTAAGTTCTTCAAGCTGAAAGGAATTGATAATGGAATTTAGATCATTGGGAAAGAATGAAGATCATGTGAAAAGGTAAATATATGAGTAAATACAAAAGTTTTTTGGTCTTAATTTCTTTAAAATACAAAAGACTTTAAATTTCCAAGTGGAGTGCTGATGCGACTTTATGGATTACTACTTCTTGACTGCAAAAAAAGAAAAAAAAAGTACTGATGCAACGAAGAGAGCTGGTAGTCAATACATGAATCAGGAGATTAAACATAGCTTCACTTATGTGCCCCCTGTTATTTGACAAAATATTGAGCACACAATATTGTCTATGAAGTTATCTTGCCAAAAATGTTTAATCTGATACCTAATCAAGCCTCTAGACATAATGTTCACAGTAAATGTGAAGGTTAGAGAAACAAGCCTATCTGAAGAAAAATTAGCACAAATCTAGAATGGGCAACATTATATGGGGTACTTCTCTTGAGTCTTCAAAGAGTTTGACTCACAAAATAGGTGGACGATAAGTTCTTGACCAAAACAGACTCAACTGCCATAATCATAAAATATATGACCTTAGTTTGTTTTGAGCTTTTAGAAAAAGCAAACACTTTTTAAAGACATTTCTTAAATAATTGGAGAAATCCGTAAATGGACTGATTATAGAACATTATAGGTCTAGTATTAATGTCTTTTAGGTGACAATGGCCTAATAGTCATGTAGAAGATAATCTTTAAATCTAGGAGTTGTATTTTTGAGATGTTGATTTTTTTTTTAGAGGTGAGGTGATACCTGAAACATTTACTCAAAAAGCACAGCACTATGATATACTATAGTATATAACATATATATGTATATAAGTTCAATATGTTATAAATATGATAGCTGTGAATATATATACATTCTTAGATGGAGAGAGAGTGGCAATACACTGAATCTAGGTGGAAGGCAAACAAACCTTCATTATACCATTGTACCATTCATGTAAATGTGAAATTTTTCAAATACTTGAGGAAAACTTTGCCAGGTCAACACCTCTCTTTTGGCTACCCAACTGAAATCTCTAATTTCCATGAATTGTAGAGAATGTGAATTGTCTGTCACCTGTATCCCAGAAATTACTGTAAGAAAATTTCTTCAAGCCATTTTGTAATTTCTCAACAGCTATACACTCAACATTCAGCAAAGGCATAGGGTTTCTTCCCATTATTCATCTTCAGGGGGATGAGCTCTGAATAAAAAAATTTCCTGTTTAATACATTCTATGGGATTTTGTGCAAAATTAATGCTCTGACGTGAAATATGGATGAGTGATGATAGAAAGATTTTTAAAATGCTCATAGGGTCTTCCTTCCATGTGAATTTATAACAATACTAGTAATTATCATTAAAGAATAATTATTAATAGTAAGCAAATACTCTGAGCCAGACACCCTTCCAACCATTTATATTTATGTTAAATAATAATCTTTAGCATGACATAGTTAGGTGGTAGAAAAGTGATAACATTAAAGGATGTGCCAAGGCTAAAGGCTGACTTTCATTACATTAAGAGTTTCTCGCCAATGTGAAATCTTTGATGTTGAGTAAGTTGAGAGCAACGAGTAAAGGCTTCCTGCATCCCGTACATTTATGTGGCTTCATGCCAGTATGAATTCTCTGATGCTGAATAAGTCGCTCGCTACGATTAAAGGCCTTACCACATTCCTTACATTCATAAGGTTTTTTCACCAGTATGAATTCTCTTATGTTGAGAAAGACCTGATACAGAACGGAAGGCCTTTTTACATTCTTTACATATATATGGTTTCAAGCCAGTATGGACTGTCTGATGATAATTTAGTTGAGAATTAACTCTAAAGGTTTTTCCACATTCCTTACATTCATAAGGTTTCTCCCCAGTATGAATTGACTTGTGTATTTTAAGGTTCCCAACACGATTGAAGGCTTTCCCACAATGTTTACATTCATATGGTTTCAAGTCACTGTGAATGATCTGATGTTTAATAAGGTAAGAATGGAGCTTAAAAGTCTTCCCACATTCTTTACATTCATGGGGCTTCTCACCAGTATGAATTCTCTGATGTTGTGTAAGTTCATAACCTCTACAGAAGGCCTTCCCACATTCCTTACAATCATAGTG
Organism: Bubalus bubalis; assembly: GCF_019923935.1. Lineage (NCBI taxonomy): Eukaryota > Metazoa > Chordata > Mammalia > Artiodactyla > Bovidae > Bubalus > Bubalus bubalis. The sequence goes on from NC_059174.1 coordinate 51,538,419, forward strand.
TTTCTCACCACTACGAATCCTTTTATGTCTAAGAAGGCTTGAGGCCCTACTAAAGGCCTTTCCACATTCCTTACATTCATGAGGCTTTTCACCAGTATGACTTCTCTGATGTTCAGTAAGTAGACAGCTGCGAACAAAGGCCTTTCCACACTGTTTACATTTATATGGTTTCTCACCAGAATGAATTTTCTTGTGTTGATAGAGACTTGAATGATGAGCAAAGGCCTTTCCACATTCCTTACAGATATAAGGTTTCATACCATGATGAATTTTCTGATGGAGACACATGGGTTGGTAGAACCTAAAAGTTTCCCCACATTCCTTACATTTGTAGGGTTTCAAACCAACATGAATGTTCTGATGTTTAGTAAGGTGAGAATGACGTCTAAAGGCCTTTCCACATTGCTTACATTTGTAGGGTTTCACACCAGTATGAATTATCTGATGTTGAATAAGCTGTGAATACAATCTAAAGGCTTTCTCACATCCATTACATTCATAAGACTTCAAATCGGTGTGACTTTTTTTATGTCTAATAAAATGCTGGAGAACTGGGAAGGCCTTTCCACGTTCTCTACAGTCATAGGGTCTCACACCACTATGGTCTCTCAGATTTTCAGTAAGATGTGAATATTTCCTAAAGCCCTTCCTACATTCCTTACATTCATATGACTTCTCTTTAGTGTGAATTCTCTGATGCAGAGGAAGAGATATATGTTTTTGGAATATCATTTGACTAAAATGTCCCACTTGAGATGCCTGTTGTCCTTCAAATTGATTTCTGCTCTGTGAGTCATTTCTGAAAATAAACCCCATAAGGTTGAAGGTTTTACTTTTCATTATCTTCCAATGGTATGAATTTACTTCAAAACTGCTTTTTTCTGAAGATAATTTGTTGTTCTCAGTTGTGAAATCAAAGTCTGAAAGAAAACAAGAAAATGAACAAATGCTATTTTTCCAGTACAGGGGGAAATATAGTAAGAATAATGATAAAATTGACAAGTAAATCCATTAGAAGTAAAAGGCCATAAAATTCTAAATTACTGTGATAAAGTTTTTTAAAGGCGCAATGGACTCTGAAAGTTCATATGAGAATGTAACGTTTGTGAGTAGGCAAAGAGAAAAATCAGTAGTTCTCAATTAGTTGTGGATCAGAATTATCACAGGAATTTCTTACATATACTACCCTCCCCCCTTTTTATTTTATTCTTTATTTATTATAAAGAATAGCTTTATTGCTTTGCCAGGCAAAAGGAGCTACAGTGGGCTAAAACCCTCAAGACTACCAACCTGGAGGAGGCAGTGAGAAGTTTTATAGAAGGCATGATCAGCTTGTGGATATACTGCTGCTGAGTCACTTCAGTCGTGTCTGATTCTGTGCGACCCCATAGACGGCAGCCCATCAGGCTCCCCCGTCCTTGGGATTCTCCAGGCAAGAACATTGGAGTGGGTTGCCATTTCCTTCTCCAATGCATGAAAGTGAAAAGTGAAAGTGAAGTCGCTCAGTCGTGTCCGACCCTCAGCGACCCCATGGACTGCAGCCTTCCAGGCTCCTCCATCCATGGGATTCTCCAGGCAAGAGTACTGGAGTGGGGTGCCATTGCCTTCTCCATGTGGATATACTACCCTTTAGATATCCACTGAGACTGAGTGAATCAAAATCTATGAGTAGGTCTTGATCAACTACATTTTAATGTTTTCTGTCAGATGGTTTTTCCAGTAGTCATGTATGGGTATGAATTAGACTTTAAAGGAGGTTGAACTCCAAATAATTGATGCTTTCAAATTGTGATGCTGGAGAAGACTCTTTTGAAAGTCCCTTGGACTGCAAGGAGATCAAACCAGTCAATCCTAAAGGAAATTAACCCTGACTATTCATTGGAAGGACTGATTCTGAAGCTGAAGCTCCAATACTTGGGCCACCTGATATGAAGAGCTGACTCATTTGAAAAGACCCTGATGCTGGGAAAGGTTGAGGGCAGGGGAAGAGGGCAGCAGAGGATGAGATGGTTAGATAGCATCATTGACTCAATGGACATGAGCAAACTCCAGGAGATACTGGAGGACAGAGGAGCCTGCTGTGCTGCAGTCCATGGGGTCACAAAGAGTCAGACATGACTTAGTGACTAAACAACAACACAACCAGATGGATCTCTATGTAATTTTTCCAAAGGTCTGTCTTTATCTTAGGATGAAACCCAAATATATAATCACGAATGGAGGTCTGTCTTTATCTTAGGATGAAACCCAAGCATATAACCACAAATAAGAAGACTCTGTCTTATTTCTACAAATTAATTTCAAGCCCTTGACATCTTTGTTCCCCTATATCTGACCACATTGCTTCTTTTCAGCTACAAGAACATATTGTGATGTTTCCCATTGCCTGTGGCTTCACATGAATGCTCTACCTTGCAGGAATCCTCTTAGGTGGCTTCTATAAATGACTACCTCCAGGTGTGGCAGGTTAGAAATCACTTCCTCAGAAAGGCTGGCCCTGCTAAATGTAAGTATATTCATATCCCTTATTCTATATCCCAACACCTAATTCTGTCTTCATGATGCTTTTCTATAGTACATATTGTCTCATTTATTTTACTTCTTATTTTCATACTCTAAAACTCACATATGCATTCAAAATTTCTTCTACCTACTACTGAAAAACAAGTTGTATCATAAGGTATTACATAATTAACTGTAGAATAAAATACTGAATTAAAAAAAGGTAACGGATGAAAATCACAGTAAGTAAGGATTAAAGTCAAGGTCACTGGAGAAGGCAGCTGAGTAAAATAATGATCTAGTTTATGAAAATTATGTGGCAATCACCAACTATCTCTCTCTAACTCTTAATCTCTCACATCGTATTGCTTCAGTGGGTGTGTGCATGCTAAGTTGCTTCATTCGTGTCCGATTCTTTGTGACTCTATGGACTGTAGCCTGCCAGACTCCTCTGTCCATGGTATTTTCCAGACAAGAATACTAGAGTGGGTTGCCATGCCTTGCTCCAGGGGTTCTTCCTGATCTAGGGATCGAACCCATGTGTCTTATGTCTCCTGCATTTGCAAGCAAGTTCTTTGCCACTAGTGCCACCTGGGAAGCCCTTTATTGACTCAGAACTGTGAGAAAAGATCTCAAAAGATCTAACTTAAGTATAATTAGAATCCCAGAAGAGAGGAGAGAATGATCTATTTTTTCTAAAAACTGAACAAAGACACTTCTGACTGCTGCTGCTGCTAAGTCACTTCAGTCGTGTCCGACTCTGTGCGACCCCATAGACGGCAGCCCACCAGGCTCCACCGTCCCTGGGATTCTCCAGCCAAGAACACTGGAGTGGGTTGCCATTTCCTTCTCCAATGCATGAAAGTGAAAAGTGAAAGTGAAGTCGCTCAGTCGTGTCCGACCCTCAGCGACCCCATGGACTGCAGCCAACCAGGCTCCTCCATCCATGGGATTTTCCAGGCAAGAGTACTGGAGTGGGGTGCCATTGCCTTCTCCAACACTTCTGACTAGAACCTATCAAATCACTGAAAGCCAACATTTCCACTGCTATAAAATTTTAAATAATACTCAAAAAGTTAATGAGCTTGATTCACCCTACCAATGTAAAAAATTACAAAGGCTCATTTGTAGTAAAGAGAAAACCAGACTCTTTGCTACCTGTTCTCCATACAGGTGAATTAGAAATTAAAATAGAATATTTATAGATATTCTGAACATATACATAATATGAAATTTGCCTTCTTTGCCAGCAGTTATGCAGAAAAATCCCAGGATTCAATCCTTTGGTCATTTTAAAAAGGAAGCAACTACAGGATGGATCAGAAGGAGGTAGGATGGTAAATGAAGGAAAGGGGAGATGTAGGTGCTGAATGGAGGAGCCCATTTCCATCTAACAAAGCCCAAAATAGTCCTTTGAGAATATGGAGCAGAAATTTTGTGAGTGTATTGACACAGAGCATAAAATATACAGTAAAGAAAGTGGATATTCCAGACAGGAGATTCTACATTATTCCAGGCAGATGTCCTTACCCAGTGATACCAAGTTAGTATAAGTCTCCAACATCACATCTCTGTACAAATTCTTCTGATCTGAATTTAGGCATTCCCACTCCTCCTGAGAGAAGTCTATGGACACATCACTGAATGTAAGAGGCATCTGAAATGACAGATCCATGTATTATTTGTAAAAGTGGAAAAAAAAATTCAAGATGAAATATTGAGTTGCAGCAGGGGGTGATATATCATAAAAACAAGTAAGCTGAAGTTAAAGATCATGACATGGTTAGATGAGAAGAAATAAATTAGTGTATCTGAAGTACAGTGCCTCAGTTCAATTGCTCAGTCATGTCTGACTCTTTGCGACCCCATGGACTGCAGCACGCCAGACTTCTCTGTCCATCACCAACTCCCAGAGCTTGCTCAAACTCATGTCAATCGAGTCGGTGATGCCATCCAACCATCTCATCCTCTGTTGTCCCCTTCTCCTCCTGCCTTCCATCTTTCCCAGCATCAGGTCTTTTCCATTGAGTCAGTTCTTTGCATCAGATGGCCAAAGTATTGGAGCTTCAGCTTCAGCATCAATCCTCCCAATGAATATTCAGGAGTGATTTCCTTTGGGATTGACTGGTTGGATGTCCTTGCAGTCCAAGGGACTCTCAAGAGTCTTCTCCAACACCACAGTTCAAAAGTGTTCAGCTTTCTTTATGGTCCAACTCTCACATCCATACATGACTACTGGAAAAACCATAGCCTTGACTAGACGGACCTTTGTCGACAAAGTAATGTCTCTGCTTTTTAATATGCTATCTAGGTTGGTCATAACTTTCTTTCCAAGGAGTAAGTGTCTTTTATTTTATGGCTGCAGTCACCATATGCAATGATTTTGGAGCCCAAGAAAATTAAGTCTCTCACTATTTCCATTGTTTCCCCATCTATTTGCCATGAAATGATGAAACTGAATGCCATGGTCTTAGTTTTTCTTTTTTTTTTTTAATTAATTAATTTATTTTAATTTGAGGCTAATTACTTTACAATATTGTGGTGGTTTTCGCCATACATTGCAGCCATGAGTGTACATGTGTCCCCCATCCTGAACCACCCTCCCACCTCCCTCCCCACCCCATCCCTCAGGGTTGTCCCAGTGCACTGGCTTTGAGTGCCCTGTTTCATGCATCGAACTTGGACTGGTGATGATCTTAGTTTTTTGAATGTTGAGTTTTAAGTCAGCTTTTTCACTCTCCTCTTTCACTTTAATCAAGAGGCTCTTCAGTTCTTCTTTGCTTTCTGCCATAAGGGTGGTGTCATCTGCATATCTGAGGTTATTGATATTTCTCCCAGCAGTCTTTTTTTTTTTTTTTTCTCCCAGCAGTCTTGATTCTAGCTTGTGCTTCATCCAGCCTGGCATTTCGCATGATGTACTCTGCATAGAAGTTAAATAAGCAGGGTAAAAATATACAGCCTTGACGCACTCCTTCCCCAATTTGGAACCAGTCTGTTGTTCCATGTCTGGTTCTACCTGTTGCTTCTTGACCTGCATACAGATTTCTCAAGAGGCAGGTGAAGTGGTCTGGTATTCCCATCTCTTTAAGAATTTTCCACAGTTTGTTGGGACCCACACAGTCAAAGGCTTTGGTATATTCAATAAAGCAGAAATCGATGTTTTTCCGGAACTCTCTTGCTTTTTCAATGATGCAATGGATGTTGGCAACTTGATTTCATGTTCCTCTGCCTTTTCTAAAACCAGCTTGAACATCTGGAAGTTCACAGTTCACGTATTGCTGAAGCCTGGCTTGGAGAATTTTGAGCATTACTTTGCTAGCATGTGAGATGAGTGCAATTATGCGGTAGTTTGAGCATTCTTTGGCATTGCCTTTCTTTGGGATTGGAATAAAACTGACATTTTCCAGTTCTGTAGCCACTGCTGAGTTTTCCAAAACCATCAATCTCTATTTCACTTTTAAATAGAGATCAATAACTAAATTTAAACAACTTTCCAGATATACCAATATTTATAGCTAGTAAGATAACATATAATTTATACTATAGCCCAAATTATTATGCTGAAACTTGGGGATTCTTTCTTTTAATGTTTTATTTTTTATTTTTTGGCTGTGCCATCCAGCATATGGGATCTTAGTTCCCCGACCAGGGATAGAAGCCCTGCCCCCTGCAGTGAAGCACGGAGTCTTAACCGCTGGACCAGCAGGGAAGAATCAACGTGGGGATTCTTGACTAAAGAAGAATCCAAACAATTTTATCTAATTGGAGAAGGGCATCCATTATTGTCAAGACACAAGCATATTATATGTCAAATTATATCATAAGTATTTCCCTTATTCTGACAAATTTACACTTTCATAAACATCAGGTTTTTCATAGACATCAGGTTTAATCTTTCTTAAAGTGTTAGGTTATTAATAATAACATATATACTATTATAGTATTTCGGCTGGACAAAAATCCTGACCTCTTCCTCAAAGTTTAGTATTATCCAGCAGATGTGGTTCCCAATTATCTTCCTTTTTACAATCTCTTATTGAACTTCTTGTTCTTGAGTTAGAACACACTAATATAGAATGATCCAGAATAATACTGAATCACTCAAGACCAGCAATTTCTCTTCCACCACATAATGGACCTCAGAACCCTATTCATTTCTCAGTGATTCCTTAGCCAGAACCCCACCTCTCTCTCTTTCTAGGAAGGGACCAACTCCATTTCAACCCAAACCTAAAAGCTTTTCAAAGCTGAGGTCTCATCCCACACTGAGACTGAGACCATTCATAACCAAATTCACCCTTTGTTGTTGTTCAGTCCCTAAGTCATGTCTGACTCTGTGACCCCCATGTACTACAGCATGTCAGGCTTCCCTGTCCTTCACTATCTCCTGGAGTTTTGTTCAAATTCATGTCTATTGAATCAGTGATGCCATCCAACCATCTCATCCTCTGTTGGCCCCTTCTCCTACTGCCCTCAACCTCTCTCCCTTATCTACCTGGGAAACAGTGGAGAAAGTTCTCCCTCTTCTGGTCAAAGAGGACCACCATTTTTATATAATTAAACTACAAACCCAACAGGGGAAGCTCCAATATTTCCTTCAAGGTACTCTACCCCTTCACTGCTCCAACTCTGCCCCTAAAAGAAGACTGAACATACAAGATACATAAATTATTTGATGAAAAACTGAAAAACCAGTTCAAAAAAAGGGAGCAAACAGAGAGGACACAATCATCTTCTGTAAAGGGAAAAAGTGAAAATTGGCTTAGAGATACAGCTTCCCTAAGAAGATTTGGGGCTAAAGAATGAAAATATTACCTGAATTAAAAACTATATTTCAGGAAGGAAATAGAGACATCCACTTACCAGGGCCATGATTTTAGAATTGCCAATCATTCTCAGAAGCTGAGTCCAGAGAAGCCAGAGCTGAGGGAGGAAAAAGAAGCTTTGAGACCCAGCATAGCTCAGAACTCCAAAAATTAAGGTATGAGAGCCTTTCTTTTTTCTTCTTTATTCCTGCTTCCCATTGTCCTTGCCACTCTTCCCCTTCCCAAACACATAAACACATGTCAGGGAATATGAGTAGGAGTCCAGACAATTCCGGCTTCCCTGATAGCTCAGGTGGTAAAGAATTGGCCTGCAATGCAGGAGATGGGTTCAATCCTGGGTTGGGAAGATCTCCTGGGGAAGGAAATGGCAACCCACTCAGTAGTCTTGCTTGGGAAATGCCAGGGACAGAGGAGCCTGGCAGTCTACAGTCCATGGGATCACAAAGAGTTGAACACAACTGAGTGACTAACTCACACACACACACACACTTACACACACACACACACACTTACACACACACCCCAGACAAATCCAACCACCCTTTCTTATGCCTAAGAAACAAGCCACACAAGCATGGATACACAGCAGGGGCTCTCTGAGGCAAAGCCAGTTCCAGACACACCTCTCTGGCCTATTTCTAATTCTGATCACACCACATGTACCCATCCTGGGTTGTCCAGTCACAATGAGTGGATCCTCCCCAATCCAGCCCTACCTGCCAGGGTTGAGACCAGGCCATACAATAAAAACTTCAATAAGCTCATGGCCTCCCAGTGGATCTGGACTCTGCTAGACAAAGGGCAGAAAACAGTAGAGACCAATCTGAAAAACTTAACTACTCTAAAACTGCCTGCCCATATGAAGCCTGAACTTGACTCTCAAGGTCCCCTGGGGTGACCAACCTGGGTTTTTCCCATCAGGATCTACTTTGCTTTCTGACATGAATTATTTCCTGTGCTCCCCCACATCCCCTGCTCCCAACCCACCCAGTACCCACAAGAGAGAGGTGAATTTATGCTCACTATAGCTGTATAGCAACACATAGATTTTTGCAACCTTCTATGTGATAGCTGCTCTATACACATTAACTTTTAATCCTAAAATGTAATTATTAACTCAGTTCAACAGATGGGGAAATAGAAGCTCAAAGAAGTAAAGATATTTCCCCATATAATAAACAGCAAGTAGAAGTGATGTGTTTTGAAACACATTTCTATAATTTGTGTGTGTGTGTGTGTGTGTGTGTGTGTGTAATAAAGTTTTATTAAAGTATAAAGGAGACAGAGAAAGCTTCTGACATAGGCATCAGAAGTGGGCAGAAAGAGTACCCCCCTGGCTAGTCTTCAGCTGGATGTTATATAGTCACTGCTGCTGCTAAGTCGCTTCAGTTGTGTCCGACTCTGTGCGACTCCATAGACGGCAGCCCACCAGGCCCCCCCATCCCTGGGATTCTCCAAGCAAGAACACTGGCGTGGGTTGCCATTTCCTTCTCCAACATTTCTATAATTATAAACTCAACTTTAACTGTTGTCTCTGACACCCAGTTTTTTTTGTTGTTGTTGTTCCATTGTATGAAATCTGAGCACAGGTAATTAAGATATCACCTGCCAAAAGACCTACTAAAGATGTTTTAAATAAAGAGTACCATTTCACAGGTATTCTACTGTCAGATTTTAAAAGTTAATGATGCACCATGTATTAATAAGGTTGTAGGAAAACAAGAATCTTATGCTCATGCTGTCCTGTAGACCTATGAAAACCTACTGCAGTTGAGACTTGTACAAAAAAATATGCCTAAGAATAATTTAATGATAGAAAGCCATTTCAGAGTCTTCATCAAAAAAATAATGGTAAAACGTGCCTAGAAATGTATAAAGGAATATGATGACAGACACTAGTTAAAATGGAAAAAAAAAAAAAAAAGCTGGAGAAAAGTCTAAAGGTACTTAGATGGGTAATTAATTAAATAAAACGTATTCATTCATATAATGGAAATGAAGTAAGGGAATTCCCTGGTGGCCCAGCAGTTAAAAATCCACCTTCCAATGCAGGGAACACAGGTTCAATCCCTGGTAAGGAAACTACGACCCCACATGCTGCAGGGCAACTAACCCCTTGCACCACAACTAGAGAGACTTGTGCCACTCTGAAGATCCAGCATAGCCAAAATTAAGAAAAGAAAATGAAGTAGATATTTAAAATGAGATCACTGGTTCTCAATTGGGGGTGATCCTGCTCCTCAGGGCACACGTGGCAATGTCTGGAGACATATTAGGTTGTCGAAATGTGTGGAGGGAGGCTACTATCTAGTGGGTAGAGACTAGGGATGCTACTAAACATCCTACAACGCACAGGAAAGCCCCCCACAATAAAGAATTTTCTAGTCAAAAATACCAACAGTGCCAAGGCTGAGAAACCCTGACTGTAGGTTTATTAAAGGAAGATAACATAATTCAGAGTGTCAATAATATGTTATTCACAATGCCAGTCTATGATAAAACTTAATGAAAATGCAAAGAAACAGGAAAATGTTACTGATAATCAAGAAAGAAAAGTCTCAATAGAAATAAACCCAAAGATAATCCAGTCAGTGGAGCTAACAGACAGGATTTGAAGATATTATGATTAACATGCTAAAGAAAAGAGAGGAAAAGATGAAAAATATGGAATGCAAAATGGAGCATATCAATAGAGGTTAAGACTCCTAAAACAAGAATCACATGGATATTTTATTCTTATAAAAATATATTCAGTTCAGTTCAGTCGCTCAGTCGTGTTCAACTCTTTGTGACCCCATGAATCACAGGACGCCAGGCCTCCCTGTCCATCACCAACTCCCAGAGTTCACTCAAACTCATGTCCATCGAGTCGGTGATGCCATCCAGCCATCTCATCCTCTGTTGTCCCCTTCTCCTTCTGCCCCCAATTCCTCCCAGAATCAGGGTATTTTCCAGTGAGTCAACTCTTCGCATGAGGTGGCCAAAATACTGGAGTTTCAGCTTCAGCATCAGTCCTTCCAATGAACACCCAGGACTGATCTCCTTTAGGATGGACTGGTTGGATCTCCTTGCAGTCCAAGGGACTCTCAAGTCTTCTCCAACACCATAGTTCAAAAGCATCAATTCTTCGGCGCTCAGCTTTCTTCACAATCCAACTTTCACATCCATACATGACCACTGGAAAAACCAAAGCCTTGACTAGACGGAACTTTGTTGGCAAAGTAATGTCTCTGTTTTCCAATATGCTATCTAGGTTGGTCATAACTTTCCTTCCAAGGAGTAAGCGTCTTTTAATTTCATGGCCGCAATCACCATCTGCAGTGATTTTGGAGCCCCCCAAAATAAAGTCTGACACTGTTTCCACTGTTTCCCCATCTATTTCCCATGAAGTGATGGGACCAGATGCCATGATCTTCGTTTTCTGAATGTGGAGCTTTAAGCCAACTTTTTCACTCTCCTCTTTCACCTTCATCAAGAGGCTTTTTAGTTCCTCTTCACTTTCTGCCATAAGGGTAGTGTCATCTGCATATCTGAGGTTATTGATATTTCTCTCGGCAATCTTGATTCCAGCTTGTGCTTCTTCCACTCCAGCGTTTCTCATGATGTACTCTGTGTATAAGTTAAATAAGCAGGTTGAGTATACAGCCTTGACATACTCCTTTGCCTATTTGGAACCAGTCTGTTGGGCCATGTCCAATTCTAACTGTTGCTTCCTGACCTGCACACAGATTTCTCAAGAGGCAGGTCAGGTGGTCTGGTATTCCCATCTCTTTCAGAATTTCCCACAGTTTATTGTGATCCACACAGTCAAAGGCTTTGGCATAGTCAATAAAGCAGAAATAGATGTTTTTCTGGAACTCTCTTGCGTTTTCAATGATCCAGTGTATGTTGACAATTTGATCTCTGGTTCCTCTGCCTTTTCTAAAACCAGCTTAAACATCTGGAAGTTCATGGTTCATGTACTGCTGAAGCCTGGCTTGGAGAATTTTGAGCATTACTTTACTAGCGTGTGAGATGGGTGCAACTGTGCAGTAGTTTGAGCATTCTTTGGTATTGCCTTTCTTTGGGATTGGAATGAAAACTGACCTTTTCCAGTCCTGTGGCCACTGCTAAGTTTTCCAAATTTGCTGGCATATTGAGTGCCGCACTTTCACAGCATCATCTTTCAGGATTTGAAATAGCTCCACTGGAATTCCATCACCTCCACTAGCTTTGTTCGTAGTGATGCTTTCTAAGGCCCACTTGACTTCATTCCAGGATGAATGGCTCTAGATGAGTGATCACACCATCGTGATTATCTGGGTTATGAAGCTCTTTTTTGTATAGTTCTTCTGTGTATTCTTGCCACCTCTTCTTAGTATCTTCTGCTTCTGTTAGGTCCATACCATTTCTGTCCTTTATTGAGCCCATCTTTGCATGAAATGTTCCCTTGGTATCTCTAATTTTCTTGAAGAGATCTCTAGTTTTTCCCATTCTGTTGTTTTCCTCTTTCTTTGCATTGATCACTGAGGAAGGCTTTCTTATCTCTCCTTGCTATTCTTTGGAACTCTCCATTCAGATGCTTGTATCTGTCGTTTTCTCCTTTGCTTTTCGCTTCTCTTCTTTTCACAGCTATTTGTAAGGCCTCCCCAGGCAGCCATTTTGCTTTTTTTGCATTTCTTTTCCATGGGGATGGTCTTGATCCCTGTCTCCTGTACAATGTCACGAACCTCTGTCCATAGTTCATCAGGCACTCTGTCTATTAGATCTAGTCCCTTAAATCTATTTCTCACTTCCACTGTATAATCATAAGGGATTTGATTTAGGTCATACCTGAATGGTCTAGTGGTTTTCCCCACTTTCTTCAATTTAAGTCTGAATTTGGCAATAAGGAGTTCATGATCTGAGCCACAGTCAGCTCCCGGTCTTGTTTTTGCTGACTGTATAGAGCTTCTCCATCTTTGGCTGCAAAGAATATAATCAATCTGATTTCAGTGTTGACAATCTGGTGATGTCCATGTGTAGAGTCTTCTCTTGTGTTGTTGGAAGAAGGTGTTTGCTATGACCAGTGGGTTCTCTTGGCAAAACTCTATTAGCCTTTGCCCTGCTTCATTCCGTATTCCAAGGCCAAATTTGCCTGTTACTCCAGGTGTTTCTTGACCTCCTACTTTTGCATTCCAGTCCCCTATAATGAAAAGGACTTGTAGGTCTTCATAGAACCGTTCAACTTCAGCTTCTTCAGCGTTACTGGTTGGGACATAGGCTTGGATTACCGTGATATTGAATGGTTTGCCCTGGAAACAAACAGAGATCATTCTGTCGTTTTTGAGATTGCATCCAAGTACTGCATTTTGGACTCTTTTGTTGACCATGATGGCTACTCCGTTTCTTCCAAAATATATTACTGAAAATTAAAACTCTACAGGATTATTTAACAGCAGAAAATTGTTTTAATTAACATAAAGTTAAATTAACAATAATCTTATACTGAGAGAAAAAAAGACCAGAGCTGAACGTAAGAGAAATACAAGAAACTGCCAAAATGTAGAAATGAACACCTAAAACAAAAGAGAACAGAAAATTTATTTGAAGAAATAATGGACAAAAAGTGCAACTGTCATGAAATATCTTGATATATAAATGAAAAAGCTCAGCAAACCTAACCAGTTGAAATAATGGAATCCATACCTAGGCACATCTTGGCCAAATTGTTAAGAAACAAAGCTGAAAAACATATATTAAAAGTATGTAGTTTTAAAAAAAGACATCTGTTATAAATAAACAAGAAAAACAGTCCATATCTCAACAGAATCTTTAGCAGCCTGAAAAATGGAACCATGTGTTTAAAAAGTGCTAAAAGGAAAAACCCTGAGAACTCTGACTCTTATACCCAGAGAAGATATCTTTCAGAAAGAAAGGTGAAATAATGATTTTTTTTTTTTTTAACAAAGTGAAGTCGCTCAGTCGTGTCCGACTCTTTGTGACCCCATGGACTGTAGCCTACCAGGTTCCTCCATCCAAGGGATTTTCCAAGCAAAAATACTGGAGTGGGTTGCCCTTTCCTTCTCCAGGAGATCTTCCTGACCCAGGGATTGAACCCAGGTCTCCTGCATTGTAGGCAGATGCTTTACCATCTGAGCCACCAGTGAAGTCAGCTGAGAGAATTTCGTATCAACAGACCCATAATACAAGAAATACTAAAGAACAGAAGTCAGGCAAAAGGAAAATAATCCTAGATGGAAGCATGAATGTGCAAAAAAGCTAGGAAATATTTCAAGCTAAATGATAATGAAAGTATGGCATAACAAAGCTTGTGAGATGCAATCACACCAATGCTTACAAAGACATTTTTAGGGCTTCCCTGGTGGCCCACTGGATAGGAATCTGCTTACCAAAGCAGAGGACACGGTTTTTATCCCTGGTCTGGGAAGGTTCCACATGCCACTGGGCAACTGGGCCCATGCACCACAACTACTGAACCTGTGCTCTAGACCCGCAAGCTGCAACCACTGAGCCCATGTGTCTAGATCCTGTGCTCTGCAACAAGGGAAGCCACTGCAATGAGAAGCCCTGACTTGTTGCAACTAGAGAAAGCCCACTCAAAACAACGAAGACCCAGGGCAGCCAAAAGAATAAGTAAGTAAATTATAAAAAAACAAAACAATAAAAAACTGAAAGATATTTTTAGCTTTAAATGTGTATTTTTGTTTTTGTTTTGTATTCACAAATGCTGCAGATAAATACCATTCATTGTCTCATCACCATTGATAATTGCTAGGTGTACTGAAGTCATAGCAAATCAATTGGTAGTGAAATTATTATGAAAATACTTTGTCAAATTACTGCAATGCCAAGTAAATCCATAATTTATTTTCTCCCATAGATATCATGAGCATTTATAATGACTGCCCACTTATGTTTTCCCTTTCTTTTTACCCTTCTTTGATCCCCTTCACCTAAACATAAACATATGTTTTATAAAGTAGAATGGTTAAAAAACAATGATCTATCTCTGGAAGCTAGAAAAGGAAAAACAAATTAAGTCTACAGAAAGTAAAACATACTAAAAGAAACAAATGGCATTAAAAAAAACCCAGACATATAACAGAGAAAAATCAATAAAGCCAAAAGCTATTTCATTGAAAAGATAAGATTGATAAACCTCTTGGTATACTGTCAAGAAAAACATTGCCCATATCAGGAATATAAAAGGAGATATCACTACATATATTATAGACATTATTTTGATAAGAGATACATTGATAACATAACTTTATGAACTCTATGACAATAAACTTGAAAATGTAGATGCAATTTAAAAATTTCTTGAAAACACAATTTATTAAAACTGATATAAAAAATGGAAAATCTGAATATAGATTTATTAAAGAAATTAAATCTGTATTAAGGACCTTCCCATAAAATGTCAGGCCCAGAGGCTTCAGTGGCAAATTCTCCAAACACTTAAGGAATTAAAAATGCCAACCAAACTATCTTTTCTAGAAAACAAACCCCCAAAATGGACCACATCATGAGGTCCATAATTATGACATCAAAACCTGACAAGGACATTATAGGAAAGGAAAACTACAGTATATCTCTCTCATGAACGTAGATGCAAGACTATTAAATAAAGTATTAGCAAGAGGCCACTGATATGTATGAGCAAGAGATTTATTCTAGAAATGCAAAGTCACTTAATTTTCAAAAAGCAATCAGTGTAATCTTCCAACTTTAAATAAGACAGAGTTACCCTGGTGGATCAGTGGTAAAGAATCCATCCACCTGCCAATACAGAAGGCACAGGTTCCATCCCTGATACAGGAAGATCCCACATGTTGTGAAGCAGGTAAGCCAGTGTGCCACAACTATTGAGCTTGAGCTCTAGAGCCTGGAAGCCAAAACTACTGAGCCCCAGTGCCCTAGAGCCCTGTGAAAGTGAAAGTCACTCAGTCATGTCCGACTCTTTATGACCCCATGAACTTCTCCAGGCCAGAATACTGAAGTGGGTAGCCTTTCCCTTCTCCAGGGGATTGTCCCAACCCAGGGATTGAACCCAGGACTCCTGCACTGTGGGCAGATTCTTTATCAGCCGAGTCACAAGGGAAGCCCAAGAACACTGAGGTGGATAGCCTATCCCTTCTCCAGGGAATCTCCTGACCCAGGAATTGAAACGACCCAGGAATCGAACCAGGGACTCCTGCATTGCAGGCAGATTCTTTACCAACTGAGTTATCAGGGAACTCCGTGCTCCACAACAAGAGAAGCCACTACAATGAAAAGCCTGTGCACCACAACAAAGAGTAGCCCCCACTTGCAGCAACTAGAGAAAAGCCCATGCAGCCCGTGAAGACCTAGCATAGCCAAAAATAAAAATACATAAAATTATTTAAAAAAATAATAAAAGAGGAAAACTATTCAATCATTTCATTAAATGCAGAAAAACCATTTATAATATTCAACATCAGTTCATGATAAAAATCCTTCAAACTAGGAATGGAAGTGAACTTCTTTAAGTTGATAAAAGGGATCTGGCAGAATAAAACTGGGAGGTGAAATATGGACCACTGCTCTGAGCTCAGGAACAAGGCAAGGCTGTCCACTCTTACCACTTCCATTTAACTTTCTACTAGAAAAGGATATGAATTCTGCCAACAATCTGAATGAACTTGGAATTGAATTCTTCCCCAGTTGAGCCTCTGAATGAGAACACAGCCCAGCTGACACCTGTTTGTAACCTCAAGACCAGCCTGAGGAGAGCACCCAGTGAAACTGTATCCAGACTCCAAGTCCACAAAACATACCATATGAGAAAAAAGTGAAATGAAAGGTATGAAGATTGGAAAGAAAGAGGTAAAGCCAGTTTTATTTGCAGATAACATCATTTTGTACATAGAAAAAAATTTTTTCAATTCTATAAACTATTAATACATGAATTTATTAGGAAGTTTGTTGAATAAAAGGTCACAGTATAAAACAATTATATTAAAACAAAGTTATTGAAAATGAAATTTTAAAAATCTGAACAGTATAAAAAATAAGAAAAATATGAAACACTTTGAAATGAACCTAACAAAAGAAGTGTTTTCAACTTATAGACCGAAAGCAAAACATTAAGAAAAGAAAGAAGAATTAAATAAATGGAAACTTATTTCATGTTTATGAACTAGAAGAATCAATTTTAAGATGACCAATTTTCTCTAAATTGATCTATTGATTCAATGTATTCCTAAACAATATTAGGAGCTTTTTTTTGTAGAACATTAATAAAACTCATTCTAAATTTATATGGAAATGGCTCTGATGGTAAAGAATCCGCCTACAATGCGGGAAACCTGGTTTGATCGCTAGGTTGGAAAGATCCCCTGGAGGAGGACATGGCAACCCACTCCAGTATTCTTGCCTGGAGAATCCCCATGGACAGAGGAGCCTGGTGGGCTGCAGTCCATGGGGTCGAAAAGAGGTGGACATGACTGAGTGACTAAGCACAGCACACAGCTAAGAATCCAGAACAGTCAGGGCAAGTTTGAAGAACAAAGTTGTTGAATATACATTACCAGTCATCAAGACATATGTATTATGTAATTACTGTAATTAAAACAGTGGGACTGACACAGGATTTACAAACAGACCAACAGAACAGAGTCCAGAAAGAGACTTGCACATATATAGCCACTTTTTTTTTTTTTAACAATAAAAGTCTAACTGCAAATTAGAACAGAAAGGAAAGTCTTTTCAACAAATGGTACCAAAGCAATTGGCTAGCTGTATGGAAAAAATGGTTTTAACCCTGATCCTACCACACACACATATAAATTCAAGATGGATCATATGCCTAAATGTGAAAACTAAAGCTATAAAGTTTCTGGAAGAAGAAACAGGAAAATATCTCCATGGTCTTGGGATAGCCAAAATTTTCCTCTTTTGGGGGGGGGGTTAATTTTTATTTCTACTTATTTTAGACTTAGAGAAAATTTGCAAGAGTAGTACAGAGGGTTTCCTGTATATCCCTCAACTTACTGTTGACATCTTAGGATGATTATCAAAACCATGAAATTAACACTGGTATAGTAGATACTATCAATGGCATATCTTATTCAAATATCACCAGTTTCCCTCCATTAATGTCCTTTTTCTTTTCCAGAATCCTATACATGATCCCACATTGCATTTGGCTATTATTTCTTCCCACCCCACAATATTTATTTATTTGGCTGCAATGGGTCTTAGTTGCGGCATGTGGGATCTTTAGTTGTGGTATGCTAACACTTAGTTGTGGCATGTGGGATCTAGTTCCCTGACTTGGAATCGAACCTGGGCCTCCTGTATTGGGAACAGAGTCTTAGCAACTGAACCATCAGGGAAGTTCCAGACTGTTTGTTATTTCTCCTCAGTCTCTTCCAGTCTACACAGTCTTTCCTGTGGTAATGGTTTTCAATTGCTGCCATAACAAATTAACCATAAATATATCTTAACACAACACACATTTATTATCTCATGGTGTTTTGTGGACTTGGAGTCTGGATACAGTTTCACTGGGTGCTCTCCTCAGGCTGGTCTTGAGGTTACAAACAGGTGTCAGCTGGGCTGTGTTCTCATTCAGAGGCTCAACTGGGGAAGAATTCAATTCCAAGTTCATTCAGATTGTTGGAAGAATTCATATCCTTGTGGCTAGATGAATGATGGCCTCAATTTTTTTATGGCTGTCAGCTGGAGGACACCCTCAGGTGCTAGAAGCTACCTGCAGTTTCTTGCAACAGGAAATTCTCCAACATTGCCACTTACTTCATCAAGCCCACAAGGCAAGTCTGTAGCTCCAGTCTGCTACAGTGGAGTCTTAAATGATAAAATGGAACCACAGTAGTGACATCCCATCACTTTTTCCACAAAAACTAACATGATCACAGGACTGATGTTAGGCCACAGGTTAAATAACTTAGAGACAGAAGGGCTTGGGGACCCTGACAAGGGTGATTAATCTGCATGGCCCTATGACTTACAGATATGTTACTATCAGACAGTATATTTCATCCCCAGGGAAAGCAGGATCATATGCCTTTAAAATTAAAGTGTATTTTACCAATGAGGAAACACAAACTCACTTTAACTTAAACTTTTAGTTGTTTAACAAAAATTCTTTCCTCTCTCAGGATCCTATTTTTTAGAGACATGCAGCACTAAGAAAAGAGAAAATGAACATGAGACATCAACATTTTCTTGGAGAGCACATTCATTTACAAAACACGCCCCCCCTCTCATCCAGTTCACCATAAACAACCAGATGGGAATAGGAAGGAGGCTGGAACAGCATTGACCTTTCCCAGTGTGAGAGAGGCTGGGGTAACTGATGTCTAGGGTGGAATCTGTGGAATTGACAGCAGGCTTCTGGGCCCAGAGTTTTGGAAATGCTGTGGCTGGGAAACATAGCTGGCCCCTCGAGACTTTCAAAGGGGACCCTCCCAGGAGGAAACCACTCCTAGGACGTCATTGTTGCTGTTGCTGTTAAATCCCTTCAGTCGTGTCCGACTCTGTGCGACCCCATAGACGGCAGCCCACCAGGCTCCGCCGTCCCTGGGATTCTCCAGGCAAGAACACTGGAGTGGGTTGCCATTTCCTTCTCCAATGCATGAAAGTGAAAAGTGAAAGTGAAGTCGCTCAGCCGTGTCCGACCCTCAGCAATCCCATGGACTGCAGCCTACCAGGCTCCTCCGTCCATGGAATTTTCCAGGCAAGAGTACTGGAGTGGGGTGCCATTACCTTCTCAGGACGTCATTGCTGCTGCTGCTAAATCGCTTCAGTCGTATCCGACTCTGTGCGACCCCATAGACGGCAGCCCACCGGGCTCCCCCGTCCCTGGGATTCTCCAGGCAAGAACACTGGAGTGGGTTGCCATTTCCTTCTCCAGCGCATGAAAGTGAAAAATGAAAAGGGAAGTCGGTCAGTCGTGTCGGACTCTTAGCGGCCTCATGGACTGCAGCCTACCAGGCTCCTCCGTCCATGGGACTTTCCAGGCAATAGTACTGGAGTGGGTTGCCATTAGGTCTTCCCAAAAGCCTGTTTGGGGCCGTATTCAGCTTCAGAAAATCTGATCTCGTGATCCAATCTGTGTCTTCTTGCTGGGATCCTCCATTCTTCCATTCTAACGCTAAGATTCTGGCTTCCCTCCTTTATCTGCCACAGACCCCAAGCGGCTGTGAGGGGAGAGATACGAGGAATCGGCAGAGACAAAAGCCAAGAGTTTCAGTGACAATCCACACAGCCACGCAACTGCTGCTCATCCAAAAGCCACGCATCATTGAAATAAGCACCATCACCCAATTAAATAATGACATACAAACGTACACTTCATGGAGACACGTCTACACATACGAGTTTCTCAATAGGTACATAAATCTCTGCTGCTCTCGCAGACACGAGCCTTACATTCGAGGACCGACACGTCTTGTCCGCGCCCGGAGCGTCCTCGCCTTGAGCGCCGGTCACCAGACGGCTACCGAAATAGACTATGGAAGCGTGTGCCGTTTGGGGGATCTACTTAACACGTAGGGACTCCGCCACCGGAAGAGCACCCAGGGCCCGAGGCTGATGCGAGCCCGGTGGCTTCTGGGAAATGCAGTCCATCCGGAACATTTCTGGCGCTGAGAGAGCTCGGCGATCCGAACGCGCAGATGCCAGGACTGTGTCAGCGCGCGGTGGAGAACGGCTAGACCCCTCTGAAGGAAGATGGTAGCTGGTGAGGTTAGCATACGTGGAAAAAGCGAGTGGAATCTGCGTCCGGTCTGTAGAAGGCGAGTGGAATCTGCGTCCGGTCTGTAGAAGGCGGGGTGGAATCCTGGGAACTTCAGAGCCCCAAACCTGCGGCAGGAGGAGAGGGCGGGCTCTTGGGTACGGTGTTTTCTTGGGTATGAGCTCTGAGGATTGGGACTTCAGTCTTTTGACCCCCATCCCTACCCCCATTCCCGCTCAGGTAGCATCAGCATCCCGAGTAGCGCCAGAAGCACACCTGGCATTAAGTGTGCATTTGTTTTTAAAGAAAGAACCCCTGGGGTTGTGTGTTTGCGTTTTCATTTTCTGTGTTTTTGTGGTACCTCAATGTGTGTCTGTAACCGTATATGGTGGCTCAGCAGTAAAGAATCCGCCAGTCAATGCAGAAGATGGGGGTTCTATCCCTGGGTGGGAAAGATCCCCTGAAGAAGGAAATGGCAACCTGCTTCAGTTTTCTTGCCAGGGAGATCCCATGGACAGAGAATCCTGGCAGGCTACAGACCTTGAGGACAAAGAGAGTCAGACACGACTTAGCGACTAAACAACCACTATGTATGGGATTGTTTTTCTGTTTGGTTTGTTTCCTAGAGTGTAAATGTGAAGATGGTTTGTTTCAGATTTTGAGATATTATAAAACTTGTTAAGCACACTTTCTTCCCACTCCTCCAT
Organism: Bubalus bubalis; assembly: GCF_019923935.1. Taxonomy (NCBI): domain Eukaryota; kingdom Metazoa; phylum Chordata; class Mammalia; order Artiodactyla; family Bovidae; genus Bubalus; species Bubalus bubalis. The sequence continues at coordinate 51,559,160 of NC_059174.1, forward strand.
CCCCACCCTGAAATTCCTCCTGCCCAGTATCTTGCGTTTCTTTCCGTTAAGGGCTACCTCTGGCTGACTTTTGCCAGAGACATACGCTAGCAGGGCCAACTCAACCATTAGACACAGTATGCAAAACGTCTAGAGCCCACAATACTCTTTGTTGTTGTTTAGTCGCTTTTTCTGACTCTTTGTGACGCCATGAACTGCAGCACCTCAGGCTTCCCCATCCTTCAACTATCGCGCAGAATTTGTTCAAATTCATGTCCACTGAGCCCGTGATGCCACCCAACCATCTCATCCTCTGTCGCCCCCTTCTCCTGCCCTCAATCTTTTCCAACATCAGTGTCTTTTCCAATGAGTCGGCTCTTCACATCAAAATATTGGAACTTCAGCATCAGTCTTTCCAGTGAATATTCAGGGTTGATTTTAGGGGCCTACTAATAAGTCTTTTAAAATCAGAAATAAACTAATTTTTGGTCAAAGGAAATGTTTAATTCAAAGACACTCAACTTATTATTATTACTATACCTAAAGAATCACAAAATAGTTATTTTTATTTTCTATTTATTGATGAAGGGCCCCATAGAAGTTCTAATACAGCCCTGCATCTTACCCAAATCAAATCAGATTTCAATTCAGCCTTATTCCTCTTCAGTTCTTCCGTGAGACTTGTGAAAACAGCGCTGTACCTGCTGACCTTAGGTGAAACTGCAGTAAACTCTGACCTTCCCTCATGTGAGTCTTCCATGATCCCAGGATGAAGTGGAACATTTCCTTCTCCAGCTGTCTGGGCACCTTGAAAATGAAGTTTGAACACATATTTTGGTCTCCTAATAAAACTTCCCTTCCCAGACTCTTTGTAAATAAGCATTAAAAAGTTTGGGTGCTTTTGTGACTGTGTGTGGAATTATATAATATAATGCACATTTTGAGGCCTGTGAGATTATGGCTTTAGTTATGAGACTGTGTGTTTTTATCTGTGAGTATGACTTAAAATGTATGTGATGCCTTGAAAGACATGCTTTTATTATGTGGGCATTTTACAGATATTGTGAATGTGGATTACTTAAAACAGGCTTATTAAGTGTGAACAGGCTTATTAAGTGAGAAACTACATGAAATGGAAATGTGTGATTCTGATTATATGAATATAGAACCCTGTGGTATTATGACTGTATATCTTGTTGAGTGACGATAAGCTGCTTTTACTCTTCTCAACAATGAATGAGAGGAATGTTGCACCTTTATGGAACAATAACTTTAAGATTTGGGTTAAAGGATTTGCTATTTATTTGGTAAATCATTTGGATATTTTATGCTGTATTACTTAGCCTTAAAAAGAAGAAATTCCGACACATGCTATAACACGGATGTATCTAGAGAATGTTGTACTAAGTGAAACAAGCCCATCACAAAAAGATGAATACAAGAAAAGAAAACTGCAGACTAATATCTCTGAAAAACATAGATGCAAAACTTCTCAACAAAATATCAACAAATTGAACTCAACAGAGTATTAAAAGGATCATATACTAGGACCAGGGTTTCCCTGGTGGCTCAGTGGTAAAGAATATGACTGCCAATGCAGGAGACATGGGTTTGATCCCTGGGTTGGGAAGATCCCTTGGAGAAAGAAATGGCTACCCACTCCAGTATTCTTGCCCAGGAAATCCCAGGGACAGAGGAGCCTGGCAGGCTACAGGCCATGGGGTCACAAAAGAGTCAGACATGACTTAGCGACTAAACAACACTAGGACCAAGTGGGATTTATCCCTCTGATACAAGGATGATTCAACATATGCAATATGTACCATGTTACATCACTTTAACAGGATGAAAGATAAAAATCATAGGACCATCTCAATAGATACAGAAAAAGCATTTGACAGTACAACATCCTTTGATGATAAAAACTCTCAACAAATTGGTATAGATGGAACATAACATAATAGAAGCCATATACGTCAGAGCTAACATCATACTCAGTGATGAAAGGTTGAAAGCTTTTCCTTTATAAACAGAAACAAAACAAAGGTGCCCACTCTCACCACTTCTATTCCACAGAGTACTGGAAGTCCTAGCTGAGCAATCAAAATATAAAGAAATTAAAAGGCATCCAAGTCAGAGAGGAAGAAATAAAATTGCCTTTGCAGATATAAACAAAAGATATATATAAATAAATATATATTTTCTAAACACTGTACATCAAAACTGTTAGAACTCATTAGTGCCTTCTGTCAAGTTGAATAATACAAAATTAACATACAAAAACCAGTTGCTATTTTTATACAGTAACAATATACGTAAAATAATTCCATTCACAATATCACTAAAGACAATAAAAATACTTAGGAATAAATTTAAATAAGGAGATGAAAGACCTGTATACCAAAAATGATAAGACTTTGATGGAAGAAATTGAAGAGACAAATAAGCAGAAAAATATGCTGTGTACTTGGATCAGAAGGATTAATATCATTAAAATGTCCCTACTACCCAAAAGCCGTCTGTCTATAGACTCAGTGCAATTTGTATCAAAATTCCCATGGCATATTTCACAGAAATAGAAAAAAAATTCTAATATTTTGTTTGGAGCCACAAAAACCTGTAATAGCCAAAGCAATCACAAGAAAGAAGAACAAAGCCAGAGACATCCCACTTCCTAATTCCAAACTCTACTACAAAGATGGGCTTCCCAGTAGCTCAGGTGATAAAGAATCTGCCTCCAATGCAGGAGACCCAGTTCCAATTCCTGGGTCAGGAAGATCCCCTGGAGAAGAGAATGGATACCCACTCCAGTATTCTTGCCTGAAAAGTTCCACGGACAGAGGAACCTGGCAGGCTGCAGTCCATGGGTTCACAAAGAGTTAGACATGACTGAGTAACTAACATAGCAATTCTACTTCTGCTTGTATATTCAAAATAAATGAAAATAGTTATTTGAAGAGGTATGTGCACTCCCATGTTTCTTTCAGCATTATTCACAATAGGGAAACAACCTAAGTGTTGAAGTTGTGGCATATATACAATGGAATTTATTCAGCCATAAGAAAGAAAAGAAACAGACCTATTTGCAAAGCAAAGGTGGGTATTATGCTAAAGTGAGATTAAATCAGATAGAGAGATACTGTTTATTATCACTTGTATGTGGAATCTTAAAAAAGGCGAATTCATAAATACAGAGTAGAATGATAGCTATTACAGGTTGGGGGCTGGGTGTGAATGGGATACTGTTTTTTAAGGGTACAAATTTGGACTAGAAGATAAGTCCTGGAGAGCTAATGGACAGCATAGTGATATAATCAATAATACTGTATTATAAACTTCAAAGTTTCTAAGGGACTAGACCCTACTTGTTCTGAAACCAAAAAAGTCATGAAAACTAGTTGAGGTGATAGAAGTGTTAGCTGACACTAAGATGATAATCATATTGCAATACATTAGTGCATCAAATCAACATATGTTGTACCTTAAAATTACACATCAATTAACCGGTTAAAAAGGAATAAGAATTACATGGTGTGATTTCTTAATTGGAAGACAAGTAACTTTTTCAAAATACAAGTAATATTTCAATTCCCTAACGATGTAAGAAAACCAAAACAAAGAAAAGTGGAGCATTTTCCTGCTTCTGTTTCACGTCCCATTCAATGGTTGCATCTCATTTTCTTGGCCAAGGTTGAATACACGGCCAGGTAGTAAAGAAGATGGTTCATTATAGCTCAGTTCAGTTTAGTTCAGTCGCTCGGTCGTGTCTGACTCTTTGTGACCCCATGAATCGCAGCATGCCAGGCCTCCCTGTCTGTCACCATCTCCCGGAGTTCACTCAAACATGTCCATCGAGTTGGTGATGCCATCCAGCCATCTCATCCTCTGTTGTCCCCTTTTCTCCTGCCCCCAATCCCTTCCAGCATCAGTCTTTTCCAATGAGTCAACTCTTTGCATGAGGTGGCCAAAGTACTGGAGTTTGAGCTTTAGCATCATTCCTTCCAAAGAACACCCAGGGCTGATCTCCTTTAGAATGGACTGGTTCTCAAGAGTCTTCTCCAGCACCACAGTTCAAAAGCATCAATTCTTCGGCACTCATCTTTCTTCACAGTCCAAGTCTCACATCCATACATGGTCACTGGAAAAACCATAGCCTTGATTAGACGGACCTTTGTTGGCAAAGTAATGTCTCTGCTTTTCAATATGCTATCTAGGTTGGTCATAACTTTCCTTCCAAGGAGTAGGCGTCTTTTAATTTCATGGCTGCAGTCACCATCTGCAGTGATTTTGGAGCCCCAGAAAAATAAAGTCTGACACTGTTTCCACTGTTTCCCCATCTATTCCCCATGAAGTGATGGGACCAGATGCCATGATCTTCGTTTTCTGAATGTTGAGCTTTAAGCCAACTTTTTCACTCTCCACTTTCACTTTCATCAAGAGACTTTTGAGTTCCTCTTCACTTTCTGCCATAAGGGTGGTATCATCTGCATATCTGAGGTTATTGATATTTCTCCCGGAAATCTTGATTCCAGCTTGTGCTTCTTCCACTCCAGCATTTCTCATGATGTACTCTGCATAGAAGTTAAATAAGCAGGGTGACAATAACAGCCTTGACATACTCCTTTTCCTATTTGGAACCAGTCTGTTGTTCCATGTCCAGTTCTAACTGTTGCTTCCTGACCTGCATAAAGGTTTCTCAAGAGGCAGGTCAGGTGGTCTGGTATTCCCATCTCTTTCAGAATTTTCCACAGTTTATTGTGATCCACACAGTCAAAGGCTTTGGCATAGTCAATAAAGCAGAAATAGATGTTTTTCTGGAACTCTCTTGCTTTTTTGATGATCCAGTGGACGTTGGCAATTTGATCTCTGGTTCCTCTGCCTTTTCTAAAACCAGCTTGAACATCTGGAAGTTCACGGTTCACGTATTGCTGAAGCCTGGCTTGGAGAATTTTGAGCATTACTTTACTAGCGTTGTGAGATGAGTGCAATTGTGCAGTAGTTTGAGCATTCTTTGGCACTGCCTTTCTTTGGGATTGGAATGAAAACTGACCTTTTCCAGTCCTGTGGCCACTGCTGAGTTTTCCAAATTTGCTGGCATATTGTGTGCAGCACTTTCACAGCATCACCTTTCAGGATTTGAAATAGCTCAACTGGAATTCCATCACCTACACTAGCTTTGTTCATCGTGATGCTTTCTAAGGCCCACTTGACTTCACATTCCAGGATGTCTGGCTCTAGGTGAGTGATCACACCATCGTGATTATCTGGGTCGTGAAGATCTTTTTTGTACAGTTCTTCTGTGTATTTTTGACACCTTTTCTTAATATCTTCTTCTTCTGTTAGGTCCATTCCATCTCTGTCCTTTATCGAGCCCATCTTTGCATGAAATGTTCCCTTGGTATCTTTAATTTTCTTGAAGAGATCTCTCACACATACCACGCCTTTACAGTTATTTGCCATTTACTTTTCCATACATATTTCCAATTTCTGTCAGGAAACGAGGGGGGGGAAAAAAAGCCAGGTTCTACAAGCGCCCGACGGCTTACACATATTCCACCTGCTAATTCAAAAGTAAAATTGCAGACAGGTGGGAAGCTCAGCGGCAGAGAGCATTCTGGGAGGTGTAGTATCGGAGGCTTCCTGTGATTCGGAACTTCCGCTCCGGGAAAGCGCGGAGGGGTTATTCGCTGCGCTGGAGAAATAAAAAGCCATAATCAGCGCTGTGCGTGTCTCGTGGTATTTCGCCTACCGGAGGGTAAGAACACGAACCTCGCTGCTTTCGTGGATTCTGGGAAATTCGATTTAGGCCTGCGCTGTCAAACACGCCACTTCCTGTCGGGGGCGGGGCAGTGGCTCCTTCCCCTCTCGGGGATCCTGGGAAATGTAGTCCAGGAGCTGCTAATAGTTGGAGGTATTTCCGCTTTAGGAGGTTGCGATTACGGCCTTCGGTTCTCACAGGTAGGTGAGTGATTCCTTGGGAGCCTGCCGTCTCTTTTAACTTTTCTGACCCGGCCCTGGGATCAGCTGGACTCGGTATTCGGTCGCAGGGCAGAAAAGCCGCGACTTGCGACAGAGGGCAGGATGGAAGGGCGAGGGCGGCCGCTTGCCTTCCTCTTAACGGCTGAATTCTCTGCGTGCGGACTGAAATCGGCAGTTTGACTGTCTCCAGGTCTCTTTGCTGTCCAATCCGCCTCCTCCAGCACCTTCCACACCGTTAGTTACTTCCTAGCTAGGTAACGCACCCCACTCCAGTACTCTTGCCTGGAAAATCCCATGGACGGAGGAGCCTGGTAGGCTGCAGTCCATGGGGTCGCTAAGAGTCGGGCATGACTGAGCGAATTCCCTTTCACTTTTCACTTTCATGCATTGGAGAAGGAAATGGCAACCCACTCCAGTGTTCTTGCCTGGAGAATCCCAGGGACGGGGGAGCCTGATGAGCTGCCGTCTGTGGGGTCGCACAGAGTCGGACACGACTGAAGTGACTTAGCAGCAGCAGCAGCAGCGAGGTAACGTTAGATGCGAATTTATTCTTTCTGTTCCTTGGATTCATTTTCTATAAAAAGGGATGTTAAGAGTATAAGGCAGGTACTCACTTGCCTTTCGTAGATAGAAAAGCAGTCTATCGAAATAGTCAACCATTAGGAAACTGGCTGTAGAGGAGACTTTTGGGATCAATTTGTGCAGGTAGGTTGAAATTTTATTGTAGAGGATTTGAAAGCAGGTTAGTGAGTTTGGCCGTCTTTGTAAAAATTTGAAAGCATTCTCATTTAATCTTATTTTAAATATTATTTAAAGCTTGTATACTGATTATAGAAGAAATGCACATTCATTGTAGACAATTCAGAAAATGTAGAGCTATGACATAGTTAAAACCATTACGAATTATCCATGCAGATACGTATGTTATAACTTATAGGATGTGTATGACGTATATAGGACACAGACCTATAGGATATAGACGATTATCAACATTTAAGTGCATTTCTGTTTAGCAGCTTTTCTATATGTATTTATCTATATTATATACAATTGTTATCAGATTATTCATATCCTTAACTCTTAATTCTGGAAATTTCCAGACAACCTGCCAGGCTCCTCTGTCCCTGGAATTCTCCAGGCAAGAATACCGGAGTGGGTTGCCCTTTCCTTCTCCAGGGGATCTTTCCGACCCAGGGATAGAACCTGGGTCTCTCTCATTGCTAGCAGATTCTTTACCATCTGAGCCATGGGGGAAGCCCTGTGTAACAGTCGCCCTGCTTCAGTTCTTGCTGATCTTGTTACATCGCTCTGTCCCCATGCACAGGTTTTTCCCATTGAGTATTTTAAAACAAACCCAGATGTTGAGTCAATAGAACTTAAACATTAATTATTATACCGAGACTATATTAATTTGCTAAAACTTGTTGTTCCATCGTTCAGTTGGGTCTGACTCTTTGCAACCCCATGTACTGCAGCATGCCACATCACTGACACATCACTGAATGTAAGAGGCACCTGAAATGACAGATCCATGTATTATTTGTAAAAGTGGAAAAAAAAATTCAAGATGGACTATTGAGTTGCAGCAGGGGGCGATATATCATAAAAACAAGTAAGCTGAAGTTAAAGATCATGACATGGTTAGATGAGAAGAAATAAGTTAGTGTATCTGAAGTACAGTGCTTCAGTTCAGTCGTTTAGTCGTGTCTGACTCTTTGCGACCCCATGGACTGCAGCATGCCAGGCTTCCCTGTCCATCACCAACTCCCAGAGCTTGCTCAAACTCATGTCCATCCAGTCGGTGATGCCATCAACCATCTCATCCTCTGTTGTTTCCTTCTCCTCCTGCCTTCAGTCTTTTCCAGCATCAAAGTCTTTTCCAGTGAGTCAGCTCTTTGCATCAGATGGTCAAAGTATTGGAGCTTCAGCTTCTACTGGTACAAAATATCACAGCCTGGCTGGCATAGACAACAGAAACAAATTTTCTCAGTCTGGAGCTAGGAGTCTGTCAGCAGATTTGGTTTCTTCTGAGGCCTCTCTCCGTGGCTTGCAGATGGCTGCCTTCTTGTCATGTCCTCACAAGGTCTTTCCTTTGTGTGTGTGCATGCCCCTACTATCCCTGTTTATGTCCACTTTCTTCATAGAAGGATACCAGTCAGATTGATTTAGGGCCCACCCTAATGACCTCGTTTTAACTGAATCACCCCTTTAAATGCCTTGTCTGCCAATGCAGTCACATTCTGAGGTTCTGGTGATTAGGACTTCCATGTGTGGGTTTAGGGGTAGGACTCACAATTCAGTCCATAACAGGTATTAACAGCAACTCTAAGATTTTTCACACTTGGCCACTAGGAGAATGTTTTTTATATAAGAAAGTTAGATAGAGTTGGAATTATGAAAGGAAAATGATAAATTTCCTGTGCTGCTTTGGAGTTGCACTTGCTATGGGCATATAACTCTCAGTTTCATCTTTCTCTCCTATTAGGCTACAGGGACCTCTGATTCATGGACCTGGTCCTGTTCTTTTTGGAGAGTCCAGCACAGGGGCGGCAGAGAGGAGTTATTTAGTGAGTAAGTGTGATGCAAACAGTCGCCCAGAGGGGCTATAGCCTGGAATTAGAGAACAAAATAGAAAGGCAGTCTATAGACATATGCCTTGTCTGGTGCCTCACTTTCCTTTGGCGAGCTGTAGAATTCACCAACTTTTCCCGAGTGTTCAAAGTTTGATGTATCATCAACTCTCTTGCCTTCTGGGATGGCCCACACTCTGTGAAGTGTATTTCTCTCTAAATAAATCCACTTTTTAACTTAAAAAAAAAAAAAAAAGTTGATGTATCATCGTGCCTAATATTGTCATGCTGTAAGACAGATTTCCTTGGAAGCAAATCAATTTCTTAAAAAAATGGAAGCATAGTTAATTTACAATGTTATGTTAGTTTCGAGCTTTCCAGATCACTCAGTTGGTAAAGAATCTGCCTGCAATGCAGGAGACCCTGGTTCAATTCCTGGGTCGGGAAGATCTGCTGGAGAAGGGATAGGCTACCCCCCCTAGTATTCTTGGACTTCCCTTGTGGCCCAGCTGGTAAAGAATCCGCTTGCAATGTGGGAGACCTGGTGTTGGATCCCTGGGTTGGGAAGATCCCCTGGAGAAGGGAAAGGGTACCCACTCCAGTAGTCAGACACAACTGAGTGACTTTTACTTTCATGTTAGTTTCAGGTATGCAGCACAGTGATTCAGTTATTTATATATATGTGCATATATGTATATCTATATATATTCAATACATATGTATATATAGTCTTTTCAGATTCTTTTCCCTAAAGGTTATTATAAAATACTGAGTATAGTTCCCTGTGCTGTACAGTGAGTCCTTGTTGATTATCTCTTTTGTGTATAGAACTGTGTATATTTTAATCCCAAACTCTTAATTTGTCCCTCTGCCTTCCCCTGGTAACCATAAATTTGTTGTCAAATCGATGTTAGTGTTCAGTTTTTTGTTTGTTATGTCAGAATTGTGATGGGGATGCTGAAAAAAGCTAACATTTGTTGGGCACCTCTTCTGTTTCAGTGAATTTCCAGTGCTCTGTGTGCAGTGATTATTATAGTCATTTTTTAAATGAAGAAACAGTCGAAGACAGTTGAAGAAATGACCCAGCAAATAAATGACCCTGGTGACCCAGCAAGGGGCTGAGCCAGAGTCAAACCTCAGCCGCTGGCTTTAAAACCTCCTTGTTCCAGCACTCTGTGGCCAGCACAGCTTACTTAACTTCTCTGTGCCTTGGTTTTCTCACATCAGGTAACCACAGAATTAAAGTTTTGGGGGCTTCCCTAGTGGCTCAGATGGTAAAGAATCTGCCTTCAATGCAGGAGACCTGGGTTCAATCCCTGGGTCAGGAAGATCCTCTGGAGAAGGAAATGGTACCCCACTCCAGTATTCTTGCCTGGAGAATTCCATGGACAGAGGAGCCTGGCGGGCTACAGCTGAGGGGGGCACAAAGAGTTGGACATGTGATGATTAAAAGAAATATGATGTGGAAAGTGCTTGAAATGGTGCCTGGCATGTAGTACATCCTATATGTATTATAGACTACCGTTATACTTTTTTTTCTATTACAGAAGAGTATGCAGTATGAAAAATGCAGTGAGTTATTAAAAGTGCAAAGAATACTTTAGGGTTTTCTTTTCTCCCCATTTTATTCTTTTAATAGTTCACTTTGACCATACAGTTGAGCAAAAATGAATCATTTGCATAATAACCTTTGTTGAAACTGATAACTAACAAAATTGGTTGTCTTTTGAACCTAGTCAGTTCCTGGGGCAGAGAAGGCAATGGCACCCCACTCCAGTACTCTTGCCTGGAAAATCCCATGGACAGAGCAGCCTGGTAGGCTGCAGTCCATGGGGTTGCTAAGAATAGGACACGACTGAGTGACTTCACTTTCACTTTTCACTTCCATGCATTGGAGAAGGAAATGGCAACCCACTCCAGTGTTCTTGCCTGGAGAATCCCAGGGACGGGGGAGCCTGGTGGGCCACCGTCTATGGGGTCGCACAGAGTTGGACACAACTGAAGCGACTTAGCAGCAGCAGCAGCGGTTCCTAGGGAATAATCAAATGGTCTGTATTGCGTTAAAAAGGCCTGAGTCTGCACCATTCACTATGGTAGCCATTGGCCACGTGAGACTGTTGTTCTTCAGATGTTGCTGGTGCCAACTGAGATGTGCTGTTAAGTGTAGGACACACAAGAGATTTCAAACACTGAAAAAGAATGTAAAATATCTCTGTTGCAGGTTGAAGTAATATTTTGGATATGTTGCATTAAATATATTGTTAAAGGCTACTTCTTTTTACATTTTTCAACATGTCTGCTAGAAACATTTAAATTACCCATGTAACTTGCATTATGTTTCAGCTGGGCACCACTGTTGTGAATGGAAGCCTCCATTTTTCCTCTGAGGATTTGCCTCCCAGGGCATATACAAATTACTCTTACCTCTTTAGACCTTCGAGGGCATCCTACAACAGAGAGAAGCAGGAGGCTAGTCATCAGGAGGCCTGAGTGCCACTTCTAGCCCTGCCCTGGGCTTCCTGGCTATTAGGCATTTCAGATAACAGTTTGAGGGGCAGAATAGAATACTGCAGTGGTTCTCAAACTTGGGCCATATTAGAATCACCTAAGGAAGTTGGTAAAAAGTGTAAAAACCCAGTCCTTTTTACCATTTCAATGAGTCTGGGCTTCTGTGGGTTTGTTTGTTTATTGATTTTTTTTTTTTTTTAAGTATTGTTTCTGTTTTATGTTTTGGCTTTTTTGCCTATGAGGCATGTGGAATCTCTCTGACCAGAGATTGAACCCACACCCCCTGCAGTGGAAGGCAAACTCTTAACCATTGGACCACCAGGGAAGTCCCTGGACTAATGTGTTCTTTTTTAGCTTTCTGGATGATTGTGATGATGTTCCAATCACTTCCTATTCACCTTATTTGGGAAGGTGGAATCCCTGTCCTAAACAGTATGAGATATCATCTGCGCCAGGCAGATGAGGTTGGCATAAGTTTGTTTATCACATAGAGCCATGCAAGGCCACGCATGGTTGCACTTGGGACTAGAATGAAGCAGCAGTGGCCCTGGGAGGCAGGCTCTTTATTAGACAGAGGGTAGATGGCAACCCACTCCAGTGTTCTTGCCTGGAGAATCCCAGGAACGGGGGAGCCTGGTGGGCTGCTGTCTATGGGGTCGCACAGAGTTGGACATGACTGAAGTGACTTAGCAGCAGCAGCAAGGTAACCCTTGGTTCTGGCAGGAGGATGTGGTTGGCTTGCTTGAACAATTTTGAAGCTGGCACAGAGGCGAAACCTGTTAGGTTGAGAACTAGGTGGGCTACATCTGATCATTTGTCAGGTCTTCATTTATAAAGGTGATTGAATGACAGCATGGAGAGGTTACCAAGAAAGAAGGTTTTCTGTACTTACAGTTTCCCCAAAAAAGAGACACAGCATGCCACCCAGGGCCATACAAGGCCTGTCACACACAGGAGTCATGGAGCAGAGCAAGAGGACTATGTCTTTATGACTGTAGTGGTGGGAAGTAAATAGGTGGTGACATCCCCCTTTGGGGCACTAAGAACAGGAGAGCAGGGGGCAGTGGTTGGGCGGGTTATCTTACATTGACTAAAAAGTTTGTTTGAATTTTTTCCATAACATGTTATGGACCCTTGTGACCCTCACATGCCTTGGGAAGCTGGCTTGTGGGAAATGTGTTACTAACTGTGGTTGACAGTCTGGCCCTGTGATTCAACAGACTGAGGAAGAAGTCAGGAATCACAGATGTTAAATAGCTAGAATCTAAAAACATGGTTAAGGGATGGGACTTCTTGGCGGTCCGTGGTTAGGACTCCGCACTTCCACTGCAGGGGACACGTGTTGATCCCTGGTCAGGGAACTAAGATCCCAAATGCCATGTGGTGCTGGCAAATAAATAAATTAGTTAATTAATGAGTTAAAATAAAACATGGTTAAGGGAATTCCCTGGCAGTTCAGTCTTTAGGCCCAGCACTTTCATTTCAGGGGCCCAGATTCAATCCTAGTTGGGGAACTAAGATCCCACAAGCCACGAGGTACAACCAATAAATGAATAAATAAAAACATGGTTAACCCACAGGCGAACTAGCTGGATGGGGAGTCTTCCCCAGGGAAAAGGTCATGTCTGGAGACAGCAGAGGAGCTAAGAGCTAGGCCTTCTGGGCTCTGTGAGGCTCAAAGGTGTCAGGGTAGAACTGGGAATTTTAGGCCTTACAATAGAGCTGACCGGAGCTTGGGAACTACTGCATGTTGATCACGGTTACCACCCCATGTCATGTTACCTGGGATTCATTTCCTGGTGCAGTGTCCTGACTGGACAATGAAATCACAGGCTGGGGTGCTAGGAGAGGGGTAAGAATACAGATGTTAGCAACCCTCCTCCACAGTTTCTGATTTAATTAGTTGTGAATAAGTTCTGAGGATTTCTTTGTTTTGTTTAAAAAAAACAATTTTTAAAATACAGCTTTTATAAGTTGCTTTCCATTTAAAGTCTGACCATTTTTTAAAAACTCCCCTGTGAGTCTGATGTGCTATTAGGTTAGGCTCTCGGTGAAAATCTTGACTCTTCTGTTGGCCACTGGTTAATCATAACCAAGTTAATTCCTGATTTACAGATCAGACCTTGGGACTAAGTAGTGGGATGTTGGAGATGCCAGTATTCAAATACCAGTGGTCTGATTCCAAAGCCGCCACCCTTCCTGACTCTGTTCTCATCTCCTTCAAGCAGATCCTCTGACTTCAGAGTCCTCTTCCAGTTTCCATGTCTGTCTTCTGTTCCCAGCTCTCAACCTCTCATTTCTCTTTCCATGAGACCTCAGACTCCCATCTGTGCATTTTTTTTTTTCCTAGAAGCAACAGAGATACAAGATCTAGAAGATTAGCTCCTTTGTGAGAGTGGATTCAGGTTCCTCCCCTGCCTCTTGACCTCACCAAGCCTTGGCTTCCTTGTCTGTTACGTGGAAACTACAGTCGTGACCATCATCATTTACTGAGAACTTTCTAAAATGCCAGGTACAGTGCTAAGGGCATTTAGCTTATTCATCCCTCACAGTAACCCTAGGACTGACATTCTATTTTTTTCCCTCCTGTTGTAGCTGAGGAGAGGCACAGAGGTGGAGGTGATCAGACCAGCGTCACACCGCTCATACGACACTAGATTCTTCACAGGTGTGTGGGAGGTACCTAATGGAGCAATGTGTGCCAAGTGCGTCTCAAGGTCCCTAGCACATACTTAGTGCTTATGCAGTGTTAAACATTGCCATTTGTATTGTTTTTGTCATTACTATGATTAGCTTGTTAATTAAAATGGCATACTGATTAACTTACTGTTAAATAATAGGATTCTGTTAATTTTTCTTTAGCTCAATGATATGAGTTTTTTTAAGGCCCTACTGTTAGCAAAGTCAAATTAGCAAGGTCTTATATCTTTGAAAAAGTGGTCATTTGTAGTGTCATGAAAAATTTGACACTACGACTATGAAAGTAGAATAGTGGTTACCAGGGGCCAAGGGGATAGGCAGTGGAGAGTTAAGTGTTTGATGAGTATAGAGTTTCAGTTCCTGGTGGTGGAAAAGTTCTAGAGACAGATAGTGGTGGTGATTTACAATATGAATGCACCTAATGAACTCGACACCCTAAAAAAATGGTTCAGATATAAAATTTTATGTGATATATATTTTACACAGGGAAAAAAATCATCAATGTAATCTTAAATATTAACTGCAAAGGCATCAAATTAAGTATGACAAACCAAGCAAGTATAACATGTCAGAGGCTAAAGGTGATTTTCATATGACAAAGCAACAGCCTCTGAAGGATCCAGTGATAGAAACTATTTATGAGGACAGGTTTTTCATTACTGAACACGACCTGCTTTCTGCTGCTACTGAGAAATAAGGTGCCTTGGAAGTGTTCTTTGAGCTTTCCGCCTACTCATTTAATTCTGACAGCAATCCTAGGCATTGTTTTGTTTTTATACTCCAGGTTTAATTAAAATTAAAAGTATAAGTTCTATTCGAATGGTGAAAAGTTACGTTAGCCTGTGCATTTTGCCACATAAGTTGTACTGAAATTGTAAATACAAGTTAATTATTTTAGCAAAGACAGTAGGTGTACAAGATAGACATTGTTAATCCCTCCATTTTCTGCTGTGCTGTGGGTTCAATCCCTGAGTGGGGAATATCCCCTGGAGAAGGAAATGGCAATCCACTCCAGTATTCTTGCCTAGGAAATCCCATAGACAGAGGAGTGTGGGGGGCTGCAGTCCATGGGTTCTCAAAAGTGTCAGACACAACTTAGCAACTGAACAATAACAACATGGGTCAGTGACATCCTTGACCAGACTTTGACAGTTTTTTTTCTTCTTCCCCCATCAGGCCTTCCCAAGACTCAGCAATTCCCCAGAAGGAGGAGGACAAAATGTCCAAGTTCAAAGTGAGTTGGGCTTGCCTTTCTAGGCATTCAGTTGTCACCTCATTTCTCAGCAATTAAACACATCCTGTTTCTCTTTCTTGGGAAGCCCTGAAGTGAACAGTTGAAATGAACAGTAGGCATCTGAGAACCTCTTCCAAGAAGAGTGCCAGATGATCACTGATTTTTAATTTTAATATAGTTTCATTTTTGTTGTTTTTTTACTTTTTTGTAATTTCACATATCACAGTAGAATAGATGTTAAAATAATGCTGTATACAAGTGATTCTTCAGAGAAGGCAGTGGCACCCCACTCCAGTACTTTTGCCTGGAGAATCTCATGGATGGAGGAGCCTGGTAGGCTGCAGTCCATGGGGTCGCTAAGAGTCAGACACGACTGAGCGACTTCACTTTCACATTTCACTTTCATGCATTGGAGAAGGAAATTGCAACCCACTCCAGTGTTCTTGCCTGGAGAATCCCAGGGACAGAGGAGCCTGGTGGGCTCCCATCTATGGGGTCGCACAGACTCGGACACGACTGAAGTGACTTAGCAGCAGCAGCAGCAGCACAAGTGATTCCTAGTCATGAGCGATTGTGCCCTCAGGCCGTGTCTGGAAACAGTTTTGCTGTCTGACTTGGGGGATGTTACTGATACAGTACATAAGAGCCAGGGACACTGCTAAACACCCTGCAGTGCATGCAGCAGCCCCCTTCAACAAAGAATCATCTGGCCTCAAATGTCAGAAGTGCCAAGGCTGTGAAACCATACTGTCCCCAGTGCTATACAAGAACAGTAGCCAAATGTAGGTGAAAATATGTGTAATCAGTTCAGTTCAGTCGCTCAGTCGTGTCCAACTCTTTGCGACCCCATGAACCGCGGCATGCCAGGCCTCCCTGTCCATCACCATGCTCAAAAAACCAAAGCTTGAAATCTGTAATAGGAATTTTACAGAATCCTAATATAAAACCCCAATTGGAGTATGTGCAAAGAATATTAACAGGTGGGACTTCCCTGGAGGTCCAGTGTTAAATATTCTGTGCTTCCACTACAGAGGGGTGTGCCTTCAGTCCCTGGTTGGGGAACTAAGATCCCACGTGCCATGTGGTACGGCCAAGGTAATTAAAAAAAAAAAAAAAAATATATATATATATATATATATATAGGCCATGTCCTGCCTGCCATGGGGCACACACAGTAGGATTTGCTCCAGGACCTTGCTTCAGACAAGGAAGCTACTCCTCTATGAATCCATTGATACCTCTGTTGCTGAAAAAAAAATTAAAATTAAAAAAAAAAGAATATTAACAGGCCAAGTTCCGAAGAAAAAAATAAAAACACCTAGTAAATATGTGAAAATATGATAAGCTTGTTAATGATCAAATGAGTGCAAATAATCAAATTAGTTGTTCTTTTACTAAGTTTGCCTAGGATTTAAAAATATGGTTATATTCAAAGTATGGGATATAGAGAATTGGGGCTACTTATATACTCTTGGAGGAGGATAAAATAAGAGAAAAGTTGAGAAGAAAATCTGCTGTTGTACATAATAATTTTGAAGCTGCCTATTCTTTGACATGGTAATTTTTCACTGTTTGGAACTTATCCTAAAGAAATAATCAGAAGGAAAGCAAAAAAATCTATATAAAAAGTTGTCCTTTTCAGCATTTATTATAAAAAGAAAAATATATACAACATAAATGCGTTATTGGGGATGTTTAATTATGTTACAGTAAAATTGACTCTGGTCTCTCAGCACCTGGAACCACTTTATACACATCCTGCCCACTTTTCTCAGTTGTTA
The DNA here is from genome assembly GCF_019923935.1 of Bubalus bubalis. Taxonomy (NCBI): domain Eukaryota; kingdom Metazoa; phylum Chordata; class Mammalia; order Artiodactyla; family Bovidae; genus Bubalus; species Bubalus bubalis. The sequence continues at coordinate 51,575,911 of NC_059174.1, forward strand.
CCCTTCCTCCAGGGAGAATCAGGAGTGTGATTGATGTTGTAGGAGGCAGTGACCTTCAAGGATGTGGCCGTGGTCTTCACAGAGGAGGAGATGGGGCTGCTGGACTTGGCCCAGAGGAAGCTGTACCAGGAAGTGATGCTGGAGAACTTCCGGAACCTGCTCTCAGTGGGTGAGGACGGGACCCTAACCCTAACCCTCTGTAACTGAACAGAGACTCCCTGCAATATTTATGTGCCCTTGAACAGGCAGAGCTTCGGAGCTCTTGGACCAAATTTCGGTTTTCTAATCAGCATGAGATGCAGAGATCGCAGGGCTTTTTGTTTGTTAGTTTGTTTTAATATTTATTTATTTATTTGGCCGCATCAGGTCTTAGTTGAGGCACACGGGATTTTGTTGCTTCATGCAGGATCTTTCATTGAAGTGCACGTTCTCTAGTTGCAGTGCATTGGCTTAGTTGCCCCATGGCATGTTGGAACTTAGTTCCCTGACCAGGGACTAAACCTGCATCCCTTGCATTGGAAGGCAGATTCGTAACCACTGGACCACCAGGGAAGTCCCACAGAAATAGTGTTTTTCTTTCTCTGCTGACCAAAATGTGTTTGTAAACATACTATAAATTGTCCACATGATTGCTCTACCTTTTTGGCTTTTCAAATTGTAGTCATCTCCAATTAGTGGGTCATGACATTCTTTAAGGAATTGAAATAAAATAGGGTAGAAAATATCACAGCATTTGGCAGTAACTGCACAATGCGATAAAAACTATGGCCTGTTGCCAAGAATAGTATGAGAAATGGTGAAAAGGGTGTAATGAAAATAATGTCTTCCAGTAGTTTATACTTAGTCTACATATCCTGGGGGCTTCCCAAGTGGCTCAGTGGTAAAGAATCCACCTGCAATGCAGGAGATATGGGTTCGATCCTTGGTCGGGAAGATCTCCTGGAGAAGGAAATGGCAACCTACTGCAGTATTCTTGCCTGGAAAGTCCCATGGACAGAGGAACCTGGTGGGCTACAGTCTATGCGGTCTCAAGAGTTGGACATGACTTAGCAACTAAACAGCAACAGCAATGACTACACATCCTCGATTTTGCATAAAATATATTTCTGCCAATGGGTCATAATTGAAAGCTTGGAAAACACTGATTTTGATGTCAGTGTTGATATAGTGTAAACCACAATTTTTCATAATTTGGGCTTCTAATACATTCATTTTAAATGTTTGTCCTTGCCTTTTTGCAGGGCATCAATCCTTCACACCAGATGTACCATCCCAATTAGAGAGAGAAGAAAAGCTGCAAATGATAAAGACAGCAGCCCAGAGCTGTTGTTCCTCGGGTGAGAGTCCTATGACTCTGAGTCTGTCCTCCTTCTTGTCGCCTCTCCAGCTGTGGCTCTGGGCCAAGTCATAGTCTGGATTACTGCCACAGTCTTTGTAATGCTCTCTCTTCTGCTTTGCTTTTTCACAATCAGTTCTCCACTCCAAGTGATTCTTTTAAATTCAAACATTGTCATTTCTCTGCTCAGATCTCTCATTCAAAATAAAATCCCAGTATAGAAAGTGGCTTGTGATGTCCCCTATACCCGTCAGTTTTATAGTCTACTTTCAGAAACAACTTTTTCACAGGGCAGGGGTAACATAAGGGTCAAAATATTGACTCCTAAATGAAAAAGGAAAATCTTCACCCATTCAGGAAAAGGGTATAAGAATTTCAGAAACAGTCCATCTGTATACCCCATGGCCATCTTTATGCCCTATGCTTTTTTATTTTTTTTGCCTTCCGAGTGATTCTTGCCAAGATTTTTTTTTCTTTTAAACACTGTGTGGCTTGTGGGATCTTAGTTCCCTGACCAAGGATCCAACCTGGGCCCTTGGCAATGAGAGCGCAGTGTCCTAACAATTAGACCACCAGGAAATTCCCTGATTTTGTGATCATCGTGATTTTCTCTCAGCAACATTCACTTAGGTTAGCCCTGCATCTAGTGAAGCCTTTCAGCTTCCCAGCTGTTTCCACTTCCTTTCCTGTGATGAGTAAGTTACTTGCAAAAGCTCTCTTACTTTTGTAACATGGCTCAAACTGTCACAGAGACATCAAACTAGGATTTATTTATCCATCCAGCATGTACTTCTGGAACACTGATCATATCAGACAGAGTTCTGGGAGTGGTGATAAACCTGTGAACAGTACAAAATGCTTGTCCCTGTGGGTATTACATTTAAGCAGGAGAAGACATAAAATGAAAAAGATCAAGGACTTTTTGTGCCCTATACTATGTATATAGTATGTCAGATGGGAATATGTGCTATGTAAAAACAAGACAGTGTATGGCTAATGGAGATTTCCAGGAATGTAGAATCAGATCAGATCAGATCAGTCGCTCAGAATGTAGAATAGATAGGGAGAATTTAGTATATGTATTGTATGGTAATAAAAGAGGCATCACTGATAAGGCATTATTTGAAAAGACACCTCTAAAGAAGTTAGTAGCAAGCTATATGACTAATTGGTGGAACAGAGTTCCAAGGAGAATGTAACTCTTCCTGTCCAATACTGACTTTTAAAATCTGTATTCCACCCTATTTATTTACTCCTTGCAAGGTCTTACTCTGTTGTAAAAATTAGGTTATCTTTTAATTTTTCAGTCTTTATTTTTCCCCCAGGGAAGTTGTAGGAATTTTATTGATGTGAAGTTTTAGAATAGTGTATGTTATTATAGTAAACTTTTCTGCATATTGTTTTCCTGAAGGATATTTCCCAGCAGGAGACAAAAGACCACTCTCTCTGCTTATGCTCTGAACTTTAGGCCCTTAGGTGATAAATTATTTTCTCCTAAACATCTATCTTTCCAACCTACCAGGGCCTCCAAAGCTCCTTCCAGTGGAGTAAACTTCTAATAAAGCAAAAGTTTTCAACACTGCTTGGGGATGTCTTCTGATAATCTGTCAGTAAGGGTCTTACTTGAGCTTCTGAGCATTTGGATCAGATGTGCAATTATGTGAAAGCTGTTTATGAAACACTTGTTGCAGCAGAGAAAGTAAGGCTTTGAGTAACATGCAGCCTCGTCTTGGTAAACATTCCCTAGGAGGTATTTTTCTTGCTCTATAGCTACTAGATCTCTAATTTATATTTCAGCTATGAAACTTATTATGATTCTAAATGAATCCCACTAATGTGTAGTGAAAGGGAGCCTGGTGGAACACCTCTCGGTGTCTGGAGGTATGCAAATGATACATGATGCTGAAGAAAAATAGAAGTTTTTCATGTCCCCATAAGGCCTTAGGGTGTGGGCCTAAGTTTATAACCTTGGCATTTCTGAGCAAAGCACTCATATGCCCCATCTTTTAATTTTCTTTATCCTCTTAGGAAATCAGAATCTAAATGGCATAGAGACTCTTCAAGAAGTTGGATTAAGGTATCTGCCACACGAAGAATTTTTCTGCTCAAAAATCTGGCTACAGGTTACAGAGGAATTAACCAGGTGTCGAGATTCCATGGGAATTATTCAAGGAATTGGCTGTCAATTGGAAAAACAAAGTGACACACTCTATAAAGATGAGTTCAGTAAAGACTTCAGTCAGAGTTCACATCTTCAAGTTCAGCGCAGAGACTACACTGGAGGAAAACCCTATAAAGGGGTGGAGTGTGGGAAGGGTTTCATATGGGGCTCTTACCTTCAAATGAACCAGACAGCCTCCACAGGAGAGAAGCCTTATAAATGTGAAAAATGTGAAAACACCTTCCGTCGGTTTTCAAGTCTTCAAGCCCATCAGAGAGTCCACAGTAGAGCAAAACTGAACAATCATGATATGTCACATAAAGGTTTTAGTCAGAGGTCATATCTTCATCAACATCAAAGAGTCCCTGCTGGAGAGAATCCACACAGATTAGAGGAGTGTGGGAGGAACATCAGAAAAAGCTCACATTTTCAGGCTCCTCTAATAGCCCACCCATTGGAGAAACCCTATAAATGTGAGGAATGTGGGCTGGGCTACAGTAAGCGCTCCTATCTCCATGTCCATCAGAGAGTTCACACGGAAAAGAAACCTTATCAATGTGAAGAGTGTGGGAAGGGCTTCAGTTGGCATTCACGCCTGCAGGCTCATCAGCGAATCCACACTGGGGAGAAACCATACAAATGTGATGCGTGTGGCAAAGGCTTCAGTTATAGCTCACACCTGAACATCCATTGTAGAATCCATACAGGTGAGAAACCGTATAAGTGTGAGGAGTGTGGGAAAGGCTTCAGTGTGGGTTCCCATCTCCAAGCCCATCAGATAAGCCACACAGGAGAGAAACCTTACAAATGCGAGGAGTGTGGGAAGGGCTTCTGCCGGGCCTCAAATCTTCTGGACCATCAGAGAGGCCATAGTGGTGAGAAACCCTATCAATGCGATGCATGCGGAAAGGGCTTTAGTCGTAGCTCAGATTTTAACATTCATTTTAGAGTCCATACAGGAGAGAAACCATATAAATGTGAGGAGTGTGGGAAAGGTTTCAGTCAGGCCTCAAATCTTCTGGCCCATCAGAGAGGCCACACTGGAGAAAAACCGTACAAATGTGGTACATGTGGGAAGGGCTTCAGCCGGAGTTCAGATCTTAACGTTCATTGTCGAATCCACACAGGAGAGAAACCCTATAAATGTGAAAAATGTGGGAAGGCCTTCAGTCAGTTCTCAAGCCTTCAAGTGCATCAGAGAGTCCACACTGGCGAGAAACCATATCAGTGTGCAGAGTGTGGGAAAGGCTTCAGTGTGGGCTCGCAGCTGCAGGCCCATCAGAGGTGCCATACTGGAGAGAAACCCTACCAGTGTGAGGAGTGTGGGAAAGGCTTCTGTCGGGCCTCAAATTTTCTGGCTCACCGTGGAGTCCACACAGGAGAGAAACCGTACCGATGTGATGTGTGTGGTAAGCGCTTCAGACAGAGATCATACCTTCAAGCCCACCAGAGGGTTCACACTGGAGAGAAACCATATAAGTGTGAGGAGTGTGGTAAGGTCTTCAGTTGGAGCTCATACCTCCAGGCCCATCAGAGAGTCCACACAGGGGAAAAACCATATAAATGTGAAGAGTGTGGGAAAGGCTTCAGTTGGAGCTCCAGTCTTACAATTCATCAGCGAGTCCATGCTGGGGATGAGGGTGACAAAGACTTTGCCTCATCAGAGAATACATACAGCAAAGAATCTCTATAAAATTGCATGTGTTAATAACTCACATGCGTGCTGAAATAGTCCTGTCATAGAAAACAAAACATTTATTTCCTCCAGAACTCACAAAGTGTCATGGTGGTTGGATGACCACACAGCAGAGAAGCCTCATGAGTGTGGAGACAGAGAGCTTCATTCAGAACCTTGACATTTATCAGATACTACATGGATGAGAGGCATGGGAAGGATGGGTCCAATCTGGAGGGAACCAAAAGTACTAAGACAGAAATGCCCAAATCTCTTCCATTAGAATAGAAGCTCCCAGAAGGCATGGACTTTGTTTACAGCAAGTCCACTCTGCCTCTTCAATGCCTACCACACTGCAGGTGTCCAGCAATGTTAAATGAGTTAAAGGGAGAACAGTCACTTTTGAAATTTTTATTCAGTTCCTCTCTAAAGTTTTCTATGAACTTGTAAACAGAGGAATTCTCCAAGGCTTGGAGGATTAGATTAGACACTTGGGGTCATCTTCCCAGCCCTGCAGGTCTTGTGAACTAGTGCTTATCAAACTGAAGGTCATAACCCATTAGTGGGTCCAGAATCACCAGGCTGTGTGTGACCAGCAATTTTGTATGCTAACAGTTCCTTATTGAGACGTAATTTGCATGCAAGCACATGCATAAATCTCAAGTTTACAGCTTCGTGAATTTTGATAAATGTATCTACTTGTGTGATCATCACCAAAATCAATATATACCACATTTCTATTAAACCTGAATGTTTCCTTGTGTACCATCCTTGTCAGTTCTACCTCCAGTGGCAGCAAGTATGATGATTTCTATATGGTATATTAACTAGATCTGTCTGACAATATTTGTATATCAACACAGGTTTCTTTATTTTGGTTAATACTTAGGAGTGGGATTGTTCGGTTGTAAGAGTATGTCTAACTTTGTGAAAAACAGGTGTTTCTAAAGTGGATATACCATTTTGCACTCCCACCACCAGTGCATATCAGGGTTTTATTTTTTAACATTTCAGTGGTTTTATACTGGTTTCTCATGTTGGTCTTAATTTATATTTCCCTAATGACTAAGTTCGGAGAAGGTGATGGCATCCCACTCCAGTACTCTTGCCTGGAAAACCCCATGGACGGAGGGGCCTGGTTGGCTGCAGTCCATGGGGTCGCAAAGAGTCGGACACGACTGAGCAACTTCACTTTCACTTTTCACTTTCATGCATTGGAGAAGGAAATGGCAACCCACTCCAGTGTTCTTGCCTGGAGAATCCCAGGGACAGTGGAGCCTGATGGGCTGCCGTCTATGGGGTCGCACAGAGCTGGACACGACTGAAGCGACTTAGCAGCAGCAGCAGCAATGACTAAGTTGAGCATCTTTATACATGAATGTTTGATAACCATAGACCTATTTTCTTTGGTGAACTGCTTTCTTGTTCTAGATTTTTGAGTTAGCTTTATATGTTCTGGACACTTGTCCTTTGTCAGTTATGTGTTTTGCAGATATTTTGTCACTGTGTGCTTTTTGTTTTTGCCACATAGTATTTTTCACAGAGCATTTAAGTTTTTTAAATTTTTGATGAAGTTCAGTTTTTGTCTTCTGTGATTGTGTTTTGGGTTTCAGATATAATAATTCTGCCTAATTTAATGTCACAAAGGTTTTTCTGCCCCCACTTTTTTTTCCTACTCTAAAAGCTGCACAGTTTCAGGTTTTACATTTAGGTCTATGATCCATTTGAATTAATATTTATTTATTTGGCTGTGCCAAGTCTTATTGGTGGCACGTAGGATCTATGCTCTTGCGGCATGCAGAATCTTTAGTTATGGGGTTCTGGGATCTAGTTCCCTGACCACAGATCAAACCCAGGCCCCCCTGCAGTGGAAGCCAGAACCTTAGCCACTGAGCTACCACGAAAGTCTCTGACTCATTGACTTTGGTGACTCAGACTCATATGAGAGACACAATAAAGAATCAACCAAATTACTGTATTCTCTTGGGCCCATGAAGGTTATAATACACTTTTGAGCGTGTACGGTTTTTGCTTTGCCACACTTGTAGGATCTCTAATCGCAGCCAGGGATTGACCCCAAGGCACTGCAGTGAAAGCCTGGAATTCTAACCAGTGACTCAGCAGGGAAGTCCCTATAATACAACCTTAAAGTGTTTTTAAGTTTTTCTTGGGCCCAGGAGGGCCAAGAGGAACTACTCCACGTTCAAGGTCAGAAGGGGCGGCTGTGAGGAGATACCCCTCGTCCAAGGTAAGGAGCAGCGGCTGCACTTTTCTGGAGCATCTGTGAAGAGATACCCCATGTCCAAGGTAAGAGAAACCCAAGTAAGATGGTAGGTGTTGCAAGAGGCATCAGAGGGCAGACACACAAACCATAATCACAGAAAGCTGCTGCTGCTGCTGCTGCTAAGTCACTTCAGTCGTGTCCAACTCTGTGCGACCCCATAGATGGCATCTCACCAGGCTCCCCCGTCCCTGGGATTCTCCAGGCAAGAACACTGGAGTGGGTTGCCATTTCCTTCTCCAACACATGAAAGTGAAAAGTGAAAGTGAAGTCGCTTAGTCGTGTCCGACTCTCAGCGACCCCATGGACTGCAGCCTACTGGGCTCCTCCGTCCATGGGATTTTCCAGGCAAGAGTACTGGAGTGGGGTGCCATTGCCTTCTTTGCACAGAAAGGTAGTCAATCTAATCACACGGACCACAGCCTTGTCTAACTCAATGAAACTAAGCCATGCTATGTGGGGCCACCCAAGATGGGCAGGTCATGGTGGAGAGATCTGACAGAATGTGGTCCCTTGGAGAAGGGAATGGCAAACCACTTCAGTATTCTTGCCTTGAGAACCCCATGAACAGTATGAAAAGGCAAAATGATAGGATACTGAAAGAGGAACTCCCCAGGTCAGTAGGTGCCCAATATGCTACTGGAGATCAGTGGAGAAATAACTCCAGAAAGAATGAAGGGATGGAGCCAAAGCAAAACCAATACCCAGCTGTGGATGTGACTGGTGATAGAAGCAAGGTCTGATGCTGTAAAGAGCAATATTGCATAGGAACCTGGAATGTCAAGTCCATGAATCAAGGCAAATTGGAAATGGTCAAACAGGAGATGGCAAGAGAGAACGTCGACATTCTAGGAATCAGCAAACTAAAATGGACTGGGATGGGTGAATTTAACTCAGATGACCATTATATCTACTACTGGGCAGGAATCCCTTAGAAGAAATGGAGTAGCCATTATGGTCAACAAGAGTCCAAAATGCAGTACTTGGATGCAATCTCAAAAAAAGACAGAATGATCTCTTCATTTCCAAGGCAAACCATTCAATATCGTGGTAATCCAAGTCTATGCCCCAACCAGTAACACTGAAGCTGAAGTTGAAAGCTTCTATGAAGACCTACAAGACCTTTTAGAACTAACACCCAAAAAAGATGTCCTTTTCATTATAGGGGACTGGAATGCAAAAGTAGGAGGTCAAGAAACACCTGGGAAAACAGGCAAATTTGGCCTTAGACTATGGAATGAAGCAGGGCAAAGGCTAATAGAGTTTTGCCAAGAGAATGCACTGGTCATAGCAAACACCCTCTTCCAGCAACACAAGAGAAAACTCTACACATGGACATCACCAGACGGTCAACACTGAAATCAGATTGATTATATTCTTTGCAGCCAAAGATGGAGAAGCTCTATACAGTCAGCAAAAACAAGACCAGGAGTTGACTGTGGCTCAGATCATGAACTCCTTATTGCCAAATTCAGACTTAAATTGAAGAAAGTGGGGAAAACCACTAGACCATTCAGATCAGATCAGTCGCTCAGTCATGTCCGACTCTTTGCGACCCCATGAATCGCAGCACACCAGGCCTCCCTGTCCATCACCAGCTCCCGGAGTTCACTGAGACTCACATCCATTGAGTCAGTGATGCCCTCCAGCCATCTCATCCTCTGTCATCCCCTTCTCCTCCTGCCCCCAACCCCTCCCAGCATCAGAGTCTTTTTCCAGTGAGTCATCTCTTTGCATGAGGTGGCCAAAGTACTGGAGTTTCAGCTTCAGCATCATTCCTTCCAAAGAAATCCCAGGGCTGATCTCCTTCAGAATGGACTTGTTGGATCTCTTTGCAGTCCAAGGGACTCTCAAGAGTCTTCTCCAACACCACAGTTCAAAAGCATCAATTCTTCGGCGCTCAGCTTTCTTCACAGTCCAACTCTCACATCCATACATGACCACAGGAAAAACCATAGCTTTGACTAGACGGACCTTTGTTGGCAAAGTAATGTCTCTGCTTTTGAATATGCTATCTAGGTTGGTCATAACTTTCCTTCCAAGGAGTAAGCGTCTTTCAATTTCATGGCTGCAGTCACCATCTGCAGTGATTTTGGAGCCCAGAAAAATAAAGTCTGACACTGTTTCCACTGTTTCCCCATCTATTTCCCATGAAGTGATGGGACCAGATGCCATGATCTTCGTTTTCTGAATGTGGAGCTTTAAGCCAACTTTTTCACTCTCCTCTTTCACTTTCATCAAGAGGCTTTTTAGTTCCTCTTCACTTTCGTCCATAAGGATGATGTCATCTGCATATCTGAGGTTATTGATATTTCTCCCGGCAATCTTGATTCCAGCTTGTGCTTCTTCCACTCCAACGTTTCTCATGATGTACTCTGCATAGAAGTTAAATAAACAGGGTGACAATATACAGCCTTGACGTACTCCTTTTCCTATTTGGAACCAGTCTGTTGTTCCATGTCCAGTTCTAACTGTTGCTTCCTGACCTGCATATCAGTTTCTCAAGAGGCAGGTCAGCTGGTCTGGTATTCCCATCTCTTTCAGAATTTTCCACAGTTTATTGTGATCCACACAGTCAAAGGCTTTGGCATAGTCAATAAAGCAGAAACAGTTGTTTTTCCGGAACTCTCTTGCTTTTTCCATGATCCAGCGGATGTTGGCAATTTGATCTCTGATTCCTCTTCCTTTTCTAAACCAGTTTGAACATCAGGAAGTTCACGGTTCGCATATTGCTAAAGCCTGGCTTGGAGAATTTTGAGCATTACTTAACTAGCGTGTGAGATGAGTGCAATTGTGCAGTAATTTGAGCATTCTTTGGCATTGCCTTTCTTTGGGATTGGAATGAAAACTGACGTTTTCCAGTCTTGTGGCCACTGCTGAGTTTTCCAAATTTGCTGGCATATTTAGTGTAGCACTTTCACAGCATCATCTTTCAGGATTTGGAATAGCTCAACTGGAATTCCATCACCTCCACTAGCTTTGTTCATAGTGATGCTTTCTAAGGCCCATTTGACTTCACATTCCAGGATGTCTGGCTCTAGGTCAGTGATCACACCATCGTGATTATCTGGGTCGTGAAGATCTTTTTTGTACAGTTCTTCTGTGTATTCTTGCCATCTATGACCTAAATCAAATCCCTTATGATTATACATTGGAAGTGAGAAATAGATTTAAGGGACTAGATCTGATAGATAGAGTGCCTGATGAACTATGGACAGAGGTTTGTGACATTGTACAGGAGACAGGGATAAAGACCATCCCCATGGAAAAGAAATGCAAAAAAGCAAAATGGCTGTCTGGGGAGGCCTTACAAATAGCTGTGAAAAGAAGAGAAGCGAAAAGCAAAGGAGAAAAGGAAAGATATAAGCATCTGAATGCAGAGTTCCAAAGAATAGCAAGGAGAGATAGGAAAGCCTTCCTCAGCGATCAATGCAAAGAAATAGAGGAAAACAACAGAATGGGAAAGACTAGAGATCTTTTCAAGAAAATTAGAGATACCAAGAGAACATTTCATGCAAAGATGGGCTCGATAAAGGACAGAATGGTATGGACCTAACAGAAGCAGAAGATATTAAGAAGAGGTGGCAAGAACACACAGAAGAACTGTACAAAAAAGCTTCACAACCAAGATAATCACGATGATGTGATCACTCACCTAGAGCCAGACATCCTGGAATGTAAAGTCAAGTGGGCCTTAGAAAGCATCATTATGAACAAAGCTAGTGGAGGTGATGGAATTCCAGTTGAGGTATTTCAAATCCTGGAAGATAATATACCAGCATATTTGGAAAAGTCAGCACTGGCCACAGGACTGGAAAAGGTCAGTTTTCATTCCAATCCCAAAGAAAGGCAATACCAAAGAATGCTCAAACTACTGCACAATTCCCCTCATCTCACACACTAGTAAAGTAGTGCTCAAAATTCTCCAAGCCAGGCTTCAGCAATACGTGAACTGTGAACTTCCAGATGTTCAAGCTGGTTTTAGAAAAGGCAGAGGAACCAGAGATCAAATTGCCAACATCCACTGGATCATCGAAAAAGCAAGAAAGTTCCAGAAAAACATTTACTTCTGCTTTATTGACTATGTCAAAGCCTTGACTGTGTGGATCACAATAAACTGTGGAAAATTCTGAAGGAGATGGGAATACCAGACCACCTGACCTGCCTCTTGAGAAACTGATATGCAGGTCAGGAAGCAACAGTTAGAACTGGACATGGAACAACAGACTGGTTCCAAATAGGAAAAGGAGTACGTCAAGGCTGTATATTGTCACCCTGTTTATTTAACTTCTATGCAGAGTACATCATGAGAAACGTTGGAGTGGAAGAAGCACAAGCTGGAATCAAGATTGCTGGGAGAAATATCAATAACCTCAGATATGCAGATGACACCACCCTTATGGACGAAAGTGAAGAGGAACTAAAAAGCCTCTTGATGAAAGTGAAAGAGGAGAGTGAAAAAGTTGGCTTAAAGCTCCACATTCAGAAAACGAAGATCATGGCATCTGGTCCCATCACTTCATGGCAAATAGATGGGGAAACAGTGTCAGACTTCAGTTTTGGGGGCTCCCAAATTACTGCAGATAGTGATTGCAGCCATGAAATTAAAAGATGCTTACTCCTTGGAAGGAAAGTTATGACCAACCTAGATAGCATATTCAAAAGCAGAGACATTACTTTGCCAACAAAGTTCCGTCTAGTCAAGGCTATGGTTTTTCCTGTGGTCATGTATGGATGTGAGAGTTGGACTGTGAAGAAAGCTGAGCACCAAAGAATTGATGCTTTTGAACTGTGGTGTTGGAGAAGACTTGAGAGTCCCTTGGACAGCAAGGAGAGTCCATTCTAAAGGAGATCAGTCCTGGGTGTTCTTTGGAAGGACTGATGCTAAAGCTGAGACTCCAGTACTTTGGCAACCTCATGCGAAGAGTTGACTAATTGGATAAGACACTGATGCTGGGAGAGATTGCGGGCAGGAGAAGGAGACGACAGAGGGTGAGATGGCTGGGTGACATCACCGACTTGATGGACATAAGTTTGGGTGAACTCCGGGAGTTGGTGATGTACAGGGAGGCCTGGCGTGCTGCAGTTCATGGGGTCACAAAGAGTTGGACACAACTGAGCGACTGAACTAATACTGAAATTGTTTTTATCAACAGTTCTATGTAGATTTCCAAACGTGCAGCTTCTTGAGCCTTCACTTTGTGCGATGTTCTTTCAGAGAATCTGAAGTTCATCACTGGAGTTTGAACTAAACTTTCAAATGATATGTACTTTTGCTTACAAACAGTACCTTAAACAACATACAATAGTCTCTACTCTCGGATTCAGGAGAGGATAACACTCGCCCCTAGCAGGAATCCACCTTACTGCCCAGGAAGTCGACTGCATAAACTTTGCCTGCAAGGGCATTGTGGAAACTATAGTCCAACATCTATCTGTGAAGGGGCTTAAATACTTCCAGTGCAAAGAAAGAAAAGTGTAAGTCGCTCAGTCGTGTCCGATTCTTCGCAACCCCAAGGACTGCAGCCCGCCAGATTCCTGTGTGTATTGAATTCTCCAGGCAGTAATACTGGAGTGGGTTGTCATTTCCTACTCCAATCTTCCCGACCCAAGGATAGAACCTGGGTCTCCTGCACTGCAGGCCTCAGATTGCAGGCCTTCTAAGAAAGTGAGCGGTATGCCCACTTGGCTTTCTGGGAAGTGTAGTCAACAAGTTCGGTGGGCTCGCGGTCACTTCCGCGCAGGCGCAACCCGGACAAGGGAATTGTGGGAAATGTGTCTCCAGAGCAGCCTGAGGGTGGAACTTCCTCTCTGGGCGGAACTTCTGCTTTGGGCTGCCTGTTATTCTCCTCTCCTACCTGGCAACGGTGAGTGGTTTCCGCATTATGCGACCCATGGGAACTTCTTTGGGAACCTGTCTAAGCCAGTCAGCAATTTCGGGGAAAGAGCTGCTTCAGAGAGCAGTGGTTTGAAGGATGGGGCGTGGAAGGTGGTTCCTTTGGGCTGAGGCCTTTCCGTTCCCCGAGGTGGATGGGATCAGTTCTGGCCTAGTTGAAGGGTCTCCAGATCTCTCCCCGTGAGGACCCTCCTCTCAAGCTGCACGCCATCTTACTCTGTCATTTAACGCAGTAGAACATTGGATGAATTAAATTTCTCCTCCTCTGACGGCTTTCTGTAAGTTTGGGATGCGGTTACTACTCTTAAAAAACAAGGTTCAAGAAATTCCCTGTTTGTCCAGTGGTTAGGACTCCGCACTTTCAATGCCAAGAACCTGGGTAGGATTCCTGGTCAGCGGAGTAAGATCCCACAAGCCGCTCATGGCGATTCATGGGGTCGCGAAGAGTCGGATACGACTGAGCGACTGAACTGAACTGATTGGAAACCACAATGACTGGCACCTAAAATCTCCCAAAGCACCGCACCCACAACCACATCAGGCACATAGGCCACACAAGCACATAAGCACTATGGGTACCAGGTTCATCCCCAAAGCCCAGTGTCATCAGTTTAATCTTTAGACCTACGGAGGCCTAGAAAAACTACCATATGGGATGCAGTGTCCATGATTCCCAGAAAAGTCTTAATTCCTCTGTTTCCCCCTTTTATCTTAGAGAATAGGGCCACTGTTTCTGGTGAAGACACGGAGAACTTGGTCCCATCCCTAAGTATGTTATTTGGCTGGAGACATTTGAATCTGCAATGTCCCCTTAAATAAGAGGCAGCATCCACTTAGCATGGGATTTTCCTAGCTTCTGTCCTTATCTGTACTTCAATTTTTAAATTTATCCCTCAAGGAGGAGATTATCTCAAAAGTTTCAGTAAAGCCATCAGTTGTGTGGTACTGCACAAAAATGAGAGTTGTGCATGACCTGGACTGGATAGAGCTTCCTGCACAGGACCCTTCTAATATTCCCAGACACTGCAACCCCTGGGACATCGTGAGTGTTGGCGAGTAGCACACAAGGCAGTTTGAGCTTGGCCAAAAGCCTGGGTAGGATGTAGTCTCCTGCTCTTCTAGGAGTCACCTCTCAGACTTCTGTCCTCACCTACTGCACCAGCTTATCCCTGGTAACAGGAAGCTTATCTATATCCTGTTTGTCCCCATGTGGCCAGAGGGTAGCCAGCAGCTCAGTTTTTCACTCAGGGAACTAGTACTGCCAAGAGACAATGGGACTGACAAGCCCTTGCATTTCCACCATGCCATGTGGAAATGTCTCTGCTCAATCTTACAGGATTTGAGCTTTGGTTGGGTGTTTTGGGACAGAGCCTAAGGAAGCAGGGTTCACTCTAGGTTGGATGCTGTCAGAAGGCTTTGGGAGAGCAGAATAAAACAAAGATAAAGTCTAGAGTGGTAAAGAAGTAGCAGTCACTGTTTTAGCCAAGAGGGTGATGTTTGGTATTATGTGGGTGGCACAGTGACCTTATTTTTGTCTCTCTAAACAAAATTAGGAAGAAGCCTTGTTTTGTCTTACTTTACCCATAGTCTCAGAGACACCTCATTTGAGGATGGTATTCTGTGATTGGTTTATATCCTAAAGGAGAATAACATTGGCCTAGTTGGAGTGCTGTGCCAGCTTCCACATGTCAGGGGCTGTTTTGTTTTCACTTCTCAGGTTCATTCAGTGAATCATTATATAATCATCATTGAAAGGTTTTAGATTTTCAGTGGCTTTTATTAGAAAATGTCTAGCTTATATTGAGTTTAGAGAAATAGAGGCAAAATACGAGACTTGAAAAAACAAGTACATGTGGGGACTTCTCTGGTGGCCCAGTGATTAAGACTCTGTGTTTCCATTGCAGGGGGTGTGGGTTTAAACCCTGGGCAAGGAACTATATAAGATCTTGCATGCCATAGAGTGTGGGCAAAACAAAAAAAAACAAGTCTGTGTGTTGATACATGTTAAGTATGTTTATAGGGAGAAAAAAAATCTGGTTATCTTCAAGGGGACAGAATCTAAGTATCAGTCCACCACCACCACCACCGCCCCCCCCCCCCCCCCCCATTTGGCTTTATACTGTTTTAATTAGCAATGGTATGCACCTAACAGAAGCAGAAGATATTAAGAAGAGGTGGCAAGAATACACAGAAGAACTGTACAAAAAAGAGCTTCATGACCAAGATAATCACGATGGTGTGATCACTGACCTAGAGCCAGACGTCCTGGAATGTGAACTCAAGTGGGCCTTAGAAAGCATCACTATGAACAAAGCTAATGGAGGTGATGGAATTCCAGTTGAGCTATTTCAAATTCTGGAAGATGATGCTGTGAAAGTGATGCACTCAATATGCCAGCAAATTTGGAAAACTCAGCAGTGGCCACAGGACTGGAAAAGGTCAGTTTTCATTCCAATCCCAAAGAAAGGCAGTGCCAAAGAATGCTTGAACTACCGCACAATTGCACTCATCTCACACGCTAGTAAAGTAATGCTCAAAATTCTCCAAGCCAGGCTTCAGCAATACGTGAACTGTGAACTTTCAGATGTTCAAGCTGGTTTTAGAAAAGGCAGAGGAACCAGAGATCAAATTGCCAACATCCGCTGGATCATCGAAAAACCAAGAGAGTTCCAGAAAAAATCTATTTCTGTTTTATTGACTATGTCAAAGCCTTTGACTGTGGATCACAATAAACTGTGGAAAATTCTGAAAGAGATGGGAATACCAGACCACCTGACCTGCCTCTTGAGAAACCTATATGCAGGTCAGGAAGCAACAGTTAGAACTGGACATGGGACAACAGACTGGTTCCAAATAGGAAAAGGAGTACGTCAAGGTTGTATATTGTCACCCTGCTTATTTAACTTATACGCAGAGTACATCATGAGGAATGCCAGAATGGATGAAGCACAAGCTGGAATCAAGATTTCCAGGAGAAATATCAATAACCTTAGATATGCAGATGATACCACCCTTATGGCAGAAGTGAAGAGGAACTAAAAAGCCTGTTGATGAAAGTGAAAGAGGAGAGTGAAAAAGTGGCTTAAAGCTCCACATTCAGAAAATGAAGATCATGGCATCTGGTCCCATCACTTCATGGGAAATAGATGGGGAAACAGTGGAAACAGTGTCAGACTTTATTTTTGGGGGTTCCCAAATCACTGCAGATGGTGATTGCAGCCATGAAATTAAAAGACTCTTACTCCTTGGAAGGAAAGTTATGACCAACCTAGATAGCATATTGAAAAGCAGAGACATTACTTTGCCAATAAAGTTCCATCTAGTCAAGGCTATGGTTTTTCCAGTGGTCATGTATGGATGCGAGAGTTGGACTTTTAAGAAAGCTAGCGCTGAAGATTTGATGCTTTTGAAGTGTGGTGTTGGAGAAGACTCTTGAGAGTCCCTTGGACTGCAAAGAGATCCAACCGGTCCATCCTAAAGGAGATCAGTCCTGGGTGTTCATTGGAGGGACTGATGCTGAAGCTGAAACCTCAATACTTTGGACACCTCATTCGAAGAGTTGACTCATTGGAAAAGACTCTGATGCTGGGAGGGATTGAGGGCAGGAGGAGAAGGGGACGACAGAAGATGAGATGGCTGGATGGCATCACCAACTCAATGGACATGAGTTTGGGTGAACTCCGGGAGTTGATGATGGACAAGGAGGCCTGGCGTGCTGTGATTCATGGGGTTGCAGAGTTGGCCACGACTGAGCGACTGAACTGAACTGAACTGAACATATGTCTTAAAATTACCTATAATAAGGATTTTAACCAGAAAATATTTAATACAATAAATACAACATTTCATATTAATATAAACATTCTCCCTTGCCAATAGAATTGTCCTCAGTGCTCAGGCATTAAATCATAGGCTTTGGGAATCACAGTGACTCCATTGCCAAGCTCTTCAGCAATGATGCTTGCATTGAAATAGCAGACAATTTCTTAACTTTCTGAAATGTGGTGTTTTCACATCCAAAGTCGGGATTGTATCAACTTCAGTGAGAAGTTCAGGTGAGGGAAGAGCACTTTTCCATGAGTGCCAGCTTCCATTTTGGCCCTCTCAAGTTTGTTTTTCCTGCCAAAGCAGTGGTACCAAGGGTCTGGAGTTGGCATTGCTACCTCCTTCCTTCCTTCCTCCCTCATTGCCCCTCCCAAATCATTCCTCTTTGCATATTCTTTTATCTCACAGCTTTAGCTTCATAACATCAGATTACACTAAAATGAGCCTACATTCAATCACCTTGTGTCCCCTAAGCAGTTAATATCTTGAAGATTGTATCTTGTTCCTGTCCAACAACACTCCTGCCATAATTGGGAGACATTTTTATTTCAGAAAGTCATGTCTATGGAATATTTTCACTGGGGAACTCAAGGAAAAGTAACAGACTCCGTACAGGAAACCTCATTACCACCCCGGGAGTCGGGACTGTGGGGTTCTTTCCTCTGTGGTATTTAGGGAAGTGTAGTCAAGGAGCTCCCCTTAGTTTCAACACTTCGTGGAAAGTGAGACTCTGGTTAGTGTCCCTTAGCATTCGGCGAAGTGTAGTTCTGACGCTGTTAGTTACTTGCGCTGCCGCTCAGGAAGGGGAAATCTGATGAATTCTGGGAAATGTAGTCCAGACGCCCCGCGAACCCCTAGGACTTCCGTTCAGGGAGAGTGAGGTTGGAATGTCTCTTCCGTGGGGCGGGCTTGTCAGTTCCGCGTCTTGCTGGCCCTTCCAGATTTCCTGGATCTATGCCTGGGATGCGCAATTACCTGGCAATCGACTTAGGGGAAAAGAATCCTCGGCGGAGAGTGCAGGTGCGGAGGAGCAAAGGCGGCAGTGTGCGTTCTCCTAGGCGGAGCGGTTGGGGTATTCTGGAGCCTGAGAGAGGACCAGCTCCCCTCGCATATCTCCTAGATTAAGAGTTTCCGTGGCTTTGGGATAACCCGTTCCTCCTCTCAACTTTACACGCGCGCTTCTACTTCCTCAATGGGGAGTTAATATCCCTGTGCCTCCCGTTTTGTGTGTGTGTGTGTGTGTGCGCGCGCGCAGCTCGCTTAGTCGCTCAGTTGTGTCCAACTCTGCCATTCCATGAACTGTAGCCCTCCAGGCTCCTCTGTCCATGGGATTCTCCAGGCAAGAATACTGTTACCATGCCCTCCTCCAGAGGATCTTCCCAACCCAGGGATCGGACCCAGATGTCCCGCTTTGCAGGAGGAGTCTTTATGCCTGAGCCACCCATTACTTTTTGTTTTGGGAAGAGGTGATAGAATAAAAGTCTTAGCCGGTTCCTGGCAAATAGTGAATGGTGATTTCTCCTTGCTGTTAATATCGCAAGGAGTGGTCAGGTACCGGGTTAGCATCAGAGATCCATTTTCAGTGACCCTTACCCTTCTTTCTATCTCTGTGCGATACTGGGTCATCCTGCACCCCTTCTGACTTGGAAGAGAAGATTCCAGACTGCTCGGAGGGAAGGGAGGCTTTAACTTTTAACGAGGCCGAGGGCTCGGCCCTGGCATTTCCTAGCATTCTTTCTTTACCCAGCGTGACCTCAAAAAGAACTACAGGAGGTAGGAGTGACTCCTGGGCTACTAACTGCAAAGCTCCACGTGAGTAGGACTTGATATTTTTCTCTTACAATGACGGTTACATCAATCAGAGAATGTGTCCAATGTGTAACTTGACATGGGCATTGATAATAATTAACCCTTAACCGTTAACTTCAATGAGTGAAAATGTTAGTTGCTCAGTCCTGTCCAACTCTTTGCGACCCCATGGACTGTAGCCCTTCAACCTCCCGTCCATGAAATTCTCCAGGCAAGAATACTGAAATGGGTAGCCTTTCTCTTCTCTCCAGGGGATCTTCCTGACCCAGGGATCCGATCCTGGTCTTCTGCATTACAGGCAGATTGTTTACCCTCTGAGACACCAGGGAAGCCCCAGTAATGAGCTGCTGCTAAGTCGCGTCAGTTGTTTCCGACTCTGTGCGACCCCATAGATGGCAACCCACCAGGCTCCCCCATCCCTGGCATTCTCCAGGCAAGAACACTGGAGTGGGTTGCCATTTCCTTCTCCAATGCATGAAAGTGAAAAGTGAAAGTGAAGTCGCTCAGTTGTGTCTCGACCCCATGGACTGCAGCCTACCAGGCTCCTCCGTCCACGGGATTTTCCAGGCAAGAGGACTGGAGTGGGGTGCCATTGCCTTCTCCGCCAATGATGAGGGCTTTACACAAATAAATACATTGTGCCACACCATGACTCTGAAAAGAAATGTTGCTTTTTTCCCCCTTCTGTAAAATGAGATTGATACTCAGAGTGCTGTAAATTATGTGCCCATAGTCACCCACCAAGTCAGGGGGCTCAATTGAGGTTGAAATTCAGGCACTGAGTCCAGAGCTTGAGTTCGTAGTCTTTTAGTCCTTAAGGCTTAGGAACCAGGTGGAATCAGGCATCATAGTTAGGAATTGGTCATGAAGGACCTTAAATCAAATAAGATGGGTTTGGACTTTCCTGTGAGTTTTTAAAGTCATTGTCAACTATTTTGTTTCCCTTGTTGTGAATAATATTTCTTATTCTTACAGACTCTTATTGTGGAGCATTCAGGAATTAAAAATTTGAGAGAAAAAATTTCTTAATTACCATTAATCCAGGGTGTAATGATAGCAACTGTTAAGCTTCTAATATGTTTTTGCTTAGTGGGTCTTTTTGTATATTTCTCTATAAACATTTTACAGATTTTTTTTTTTTAATCACACCTTTCTCAATGGTTTTCCCCTTATGTGTTTTAACTATGGGAATTTCCAAACCCTGATAAGATAGAATAAACTAATGAACTTCCATATAATTTCATAATCAGTCTTAGTATTTTCATTATTGTTATTCCTATGATGTTTTCTGATTTTTAAGGCTATTTTATCTTTATATAATTTTAAACCTATGGAAAAGTTGCAAAAATATTATAAGGAGCTCTCATATACCTGTTACTCAAATTGACCAATTGTTTACATTTTGCCTATCTGCTCTGTACCTCCATCATCCAAATAACACCAGGAAGTTACTTGTATTCAATGAAAGCTTATCTTAACTTTCTGCATGAAGGAAGCCCACATACCATGAAATCAGGAGGTGTCTTGGTAAGAGGGATTTCAGAAAGACTGATTGTAGAATTTTAGCATCACATACTTGGTAATGTTAGATATTATACTAAAGAACAGTGTTTTATCTAGTAGGTATCTATTAAGTTAATCATAAGTAAGTAATGCCAGATAGCATATTGGATAATGCACTATTAAATAATCCACAGTCTTGTATTTCTTTTGTTATGTTTTTTTAACTAAAAGTCTTCATAACTGGTTTTCCCCCCAGTTCAAAGTCCAATTTTATGCTTTAATTCATATTTTTTGTTAATAAACATTTTACAGAATTTTTCTCATACTTTTCTTAACATTCTTCTTTAATGTGGAATGATTCTACAACCTTTGTCTTTTTTATTCTTGATATTTTGGGGGAGTATCAGTTCAGTCACTCAGTCTTGTCCGACTTTATGACCCCACGGACAGCATGCCAGGCTTCCCTGTCCATCACCAACTCCTGGAGCTTGCTCAAACTCATGCCATCAAGTCAGTGATGCCATCGACCATCTCATCCTCTGTCGACCCCTTCTCCTCCTGCCTTCTATCTTTCCCAGCATCAGGGTCTTTTCCAGTGAGTCAGCTCTTCTCATCAGGTGGCCAAAGTATTGGAGCTTCAGCTTCAGAATCCTTCAATGAATATTCAGGGTTGATTTCCTTTAGGATTGACGGATTTGATCTCCTTGCTGTCCAAGGGACTCTCAAGAGCCTTCTCCAAGACCACAGTTCAAAAGCATCAATTCTTTGATGCTCAGGTTTCTTTATGGTCCAACTCTCACATCTATACATGACTACTGGAAAAACCATCGCTTTGACTAGACAGACCTTTGTCAGCAACGTAATGTCTCTGCTTTTTAATATGCTGTCTAGGTTTTTGGGGGTGTATAGAGTCAAGTTATTTTGGAGAAAGTTCTTCATTTGAGGTTCATCTGATGTTTTCCATTTTTAAGTTCAGATTATGCATTGTTGGCAGGGATTCCACAGAAGTGGTGAGGTGTCCTTGTCACTGCAACATAGCTGGAGCCAAAGGATATCAGTATATCCCTATATTAGTAAACTCAGCTTTATTTACTAGGCTCAGGTAATGTCTGTCAGATTTCTTCATTGTAAAGTTATCTTCTTTTTTTAATAAAGTTTTTTAATAGGGAGATATGTTTATTAGTTTACATTCTACTGTAAAGAGAAGCCTCTCCTTCCCTACTTATTTATTTATTCATTCATATATAAATATTAGTATGGACTCAATCCATAAATTCATATTGCAAATCTAAATGACATGTTGATTAATAAACATTTACTTTTACCAGCCCAAAATATGCATATCATAGAATTCACCCATTTCAGGTGTACAGATTAATGATTTTTAGTAACTGTGCTCAGCAGTACAACTATCACCATAATAATCTGGAACATTTTCATTTCTGCAGTTGGATTCCTTAGTTAACCCCCATTCTCTCCTCAGAAACCCCGGGTACCACTAACATACTTTCTGTCTCCATAGATTTGCCTATTCTAGACATTCCATATAAATAGAGTCATACAGTATGTAGTCTTTTGTGTCTGTCTTCTTTTGCTTTCCATAGCATTTGCAGGGTTTACCCGTGTTGTAGCATAGTCAGTACTGGATTCATTTTCATTGGTGCATAATATTCCATTGTATGAATATACCACAGTTTGTTTATTCACACATAGGCCAACATTCCAGTTGTTTCCAGTTGTAGGTTATTATGAGTAATGCTGCTATGAACCTTCATGCACTCATTCACAAGAAGCATCTGTGTGGATGAGCAGTGACCCAAGCTACTCTTTCATGTTTTTTTCTGCCTTCTCAGACTCTCAGAACTCTCTCAAGACAGTTCTGACCCCCTAGAACCTGTATAACTCAGGACTGTGCCCATCCCCAGGCATAGGAGGAAACATGACCACATTTAAGGTGAGTAGTACCTGCCTTTCTCACTTTAAAGTTCCATCTCATTGCTCAGATTGTTACATGTTTGTTTTGGGATGACTCAAGCAGAACAGGAGACACGGGAGACATTGCATTGTCCTTCTTGAGTTTTCTTTGTGTTTGTTTTTATTCTATGTGATTATTATATATTTTATGGAGTAGCAAAATGACTAGAAATGAATAACTCTCCCATTTCATTACTTCCCTACTGGCAAACTAACTTTTTATTTTGTATTTTCCTCATGTGCATTTATAACTGTATTTGTATTTATGGTGTACATCTAACTTTAAATTGTGACTTTGTTCCTTTAATATTATATTTTTAAATGGATACTTCACATTTGCCACTGTATTGATATGCCTTTTTTTGGGGGGGGGCTGCCTTTTTATTTTTGACTACTTCCCACCTGTAGACATTTAGGTGGTTTACAAATTTGACAGTTCTAGGCAACACTTCAGTGACAGCTTTCTTCCATGATACCTTTTCCCCTTAAATCAGTTCTGAAAACAATGTCAGTTTTGTCCCTGATGTACTATGCATTCAATATAGAAAGAGTACATTTGATCTGTGTTGTGTTGGCTGTTTCTTAGGTAGAATATCCAAATAACGGCATGGCACAGCTCTTCTTTCTTTCTTTCTCTCTCTCTTTTTTTTGATGCACCACACAGCTTGTGGGATTTTAGTTTGTTAAAAAGATTTGGAGAGACTTCCTGGTGGTCCAGTGGCTAAGATTCCATATTCCCAATGCAGGGGGCCTGAGTTCAATCCCTGGTCAGGGAACTAGGTCCCACATACCACAACTAAAAATTTGCATGCCGCAACTGAAACCTGGTTCAGCCAAATAAATAAATAAATATATTTTTTAAAAACGTTGGTATAACACCAGACACATGTAATGTCCATCTTACAATCAGTGGCTACTTGAAAAGCGAAAGTGCCAAGAAGGTGGAGAGGTTGAGTAGGAAGTGAGTCCAGATTCTGAGGGACTTCAGTCAGTCTGTTGCCACTGAGGAAGCCACTGAGGCTGAGGAAAATCAGTGTGTGGCACTGGCAGGATAGAAGAAGGGCTGGGAAGTCTACAAATTGACTGAAGTCCTTCAGAATCTGAACTCACATCTCACCCATCCTTTCTTTTCCATAGCTGCACTTCCAGGGAGGCTGAGGAAAGTCAGTGTATGGTGTTGGCAGGACAGAAGGAGGGGGACTGGGAAGTCTACACATTTCCACAGGAGCCAGAATATCTTCCCATCATCCATCTCTGCCTCTTGGCTTTGTCCCTCTTCCACTGGACACTGGTTGTAAGATTGAGCTTAGATTATTTGTTGTAGGAGGCAGTGACCTTCACGGATGTGGCTGTGACCTTCACGGAGGAGGAGTTTGGGCTGCTGGACTCGGCCCAGAAGAAGCTGTACCAGGATGTGATGCTGGAGAACTTCCGGAATCTGGTCTCAGTGGGTGAGGACAGGCACCCTTTCTTTTTTAAAAAAATGTGTACTTGGCTGTTCCAAGTCTTAGTTGCGATATGTGGAATCTAGTTCCCTGACTGTGGGTCAAACCCAGGCCCCCTGCACTGGGAGTGCAGAGTCTTAGTCACTGGACCACCAGAGAGGTCCCAGGCACCTTTTCTAACAAGGTCATCTCCTTGGTTTGGCTTTGTGTCCTCAGATGTGGAAGGCTTTTGGGGGTATTGAAATGGCATTTGGGGACCTGACTTTCATACCAAAGCTTTTTATCAAAATAAGGGAGAAAAATATCAGAATTTGTCAGGAAGAATGGAATACATTGCAGGAAAAACTCTGGCCAATTGTGTGAGTCATATAAAAACCAGTGAGGGGAGATTTAATGAAAATAGGCACTGGTGAGAAATTGGTTTCTGTAATACTTACTGTATTTATGTGTCCAGGTCTTGAAATATTGGTATTTTGGGTTTTTGTGTGTGTGTGTGTGTGTTTTCCTTTTAACTTTTTGTCTGCACCTTGGGCCATGAGGGATCTTAGTTCCCTGATCAGAGGTCAAACCCGTGCCTCCTGCATAGAAACTCAGAGTCTTAACTGCTAGACCATCAGAGAAGTTCCAATATGTTTTCAAATAGGTCATGTTTTCTTAAAAATATTTTAATTACACTCATTTTGACTCATTGATCAACATTAAATACAGGAATCTTAATTTCCAGTAAATTGTACTGTTAGTGTATTCATTTTTTTTTTCTGACTTTAAATTTATTTATTTTTAATTGAAGGATAATTGCTTTACAGTATTGTGATGGTTTCTACCAAACGTCAACATGAATCAGCCACAGTGTGTTCATTTTAAATATGTTACTCTGCATATTCACAGGGTGTCACCCCTTCAGACATGATATATTTCACTTAGAAAAGGAAAAAAGGCTTTGGGTGGTGAAGACAGCAACCCAAAGAGAAGGAAAGTCAGGTAAGAACCGGGCAGATGGGGGTCCTTAGAGAAGCCCTCCCATGTGTTTTTACTTCTCTCCAACCCTTTGGCTGTCATCTCGTCCAAACTACCAGACCTTTTTTTTAACACACCTTTGTACTGGTTGCCCTGCCCCGCCTATAGTCTGTTTTCCAGGTAGCAGCCAAGAGTGATGCTTAGGAAAGACTGCCATTCCTCTCTTCCAAATCTTTTATAGCTTCTTATTTTTCTTAAAGTTAAACCTCTTAAAGTGGCTCTGCAGTCCTCCAGGATCTGCTCATGGTCCCCCACTGTCTCTCTGATTCCTTTCCTCTCGCTCCTTGTCTCCCACCCATGCTGTACACCACACCAGGCTCAGACTCGCCAGGGATGCTGTATCACCTGCGGCTGCCTGAACAAATCACTGCAAACACCATAGCTTAACACAACACACGTTGAACATCTTACACTTCCAGAGGTCAGAGGTGTGGTGTGGTTTCACTTTGGAGGTTCTGGGGGAGAATCTGTGTCTCTGCCTTTCCAGTGGCTCATGGCCACCTTCCTCAAGCTTCACACCTAGCGACATCGCTTTTCTCTGCCCCGTCCTCCCTTGTCACATGTCCCTTTTCTGCTTTTTTCCTGCATCACGCTTCTGCTTCATAGGAGACTTTTGATTGCATTGAGCCTCCCACTCCACCCCAAAGTAGAGGATGTACTTACATTTTAAGGTCAGCTAATCGGCAGCCTCAATCCTGTCTGAAATCTTAATTCCCCTTTGCCACATAATCTGACATAGTCTAGGCTCCAAAAATCAGGATGTGAGTTCTTTGGGGGACAGTTACTGTGATCACAGCAGATACTTCCACCTATGAGCCCTTAACTCTGCCAGACCTACTCTTCTACCTCTGGTCTTCCAACTCCCTCCCTTTCTGCCTTCAGGTCTTCGCTCAGTTCCAACATCATGAGAGATGCCTTCTCTGACCACCCTGTGTAAAATTCCATCCTCCCTTTTCTCTCCTCTTTCTGCATCTTACTGGATCTCACAGACTTTGCTTGTTTATCACCCTTCTCTGCACTGGAGTGTGATCACCAGGAGTGTGGAGTTTTGTCTGTCTTGAGTACCTGGAGCAGCCCAGTTGTGGCAAGCATCTGTAAATATTTGTTGACTGTGTAAGTTTGATGGATGGGATAGGAGAGCTGTGTTTCTCTCAGTGTGAAGGGGATAAGTATAGGTCATGTAAAAACCAGAGTGAAGGAAGGAGGTTGGAGAACATTTTTTGTCTTTGATGATTGCCTATCTGATTACTTTTTTTTCTTCCTTTTAGTTTTTAAAATTTAATTTTCCCAGTTCCTTTTTATTTTAATTTCTTTCCTTTTTTTCTTTAATTTAAATTGAAGAATAGTTGATTTACAATGCTGTGCTAATTTCTGCTGTGCAGGAAAGTAACTCAAGAAGTTAGACTCAGTTTTTGAGGGATTTTTTTGGTAAAACATGAGCCATGGTAAGAAATGCATGCTTTGTCATAACCAAAACCTGCATTTCAGGTGTTGGAGATTTATATGTATCACTTTCATAGGTACTTCATGTGATGACCCCTTTCCTGTTGATGATGATGCTGGTTCTTTTTTCTTTTTAAATATTTATTTTTATTCACTTTATTTGGCTGCACTGGGTTTTCCAGAATGTCATATAGTTGGAATTACACAGTATGTATGCTTGTCAGATTGGCTTCTATTTAGAAACTTAGAAATATGGATTTACATTTCCTCCACATCTTTTCCTGGCTTGGTAGTACATTTCTTGTTAGCACTGAATAATATTCCGTTGTGTGGAAGTACCATACTTTTTATTTATACATTCACCTGCTGAAGGGCATCTTAGTTGCTTCCAAGTTTTGTTTACAAAAAAAGTTATTGCTTTCCCTTAAAGTTCTAGTTGATTCATATTTTATTATCTATATAACTTTTTTGTCTGCATCATTTACTAACTATAAAGTTTACTATTGGAGATTCTACACTGCCTTTGAATCCAATAGAAAATGTCTATAGGTAAACAGTTTGAATCTAATTATCAATTTTTCAAGTTAAATTTTGGCATCTAACTTGCACCTCATGGAGGAAGCTTGCACCAGTGGGTTTTGTTATGCTTAGGGGGTAAGAGCAACCTGGACCACCACTTGGTTTCCATTGGCATGCAAATCAGAGCACATGACACACAATGGAAGAGACAAACTGAACATTCTCTGGATTCATTCACGTCTCATACTCTCTCCTAAATGTGAAATCTTGAAAACAGCGAACAGAGCCTTCAGTTGTCCACATCTCTGAATTTTGTGTCTTTGCAGAAGAAAAGATCCAAAGTGAGATGGAGACTATTTCAGAAGTAGGACCACATGAAGAGCTTTCCTGCTGGCAGATCTGGCGACACATTGCAAGTGACTTAACCAGGAGTCAAGACTCCAGGATAAAATGTTCTGAATTCCACCAACAATGTGACTCACCTGGCCAGAATGGGGCAGGACTATCTGTAATTCACACAGGCCAGATACCTTCTCAGTGTAATGAATGTACAAAATCTTTTGATGCTCTCTCCAACTTTGATCTTCATCAACAAATTCACTCAGGAGAGAAGTCTCATACATGTTGTGAGTGTGGAAAAAGCTTCTGTTACAGCTCAGCACTTCGCATTCATCAGAGAGTGCACTCGGGAGAGAAACGCTATAAGTGTGATGAGTGTGGCAAGGAATTCAGCCAGAGTTCACAGCTGCAAATTCATCAGAAAGTCCACACTGTAGAGAAGCCATTCAGATGTGAGCAGTGTGGGAAAGGCTTCAGTCGTAGATCAACACTTACTGTTCATTGTAAATTACACACGGGAGAGAAACCTTACACTTGTGACAAATGTGGAAGGGCCTTCATTCATGCTTCACATCTTCAGGAACATCAGAGAATCCACACTGGGGAGAAACCATTCAAATGTGATATATGTGGTAAGAACTTCCGCCGCAGATCAGCACTTAACAGTCATTGTATGGTCCACACTGGAGAAAAACCATACAAATGTGAGGAGTGTGGGAAATGTTTCACTTGTAGCTCAAATCTGCATATCCACCAGAGGGTCCACACAGGAGAGAAACCTTATAAATGTGAGGAGTGCAGTAAATGCTTTGTTCAACCTTCACAATTTCAGGCCCATCGGAGAATTCACACTGGAGAGAAACCATATGTATGTAAAGTGTGTGGTAAGGGCTTCATTTACAGTTCGAGTTTTCAAGCCCATCAGGGAGTCCACACAGGAGAGAAACCATACAGATGTGATGAGTGTGGGAAGAACTTCAGGATGAAAATCCATTATCAAGTTCATCTGGTCGTCCACACAGGAGAAAAACCCTATAAATGTGAGGTATGTGGGAAAGGCTTTCGTCAGAGTTCATATCTTAAAATCCATCAAAAGGCCCACAGCATAGAGAAACCCTACAAATGCAAGGAGTGTGGGCAGGGCTTCAATCAGAATTCACGACTTCAGATCCACCAGCTGATTCATACTGGTGAGAAACCATACAAATGCGAAGAGTGTGGGAAGGGATTCAGTCGTAGAGCAGATCTTAAAATTCACTGCAGAATCCACACCGGAGAGAAACCGTATAATTGTGAGGAGTGTGGAAAAGTCTTTAGTCAGGCGTCTCATCTTCTGACCCATCAGAGAGTCCACAGTGGAGAAAAACCATTCAAATGTGAAGAGTGTGACAAGAGCTTTGGTCGGAGTTCACACCTTCAAGCCCACCAAAAAGTCCACACTGGAGAAAAGCCATACAAATGTGAGGAGTGTGGGAAGGGCTTTAAGTGGAGCCTGAACCTCGACATGCATCAGAGGGTCCACACAGGAGAGAAACCATATAAGTGTGGGGAGTGTGGGAAGCACTTCAGTCAGGCCTCAAGTCTTCAGCTTCATCAGAGTGTCCACACTGGAGAGAAGCCCTACAGATGTGACGTGTGTGGTAAAGTCTTCAGTCGGTCTTCACAGCTTCAGTATCACAGGCGCGTTCACACAGGGGAGAAACCTTACAAGTGTGAGATGTGTGGTAAGAGCTTCAGTTGGCGCTCCAATCTTGTAAGTCATCACAAAATTCATACTGGAGATACATGAAAGCAATGAGAGTGGTAAGAACATCAGGGAACTGTCAGAGGAAAGAAGTTCCACAAAATGATTGTTTCAAAAAACTCATGTGCAACCCTGAATTCTTGCAAGTGTCAGGTCTCA
Organism: Bubalus bubalis; assembly: GCF_019923935.1. Classification (NCBI taxonomy): domain Eukaryota; kingdom Metazoa; phylum Chordata; class Mammalia; order Artiodactyla; family Bovidae; genus Bubalus; species Bubalus bubalis. The sequence continues at coordinate 51,605,037 of NC_059174.1, forward strand.
TAGGAGGGAAGGTATTGGGTATCGAAGCAGTAGCTGAACATATCCCAGTGTTCACCAGACCACACAGCAGAAACCTCCTCTGAGTGGTGCAGTAAGGGTTGCATTCAGAACTTTGACATTTGTCAGATACCACTTAGGGAGATAGCACTTAGAGAGGAAGAGTTTGCTCTTGCCTTTAATGAAAGTGTAAGTATGGGCTTGTCAAAACTGATGTCCAGGAGAATGTGAGCTCCATGAGGGCAGGCACTTGGATGCTGAATCTACACAACCTTAACATCGACTCTTGCTTGTAGGTCTGCTCAGCTCATGTATGTTAAATAAACCAAAAGGGGGAAATGTACACTATATGAAAATTGTTTCAGAGGAGGAAACCTACCAAGTAAAATTAATTCAGGAAGTGATCATTTGTTGAAGTACAGAAAACCACTTGATACTATAATCTTCAGTATTAATATGATATGAGCCTATTGCAACTGGCTCCTTGCCTCCCACCGCCTCTGTTCTCAAGTAGAGTTATTTTCTGAGGCCCTGTCTAGTTTTCCAAGGGTTGTATCTAATATAAAATTGAACTGTCTTGCGGATTTTTTTTCTGACAGTACAAACTGAAAATGTTACTAACTTTGCAACAATAGGTAACTGCATACTTTACAATTGATTTTTTATGAGTCACTCAATGTTAAGGCAGGATTTACTGTACATTTTGAAAATGTCACAAAAATTGTCACTAGAAAAAATTTTATTGGTCGACCTTGAACTTACTGATTTCTAATTCCCTGCATTATTATCCAGACTTTGAAATGTTTGCTTCCTAAGAACTGTAGCATTTCTTCTGTCAAAACTTCTCAGGTAGAGGCTATGCCATATTTTTCACACACATCCATGAGGAAAATACCCAGGAAAATGTAGGAATTTGATAAAATTATTAAATGTATTATTGAGGCAAGACTGACATTTATGTCCTTTGACCTATTGGTAGCAGTAAAGCATGGTTTTGGGAAAGGAGTACTTATCAGTATCTAGGTTGTGTATCTCTTTGATCTCAAAATCATATAATTGAATGTTTTTGATTATGAAGTTAAAATATGAAAAAGATAAGCACCACATCAATGATGTCACTGAAGTTTTTTGATGGAAATAAGTGTACAGCTGTAGGAATTTGAGTTTTACTATATTTGTATATTAACCTGAAGCCATTAAAATTATGGCAAATATAATGGCAAGAGATACACAATATGGGCTTTGAGAGGTCACAGATTGTAACCTTCAGAGTATAATCGAATCTTTGTGTGTGTGTTTATGTGCATGTACACATACATCTGTATGTAGACATGCATAAGATCATGTGTAAAGGGATACTCTTCCATAGTGGTTTTCCTTAGTTAGGAGCATTTTGTGGTATTTTTTCATTTTGTAATTTCCTGTTATGGTTTTTTCATTGACCAGTACTATCAAAGCAGGAAATTACAATAGAATTTTTAAAAATTACTAGTAAATAACCCTTGTAGTTAACACGACATAATGATTGTTCTATATTGTCATAAGGCATATAAAGATCAAAATTATGATAGGATCCCAGAAGCCAATTTCAAAAAAAAAAAAAAATTCTGATTGTTTTGTATACACAGATAAATTGATGTTTCAACCATTGAATCTTTATGCTGTACTTTAAATACAGAACATGGAGAGGGCAAATTCAGTAGCTGGAAACGAAGTAGATGTACATTCATTGGCATCTGACTCTTTGCGATCCTGTGGACTGTATCCTGACAGGCTCCTCTGTCCATAGAATTCTCCAGGCAAGAATACTGGCCTCTTCCAGGGGATTTTCCCGACCCAGGTATTGACCCCATCTCCTGCATCTCCTGCATTGCCGGCAGATTCTTTACATGTGTGGCTCACCTGGTAAAGAATCCGCCTGCAATGTGGGAAACCTGGGTTGGGAAGATCTCCTGGAGAAGGGAAAGGCTACCCACTCCAGTATTCTGGCCTGGAGAATTCCATGATCTGTATAGTCCATGGGGTCGCAAAGAGTCGGACACGATTGAGCGACTTTCACTTTTCCTGTTGAAAAGATGTGCGTGAGGAGGGAAAACAGAATTACAACAGAGGACCCTCTCGATGTGGAACCAGTAAGGACAAAGCATGTTTGGTCACATTTCAGGGATTGAGGTATTTTGACTTTTGACTTCAGCCTGTTCGAAAGAAAGCCTAGTTTCCTTCTCTTATTTCAACAGTAACTCTGGGGTTTACCAGGAAGCCTCTATGGCTGGTAATGCATTTATGTCACTTAGGCCCTTGGACATGTCCAAAGTGCTTCTAAGCTTGTAACCCTGTTCTAAGGCTGACACGGTAGACTGGCAAGACATTTGCCTGAGACCTTAGGGGTTAAGGGAAGTGAAAACCAGGTGAACCGACCACTTCCTCATCAGGGGGCGAGGCTTTGACGGCTTTCCGCTCGGACCTTCGCTGAAGTGTAGTCCAAGAGGGCGGTAGTGTGGAGGGCCCACACGCACTCCCTTTGTATTCTGGGATGTGTAGTCCAAAGCTCCGTGTAGGCTCGCACACTGCAGCTATAGTAAGGCGGACTGCGAATGTCTCCTCACGGAATTCTGGGAAGTGTAGTCCAGGAGCTCCGGGTAGTCGCAGGCCCTTCGGCCCCAGGAAGACAACGTAGCAGCCATCTTTCGCTTGATGATGGTGTTTCAGGTCCGCTTTTCACGATCCATTCAAACTTCCCCGAAATGCGCTTGGGGCCAGCATCTCCTGACCTTTCATTTGGAGAGAAAGAGAAGCAGCGGCTAGAAGCAGAGGTTTGACGGCCAAGGGTGATGATGTTCGTGCCCCTGGGCGGAGCGTTTGGTAGCATCCCGGGATGGGGCGGGCTCAGGTCGTGCTTCTTGGGATTTGAGGGTCTCCCCGGCTTTCTGAACCCCTAACCTGACCTCCCACTTATGAAGCTAACACTTTGGCTTCATACTCTGTCACACTGGGTGAGTTGCTTAACCCTTTTGTGCCTCCGTTGCTGTTCTGTAAAAGAGAAGTAAAAGCAATGCTTTCTTAATACAGTATTTGAAGAAAAAAGATAGCAAAAGGTCAACAAAAGCCTGACACATGATTGTTATTAATGCTTCTGTAATTCAGAAGTCCTGGATTGTCACAGATTCTGAGAGCCCAGGAAACTGAATTGTCCTGGACTCCGGACTTGTTTAGAAAAGGGAGGGTTTCTTCTAGCTGGTACAAGAGGGTGTGAAATATAGGGGATGCAAACACAATCTTGGGATTTCACAACCTCCTTTCCTTCTCCAGCCCTGACTTCTCAGAAAGCACTACACGAAGGAAGAGGCAACAGAGACCCACGGGAGTAGAACTTGGCATTCTTCTATTTAAGATACATAAACTGTAGAACGTATAGGGCATGAGTAATGATTGTAACTATGCCTTGGTCACTTAAATTACGTTCCAAAAGCTTTATACTGATGAACACCTTTCCATCACACTGGCTCTGTGCATCGGTACTGCTGTTTTCTCTGCTTTAGAGATAAGGAGATGGAGCCAGGGAACACAACCCTATTGGCCCATCCTCAGCTGAACAGTAAGAGGCAGAGCTGCGATTGTAACCCTGGGCAGGCTGAATCCAACACCCGAGTTTGCTAATCTCTTTGATATATTCTTGTTGAGCATAGGGAACTGACTAGAATCTCTTCATGAAAGTAGGTTGGGACTTAAATGTGGGGACCTTGAGAGCAAAGTTGAGGTTATTCTATGAAGTTTTTTTGTTTGTTGTGTTTTGTGTGTGTGGTTTCTTTGGTCTCACCACACAGCTTGCTGGATCTTAGTTCCCTGACCAGGGATTGAGCCAGGGCCCATGGCAGTGAAAGTACCGAGTCCTAACCAGGGACCACCAGGGAATTGCCTAGTCTATCAATTTTAAGATAGTTTTCTCAACTGGGTCATTTATTTTATTTCAAATATTTATATTACAGAAGTAACAATCATTACGGTAAATGCAGATGTAAAGAAAAATTTTAATTACCTGTAAGTTTAGGATGTAAAGATAACAGCTGTTAATATTTTCGTGCCTTTTTGTCTGGTTACTCTTTGTTTATGTGTGTGTTTAGTGGAGGCTGTTTTCTTTGGGACTGAGGTTACACTGCCTTGCTACTCAAATTGTGATCCACAGGCCAGCAGCATTGGCATCACTTGGGTAGGAAGGCCCAGCCTTGAGCCCCATTCAAGACCTTCTGATTTAGAATTTCTGCATAGGGGGCCCAGAAGTCTGCATTCCAACAAGATCCTGTAGTAACTCCCCTGCATGTGAAAATATGAGAAGCTCAGGAAAGGATCTTGTCTGGAAACTGAGGCCGAGGAAATTGCTGGATGTCGCAGATAAAGCTGAGCTGGATAAAGTGGAGCTTTACTTAGTTGGAGGATTTTATTACCCCACTAATGATTGTCACTTGTCAGGGATCCTTGCGAAAAATCCTGACTTGAGCAAAAGGTAGCTAGCAAGTGTAGAATCAAAATGAAAGGGTATTAGATGTGAAGATATATCCCTTCCAGGCTTTTGGGGGTGGATTCATTGCTATCTTTTAAACTAGAGTGCTGTTGCTGGTGTTTAGTTGCTAAATTGTGTCCGACTCTTTGGGACACCATGAACTGTAGCCCACCAGGCAGCTCTGTCCATGAGATTTTCCAGGCAGGAGTACTGGAGTGGGTTGCCTTTTCCTTCTCTAGGGGGTCTTTCTCACCCAGGGATCAAACCCGAGTTTCCTGCTTGGGAGGTGGATTCTTTACCACTGAGCCACCTGGAAAGCCTCGTAAACTTGTGCCTAAAGGGGGAAGATCAACTAATAGTTACTGTTAGTTAGTACTGGATATTTTTGCCATAGTCATCATCAGTGAATCACTACTATTATTACTATTGTTATTACTATGACTGTTTCTTAGCTTCTCTTTTTAAATTTTATTTCTTAAAATATTTATTGGAGTATAGCTGATGTGCTGTGTTGTATGTTTTCTATACCTTTATTTTCATTAAAATAATAGGAAATAATATAAAAATAATTTCAAACAGAGAAAAGTTGCAAAAATAGTATAAGGAGTTCTCATATACTCTTTATGTGGAGTTATCAATTATTTCTGTTTTGCTCAGTTGCTCATTTGTGACCGCCAGGCAACAGCCACCAGGAACATACCTGTAATCAAAGAGCTCCTTTTGTTTGAGCTTACTGCAGCAAGGACACCTATGCCGCACTGGTGTCCTGGTATGGAGGCGGTGAGGTATGGCTGTTTCTACGGTTTCGGTTTGTGTTAACTGAGTTGGGGAGAGCTTTACACAGTGAGAGTTTGTTCTGGATTGGATGGTGTCAAGAAGGAGATGCAATTTGACTACTGAATATCATAATGATTTGCATCTAGTGGATGAGAGAAACAAAATGGGACTGGAGTCATTATTAATGAAGTGGTCCATCACTTCATGTTTGCTGAGAGGACAGTTCTTTGTTTTTGTTTTTGTTTTAATATTATTTACTTGTGACTGCATCAGGTCTTAGTTTCGACAAATAGGCTTAGTGGCTCCACAGCATGTGGGATCTTAGTTCCCCGACCAGGGGTCCAACCTACATCCCCTAAATTGGAAGGTGGATTCTCAACCCCTGGACTACCAGGGAAGTCCCAGTTCTTTGGTTATTTTTGTCTGTGTTATGGAGTAACTTGTCTTTTTCTCATTTCAACACGATTCTTGTTGATCAGTTAAAAACACCAAGTTCGAGCCGTTTCTCTTGCTAGTTCTCATTGCAGTGTGGTTTTTCATGGCTTTATCATGCTTGTATATTTTTTCGTTTGCAGAGCCAGTTGATCAAAAGGAGGTTAATGACATTGATAACACACTACTATCTAATGCACAGCCCATATTTACATTTTTTATTAGCCTTTTCTTTAAGATCTTGTTTAAAATTGAAATCTAGTTGACTTATAATATCATGTTTATTTCACAGCACAGTGATTCATATTTTTCAGATTCTTTTCCCTTATAGGTTACTACAAAATATCGAGTGTAATTTCCCTGTGCTATACAGTAGGTCCTTGTTGGTTCTAATAAAGTCTTGGCGAGCCACTTTTCTTCTTCAAGGTGTAGTCCAGTTATATGCTTTGCACTTAATCTTTGTTTCATTAGTCTTCTTTAGCCCAGAATGATTTCTCAGACTTTTTGGCTTTTGATATTTTTGAAGAGTATTGATAAATTATGTTGTGGGAGGGCCCTCTTTTTTGGTTTCTCTGACCTTTGTTCATAATTAGGTTCAGGTTTTACATTATCATTTTTAAAATAATTTTATTTATTTATTTATTTTTGGCTGTGCTGGGTCTTGGTTGCTGCACAGGCTTTTCTCTAGTTATGGCGAGCAGGGGCTGCACTCTAGTTGCAGTGCACGGGCTTCTTATTGTGGTGCTTCTCTTGTTGTGGAGCACGGGTTCTACAGCTTGTGGGCTCAGTAGTTGTGAAACACAGGCTTAATTGCTCCACAGCATGTGGTATCTTCCCAGATCCGGGATAGAACCCATGTCTTCTGCATTGGTAGACAGATTCCTCACTACTGAGCCACCTAAGGAAGCTGTGGTTTATCTGATACTTGTTCATGATTAGATTCAGGTTATGCATTTAAAAAAATAATTTTATTCATTTGTGTTTGGCTGTGCTGGGTCTTCGTTGCTGCACGGGCTTTCCTCTAGTTGTGCACAGGCTTCTCCTTGCGGTGGCTTCTCTTGTTGTGGAGCACAGGCTCTAGGCCACGTGGGCTTCAGTAGTTGCAGCTTGAGGGCTCAGTAGTTGGGACACCTGGGTTTAATTGCTTCATAGCATGTGGGATCTTCCTGGACCAGGGATCAAACTCATCTCCTGCATTGGCAGGTGGATTCTTTACCACTGAGTCACCAGAGAAGCCCTGGTTTATCTGATATTTGTTCATAATTGGATTCAGGTTATCCATTATTAACAGTGATGCCCCAGAAGTGGTGAGGCAGCCCTCTAAGGCATCATACCAAGCAAATGTCAGTTTGTGGGTTTGTTCCAGCTGGTGATTTCAGCTTTGTGTGCTTGGTTAAGGTGTCTGCGAAGTAACTGTTGTCCCTTTTGCAATTAATATTTTGAAACAATGTGGCTATCTTACTCTGTACTAAACTTTTCCAAATTTTAGCACCCATTGATGATTTTCTGTTTTTCATTCTACAGTTATTAGTTTGTGTTCTACCATGGGGGGGAGCTCTCTCTTCTCATCCATTTATTTCTTAAACATTTCTTTATTTATAATCCAGATTCCTGTATGGAATTTTTCGGTATGGACTGTCAAGGTGTTTTATTATTATTGTTGCAGAATCCAGGCTTTTATTAGTTCTCTTTACATCTGTGCATAATTGTCAAAAGGGTACTTCCTGGTTAAAAAGAAACAATGTATTTTTATATCTTTTATAAAAACTTGCCTATTTCAGTTTAAATATTAATGTTGTGGTAACAAAATTTTGAGGAATACAAGCAGAAATTTGCAGAACTCTAAAAGCTCCCATTTCGGGACAACAACCTGGGACCTGCCCATATTTGACAGTGTTCTGTCGTTAGAAATCACGTCTATAAGGATCATTTCAAATTGTACAATATCATCTGCTTTACCACAGTTGCTGAGAAATAAGAAATCCTGACGGGGTTCTCAGAGCTTTCTGCCTTACACCAGTCTCATGAGGTGGATACCCCTGTTCTCCCCTACTTGCTGATGACAGAATTGAGGCGGAGAGATGTTAATAATTTGCCAAAGATGACACTGCTAGTGAGTGGTGTAGCCCGGATTTCAGCCCATGCGTGTTGACTCCAAAGCCTGCTCTTACTCACACGGTCTCTTATTACACCTTGGAATAAGAATGACCGCTGTGGAAGCCGCAGCACACTGATAGGGCCAGTGTGTGGGTGGGCATGTTGCTCCCTGAACAGCTAATGAGAGAGGTCTCAGAGGCATCTGGTATCAGTGCAGGATCCCTCTCAAGCCCACTCGGCTGCAGCCACTTGGACGACTGAGTGCCTTGCTGATTCACAGTGAGCCCCACCTGGGTTAGTCATGTTTTTGTAAACCAGTTTTCACTGACTTCTTTCTGCTTTCCCCCTCTGTCTTCCTAGGACTCTGCACTTCCCTGGAAGGAGAGAGAAGATGAACATGTTCATGGTGAGTAGAGCTTGTCTGTCTTGCTGTTAAAAAATACCATTTTTGTACTCAGAGATTTTACATGGATTTTTCTTTCTTTGTTTTTAATTGAAGTATAGCTTCCCTGATAGCTCAGTTGGTAAAGAATCCACCTGCAATGCAGGAGACCCCGGTTCAATTCCTGGGTCTGGAAGATCCGCTGGAGAAGGAATAGGCTACCCACTCCAGTGTTCTTGGGCTTCCCTTGTGGCTCAGCTGGTAAAGAATCCACCTGCAATGCGGGAAACCTGGGTTCAATCCCTGGGTTGGGAAGATCCCCTGGAGAAGGGAAAGGCTACCCACTCTACTATTCTGGTCTGGAGAAGTCCATGGACTGTATAGTCCATGGAGTCGCAAAGAGTCGGACGTGACTGAGTGACTTTCACTTTCACTTTTCACTTTCATAGTTGATTTACAATGTTGTGTTAGTTTCAGGTACAGCAAAATGATTCAATTATATATGTGTGTATGTATATATATATTCAGATTCTTTTCCCTTACAAGGAAATATTTTGTAATAACAAAATACTGACTGTAGTTCCCTCTGGGTTTTTCTTTTTCAAGGAGAGTCTAAGCCTGTGAAGACCTTTGTGAGCCATGTGTGCTTTTTAAAAAATTCCTGTCTTATGTAATTAGTTTTGGTTTTAATTTTGGTTTTATTTCGTCACTTTTTATTTCACAAGTAAAAGAAAAATTAAGGGACATGAAGAACATCTTCCACTTTAATATTTCCCAGCTTACAAATTAGCTGCTTTTATATTTCTGTAATCTCTTCATCATATGTATTCATAGCTATGTATTTATATTTATAACATAGTAGTAGTTGTATTAGTCACTCAGTCATGTCTGATTCTTGGTGACCCCACTGACTGTAGCCTGCCAGGCCCCTCTGTCCATGGATTCTCCGGGCAAGACTACTGGAGTGAGTAGCCTTTCCTTTTGCCAAAGGATCTTCCCAACCCAGGAATCGAACCTGGGTCTCTTGCATTGCAGGCAGATTGTTTACCATCTGAGCTACAGGGAAACTCATTTATAAAATAGATATAGTTTAAAAACTTTTCTCATTTAATACTACCTAACATTTGCTTTTAATTGCTTTATCATGTTCCCAAAAACTTCAGTCATGTCTGTCGTGTCTGACTCTTTGCGACCCCATGGACTAAAGGATGCCAGGCTTCCCTGTCCATCACCAACACCTGGAGCTTGCTCAGACTCATGTCCATCGAGTTGGTGATGCCATCAACCATCTCATCCTCTGTGGTCCCCTTCTCCTCCCGCCTTCAGTCTTTCCCAGCATCAGGGTCTTTCCCAGTGAATGAGTTCTTCACATCAGGTGGCCATAGTATTGGAGCTTCAGCTTCAGCATCAATTCTTCCAATGAATATTCAGGACTGATTTCCTTTAGGATTGACTGGTTGGATCTCCTTGCAGACCAAAGGACTCTCAAGAGCCTTCTCCAGCACCACAGTTCAAAAGCATCAATTCTTTGATGCTTAGCTTTCTTACATACTTAGTTTTAAACTATTTTTTATTCATAGACCTTTAGGACTTTTACGGTTTTAAGAATGCTACAGTGACAATGTTCCTGATCTAGCTTTTTTCTCAAAAAATGTATTCTGAAAAATATTGCCTCTTTTTGCCCTTGACATACTAGATATGCAAAATTGAAGTGGTATATTTTGTAAGTGGTACCTTGGATGTTTTTTGGTAAAATAGCCAAATATGGCACAGCAGGGTAAAACTGCCTCTTCACACAGAAAACATAACTATTGGTAGTTTTCTTATGACAAGAGTGAGATTCTGTCTTCCTGTGGTTGAATCAGACCCTGTGTGTATTTTATTTACTGGTTTGTTTGTTTTTCCATCTTGTACTGGGTTGGCCAAAAAGTTTGTTCAGATATTTCTGTATGGTGGTACGGAAAAGCTGGAATGAACCTTTTGGCTAACCCAGTATTTTTTTTTTCTTTTGATCAAAATAATCCATGACCTTAATTTTAAAAGTCAGGTGGTACTTCACTTGTCACTGCATTGACACCTGAGAACAATTGTCTAAAGAGGTATGTACTTGGTTTTATCTTTGTTTTAAGTAAAAGGGTTGTGAAAAATGAGGAACCAATTCAGATTTATCCAGAAAACCAAGATTCTGGAGTCAGAGTATACCATTAGATAAGAGAAAGACAAACAGGGAAAGAAAGAAGGGTTTCATCTGAGGCCTGGCATGGCCTTTTGGTTAATTCCCTCATATGACCCTCCTCCTCACCTGGTTCCTACTTCAGTGAGAGGCAGGTGCCATCATATACTGCCGGGCCTAAATTAGTAAATGTTTCTGGGACAATTGACGATTGTAACTAAAAAGTGAAATGTTTTGGGGAGTTCCTTTTATGGCTCAGCTGGTAAAGAATCCACCTGCAATGCAGAAGACCTGGGTTCAATCCCTGGGTTGTGAAGATCCCCTGAAGAAGGGAAAGGCTACCTACTCCAGTATTCTGGCCTAGAGAATTTCATGGACTGTATAGTCCATGGGGTCGCAAAGAGTCAGACACAACTTAGTGACTTTCACTTGGTGGCCAGTGGTTAAGACTCTGCACTTCCACTGCCAAGGCCCGGGTTCAATCCCTGGTCAGGAAACTTAAGATCCCACAAGCTGAAAGGCATGGCCAGAAATAAAAAGTGAAGGCTTTTTAGTTCAGGATGCAGCAGTTAGAATTCTAGGGAGTTGATGAGTTCACTGAGAACACCAGGTAAATACACAAACCTTCCTTCTTCATAGCTGCACTTGCAGTGAGGCTAAGGAAAGGCAGTGTGATGTTGGCAGGATGGAAGGAGCAGGGCTGGGAAGTCTACACATTGCACAGGAGCCAGAGCAACTTCTTATCATCCTCCTCTCCTTCCTGGTGCTGCCCCTCTTCCACTGGACACTGGCTATAAGATTGAGCTGGTATTGTTTGTTGTAGGAGGCAGTGACCTTCAAGGACGTGGCTGTGGCCTTCACAGAGGACGAGCTGGGGTTACTGGACTCAGCCCAGAGAAAGCTGTACCAGGATGTGATGGTGGAGAACTTCCGGAACCTGGTCTCAGTAGGTGAGGACAGCCTTTCTCTGCAAGTGTCTTGTGACCTTGGTGTTTCAAGGCTCTGGGGTTCTTGAAATGGTTCCCTGAGTTTGAAGACCAGACTTTTCCAATTCCAGTGGGATATGAGAGGCTATCTCTGGTCTTTCTAAACAGTATGTTTCAGGTCTTTTTCTTTTTTTGGTCAAAGAACAGTCAATGAACAGTATCCTGCTGTACTTTGTTCTTTTTCAGATTTCACTCATGTCCGATTAGTGGCAGTCCCATTAGTGGATTATAAAGCCAACTTATCAAGCCTAATATGCCGTTTTTAATGAAATCAAATATTAGAGAAAATATCAAGAGCTTCTTAGGAAGAATAGATCACGTTGCAGTGAAAACCCTGGTCGATGCATGAGTGGTGTGAGAGCCAGTGGGAACAGATTTTAGGAAAATAGACCAGTCAGAAATAGGTCATTCAGCCTTCATTTTAGTAATGCATATTCCTACATATGTGTCCGAGTCATGAAATAAATGCTACTTCTTCAGTGGGTCATGATACAAAGTTTAAAAAACAGGGCCTTCAGTATCTTTTTTTGAAACGTAAATTATTTATTATTGTTATAATCAAGGCAAAATCTCTTAAAACAATTAGCCTTGATAATGGAAATATAATCAGAACCATTTTGCAGTTGTTCTTCTCTGCTGTTCGTACTTCACTCTTCAGTATCTTAAATATGTAGTTGGAAACTCAAATTTCCAGTAAATTGTAGCTCTGACCTGTTCATTTTAACTTGCAACTCTGCATGTTCTCATTCTTCAAAAGAGATACAAAACATATAGAAAGAGAAGAGAGGCTTTGGATGATGAATTCAGCGACCCAGATAGAAATTTAGGTAAGCACCAAGCAGTTGTTCATTCTCGTGGTTAACTCTCCATATGTTGTGCTTCTCACCAGCCCTGTGCTGTCCATCACCTGGTCCCAATGGGACATCTGTTTCCCTGGTTATTGCACAGTCTATACTGATCACCTGCTCCCACCTTTCCCCTCCTACAGTTCGTTCTTGAAGTGGCGAAGGGATCCTTTGTAACTTTAAGTCAGATTATGTTAGTTGTCTGTTCAGAATAAAAACCACCTAAAGCAACTTCTGGGATCCTCTAATGGTCTGCTTTTCAACCCCACCACCTCCCTGAGTACATCTCCTCTCCTCCTTCTGACTCTGTCCTTTCCGTCTCCATCATCCTCCCTACTGTCTCAGACCTGCAAAGGATGTGTCTCCTTGTCCTCTCTGCCTGGAATACTCTTTCACCGGTAATCCTTCAGGCCTGTGTACTTACCTTAGGTCACTCACCTTCAAGAGGAAGAGAGGGCTGTCCTTGTACCACCCTATAGAAAATCTAGTCCTCTCTTTCTTTCTCTGCCCTGTCTTGTTGATCTCTGAGCACTGATCGTCACTCATGTACATACATTTTGGTTCACCTGTTTCTCACTTCTCTCTCTTCCCCTGGAGGGTATTCCAGGAATGGAGGAATTTGTCACTGTTGTTTTTTAATATTCATTTCTTTATTTGGCTGTGCCAGTCTTAGTTGAGGCATGCTGGATTTTCAATCTTCACTGCCTATGTGAGATCTAGTTCCCTGACTAGAGATCAAACCCAGGCCACCTGTATTGGGAGTGTGGAGTCTTAGCCACTGGACCACTAGGGAAGTCCCCAGAGTGGAGGAATTTGGTCTGTTCCATTTATTGCTTACAAGCCTAAGTGCTTAGAATAGCCTTGGTACATGACAAGGACTCTAAATGTTTGTTGAATAAGTGGATGAGTCGATGGACAGAGAAATTTGCCTACCACTTAAATAGCCAGTGGCTGGTGAACAAATCCGAGTGAACAGGGATATTGCAAAATGTTTTTGTGTCTTCAAATGAATTCCTAGCCTAATTCTCAGAGAAAGAAATGGCAACCCACTCCAGTACTCTTGCCTAGAAACTCCCATGGACAGAGGAGCCTGGTAGGCTGCAGTCTCTGGGGTCGCTAAGGGTCGGACATGACTGAAGCGACTTAGCAGCAGCAGCAGCAGCCTAATTCTAACTTCTCAGGTCCCATGGTGTATATGTGGGTGTTTGCCTTTCCGTACAAGTTGACCCTCATCAACTTGAGCAGACACATGCATAGAACCTGTAATTATAACCAAACTGAGTGAAATGCTTTCCCTGTGACTTTCTTTTAGCCGTTACTAGCAAGCATATTCATTTGGGGAGAAAAATTTTTTTGAATGAAGAATTCTTATGTCTACTTCTTAGGTAGCTTTTCATAGAAGGAAAAAAAATTCTATTTCCTTATCCATCATATCCGGGGAGAAAAGGTCTCAGAAAATAGCTAACTGGTGAGTTAGTCTTGCCCTGAAAAGATTTTCCCAGCTCTGTCCCATCTCCTTCCTTCCAAGCCCACCTCAGTAACAAGAAATGGATCTTAGGTTGTTACCTCTACAGACATTTTGTTTGTGTGGCGATTTGTACATATGCTTTAGAAGGGACTTCAGATCATGTTTGCCTTGACCTGCTTTGATGATTCTTTGACAGTGTCTAGTCTTTCTAAATACTTATCATAAGCTATGGAATTGATTCCCACCTCATTCATGAACTGCCTTCTTCACTTTGGAAATCATTCTTGTTAAAGGCCAATGTATTTATGTCCAAAATTTTTCCATGCTGTGGTTATTTTTTTTAAAAAAAGCAGCCAGTTTGTTTTCTTAATATTTATTTATGTATTTGGCTGTGCCAGGTCTTGGTTGTGGCATGTGGCATCTCTAAGTTGCAACAGGTAAACTCTTCGTTACAGCATGTGAGATCTAGTTCCCAAACAGGGATCAAACCTGAAACCCTTGCATTGGGAACTGGACCACCGGTTTTAGTGACTGGACCACCAGGGAAGTCCTTTCCATGCTGAGACATCATTCTTCCCTAGCCTGTAAATGTTGATTCCTACTTTATGGGGATGTGGAGCCATATTAGGCTATACAGCTACCTCAGAAGGATCCAGTGTATAGGTTTCAGATTATGATCTGACGTGCTGCCTACTGCACTAAGAAACCAGGGTATTGTATAGGTTTGTGCTTTTTATCACGCCCACTGATTCTTAGCACCTTGAATCTTCTCAGCACTCCCTCCTTGGTGTACTGCTGCCTCTGGTGCGGCGTTTCAGCTTTTCAGCACGCTGTACTTTCCAGTGCTTTTCCTCTTTCAGACGCCTGCCTTCTGAAAGCTCTTTTGCTTCTCTGACTTGATTCAGAGATAATCTGGAATTCAAAATTGTTGAGCATCCTGGAAATCAAACTGGGGTTCACCTGTACATGCCTTTCTTGAGCCCTGACTAACTTAACTGCCAAACATTGTGAAACCTGTGAGCACAGCAAAATGCTTGTCTGTCTTGATACTGTACTGTGATAGGAGCGATATGTAATTTTTGAAAGATGCTGTAAATAGTATGTCAGATAGCATTTTGTTTTACATGGTTTTCATTACTGCTAAGTATTTGGGAGTTTAATGGGCCGTCTCTTGATTGCTGTCAGTATATAAACCTGAGAACTTTATTTGTGGGGAAAAAGATAAGTCAAACCATGCTGGGGTTCATTAAAGTCTCATACTGTGTCTTAAGTGTGAACTCTTGACTCTTTGAACAAAGCTTTCACCTGTCCACATCTCTTAATTCTCTGTCATTATAGAAGAAAACAATCAAAGTGAGTTGAGTGCCATTCAAGAGAGAGGATTACACGAAGAGCTTTCCTGCTGGCAAATCTGGCAACAAATTGCTAACGACTTAACCAGATGTCAAGACTCCATGATAAATAATTGTCAGCTCCACAAACAAGGTTATTCCCCACACCAGGTTGGGTCAGAACTATCTATTCAAATTTCTGAAGATGAGAACTATATATTAAATGAGAAAGCAGGTGGTTCTGGTGATACTGGAAATCCAAGGTTTGCATCTTTGAGAGCCCGAGATTCTTGGAGAAAAAGTTCCTTGACTGAGTCACAGAATTGTCAGAATAGATACCAGGAAATTTCCACACAAAGTAAACTATGTCGGTGTAAAGCGGATGTTGACAGCATTGGTCGGATCTCATACCACCTTGATGATCGAGGAGTACACAAGAATGAAAAGTCTTATTGCCACAATGATTATAGAAAAGACAGCACGGTTTCCACATTGGATCAGAATAGTATGATTCACACAGGACAAAAACCTTACCAGTGTAATGAATGTAAAAGAACCTTTACCAGCCTTTCTACCTTTGATCTTCACCAGCAGTTACACTCAAAAGAGACATCTCACGTGTGCAATGAGTGTGGAAAAGGCTTCCGTTGTAGCTCAGTTCTTCATATTCATCAGAGAGTTCACATAGGAGAAAAATGCAGTGTGTGTGATGAGTGTGGAAAGGAATTCCATCAGAGCTCACAACTGCAAACTCATCAGAAAGTCCACAGCATAAAGAAACCATTCACATGTGAGGAATGTGGGAAAGGCTTCAGTCGTCGATCAGCACTTACCATTCATTGTAAAGTCCACACGGGAGAGAAACCTTACACTGTGAGGAGTGTGGCAGGGCCTTCAGTCAGGCCTCCCACCTTCAAGACCATCAGAGAGTCCACACTGGGGAGAAACCATTCATATGTGATGCATGTGGTAAGAGCTTCAGTCGGAATTCACACCTTCAGTCCCACCAGAGAGTCCATACAGGAGAGAAACCGTACAAATGTGAGGAGTGTGGGAAGGGCTTCATTTGTAGCTCAAATCTATACATTCACCAGAGAGTCCACACAGGAGAAAAACCCTACAAATGTGAGGAATGTGGGAAAGGCTTTAGTCGGCCTTCAAGTCTTCAGGCCCATCAGGGAATCCACACTGGAGAGAAGTCATATGTATGTAATGTGTGTGGTAAAGGCTTTACTCTGAGTTCAAACCTTCAGGCACATCAGAGAGTCCACACAGGGGAGAAACCATACAAATGTGAGGAGTGCGGGAAGAACTTCAGGAGGAACTCCCATTATCAAGTTCATCTGGTCGTCCACACAGGAGAAAAACCCTATAAATGTGAAGTGTGTGGGAAGGGCTTCAGTCAGAGTTCGTATCTTCAAATCCATCAGAAGGCCCACAGCGTAGAGAAACCCTACAAATGCGAGGATTGTGGGCAGGGCTTCAATCAGAGTTCACGACTTCAGATCCACCAGCTGATCCATACTGGTGAGAAACCATACAAATGCGAAGAGTGTGGGAAGGGATTCAGTCGTAGAGCAGATCTTAAAATTCACTGCAGAATCCACACCGGAGAGAAACCATACAATTGTGAGGAGTGTGGAAAAGTCTTCAGGCAGGCCTCAAATCTCCTGGCCCATCAGAGAGTCCACAGTGGGGAAAAGCCATTCAAATGTGAGGAATGTGGCAAGAGCTTTGGTCGGAGTTCACACCTTCAAGCCCACCAAAAAGTCCACACTGGAGAAAAGCCATACAAATGTGAGGAGTGTGGGAAGGGCTTTAAGTGGAGCCTGAACCTCGACATGCATCAGAGGGTCCACACAGGAGAGAAACCATATAAGTGTGGGGAGTGTGGGAAGCACTTCAGTCAGGCCTCAAGTCTTCAGCTTCATCAGAGTGTCCACACTGGAGAGAAGCCCTACAGATGTGACGTGTGTGGTAAAGTCTTCAGTCGGTCTTCACAGCTTCAGTATCACAGGCGCGTTCACACAGGGGAGAAACCTTACAAGTGTGAGATGTGTGGTAAGAGCTTCAGTTGGCGCTCCAATCTTGTAAGTCATCACAAAATTCATACTGGAGATACATGAAAGCAATGAGAGTGGTAAGAACATCAGGGAACTGTCAGAGGAAAGAAGTTCCACAAAATGATTGTTTCAAAAAACTCATGTGCAACCCTGAATTCTTGCAAGTGTCAGGTCTCATAGGAGGGAAGGTATTGGGTATCGAAGCAGTAGCTGAACATATCCCAGTGTTCACCAGACCACACAGCAGAAACCTCCTCTGAGTGGTGCAGTAAGGGTTGCATTCAGAACTTTGACATTTGTCAGATACCACTTAGGGAGATAGCACTTAGAGAGGAAGAGTTTGCTCTTGCCTTTAATGAAAGTGTAAGTATGGGCTTGTCAAAACTGATGTCCAGGAGAATGTGAGCTCCATGAGGGCAGGCACTTGGATGCTGAATCTACACAACCTTAACATCGACTCTTGCTTGTAGGTCTGCTCAGCTCATGTATGTTAAATAAACCAAAAGGGGGAAATGTACACTATATGAAAATTGTTTCAGAGGAGGAAACCTACCAAGTAAAATTAATTCAGGAAGTGATCATTTGTTGAAGTACAGAAAACCACTTGATACTATAATCTTCAGTATTAATATGATATGAGCCTATTGCAACTGGCTCCTTGCCTCCCACCGCCTCTGTTCTCAAGTAGAGTTATTTTCTGAGGCCCTGTCTAGTTTTCCAAGGGTTGTATCTAATATAAAATTGAACTGTCTTGCGGATTTTTTTTCTGACAGTACAAACTGAAAATGTTACTAACTTTGCAACAATAGGTAACTGCATACTTTACAATTGATTTTTTATGAGTCACTCAATGTTAAGGCAGGATTTACTGTTACATTTTGAAAATGTCACAAAAATTGTCACTAGAAAAAATTTTATTGGTCGACCTTGAACTTACTGATTTCTAATTCCCTGCATTATTATCCAGACTTTGAAATGTTTGCTTCCTAAGAACTGTAGCATTTCTTCTGTCAAAACTTCTCAGGTAGAGGCTATGCCATATTTTTCACACACATCCATGAGGAAAATACCCAGGAAAATGTAGGAATTTGATAAAATTATTAAATGTATTATTGAGGCAAGACTGACATTTATGTCCTTTGACCTATTGGTAGCAGTAAAGCATGGTTTTGGGAAAGGAGTACTTATCAGTATCTAGGTTGTGTATCTCTTTGATCTCAAAATCATATAATTGAATGTTTTTGATTATGAAGTTAAAATATGAAAAAGATAAGCACCACATCAATGATGTCACTGAAGTTTTTTAATGGAAATAAGTGTACAGCTGTAGGAATTTGAGTTTTACTATATTTGTATATTAACCTGAAGCCATTAAAATTATGGCAAATATAATGGCAAGAGATACACAATATGGGCTTTGAGAGGTCACAGATTGTAACCTTCAGAGTATAATCGAATCTTTGTGTGTGTGTTTATGTGCGTGTACACATACATCTGTATGTAGACATGCATAAGATCATGTGTAAAGGGATACTCTTCCATAGTGGTTTTCCTTAGTTAGGAGCATTTTGTGGTATTTTTTCATTTTGTAATTTCCTGTTATGGTTTTTTCATTGACCAGTACTATCAAAGCAGGAAATTACAATAGAATTTTTAAAAATTACTAGTAAATAACCCTTGTAGTTAACACGACATAATGATTGTTCTATATTGTCATAAGGCATATAAAGATCAAAATTATGATAGGATCCCAGAAGCCAATTTCAAAATAAAAAAAAAAAATTCTGATTGTTTTGTATACACCGATAAATTGATGTTTCAACCATTGAATCTTTATGCTGTACTTTAAATACAGAACATGGAGAGGGCAAATTCAGTAGCTGGAAACGAAGTAGATGTACATTCATTGGCATCTGACTCTTTGCGATCCTGTGGACTGTATCCTGACAGGCTCCTCTGTCCATAGAATTCTCCAGGCAAGAATACTGGCCTCTTCCAGGGGATTTTCCCGACCCAGGTATTGACCCCATCTCCTGCATCTCCTGCATTGCCGGCAGATTCTTTACATGTGTGGCTCACCTGGTAAAGAATCCGCCTGCAATGTGGGAAACCTGGGTTGGGAAGATCTCCTGGAGAAGGGAAAGGCTACCCACTCCAGTATTCTGGCCTGGAGAATTCCATGATCTGTATAGTCCATGGGGTCGCAAAGAGTCGGACACGATTGAGCGACTTTCACTTTTCCTGTTGAAAAGATGTGCGTGAGGAGGGAAAACAGAATTACAACAGAGGACCCTCTCGATGTGGAACCAGTAAGGACAAAGCATGTTTGGTCACATTTCAGGGATTGAGGTATTTTGACTTTTGACTTCAGCCTGTTCCAAAGAAAGCCTAGTTTCCTTCTCTTATTTCAACAGTAACTCTGGGGTTTACCAGGAAGCCTCTATGGCTGGTAATGCATTTATGTCACTTAGGCCCTTGGACATGTCCAAAGTGCTTCTAAGCTTGTAACCCTGTTCTAAGGCTGACACGGTAGACTGGCAAGACATTTGCCTGAGACCTTAGGGGTTAAGGGAAGTGAAAACCAGGTGAACCGACCACTTCCTCATCAGGGGGCGAGGCTTTGACGGCTTTCCGCTCGGACCTTCGCTGAAGTGTAGTCCAAGAGGGCGGTAGTGTGGAGGGCCCACACGCACTCCCTTTGTATTCTGGGATGTGTAGTCCAAAGCTCCGTGTAGGCTCGCACACTGCAGCTATAGTAAGGCGGACTGCGAATGTCTCCTCACGGAATTCTGGGAAGTGTAGTCCAGGAGCTCCGGGTAGTCGCAGGCCCTTCGGCCCCAGGAAGACAACGTAGCAGCCATCTTTCGCTTGATGATGGTGTTTCAGGTCCGCTTTTCACGATCCATTCAAACTTCCCCGAAATGCGCTTGGGGCCAGCATCTCCTGACCTTTCATTTGGAGAGAAAGAGAAGCAGCGGCTAGAAGCAGAGGTTTGACGGCCAAGGGTGATGATGTTCGTGCCCCTGGGCGGAGCGTTTGGTAGCATCCCGGGATGGGGCGGGCTCAGGTCGTGCTTCTTGGGATTTGAGGGTCTCCCCGGCTTTCTGAACCCCTAACCTGACCTCCCACTTATGAAGCTAACACTTTGGCTTCATACTCTGTCACACTGGGTGAGTTGCTTAACCCTTTTGTGCCTCCGTTGCTGTTCTGTAAAAGAGAAATAAAAGCAATGCTTTCTTAATACAGTATTTGAAGAAAAAAGATAGCAAAAGGTCAACAAAAGCCTGACACATGATTGTTATTAATGCTTCTGTAATTCAGAAGCTCCTGGATTCTCACAGATTCTGAGAGCCCAGGAAACTGAATTGTCCTGGACTCCGGACTTGTTTAGAAAAGGGAGGGTTTCTTCTAGCTGGTACAAGAGGGTGTGAAATATAGGGGATGCAAACACAATCCTGGGATTTCACAACCTCCTTTCCTTCTCCAGCCCTGACTTCTCAGAAAGCACTACACGAAGGAAGAGGCAACAGAGACCCACGGGAGTAGAACTTGGCATTCTTCTATTTAAGATACATAAACTGTAGAACGTATGGGGCATGAGTAATGATTGTAACTATGCCTTGGTCACTTAAGTTACGTTCCAAAAGCTTTATACTGATGAACACCTTTCCATCACACTGGCTCTGTGCATCGGTACTGCTGTTTTCTCTGCTTTAGAGATAAGGAGATGGAGCCAGGGAACACAACCCTATTGGCCCATCCTCAGCTGAACAGTAAGAGGCAGAGCTGCGATTGTAACCCTGGGCAGGCTGAATCCAACACCTGAGTTTGCTAATCTCTTTGGTATATTCTTGTTGAGCATAGGGAACTGACTAGAATCTCTTCATGAAAGTAGGTTGGGACTTAAATGTGGGGACCTTGAGAGCAAAGTTGAGGTTATTCTATGAAGTTTTTTTGTTTGTTGTGTTTTGTGTGTGTGGTTTCTTTGGTCTCACCACACAGCTTGCTGGATCTTAGTTCCCTGACCAGGGATTGAGCCAGGGCCCATGGCAGTGAAAGTACCGAGTCCTAACCAGGGACCACCAGGGAATTGCCTAGTCTATCAATTTTAAGATAGTTTTCTCAACTGGGTCATTTATTTTATTTCAAATATTTATATTACAGAAGTAACAATCATTACGGTAAATGCAGATGTAAAGAAAAATTTTAATTACCTGTAAGTTTAGGATGTAAAGATAACAGTTGTTAATGTTTTCGTGCCTTTTTGTCTGGTTACTCTTTGTTTATGTGTGTGTTTAGTGGAGGCTGTTTTCTTTGGGACTGAGGTTACACTGCCTTGCTACTCAAATTGTGATCCACAGGCCAGCAGCATTGGCATCACTTGGGTAGGAAGGCCCAGCCTTGAGCCCCATTCAAGACCTTCTGATTTAGAATTTCTGCATAGGGGGCCCAGAAGTCTGCATTCCAACAAGATCCTGTAGTAACTCCCCTGCATGTGAAAATATGAGAAGCTCAGGAAAGGATCTTGTCTGGAAACTGAGGCCGAGGAAATTGCTGGATGTCGCAGATAAAGCTGAGCTGGATAAAGTGGAGCTTTACTTAGTTGGAGGATTTTATTACCCCACTAATGATTGTCACTTGTCAGGGATCCTTGCAAAAAATCCTGACTTGAGCAAAAGGTAGCTAGCAAGTGTAGAATCAAAATGAAAGGGTATTAGATGTGAAGATATATCCCTTCCAGGCTTTTGGGGGTGGATTCATTGCTATCTTTTAAACTAGAGTGCTGTTGCTGGTGTTTAGTTGCTAAATTGTGTCCGACTCTTTGGGACACCATGAACTGTAGCCCACCAGGCAGCTCTGTCCATGAGATTTTCCAGGCAGGAGTACTGGAGTGGGTTGCCTTTTCCTTCTCTAGGGGGTCTTTCTCACCCAGGGATCAAACCCGAGTTTCCTGCTTGGGAGGCGGATTCTTTACCACTGAGCCACCTGGAAAGCCTCGTAAACTTGTGCCTAAAGGGGGAAGATCAACTAATAGTTACTGTTAGTTAGTACTGGATATTTTTGCCATAGTCATCATCAGTGAATCACTACTATTATTACTATTGTTATTACTATGACTGTTTCTTAGCTTCTCTTTTTAAATTTTATTTCTTAAAATATTTATTGGAGTATAGCTGATATGCTGTGTTGTATGTTTTCTATACCTTTATTTTCATTAAAATAATAGGAAATAATATAAAAATAATTTCAAACAGAGAAAAGTTGCAAAAATAGTATAAGGAGTTCTCATATACTCTTTATGTGGAGTTATCAATTATTTCTGTTTTGCTCAGTTGCTCATTTGTGACCGCCAGGCAACAGCCACCAGGAACATACCTGTAATCAAAGAGCTCCGTTTGTTTGAGCTTACTGCAGCAAGGACACCTATGCCGCACTGGTGTCCTGGTATGGAAGCGGTGAGGTATGGCTGTTTCTACGGTTTCGGTTCGTGTTAACTGAGTTGGGGAGAGCTTTACGCAGTGAGAGTTTGTTCTGGATTGGATGGTGTCAAGAAGGAGATGCAATTTGACTACTGAATATCATAATGATTTGCATCTAGTGGATGAGAGAAACAAAATGGGACTGGAGTCATTATTAATGAAGTGGTCCATCACTTCATGTTTGCTGAGAGGACAGTTCTTTGTTTTTGTTTTTGTTTTTGTTTTAATATTATTTACTTGTGACTGCATCAGGTCTTAGTTTCGACAAATAGGCTTAGTGGCTCCACAGCATGTGGGATCTTAGTTCCCCGACCAGGGGTCCAACCTACATCCCCTAAATTGGAAGGTGGATTCTCAACCCCTGGACTACCAGGGAAGTCCCAGTTCTTTGGTTATTTTTGTCTGTGTTATGGAGTAACTTGTCTTTTTCTCATTTCAACACGATTCTTGTTGATCAGTTAAAAACACCAAGTTCGAGCCGTTTCTCTTGCTAGTTCTCATTGCAGTGTGGTTTTTCATGGCTTTATCATGCTTGTATATTTTTTCGTTTGCAGAGCCAGTTGATCAAAAGGAGGTTAATGACATTGATAACACACTACTATCTAATGCACAGCCCATATTTACATTTTTTATTAGCCTTTTCTTTAAGATCTTGTTTAAAATTGAAATCTAGTTGACTTATAATATCATGTTTATTTCACAGCACAGTGATTCATATTTTTCAGATTCTTTTCCCTTATAGGTTACTACAAAATATCGAGTGTAATTTCCCTGTGCTATACAGTAGGTCCTTGTTGGTTCTAATAAAGTCTTGGCGAGCCACTTTTCTTCTTCAAGGTGTAGTCCAGTTATATGCTTTGCACTTAATCTTTGTTTCATTAGTCTTCTTTAGCCCAGAATGATTTCTCAGACTTTTTGGCTTTTGATATTTTTGAAGAGTATTGATAAATTATGTTGTGGGAGGGCCCTCTTTTTTGGTTTCTCTGACCTTTGTTCATAATTAGGTTCAGGTTTTACATTATCATTTTTAAAATAATTTTATTTATTTATTTATTTTTGGCTGTGCTGGGTCTTGGTTGCTGCACAGGCTTTTCTCTAGTTATGGCGAGCAGGGGCTGCACTCTAGTTGCAGTGCACGGGCTTCTTATTGTGGTGCTTCTCTTGTTGTGGAGCACGGGTTCTACAGCTTGTGGGCTCAGTAGTTGTGAAACACAGGCTTAATTGCTCCACAGCATGTGGTATCTTCCCAGATCCGGGATAGAACCCATGTCTTCTGCATTGGTAGACAGATTCCTCACTACTGAGCCACCTAAGGAAGCTGTGGTTTATCTGATACTTGTTCATGATTAGATTCAGGTTATGCATTTAAAAAAATAATTTTATTCATTTGTGTTTGGCTGTGCTGGGTCTTCGTTGCTGCACGGGCTTTCCTCTAGTTGTGCACAGGCTTCTCCTTGCGGTGGCTTCTCTTGTTGTGGAGCACAGGCTCTAGGCCACGTGGGCTTCAGTAGTTGCAGCTTGAGGGCTCAGTAGTTGGGACACCTGGGTTTAATTGCTTCATAGCATGTGGGATCTTCCTGGACCAGGGATCAAACTCATCTCCTGCATTGGCAGGTGGATTCTTTACCACTGAGTCACCAGAGAAGCCCTGGTTTATCTGATATTTGTTCATAATTGGATTCAGGTTATCCATTATTAACAGTGATGCCCCAGAAGTGGTGAGGCAGCCCTCTAAGGCATCATACCAAGCAAATGTCAGTTTGTGGGTTTGTTCCAGCTGGTGATTTCAGCTTTGTGTGCTTGGTTAAGGTGTCTGCGAAGTAACTGTTGTCCCTTTTGCAATTAATATTTTGAAACAATGTGGCTATCTTACTCTGTACTAAACTTTTCCAAATTTTAGCACCCATTGATGATTTTCTGTTTTTCATTCTACAGTTATTAGTTTGTGTTCTACCATGGGGGGGAGCTCTCTCTTCTCATCCATTTATTTCTTAAACATTTCTTTATTTATAATCCAGATTCCTGTATGGAATTTTTCGGTATGGACTGTCAAGGTGTTTTTTTATTATTGTTGCAGAATCCAGGCTTTTATTAGTTCTCTTTACATCTGTGCATAATTGTCAAAAGGGTACTTCCTGGTTAAAAAGAAACAATGTATTTTTATATCTTTTATAAAAACTTGCCTATTTCAGTTTAAATATTAATGTTGTGGTAACAAAATTTTGAGGAATACAAGCAGAAATTTGCAGAACTCTAAAAGCTCCCATTTCGGGACAACAACCTGGGACCTGCCCATATTTGACAGTGTTCTGTCGTTAGAAATCACGTCTATAAGGATCATTTCAAATTGTACAATATCATCTGCTTTACCACAGTTGCTGAGAAATAAGAAATCCTGACGGGGTTCTCAGAGCTTTCTGCCTTACACCAGTCTCATGAGGTGGATACCCCTGTTCTCCCCTACTTGCTGATGACAGAATTGAGGCGGAGAGATGTTAATAATTTGCCAAAGATGACACTGCTAGTGAGTGGTGTAGCCCGGATTTCAGCCCATGCGTGTTGACTCCAAAGCCTGCTCTTACTCACACGGTCTCTTATTGCGCCTTGGAATAAGAATGACCACTGTGGAAGCCGCAGCACACTGATAGGGCCAGTGTGTGGGTGGGCATGTTGCTCCCTGAACAGCTAATGAGAGAGGTCTCAGAGGCATCTGGTATCAGTGCAGGATCCCTCTCAAGCCCACTCGGCTGCAGCCACTTGGACGACTGAGTGCCTTGCTGATTCACAGTGAGCCCCACCTGGGTTAGTCATGTTTTTGTAAACCAGTTTTCACTGACTTCTTTCTGCTTTCCCCCTCTGTCTTCCTAGGACTCTGCACTTCCCTGGAAGGAGAGAGAAGATGAACATGTTCATGGTGAGTAGAGCTTGTCTGTCTTGCTGTTAAAAAATACCATTTTTGTACTCAGAGATTTTACATGGATTTTTCTTTCTTTGTTTTTAATTGAAGTATAGCTTCCCTGATAGCTCAGTTGGTAAAGAATCCACCTGCAATGCAGGAGACCCCGGTTCAATTCCTGGGTCTGGAAGATCCGCTGGAGAAGGAATAGGCTACCCACTCCAGTGTTCTTGGGCTTCCCTTGTGGCTCAGCTGGTAAAGAATCCACCTGCAATGCGGGAAACCTGGGTTCAATCCCTGGGTTGGGAAGATCCCCTGGAGAAGGGAAAGGCTACCCACTCTACTATTCTGGTCTGGAGAAGTCCATGGACTGTATAGTCCATGGAGTCGCAAAGAGTCGGACGTGACTGAGTGACTTTCACTTTCACTTTTCACTTTCATAGTTGATTTACAATGTTGTGTTAGTTTCAGGTACAGCAAAATGATTCAATTATATATGTGTGTATGTATATATATATTCAGATTCTTTTCCCTTACAAGGAAATATTTTGTAATAGCAAAATACTGACTGTAGTTCCCTCTGGGTTTTTCTTTTTCAAGGAGAGTCTAAGCCTGTGAAGACCTTTGTGAGCCATGTGTGCTTTTTAAAAAATTCCTGTCTTATGTAATTAGTTTTGGTTTTAATTTTGGTTTTATTTCGTCACTTTTTATTTCACAAGTAAAAGAAAAATTAAGGGACATGAAGAACATCTTCCACTTTAATATTTCCCAGCTTACAAATTAGCTGCTTTTATATTTCTGTAATCTCTTCATCATATGTATTCATAGCTATGTATTTATATTTATAACATAGTAGTAGTTGTATTAGTCACTCAGTCATGTCTGATTCTTGGTGACCCCACTGACTGTAGCCTGCCAGGCCCCTCTGTCCGTGGATTCTCCGGGCAAGAATACTGGAGTGGGTAGCCTTTCCTTTTGCCAAAGGATCTTCCCAACCCAGGAATCGAACCTGGGTCTCTTGCATTGCAGGCAGATTGTTTACCATCTGAGCTACAGGGAAACTCATTTATAAAATAGATATAGTTTAAAAACTTTTCTCATTTAATACTACCTAACATTTGCTTTTAATTGCTTTATCATGTTCCCAAAAACTTCAGTCATGTCTGTCGTGTCTGACTCTTTGCGACCCCATGGACTAAAGGATGCCAGGCTTCCCTGTCCATCACCAACACCTGGAGCTTGCTCAGACTCATGTCCATCGAGTTGGTGATGCCATCAACCATCTCATCCTCTGTGGTCCCCTTCTCCTCCCGCCTTCAGTCTTTCCCAGCATCGGGGTCTTTCCCAGTGAATGAGTTCTTCACATCAGGTGGCCATAGTATTGGAGCTTCAGCTTCAGCATCAATTCTTCCAATGAATATTCAGGACTGATTTCCTTTAGGATTGACTGGTTGGATCTCCTTGCAGACCAAAGGACTCTCAAGAGCCTTCTCCAGCACCACAGTTCAAAAGCATCAAATCTTTGATGCTTAGCTTTCTTACATACTTAGTTTTAAACTATTTTTTATTCATAGACCTTTAGGACTTTTACGGTTAAATGCTACAGTGACAATGTTCCTGATCTAGCTTTTTTCTCAAAAAATGTATTCTGAAAAATATTGCCTCTTTTTGCCCTTGACATACTAGATATGCAAAATTGAAGTGGTATATTTTGTAAGTGGTACCTTGGATGTTTTTTGGTAAAATAGCCAAATATGGCACAGCAGGGTAAAACTGCCTCTTCACACAGAAAACATAACTATTGGTAGTTTTCTTATGACAAGAGTGAGATTCTGTCTTCCTGTGGTTGAATCAGACCCTGTGTGTATTTTATTTACTGGTTTGTTTGTTTTTCCATCTTGTACTGGGTTGGCCAAAAAGTTTGTTCAGATATTTCTGTATGGTGGTACGGAAAAGCTGGAATGAACCTTTTGGCTAACCCAGTATTTTTTTTTTCTTTTGATCAAAATAATCCATGACCTTAATTTTAAAAGTCAGGTGGTACTTCACTTGTCACTGCATTGACACCTGAGAACAATTGTCTAAAGAGGTATGTACTTGGTTTTATCTTTGTTTTAAGTAAAAGGGTTGTGAAAAATGAGGAACCAATTCAGATTTATCCAGAAAACCAAGATTCTGGAGTCAGAGTATACCATTAGATAAGAGAAAGACAAACAGGGAAAGAAAGAAGGGTTTCATCTGAGGCCTGGCATGGCCTTTTGGTTAATTCCCTCATATGACCCTCCTCCTCACCTGGTTCCTACTTCAGTGAGAGGCAGGTGCCATCATATACTGCCGGGCCTAAATTAGTAAATGTTTCTGGGACAATTGACGATTGTAACTAAAAAGTGAAATGTTTTGGGGAGTTCCTTTTATGGCTCAGCTGGTAAAGAATCCACCTGCAATGCAGAAGACCTGGGTTCAATCCCTGGGTTGTGAAGATCCCCTGAAGAAGGGAAAGGCTACCTACTCCAGTATTCTGGCCTAGAAAATTTCATGGACTGTATAGTCCATGGGGTCGCAAAGAGTCAGACACAACTTAGTGACTTTCACTTGGTGGCCAGTGGTTAAGACTCTGCACTTCCACTGCCAAGGCCCGGGTTCAATCCCTGGTCAGGAAACTTAAGATCCCACAAGCTGAAAGGCATGGCCAGAAATAAAAAGTGAAGGCTTTTTAGTTCAGGATGCAGCAGTTAGAATTCTAGGGAGTTGATGAGTTCACTGAGAACACCAGGTAAATACACAAACCTTCCTTCTTCATAGCTGCACTTGCAGTGAGGCTAAGGAAAGGCAGTGTGATGTTGGCAGGATGGAAGGAGCAGGGCTGGGAAGTCTACACATTGCACAGGAGCCAGAGCAACTTCTTATCATCTTCCTCTCCTTCCTGGTGCTGCCCCTCTTCCACTGGACACTGGCTATAAGATTGAGCTGGTATTGTTTGTTGTAGGAGGCAGTGACCTTCAAGGACGTGGCTGTGGCCTTCACAGAGGACGAGCTGGGGTTACTGGACTCAGCCCAGAGAAAGCTGTACCAGGATGTGATGGTGGAGAACTTCCGGAACCTGGTCTCAGTAGGTGAGGACAGCCTTTCTCTGCAAGTGTCTTGTGACCTTGGTGTTTCAAGGCTCTGGGGTTCTTGAAATGGTTCCCTGAGTTTGAAGACCAGACTTTTCCAATTCCAGTGGGATATGAGAGGCTATCTCTGGTCTTTCTAAACAGTATGTTTCAGGTCTTTTTCTTTTTTTGGTCAAAGAACAGTCAATGAACAGTATCCTGCTGTACTTTGTCTGTTCTTTTTCAGATTTCACTCATGTCCGATTAGTGGCAGTCCCATTAGTGGATTATAAAGCCAACTTATCAAGCCTAATATGCCGTTTTTAATGAAATCAAATATTAGAGAAAATATCAAGAGCTTCTTAGGAAGAATAGATCACGTTGCAGTGAAAACCCTGGTCGATGCATGAGTGGTGTGAGAGCCAGTGGGAACAGATTTTAGGAAAATAGACCAGTCAGAAATAGGTCATTCAGCCTTCATTTTAGTAATGCATATTCCTACATATGTGTCTGAGTCATGAAATAAATGCTACTTCTTCAGTGGGTCATGATACAAAGTTTGAAAAACAGGGCCTTCAGTATCTTTTTTTGAAACGTAAATTATTTATTATTGTTATAATCAAGGCAAAATCTCTTAAAACAATTAGCCTTGATAATGGAAATATAATCAGAACCATTTTGCAGTTGTTCTTCTCTGCTGTTCGTACTTCACTCTTCAGTATCTTAAATATGTAGTTGGAAACTCAAATTTCCAGTAAATTGTAGCTCTGACCTGTTCATTTTAACTTGCAACTCTGCATGTTCTCATTCTTCAAAAGAGATACAAAACATATAGAAAGAGAAGAGAGGCTTTGGATGATGAATTCAGCGACCCAGATAGAAATTTAGGTAAGCACCAAGCAGTTGTTCATTCTCGTGGTTAACTCTCCATATGTTGTGCTTCTCACCAGCCCCGTGCTGTCCATCACCTGGTCCCAATGGGACATCTGTTTCCCTGGTTATTGCACAGTCTATACTGATCACCTGCTCCCACCTTTCCCCTCCTACAGTTCGTTCTTGAAGTGGCGAAGGGATCCTTTGTAACTTTAAGTCAGATTATGTTAGTTGTCTGTTCAGAATAAAAACCACCTAAAGCAACTTCTGGGATCCTCTAATGGTCTGCTTTTCAACCCCACCACCTCCCTGAGTACATCTCCTCTCCTCCTTCTGACTCTGTCCTTTCCATCTCCATCATCCTCCCTACTGTCTCAGACCTGCAAAGGATGTGTCTCCTTGTCCTCTCTGCCTGGAATACTCTTTCACCGGTAATCCTTCAGGCCTGTGTACTTACCTTAGGTCACTCACCTTCAAGAGGAAGAGAGGGCTGTCCTTGTACCACCCTATAGAAAATCTAGTCCTCTCTTTCTTTCTCTGCCCTGTCTTGTTTGATCTCTGAGCACTGATCGTCACTCATGTACATACATTTTGGTTCACCTGTTTCTCACTTCTCTCTCTTCCCCTGGAGGGTATTCCAGGAATGGAGGAATTTGTCACTGTTGTTTTTTAATATTCATTTCTTTATTTGGCTGTGCCAGTCTTAGTTGAGGCATGCTGGATTTTCAATCTTCACTGCCTATGTGAGATCTAGTTCCCTGACTAGAGATCAAACCCAGGCCACCTGTATTGGGAGTGTGGAGTCTTAGCCACTGGACCACTAGGGAAGTCCCCAGAGTGGAGGAATTTGGTCTGTTCCATTTATTGCTTACAAGCCTAAGTGCTTAGAATAGCCTTGGTACATGACAAGGACTCTAAATGTTTGTTGAATAAGTGGATGAGTCGATGGACAGAGAAATTTGCCTACCACTTAAATAGCCAGTGGCTGGTGAACAAATCCGAGTGAACAGGGATATTGCAAAATGTTTTTGTGTCTTCAAATGAATTCCTAGCCTAATTCTCAGAGAAAGAAATGGCAACCCACTCCAGTACTCTTGCCTAGAAACTCCCATGGACAGAGGAGCCTGGTAGGCTGCAGTCTCTGGGGTCGCTAAGGGTCGGACATGACTGAAGCGACTTAGCAGCAGCAGCAGCAGCCTAATTCTAACTTCTCAGGTCCCATGGTGTATATGTGGGTGTTTGCCTTTCCGTACAAGTTGACCCTCATCAACTTGAGCAGACACATGCATAGAACCTGTAATTATAACCAAACTGAGTGAAATGCTTTCCCTGTGACTTTCTTTTAGCCGTTACTAGCAAGCATATTCATTTGGGGAGAAAAATTTTTTTTGAATGAAGAATTCTTATGTCTACTTCTTAGGTAGCTTTTCATAGAAGGAAAAAAAATTCTATTTCCTTATCCATCATATCCGGGGAGAAAAGGTCTCAGAAAATAGCTAACTGGTGAGTTAGTCTTGCCCTGAAAAGATTTTCCCAGCTCTGTCCCATCTCCTTCCTTCCAAGCCCACCTCAGTAACAAGAAATGGATCTTAGGTTGTTACCTCTACAGACATTTTGTTTGTGTGGCGATTTGTACATATGCTTTAGAAGGGACTTCAGATCATGTTTGCCTTGACTGCTTTGATGATTCTTTGACAGTGTCTAGTCTTTCTAAATACTTATCATAAGCTATGGAATTGATTCCCACCTCATTCATGAACTGCCTTCTTCACTTTGGAAATCATTCTTGTTAAAGGCCAATGTATTTATGTCCAAAATTTTTCCATGCTGTGGTTATTTTTTTTAAAAAAAGCAGCCAGTTTGTTTTCTTAATATTTATTTATGTATTTGGCTGTGCCAGGTCTTGGTTGTGGCATGTGGCATCTCTAAGTTGCAACAGGTAAACTCTTCGTTACAGCATGTGAGATCTAGTTCCCAAACAGGGATCAAACCTGAAACCCTTGCATTGGGAACTGGACCACCGGTTTTAGTGACTGGACCACCAGGGAAGTCCTTTCCATGCTGAGACATCATTCTTCCCTAGCCTGTAAATGTTGATTCCTACTTTATGGGGATGTGGAGCCATATTAGGCTATACAGCTACCTCAGAAGGATCCAGTGTATAGGTTTCAGATTATGATCTGACGTGCTGCCTACTGCACTAAGAAACCAGGGTATTGTATAGGTTTGTGCTTTTTATCACGCCCACTGATTCTTAGCACCTTGAATCTTCTCAGCACTCCCTCCTTGGTGTACTGCTGCCTCTGGTGCGGCGTTTCAGCTTTTCAGCACGCTGTACTTTCCAGTGCTTTTCCTCTTTCAGACGCCTGCCTTCTGAAAGCTCTTTTGCTTCTCTGACTTGATTCAGAGATAATCTGGAATTCAAAATTGTTGAGCATCCTGGAAATCAAACTGGGGTTCACCTGTACATGCCTTTCTTGAGCCCTGACTAACTTAACTGCCAAACATTGTGAAACCTGTGAGCACAGCAAAATGCTTGTCTGTCTTGATACTGTACTGTGATAGGAGCGATATGTAATTTTTGAAAGATGCTGTAAATAGTATGTCAGATAGCATTTTGTTTTACATGGTTTTCATTACTGCTAAGTATTTGGGAGTTTAATGGGCCGTCTCTTGATTGCTGTCAGTATATAAACCTGAGAACTTTATTTGTGGGGAAAAAGATAAGTCAAACCATGCTGGGGTTCATTAAAGTCTCATACTGTGTCTTAAGTGTGAACTCTTGACTCTTTGAACAAAGCTTTCACCTGTCCACATCTCTTAATTCTCTGTCATTATAGAAGAAAACAATCAAAGTGAGTTGAGTGCCATTCAAGAGAGAGGATTACACGAAGAGCTTTCCTGCTGGCAAATCTGGCAACAAATTGCTAACGACTTAACCAGATGTCAAGACTCCATGATAAATAATTGTCAGCTCCACAAACAAGGTTATTCCCCACACCAGGTTGGGTCAGAACTATCTATTCAAATTTCTGAAGATGAGAACTATATATTAAATGAGAAAGCAGGTGGTTCTGGTGATACTGGAAATCCAAGGTTTGCATCTTTGAGAGCCCGAGATTCTTGGAGAAAAAGTTCCTTGACTGAGTCACAGAATTGTCAGAATAGATACCAGGAAATTTCCACACAAAGTAAACTATGTCGGTGTAAAGCGGATGTTGACAGCATTGGTCGGATCTCATACCACCTTGATGATCGAGGAGTACACAAGAATGAAAAGTCTTATTGCCACAATGATTATAGAAAAGACAGCACGGTTTCCACATTGGATCAGAATAGTATGATTCACACAGGACAAAAACCTTACCAGTGTAATGAATGTAAAAGAACCTTTACCAGCCTTTCTACCTTTGATCTTCACCAGCAGTTACACTCAAAAGAGACATCTCACGTGTGCAATGAGTGTGGAAAAGGCTTCCGTTGTAGCTCAGTTCTTCATATTCATCAGAGAGTTCACATAGGAGAAAAATGCAGTGTGTGTGATGAGTGTGGAAAGGAATTCCATCAGAGCTCACAACTGCAAACTCATCAGAAAGTCCACAGCATAAAGAAACCATTCACATGTGAGGAATGTGGGAAAGGCTTCAGTCGTCGATCAGCACTTACCATTCATTGTAAAGTCCACACGGGAGAGAAACCTTACACTTGTGAGGAGTGTGGCAGGGCCTTCAGTCAGGCCTCCCACCTTCAAGACCATCAGAGAGTCCACACTGGGGAGAAACCATTCATATGTGATGCATGTGGTAAGAGCTTCAGTCGGAATTCACACCTTCAGTCCCACCAGAGAGTCCATACAGGAGAGAAACCGTACAAATGTGAGGAGTGTGGGAAGGGCTTCATTTGTAGCTCAAATCTATACATTCACCAGAGAGTCCACACAGGAGAAAAACCCTACAAATGTGAGGAATGTGGGAAAGGCTTTAGTCGGCCTTCAAGTCTTCAGGCCCATCAGGGAATCCACACTGGAGAGAAGTCATATGTATGTAATGTGTGTGGTAAAGGCTTTACTCTGAGTTCAAACCTTCAGGCACATCAGAGAGTCCACACAGGGGAGAAACCATACAAATGTGAGGAGTGCGGGAAGAACTTCAGGAGGAACTCCCATTATCAAGTTCATCTGGTCGTCCACACAGGAGAAAAACCCTATAAATGTGAAGTGTGTGGGAAGGGCTTCAGTCAGAGTTCGTATCTTCAAATCCATCAGAAGGCCCACAGCGTAGAGAAACCCTACAAATGCGAGGATTGTGGGCAGGGCTTCAATCAGAGTTCACGACTTCAGATCCACCAGCTGATCCATACTGGTGAGAAACCATACAAATGCGAAGAGTGTGGGAAGGGATTCAGTCGTAGAGCAGATCTTAAAATTCACTGCAGAATCCACACCGGAGAGAAACCATACAATTGTGAGGAGTGTGGAAAAGTCTTCAGGCAGGCCTCAAATCTCCTGGCCCATCAGAGAGTCCACAGTGGGGAAAAGCCATTCAAATGTGAGGAATGTGGCAAGAGCTTTGGTCGGAGTTCACACCTTCAAGCCCACCAAAAAGTCCACACTGGAGAAAAGCCATACAAATGTGAGGAGTGTGGGAAGGGCTTTAAGTGGAGCCTGAACCTCGACATGCATCAGAGGGTCCACACAGGAGAGAAACCATATAAGTGTGGGGAGTGTGGGAAGCACTTCAGTCAGGCCTCAAGTCTTCAGCTTCATCAGAGTGTCCACACTGGAGAGAAGCCCTACAGATGTGATGTGTGTGGTAAAGTCTTCAGTCGGTCTTCACAACTGCAGTCTCATCAGAGAGTCCACACAGGGGAGAAACCTTACAAGTGTGAGATGTGTGGTAAGAGCTTCAGTTGGCGCTCCAATCTAACAATTCATCAAAGAATCCATGCTGGTGATAAATCCTATAAAAGTCATAGGGGTGGTAAGACCATCAGAGATTCAACTTAGGAGAAAAGTTCTATAAAATGATTTTTTAAAAACTCAAGTGTCATGTGAATTCTTCCAGTTGTCAAGTTCAAAAGAAAAAAAAATCATTTGTTTCATTAAAAAGTCAGCATTTAACCATAGCTCACCATGTCCCAGTAGTCAGAAGGCCACGTAACAGAGATCCCTTATAAGGGGTATAGTAAGGGTTTCAGTTCAACTTTGACCTTATTATTAAATACTACTCAGAGGAGAAGACTTAGTATGATTTTATCAGGCCTTGTACAAAAGTATGATGGATGGGTCAAAACTAATGCCCATTAGAACTCTTGATGCCCAATAGTCTCTCCAGAATGCAGAGACTTTGTTCTGAATTTGCCTAGTCTGACCATGGCCAAGTAATACTTCATGTGAAAGTTGCTCAGTCATGTCTGACTCTTTGCAACCCCATGGACTATACAGTCCATGGAATTCTCCAGGCCAGAGTACTGGAGTGGGTAGCCTTTCCCTTCTCCAAGATATTTCCCCAACCCAGAAATCGAGCCCAGGCCTCCTGCATTGCAGGTGGATTCTTTACCAGCTGAGCCCCAAGGGAAACCCATAATACTTACATAGGTGCTCAATATTTGTTAAATTAGTAAATGAAAAATGTTTTATAAATTATATTGCAATCATGCTCAAAATTTCATAAAAAGTTTTATTCAGAACACGTAATTAAATGTGGCCTTAAAAGTAGTTCAGAGAGACAAAGAGTTAAAAGTATAAGTAAACCACTCAGTACTGCAGTCTGCAGTATTAATTTGACATTGTCCCATTTTGATTAGCTCCTCTTGTCCACCTAGCCTTGCTTCCAGTTGGATCTTACCATCTTGGAGTTTGTCTAGTATTCTGTCAGATTTATACAGTACAAATTAAGTTACTTTTTGTGACAGTATGAAGTGAAGTGAAAGTTGCTCAGTCATGTCCAACTCGGCAATTCTCTAGGCCAGAATACTGTGGGTAGCCTTTCCCTTCTCCAGGAGATCCTCCCAACCCAGGGATTGAATCCACGTCTCCTACATTGCAGGAGGATTCTGTACCAGCTGAGCCACAAGGGAAGCCCTTGTGACAGTATACTTACTGAAAAATGGATGGTTAATCTTGCAGTGCAGAAAACATACTATTGATTCTTTTTTCAAGTCAGAGTTATTAATGACAGTGACAAAGGACAAACAATTCCTAGTAAATGAATCGATTGTTGGTTTTTTATTCTTCACATTGCCATCTAGGCTTTGATGTGATAGTCTTCCAAAGGTCTTAGTGTTAACTTTCATCAAGACTTCCAAAGTAAAGAAGAGACGCTATTTATAAAGTAGATTACTTTCATCAAGTTCTCTACCCCATTCCTACTCCTTCCTGGCCTGAAATAAAAGGAAAAAAATTATTTGTTGGAAGTTGGTCATTTCATCAAATACATTGATTCAGTGACTGACTTGCACACTTTTCCTAGCGATGGATTGAAAAATTGCTTTTGAAGAGAAGTTGGCAAGTATATATCAAAGTACAGGATGTGACTTCTATGACACAGAACTCATAGAAGTGGAACTTACAATTAAGAGAGTCAAGTAGAAAAGGTGAGTAGCACATCAAGGATGCTGCTAAATTTTATAAAAGTGAAATAAATATTCAGTAGGAGTTTATTTAAATATATTTTGGTATATGAAACCAGGTCTAGAGAAATGATGTCCAAGACTCATGACCAAAGCATGTAACAGGCTGATGTAGTTTAGGGACATCACACAGTTTAAACGTGTTTTTTTTTTCATGCATCCTGTCATCTGTAAATGGAGAAGGCAATGGCAACCCACTCCAGTACTCTTGCCTGGAAAATCCCATGGACGGAGGAGCCTGGTATATTCACCCTCATGTAAACAGTGACAGGATTTTCAGGGAGTTTCCACGTTTTAGATTCCATATTTTAAAAATTTTATTAAGCATCAATTTTACAATAAAATACTGTGATATTTATAGTACTGTAGGTAGTAAAACTATGTAAAACATAGAAAATTACTAAACATAGTAATCCCTCACAGTAAGAAAATGTATATATAGCCCAAGTTAAGGAATAGAACTCTCGGAATCAATTATAAAAGGAAATTTATATGGTTGTTCAAAGATACAGAATATCAGCTAGTATAACATATGTATTTTTGTAACTAATGAAGTTTAGGCATAAATCCATACAGCCCAGAAGATTATTTTAATTCCAATAGTAGAAATGTATACATCTTAGTTCTGTTCCTTACTGGGCTGATGCATGTATAATCCGGAGTACTGGCTTATCCTTTCAAGTGCTTGGTCTGATTAGGAAAATAACTGGTTCATTCCAGGTACTGTATCCCAAAGAACCTTGAGCTATGGGGGGAACGGAATTTAGAAAATGAGTGTTTTGTTTACCAAGGTAACACTGATTGGGCAAACCTGAAGATAAAGAGTCAATATATGTAAGTCTTGGAGGTAAAATTTATCAAAGATTCCCTAAGGAAAAGATGTGCTTAGGGAAAGAACATAGCATGATGGGAACAACCTGTTGAGATTTGAATACTAGTTCTTAGTTCATTTTTCACTGATGTTTAACACTTGTTTGGTTAAAGAACTTTACTCAGCGAAAATGAGTATGTTAATAACGTGAGAGGCAGGTTTTTCAGATTCATTTCCTAGACCATATCTTCATATGAGTATGAAAGTCCATGCTACCTCAAATTGCATTAGATGTTATATTTTGTTTTGAGTAGATATCAAAATAGCCCACCAACTCTCAAGGTAATTTGTATAGTTTAGTGAGTTAAGTCAAGGACTGGAAAACTGTCTTTTAAGGTTTTGTTTTTTTTTTTTTTTTGCCACAACTCTCTGCATATGGGATCTTCGTTCCCCATCCAGGGAAGTCCTTGTTTGTTTTCTATTTCATAGATCTCTTCATTCACATCCATCTACTTACTGTATTTTTTGTTATTTTTTAAATTACCAAGGGGTGATTTTTTCATTTTAATAATTAACTTATGTATTAGTATATGCTTTCAAAATCCCATATATCTTCCTAATTATGTTATTAAAAATTCCCATTCTGATAGTGAATTTTCCTTCTTGTGGTTCTGTCAGTTTTGCTTTTCCAAGTTTGCTTTATATTGTATGTGAACCCATTCTTGGTTGTCTGAAATTTATAAACTTTGTATATTTTATAATGCTTTTTTCTTCAAGGACTACTTTGCCCTATATTAATAATTTTTAAATTATAGGAATAATTTGAAACCTTGGATAATGCTACCTTCCCTAGAAAGAATTGTCATTTGTTCCCTTTAAGTGCTTGAGTGTCAGTAGCTCAGTCGTGTCCAACTCTTTGCGACGCCATGGACTGACTGTAGCCTGCCAGGCTCCTCTGTCTATGGAATTTTCTAGGCAAGAGTACTGGAGTTGGTTGCCATTTCTTTCTGCAGGGGATCTTCCCAATCCAGGGGTCGAACCTGGGTCCCGGGCATTGCGGGCAGATTTTTTACCATCTGAGCCACCAGGGAAGCCGGGACTTAAGTGCTTGAAGATAACAGAAAAGATTCACGCTAATCCGATTTCAAGTAATTGAGGTGATTTAGAGTTTGGTTTTAGTCTCCACCAAAGGTGATCCATCTCTGGACAAGGCAATGGCACCCCACTCCAGTACTCTTGCCTGGAAAATCCCATGGACAGAGGAACCTGGTAGGCTGCAGTACATGGGGTCACTAAGAGTCGGACGCAACTGAACGACTTCACTTTTACTTTTCACGTTCATGTATTGGAAAAGGAAATGGCAACCCACTCCAGTGTTCTTGCTTGGAGAATCCCAAAGATGGGGGAGCCTGGTGGGCTGCCGTCTATGGGGTCGTACCGAGTCGGACACGACTGAAGCGACTTAGCAGTAGCAAAGGTGATCCATTACCCTATGTCAGTTCAGTTCAGTTTCATTCTTGTGAATGCTTTGCTATTCAAGGGTTTCTGTATTTCTATACAAATTGTGAAATTATTTGCCCTAGTTTTGTGAAAAAAATATCATTGGTAGCTTGATAGGGATTGCATTGAATCTATAGATTCAGTTCAGTTCAGTCGCTCAGTCATGTCCGACTCCGCGACCCCATGAATCACAGCACGCCAGGCCTCCCTGTCCATCACCAACTCCCGGAGTTCACCCAGACTAACGTCCATCGAGTCAGTGATGCCATCCAGCCATCTCATCCTCTGTCGTCCCCTTCTCCTCCTGCCCCCAGTGCCTCCCAGCATCAGACTCTTCCAATGAGTCAACTCTTCACATGAGGTGGCCAAAGTACTGGAGTTTCAGCTTTAGCATTCCTTCCAAAGAAATCCCAGGGCTGATCTCCTTTAGAAGTACATTACCCTATGTACTTATTCCTATAGGACAGTTCTTTGAGGTTTTACTACCGACTTCTCTTCCCTACCCCGACCTCCTCTCAAGCCCCTTGAACGTGGCTAAAGTGATGCTCAGCTTTCAATACTAGAATGATTGGGATTCTCAAGAAAGACAGTAGCAGCTCCAAACGGAACAGCTTCGCCAAACGCCGCACTGGCCTTCTAGAATTCAGTATTTAGAGGGTCAGGGTATTCGGAAGTACTTCCATTTCAGGGGGCGGGGCCGTGGCCGTCTTTTCTCTAGGGCATTCTGGGGCGTGTAGTCTGAGGTCCGTGTAGCACAGAGCACTTCCGTTATGGACGGCTGGAGCATTCTGGGAAGTGGTCCACGGGCTGTCTCTGGAAGATAGGTGGTGCTTTCGCTGTAGGAGGGACTGGCTACCTCCCACTTTCCCTTCGGGTAAAAGTGTCTTCAATTTCTGGGGCCCGGCTTATCTTGGTGGTGGAGCCAGCGAGTCTCTGACCCTCGTCCTCAGAGAAAGTAAGAGAAACCGCGGCCGGCTGCAGAGTTTGTGTTCCCCTCCGCTGAGCCTCCAGTTCAGAGACGTTCCTGTGGCCCCAACTTGGGGACTGCCCAGTTGCTGGTCGTCAGATTTGAAGGTCTCCCGGCACCTCAACTGGCCTCCCTCAACTACAGTCAGTTCTGCCACTTCCTAGGGTATAATTTTGTGGTAGTTACTTACTCTGTCCTGGCCTCATTATCCGCATTATTAAAGTAGTGTCATTCAGTTCAGTCGCTCAGTCGTTGTCCAGCTCTTTGCGACCCCGTGGACCGCAGCATGCCGGGCTTCCGTGTCCATCACCAACTCCCAGAGCCTGCTCAAGCTCATGTGCTTTATCCAGCCTGGCATTTTGTATGATGTGCTCTGCATATAAGTTAAATAATCAGGGTGACAGTATATACAGCCTTGACTACTCCTTTCCCAATTTTGAGCCAGTCCGTTGTTCCATGTCAGTTCTAACTGTTGCTTCTTAACCTGCATACAGGTTTCTCAGGAGGCAGGTAAAGTGGTCTGGTATTCCATCTCTTTAAGAAATTTACAGTTTATTGTGATCTACAGAGCTTAGTGTCTTAGAAAATTTTCAT
Source organism: Bubalus bubalis (assembly GCF_019923935.1). Lineage (NCBI taxonomy): Eukaryota > Metazoa > Chordata > Mammalia > Artiodactyla > Bovidae > Bubalus > Bubalus bubalis. The sequence goes on from NC_059174.1 coordinate 51,644,929, forward strand.
GCATATCAGAAGGTTAGTGAAAGGATCCAAAAGCACTGGGTTTTTTTGTGAAATTGCTATAAGAAAAAGGACAGGAAAAGTTCAAATTCAGTAACTTTCTGATTACAATGGCCCTGATTGCATCGAAAAATTGATCACACAGTCTACGAAATTTGTCTTTCCACTCCATGTCTAGTTGTCCTTTGGACAAGGAAAAGTCTTCTTTCAGGTTTTTAAATTTTTACTTTTAGTGAGTTTATCGTATCTGCCCAAACTTAACAGCTAGGAGCTTCCCTGGTGGCTCAGATGGTAAAGAATCTTCCTTCAATGCAGGAAACCTGGGTTTGATTCCTGGGTGGTGGAAAAGGCCCTGGAGAAGGGAATGGCAACTCACTCCAATATTCTTGCCTGTGAGATCCCCTTGACAGGGGACCCTGGTGGGCTGCAGTCCATCCACTGAACAGCTGCTGCTGCTGCTAAGTCGCTTCAGTCGTGTCCGACTCTGTGCGACCCCATAGACGGCGGCCCACGAGGCTCCCCCGTCCCTGGGATTCTCCAGGCTAGAACACTGGAGTGGGTTGCCATTTCTTTCTCCAATGCATGAACGGGAAAAGTGAAAGTGAAGTCGCTCAGTCGTGTCCGACTCTTCGCGACCCCATGGTCTGCAGCCTACCAGGTTCCTCCGTCCATGGGATTTTCCAGGCAAGAGTACTGGAGTGGGGTGCCATTGCCTTCTCCAGCACTAAACAGCTAATTAACAATAATGTTTTCATCTTTCAAATTCAGTAACTCTGAGGATTGAGTACAAAGGCCCCGATTGCATTGAGAAATTGATCCTACAGGCTACGAAACTTGTCTTTCCACTTCATGTCTAGTTGTCCTCAGCAGCCAAGTTCTGAATTATTTGACTTTTCTGTTAACAATAGTAGAAATCTATGATCTTCCCCCATTGCATTTTGGGGTATTTCACTCATATCTAAAAACGTTAAAACTACATTTTAAAGCTATCATCCTCCCCACGCCCCCACCCCTGGCCCATTTGTTTTTTCTGGTAGAGTGGTTACAATCCTACTGCATTGATATGTTTCTTATAGTTCTTTTTATTAAGATTCTGACTCTTCAAATATTTGTTATGTTTTATCAATGAGATAAAGCTCTACTGCCGTCAGAGAACTGCTTTAGATTGGCAGTAATAGGATGGATGGCATGAAGGAGTTTCTGGAAATCTTTGGCCGAGAGGTCCTGAGAGTCTGGGGTTAAAGCTCCCAAGGGGCGGGCATGGCCCTTCCTCCACTTGGGGTCCTGGGAAATGTATTTCGCCGCCCTACCACCGCCCACCCCTCCCCCCACCGCGCAACTCTCTCCGGAAATGAGGGGCTGCTGCTCCTGTTCTCCAGGGCTTTTGGGAAGTGTAGTTCTTGAGCTCTGTGTAGTCAGAGGCTCTTCCGCTCCGGGAAAGCGCAGCCGCCACCATTTCTTTCGGTCTAGGAGGTGAGTTAACCCTGCGCCCCCGCGACCCCTCCGAGGTTTTCTGGCTTGAGCGTGGTACTAGTCACTACCTGGCCGGCTGTCTTAGTATGGAGAGGTCGTGGCCGCCGGTGGAAGCCAAGAAGCGGAGAGCAGAAGTGCGGAATCCCTCTGCTCTCCTCCCTGGCTTGCCAAGCAGCGCTGCTACTTCTGTCCGTAAGATATATGGCGAGCTGTTGATTATCCGTGCCCCTACTTGCATCTTCTGTAAGATTGCGAGAGATATGGTCACTACTGGTTAGGGTTGTGAATAGATTCAAGTGAGATCACACGTGTCAGCAGCTTCGAATACTGGCGGCACCACGGGTTGGCTTTTGCTATTGATGCAGTTCTTTTCCCAGGAGCATCGTTTTGACTGGATGCCCCAGGGAAGACACCCAGGAGCGATGGCGTGGCCTTTCTGTCCGGAGACAGCTCCTTCCGAGCTTTGACTGATCTCTTTCTTTAGGAAGCACTGAGTCACCCCGCGCTAGTGCCTCGGAATGTCCGCTGCAGTTTATACAGGAAACGTGAGACGAACACAGTCATTCTGTCCCACCGCATCGGAAAGGAAGGACTTCCTGCCTCCTCAGAGCATAGCCGCAGGTACATACGGTCTTTCTTGGTCGGTCATCTGTTTTCAGTTAATTAGATTTCCTTCACTCAATAAATTACCACTAGGAAAAAGTTCAGTTATCTATTGAATACATCTGAGAATGTTTAATATGCTTGTTAATATGTGCGTGTGTGTTTCTACCATAAATATGTTTTTGAAATAAATATTTTAAAAATATAAAACATTTTATTTACTTTAGGTTTTAAATATTTAAAAAAAATTTTTGAAGTATAGTTGATTTACAAGGTTGTGTTAATTTCTGCTGTATAGCAAAGTGATTCAGTTATATTCTTTTGATTATGATTATCGCCGAATATTGAATATAGTTCCCCATGCTACACAGTAGGACCTTGTTTACCCGTTCTGTACATAACAGTTTGCATCTACTAATCCCAAGCTCCCAATCCTCCCCTCCCCTAATGTTCCCCCCCACCCCCCGCCAACAACAGTTTGTTCTTTATGAGTCTGTCTCTGTTTCATGGATGTGTGTCATACTTTAGATTCCAGATATAAGTAATGTCATATAGTCTTTGCCTTTTTCTTTTTGGCTTCGGTTAGTATAATAATCTCTCGGCCCATCCATGTTGCTGCAAATGGCACTGTTCTGTTCTTTTTAATGTCTGAGTAAAGTTCCTTTGCATATGTATACACAACATGTACTGTATCCATTCATCTGTCAGTGGATATTTAGGTGGTTTCCATGTCTTGGCTGTTGTGGATAGTGCTGCTGTGAACACTGGGATGCATGTATCTTTTCGAGTTACAGTTTTATCTGAGTGTATGTCCAGGAGTGGAATTGCGGGATTATATGGCAATCTGCCTTTAGTTTTTGGAGGAATCTGCATATTGGTTTCCAGGTGGCTTCACTAGGCTCCATTGCCAGCAGTAGTGTAAGGGCTTTCCTTTTCTCGACACCGTCTCCAGCATTTATTATTTGTAGACTTGTTAATGATGGACATTCTGACCAGTGTGAGGTGGTACCTCATTGTAGTTTTGATTTGCATTTCTCTAATAATTAATGATGATGAGCATCTTATCATGTACCTTTTAACCACCTGTATGTCTTCTTTGGAGATGTCTACTTAGGTCTTCTGTCCATTTTTTGATTGGATTGTTGGCTTTTATTGAAATTTATTTTTATTTTATTTTGTATTTTGGGCTGTACCTCACAGCTTGCAGGGATCTTGGTTTCCCAACCAGGGACTGAACCTGGGTCACAGCAGTGAGAGCCTGGAATCGTAACCACTGGACCTCCAGGGAAGTCCCCCTGTTGTTTACATTTTTGATATTAAGCTGTATGAGCTGTTTGTATATTTTGGAGATTAATTCCTCATCGGTCGCATCATTTGCAGACATTTCCTCCCATTCCATAGGTTGTCTTTTCATTTTCTGTATAGTAGGAGCAGAAATCGTCACAATAGGGATACTGTGTGTGGTCGTGCAGGTTGTTCTTTGTCCATTGGCTGCTGGCTGACAGTCTTGTTAGTAGGGGCAGTCTACTCCAAGCTCTGCTTACCAAGCTATGTGGGCGTATCTACCTTGGAGCATGCGTGTTCGTGCATAATTTCTGCAAAGATCCACATGGGGTCATGAAAGCCGTAGCCTGCATCTCATGGCTTCTTTGTCCTTCCCCAGTTATGCCTTCTCAGGACTCTGACTTTCCCCAGAATGAACATGAGAAAATGACCGAGTTTCAGGTAAGTAAGGCATTGCTTTCTGTCTTCTAAGGATTTTATTTCTCAGAGATTAGGGACATCTTTGTCCCTAATCTTCCTCGGAAAGCTTAATGAACACAACACATCTTGAATGCACGTTGTGTGCTGCTGCTGCTGCTGCTGCTGGCTGTGTGTTTTGTTTGTTTTATCATCTTCTTTGCTTCACAAAGCAATCTTTGAAAAAATAAGGGAAAATTAAAATAGACAAACATAATTTACAGTACTACCCTCCTTACAGACTAGCTGTTTTCACTTTCTCATTTTCCTTTTTCATAGGCATTCACAACTATATATTTGCAATATTAGAACTGATGGGATATACTTATTTATTTATTTAGAATTTTATTGTGTAACCGATTTATTGGCTGTGCTAGGTCTTTTCTGCTACACACTGGCTTTCTCTAGTTGTGGCAAGAGGGGGCTACTCTCTACTTGTGGTGTGTGGGTTTAGTTGCCCCACAGTATATGGAATCTTCCCAGACCAGGGATCGAACCCATGTGCCCTGCATTGGGAAGCAAATTCTTAACCACTGGACCACCAGGGAAGTCCAATGAGGTGTACGTGTAAACATTAGATAAAGGTTTAATATCTCTAATTCTTATCAAAATTAGCAACACAAACTAAGACCCAACTGGAATATGAATAAAAGAAATTAGACGTGTCAAAAAAAAAAGGAAAGTAGATTTATGAAGAAAATAATGATCATTAATAACTAAATGTGTGAAAATGTTAATAAATCTTCCTATTTATTTATTTCACTTGGATTCTTGAATTTTTTTTGTTTCATTTTTTAAGGCTTTCAGTTCAGTTCAATCGCTCAGTCGTGTCCCACTCTTTGCTACCCCATGAACCACAGCATGCCAGGCCACCCTGTCCATCACCAACTCGCAGAGTTTACCCAAACTCATGTGCATTGAGTCAGTGATGCCATCTAACCATCTCATCCTCTGTCATCCCTTTCTCCTCCTGCCTTCAATCTTTCCCAACAAGGCTTTAGGTCCTTATTAACCTGTCTAGAGATTCAGGCGCATTTATACTCCTTCATGTGAAAGGCAATGGCACCTCATTCCAGTACTCTTGCCTGGAAAATCCCATGGACGGAGGAGCCTGGTAGGCTGCAGTCCATGAGGTCGCGAAGAGTCAAACTCGACTGAGCAACTTCACTTTCACTTTTCACTTTCATGCATTGGAGAAGGAAATGGCAACCCACTCCAGTGCTCTTGCCTGGAGAATCCCAGGGACGGGGGAGCCTGGTGGGCTGCCGTCTATGGGGTCGCACAGAGTCGGACACGACTCAAGTGACTTAGCAGCTTAGCAGCATGTTAAAGGTGAATTGGGAAAACCTTTGGAGAGGGAAAAGTGCCATTACACTTTCAAATATTTTAAAGTGCATATTTTTTGACTTTGCAATTGCTACTTCTTGGCTAAGGTCTCTGAAAAAAGGATCTTTACAGCATTGATGATATGTAAATATCTGTAACTAAATGTACTTTATTTGAATTGAGTAAAGCTAAGTCACCAGTTCTAAGGAATACTATACTGTACGGTCACAAAATGAAATGAAAGAGATTATGATAAAACTGCTTGTTCAAATTTATTGAGCACTTATTATTATGTTCCAGGCACCAGTGTAAGTGATTTACGTGTATTCATTAATATGATCCTTTCAAACACCTTGTGATTTAGATACCATTATAGAGAGGAAATTAAGATAGTGAGAGGTGAGGGAATTTGCCCAGTATCCTATAATTAAAGCCTTGAAGTGTGAACTTAGCCTATGCTTTCACCAGCTGTACGTGCAGCAGTTTCTGGATGTGGCTTGTGCCTTTAAAGCACAGACCAGAAACTGTGCACCTGTCCTAGAGGGTTACTGATGGCCCATGACCTTTGCAGACGTTAAAAACAGTGATGGGGTGGTAGGGAGGTGATAATGCTGTCACTGAGAGAAAGAGACAAGTGTTGGGACTGAAAACTGCCTGGAGTCCCTCCAAATCAGTAACCGTTTTGGGGTTCATCTTCTTTATCCTGCTTGATGCTGTCCTCCAGTGGAGGTTGTAAGATTGAGTTGACACGTGTTTGATGTTGTAGGAGGCCGTGACCTTCAAGGATGTGGCTGTGGTCTTCACTGAGGAGGAGCTGGGGTTACTGGACTCGGCCCAGAGGAAGCTGTACCAGGATGTGATGGTGGAGAACTTCCGGAACCTGGTCTCAGTGGGTGAGGACGGGCGCCCTCTGACCCTGAACCTCATCCCCCTTGAGAGTCTCTGATCCTTCTTTGTTTGAAGGGTTGGACCTTTTAGCCAATTTTTTTTTTAACTGAAGGTTAGTTTTATAGTTACTATTTTGTTGTTGTTGTGGTTTAGTTGCTAAGTCGTGTCCAACTCTTTTGTGATTCCCATAAACTATAGCCCACCAGGCTCCTCTGTCCATAGGATTTCCCAGGCAAGAGTATCAGAGTGGATTGTTATTTCCTTGTCCACCTTGGACCTTTTGAAATGGTTCCCTGACCTGGAAGACAGAGATGTTTCTAATTCACAGGTTTCTCTGGTCCCTGTCTACTTGGGCAAAATTCTGTCCAGGGGTGATTTTGCCTCCCTGGGGATGTTTAGTGATGTCTGGAGATAGTTTTGATTGTCACAGCTGAGGGAGGGGTGCTACTGGCATCTAGTGGCTGGCGATGTGGTTAAACCTCCTCCAATGCACAACACAACCCCCACCACACAGAATATCCAGTCCAGAATATCAGTAGTGCCTGATTGAAAAACCCTGTTTTAGATGAACTAGAAATGCACAGCTTAGCTTATATACTTTGTCAAATATTTTGGTGGATCATGGAGTCACCTTAGTTCATTGTACTGGGATTCTTTTTTTTCAATAAAATAGAATAAGAATAGAAACTGTCAGAGTTCCTTAAGACCCACTCACATTGCAGCAAAACCCATGACCGTTTGCATTAAGTAGTGTGAGAATGTGGGAAGTATGATAAAAACAGACATTGGCTAAATCTGATTTTATCTATTTATAGTCATGAACTAGGTTATGACATTTCTTTTTTTTTTTTTAATTGAAGTATAGTTGATACATTAATTCAATGTTGTGTTATTTTCAGGTGTATAGCAGAGTGATGCAGTTGTATATACATATTCTTTTTCAGTTTCTTTTCCCTTGTAGGTTATTACAAAACATTGAGTGTAGTTCCCAAAATTTATTTCTTATTACAGTTCATGATCAGAAGGTTTTGAAATATCACTCAAGGGTTATAGAATTTGGACAAAGATCTCTTTTAGCGGTGTGTTCACCTTAAATATATATATCTGGCTTTTCCTAGGACATGTTCCATTCAAAGCAGATATGGTATCCCAGTTGGAGACAGAAGAAAAACTGTGGACAATGGAGAGGGAAACCCAAAGAAATGGGCATTCCAGTGAGATCCACTCAGCTGTTACTTCAGGTATTAGTTAATCTGCTTCTCTCCACATCATGCCGTCGTCTCTTGCCTGTGACAGCAGCCTCCACACTGGTCTCCATGCTTCCACCCTTGCACTCCTGTAATCTCACATAGTAGCCAGACTGGTTCTTTAGAAAGCAGGTAAGACTACGCTATTCCTCTGCTCGAAACTCTTCTAAGGCCTTCCGTCTCACTCCGAGACCTTCCAGTGGACTGCAGGACCCTACCTGACCTGGCTTTCTCACCAAGTTCCTCTTTGATCACCTGGCTGTTGACCCTTGCTTACATCATCCCTGCCATCCTGGCCCTTTTTGGAGTATTCTCCTCTGTTTCCTGGCCTTCGACTTGCTCTCTGCCTCGGTGTCCAGGCCCCCAGCCACTCCCTTACTCACTCAGGTCTTTGCTCAAATCTCATCTCATCAGACAGCCCTTCTGTGTCTGCCCCATTTACTGTCCCATCCTCTCCCCATTCTCCATGCCTTCACCCTGTCTTAATTTGTGTCTAAGCACTGATCACCTCCTGACCCAGTAACCTGTCTTTATTTCCTTGTTCATCATCTGTCTCCCTGTGAAAGTAAGAATTTGGGCAGTTGTATTTGCTGTCTCTGTTCAAAGCCTCCAATGGCCCTTCTGCATGGTAGGTGCCCAGCACATAATTCTTGGGTGAAGAAATTACTCTAAAAATTACTGTTGTTTGGAGCAGGGGTGAGGAAGCTCTCCTCACAGTTCCTCCTGACCTGTGATCCCAGCCTTCCTCATCCGTGAAGTGCGCTTCATCCTCCAGATCCCCAGCCCCTCCGTGGCCCTCGGTTCTCCTGCCCTCGCTCAGATCTGCTTTGTTCACTTCACTTTCTGACCTCCTTTTCCTTTCCCTCTGCTTCTTTCCTTTATCTTTTAATTTGCACATTCCTCACTTCTACCCATTTAAACATATTAGACATTCATGGGAATGTAAGTGTTTATACTCTCCCTCTGCCTGAAGAATGAAGCAGAGAAGTTTATCTGCAAACATGATGGACCAGGCCCTGAATTCTGAGAATCGCCGATCTGCCTTCATTTGTCCATCTCCCTTCTCAGGTCTACACGTTGCTTCACATTTGATGCCTTCAGGAATACTACATACTTGCTTCACTGGAAAGGGTCTCACTTTTCTTTTTTTTTTTTAATTGAAGTATAGGTAATTTACAGTGTTTTACATTGCACACTGGACCTCAGGAATCATGAGCCTCCATATTGTCACACTTTGCCTTTGTGCCATAGACCAAGTCTTTCTCTTAAGAAATCTGGTAGCATTTTCTGCCACCCTTTCTCAAATGTTTTTTTGTAGTTTTTTTTTTTTTTTTTGGACCTCTTCATCATCCACATTTCAGGATTTAATGGATCATTTTGGAACATTGTCTCCCCATGAACCTCTAATATAATTCTAATTTCTTAACATCTTTCAATATGTAACAGTACATACCCAGTCACCTTATAAGATAAAAGCTGTTCACAGTTATCAGAATGTATCACTAAATTATCAAAAACTAGCCACACCAAGATGCCAGGCATTATAGTTCATCACTTCTCATGTAACAATTTCAAGTTGGCTGCTTATGAACAAGAACTGCCTCATCCCTCCAGCCAACTTCCCACTGAACTTCTAAATAGCCACTACCCAAGCAGTCTTATGACATATATGGTAATTGTTTCAAGCTGGATATTTCCAGAAGTCTAAGGGCATTGACATAACCCATGGATATGAAGGAGTTCTGATCAGGAAAGAAAATGACAGAATTCCTAAATAGATTTTCCAGTGTAATTCAGAAAATTACGGAATTTTTACAGAAAATCTAAATAGATTTTTCAGTGTACTTTGCATCTGGTGTCATAATAGGCTGATGTCATAGGCAACATGAGAAGCCTTCTACATGTTGCAATGAGTTCTGATACCAAACACGAAAAGTTCACAGGCTAAGGGCACTGCCCACCAGGACTTCAGACACCAGCCTGGGGTTCCCAGGGCCTCACTTCTGACCAACTGGCTACAAATTCAGGCGTTTCTACAATAATTTGCTAGGACAACTCAGGAAAGCTCTCTACGTACAATTATGATTTTATTATAGCAAAAAGGATGCAGATTGGTACTGGAGGGAGATGTGTAGGGAACTCTGGGAGATTTCTTTCCTGTCTCCCTCTTACAAGGACCCTTGTCTTTACTCTGGGCTCATCTGGAGAATCCAGGATAACCTCCCCATCTCAGGATCCTTCATTCAGTCAAACCTAAAATCCTTGTTGCTGTGTCCATTCACATATCTGCAGGCTCCAGGGATTAGGGCATGGGCATCTTAAGGACATTCAGTTAGCAAGTCTGTCATACCCAGAAGCGTGCACATAACTGCTGGGACTTGTTCAGTTTATATTTGACTGTAACTTTCCATTTAAGGAAATCATTCAGGACTTGACACCCCCTTAAACATTTTAAGCCAGCGACTTCAATACATTTTAAAAAATTAATTATTTATTTATTGTTCTGGGTCTTCGTTGTTGCGTTGGCATTCTCTAATTGCAGCAAGCGGGGACTGCTCTCTAGTTGTGGTGTGCGGACTTTTCATTGTGGTGGCTTCTCTTGTGGTGCACAGGCTCTAGGTCTGCAGGCTTCAGTAACTGCCACTCGCAGCCTCTGGAGTACAAGCTCAGTAGCTGTGGTGCATGAGTTTAGTTGCCCCGTGGAATCTTCCCAGACCAGGGATCAAACCCGTGTCCGCTGCATTGGCAAGTGGATTCCTAATCACTGGACCACCAGGGCAGCCCCTTCCATACATTTTTAACTGTGATCCTCAATAAGGAGTATTTTACATCCCAACCCAGCATGAATATAATGCATGTGCATATTTATGTGTGTGTCTACAGCTGAAACAGGCATTTCATGTAGTGGTACCCTTACTGCTTTTGATACACTTTTAATGTTTTTAATCTTTTCTTTTTCCCTGTCACAAGGTATGGGATTGGTTTCACAGTTCTCTAAAACATGTCAGCAATTCAAAGGATTCTGCTACAGTGGGGATAAAGCAGTGAAGAAAGCAAAGTGCATGTCTTCCTTATGACTGTTATTCTAGTGGGTCTAAGAGGGAAGAAAAAACTAGGGAGTATTAGTAGACCAGTAAGTGCTGTGGGCAACATAAAGCAGAATAAGACAGATGGGAAGAATGGAAAGTGTGGGGAGTGGGGAGGAATTATTTTTACATTGGGTGATAGGAAGGCCTCAAGCAGAGAACCCAAAGGGAATAAGAGAAAAGGCAAGCTTCACAGCTTCCTGGACAAAAACTTTCTAAGTTGAATAGAACACCCCCTCTCCTCCCATTTGAGGTTTGCTTTGAGAGTCTGCACTCTGCTCTCTTTCTTTCCTCCACCCAAGTTCTTTCCCAGCTGTTCAAAGTTAGTTTTCCCCTTTCCTGCTTCTTTTCACAGAGACCTGAATCACTCCCAGGTTTAGAACAATGGATGCTATTATCCCAACTGCTTCCCAGATTTGCTCTTAGAAGATCATTTCTACCAGGACCTAAAATACTGTTCTGTGCCTGCACTCTGAGCTTTTATAACTTAACTAGGTAGAAGCCCACTTATTGTAAGGCTGCTAAGGAAAAGATGAGGGGGCTTTTAATCGATGTTGCTTTTCTCTGGAGTGTGGGTTGTCTTAGTTGTCCTGCAGCCATCTGGTTTCAAACCTACCACCCTCCTATTAAACTGTTGGACCTATGGTTCTAAAGGAGTCACATTTCCATAAGAGTCTGCTGACCCCTTTCTTTGCTTTGGAAAGAATAACAAAAGAATAAACGGTGTGGTACAGACATGACCCTTGCACTGGATTATCAAGGCCTCATCCCATGGCCTGGGTGTGAAACCCCGATATTTCTGAACAAAGCATTTACTTGTCCTCACCCCTGAATATCGTCTTTTCTTTAGGCAGCAAGATCCCAAATGAGATGGAGACTCTTGGGAAAGTCATGTTAAAATACCTCTCGTGTGAAGAGCTGTCCTGCTGGCAAATCTGGAAACAGGCCACAAATGATTTAACTCTGCAAAGGAAGAGTTCCTGGTTCCTGCAAGGTGATTCTCTTCAAGTTTCTGAAGATGAGAACCATATAATGAATCATAAAGGAGATCACTTCCGTTGCCTTGAGAATCAGGAGTTTTTGATTCTGACAGCCCAGGCTTCCTGTGGGAGTAGATGCCTGAGTGAGTCAGAGAATCCAAGCAGAGGTAAACAGATAAATGTGAAAAATCATCTGCATGTATGTGAAGGCTTCACAAAGAATTCACCGCTGAGCGATCCTGGTAAAACTGACACAGAACAGACACCCTGCAAAGGAGAGAGACCGCATCCCTGTAGAGTGTGTGGGGAGGGCTTCAGTCATGGTGCAGTGCTCCCAGTTCATCAGAAGGTTGACCCTGGAGAAAAGTGCTCCCATCTGCAGACTCATCAGAGAATTCACCCAGGAGGGACTGTCAATAAATGTCCTAAATCCGGCGATGGTTTGCATGAGAACTCCTTTCACCCCCATCACTCTAACCCCACAGGAGAAAAGCCCTACAGGTGTGAGAGTTGTGGCAAGGCCTTTGGCAGCAGCACAGGCCTCATCATCCATTACCGGACGCACACAGGGGAGAAACCTTACAGATGCGAGGAGTGCGGCAAATGCTTCAGCCAGAGTTCCAATTTTCAGTGCCATCAGAGAGTCCACACGGAAGAGAAGCCCTACAAGTGTGACGAGTGCGGCAAGGGCTTCGGCTGGAGCGTCAACCTCCGTGTTCACCAGCGGGTCCACAGGGGCGAGAAACCCTACAAGTGTGAGGAGTGCGGGAAGGGCTTCACGCAGGCCGCCCATTACCACATACACCAGAGGGTCCACACCGGGGAGAAGCCCTATAAGTGCGACGTCTGCGGCAAGGGGTTCAGTCACAACTCGCCTCTGATTTGCCACCGGCGCGTCCACACTGGTGAGAAGCCCTACCGGTGCGAGGCCTGCGGCAAAGGCTTCACCCGGAACACAGACCTCCACATCCACTTCCGCGTCCATACAGGGGAGAAGCCATACACCTGCAAGGAGTGTGGGAAGGGCTTCAGTCAAGCTTCAAATCTTCAAGTCCACCAGAACGTCCACACTGGGGAGAAGCGGTTCAAGTGCGAGACGTGCGGGAAGGGCTTCAGCCAGTCGTCCAAGCTCCAGACCCACCAGCGAGTCCACACCGGGGAGAAGCCCTACAGGTGCGACGTGTGTGGCAAGGACTTCAGTTACAGTTCCAACCTGAAGCTGCACCAGGTCATTCACACCGGAGAGAAACCATACACCTGCGAGGCATGCGGGAAGGGCTTCAGCTGGAGGTCCAACCTTCATGCTCATCAGCGAGTCCACTCGGGAGAGAAGCCCTACAAATGTGAGGCGTGTGACAAGAGCTTCAGTCAGGCCATAGACTTCCGGGTCCATCAGCGGGTCCACACAGGCGAGAAACCCTACAAGTGTGGTGTCTGCGGGAAGGGCTTCAGCCAGTCCTCGGGTCTTCAGTCCCATCAGAGGGTCCACACTGGGGAGAAGCCCTACAAATGTGATGTGTGTGGGAAGGGCTTCCGATACAGTTCCCAGTTCATTTACCATCAGCGGGGCCACACTGGCGAAAAGCCTTACAAGTGTGAGGAGTGCGGGAAAGGCTTCGGGCGGAGCCTGAACCTTCGCCACCACCAGAGGGTCCACACGGGAGAGAAACCCCACAAGTGTGAGGAGTGCGGGAAGGCCTTCAGTCTCCCCTCCAATCTTCGAGTCCACCTGAGCGTCCACACCCGGGAGAAACTGTTTAAATGTGAGGATTGTGGGAAGGGCTTCAGTCAGAGTTCTCGGCTTCAAGCCCACCAGAGGGTCCACACAGGAGAAAAACCCTACAAGTGCAACGTATGCGGTAAGGACTTCAGTCACCGTTCACGGCTGACATACCATCAGAAAGTCCACACTGGCAAGAATCTTTAAAAATGAGAAACATGTTGACGGCTTCAGTCAGGATACACACATTCAGGGTTTTGGAGAGTCCATGCTGGTGATAAACTATAAATCAGGGGTCCCCAACCTCTAAGATCTAATGCCTGATGATCTGAGGTGGAGCTAAGTATGTGCTTGAATCATCCCCAAACCATTCCCCCTACCTCTGGTCCTTTGAAAAATTGTCTTCCACAGAACCAGTCCCTGGTGCCAATAAGGTTGGGGTCCGCTGCTATAAAATATTGAGATGGAAAGGGATTCTTCAGGTGGCTCTTTCTAGCAAATCCACTAAAATGGTTGGTGACATAGAACCATAGATAGTAACAGGGAAAAAATAGGTTGTAACCCTCTTGGTAAGATCCACTTGATTTAAATGATCTCTCAGAGTGAATATTGGAGAAGGAAATGGCAACCCACTCCAGTAATCTTGCCTGGAAAACACCATGGACAGAGGAGCCTGGCAGGCTACAGTCCGTGGGATCACAAGAGTCAGACACGACTTAGCGACTAAACCATCCACCACTACAAAGTGAATATATGCCTAAAGATAATATGTGAAAAGGATATTTGCCATATACTAGCTAGTTTTTTGGTGGGAGGGTGGGAGTCAAGGAAGACTTGGGATTATTTTTTCATCAACTTCCATTTTATACTTATTTATAATGGTCATTATTTTTACTAATACTGTAAAACTATGAAAATGAATAAAATACTAAAAGTTTCATATAGCCAAGAATTTATAATATGACTTTATTTTCTATGATAATATGAATTAAAACATATATCTGCCACAGATGGATATGAAGGAATGTTCATTGCATCATTGTTTATAATAGCAAACAAATAATCAGTTGGATTGCCAAAGTATTTTATGATTTATTTATCTAGTGCTAATTGTTGTTAACGGATGTTGGAAGATATCCAGAAAACTTTCACCTGGAGACACAAAGCATGGGATTCTTGTGTGATCTCATTAAAAAGAAAAGGTAGGTATTTATTTTTACTGATCTCTAAATGATGGAATTTTGCTTCATGTAAATTTTTTACGTTTTTTTAAACTTATTGTTTTGAAATAATTTAACATATGCCAGAAGTTATAAAAACTATTTGAAATCTTTCATGCACCCTTTATGCAGATTCACCAGTTAACATATTTGAAACATATTCTCTTAATGTATGTGAATGTGTATGTATGTGCACACATATTGACACATACTTTTAAAAACTATTTTTAATTGGAGGATAACTGCTTTATAATATTATGTTGGTTTCCGCCATATATCAGCATTAATCAGCTATAGGTGTACACATATCCCCTCCCTCTTGAACCTCCCTGCCACCTCCAACCCCACCCCTCTAGGTTGTCAGCGGAACATTGGATTTGTGCTCCTGTGTCATGCAGGAAATTTCCACTGGCTGTCTAATTTTACACCTGGCAATGCATATGTTTCAGTGCTACTCTCAGTTTTTCCCACCTTCTTCCCACACTGTGTCTGCAAGTCTCTTCTCTTTGTCTGCATCTCCATTGCTGCCTTTCAGATTGGTTCATCAGTGCCATCTTTCTGGATTCCATATACATGTGTTATATACGATATTTGTCTTTCTCTTTCTGACTTACTTCACTCTATATAATAGGCTCTAGGTTCTTCTACCTCATTAGAACTGACAAATGCATTCCTTTTTATGGCTGGGTAATATTACATTGACATGTACTTTTTCTTAACCATGAATATGTTCCAGTCCTTTTACCCTGTATTGA
Source organism: Bubalus bubalis (assembly GCF_019923935.1). NCBI lineage: Eukaryota > Metazoa > Chordata > Mammalia > Artiodactyla > Bovidae > Bubalus > Bubalus bubalis. The sequence continues at coordinate 51,659,964 of NC_059174.1, forward strand.
TAAATTGTACGAACAAGGAAATTTACTTATATATTTACAAGTATAGCACTCAGGAAAATTGAATATTGATATATAACATTGTCTAACCTCCAGACCTTATCAAATTTATCAGTTCTCTCCCTTTTCTCCCTCCCTCTCCTTTTTATTTATTTTTTGATAGGTGACAGAACTAAAATCAGCTTATGGAATCTTTAAAGAAAGGTCTATATTGCCTCCCATATAATTTAATTATTCACCATCTGAATATTCAGTTGTTGCTATACCAGTTACTGAAAATTTCCCTTATTCCCCACTACTTTGCAGTGCTACTTTTGAAGAAAATCAGTGATTTAAATGATTAGATAGATGTCTTGACTCTCAATTCCCTTTGATTGGTCTACTTTTCAGTAATTTTACTAATACCACACTACTTCAACATAGCTTTGCAATGAGTCTTGGTATTTGGTAGAAGACATTTTCTCATCTTGTTCTTTTTAGGGGTGTCTTGGCAGCTTCCAGTTAGGATAATAGGAGATACAAACAGAACCCCGATGAAGTATTGTTTCCTAAAAAAAAAAAAAAAAAAAAAAAAAAAAAAAAAAACTGGAATCAAATCGTTCTAACCCTTGGTTCACAGGAAAAATATGGAGAAATATTTGTGACACCATGAATGAAATTGTAGGACATAAACTAAATGAAACAAGACAGAAAGACACTGCATGGTATCATTTTATCTTATATGTGGAATCCAAAGGGGAAAAAGTGTCAAACTTCCTAGAGACAGTGAGTATAAGAATGGTGGTGGCTGCCTGGGAATGGGGAGAGGTTACAAAAAGGGTACAAACTTTCAGCTTTAAGATGAATAGGATCTAAGGGTCTAATCTATAGCTTGGTGACTATAGTTGATAATGCAATATTCTATACTTGAAATTTGCTAAGAATAGATATTAAAGGGTCTCCCTGCCCCCCAAAGAGTTAGCTATGTGATGATGTGTTAAGTAATTCATTTGTGGGAATACTTTCACAGTATATATCAGTTCAACACATATATTAAAATTTTACTTATCAATTATACCTCATAAAGTTGAAAAAGAGGAGTTGAATTTGTTACGGTTGTCTGAGCAGGATACCCCACTTTCACACCAACTTCTTGAATAATCATGGCTCAATGATTTAGACCAACCTGGAGAAAAAACATTCTGTAGTATTTATGATGGTTTTATTTGTTATGATGATTTTACAAATTGAAGGTTTGTGGCAAACCCGTGTCAAGCAAGTCTTCTGGTACCATTTTTTCAGCAGCATTTTAAATTAAGGTACATACATTATTTTTTAATATGTAATTGCATACCTTGACTACTATAGTGTAATAACATATGCACTGGGAAACTAGAACATTCATGAGGCTCACGTTATTTCATAATTTGCTTGACTGCAGTGGTCTGGACTCTAAAATATCTCTGAGGTATGCCTGTATTCTAGGCCTTTCTTTTTCAAGTTACAGTATTTCCCTCCCTACTTGCTAATGCATCTTCTTTAATTTGCTAGAAACTCCAGCTTTCAAAAGGAGCGATTAAAGCCAACAAAAGTTATTGTTTTTTTGTTATTTGTTTTGTGACTTGATCAAAGGTTACTTTTCCTTCTGGTGAGTCTTTAACATATTGGAATGACTAGGTCATGCCAAGTAAACATTGTCTGGTCTAAATGCATCCAGGTACAAGTGAAAAAACACAATAAACCAAGTTTGAGATTCTCTCTCTCCCTTTTTTCATGCAGCCACATTTACTTTTCAGCCACACTTATTAGTAACGTAATGAAAACAACACCCCCAAGCCCTCCAAAAGACAGGAAGGAAAAGAAAGATGAAGCTAAAACAGCACCTCGGTGAACTGAACGAGCTTCATTTTTTAAAGTTTCACTACTTTTGCCGAGGATTCTGGGAAGTGTGGTCCAGTGCGCCGGGTATTCAGCGCTACTTCCGTTCCCTAGGGTGAGGGACCGTAGCCCTTGTTCCGGTGGGGGGTTCTGGGAAGTGTAGTCCGAGAGCAGCGTGCAGTCCGGGCACTTCCGCTACAGGAGTGAGAGGCTTCAGTATCTTCTGAGAGGTGAGTCAGTCAGTACCTGGAGTCTGGGTCTCTTATGATCCTGTCTGGATGTGGAATACGCAGCTTCCGCCCTCGCTTTCACCCTCGTGAAACAGAAGCAATGGAGGGCAGGGATGACGGTTTTTGTGTCTGGCGTTTGGTGAGGTTCTCGGGTCCCCTGGTTGGGGGCGAAGCTGGGTAGCGCTCTCCGAGTTTGAGAGTCTCTCAGCCCCTCGGTTTTCCTCGCCTCCCTTACCTTGTGCACGCTGTGCCATCTCTTAGGGATATACTCTTCGTAGAATTATCAGATTGCTCCGATTCACTTATGTAAAGAGTTAATAGTGGTACCTCCTTAGTTGGCATGTGATGAGATTAATGGGAAGCAAATGTGAAACTGCTTAGAACCGATCGCCGGCACCTGCTAAAAGCGGTCGATTGTTCAGTTTCTTCTTTCCGCGATGCTTTCAGTCCTTGAAAACCTCTGTGAGCCCCGGGTGTTCTGAGCTCCAGCTGCAGAGCCACTGGCTCTTCTCTAACCTCTGCAGAAAGAGGGGTTTTCCGTGGATTCCTTTGACACCCACAGCCCAGATCTTTTTTAAAGGAAGAAGAGGGTCTCACCCCTAGCCGGTGCATGGGGATGTCCGCTGTAAGTTATTCTGGGCCTGAGACACACAACTGTCTTTTCATTCTTCCATATCTTCCTATCTTTCCATTCCTGACCCTGATTTCTCAAAAAGGACTCACAGAGAGGAGTGAGTGAGTGACCCACGAATCCTGGTACATTGTCCCAACGTGAGGTAATTTTATTTTGCCGTTTCATTTCTGCCAGGTGGGCAACAAGATTCCTTCACTCATGAGCAGGTTTTTTCTACCGGACAAATGTTCCAATGTTTATAGAATAAATGGGAGGTTGGATGAGACCTGCTGATGAATGAGTAATAATAATCTGTTAACATAGTGAATGCCAGATACTCTTCTACAGGCTTTATATGCATTGTGAAGTGAAGTGAAAGTTGCTCAGTGGTGTCTGAATCTTTGCGACCCCGTGGACTGCAGCGTGCTAGGCTTCCCCATCCTTCACCATCTCCTGGAGTTGGCTCAAACTGATGTCCATTGAGTTGGCAATGACATCCAACCATCTCGTCCTCTGTCGTCCCCTTCTCCTTCTGCCTTCAATCTTTCCCAGCATCAGGGTCTTTTCTAATGAGTCAGGTCTTCGCATCAAGTGGCCAAAGGATTGGAGCTTCAGCATCAATCCTTCCAATGAATATTCAGGATTGATTTCCTTTAGGATTGACTGGTTTGATCTCCTTGGAGTCCAAAGGACTCCCAAAAGAGGCTTCTCCAGCACCACCGTTCAAGAGAGTCAATTCTTCAGCGCTCAGCCTTCTTTATGATCCAACTCTCATATCCATACATGACTACTGGAAAAACCATAGCTTTGACTATACAGACCCTTGTTGGGAATCTCATTCATCAACCTGGTTCCAACCCATCTGGGGTCTACATGCGTGTTAACCACCGTCACGTAGAGCCTGGATGGGTTGGAACCACGTTGATCACTGAGGTTCCCAAAACCCAGAGGAAAAAATTGGAAGATGCGATTTATCTTCTCTCCTCCCAATCAGGAACAGCCTCAGGATTTTACAGCTCAGAGGAACCTCTGAGATGGTCCAGCCCAATCCTTGCCTGAGAAAGTATGTCTTCTGTCATCCTTTGATTCCATGTGCGGAGTCTGTATTCTCCAACTCCCCTTTCGTTTCTCCCCAGTGACACCCTTCTTTGTGATTAGAGACCTGGAGACCAGCCCTGGAATCAGAGTTGGAGTCATGTGCTCTGTGATTATCAGTAAAGTAATTGCATGAATCCTCAGCTTTCTCTTCCATTATATGGGGAAAATAATCATCATATCATCACTTATTGAGAGCTTGTGTTATGTCCCAGGCACTGAGCCAAGGCTGTTTTTTTCCCCTATTTTAAAAAAAAATTTTTATTAAAAAAACTATTTTTTAGGCTGCTCTTTGTGATTTGTGGGGTTAAAGTTTCCTGACCAGGGTTTGAACCTATGCCCTCTGCAGTGAAAGCAGTCTTAACCACTGGACCACCAGGGAAGTCCTTTCTTCTGTTTTTTAACTTGAGATGTAATTCACATATACTTTTTCTTACAAAATATACAACTCAGTGGTTTTTAGTATATTCACAGGATTGTACAACCATCAGCACCGTCTAGTTCCAGAACATTTTCATCACCCCCAGAAGAAATCCCATGCCCCTGAGCCATCACCTCTCACTTGCCCCCTCCCAGGCCCTGGCAACCACTAATTGACTTTCTGTCTGGATGGACTTGCCTATTCAGGGCTATTGGACTTGCTCACTTAATCCCCAAAGCACCCTTATAAATTCAGATCTGCTGTGGCCACTACAGTATTCATTTAAGTGAGACAGACCATTGCACTTTTGTTTAAAATGAAAAAAAAAAAAAAAAAAGGAAACCTAGCAGTTGTATTTAAAAAAATTTTTTTTACTTCAGTCGTCATGGCAGAGGGGGATGTGCCATTGAGACTCTTCTGGCTACTTGAAGAAAATTCACAAGTACTGTATTTATACCTTTTATAGAACCAGATGCTGATATCAATGAAGTATCATTACAAGACCAAAAACTATTAAGTGACATAGCCAATCAGAACTATGGACTTGTCAGAAATAAGGGTGAATTTCTTAAGACAGAGCATTGAACAGTCTCTGAAATCTGAATGTTATAAAAAGACTCTTTTAATGGAATGAAGGCAAAACAAAACACACTTCTAGCATTCAGGAAATTATGAAGGTTTCAGGAGCCCTGTGTCAGGAACTGAGGGCAGAAAAACCAGTATCTTATGTCACAGGAGTAGCACCAGGGTTGACCTGGGACCTGTTGGCCCCAGAGTCCACTCTCATAGCCAGCACATCCCACAGCCTTTCATTTCCCCCAATACCCAGGATGAGAATGATGGCCCTGAACCCCAGGAGCCCCAAGGGACTCTTGTATGAGCTCTGCTGCTTAAGGGCCAGAGAGGCTGGTGATTCACATGAAGCAGCCACTTGGGCTTGGACCTATGTCTCAAGGCTTCTTTCTCCTTTGCCACTATGTCTTCCCAGGACTCTTGACTTCCCCCAGAATGGGTGGCAGAGCATGACCAAGTTCTAGGTGAGTTGAGTTTTATCTCTTAAAATTACATCTCTTTCTGCAAAGATTCTCTTTTCTTAAAGATTAGGCACATTTTTAAAAATTGAAGTGTAATTGATTTACAGTGTTGTGTTAATTTCCACTGTACAGCAGAGTATTTGTGTTATGCATATGAACACATTCTTATTCAAATTCTTCCATTATGGTTTATCACAGGGTATTGAATATAGTTCTCTGTGCTATACAGTAGGACCTTGTTGTTTATCCATCTTATGAATAGTAGTTTGCATCTCCTAATTCCGAACTCTCAGTGCATCCCTCTTCCACCCTTTGACAATCACAAGTCTTTTCTCTATTATCATGTTTTTTTTTTTTTCTCTTTTATTTTCTTCTCTTCTGTTATCTTTTTTCTCTTCCATGGGAAGGATAAAGGAAGAAAACATTCCTTGTATGCCATGTACTTGCTTTTTTTTGGTTGTATTTTTTGCTTTTGCTTTTAGTTATTTTTTTTATTTTGTCATCTTCATTTCACAAATAATAGTACAGAAACTCAGACATCAAAAAATCTGAAAAACTCAAATTACTACACTGCTTGTAAGTCAGCTATACTTTATTTACTTAAAATCATAGTCTATGATACTTTATTTACTTAGAATCATCATCTAGGTACAGATTTCAATTTTATATTTTCACTTAATATTATCAATTGAGTTTTTTTATGATTCAGCATTCTTTTATGTATTACCTCAGAAGGGTTTCTGTGTTTTATTTAACCATTCAGAAGTCACAGTTAAGCCTACAGATTGTTGTACCTCTGAATAAATTTCGTTTTGATTCATAACACTTTTGCTTAGGGCTTTTAAAAATGAAATATAATTTACTTACAAAAACTACACAAATCTTAAGTGTTTGGTCAATGACAGTTGTATATCCTGTTTTCAAGGTTGTGTAATTGTATTAGCCCACTATCCAAAACAGAAATAAAAACTCTTACATTCTCATGTCTCTTTCAAGTCAGTTTCTTTGACTGGGAAGCATCTCCTGATCTGTCATCATATGATTAAATTTGTTTGTTTTCAAATTAAACATAATTAACAAAATCACACTGTATGTACTCTTGTACCTCTTTGACCCTGCATAATGTTTTTGAGATTCAACTGTGTTGTTGCAGGTGTCAGTAATCCATTCATTTTTATCATATTCCATTTTATGAATAGATCACAGTTTGTCCTTTTAAAAGATATATTTGAGTTGTTTGTAGCTGTAATGTATTTATTTTTTAAATTTCATAATTTATTTGTATATCATTTATGTCATTCATTAATTTATTTTTTTGCCCATAGTTTGTGGCATATGGGATCTTAATTCCCTGACCAGGGATTGAATCCAAGCCTCCTGCCAAGGGAGCATGGAGTTTTAACTACTGGACTGCCAGGGAAGTCCCTATTTGTAGCTTTTAATTGTTTTGCTCTCATGATCATGCCTCACAGACCTTCTTAGGGATGTGTTTTCATATCTCTTGGGTAAACATTTAGAAATGGAATGACTGAATTTTTAGGGTAAGTGACTATAAACTCTTCTACAAAATACCTGTACCATTTGACAGCACATCAGTGGTGCATGAAATTTTCAGTGTGCCCTTCTTCTTTTCTGTCATTTGGTATTATGGACCTTGTTTCTTTAAGCCATTCTAATGAAATGACAGGCTTTCCTTGTGGCTCAGCTGGAAAAGAATCTGCTTGCAATGTGAGAGACCTGGGTTTGATCCCTGGGTTGGGAAGATCCCCTGGAGAAGGGAAAGATTACCCACTCCAGTATTCTGGCTTGGAAAATTCCATGAACAGTATAGTCCATGAAGTCACAAAGAGTCAGACAAAAGTGAAGAAGAACTAAAGAGCTTCTTGATGAAAATGAAAAAGGAGAGTAAAAAAGTTGGTTTAAAACTCAACATTCAGAAAACTAAGGTCATGGCATCTGGTCCCATCACTTCATGGCAAATAGATGGGGAAACAATGGAAAAAGTGACAGACTTTATTTTCCTGGGCTCCAAAATCACTGCAGCCATGAAATTAAAAGACGCTTGCTCCTTGGAAGAAAAGCTATGACCAACCTACACAGCATATTAAAAAGCAGATTACTTTACCAACAAAGGTCCATCTAGTCAAAGCTATGATTGTGAGAGTTGATATGGATGTGAGAGTTGGACTATAAAGAAAGCTGAGTGCCAAAGAATCGATGCTTTTGAACCGTGGTGTTGGAGAACACTCTTGAGAGCCCCTTGTACTCCAAGGAGATCCAAACTGTCAATCCTAAAGGAAATCAGTCCTGAATATTCATTGGAAGGATTGATGCTGAAGCTGAAACTCCAATACTTTGACCACCTGATGCAAAGAACTGACTCATTGGAAAAGACCCTGATACTGGGAAAGATTGAAGGTGGGAGGAGAAGGGGATGACAGAGGATGAGATGGTTGGATGGCATCACCAACGCAATGGACAGGAGTTTGAGTAAGCTCCGGGAGTTGGTGATAGACAGGAAAGCCTGGCATGCTGAAATCCATGGGGTCACAAAGAGTCGGACAGGACTGAGTGACTGAACTGAATGGAATGACATCTCACCATGACTGTGATTTCTTTTTCCCTCATGATGTTGAATACTTTTTCGTGGGTTTTCTCTATTGTCATATCTCTTATGAAAAGCTTGCTGAAGTTGTTTGCCCATTTAAAAATTTGGCTTCTACTTTTTATTATTAAGGAGTTCTTTATATTTTCTGAGTTCAAGTCCTTTGTTATATATACATTTTGGGAGTAATTTTTTCCATTCTGTGGTTTGTCTGTTTGCTTTGTTAATTGTGTCTTTTTATATCATTTTGAGGTGAAATTTACATGTAATTTACATATAATAAGTGTATTTGATCAATTCTGACAAACATACCCATGTGACAACTGCCTCAGTCTAGATGTAGACTATTTTCATCACCAAAAAGATTCCCTCATCCCCAGTTAATCCCTATCCCACATGCCTGACTATAGGCAGCAGCTGATTTACTTTATGTCACTACAGACTAGATTCATCATTTCTTGAGTTTCATGTTAATGGAATTACACAGTATGTACTCTTTTTGTGCCTGGCATCATTTGTTCATTTTGAACACAGGTCAATAGTTTGCTCCTTTTTATTGTTTCATTGTATTTCATTGCATATTTCACTTGATATACCACAATTGGGTTATTCATCCACCTCCTGATGTGCTTTTTTATTGTGATAAAATATACATAGCATAAAATTTACCATTTTAACCATTTTTAAATGTGCAGTTCTGTACTTTTAAGTACATTCACACTGTTGAACACATCTCCAGAACTTTTTTCTTCTTCTCAAAGTGAAATTCCATACCCATTAAACAGTGACTTCCTACCCCCCACACCCTACTGATCATAAGATTGAGGCTACATGTTTTTGGTGTTGTAGGAGGCAGTCCTTCAAGGAGGTGGCTGTGACCTTCACCAAGGAGGAGCTGGGACGGCTAGACTTGGCCCAGAGGAAACTGTACCATGACATGATGCTGGAGAACTTCTGGAACCTGGTCTCCATGGGTGAGGGCTCAGGGACTCTGTCAACCCTCAAGAGTGCCTTGGTGTCAACATGTTTAAGATTTTGGGGTTCTTGAAATGCTTCCTTGCATGTGGGGGCCTGAATTTCCTCCTTTTTATGGGACATCTTATTTATTCCTTATCTGTTTTCTCAAATTGCAGTTGTCACATCTTGTGGTTTAAAGTCAGTTAGTGAATTGTATCATTATTGCATTTAATGAACTAGGACAGAAGTAGCATAGCTTGTCAGAAACTGCATACAGTGCAACAGAAACTGTGAGTAAAAAGCAGGAAAGGAGCTATGATAAAAGTAGTTAATCAGGGACTTCCCTGGTGGTCCAGTGGGTAAGAGACTCCGTACTTCCAGTGCAGGGGGCACAGGTTCAAGCCCCTGGTCAGGTAACTAAGATCCCATGTGCTGCAGGACACAACCAAAAAACAAGCAAACAAAAGAACAAAGTTAACTGGCAGTTGAAATAAGCTAATCTATTTAATCATGTGAAGTAAAACTTCTGTACAATATGAAAATAAAAACACATAAATATTGAGATCTACAAAGCTGTAAAAGTAGAATCCTTATTTTAAAAAAAAGTAGATAATGGTTAGGACTCAGTCACTTGTTTTAGTGATGTGCATCTGTTTATTTGCGTGCCCAATCACAACAGAAGAGATATTTATTACAATAGGTCATGATCAGAATTTGGAAAAATACTGCTCAGAGTGCATGAAGATCGTAGTATTGGAATTAAAAATTTTGTTTTTATTCACCTTACACATGTATGGTTACTTTGTCACAGGATATCAACCCTTCACGTTAGATATAATACTCCAGTTGGGGAGAGAAGAGCAGCTTTGGGTGATGGAGCCAGAAACCCGAGATGAGTGTTCAGGTGAGAACCATGCAGGTCTGAGCCCTTGCAGCTCACAGAGAGTGGTGCTAAGTGGATCTCACTGTCCACTCCTCCTGCAGACAGCTCACGAGTGGAGGATAAACCGGTGTGATGAAAGGATTATTTCAGAACACAGCTCATCTTCTGACGAATGTCTAACTTGAGTTTCTATGTACCTAATTAGTCATCTGTTGCTGTATGACAAATTGTTCTTCAATTTCTCAGCTTAAAACTATAGACATCACAGTTTCTGTGCATCACAATTCTGGGGCAGCCTCGCTCACGATCTCATAAGATCTCAAGTCTGCCAGAGCTGCAGTCCTTTGAGGGCTTGATGGGCCTGAAGGACGTGCTTCCAAGATGAGGTCATTCACAGAGTTGTTGGCAGGAGGCCTCAGTTCTACCCTGGCTTGACAGGAGAGGAGGCCTTAGTTCATTGGCAAACAGCCCTCTCCCTGAATGTTCTTAAAACACAGCAGCTAGTTTTCCCAAGGTACTTGCACTCAAAGAGTAGAAGGCAGAAACTACAGTGTCTTTTATGGGATAATCTTGGAAGTGATCACTAGCACTTCTGCTGTATCCTATTGGCTTCACAGACCAATCCTGATAGGTTGTGGAGGGGACTTCAATAGGGTGTTCATATTAGGAAGCAGGGATCATTTGAGGCTGTTTTGTGTGCTGGCTACCACAGCACCTATTGGTATTTGCTGATTCATATCTACAAAACCTGGAAGATAATATTGGCCATTCAGGCTTATCAGAAAATCCAGCCAAATTGAGCAGCAATAATTATCATAGGATTTTTTTTATTGCCATAGGATGTGTCAGCTAAGGGAATAAGTTTTCTAGTTTTTTTCCCCAGTTATAATGTTCATTAGTTGAATATTATATATTCAGACATCATTGAAATAAAGAAGAACTCGCTCAAATCTAGCTTATGTATTGTGCTTGTGCTCAGTCATCTCCAACTCTTTGTGACCCCATGGACGTGGCCTTCTGAGCTCCTCTGCCCATGGGATTTCCCAGGCAAGAATACTGGAGTGGGTTGCCATTTCCTACTCCAGGGGATTTTCCCAACCCAGGAATCAAACCCACATCTCTTGCATCTCCTGCACTGGCAGGAGGATTCATTACCACTGTGCCACCTGGGAAGCCCAGCTTATGTATTAACATGTGCATTTAGTGGCTAAATTGAGGAAAATAAAATTATCATCTCATGGGTTCATTATCAGGACAGAGGCGATGTCTCCCTTTGCAAATATATTCTTTTCACTTTTGCTGAGAACATCCCATGCTCTGTAGCACTGTATTTCTCTTTTGACCTCATCTATATGCCTCGGCATATTAGTTCCTTTTTTAAATTTTAATTTTATTCATTCATTTATTTATTTTTAGGCCATGCCATGCAGCATGTGGGATCTTAGTTCCCCAACCAACAGATTGAACTGATACCCACTGCATTGAGAATGCAGAGTTTTAACCACTGGACCACCAGGGAAGTCCCATCAGCATACTTCTAAATGAGTCCCATTATTACTTCTTTGTTTCCATAGGCATGATAAAACTAAGAATCCAGCTGAACAATGCACTGGTTGAATAGGATCTTCCAACACAGTCGACCTGTGAAATATCTTATATCCCTGAACTTGTCCTCACTTTAATCTCTGAATTTTTTATCCTTCTAGGACACAGGAATCAAAATGAATTCAAGAAATAGGACTAATACACATTTTGCATGAAGGCCTTATGTGCAGGCAGATATGGGAACAATTTACAAATAAATTAACCAGAACTCAGGACTCAATAATAGGTCTGCAAAGCAACAAGTCCAAATTACTAAAACAAGTTGATTCCTCCTGTTGGGTGCAGGCAAGAGAATCTGCTGAGGTTGCTGAAGATGAGAACTGTGTGGGAAAGCTTCAAGGGAAGAGTTCCAATAGTGTCAACAATCAATAGCCTCAAATTCAGACCTCCTGAGATTTCTGGAGGAAAATGAATCTGAGAGAGTCAGAATTATCAGAGTAGGTATCAGCTGCTGCTAAGTCACTTCAGTCGTGTCTGACTCTGTGTGACCCCATAGATGGAAGCCCACCAGGCTCCCCTGTCCCTGGGATTCTCCAGGCAAGAACACTGGAATGGGTTGCCATTTCCTTCTCCAATGCATGAAAATGAAAAGTGAAAGGGAAGTCATTCAGTCGTGTCTGACTCTTAGTGACCCCATGGACTGCAGCATACCAGGCTCCTCCATCCATGGCATTTTCCAGGCAAGAGTACTGGAGTGGGGTGCCATTGCCTTCTCCAAGGTATCAGCAAATTGACGTAAAAAATAAACTGTGGCCGTGTGATCATTGCATCATGAGAATGATCTCTCATCACCATGGTGATCAGGAAGTACACAAAAGCAAGATGGCATTTGGTCACAATAATTGTGGGAAAGACTTTGTGAGGAACACATCCCAGCATAGCATCATCCACTCAGAAGGTCAGACCTCTGATGAGAATGGAAAAGGCATCAACCTTGGCTCTGATCTTGAACTTCAGCAGCAGCTGCAAGAAGGAGAGGAGCCCCGTATGTATAGTGAGTATGGGAAGGGCTTGAGTCAGAGCTCACATATGCAAACCCACCAGAGAGCCAACCCAGGGGAGAAACCCTACAATGTCAGGTATGTGCTGAGTGCTTCAATCAGAACTCCTCCTTTCCTGCTGATGAGCCCATTCACCCCAGGGTGGATCTGTATAGATGTGGCCAGTATAGGAAGGGCTTCAGTCATGTCTTAGTTGACATGTTGCTGTGTGGACAACACTGAAGAGAAATCTTGGAAATGTGAGCTGTGTGGTAAAGGCTTCAATAAGATATCACAACTTCAAGCCCATCAAACAGCCTACCCTCAAGACAAAACATCCAAATGAAACATATGTGACAGAATGTTCAGCCAGAGCTGTGGTCCTCTTCAAAAAGTTCACACTGGAGAGAAACCACGTAAATGTGAGGTATGTGGGAAAGACCAGTAAGGCCTCAAACCTTTAAGCCCATCAGAATCCACACTGGGGAGAAACCCTACAAATGTGATGTGTGTGATAAGAACTTCAGCTGGAATTTCCATCTTCAGGGCCATCAGAGAGTCCACAGAGGAGAGAAACCCTACAAATGTGATATGAGTGGCAAGGACTTCAGTCAGATTTCCCATCTTCAGGCCCATCAGAGAGTCCACATAAGGGAGAAACCCTACAGATGTGATATGTGTGGGAAAGGCTTCAGTCAGAGCTCATATGTTCAAGACCACCAGTGGGTCCACACCTGAGAGAAACCCTACATGTGCGATGTGTGTGGGAAGGGTTTCAGTTGGAGCTCACATCTTCAAGCACATCAGAGAGTCCATACAGGGGAGAAACCCTAGAAATGTCAAGAATGTGGGAAAGGCTTCATCTGGAACTGACACCTTCATGTTCTTCTGAGTATCCACACAGGAGAGAAACCCTTTAAGTGCAGCATGTGTGGGAAGAGCTTCAGTCAGACCTCCCATCTTCATTGGAGGGTCCATACAGGAGAGAAACCCTACAAATGTTTTGACAGTGGTAAGGGCTTTAGCAAGAGTTCTTGTCTTCAGGTTCATCAGAGAGTCCATAGTAGTGATCAGTCCAGTACACATGACAAGTGTGATAAAAATTTCTTCAGAACCTAGACGTGACATTTTTATCAGAAAACCCACACAGCAGGGGCTAGTTATAAAATGTTGTATTTTAAGAATTCAAGAGGGAGCTATATTTTTTACAGTCATCTGAATTCCAATGAGGAGACCTGCTTGTATGATATGGCTGGTGTGTCCAACAGAGACCAAAATGTCACAATTTTCAAGGAAATATACAGCAGTGAAACCCTATAAGGATGGTGCAGTGGGTTTCAATCAGAACTTTCACATTCAATAGAATCTACATAGGGAAGGCTTTACAATTAGAAGTACTCTCAGGACTTTAGCAAAAGTATAATGATGGACACAACAAAATCCATGTCCACTAGAATGTAGGTTCCATGGGGGCAGGAAATCTACTTGCTGCTATACAGCCATGACCTGGCACCAGTGCCAAACATAGCAGGTGCCCTGGAATTTGTATCACTCGAAGGATAGGAAAACCTACTATAAATAGGACAAACATTTGAAAATTTTAGTGCACTCAATCCCAGTTAATCACAATAAATTGTACTAGGAAAAGGATTCTTAGAAGAGGCCTTAAAGATTAATTCAAAGAAATGATCATTTAATAAAGATATGTAAAATCATGCAATCTGCAATTTGAATGTTAGATTTTTTTCATTGCATTCTGTCCTGCTTAGCTTCACTTTACAGGCAGAAAAGGACCCAAGTTTTTATCTTACCAGTTAAGACTTTCTCTGGACAGTGTACCATCAGTCATATGTAGTGTAAGTTTCATTATTTTTCTTTTATTGGGTCCTTGGTGACCAGACTGAACAGAGAAAGTTGGTTTTCTCTCCATAAAATTTTGTGGCAAAGAGTGTACAAAAGGGGGAAACATATTAAAACATGCATTCTAGATGCTGCACTAAGCTATTAAGGCAGAATGTTTTGAATACCACTCTGTACCTCTCAGATGCTTTCAAGTTTGCTTGGTTGAACGGTTTACTCGGGTGTACATTTACTGGAGGCTTTCCACTATTGTTTTATTGAAATATAGTTAATTTACAATGTTGTATTACTCTCAAGTGTTCAGCAAAGTGATTCATGTATATATTGGTATATTCTTTTTCAGATTCTTTTCCCCTATAGGTCATTACAAGATATTGAGTAGAGTTCCCTGTGCTATATAGTAGAACCTTGTTCTCACAGTTTCTTCTGGGCCTTACCTTCCAGGACACTGGATACTTTAATTCTATTCTATCTCAAGTTTCATGTTACTGAAGAAATCCAGGGCCATCACCAGACCCTGGAGTGGGCTGCTCAGAGCTCCTGGTGGTTTGTAACCATTAGGATGTTCTCAATTGCAAGAAACAGGAAACTCAACTCAAACTAGCTGAGACAAAAAGGAGGATTATGTACTTAATTCAAACTCTTTTTCAGATAATCCCAACATCTGAATTGGTATTGATGTCTGTTAATTGTTTTTTCTCATTCAAGTTCTGATTGTTCTGGTTCTTGGTATGATGAGTGATTTTTGTTGTTGTTGTATACTGGATATTTAGGGTATGCTGCTGCAAGACTTTGGATCCTATTTGATCTTTTGTGGCAGGAAACCTGTTTAGGTGTAGTACACAGTTAAGGGCTTCCCAAGTGGCTCAGCAGTAAAGAATCCACCTGCAGTGCAGGAGTCACATGAGATGCGGGTTCAATCCCTGGGTCAGGAAGATCCCCTGGAGGAGGGAATGGCAACCCATCCCAGTATTCTTCCCTGAGAAATCCCATGGACAGAGGAGCCTGCTGGGCTATATTCCATTGGGTCGCAAAGAGTTGGACATGACCGAAGCAACTTAGCACACACTCACATGCCAGGTCTTAGTTGTGGCATGTGGGATCTACTTCCCTGACCAGGAGTTGAACCCAGGGCCCTTGCATTGGAAATGTGGAGTCTTATCCAATGGAACACCAGGGAAGTATTTCCCCAAATTCAGTTTAAGTGATATTCCTCAAGTCTACTTAGCTTACACCCAGGATGGAGGATTTACTGTGAATAGGGGTAGAAAGAGCTCCAGAGAGATCAAATACCTTCATATTCACTAGAGTCCATGAGGAGGAGAAGCCCTACAAGTGCTGTGTGTGTGGAAAGGATATTGCATACAGCTGAGTTTTCACACTCATCTGAGGGTTCTTTCAGTAGATGAATCCTATACGTGTAATGAATGAAACAGCCATGAAGGTGATGAGTGGAGTAAAGGTTGATTTGGAATTTAGATCTTTGTGTCCATCTCAGAACCCACGAGCTTCCCCGGTGGCACTAGTGATAAAGAACCCACCTGCCAATGCAGGAGATGCACGAGAAGTGGGTTCAATCCCTGAGTCAGGGAGATTCCCTGGAGGAGGGCATGGCAACCTACTCAAGTACTCTTGCCTGGAGAATTCCATGAACAGAGGAACTTGGGGGCTACAGTCCATGGGATCTTGAAAGAGTCCGACATGACTGAAGTGACTTAGCACACATACATGCACAGAACCCATGAGAGGCTCCATGCGTATGAAAAAGATATTAAGGACTTCAAGTGAAACTCATACCTTTTTATTCAGCAGAGGTGCATGAGGAAAAGAAAACCACGTGTATATGAAGAGTTTATTGCTTTTAATAACAGTTCAGACCTCACTCATCAGAGCCTGCACAAGAGGACAGAAATTCTATGCATATGGTCAGTACTCGACTTGTCAGGGTTCAATAGAGAAACAGATGCCACTCTCTATATTCCAGGCATGAATGCTTTGTGTGTGTGTGTGCGGGGTGGGGGGGGGGGGGTTTCATTGTAGGGTTGTATTTTTTTTTGCCCTGCCATGTGGCATGTGGGGTCTTAGTTCCCTGACCAGGATCAAACCTGTGCCCCCTCCAGTGGAAGCTCAGAGTCCTAACCACTGGACTGCCAGAAAATTCCCATGGAGTGTTCATTTTGCTTGGAGTGTAGTTGATTTGCAATGTTGTGTTAGTTTCTGCAGGCACACATGCTTTTAATGCAAGCAATAAGAGGCATACACACTTTTGGCAGAGTTGAGGGAATGGTAGTCAGGCAAGCCAACGGCAGCCTGCAGCACCAAGTTAGGCTCTCA
This sequence comes from Bubalus bubalis, assembly GCF_019923935.1. Taxonomy (NCBI): domain Eukaryota; kingdom Metazoa; phylum Chordata; class Mammalia; order Artiodactyla; family Bovidae; genus Bubalus; species Bubalus bubalis. The sequence goes on from NC_059174.1 coordinate 51,676,435, forward strand.
AGAGCTTTCTCTCTCTTTTTTAAAAATTTTATTTACTTATTTTTGGCTGTGCTGGCTCTTTGTTGTTGGGTGGGCTTTCTCCAGTTGTTGGGTGGGGGCTACTCTCTAGTTGTGGTGGTTGGGCTTCTCATTGTAGTGTCTTCTCTTGTTTGCAGAGCACAGGCTCAATAATTGTAACATATGGACTTAGTTGCTCTTTGGCATGTGGGATCTTTCCAAACTAGGGATTGAACCCAAGTGTCCTGCATTGCTCACAGATTTCTTTACCATCTGAGCCACCAGAGAAGCCCAGGAAACCCCTCTAGAGGGACCCTAAACTGTGACAAAACAGAACAAACAGTTCAATTCAGTCGCTCAGTCGTGTCCAACTCTGCGACCCCATGAATCACAGCAAGTCAGGCCTCCCTGTCCATCACCAACTCCCAGAGTTCACTCAAACTCATGTCCATCAAGTCAGTGATGCCATCCAGCCATCTCATCCTCTGTTGTCCCCTTCTCCTCCTGTCCCCAATCCCTCCCAGCATCAGGGTCTTTTCCAATGAGTCATCTCTTCGCATCAGGTGGCCAAAGTATTGGAGTTGCAGCTTCAGCATCAGTCCTTCCAATGAACACCCAGGACTGATCTCCTTTTAGGTTGGACTGGTTGGATCTCCTTGCAGTCCAAGGGACTCTCAAGAGTCTTCTCCAACACCACAGTTCAAAAGCATCAATTCTTTGGCACTCAGCTTTCTTCACAGTCCAACTCTCACATCCATACATGACCACTGGAAAAACCATAGCCTTGACTAGATGGACCTTTGTTAGCAAAGTAATGTCTCTACTTTTCAATATGCTATCTTGGTTAGTCATACATAACTTTCCTCCCAAGGAGTAAGCATCTTTTAATTTCATGGCTGCAATCACCATCTGCAGTGATTTTGGAGCCCCCCCAAAATAAACTGACACTGTTTCCCCATCTAATTCCCATGAAGTGATGGGACCAGATGCCATGATCTTAGTTTTCTGAATGTGGAGCTTTAAGCCAACTTTTTCACTCTCCACTTTCACTTTCATCAAGAGGCTTTTTAGTTCCTCTTCACTTTCTGCCATAGGGTGGTGTCATCTGCATATCTGAGGCTATTGATATTTCTCCCGGCAATCTTGATTCCAGCTTGTGCTTCCTCCAGCCCAGCATTTCTCATGATGTACTCTGCATATAAGTTAAATAAACAGGGTGACAATATACAGCCTTGACGTACTCCTTTTCCTATTTGGAACCAGTCTGTTGTTCCATGTCCAGTTCTAACTGTTGCTTCCTGACATGCGTACAGGTTTCTCAAGAGGCAGGTCAAGTGGTCTGGTATTCCCATCTCTTTCAGAATTTTCCACGGTTTATTGTGATCCACACAGTCAAAGGCTCTGGCATAGTCAATAAAGCAGAAATAGATGTTTTTCTGGAACACTTGCTTTTTCGATGATCCAGTGGATGTTGGCAATTTGATCTCTGGTTCCTCTGCCTTTTCTAAAACCAGCTTGAACATCTGGAAGTTCACGGTTCACGTACTGCTGAATCCTGGCTTGGAGAATTTTGAGCATTACTTTACTAGCATGTGAGATGAGTGCAATTGTGTGGTAGTTTGAGCATTCTTTGGCACTGCCTTTCTTTGGGATTGGAATGAAAACTGACCTTTTCCAGTCCTGTGGCCACTGCTGAGTTTTCCAAATTTGCTGGCATATTGAGTGCAGTACTTTCACAGCATCATCTTTCAGGATTTGAGATAGCTCAACTGGAATTCCATCACCTCCACTAGCTTTGTTCGTCGTGATGCTTTCTAAGGCCCACTTGACTTCACATTCCAGAATGTCTGGCTCTAGGTGAGTGATCACATCATTGTGATTATCTGGGTCATACAGACAGAACTGACCCTTATTTGGTCCAATGAGTTTTTCCAATTAAACATCCAGAATTGCCAGATCTCTGTGCGGCCCCCAGATACAAGGCAGAAGGCATCTGATGATCCTGGAGGCAGAGAGAGGAAATCAGGAATTGGAAGGAGATGCTCCTTCAAGTAAGGATAGACACTAACAAGAATAGGCATCCCCGATAGCTCAGCGGTAAAGAATCTGCCTGACAATGCAGGAGATTCAGGTGGTGCAGGTTCAATCCCTGGGTCGGGAAGATCCCCTGCAGGAAGGCATGGGGACCCACTCCAGTATTCTTGCCTGGGGAATCCCATGGACAGAGGAGCCGGCGGGTTACAGTCCATGGGGTCACATAGAGTTGATCATGACTGAGCACGAGTACTAACAAGAATAGGGAACACGTCTAAATGCTTACCCCATGCCTACCACAGATCCATGTTTCATGTATAGTCACTGTGTTATGCCTCCTGAAGACCTAGTGAGGAGGTTATGATTTTCTTCCTTTTACCCAGGTGAAGCACAGAGAGGTAGCTAGTCACTATCAAAACCTCAAAGAGGGACTTACCTGGTGGTCCAGTGGTTGAGGCACCACCTTCCAGTGCAGGGGGTGCAGGTTCCATCCCTGGTCAAGGAACTAAGATCCCACCTGCTGCGTGGTGCAGTCAAAACACACACACACGCACACACAGCCCTCAAAGTTATGGCTCCAGAAACCAAGCTCCTCCCTTGTTACACTCTCCAGCAAGCAGATCGCATGTCAGCAGGAGCTTTCCCCTTTTCTGTGTGTCTGTCCTCTACTCCTTGTGGTTGACTGAGTTCGTGCCCCCTAAAGATGTCCTGACCCCCAAGAATCTGTACATATGTTCCCTTATGTGACAAGAAGGACTTTGCAGGTGTAATTAATGTCTGAAGATGGGGAGAGGAGCTCGGATGATCCAGGTGGGCCCAGTGTAATCACAAGCGTCTTAGAAGAGGAGGGCCGGCTGTCAGAAAATAGCAGGCAGCTGGCTTTAAAGATGGCGGAAGGGACCGCGCGCATCGTCTGAAGTTGGAGAGGTGAGAGACGGAGCTTTCCGCAGAGCCGCCAGGAAGAACCAGCCCTGCACGCAGCTTGATATTAGCCTTACTTGCTTCCGACTTCCAACCTCCAAAACTGTAAGAGAATGCATTTGTGTTGTTTGCAGCTGAGTTTGTACTAATTTTCTACAGCAGCCGTAGGAAACGAATCCACTCCTGGACTGTCCTTTCCTGATTCCATGAGAATCCACCCTTCTCGTCTGTACTTGTCTTTAGAGCAGCCTGGTGATGAGGTGAAGAGCACAAGTTCTTGAGTCAAAAGTGGATTCAGTATCTACCCTCTTAGTTGTAGTTTAGTTGCTCAGTTGTGTCCCACTCTTTTCGACCCCATAGACTCTAGTCCACCAGGCTCCTCTGTCCATGGAATTTTCCAGGCAAGAATACTGGAGTGAATTGACATTTCCTTCTCCAGGGAATCTTCCTGACCCAGGGATCATACCAGCGTCTCCTGCACTGGCCGGTGGGTTCTTTACCACTGAGCCACTAGGGAAGCCCATATATGTTTTTAAATTTCCATAAGAGGTTTTTTACAGATCCCCAAAACAAAAAACCTGGATTCAGTCCCAACCACTGCCACTTGCCAGCTGTAACACCCGGGTATCTTGGTCTCTTTGAACTTCAGCATTTCTATCTGTTAAATTGGAGCAATGGTCATCCCAGACCTCATTAGTTGTTGAGAATTTAATGTGCCAGGCCCTGAGGCTCACAGAACCTCCAAAATGACTACATGGGTTGGGTTTTTGTCATCGCTGCTCAAGTACTATTAAAACAGAGACTCACAGGGACTTCCCTGGTGGTCCAGTGGTTGAGACTCTGCCTTCCAATGCAGGGGATGCAGGTTTACTCCCTGGTCAGGGAATTAAGACTCCATCACATACTGTGGGATGGGGCCCAAAAAGCAGTTAAAAGAAACAGTGAAATAGAGACTGGCTTCACGAAGAAAATTGACCAGCAATGATTTGGTTTTTTGTTGTTGTTGTTTAGTCGCTCAGATGTGTCTGATTCTTTTGCGACTCTGTGGACTGTAACCCACCAGGCTCCTCTGTCCATGGGATTTCCTGAGGAAGAATACTGGAGTGGGTTGCCATTTCCTTCTTCTAGGGGATCTTTCCTACTCAGGGATTGAACCCACTTCCCCTGCATTGCAGGTTGGTTCTTTACCACTGAGCCACCAGGGAAGCCTGGTTCCTTTCTTTTTTAATTATGAATATAAAATAACTAGGCAACAGATAAGTAGCGCTCAGAATTTTACACTTTTCAAGATTACGGTCTGATGTTCAGGTGTCTGACAAGCTCTTTGACAAAAGATGGCTTTACCGTGCAGCATAGCATCAGCTTCTGTGCAGTGGCCAGGAAAGGAAGGGTCTCCGAGGGAACGTGAGAACAGCTTTTCACCTGCCCACATGTTGAATCCTCACAACTATCTTGAGAGGTAGGCTCTGTTGGAGTCCTCAACTAGCAGATGGTGAATTAATGTAAGCACAAGTTACTTGACCAGTGAGTAGCCTGGCCATGACTTGAACTCGGGCATTTTGGATCCAGCACCAAAATACATTCTATTGCCTCCCTACCCACGTTTCCCAGGATAGTACAGCCAGCCTGGGTGTCTGGGGACCAGCTGCTGACCATGATGGTGCTCAGCCGAGGTGAACTAGTGGCACCTGGACCCCAGCTCACACTTGGCTCACCAAGGCATGTGGGGCCACATCTGCTCTGTGGGAGGGGTACCTTCTTGTAATTTTCACAAAGATGCCAAACAGGTGAGGGGGTTCCTGCCTTTCTCTCATCATGTCTTTTTCTAGCTCTGTCTTCTCGTGACTCTGCCCTTCCCCAGAGGAAGGAGAAAACATCCAAGTTCCAGGTGAGTTGTTTTCTCATGTCTTATTTTGTAATGCATGGCCGTGTCTTTTCTGATTTCTGGAAGTGTGAAAGATGATACCAAATATTTAGTACTTGTGATGTGCCAGGCATTTGCCTTTTATGGTGCAATTTCATTTATAGTTTTTGCTTGTTCTCGTTTGTTTCCCAAATAATAGTATAAAGGTGAATTTAAAAATTTCTACATTACTACTTCATTACAAACCAGTTTTCTGACTTGAATTTTATTTACTTATTATTGAAGTTGATCTTACAATATTGTGTCTTAGATGTATAGCAAAGTGACTCAGTTACATGTATATTTATATATCTGTATTCTGTTTTCAAAATTCTTCTCTTATAGTTTATTATAAGATACTGAATATGGTTCCATGTACTATACAGAAAATACTGCTCTTTATCTATTTTATATGTGGTAGTGTGCTTCTCTTAATCCCATACTCCCAATTTATCTCTCCTTTAAGCCAGTTGTTTTCAGCGCTCTTTAAAAAAAAAAGGCATTCATCCTTTCAACCATGAAATTTTTGCATGTGTTTATGTTCCTGGATATGTTCCAGTGTCTCCTAGTTTATGGGAACTTGACTAGAATTTGTATCCTACTGTTGTGTGAAAATTGTAAAAATTTTAATTCTGTAGAATTAGTTCATAGTGCTTTTCAGCTCTACTATGTTCTCTGTATATTCATTCTATTAATTTTTTGAGTGTTTGCTATTGAAACTCTAACCAAATATCTTAATTTATCCACTTAAGAAATAATTGTAATATATTTTTGGTTGTTTGGTTGCTGAGTTATGTATAGTGGAACTATATGTAACCTTGTTCTGTATTTTCCAAGTTACTTGTATCTTCCAAGTAAATGTGTTATCATACTTTCATAATTTAAAAAAGAAAACATAGGCATTCGTGATAATATTTGCAATAATAGAAAAAGTGATTTTGAAGAGTGCTGTCTTTGCCTACTTTTTATAACTGCTTAATTGAGCTATAATTCACATACTGTGTAATACACCCACTTAAAATGTAACATTCAGTAGTTTTTCATATATTCACGGATATGTGCACCTATCACCACAGTTAATCTTGGAGCATTTTCATCACCTCAAAAGCAACACTGTACCCTTTAGTTACTACACCCCCAAACCCCTCATGAAAATGGGATCCTATAATATATAGTCTTTTTGTGACTGGCTTGCTGGATAGGGTGTAATGTTTTCAGTTTGATATGGTGTAATGTTTTCAAGGTTTATCCATGTGTGACATGTATCACTACTCTGTCCTTTTTTGTGACTGAATAATATTCTGTTTATGATGTAGTACATTTTGTTGATCTACTCATCCATTTGGATTGTTTCCACCTTCTGACTGCTGTATATAATGCTACTGTAAACCTCTATACATGTTTTTGTGTGAATATGTTTTCATTTGTCTGGGACATTTCTCTTTAGAAGTGGAATTACTGGGTCATCTAGTAACTCTATGTTTAAATGTTTGGGAAACTGCCAGACTGTTTTCCAAAGTGGTTGCACCATTTTACGATCCTAATAGCAATGTTTGATGGTTCTAATTTCTCCACATCTTTACCGACACTTATTGCTTGTGGATTTTTTTATTTTTTTCATTCTGGCAATCCGAGTGGGTGTGAAGTGGTTTTGATCTGCCTTTTCCTAACAACTCATCTTCTCATTTTAAAACTGGGTTATTTGACTTTGTATTATTGGGTTGTAATAGTACAGCGTATGTTCTAAATACTAGCAGATACATGATTTGCCAATATTTTCTCCCGTTCTGTTTCACAGATAGGTTCAATTTGTCATATTTTAGATTCCATATAAGTGATATATGAGTGATACCATACAGTATGTCTTTCTCTTTCTGAACTTCACTTAGTATGATTATCTCTAGTTGCGTTCATGTTGCTGCAAATCACCCAGCAACTTTTGACAACCTTCGTAGCTTTTTGTCTTTGTAAGTCCACGACTCTCCCTTCTTTGGAACACACTTGTGTGGTTACCTGAACCTGCATCTCCTGATTTGCAATTCTTAAGACCCCAGATAAACTCTTATTTGCAGCCTCCCACATTATATTTTGGTTGACCAGGAACCCATACAGGACGTCTCACTCCTCAGCTTTCCCTTTTAAGCTTTGTGATTAGTTCATTATGGGCCCCAACTGAACTGCCTTGGGCCACCATGGTGCATGAACATTGTATGGGGTGGGCCTTCCAGGGAATCTACCAACTGCCCCAATAATAACTCCTTGGGAAGGAGGCTTGGGAACAGCTCTAGGTCTGCTCTGCTTCTTCCAGGATTGGAAGAACAGGGTCTCAGTTTCCTCAGCTGAGCTGGGGAGTGGGAGGTGGGCCTAAGCTAAAGAAAAACCATAGACCTTCCTCTCCTGACTGAGATTCAGCATTTTTTCTTGACTAAATCCACCTGGGTTGGTTGCTGCAGGTCTTTGGTTAACTTCCAGAGTTCTGGAAAAAAGTCAATTCCATATCTGCCAATTTTTTTTTCTTTTTTTTTTATGTACAGTGGACTTTCCAAAGTCCTTAACTCTACCATTTTGGCCAAACATTTCTATATAATTATTTCCATGAATTAATTTGTCCTACATCAACACCTAGGAGGGTAATCACTAGGGCACAGGAAAGATAGTATATTAAGATTTTTAAAAAAACAGCCAGACTTCCCCCGCTCCCAGTAAGTTGTACTATTTTTGATACAAACGTCAACTTTATGGTTCATAATGTCACATGAACTGAATCAAAATTGAAATGTCATATAACTAAATTATGTTTTCATGTATGACTTACTGATTTAACATAAAGTCGAGGTTCATCAATATTGTTAATTTAATGTTTATCAATTAATTAGAATTAATTAGTTCATTAATCAGTTCATTCCTCTTAAGATTCTATTTCATGTTATGGCATGGATATAAATTTATGATATGCATCTATCACAGTTGTTTACCTATTAACCAGCTGATGGAGATTTCAGTTTGTTTTCAGCAGTTGGCACTTATGAATAAAGCTGCTATAAACATTGTGTACAGATTTTTGAAAGCACGTTTTCATTTCTTTTGGGTCACTGTCTAGGAGTAAGATTGCTGGGTCTTAGGGTACATTTTAGTCATTCTGATAATAAACTATCAAATGATTTTCAAAAGTGCTGTTAAATTTTATGTGAGTTCCAGTTGTGCATTCTGAGTAGAACTTCCTTCCTTATTAATTTGATCCATTCTAATAGGTGTGTTGTTGTTTCATCACCAAGTCATGTCCAGTTCTTCTGTGATCTCATGGACTGTAGCCCACCAGACTCCTCTGTGGAATTTTCCAGACAAGAATACTAGAGCGGGTTGCCATTTCCTACTCCAGGGGATCTTCCCAATCCAGGGATCAAACCCATGTCTCTTGCATCGGCAGGCAGATTCTTTACCACTACTGCCACCTTGGAAGCCCACACAATGTCATAATCTATCTTAAAATAATGCTACGTTGCTTAAAGAATGATGTCAGATCATTACAACCTCGCGCTTCTAGTTTCTCCCTTCTGTCCTTTGTGCTATCATACATTTCACTCCACACATGTAATAAATTTCAAAAATATTTGTGCTTCAGATAGTCTATTTTTTCAAAGTTTATTTAAAATATTACTATTTTACTTTATAATAATAAAGAATATTTTGGTGTTTAATTCTTTGAATTATTTATTTATTGGCCATTCTGTATGGCTTGCGGGAATCTTAGTTCCATAACCAGGGATCGAAACTGCGTACCCTGCACTGGAAGCATGGAGTCTTAACTACTGGATGACCAGAGAGTTCCCAAATGCTGTGAATTTTAACACATGTATAGATGCGTGTAAGCGTCATACTCAGAATACAAAATGGTATCTTCACACCAAAAAACTTCCTTATGCTATCTCTTTATGGCTCCTCCTCATTACGTTGATAAACCCTCAAAACCAATGGTATGCTCTCTAACCCTATGGTATTGTCTTTTAGAGAATGCCATTTAAATGAAATTATATAGTGCTTAACATTATGTAACTGGATTCTTTCAATTAAGATAATTCCTTCAAGGGACTTCCCTAGTGGTCCAGTGGTTAAGACAATGCAGGGACCCCGGATTCCATCCCTGGTGGGGGAACTAGACCTCACATGCTGCAACTAAAGATCTTACAGATTGCAATTGAGGGTCCCACATACCGCAACTAAGACCCGCTGCAGTCAAATGAATAAATAAATAATTTTAAGTTCTGTTCAGTCGCTCAGTCATGTCTGACTCTTTGTAACCCCATGGACTGCAGCATGCCAGGCTTCCCTGTCCATCACCAATTCCTGGAGCTTGCTCAAACTCATGTCCATCGAGTCAGTGATGCCATCCAACCATCTTGTCCTCTGCCGTCCCCTTCTCCTCCTGCCTTCAGTCTTTCCCAGCATCAGGGTCTTTTCCAATGAGTCAGTTCTTTGCATCAGGTGGCCAAAGTAATCTTAATTTTAAATTAAGATTCATCAGAGTTGTATATATCAATGGTTGGTTCCTTTTTATGGTTGAATGGTATTTCATTGTGTGGATATACTGCAGTTTATTTATCCATCCACCCTTTGAGGGGCATTTGGGTTATTTCCAGTTACTGACAATTATGAATAAGGCAGGTATAAATATTCATGTACAGGTTTTCAGTCATGTTGGACTCTTTGCAACCCCATGGACTGTAGCCCACCAGGCTCCTCTGTCCATAGAATTCTCCAGGCAAGAATACTGAAGTGGGTAGCCATTCCATTCTCCAGGGGATCTTCCAAATCCAGGATTCAAACCCAGGTCTACTGCATTGCAGGCAGATTCTTTACCCTCTGAGCCACCAAGGAAGCCCTTTACTATAAGCATAAGTTTTCATTTCTCTAGGAAAGATTGCTGAGAAGAGTACTCTAGAGTATTTTTAAATTTGTTGCAACTTTTCTAATTTATTTCCACCAGTGTTGTTCAGTTGCGAAGTCATGTCCGACTCTGAGACCCCATGAACTGCAGCACGCCAGGCTTCCCTGTCCTTCACTCTCTCCCTGAGTTTGCTCAAAATCATGTCCATTGAGTCAGTGAGACCATCCAACCAACTCATCCTCTGTTGCCCCTTCTCCTCTTGTCTGTGCCATTTTCCATTCCTCCCCTCCCCAGTCATATATGAGAATTCCAGTTGCTCTGGGACCTCATGACAATTTGACATTGTTCCTATTTTTGTTTTGTTTTTAGATTTTAATTGGAGGATAATTGCTTTACGGTATTGTTGGTTTCTGCCATACATCAACATTAATCAGCCATAGGTGTACATATGTCCCCTCCCTCTAGTACCTCCCTCCCACCCCACCCCACCCCACTCCACCCCTCTAGGTTGTCACAGAGTCATACAGCAAATCCCCACCGGCTATCCATTTTACATATGGTGGTTTGTATGTTTCCATGCTACTCTCTCAATTCATCCTGCCCTGTCATTCCCCCACTGTGTCTATGAGTCTGTTCTCTATGTCTGCATCTCCACTGCTGGCCTGAAAGTGGGTTTATCAGTACCATCTTTCTATATTCCATATATATGCCTTAACATACACTATTTGTTTTCTCTTTCTGACTTAGTTCACTCTGGGTAGCAGGCTCTAGGTTCATACACCTCATTAGAACTGACTCAAATGCATTCATTTTTGACTGAGTAATATTTCATTGTGTATATGTACCACAACTTCCTTATCCATTCATCTGTCAATGGACACTTAGGTTGCTTTCATGTCCTAGCTGTTGTAAATGGTGCTGCAATGAACATTGGGGTCCATGTGTCTTTTTCAGTTATGGTTTCTTCAGGGTATATGCCCAGGAATGGGATTGCTGGGTCATATGATAGTTTTATTCCTAGTTTTTTAAGGAATCGCCATACTGTTCTCCATAGTGGCTGTATCAATTTGCATTCCCACCAACAGTGCAACAAGAGGGCTCCCTTTTCTCCACACCCTCTCCAGCATTTATTGTTTGTAGACCTGATGATGATGGCTATTCTGACAGGTGTGAAGTGATAACCTTGTGGTAATTTTGTTTTGTGTTTCTCTAATACTGAGTGACATTGAGCATCTTTTTTTGTGTTTATTAGCCATCTGTATATCTTCTTTGGAGAAACACCTGTTTTGGTCTTCTGCCCACTTTTTGATGGGATTGTTTTGTCTTTCTGGTATTGAGCTTCATGAGCTGCTTGTATATTGCTCCTATTTTTTATTTAAGGCATTCTAATCGGTGTCTGAAAGTGAAAGTCATTCAGTCATGTCCGTCTCTTTGTGACGCCAGACTGTACAGCCCATGGAATTCTCCAGGCCAGAATACTGGAGTGGGTAGCTTTTCCCTTCTCCAGGGGATCTTCCCAACCCAGCCAGGGATCGAGCCCATGTCTCCCACATTGCAGATGGATTCTTTACCAGCTGAGCCACAAGGGAAGGTGTGTGGTGGAATCTAATTGTGGTTTAACTTGTAATTTCCTTAACTGCTAATGATGTTGTATGTATTTTCATGTGTTTATTTGTCATCATTATATCTGCCTTGGTGAAGTGTACATTGATGTCTTTTTGCCCATTTTCAATTGGCTTGTTGGTTACTGTTGAGTTTTGAAAGTTCTTTATATATTATGGAGAGAATATTTTTTGAATATGTGTTTTGCAAATATTTTCTTCCTGCCCATTGCTTGTTTGTTTCATTCTCTTAAAATTTGATAAGATTTAGCTGTGGTTCATGGGGTCACAAAGAGTCGGACACAACTGAGTGACTAAACTGAAATCTGAATGTGTTTTTATATGGAGTGTACTTGCGGTGTCAAGTCTAAGAATTCTTTGCTTAGTCTCAGATCCCAGAGATTTTCTCTTATGTTTTCTTTTTTAAATTTTCCCCCCTTTTTAAAAAAAATATTGGAGTGTGTGGATTGATAGTGTTTTAGTTTCAGGTGTACAGCAAAGTGAATCAGTTATACATACATCCTCTTACTATTTTTTAAATTTTATAGTTTTGTAGTGAGATCTGTAAGTCATTGCTAATTTTTGCATCAGGTGTACGTTTAGGTTAAGGCTCATTCTTTTTCTGTACTGGAGGTCAGTTGTTCAAACATCATTTGTTGAAAGACTGTCCTTTCTCCACTGAATCACTTTTGCCTCTTTGTCAGTTTGCCAGATTTATATGCGTACATTTCTGAACTTTCTGTTTTCCACTAATCTATGTGTCTGCCCCTTCACTATCACGACATTCTTGATTACTGTAGCTTTAGAGTATCTCTCAACATCAGGTGGTGTGTTTCTTTCAGTTTACTCTTTTAAAATAAAAACTTGTCTATTAGTTTCTTTGCTTTTCCATATACATTTCATTTATTTTTAATTGGAATATAATTGCTTGACGATATCATGTTGGTTTCTGCTGTACAGGAATGTGAATCAGTTATAAGTATACATATATCTCCTCCCCCTTGAGCCTCCCTCCCACCCCTCTAGGTCATCACAGAGCACTGAGCAGAGCTCCCTGTGCTCCACAGTAGCTCTCACCATCACCTTTACACACGGTGGTATATGTACATCAGTGCTACTCTCTCAATTCATCCCGCCCTCTCCTTCCCTGGCTGTGTACGCATGTCTGTTCTCTACATCTGTGTCTCTATTCCTGCTCTGTAACTATTAATATTTGTTGTTCATCAGTACCAGTTTTCTAGATTCCATATATATGCCTTAATATATGATATTTGTTTTTTCTGACTTCCTTCTGTATGACAGACTCTAGGTTCATCTATATCACTACCAATGACCCAATTTCATCCCTTTTTATGGCCGAGTAATATTCCATTGCATATATGCACCACCACTTCTTTATCCATTCGTCTGTCAATGGACAGTTAGACTGCTCCCATGTCCATAGTGTTGCAATGAACAGGGGTGCGTGTGTCTTTTTCAGTTACGGTTTTCTCAGGGTATATGCCCAGTAGTGGTTTTGCTGGGTCATATGGTAGTTTGATTTTTAAATGAACCTCCATACCAGTCTCCATGGTGGCTTTATCAGTTTACAGTCCCACCAACAGTGCAAGAGGGTTCCCTTTTCTCCACGTCCTCTCCAACATTTATCTGCAGATTTTTTGATGACAACCATTCCAAGCGGTGTGAGCTGATACCTTGCTGTAGTTTTGGTTTACATTTCTCTAATAGTGATGTTGAGCTTCTCCAATACTGACTGATGTTGAACATGTTTTCATGTGTTTGTTGGCCATCTGTGTGTTTTCTTTGCACAAAAGTCTGTTTAGGTAGTTTCTGCCCATTGTTTGATTGGTTGTTTGTCTTTTTGATATTGAGTTGCACGAACTGCTTGTATATTTTGAAGATTAATCCTTTGTCAGTTGTTTCACTTGCAAATATTTTCTCCCCATTCTGAGGATTGTCTTTTCGTCTAGTCTATGGCTTTCTTTGCTGTGCAAAAGCTTTAGAGCTAATCCACATCTACGGGCTTCTGTGATGACTCAACGGAATCCACCTGCAATGCAGGAGACACAGGAGATGTGGGTTCAATCCTGGGTCAGGAAGATCCCCTGGAGAAAGGGATGGCAACCCACTCCAATATTCTTGCCTGGAGAATCCCATGGACAGAGAGAAGCCTGGTGGGCTACAGTCCATGGGGTCACAAAGAGACCCCACTGAGCAACTACACACACATGCACACAATCTGTATTAAGAAAATGCTACTGGGTGACTTTCCTGGAGGTCCAGTGGTTAAGACTCTGAGCTTCCACTGCAGGGGGTGTGGGTTCATTCCCTGGTTGGGGAACTAAGGTCCTGCATGCCTTGCGTTGATGCCAAAAAAAAAAAAAAAATGCTGCTAGAAATTTGATTAATGTTGCATTAAATCTGTAAATCAATTTGGGGATAATTGATATGTTTACAGAGAAGGCAATGGCACCCCACTCTAGCACTCTTGCCTGGAAAATCCCATGGATGGAGGAACCTGGTAGGCTGCAGTCCATGGGGTCACTAAGAGTCAGACACGACTGAGCGACTGAGCGACTTCACTTTTCACTTTCATGCATTGGAGAAGGAAATGGCAACCCACTCCAGTGTTCTTGCCTGGAGAATCCCAGGGACGGGGGAGCCTGGTGGGCTTCCGTCTATGGGGTCGCACAGAGTCAGACACGACTGATGTGACTTTGCAGCAGTAGCAGCAGATATGTTTACTGTGTTGAGTATTCTAATTCATGAACACTGTATATCTCTTCAATTATTTAGGTGTTTTTTGGTTTCTTTCTATCAGTACTTTGTAATGTTTAGCACGCAAATTCTCTACATGTTGTTAGATTTAACCTAATATTTCATTCTTTGGAGAGATTGTAAATGGCATTATTTTTAAATTTTATATATTGCTAGGGCATAGAAATATTATACATTACTAGGGAAGTGAAAATTGGACTCTTTGAGACCCCACAGACTATAGCCCCACCAGGCTCCTCTGTCCCTGGGATTCTCCAGGCAAAAAGTTGTTGTTCAGTCATTCAGTCGTGTCCGATTCTTTGCGATCCCAAGGACTGCAGCACACCAGGCTTCCCTCTCCTTCACTATCTCTTGGAGTTTGGTAGGATATTGAAATATAATTGATTTGTGTTTTTGTATTTATTGGCTTTATATGACCTTGATATACTGCTTCTAAATTCTAGGTGTTTGTAGATTCCTTAGAATTTTCTTGGGTAGATAATTATTTCTTCCTTGCCAATCCATATACCTTTCTGTCCCTCGCTTTGGTGCACTGGCTAAGACTTCCAGTGCAATTTTGAATAGAAGTGGTGAGAGAGAATGTTCCTGCTTTGTCCTGTCACATGGGAAAAGCCTTCAGTCTTTACTAAGTATGATGTCACCTGGCTTTCTCCATGTCTTTTATCAAGTTGAAGTTCTTTCCCTAGTTTGCTCAAAGATTTTTATCATTACTGGGTATTTTATTTTGTCAGATGCCTTTTCTGTATCAATTGAAATGATACAATGAAATGTTTTTTCTTTCTGAGACCAATATTGGTAAACATTTTCTGAAAAGGTGTATGTGTGTGCATGCTCAGTCGTGTCTGACTCTTTGCAACCCCATGGACTGTGTAGCCCACCAGGTGGGATTCTCCAGGCAAGAATACTGGAGTGGGTTGCCATTTCGTCCTTCAGGGGATCTTCCCAGCCCAGGGATCGAGCCCGCGTCTCTTGCGGCTCCTGCATTGGCAGGCAGATTCTTTACCACTGAGCCACCTGAAGATAAGAGAGTAAACATTTTAGACTTTGTGGGCCAAGAGGCAAATTGAAGATATGTGTGCATTTAAATCAGCGGTCCCCAACCTGTTTTGGCACCAGTGACTAGATTCATGGAAGACAGTTTTTTCATAGACAGGGATAGAGGAGGGCGAATGGTTTCAATATCATTCAAGCACTTTACGTGTATTATACATCAGCTACACCTCAGACCATCAGATTCCAGAGGCTGGGGACCCCTGAATTAAATAACAAGAAAATTCTTGCCCTAACTCACTCTGTTTTCCCTGGTGGGCTTCTGAGGTGGTGGGCACGCTTTGTGTCTAGCTGCCATCACTTGGAGACATTCTTAGACTATAGAGCATCTGGCCTGAGGAGGAAGGGCCTGAAGGGCGGAGTCTCTTTAACATAAACAGTGGTACAGAAAATCCACATCAGACAAGGCCACTTTGTTACGATGATACATACAGCAAGGCAAAACAAAGCCCATTGTGCAAAACACAGGTACAAAAATAGCACCCAAACAAAAATGATCAACTAGCCCCCTCTGCTGGTTGATCTGAGTAACTGCTTTTTTTTAAGTCAATCATTAAAAAGCCTTGGTCTTGTTTTCTCTTTCTGGATTATTGTTCAGTTGGCTAAATCATGTCCAACTCTTTGTGACCCCATGAACTGCAGCGCACCAGGCTTAAATTTTATTAATTAAACTCAAACAAAATTATGTCCTTTGAGTGAGTCTATGTCTGAATCTTTTTCCTACATCTACTTTCTTCCCAGCCTTTTACAGTATAATTGCATAATTGTCTGAAGTTGGATTCCTCTCTCTTTTTTTTGTTTGTTTCACGTCCTCTTTTTTCCTTTCTCTTGTGAAACTTTTGAGATTCATTATCCAAAAAATCATTCTGCTGTTATTCTAGGAATATCTAGTCAAGATTGACCATCAAAAATGGTTTAAAAGAAAGAAACATTATTAAACTACATGTTATTACATCTTAACAAAGGGATGTAGATTTGGTCTTTATGTAAAATGACTAAGTTAATTCATGCCCAGATTAATAGTTTTCTTTTTTTGTTACCAAATTATTCTGTTGAACTCCCAGTTAACAGTCACTGGTATTCTGCTGTTCTGTGTGCAGGCTCGGTCACTAAGTCGTGTCCGGCTCTTTTGCCACCCCATGGACTGTATGTAGCTCGCCAGGCTCTTCTGTCCATGGGATTTCCCAGACGAGAATACTGGAGAAGGCTGCCATTTCCTTTTCTTTTTTTTCCTGCCATTCTCTTCTCCAGGGGATTTTCCTGACCCTGGGACCGAACCTGTGTCTCCTATAATGGCAGGTGGGTTCTTTACCACCGAGCCACCTGGGAAGCCCTGTTCTTCGGGTATCATGTTCTATAAATATCAATTTAGATTGACATGGTTAGTATTGTTAATATCTGTCTCAACTGATTTTTGTCTAGTTGTACTAATTTTCTGGGAGAGAGGTTAAAATCTTTACCTCTGTGTTTTCTGGATTGTTTTCTTAGGTTTTAAAGTTTTGCTTCATGTATTTTAAAACTTTGTGATTTGTTCCATAATCATTTAAAAACTTTGTTACTCATGTATTGACCTTTATATTGTTGTAAAAAATTCCCTGTTTTAGCTCTATAAGAATCTTTGAAATCTACTTCATCTAATATTAACATATGCTCCAGCCTTCTCACACTTATGAGCAAAGTCATATGGATTTTTGGATGCCAAGGGGGAAGGGAGTGGAGAACGGATGGAGTGGGAGGTTGGAATTAGCAGGTAAAAACTATTATATGTACTTTCAATCTGTCTGTCTCTTGGTGTTTCAGGTACATTTCTAGAAAAGAGCATATAGTCACTTTTTAATACATTCAGTCCTTGCCTTTGTGTACTTAAGATTTAATATATTTATGTGGCTATATTTAGGGCTACTCTTTTACTATTTATGATCTTTCCTCTTGATTTTTGTTTCTCTGTTTTTCCATTCCTGCTATCTTTTGGACTAATTCAGTATCTTTAAGATATTTCAATGATTCCATTTCAATTATTTATTGTTTTCTTGGCTGTACTTCTGCATCATTTAACAGGGAATTTAGTCATTACAAAATTCTTCCTAGCTTTTCACAGTTGTCTTAGAGTGACGGTTGTGTCATTTCATCTAAAGCAAATAGTGTATTTGTACATGTATTTCATCAATATACACTATATATTTTACATCAACAGTCATATGTATATTAAGAAAAAAATTATAGTTTATATGTATCCACATCCTTGCCATTCCTGGTGTCCTGCACTTCCTGGAGATGTTTCCCCAGCATCATTTCTGTTCATCCTGAAAAACTCCTCGAGCATTTCTTATGGTGTGGTTCTGCTGGCAGTGAACTCTATTTGCCTTTATCTGAATGTCTTTAGTTTGTCTTTATTCTGAAAGAAAGCTTTCTTTGAAGGTAGGATTGATTTTCTTTTTTCTTGCAGCAGTTTAAAGATATTGCTCCTCTTTTTCCTGCCCTAGATTTCTTTTCTGTGTGGCTTTTTTTTTTTTTCAGATGTCAGCTGTCGTTTAAATCATTGTTTTCCTCTGCAATATCATTTTTTCCTTAGCTGCTTTCATGATTTGACTTTTATCTTTTCATCAGTTTGACTACAATGTATATAGGTCAGTTTTTCCTATTCGGAGTACATTGAGCTCTTTTTAGAAAATATTGAAGTCTAGTTGATTTATAATGTGTTAACTTCTGCTGTGATTCAGTTATACATGTATATATATGTATGCTGACATTCTTTTCCATGTTCTTTTCTAGTATGGTTTATCACAGGATAATGCATGTAATTCCCTGTGCTGCACAGCAGGACCTTGTTGTCTATCCAGCCTATGTCTAACAGTTTGCATCTGCTAATCCCAACCTCCCACGCCATCCCTCCCGCACCCCCTCCCCCTTGGCCCCCACAAGTCTGTTCTCTGTGTTCCTGTTTCATAGATAGGTTCATTTCACCCTGGGTTTCTTGAATCTGTAAAGTTACATCCTTCACCAAATTGGGCAACATTTTGGTCTTTATTTTTTCAAATTCCTCTGTGCCTCAACCCCTGTCCCCCTCCTTCTTGGAATGTAAATACATGCACATTATACCTTTGTATTACCCCTCTGATTTCAGAGGTTCTCTCCAATTTTTCTGTGATATTTTTTCTCTGAGCTCTTCAGATTTGATCATCTATTAATCCATCTTCAAGACCACTGATCATCTTTTTCCATTCTGCTCTCTTAGTAATCTGGCAAACTCACTTCGGTTATTATATTTTTAATTAACAGATTTTGTGGATTTTTTAAAAGAGAAGTTTTATGTTTACCAAAGAAAAAGAGGCAGATAGTAGAGAGTCCCCATGAGCCCTGTCTCCCTGTCCTTCTCCTCACCCATTTCCCTCATTATTAACATCTTGGATTAGTGTGGTATACTTGTACAACTGATGAACCAATATTAAACTTTAAACATTAAACACTTTATTATGGTATAAATTCTTTTCATACATTGTTGGATTTGTTTTGCTAGTATTTTGTTGAGAATTTTTGCACTTTGTCCATGAGAGAGATTTGCCTATAGTTTTCTTTCTTCCAATATCTTTACCTGGCTTTGATATTAGGGTAATACTGCCCTCATAGAATATCCCTCTGTTCTATTTTCTGGAACAAATAATATCAGTTTTCTATAATTTCTTCCTTAAATGTTTGGTAACTTCACTGATGAAACCCTCTGGGCCTCACTTTTTGTAAGTTTATTAACACTGGTTCAATTTCTTTAATAGACACAGGCCTAGTCAGATTACCTATTTTATTCTTGATTGTGTCTTTCAAAGAATAAGTCCATTTCATCTAAGTTATTTTCAAGTTCACTGAGATACTTTTCTCTGTCATTTTCATTTCTATTACAGTGATCTAGTAAATTTAACTTAGGATTATATATATATTTTTTTTAGTTCTTGAATTTTTATTTTGTTCTTTTAGGATAGATCCAATTTCTCAGCTGAGATTTCTTATCTCTTCCTTCATAGTGAGTATAAATCCCTTTACATGTTAAGTATAGTTATGAAAGCTTTTAAAATTCATTATCTAATTGCAATATCTGGATCATCTCATGGCTGATCTCTATTGACCTTTTTTCTCTTGAGAATGAGTCACGTTTTCCCATTTCTTTCATCTGTCTAGGAATTTTGGATTATTTCCTAGATATTGTCATTAATATATTGAAGAAACTGGATTTCACTGAGTTCCTCCAAAGAATATTGATTTTCTTTAAAAAAAAAAAAAAACCAAACAAATGTATTTTTATTAGGCACTTAATTTAGCTGGATTCAAACTGAAAATTCTTTCCTGTGAGTAACAGCTCTAATTTCAATTCAGCTCTCTCTGTATTGACTTGGTAGCTTTAAGTCTCCTCTGCCTTTTAGAGTTGAGTTTGGGATTTTCCCTCTCTGGCTTGCCTTTTTCCAGGCTGTCCTACACATGTCATTTTCCAGCAGCATTATACAGGCCTTGAACTCTTTTATAGTTTTCCAAATGGTAATGTCCAAGATACAATCTAAAATTTTAGCTGCCCTAGATTTGACTGGGACTTGCTCTCAGGGTGAAAGCCATGAAAAGTAGAAAACTGATCCTGTCATTTCCTTCTCAGTATTGATCTAGTCCCAGGATAGGATAAGTAGGATGTACCTACTTTTGTTCATTCACCATTGCTTTTGTATAGTTAAACATTTTTTAATTTAAAATATTTGGTATAGAATTAATACTTGCTATCCATTAAGAGTTTTGGTACAATAAGAACTTCCTTTGAACTCCAGCATATTTAAACTCTCCTCTCCTCATGTCCTTCATATGTGGTTACTCGTTTACATGTATGTCTATCCCAGTAAGCAGTGTATCCCTTAAGTGTTTTCCAGCTACATCATGACAGCTCGTGAGATGCTTCCCAGATAACTTGTTCTGGCAATTGCTCAGTCTCCAAACTCAGAAATTATTTTTTTTAAATCCCAAGAGTGTTGGTGTTATTACTCTAATCGCCCTATTCTCACCAGAACAGCAATGTTCTTTAAGTGGAAGACAAAAATTGGAATTGGAGCTAGTATGCTTAGAATTCACTTCAGTCACAGCCTATCTGAACCACACACTATAGACAGCTTCATCCCCCACGTATTTCTAACCCAAATTCCTAGCTCTTGCTTGCGTCTTCTGTAACAAACAACTGGAGAAAAGAAACTCAGTGATCCCCGGTGCTAGAGGCTGACTTGAGACACAGCTCTGGACAGTGGGACACAAACAGAAGTCCACTCCCTTTTCTAGACACAGGAGCAAATATCTTGAATGGCAAAGAAGAGAAGAAGTGACCAAGGAGAGTGAAAAAGCTGAGAGCAATGGGTTTTAGGTCCTTGTCCTCTCAGTTATTAAAGTGAGAACAAAGAGGGAATAAGCTGGGGGAAATAAGAGTTGGTGATTGCAGAGTGGAGCACTTGAACTTGAGAGGATACAGGGGTTTCAGGTGACTGGCAGTGAGGTGTTACCGTGGAGGCAGGGGCGGAGGCACGGTGGAAGACAAGACCCCTGGAAGCAGAGGGTGGAGGAACTGAGGGTTTGGGAAGTGGGTGTGTTAATCTTCAAATAGTGTGGCTGGAGGAGTGAAACTGGTTCTGGAGATAAAACCTTGGAGGAATAAGGAAGAATAAACAGATTGGTAGGTGACTCTATGGAGAAGGCATGGTGGATAGTTTGACATGAAAATTAATGCTGGAGGGGTGGGAACTGGAATTTCAGAAGACAGTTTGGAAGGAGAAATGAATAAGATACCCACCCCATGTCCAAGCCTAGTGGGACAAGGACTGTGAGAGAGAACACGGGAGACCACTTGAAAGAGATAAAGAGGAGAGTCATTAGGGGCGGGGGGAATAACTTCACTGAAATTTCAGAATATTTATTAAGAATGCCTCATTTATAGGCAGAAATATATAGTATAAATAAGATTACATATTAATTATTAGTATACATTAATATGGGCTTCCTGGGTAACTCAGCTGGTAAAGAATCCTCCTGCAATGCAGGAGACCTTGGTTTGATTTAAGGTCAGGAAGTTCCCTTGGAGAAGGACTAGGTTACCCACTCCAGTATTCATGGGCTTCCCTGGTGGCTCTGATGGTAACAAATCCGCCTGCAATGCAGGAGACCTGGGTTCAATCCCTGGGTTAGGAAGATCCCCTGGAGGAGGGCATGGCAACCCACTCCAGTGTTCTTGACTGGAGAATCCCATGAACAGAGAGGAGCCTGGTGGGCGATAGTCCACAGGGTCTCAAAGAGTTGGACACAACTGAGTGACTAAGCACAGCACACACATTAATATACATATTATTAGTATACATTAATATACATATATCTATAAATACATATATCATAATTAGTAAATTGTCCAAGTCTTAAAGCAACCACATCAACTACAGAGCTCTGCTATAAACTTTCTGACCCTAAATGTCTATACCCACTAGCTCTTTCTATATTATATAATTCCTGGCATATTTTTGATATAAAGAAAAATATAAGAATGAAACAAATATCCCTTTATAAGCCATCCAGCTTTTGTTGCTGTTCAGTCACTAAATTGTGTCCAGCTTTTTGCGACCTCATGGACTGCAGCATGCTAGGCTCCCCTGTCCTTCCCTGTCTCCAGAGTTTGCTGATTCAGGAGTATTGAGTTAGTGATGCTCTCTAACCATCTCATCCTCTGCCACCCTCTTCTCCTTTTGCCTTCAGTCTTTCCCAGCTTTTGTAAATCCACCCAGTTTCTACCATGTATTATAGTCTCTCCATTCCTATGGTCTACCTACCCAAAGGAATATAACAGTCATTAAAGATGAATTTCCTGAAGAATATGGAACACTGAAAAGCATTTACTGTGTAATTCCAAGGAGGTAAATAGCCCACTTTAAATATCTGAAGAGGGACTTCCCTGGTGGTCCAGTGGTTAAGAATCTGCCTTGCCACACAAGCAGGTGTGTTTTTTTGCAGTGACGTTGTTTAGGAACTCTAAAGGTTCTTGCTGCGTTTTGGAAAGTGAAAGTCACTCAGTCGTGCCTGACTCTTTGCAACCCTATGGACTATACAGTCCATGGAATTCTCCAGGACAGAATACTGGAGTTGGTAGCCTTTCCCTTCTCCAGAGCATCTTCCCAACCCAGGGGTCGAACCCAGGTCTCCCGCCTTGCAGGAAGATTCTTTACCAGCTGAGCCACAAGGGAAACCCAAGCATACTGGAGCGGGTAGCCTATCCCTTCTCCAGCAGAGCTGCATTTTGGAGGACTGAACAAATGAGTAAACAGACTGATGACTGGGAGCCAATTTCTGATTTTTGGAGAAAGAAGTCAATATGGAATAGGGAAAGACTTACTTGAAATGAAAGGTGTCAGCATCTACACACATGTACACGAAGGACTGCTACCCCAGTAACAGTGAGAACAATGAGTGGTTTCTCCACTCCAAGGACTCAGGGCTCTGTAGAGTCTGTGGATCCAGCACACAGTAAGATAAACCCAGGATCCTACTGTGCCAGAAAACAAGGATTCATACTGAGGGAGAGACTTGGGGGAGAAGGGAAAGCTCTTCTAACGGCAGAGCGCCAACTGCTAAATATAAAAGGGATGATAAAGAAAGTCACCCTTTTGCCATCGTGGCAGTGATAATTGATTCCAAGAATATCCATGAATGCAAAGACTAGCAGGTGAAGGTTATGAGGAGGTAGTTGTTACACAGTCCCAAAGACGTCCCCACAGATTAGTTACTAACTTCGAAGGCAAATAGCAATTTCACAGCTGGAGAAATCTAGTAGTTACAGTGTGTCCAAGTGACTGAAGTCACCGTCATTCATGTAACAGGTACATTGTGTTTCCTGTCCTACCACGCTGGACCTATGCATCATTCATAACACTCACATGACAAATGTTTAACATGAATCTAATTATGAGGAGTCAAAGCCCCAGTTAGGAACATCCTACAAAATAACAAGCCTGGGCTCTTCAAAAAGGCGAGTTTTATGGAAGGCAAAGGCAGGCTGTGGAACGGATCCAGATTTAAAGCCTAAAGAACATGACAATCAAATGCAGGTTATGACACATCTTAAGATTCCATCCAGAAATAGGGGGGGATGTTATACATATATATCTGCGTGTGTGTATATATAGGGGTAACTGTGGAATTTGAACTCTTTATTAGTGTTGTAGCAATGTATGATAGTCTTATTATGTTTGGTAATTCTTTGACATTCCTCACCTCAGGTGGGGTCCATATCCCCTCCCCTTGATCCTGGCAGGCTTTTGTGACTATTTCTACAGACTGGCTGACAGCGTTACTTGCACGGTCAGATCAGCAAAGGCCATAGTGCGTCTGCTGGTTTTTCTCAGCAGACTCGGCCCCTTGTCCTGTCCAGCTACTGTGATGCGGTCATGCTGGAGGCCATGCCGATTTGTAGAGACAGGCCAAGGCTCCCTGGTTCTCAGTTCAGCTATTAGATAAATAGGTTTGCTTGTAATCACATTACTCAAAAAGTATAAATGAGATTTCTATTTTTCTTCTTTCTGAGTGTTTAGAATGAACTAAAATGCTCTAAAACACTTTAATTTCAAAAAATTAAAAATTTACAATAATGCCCTTAGGTATCTGTGATGTATCTTTATTGTGACATATATATATGATATGATCTAGTTACCTTTAAAAGGAGGGCATTATGTGAAACATTTCATACAGAATTCTTTGCCTCTGTCCACTTTCCTCAGGATATTCTGCATACCTAGTAATGTCAGTAACTGAATCTACCTATTCCATTTGATGCTGTATCATATTCCACCGAATGGATAAGCCACAGATTGTTTTTTCAGATCCAGCTGATGAATGCAGCGTGTGCTGCTACCAATGATGCTAACGGTGAACACCCTTCTATGTACATCCATGACACAGGTTTATATGCTGTGAGATAAAGCGGTTAAGATTCAGCTGTAAGGGATTGTCATTCAGTAATTTTGCTGTCCCAGTTTCACTGCTTTGGTAAAATGGGTAATGGTCACTGTAAAATAATTTTTCAAAAAAGGTAAAGAAAATCCATCCCAACCTCTGCTGGAGTAAACCAGGTAGCATATTAATCAGTACCTCTCCACCTGTCATCTCCGTGCCCATGATCACACGGTTGGGTACACCTCCGTGCACGTGATCGCATCATTAGGTATATACATCCTTTAATGACCTGGACTACACCAGGAACTCTCACCTCGTTTTCTCATGAACGTCTCTTTTCCTATCATCACAACCTGTAACATATTTTCCATGGCTGTGTATTATTAGAATATATTTATGTAAGTATTCCCCCCCCACCCCTTTTTAAATCAGTATAAGCATCTTTATGTACAATTTTCCTTGCGTGCTCAGTCGCATCCGACTTTGACCCCATCTCCTCTGTCCCTGGGATTTCCCAGGCAAGAATACTGGAGTGGGTTGCCATTTCCTTCTCCAGGGGATCTTCCTGATTCAGGGATTGATCCTGCATCTCCTGTGTCAGCAGGTGGATTCTTGACCACTGGGCCACCAGGGAAGCCCCTTGAACGAGTAAGACAATCTTCCTTTGTGTCAGCAAAACCCCGACTGCTAGGACTTGCCAGGTCAGAGTATTTTGATATATATTAACCAGTGAATGTTCACTAAGACGTTCAATCCTTGAACACAGAATGCTGTGTACATGAAATCTCAAAATCCAAAAGCGTTCTTGTCTACCCCCGACCCTCCCCCCTCAACCATTTTTAGGGAAGGAACTGGGTGGAATTTGACAAACAATATCCTTGGTTTCTGCCAAACCCACTGCCTGAAGTGTGGACGAAGGGTCATGCATAGAAAAGACACTGTGACCAGGACCTGAATGGAAACAGTACAAAGAAATCAATTATTAACAATTCAAGTTTACTAAGAAACTTTTTGTCACTAGTAACTACTTTTAACACTTTCAGTTACAGTAACACCCTACTGTAACAAGTTAGGGTACAAAATTTCCAATCATATAAACTGTAATATGTTATTAGACTAATAAGTCTTTTTCGGTGTATAAAATACAAGCTAATGATACTCAATATTACTGCTCACAATGGGTAATTCCATACATATGACTGAAGCTGGATGGAGGCTGGTGGCCATTCACAAGCCTTGTCCAAATCTATAGTGTTGTGGGTGGCAGTATTAATGTGATTCTGTCAATGAATGTTTCCTGAAATTAATTTTATTAAGGCGACTTTGCAGGATTCCTCTTGAGTATGTTGTTACAAATTTAGGGAACGGACTAGAATTTTCAAGTATCTGTCCTGATTAGAGGGTTTTTCTCCACTTGGTTCAGTAATTGCCGGGGACCTATTAGAAGCCACACACAGTTCTACACGGTAGACGGAGTGGCGACGAACAGCCCACCCTGTGTGCAGGGCACCCTGCAGGTGGCATTGACTGTCTGCACTATACTTCTGTTAGTTCAAGTCCCGCCCATAAAACCTTCATGTGTAAGCCTTCTCTCCTGGGAAAAGGGCAACGATTCTTCTCGTGTCACATCTTGAGAGGGCACTCAGGGTTCTGGTGTAACTACTGACCATATTTATAGAATATATTCTCTACAAAGAGGTCACCTCCCAGCTGAAACTTGCAAACACTACCTTTTCTACAACTTCTTTCCCATGAAGATGGCTCGGAGCTTCCGAGGCCCACAGGAACCTCCCGTGACCCCTGGGACAGGACTTTTCCAACAGAGATGAAGAGGTGGGTTCTCACTGAGGCCGGTTCCACACCCCCCACCCCTATAGATTCCCTCCTGCGTGGACCCTCTGGTGGTAAACAAGATGTGACCTCTGGCTGAAGCCCTTACAACATATGTCACATATGTAGGGCCTCTCCCCCGTGTGGACCCTCTGGTGGGTGTGGAAGTGCGAGGCCTGGCTGAAGCCCTTGCCACACTGCTGGCATGTGTAGGGTTTCTCTCCCGTGTGCACCCGCTGATGGGCGCTGAGCCCCGCGCTCCAGCTGAACTCCTTCCCGCACTCCTCGCACTTGAAGGGCTTCTCGCCCGTGTGGATTATCTGATGGACTTGAAGGTTCGACCTCTGGCTGAAGGCCTTGCCGCAGGTACCGCACTTAAAGGGCTTCTCCCCGGTGTGGACTCTCTGATGCGCCTGCAGGTGTGAGGCCTGGCTGAACCGCTTCTGACACGCGGCGCACTTGAACGGCTTCTCCCCGGTGTGGACGCTCTGGTGGGCCTGGAGATTGGAGGCCTGGCTGAAGCCCTTGCCGCACTCCTCGCACTTGTAGGGCTTCTCGCCCGTGTGCACGCGCTGGTGGTTGTGGAGGTTCAGGCTCCAGTTGAAGCGCTTGCCGCACACCTCGCACTTGTAGGGCTTCTCCCCGGTGTGCACGCGCTGGTGGGCCTGGAAGTAGGAGCTCTGGCTGAAGCCCTTCCCGCACTCGCTGCAGCGGAAGGGCTTCTCGCCCGTGTGCACCCGCTGGTGGCTCTGGAAGCTGGAGGCGGAGCTGAAGCCCTTGCCGCACTCCTGGCACTTGTAGGGCTTCTCGCCCGTGTGCACGCGCCGGTGACTGTGCAGGTTGAAGCTCAGGCTGAAGCGCTTGCCACACTCCTCGCACTTGTAGGGCTTCTCCTCCGTGTGCACCCGCTGGTGCGTGTGAAGGTTGGAGCTGCAGCTGAAGCGCTTCCCGCAGTCCGCGCACCTGTAGGGCTTCTCGCCGGTGTGGATCCGCTCGTGCGCCTGCAGGTGGGACCTCTGCGTGAAGCCCTTGCCGCACGCCTCGCACTTGTAGGGCTTCTCGCCGGTGTGGACCCTGCAGTGGATGTTGAGGTCGGTGCTCCGGCTGAAGCCCTTGCCGCAGCTCTCGCAGCGGTAGGGCTTCTCCCCGGTGTGGATGGGCAGGTGGGCGTACAGGTGCGAGGTCTGGTTGAAGCTCTTCCCGCACTCGTGGCACGAGTAGGGCTTCTCCCCGGTGTGGACGCGCTGGTGGGTCTGCAGGTTGGAGCTCTGGCTGAAGCCCTTCCCGCACTCACGGCACCAGTAGCGCTTCGTCCCAGGGAGGGCGCCTGGCGGAGTGGGGCGCGCTGAGCTGTAAGCTGGGTCCTTCTTGGGCGTCCTGTGGGTCGGGGACTTCCCGCCCAAGTGTAGCCGCTGATGAAGCTCCAGGCTGGTGCGGTCACCAAGTCCTCTCTCACCCTCATTGCACAGGTAGGCTTTCGGTCCAGCCTCAACGATGCTTCGCTGGGCTAGTGGTGATGCCTTGAGGAGGTCTTTGCCACACTCTCTTGTGCCCTGAGCCTTCTCTTTTTGGGGCACTGTGTGGTCATCGTGGTGGGGGGAGATACGTGGGAAAAAGTCAACACATGGAGCAAACATACAGATCTTGTTCTTCATGGAAGTCAGCTGAAAACCCCTCTGGTAATTCTGTGTCTCGCTCAGACAGAGTTTACTCCAGGAATTCGGAGCTCTCCCAGCTGGAAATTCTTGATTTTCAATAATATCAGAATGATCCTCTATAAGAGTCACGAAACAGTTGCCTTCCATGGAAGCCTGAGCGGACACTCCTGCAGGGGAATTATGTTGTTTGGGGGACTGAGAACTCTTCTCTTGAGTATTTATCACAGAGTCTTGGCTTTTGGTTGATTTGCTCACAACATGTCTCCTGATTGGCCAGCATGAAAGCTCTACCCGTGAAAGGCAGCTCACTCCTGTGTCCTGAACAGTTGCCATCTCGTGATTCCTGCCTCCTGAAAGGGAAAGAATAAGGAATTAAGGAAGGAGAGCATGGCATCACCAAGATGGTGGGCCAGGCAGCACCAAGCCGTTGCTCCCGCCGTGGAAACATTCAGTAAGCGACTAGGGAAAATGCCTTCATCAGAGTTCCGAAAAACAAAGGTCTACAGAAACCAAGAGAACATCAATGAAGAAAAAGCCACATTTAAAAAAGTATGGCAGGGGAGTAGAAAAAAATTAAATAATTAAAAAAAAAAATGCTATTTGGGATTGGTTGAGAGTGAGATGTGCCCATATCCTTGGTGGATGCAGACAAGGAAGAGACGGAGGGTCTGGACTGAAAAACAGCCGCTAGAAGCCAAGACAGACACAGGAGTGTGACGCCAACACACGTGATTTACCCAAAAGAATGAGAAGAGACAAAGATGCATAAAACAGAGGAGAACCGCCCCCAACAAGTGATTGTTAATATACCTGTTTCAGTAACCATATTGTGTGGACGCAGACTCCCCTAAAATCTCTACCCGCATTCAAGCAGAAGGAAGCAAGAGGCATACAGATTGGGAAGGAAAGCAAAGAATATATTTGCAAAGGTTATGAATCTACATAAAGAAAAGTCTTTAGGAATATACAAAAATGAGTTTAGAATAGGTGAATAGAGGAACGTCGCAAGCTACAAGATGGTACGAAAATCTGGGGCACTCTTTCTGCTCCCTTCTGAGGTCTGTGTCAGAAGTCTTCTGTTTTCACTTTAATAAAACTTGCTGCACAAGAAAATAAAATTATACAAAAATATATTCAGATGTAATAGAAGTAATTGGAAAGTGGAATTAACTCCATTTATATAGCATCAAAAAAAACACTTCTGAAAAAGCGGACATACAATTCCTATACACTATATGCTATGAAGGTGAGTGGTGATTTATAACAGATGTTTCATTGTCTTCCATGGTTCCTGGCTCACGGCTCCTAAGGGGAAAGAAAATGGGAGTGTTTTTTGTTCTAATATTTTGGTCTCTGTTCCTAAAATGGCTTCAGAGCCCTAAGGGTGAAATGGGTGTCTTATTATTCATAACAAGCCCGGGATGCTTCATGAATTGATGAATAAGTCCATTTAGATCTTCACATGTACTCCATTGAATTCTGTCTCGTATCAGATCAGTAGCAGCAACAAGATCCCCAAGCAGAACTTCTGAGGGTGTTCTGGGTCAAGAAGAAACACAGGCACGGCGTCGGGAAAACCATTCTGAGTTCACTATCTTTCTCGCCATTTCTGGGGACTGGTGGTACATGTTGCAAGTGTTCCTGAAATTGTGTTGTGTGTCCTGGCATGAAATGTTATAAACATTGTCTGTCATCAAAACTGAGGCTCAGACTGAAAGGACTGCACCCGAGTCTCAGGGAAGCGCCCTTGCTGACTTTTACACGAAGGCAGCAGCAGCATCTGTTCAGTGTGGTGTGTGTGGACAAAGTGCACTCTGCTTTTGTAGAGAGCAACCCCTCAATGCCAGACTTCTGCCACCCTGACATCCTTGTCACCTGGCAACAGCCAGCTCCTGAATCAGACTGAGATGCTCGAACAATGGCTGTAAATTCAAGGGATAGTCAGGGCTCCAGGAAAAACCCCAGGTGGCTGCTTGATCTCTCTAGCTCCCTGGAAAACCCCGTTGTTGGTGTCTGCATTCCTTCACTCACCACAGTGCGTTTAAGAAAAACCTGTAAGTCAAAACTCTCTGTACAGCCTGGTGACTACGGTTATAATACTGTACTGCATATGTGAAAGTCGCTGAGAGGAGACCTTAAGACAGGAGACCTTAAAAGTTTTCATCACAAGAAAAAAAAATTCCACGTGGTGATGGATGTTAACTAGACTCAATCATTTTGTCACGTATACAAATGTTGACTAATTACGTTGTGCACCTGAAATTAATGTTAATTACCTCAATTTAAAAAAATTTAAAAGAAAAAGTAAAACCGTCTTTGTCCCTAGAGGCCTCAGACCTGCTCTTTGTGGATCCTCTGACTACTCGGCAGCAGCGGGGATTCATTCAAGGGCCCCTCACTGTGGGTCACTAGGCAGGATGTCTTCCAGGTGGTAAAGTCTTTCCCGGCCACAAGACCAGAGCCCTCATGGCGGCAAAGAAACTGTTAGAGACTGAGTTTCCTGCTTGGGGTGCACCTTCCAGTCTCTAATGATCAAGGCACCCACATCAACCAGGAAAATCACATGAAAACCCTACGAACTTCTTGGAAGGATTGCTGCCCTGTTGACCTCAATCATCAGGCAACGTTGAAAGAATTAATGGGAAAAACAAATTCAAGCAGAATTGTGTTAATTATGGGACAACAGAGGCTGGGGAGAATGCTCTGATGTTTTTTGTTTTTCCAGATTTAGAGAGACCTTTTTCTCTTAGGTTACCTATGACTTAACAGCAATCTGGTAAAATATACTTTTGTTAGCAAAGATGAGACATCTTAAAAAAATTTACTTATTTCTTTGGTTTCACCAGGTCTTCTTTGCAGCATGTGGGATCTAGTTCCCTGATCAGGGATTGAACTCGGGCCCTCTGCATGGACAGCAGAGTCTTAGCCATTGGACATCGAGCCCCGAGACATCTATTTTTTATCCTTAACTGATCCTTCCAGAATTCAGGAAGTCTCAGTGACTATCCTTATTTTCCAGACAGTATATCTGTTCACATAAATTCAGTAAGAATCTGTTCTCCTGGTGACAGGACACAAACTGAAACACCATCATTTACCCAGGCTTGACTGGAATATCGTATTTGAGAGACGGGTGTAGATTTGGACGTGCCCACACAGCTTCAAGGAACTGCTTGGAGCAACTGAGCTGGTACCTGGCTTTCAGGCCTCCAGGAAAGCAATCTTAGAAAAGATTTAATGTGATCAGTCACCTTTCCTGCTGTGCTTATATAAACAATCAGGCCAAGTTTAACACAAACAAATGAGCTTTACTGCCATCATCTTTGGTTAAAGAAAAAAGGGTGGGGGAGTAATTATAAAGAAAAAAAAATGGTTTTACCTTTGTGGCTGTTAGATTCTACTCCTGCTAATTGTCTTGGAGCTTTTTTTCACATATCTGTAAACTGGCCTGGATCCTGAATTTTTCTAGTTTCCTCAAATATCTAACTCTGATTCAAATTAACACTTCCAATTTTCTCCCACCTTCTGATTTGGAATCAGGAAGAAGAAAAGCAGCCCTCATGCCCCTACAGAAAGGGCCTCACCAAGTGTGCTTATCCACTGCCGCTTCGGGGAAACTAGAGGGTATGCTGGGGACCTCCCGACCACAGTGACACAGGCGAGAGGCAGCTGACACCAGGGTAGACAACTGCCTCAGCCCAAGGTGCCGGATCCAGGCTTTAACTAAGTGTGAATCCTGTTCTTTACTCCGGCGTTGACCTGGGGAGATTATACCCTCACTTGCATCCCCCAGGCCACAGCTAAGGGGGTAATGCCTGGAATTTAGAATAGATTTTGTCCTAGCCTTATATAAAAGTTAACAGACCCCTGGTTTGAATGATAACAGATAATGGTTCTTACAAATGAATCCACTAACGGGCCGTCTTCACAGAAGTGGTTTGTGCCCTGACAAGGTTCCTCTTTCTCTGGGGTGATTATGCTTCTCCTCGGGCCTGTGGATGCCTCATTGGTGGCACACAGCTGGGTAATGCCGGTCAGTTACATAACCATGCCCCCTACCTGCTCTAGAAAGGGCCTACCAGGAGGCTTTTCCTGATTCAGGATCCGCTTCCTTGGGCAGGGCTCTACTTCCCTGATTAAGAGTAGATGTAAGTGAGGCTGTGATTAGAAACCTTAATTCTTGACGAGACTGCAGATTCTGTCGCTATGACACTAGCTGCCTAGAGAAATATGTGGCCCTTCTGGTCGAGGCTGCTGCCAATAGGATTGTTGTTTAGTTGCTTAATCGTGTCCGACTCTTTGCGACCCCATGGACTGTAGCCCGCTAGGCTCCTCTGTCCATGGGATTTCCCAGGCAAGAATACTGGAGTGGGGTGCCATTCCTCTTCCAGGGGATCTTCCCAACCCAAGAATTGAACCCGCATCTCCTGCTTAGCAGGCAGATTCTTTACCACTGAGCCACTTGAGAAGCCTGCCTAACAGGATGGCCCTTGATTATCTTCCAGCTGAGTGAGGTGGTATCTGTGCTGTGGCCAGCACCACTTGCTGCACCTGGGTTAACACTTTCAGAGAAGCTGAAATGCAGGTACAGAAGATCACTAAGAAGGCCACCTGGCTTAAGATGACTCCATGCTATACACAGAAAATCCTAAAGATGCTACCAGAAAACTACTCGAGTTCATTAATGAATTCGGCAAAGCTGCAGGAGACAAAATTAATACAACAAATCTCTTGCATTCCTACTACACTAACAACAAAAGATCGGAAAGAGAAATAAGGGGAAAATCCCATTTACCACTGCATCAAAAAAAAGTACCTAGGAATAAAAAACTTGAGGAAAAAGATCTGTACTCTGAAAACTGTAAGACACTGATGAAAGAAATCAAACAGAAGACATGATGATGGAAATTCTCTGGTGGAGTTTTAAAAAAAAAATGGGTGTTAAAACTGAACTCATTTTTATCATGTATACCCTCAGGTTGGTGCTTTTGTATATGATTATCTTAATCACATTCACACTTTTAGAATTACCTGATTTTCTGTATGAGATTCTTCCACTTCTGCAGTAGATGCTGCACTTGCCAGGAGATGGCAAACAGGCAGCTTAGGGGTCCGTGGAAATGCTAACAGGGACTACAGTTTTCAGAGTACAGATCTTTTTCCTCCTTAATCATCACCCACGGGAATGAACCTGGGCCCTTGGCAGTGAAAGCACACAGGCCTCACTACTGGTCCACAGGGAATTCACAAGGAGCTTCTTATAATACTAAAGACAAATTAAGAGTAATACCAAATTATGCAAATTAAACTTAGAATGGCATAAGGTTCATTTCTGTAATTTCTTCTCTGTTCCTACACAGAGCCTCCTCGTCGACCCCAGCTGCAAAATCTGTGACGTCTATAAATGTCACGTTTGAAATGTAGAAAATGTCACTGAGGCCATGTGACTGTTTAAGTAAGTACCGGAGAGGGGCAGAGAAGGTGAGGTGACTGCCTGCCTGACTGGGAATATGGACTCCACACAGAAAAAACTGCTAAAACCAATAAGTGAATTCAGCAAAGCAGCAGGGTATAATGTTAACATACAAAGATTAGGTTGCATTTCTAGCCACTGTAGAAAACAGTAGGGGGGTTTCTCAGAAAACTGAAAATGGAATTACCATATGCGCCAGCAATCCCACTCCTGGGCATATATTCAGCCAAAACGAAAATTCAAAAGATACAGGCACCCCTATATTCAGAGCAGCACTATTCACAATAGTCCAGACATGGAAGCAACCTAAACAGCCATCGACAGATGAACGGAGGAAGGAGATGTGGGGTGTACACAGGTACATAGAATAGACGACTGCTCAGCCGTAAAAAGAATGAAGTAATGCCGCTTGCAGCAACATGGCTGCAACTAGATTATCATACTCAGTGAAGTAAGAGAAAGACATACTACACGGTGTCATTTATATGTGAAATCTGAAATCTGACACACACACACTTATCTATGAAACAGAAACATGGACAGAGAACAGACGACTGGCGGCTGTGAAGGGACATGGGGGGACGGAGGGATGAACTGAGAGTCCAGGGTTAGGAGATAAAGCTTTTATATACAGAATGGATAAACAAGGTCCTACTATATAGCACAGGGAACTGTATTAATATCCTGTGATAAACCAAAATGGAAAAGAATTATGTAGAAAAGAATGTGTATGTATATCTCAATCACTTTGTTTACAACAGAAAATACAACATTGTGACTCAACTATACTGCAATTAAAAAAACCCCAAATTAGTTGCATTTCTATCCTCAATGAACAATTGAAAACAAAGAAAAAAATTCCATTTATAATAGCGTCAAAAAGAATAAAATACTTAGGAATGAACCAAGGAGGTGAAGGGCTTGTCCACTGAAAGCTACAAAACACTGGTCCACATATGGGGAGATTTAATACTGCTTCGCCAGTGCTACCCAGAGGGATCCACAGATTCAACGCTATGCTTGTCAAAATCCCAACACAGAAATAGGAAAATTCATCCGAAAACTCATACAGAATCCAGGGACTCTGCTGGTGGTCCAGTGGTTAAGACCCTCTGCTTCCACTGCAGGGAGCTCGGGTTCCATCCCTGGTCAGGAAACTAAGACCCCACATGCTGCACAGCGCAGCCAAAAAAACAAACAAACATGAATTAAGAGTAAAAGGAGCGGCCAGGGAAGGACGTGGGTGAGACACCTTCTGAGCAGAGGATGAGGGGTCGGAGGTCTGCGGGCTAGCAGCCTTCCGGCCAGAGGAAAAAGAGGAAACGATCCTCGTGTACAAACATAAACCTCGGATGTGAGAACAGAGGACATGGGAGGGGATTCGACAGGACGGAAGTGCAGGACGGCACGGCAGGGCAAGCGGGCCCTTAAACACAGCGGCCTTTATTCCTAGTGGAGTGGGCGCCGGGGGCGGCGCGGGAGGACCGGAGCGCCAGACTGTGCGGTGACTGAGCTCTTCAAAGGGCCACTCTGGCTGCTGCGTGGAGAAGACACAGATGCTCCAGACAGACGCCGGGGAATGGCCCGGCCGTGCGGTTCTCACCTGAACACCCTCCTCTCTGGGGCTGGATCTCTGTCATCCAGAACTTCTCCTCTCTCTCCAACTCTGATATCATGTCTGGCTTGGAGGACTGGTGCCCTGAGAAAAAAAGCGGGGGGGAAGTACTGAACAATTCTGGTTCCAATCCCATGATGAACATTCTTCATCAGACCCACTGTGAAAAATACATCTAGTGTCCTTAGTGACTACCCCACATAAACTGCTGAAATAGAAGCCAGAATGACCTGGCTCTCGTGGTGGCCATCACATCCTCTGTCGGCTCCCACACTCCTTACTGTGAGCGCTGCAGTTGCTGATACAACGTGCACCGTTCTGGCCGCGGGGCTCTGATGTTGCTACTTTATTCTACATTATGGAAAGAATGCTCAAGCCATTTACTAATTTCATGATGCACCAATGGGTCAGGACCCACAGGTTTACAAAAAATATAATAGGAAAGGGTTTTGTGTGGTTTTTCTTTTTTGGCTACAAGGCATGTAGGATCTTAGCTCCCCAACCAGGGATCGAACCCGCACCCCCTGCATTGGAAGGCAAATTCTTAACCACTGGACCACCTGGGGAAGTTTCAAGGCGAGGGTTAAATTTGGGATTTAAAAAAAGCAAGCTATAATATGAAATAAGGAGCCAGGTACAGTCAAGCTCGACTGTTCACACAATTCATTTACAAAAGACTAATGTTTACCTTGGAACAAAGACTAGGAACATTTTGTCTCTGTGTTTTCCAAAGGGACTGGAAAACTGGTCTCTGAGGAGTCCCAAAGTCTTGAAGTAGCGGGCAGAGGGCCAGGGACGCTACTAAACATCCTAAAATGCTCAGGACAGTCTCCACGACAGATCACCTGGCCCCAAAAGTCAGTAGTGCCGACGTAGGGAACCCTACGGGGGTGATGCCAAGCCACAGGGCGCCATCCTCACCCACGGACAGCAGGTTCCGGAAGTTCTCCAGCATCACATCTCGGTACAGCTTCCTCTGGGCCAAGTCCAGCAGCCCCAGCTCCTCCTCAGTGAAGGTCACAGCCACATCCTTGAAGGTCAATGCCTCCTAGGACACCAAACACACGTAGCCTCAGTCCTACAACCAACTGCCTTTGAGGGAAGAGCAGCACGGAGATGGTGGAGGAGACACGTGGGAAGCTGTTCCAGATTCTAAGTGACCTGAACCTCCTTTTAGGAGATGGTTTCCTCTTCCCCTTCCACAGTCACACCAGAGACGCAGGGGGTGGGAGGGGGATGGTGGAGGAAGGAATGAAAAGGAAAAATTCTAAAACCTTCCGGGCACGCAACACTGCACCCTTTGTATGGTCGTGTCTCTAGAATTGTCGTCCTTCAATCATGGTATACATGCATTTTACAATTTGAAAGTGCCACGTTTTTAAGAAATGTTGAGTTCATTGGCTCCCAATAGTATTTAACAGTGCCCATCTCCTCCTCTGAGTGGGCAGTACAGTAATTTTGTCAATGCCTGCCCATCTAACCAGCCTTCAGTACCTCGAGTGGAGGCAGGTATATAGTTCATTCTGTCTCAGGAGCGTGCCCTATCTAACAGTGCAGCAGCGTTCAGTGCCAAGGTGAAGAACACAGGTTTTAGAGACTGAATGCTTCAGTTCACACTCTCTGACTCCACTTCTAACTTTACAGTCTTGGACAAGTCACCTAACTTTTCAATCCCTCAATCTCCTCATCTGCACAAAAGAACATCATCAGGGACTTCCCCGGTGGTCCAGTGGCTAAGTCAGAACTCCCAATAGAGGGGGCTCAGGTTCAATCCCTGGTCAGGGAACTAGATTCCACATGCTGCAACTAAGATCCAATGCTGTCAAATAAATAATTACTTTTTTTTAAAATAAAAAGGCGACTCACCATAGGGTACTTGAAGGGATTAAATGAGAATGTGCAAAAGATTTAGGATAGTACCTGACACGTGTCATTAAATAAATATTCAACAAATGTCAGCCACCACTATTCCTATTATCATTATTTGTGTCTGCCTGGTACTTCGCACAAGTGAAAAATACATTTAATCATTCCAAATAAATGATACAAAAATTTAAGGATTTAAACCTATTGAAGATGCTGCAAAAACAAACAATCATATTTTCATATAGACCTCAGCCAACCTGTCTGGTTATTTCCTTAGGTTAAGTTCCAAGAAGTGGCAACTGCCTATCAAAAAATATGCGCCTCTAGGGACAAAGGTCCATCTAGTCAAGGCTATGGTTTTTCCAGTGGTCATGTATGGATGTGAAAGTTGGACTGTGAAGAAAGCTGAGTGCCGAAGAATTGATCCTTTTGAACTGTGGTGTTGGAGAAGAATCTTGAGAGTCCCTTGGACTGCAAGGACATCCAACCAGTCCATTCTAAAGGAGATCAGTCCTGGGTGTTCTTTGGAAGGACTGATGCTAAAGCTGAAACTCCAATACTTTGGCCACCTCATGAGAAGAGTTGACTCATTGGAAAAGACCCTGATGCTGGGAGGGATTGGGGGCAGGAGGAGAAGGGGACGACAGAGGATGAGATGGCTGGATGGCATCACTGACTTGATGCACCTGAGTTTGGGTGAACTCCGGGAGTTGGTGATGGACAGGGAGGCCTGGCGTGCTGCGATTCATGGGGTTGCAAAGAGTCGGACACGACTGAGCGACTGAACTGAACTGAGGGACTTCCCTGGTGGTCCAGTGGTTAAGAATCACCTGCCAAATGCAATACTCTAAAGCAATTATCCTTACAGTTAAAAAAAAAGAATCCACCTGCCAAGGTAGGGGAAAGTAGTTCCATCCCTGGTCCGAGAAGATCCCACATGCTTCTGGGCACTAAGCCCGTGCACCACAACCACTGAGCCCACGTGCCTAGAGCCCCTGCGCTGCAACGAGAGATGTCACCGCAGCGAGAAGCCCGTGCACCAAAACTAGAGAGTAGCCCCCGCTCTCCGCAGCCAGAGAAAGCCCGAACACAGCAAAGACCCCAGCATAGCAAAGGCCAGTAAATAAAGTAACGTACCACAGGGCCGCAAAGAGTCAGACATGACTGAGTGATTGAGCACAGCACAAAATAAAACATTTTTTAAAAAAGAAAGCATCTGCCTGCCAATGCAGGGGACCCAGTTTCGATTCTTGTTCCAGGAAGATTCCACATGCTGCGGGGAAACTAAGCCCTTGCACCATAACTACTAAGCCCGAGCTCCAGAGGCCATGCTCCACAAGAGAAGGCACAGCAATGAGAAGCCCGTTCACCGCCTGCAGGCAGCAACAAAAAAGACTCAGCAGAGCCACAGATAAACAAATGAGTCTATTTCCCTAAAGGCTTCGCTCATCTCTGCCCTTGTTTTGACTGGAGTCCTGAGCACTGATGTATTAAACAACTAGTTGGCACATCTGGCAAAGAAGAGGCAGGCACTTAGAAAAGGCAGGACGTGAGGGGAGTGTTATTTTTGGAGTTCTCCAGCCACTGGCCCTGCCAGGCGTCTACACGACTCGGCCTCAGGGCCCAGAATAGAGCAGTCTCTTCTCCTGGCTCTCTCCATTTACCCTCATCCAACTCCTGAAAAGATCTAGCCCAGGCAATGGAAACTCTAGTGTCAGCTGGGGACTGAGCAGATTTTAACAGGAAACTGAAAGCTCACAAATCTGTTAAAATGCAGCTGTATTTTAACTGTGTCTTAATACAGCTAACTGTATTTTAGCTGTAATGCAGATACAGGGCATCTATGGTCAAGAACCCGCCTGCCAATGCAGGAGACTCGGGTTCAATCCCTGGGTCGGGAAGATCTCCTGGAGAAGAAAATGGCAACCCACGCCAGTATTCTTGCCTGGAAAAATTCACGGACAGAGGAGCCTGGGGGGCTATAGTCCATGGGGTCGCAAAGAGTCGGACATGACTAAGCACACACACATATCCTTACACAGTTGCTCCATAGAGTAAATGTCTGGTAAGTCCCTGATGCTACTAGACTCTCCAAACTCAAGTGTGTCCCTCTAAAATATATTCACACGGCAATGAATAAAACAGACACTTAACTATAATAGATACGCATGTAACTCAGAATTACAGAATCTAGTCCTTCTTGGAACTTCCTTGGTGGTTCAGTGGCTAAGACTCCACGCTCCCAATGCAGGGGGCCGGGGTTTGATCCCTGGTCAGGGAATTAGATCCCACATGCTGCGACTAAGACCCAGCACAGCCAAATAAATAAATAAATTACTCAAAGGAAAAAAAAAAAACATACCTCTAGTTCTTTTTGTCTGAAAACAAAACTATTTTCTCTGAATTCAATATCAGTTGGATTCTGTTACACTAAACCATATTTTAGACAATTTAGACACAAAACTTGAGGGTCCCCATGAGAAAAATGAGCTCTGAAAATTTTAGAAAGAAAACGGCAGAGCACTCAGAATTCCTGTTTGGGAAGAAAGGTTATATGAAGGAAAACTGTCACTGCAAACATTTTGAAATGGTAAAATTCATTGTTTTTTAGTTGCTAAGTCATGTCCAGCTCTTTGCAACCCCATGGACTGTTGCCCACCAGGCTCCTCTGTCCACGAGATTCTCCAGGCAAGAATACTGGGGTGGGTTGCCGTTTCCTTCTCCAGGGGATCTTCCCGACCCAAGAATCAGACCCAAGTCTCCTGCCTTACATGTGGGTTCTTTATCACTGAGTCACCAGGGAAGCCCTTTGAAATTCATTAACCACATAAATATGGACAACAGGGAAAAATATTAGGTAAATTATGGAAAGTGATATGACCATTTAAGTTGCAGGTGCTATACAATCAAATTTTAAAAATCCAAAACAGTACTGAAACTATAATCACAAATCTATACACGTAAATACAAATGAAAAGGAATGTGGGAAGATGAAAACTGATTTGTAAACATGTTTATAATGTGGGAGTTATTTTTTAACAATATTAATTTTGGAGACATCTCTAGTGGTCCAGTGGTTAAGAATCTACCTTGCAATGCAAGGGACTCCAGTTTGATCCCTGGTGGGGGAACAAATCCCACATGTCGTGGTGCAATTAGTTAGGCCCATGGGTCACAAGTACTGAAGCCCGGGAGCCATGACTAGAGACTGTCCTGCAATAAAATATCCCACGTGATGCAACTAAGACCTGATGCAGCCAAATAAGTATTTTTTTTTTTAAATATTTTCACACCATTATTTGGAAATAAAAAGCAAGGGCCCGTCACACAGTTCCTCAGGTGCCTTTGGTTCCCTCTTACCTTTCCTGAGCAGGAGAAAAACATGTCCAGTCTTTGTGAAATGAGATGTCATTTTAAGAAACAGAAAGGCATATCCGACTCACCTGGAGTTTGGTCATTTTTTTCTCCCTCTTCCTTTTGGGGAAAGGCCGAGTTCTGGGAAGGCAAAACTGGGGAAGGGAAAGAAAGCCACGGTGAGACAGCTGCCGGGATGGCTGGAGCACATGGGGCTAAATGTACGGGAAGAGGGTCCCCTTTCTCTCGGCAATCGCAGTGACGACATAACCCCGTGAGAATGGAGCTCGATTCCAGCTCCCTGGGCCCCCCTTGGCCAGCTGCCTGAGTTCATGAACAATCCGGAAACAGCCCTACCCTAAGTGTTTCTTATAAGCTCCCAGGGTATTCCTGAGGCTGGCTATCAGAGGAAATGAGATGCAGACAGGCAGCACCAACAACTTAATGGGGCCAAAATGTCTGGGATCCAATTCCGGCCTTTCTGCTTGTTTTCTACTTGTCACATAAACCTTGAGCGGGCTGTTAATCTCTCTGACCTCAGTCCAGTCTACTTGTAAATAAATGGGCACAACAGTGCCCTAACTCCCTGTTGCCTGCAGCTTCCGACAAGGAGGTCCTCTTAAGATTCATAAAACTTCCTTTGTGAATCTGCTTCACAGAAGACGGATCTTAGGAAACACTGACTTCACAGATGATGGCTCCTGAGTTCCCTCACTTTCAGAAAAAAAGTCTAATTCGGACAAGTGGTCTCACAGGTGATTTGTGCTGTTGTTAATGAAGGTTAAATGGTCCAGGAATTTGCCTCCTTAATAAGCTTAACTACTTGCATGTGCTGTTAAGCTGGAGGCACTCAACTAAGTTTCTTCTAGAATATGCATGAAGGTAAACAATGACTAATAAAAACCTAAGACTAAGAAATCATGCTTCATTTAAATTAATGACACAGAGTTGTTACACAATACTAGGCATTTTTAAAAATTAAGGCCCGGCTAGGCTGCAGGCACCGTGCTAAGCTGTGAGCAGGATCACTTTGAAATGAAGCAGGACCCTGTGGTCCCTCCCCCGTATAGTCTCAGCCTGCCTTTTGTCTGTGGACAAACTTTAGCCAAAGAAGAAATTTAATCAGAGAAGTGAGAACATGCAGAAAAAAAGGGAAAAGAGTCCAAGGAGAACAAATGATAATAGTTTGGTCATTAAGCACAGTCAAGGACCTTTAGCTCCTTCTCAGCGGCTATAGGTAATATTCGGAGTTGTATCCTGTGAGCCGTCTTCTAGCTACTGGAACCTCCACCAGGTGGAAGAAGTTAACTACATGATGACCAGATTGTGGCCATGACATAAGCTGCCATCCCAAGAACTGGCCTCAAAGAAATGGGAACCAACCAACCCTGGAAGTGAAGATTAGCTGTACCTAAAACAACTAAGATGATGCTAGTCAGACCACTGATGACGAATTTCCAGATGACTGTCACAGCTGACTGTGCTGTTACTGCAGGTCGTCCCCTCCTCCCTGTCTATAAAAGTTCTTGCCCACTGACTGGGGGTGAGTGTACTCAGTCTTTGGACAGGTATTCCTCTCCTTGCCAGCATCCAAAATAAAGCAAACTTTCCTTTCCACCAATCTGGTCTATTTACCAGCTTTTGAGAAACAATCAGCCAGACTCCGCTGTTATAATTTCTCTGTCTGGAATAAACCACAGAGGACTTTTCCCTGAATCCAGCTGAAAACAACTTTCCTTCCTAAACAAGTGTCCAGAAAG
Organism: Bubalus bubalis; assembly: GCF_019923935.1. Classification (NCBI taxonomy): domain Eukaryota; kingdom Metazoa; phylum Chordata; class Mammalia; order Artiodactyla; family Bovidae; genus Bubalus; species Bubalus bubalis. The sequence goes on from NC_059174.1 coordinate 51,718,106, forward strand.
AGTCCAGGAATCCAGGACCAAACCCACGGTCAGTGACGACGGAAAGGACAGCGGGGCTGCAGCTGGAGCTCCGACCCCATCCCGGCTCGCAGGAACTTCCCAAACAACAGGGCGCCCGAGTGTTTAGTGGACTTTATGGTAACATCCAACATCTTACCGTACTCAGCCCTGTTCTTTTCGAATATAATCTCAATCCTCAGAAGACCACCACTGCTAAAGAACTAACCCGAGAAAACAGGCAGAGAGATTAAACAAGCCGCTCAATAATTTGCCCAAGAAAGCGACAGAGCTGGCCCCTGGTTCCCCGAGGAGGGCTGGGGGAGCAGAGCGCGCGGGAGACCCTCAAACTCGACGCAGAACGCGAGCCCGCCCCCAACTCGCGACTCGAGGGGAGCGCCGCGGCTCCCTCCCGCTCCCGGCCGATCGCCGAGGATTCCCTGCCCCAGGAGCGAGGACCGGGTTTCTGCTGGCCCCACGCAGAGGCTGGCAAGGATTGCAGGGACGCTGTGTTAACTCACCTCCGGGGAAGCAATCTCGGCCCCAACCTGGCCTTCCCAAAGCGGAAGTGCCTTGGGCTACACACAGTTCCCGGACTACACTTCCCAGAATCCCCACGAAGCGCCTCAGATTTCACGCAACTCCTGGACTGCATTTCCTAGAATGAAGTTCGTCCCTGCTTCCTACCAGCTGTCTTGGGTTTTGACTGGAGAAGGTTCGGATTTAAAGTCGCAGGTGCTGGACCTGTCAAATTCCTTTCTGTTTTATTCAGTTATTAAAACTCATGAGAAAATAATGTTGTAAATGCGAATTTTTAAAAAATGCAGCCGTATAAGAGAGAAAAGCAAGGCTTGCGCTACCAAAATAAATTAAAAAACAATTTTTTTAAGGGAAGACAAAAGGTAGACTAAGAAATGGGAAATATAAAAGTAACTTAGGCTGGGCTGCCTAACACAGAACTTATGGAACACTGGATTTTTTCACTTGCTTCGAATTATGGCTCCCCAAATATCAGCAACAAAATTTGTTAATGAGACAGAAACGTAGTTTATTGCTTACCGCAGTAAGGAAGAACACCTCCACAGAGCTTCAGCACCGTGACGGTGTGCACAGAGCCCGGAAGCCAAGGTTGGAATTTACTGATAATTGGAAGTTCGATTTAAGGCGGGTTTTTCAATGCAGAAGAGGAATGGGATTGCTTGACAGTCAGGATGCTGTAGTCCAGGACTGGTGGGAGCAGCAAGGATTTTTGTGAGGTGAGGAAACTACAGCTGAAATTGCTGACGCTCTCTTTAGACGAGATGGAAGAGTTGATGGGTGCTTGTGGAAGTGTCTCTAAAACTCAAGCCATTTACTTGGGCAGGAATCTTTTGGAATAATAAAGGCATGCCAATAAAACTTACTAGTTATGTTAATATAAACAGTAAATTGTAGGAGGGAAGGTAGGGGTCACCAACCAGCTGGGGGTTGGTATTGTTAGGGGAACCACGGACTGAAACCACCCATCCTGGCCAGGCATCAGAGTAACCACTTGCACGAGTTAGCAGGACCAGGAGGTCCTGGTAAGGAGTGCAGAACTAACAAGCTGCCACCAATCAGAAGACTTCAATAAAGGTCAAAAGGAGAGAGAAGACTCCAATCCACATGTCCTACCAACCTCCCAGAATCCTTCTGGTTGGAATCCATCTTGGCTGAGTGATGTAAGCACCACCAGGAAGGATCCTGAGTCGGAATGACTGGCCAGAGACAACCTAGAAACTAACCCAATTACTATAAAACCCGAGACTGAGAGCCACGTGGCAGAGCAGTCCTCCTGGGTTCCCTTAGCTGCCTGCTCTCCACCTGGGCGTCCCTTCCCAATAAAGTCTCTTGCTTTGTCAGCACGTGTGTCTTCTTCACATCCTAATGAAAGCTGAATGTGGTGGCCAAGAGCCCGGCAATGCAACCAGGCTGCTGAGACTTACTCCTGGCTCTGCCATTTCCTGGCTGTGTGACCCTCAGTACAAGCCATTGTTCAAGGAACCTCTCTGTGCCTCTATTCCCTCACCTGTAACGGATGGGTCATATGAGGATTATGCAAGCTGATATGTGCAAAGCGTTAGAGTCTCTGCCTATTAGTAAGTGCTTCATAGCTGCTAATAATTATCATCATTATGATTAAAGTCACCATGTGATACATACAGGAGCCTCATATTTAGTGCTGGTTTGTTTCTAAAGAAACGTGTCTTAGATCATGAAAGTATTATCAATAATTATATGTCTACAACTCGATAACAAAAACACAACCAACTGAAAAATGGGCAGACCTAAAGAGATATTTCTCCAGAAAAGAAATACAGATGGCCAATAGGCATGTGAAAAATATGCTCAACATCACTAATTATTACAGATATGCAAATCAAAACTACAATGAGTTACCACCTCGCGCTGGTCAGAATGGCTATCATTAAAAAGTCTACAAATAACAAATGCTGGAGAGGGTGTGGAGAAAAGGGAATCCTCCTACCCTTTTGGTGGGAATGTAAGTTGGTGCAGCCACTATGAAAAACAGTATGGAGGTTCCTCAGGAAAAAAGTCGGCTTACCATATGATCCAGCAACTCCACTCCTGGACGTATACCCAGACAAAACTATAATTAAAAAAGATACATACACCCCTATGTTCATAGCAGCACTATTCACAACAGCCAAAACACAGAAACAAATGCCCATCAACAGATGAATGGATAAAGATGATATGGTACATGTATATATGCAATGGAACACTACTCAGCCATAAAAAATAATGCCTTATGCAACAACATGGATCCAATTAGAGATTATCATACTAAATAAGTCAGAAAGAGAAAGACAAATACCGTATGATATCACTTACATGCAGAATCTAAACTATGGCACATATGAACCTATCTACAAAACACAAACAGACTCATAGGACAGAATTGTGGTTGCTGGGCTAAGGGTGGGCAGTGGGAGGGGGATGGACTGGGAGTTTGGGGCTGGTAGATGCAAACTATTACATTTAGAATGGATAGATAAGAACGTTGGTTAAAGTTGCTGGCCCCTTGGTCATAAAACAGTGGTTACCAAATATGTAAGCAGTTATTGTATTCTTTTTTTAAAAACTGTGCCGTATGGCTTGCAGGATGTTAGTTCCCCAACCAGGGATTGAATCCAAGCTCAGCAGTGAAAGCATGGAGTCCTACCTAGTGGACCACCAGGGAATTCCCAGTTATTGTATTCTTAATTGCCGTTCACTCAGACAAAAACAGTGATAGTTTTGCTTAAGAATATACTTGATGAAACAGTAAAAGTTATTAATTTTACCTGGTAACTCGGGTAAATTAGGCATTTGTTTATGGACAACACCCTTTTCTTCAAAGAACTGGGAAACTACAGTTGGTTACATCCAGGTATTTGGCAGAACTTTAGGAAGTGAGCACTGGCACTTCAGAGAAAGTTACTGTCAGCATCTGTTGCCAGTGGCAAAACTTATGCTTTCAAGAAACTATAAGGGGCTTCCCTGAGGGTCCAGTGGGAAGACACCACACGTCCACTGTAGGGCGCACGGTTCAATCCCTGGTAATCCCTCATGCCATGCATTGTGTCCAAAAGAAAAAGAAAAAAAAAGTATCAGAATTTTGGAAAATTTGTATCACTAAGAGCTTGACAGGTTCCCAGTGCTTAAAGACTTCAGGTCTTTAAAGATAGAACTTTTCTGATGAGATGGGTGATGGTATCGACAAATGTGATTTTTTAAAGGTATTATGAAATCAATAAAACTCAGTCATTTAGTATTTTCCAAATGAGGGATGCATAATTTCACAAAACCATGAATAGATAAAAAGACTCAAAAAAGTACAGGACAAACCAAAGAATTTTAATGGAATAGAGTAAGAAGGTACTCTGAGATGGTTTCAGGTTGTACACTGCAATAACCTTAAGAAACTATCACATACGGAACTTGGGTGCAGTATCAAAGGGGAGCATTACCTGTAAAGTCTATCGATCTTTTCTTTCTTAATTTTAACTGTGGGGCTGGGTTTTCGTCATTACTTCAACCAAAATAATATATCACCACAGGTAACAGAAGATAAGAAAATCCAGCCTTTTTTCTCATAAAAAACAAAAAGATGTGCAAAAAATGTAAAACATTGCTACTCTTGTTAAATTTGTTTTTGGAAATACCGTTTTCTCATAAAATCTAGTTCTGTTATTGGTTTATTTTAAAAATAGATTAATAAAAGTTTTAAAGTAATTTTTAAAAAGTATTACTATTCCTAAACAGTAAATAACACTTTTCATCTGGTCACCCTAAATGTAATTTGTATAAAGCCCTTAGACTGGAACTTAACTAAGGTGTAACTACTGGCATCCCTCACAACCAAATAAATAGTGCAAATATCTTTACAGGAGAAGAATGCCAAGTCCTACTCACATGGGGCCCTGGGCCAGGAGCCGAGGGGTCAGTCACTCCCTCCAGTTCAGTTCAGTTCAGTCGAGTCCGACTGTTTGCAACTCCATGGACTGCAGCACGCCAGGCTTCCCTATCACCAACTCGCAGAGCTTGCTGAAACTCATGTCCATCGAGTTGGTGATGCCATCCAACCATCTCATCCTCTGTCGTCCCCTTCTCCTCCTGCCTTCAATCTTTCCCAGAATCAGGGTCTTTTCAAATGAATCAGTTCTTCGATTCAAGTAGCCAAAGCATTGCAAGGAAGTGACCACTCCCTTCACGTCGGTGCAAGTCCTTCTTATGAAGTCAGGACTGGGGAAGGAAAGGAATTTGTGAAATATCACCGTGGCTCAAATGAACCACAGAAGGGCTTCCAACGCTATTAGGAAAGAATTGCTATTAATCCATTTTACAGATGTGCAAACAGAGGCATAGAGAGATTATAAAATTAACCCAATATTACACTGCTAGAAAATAGCTGACAGATGGGAGAGATGAGCTGGGGGAACTGAGCATGGAAGGGACTGCAACCCGGGCCCCGCGCCCAACTCCGGGTGAGGATATCTCCCCAAACTCTAGCCGACTCCGTCTAATTGAACTAAAAATGTCGTCCTTACACTTCAAACATCCTTTTGCCTCCTTAAACCCACAACCGGGTTGCTGCTGCTTGCAGAGCAACTCTTAGGTTCGGAAAAGTTGCCGGAAGCGAAACTGACAATCACTACAAAGGAAGAGTTAGTCACAACCTCGTCCGCCTGGGCCGGAAGTGCCTGCAACTACCAGGTGCCCTAGATCAATGTTTCCCAGAATACCGCATCACGGCCCTTTGGGAACGGAAGTGCCTGGGACACCACGGAGTTCCAGCACTACACTTCCCAGAATGCGGGAGGAGACAACATCCACTGCCCGGGCCCTCTGGGCGGAAGTGCCCGAGAGTATTCTGAATTCCAGAGAGGTGCTTCCCAGAATGCCGCGGGAGACCGCTGTCCATGGTCCTGCCAAGTGCTTGTGGCTAAGGGGAGCGCCTGGACAACACTTTCTACAGTGGCCTAGGGCAGCGAAGACTACAGCCCAGTCTTCTAGGACGGAAACGTGGAATACTACTCTAAGTATCTGGGTTAAATTTCCCAGAGTCCTAGAGGGGAAAATATTCGATAGACATTGTTGTGGAGCCCAAATGGCGCCAAAAAAAAAAAGCTCTAGCGGACTGAGCACCACTGACAGCTTGCCTGACCAGAAGTTTCTTTTTCTAGTTTCTAGAGTGGCTGCAAGGTAGTGCTTACTGTCATGAAGCCCTTGGGTGTTATGAATAAGTGGGTTCAATTTGGATGAATTCTGTGCCGCTGACTGAGCCCAGTTTTCCCTTTTATCACTCTCCCCTCTTTTTTCATGTAACTATACTAATAAGCTATTGTCAAGAAAATACCTTGTATAGGAGAGAAAAGTGAAGCCTGAACTATAGGAAGAAAATAAAAATCATTACAGAATGGGAGTGATGTGTGAGTTAAAAATGGAGATCTTGAAAGAGGATTGGCCAAGGAGCACAAGATCTCAGTCTTACCTCGACTGGTTTGCCTTCTTTGTTCCATGTGTACCTGGATGCATCTGAAACTTCTACCAGTGTCAGCTGGTGTAGACTGTTGATTCAGAAGTATTCAGTTCAGTTCAGTCGCTATCATGCCGACTCTTTGCAACCCCATGGACTGCATCATGCCAGGCTTCCCTGTCCATCACCAACTCCCTGAGCTTGCTCAAAAACATGTCCATTGAGTTGGTGATGCCAACCATCAGAAGTACTACGAAATCACAAAAAGACAAATGTTCATTAGGTCATGATGCAGAAGTATTTAAAACTCCCAGCATTTCCTTAGTCTTAATTTCTCACTTTAAAAGTGAATGAAGGCTACACCGGCAGGGAACTGGAGTAAACACTGCAATACTTAAAAGGGTAAATCATATATAAAATCTTGAGAATATTTCTTTTTTATCTTGAGATATCACATCACCTACTATAAACTTGCTCTTGGCACAGTAAATCCAATGAGTTAATGATATGCCTTATTATTCCACATGCCAGCTGAAATCAGAGAGGCCATGATTTATCCTGTGAAATAGGGGCTCAAATCTAGAAAAACTATACAACAACAAAACTGATTACCACCAAAACTGAAAAATCTCACAAAATCCAAAAAGGCTGTCCTGTCTACTTTTCAATGGCATAAGAATGAAATAATCTATAGTGAAAACTTAAAAAAAAAAAAACACTGGAGAAAAAAGTTAAATGTGCATAAACACATCTTACAAATAAAACATTATCAACATGTTTCCCCACGTGCTTCATTTTTTCCTTTCTTTTTTTAATAACTGACATAAGTACAAATCCATGACATCTTGTCACTTTTCCCTAAAACATTTTCATATATTTCTCAAAAATATAGGACATTTATTTTCATAACCACAGTCTAGGTGGCTCAGTGGTATATAATCTACCTGCAGAAGCTAGAGACACAGGTTCAATCCCTGGGTCAGGAAGAGCCCCTGGAACAGGAAATAGCAACCTGCTGTAGTATTCTTGCCTGGGAAATACCATGGACAGAGGAGCCTGGAGGGTTACAGTCCATGGGGTTGCAAAGAGTGGGACACAAGTGAAAATGCACTCACGCACGTACTCATGTAATACCACTATCACACTGAACAAAATTAATAGTCTCAATATTAATTTACTCTATCCTTACTTTAAGTTTCAAATTCTTCCAAGAGTTTTACACTTTTTAAAAAATCAATATCAAAATATGTCCATTCAATGCATGATTTTTGCATGTCTTGTGACCCTCCTGCATCTTTATATTGTCTTTTTTTTTCACTAGAAAAATATTTCATTCTAGTAAGTGTGTAGTTCCATCTCATTGGGGTTTTACCTTGAATTTCCTTGATGATAGTGATGCTGATTCTAATATGTCCTTAATTCAGTCATATATGTTCTTTGGTGAAGTGTCTGTTCAAAACTTTTGCTTATATACTTTTTTTAACGGGTTATTTTCTTGGTGTTGAGCACAAGTTCTTTTTTAGTGTTATGTTTCACAAATATTTTCTCCCAGTCTGTAGCTTCTCTTTGTATTTTTACAACTGTCCTTTGAAAAGCTGAGGTTTAAAATTTTGATGAAGCCCAACTTATAAAATTTTCTTGTATGGATCATACGAAAAACTTGCCTATTCAAGCTGACAGGTGATGAAAAAAACTGTCCAGTTTCTTCAAGAACTTTTTATTATTTAGGATTAAAAGTTTCATTGAAGATCCATTTTGAATAAACTTTTTATACAGTGTGGTGTATAGGTTAAGATTCACTCTTTTGCATGTTGATGTTTAATTATTCCTGCACATTTCAATGACATACTGTTTCTCTCATTGAATTGCCTTGGCATGTTTTTAAAAATATCAATTGACCACATATGTGGCTCTATTTTTGGACTCTATTTAACATCCTACTGTTCTATATGTTTATCGATTTACACACTGTCTCAATTTACAGTAACTGTAACTTTATGGTAAGTCTTGAGATCAGATATTATGAATCTTCAAATTTTGTTCTTCATTTTTTATATTTTTAAGGCTATTCTTGTTTCTTTGCTTTCTGCATAGGTTTTTTTAAATAGCGTGTCAATTTCTGCAACATCTCCTGCTGGGATATTGAGCAGAACCATGGGCTTCCCTTGTGGCTCAGCTGGTAAAGAATCCACCTGCAATGTGGGAGACCTGGGTTCGATTCCTGGGTTGGGAAGATCCCCTGGAGACGGGAAAGGCTACCCACTCCAATATTCTGGCCTGGAGAATTCTATGGACTGTGTAGTCCATGGGGTTGCAAAGAGTCAGACACAACTGAGTGACTTTCATGTTCACGTTCATGTTGGGCCTACAGATCAATTTAGGATAAATGGCTTACCAATACTGACTCTTCCATTCTATGGAACAAGCTCTTTGTTTGATTAGTCTTTTAATTCTTTCATCAGTAATTGTACTGTGCAGTATAGAGATCACACACCCCCATCCCAACCACCACATTATATACTTGGCACTACTGTAATTGGTACTATGCTGTATGCTTAATTGATCAGCGCTACCCGACTCTCTGTGGCCCATGGACTGTAGTCCACCAGGCTCCTCTGTCCACGGGATTTCCCAGGCAAGAATACTGGAGCAGGTTGCCATTTCCTACTCTAGGGGGTCTTCCTTACCTAGAGATCAAACTGCATCTCTTGGCATCCCCTGCATTCGCAGGCAGATTCTTTACCACTAGTGCCACCTAGGAAGCCCTTAACTGGTAATGCTTGTTTGGGTGTGCCAGTCTCTTAGTTGTAGTATGAGTGATCTTTCATTGCAGCACATGGGCTTCTCTCTAGTTGTGGCCTGTGGGCTTCAGAGCCCATGGGTTCAGTAGTTGTGGCAGGCAGGCTTAGTTGCCATGCAGCACGTGAGATCTTAGTACCCCCACCAGGGATCAACTCTGTGTTTTCTATCTTGGAAGGCAGATTCTTAACCAATGATGATCAGGGAAGTCCCTGCTTTTTTCAGTTTCCAATAGTTCAAGTATAGTGATTTTATGTGGTTTTTTTTTTTTTTTTTTTGGTCCATGACCCAAGGCAGGCAGGATGTGGGATCTTAGTTCTCCACCCAAGTTTTGAACCCAAGCCCCCTGCAGTGGATGCAAGAAGTCTTAACTACTGGACCACCAGGGAAGTCCTGATTTTGTATATTTGTATACTGACCTGTGACTTTGCTAAACGCACTACTTCTATGAGTTTTTCTGTTGATTCTTTAGACTTTTCTACATAATCTTGCCTTCTGCAATTAGAGAGTTTTGTTTCTCCCTTTTCTATCTGTATATCTTTTCTTTTTCTCACTTTGGTGCACTGGCTTTTAGCTCCTATATAATGTTGACATGGGTGGTGAGAGTAGAAATCTTTCACTTCTTTCCAAACTTTGGGTGAAAGCTTCAATCTGTTCAGTTCAGTCACTCAGTCATGTCCAACTCTTTGTGACCCCATGGACTGCAGCACACTAGGCTTCCCTGTCCATTACCAACTCCCAGAGCTTGCTCAAAACTCATGTCCATTGAGTCCATGATGCCATCCAACCATCTCATCCTCTGTCATCACCATCTTCTCCTGCCTTTAATCTTTCCCAGCATCAGGGTCTTTTCTAAGGACTCAGTTCTTCACATCAGGTGGCCAAAGTATTGGTGCTTCAGCATCAGTCCTTCCAATGAATATTCAGGAATAATTTTCTTTAGGACTGACTGGTTTGATCTTGCAGTCCAAGGGACTCTCAAGAGTCTTCTCCAACACCACAGTTCAGAAGCATCAATTCTTTGGTACTCTTTATGACCATAAAGCTTTCTTTATGGTCCAGTTCTCACATCCATACATGCTGCTGCTGCTAATTTGCTTCAGTCGTGTCCAACTCTGTGCGACCCCATAGACGGCAGCCCATCAGGCTTTGCCATCCCTGGGATTCTCCAGGCAAGAACACTGGAGTGGGTTGCCATTTCCTTCTCCAATGCATGAAAGTGAAAAGTGAAACTGAAGTCGCTGAGTTGTGTCAGATTCTTTGCGACCCCATGGATTGCAGTCTACCAGGCTCCTCCATCCATGAGATTTTCCAGGCAAGAGTACTGGAGTGGGTTACCATTGCTTTCTCCACACCCATACAAGACTACTGGGAAAATCATAGTTTTAACTAGATGGACCTTTGTTGGCAAAGTAATGTCTCTGCTTTTTAATATTTTGTCTAGGTTGGCCATAGCTTTTCTTCCAAGGAAGTGTCTTTTAATTTCATGGATGTAGTCACCATCTGCAGTGATTTTGGAGCTCAAGAAAATAAAGTCTATCACCGTTTCCATTGTTTTCCCATCTATTTGCCATGAAGTGATGGGACCAGATCCCATGATCTTAGTTTTTTGAATGTTGAGTTTTAAGCCAGTTTCTTCACTTTTTTAAAGCCACTTTTTTTTTTTTTTTTCACTGAAAGCTTCAATCATTCACCATTAAAAATAATGCAATCCAGGGACTTCCCTGACTGTTCAGTGGCTAAGACTTCTCATGCCCAATGCAGGAGGCCCAAGTTCAATCCCTGGTCAAGGAACTAGATCCCACATGCAAGCCACAACTAAGAGTGCACACATAGCAACAAAGATCCTGTGTGCCATAGCTAAGACCCAGCCCAGCCAAATACATCAATATTTTTAAAATGATGCAGTCCAATGTTGTAAATCAACTATACTATGAAAAAAGACAAAAAATTTGGTATACTTCTCTGGAAGTATATTTGGTATACTTCTCTGGAAGATTTTTTTTCTTTTATCAGACTTGGAATATTTGATTCACAGCATTTTGTTTCAGAATGTTAAAGATGTTACTCTACTGTCTTTGGGCTTGCATGGTTTTTGATGAGAAGTCTCCTTTTTTCCTCATCTCTGTTCTTTGTATGCATTGTGGCTTTTTTCTGTTAATATTTCCTCTGCATTGTTCATTTTTAATATGAACACTGGCAATAATGCACCTACTTTTAGAGGTTTGTTTTGTTTGCTTTTAAATTCTTCTTGTGTAGAGTTCTAGGATTGGGCAAAGTCTTTTACTGTTTAAGAAAAAATTCTCACCCACTATCTCTTAAAATATTTTTCTTTTCATTCTCTCCCTCTTCTCCCCCTGGGTTTCCAATTACACATAAATTAAACCACAAAAAAATTTTCCCACAGTTCTTGGATACTTTGTTCCATTTTCTTCACATTTTGTTTGTTTGGATTATTTTCATTGGCCTTTATTCAAGTTCCCTGACATTTTTCTCAGCTGTTTTTAGCCACTTACATGTTCTTCAAAATAATCCTTTGTTATAACACTTCTTTACTAGCATTTCCCATTTGATTATTTATTAATTTCCACTGAAATTCCCCCATCTGTTCATGTACATTGTCTGTCCCTTTCATGAAAACATTTAACACATCAACCAGAAATATATAAAATTCTTTATTTGGTATTTCTAAAATATGGTCATCTCTAAGTGAGGTTCTGATGGGTCTGCTGTCTCTTAGCAGAGGGTTGCATGTTCTTTTTTTTAAAATCTTGTAATTCTTGATTTGAATGCCAGGTACCATGTATCAAACAGTAGAGACTTAAGTAAATAGTATTTTTGCTGGAACTGGGCACACCTGTTTTGCTGGGATGTTGAATCAGTCTCATTGAGAATTAAGTTGAAATTGGATTCTGTTTTTACAATAGTTATCTTCCATACACTGCTTCAAATTTTTCTAACGTTACCTTGTTTTAGGGTGGGTGCTGGAGGATTTTCCTCAATGTTCCTGTCCACCTTCAGCTTCTGGCTATCCCTGTGCCCTGTGCCACGGAAGGACTCTCCATCCACGTTCTTCTCCTTTTCCCTACATAGCCTGCTACTGGCCTGTCACTAGGGGAAAGCTAGCCTGTTTATGGGGACCAGGGATGTTCTTTATTGAGTTGGTTTAGTCTTACTCTTGAGTGGGGATTGGAGTGATCAGAGACTTTATACATTTTGGGGAGCTAGGACTACATAACACTAATAATGAGACAAACTCTCTTCTCTAGGCTGTGAACAAAAAAAGCAGGTGATACTGCCTCTTTGTGAGGAAACTGAAGTCCAGAGAAAAGAGAATTAAAGAAGAGCAACATAATGCCCTTTTGAGTGACCCAGACCCGAGTCTTACCTTACCAGTATCTTTTCACTTAAATGAACTGAGAAGAAATTTTGGTTTAAGCAATTCTGTAGGTTAATGAAACTCTATAGGTTACAGTTTGTTAACCTACAACTAAAGTATCCTGAGTGAAAAAACCACCATGAGCTCTCATGATCTTCCCTTGGAAATGAGAGTACTAAAACACATTAAAAGCCCTGAATTTCTGATGATACTGCAAAACTTGAACTAGCACCTTGGAAGCCAGATTAAGCCTGTGCCTTGGTCACCCCACTCACCTAACAGATTGATATATGACCGAAAAACTATGGAGCACCAATTTATACTATATCTGAGTTGTACCAGGTTGTTTAAGGCTGCATGGGCTTTGAGACCTAAAGAAAATTTTATAGGAAGTTAAAGCTGCTGACACCTAATCTATCTGTATCCTCTAGAGACCTCTGAACATTATCTTCAGGAGCTTTATTCTTTAATTTTGGCTGTAATGCCATCTAAAGAAATAGAACAATCACATTATGAGTTCTTAACTATAAGGGACAATGTCTCAGTACTTTATTGCTTTGGTAAGACATTAATTGTGAATTTTAAAAGGTACAAAAAAGACTAAGCTAAAATTCTGCTTGCCACAGAAAACCACTATATACGTGATAGTGAATAATCTTTCACAGATTATCTATTAAGCATGTATTTGAACATATATGTATACAGACCAAAGGTAACTGGATATTATGAAGGTACAATCTGCATTTTTTACTAAACAATATGTACGAGCTTTCTCTGTCATTTTACATTGATTCAATGTTTCCCATAGCACCATATTATAGGAACATTGAGAAATTTATCTTATTAATTTGCAGTTTTAGTAATTACCCTTATGTACACAGCCTGTTTAAAACCACTTTATCATAAACTATTATTCTATGATTTCCAGACACTGACTGGTTCAGAATTGGGAAAGGAGGACGATAGACTATATACTGTCACCCTGCTTATTTAACTTATATGCAGAGTACATAATGCGAAATGTCAGGCTGGATGAATCACAAGCTGGAACAAAGATTGCCAGGAGAAGTATCGGCAACCTCAGATATGTAGATGATACCACTCTAATGACAGAAAGTGAAGAGGAACCAAAGAGTCTTGAAATTCAACATTAAAAAAACTAAGATCATGGCATCTGGTCCCATCACTTTATGGCAAATAGGTGGGGAAGCAATGGAAACAGTGAGAGACTTTATTTTGGGGGGGTCCAAAATCACTGCAGATGGTGACTGTAGCTATGAAATTAAAAAACACTTGCTCCTCGGAAGGAAACCTATGATAAACCTAGACAGCATATTAAAAACCAGAGACATCATTTTGCTGACAAAGGTCCATCTAGTCAAAGTTATGGTTTTCCCAACAGTCATGTACAGATGTGAGAGCTGGACCATAAAGAAGGTTGTGTGTGTGTGCACATGCTCAGTCATGTCAGACTCTTTGCAGCCCCACAGACTATAGCCCACCAGGCTCCTCTGATCATGGAATTTCCCAGGCAAGAATGCTGGAGTGTGTTGCCAAACAAGGCTCTGCACTGAAGAATTGATGCTTTTGAATTGCAGTGCTGGAGAACACCCTTGAGAGTACTTTGGACTGCAGGGAAATCAAACCAGTCAATCCTAAAAGAAATCAACCCTGAATATTCACTGGAAGGACTATTGCTGAAGCTCCAGTAATGTGAAGAGTCAACTCACTGGAAAAGATCCTAATGCTGGGAAAAACTGAAGGCAAAGGGAGAAGGGGACAGCAGAGGATGAGATAGTTAGCATCACCAACTCAATGGACATGAATTTGAACAAACTCTGGAAGATAGTGGAGGAAAGAGGAGCCTGGTGTGCTGCAGTCTATGGGGTCACAGAGAGTTGGACATGACTTAGCGACTGGACAACAAAAATGTACACTTTACATTTTGATACATATTGTACAACTCTGACAAATTTGTATTTTTCACTTCCTCCAATAAAATGCATTGTTCTTGAAGATACAGATTAGCAAGCAAAAGGAAATCTTATCCTAATAATCAATACATTTGAAAAAATGTCTACAAAAATTCAATATTTCTCCTTTCCTTACTAAAAATAAAATTATCATATGATCCACCAATCCCACTCCTGGTCATACATCTGGACCAAACTATAATTCAAAGAGATACATGCACTCCTATGTTCAGAGCAGCAGCATTCACAACAACCAAGAAATGGAAAGCAACCTAAATGTCCATTGACAGATGAATGGATAAAGAAGATGCAGCACATATATATAGTGGAATATTACTCAGCCATAGAAAAGAATGAAATCATGCCATTTGCAACAACATGGATGCAACTAGAGATTATTACACTAAATGAAATAAGTCAGAAAGAGAAAGATGAATACCATATGATATCACTTACATGTGGAATCTAAAATATGACACAAATGAACACATCTATGAAACAAAAAGAGAATCATGGACACAGAGGACAGACAGGTGGTTGCCAAGGGGTTGGGGGAGGGATGGAGTAGGAGGCTGGCTTAGCAGACATAAGCTTTTATATATACAATGGATAAGCAGCAAGGTCCTATTGGATAGCACAGAGAGCTATATTCAATATCCTATGATAAACCACAATGGAAAAGAATATTTTAAAAGAAATTTTTAATTGATTTACTTTGCTGTACAGTAGCAATTAACACAACACTGTAAATCAACTATACTTCAACTTTTTTTCCTTTCTTTGCATGAGTGGGAAAAGTATGGTGATATAAAATTTGACAAAATTAAAGTCCTCCAAACTTGTCACAGATCCTGCTAAAGAGGTCTGAATTGGACAAAGGCTATATAGAAACCAGTCAGATCAAAAGGATTTTAATGGAAATATGGAAGCTAAAAAACAAATATTGTAATTTGAACATTTATTAAGAAAGTTACTGTTACTGTTAGTAACCATTTCTGACACTTTCCAAATATTATAGTAAAACTGTCTTAACACACAGGGCAGGAGTAAAAATTCAGTTATGTAAAATGCAGCATTTCATTTTTGCCAAGTTAACCAGAAACACTATTTTATCAGTTTGTATTGTCCTTTTAAAGTGCACATAGGTATACACACGTACACATACACACAGAGAGCTAAACTTAACCAGATAATACACTGTAGAGAAAGAGACCAAATATTAAGAAATTCAGCCCATCCCTGCTGATGAGGGACAAATGGGGAGGACCAATCCTGGGGGAGTTAAACCAAATTCATGTCATTTAAGATTGCGATACTGCCCATGTTCTACATTTCAAATAATGTTTACGCTTACTTATTTGCTTACATTAAGGTGACTTACAGGATTCCTCCTCCAAATGCATTTTAAATTATTTTGGGGGGAAAATCAGCATTTCAAACATGACAACTTTACATACTTTAAGTCATTTAGCAAAAAAGTACTGAGCACCTACATTGAGTTGGAGACGTAGCAATGCATGAAACCCCTTCTCTTAATAAGCTTACATTCCAGTGGATGTAAATTTAGGTATGCTCATCACTGTATAAATTCGGAGAAGGTAATGGCACCCCACTCCAGTACTCTTGCCTAGAAAATCCCATGGACGGAGGAGCCTGGTAGGCTGCAGTCCATGGGGTCGCTAGAGTCGGACAGGACTGAGCGACTTCACTTTCACTTTTCACTTTCATGCATTGGAGAAGGAAATGGCAACCCACTCCAGTATTCTTGCCTGGAGAATCCCAGGGACGGGAAGCCTGGTGGGCTGCAGTCTATGGGGTCGCACAGAGTCAGACACGACTAAAGCGACATAGCAGCAGCAGCAGGTGGCTAACCATACTCATGTCTTTTCTAAGCTCTAGTGCAAGAGCTGATTAAAGTCACTTGCAGTGACTGATATTCAAGTTCTCATGAAATCCCATATGGAACACTTCTCATTAGATAAGTCTCTGCTGTGTGGACTATTGTAAATGTTGATATTGAGCAGAAACATTACTTTTTCATGAAAGAAATTCTTTTTCTACTATGAGAACTCAAGTGAGTGGAAAATTTCAGCTCTTGTTTGAAGACTTCAGAACAAAATGGAACACCACATTACAGAACTTTGCTTCTGTACGGATTCTCTGATGAAGGATAACCCTTACTATACTCTTCACTTGTATAGAATTTATCACCACTGTGGACTCTTTGATGAATTAGAAGACCTGAACTCCAACGGAAACCCTTACCACACACGTCACATTTGTAGGGTTTCTCTCCTGTGTGGACTCTCTGATGAGCCTGGAGGTTTGATCTCTGACTGAAGCCCTTTCCACACACTTCACATTTGTATGGTTTTTCCCCAGTGTGGACTCTGTGATGGGCTTGAAGACTTGAAAACCCACTGAAGCCCTTGCCGCACTGTTCACATTTATAGGGCCGCCCTTCTGTGTGGACCCTCTGATGGGCTTGGAGGCGGGAACTCTCACTGAAACCCTTTGTGCACACTGCACATTTGTAGGGTTTCCCTCCGGTGTGGACCCTCTGATGTGCTTCAAGGCGTGAGCTCTGACTAAAGCCCTTCCCACACATCTCACATTTATACGGCTTCACTCTGGTGTGGACTCTCTGGTGGCCTTGAAGATATGCTCTCTGACTGAAGCCCTTCCCACAAACCTCACAGATGTACGGTCTCTCTCCAGTGTGGACACTCTGATGGCTCTGAAGGTAAGACCTCTGACTGAAGCTCTTACCACACTCATCACACTGATAGGGTTTCTCTCCTGTGTGGACTCTCTGATGGGCCAAAAGAGTTGAGGCCTTGCTGAAGCCCTTCTCACATTCTCCACATTTATAGGGTTTCTCTCCTGTGTGAACCCTCTGATGAATTTGAAGATTAAAGCTCCAACTGAAGCCCTTCCCACACTCCTCACACTTGAATGGTTTTTCTCCCGTGTGAACCCTTTGGTGGCCTTGAAGGTGTGAACTCCGACTGAAGCCCTTCCCACACTCCTCGCACTTGTATGGTTTCTCGCCAGTGTGGACTCTCTGATGCCCTTGAAGGTATGAATTACGACTGAAGCCCTTCCCACATGCCTCACATTTGTATGGTTTTTCTCCCGTGTGGACTCTCTGATGGGCTTGAAGGTATGAACTCCGACTGAAACCCTTATCACACTCCTCACACTTATAAGGCTTCTCTCCTGTGTGGACTCTCTGATGAACATTAAGAACAGATCTATGACTGAAGCCTTTACCACATGCACTGCATTTGTATGGCTTCTCGCCAGTGTGGACTCGCTGATGATCTTTAAGTTTTGAATTCCAGTTGAAGCCATTCCCACACACCTTGTAGGGTTTCTCTCCGATGTGAATTTTCTGATGGCCTTGAAGATACGAACTTTGGCTGAAGCTGTTACCACGTGTGTAACGTTTATAGGGTTGTTCCCTAGTGTGGACTATCTGAAGGTTTTGAAAATGTGAGGCCAGACTGAAGCCGTTAGCACATGCCTCAGAATTGTAGGGAATCTCTTCCATGTGAACTCTGTGCTGAATGTTCAGATCTGAGTTACAAATGAAACCTTTCACACACTCCATGTCTGTGTATCGTTTCTCTTCAGTGTGGATTTTCTGATGGGCTTGAAGACAAGAATTCTCATTAAAGACATTCCCATTCTCCTCAGATTCATGGGATTCCTCCTCGATGTAGACCCTAACAATACTACTAAGGTCTAAGCTATGACTGAAGCCTTTCTCATACACGCTGCATCTATCAGATGTCTCTCCTCTGGGTATAAGTTCATATGTGTTATGAGAGGAGCACTGATTGATGCTCTCACTGTATTCACATTTAAATGGCTTCTCTTTTGCGTGTCCTTTCTGATGCGATTGCAGATGTGAATTCTCAAAAACACAATGATCTCCTCTACAAACACTCTGATGAATATGAAGAACTGACCTGTAACTACAGTCCTTTTCACATGGACTGTATGTACAGGGCTTTCCTTCTAAGTCTAATTGCTGATGAACTTCAGAGCTGGAGTCATTGCTGAAGGCTTTTCTGTACTCATTACCAGGATAGGGCTTTTGCCCTGTTTGAGTATGATTAAGCAATGAAACCTTCATGACATCTTCTCCACAGTCATGGCAGCTAGAGTTTTTTCCTGTTTTGTGTACACCCAGATTATCACCATGATGTGAGATCCAACTGATGCTGTCAGATTTACAGAAATCATTTTCCTTGGAAACTTGCTGACATCGACACTGATAATTACGTGACTCTGTGAGGTACATTTTCCTCCAAGAATGGTGGGCTCGCCAAGAGGGAAATTCTTGACTTTTTATGTCATTGGAACTGTCTCCTATGTGAGTCAAGACATAGTTCTCATCTTCAGAAATCTGAACTGGTATTCCTGCCCAAACCTGGCAGGTGGAATCACCTTGTTTTTGCAACTGAGAAATATTCTCTTGGAAGTTTCTCATGGAATCTTGACACCCAGTTAACCTGCCTGCACCTTGTTGCCAGGACTGCCAGGTGGAAAGCTCTTTGGGGGAAAAGCAGCTTAATCCCACTTCTTGAATACTTTCCATATTATGTGGACTCTTGGTTCCTATAAGAATAAAGAGATTTTAGACATGTGTGCAATGAATGCTTTTATTCAGAGATTTCAAGATTCTGCACTTAGATCATGACATGAAACTTCAATAAACTGGAGGAAAGTTTGTTAGTACCTCTGACAATACTTAGAATGTCATTTACCTTTGGCTACACCAGGAATAGAAGTAGGATTCATAGAATTCGGGCTATGCATATGCCTCAAAATCAGGGCTATGCAATGCAACCTGGACATCAAAGATAGTGGCTCTGTTCAAAAGGCCTAGTTAAACCGTGCACACATTATCATGGGCTGCCTGGAGATTCCAAGGAAAAAAAGAAGGGGGTAGTCTCAAACTGGAAAGAATATAGTTTCAGGTGGACAAATGTATTTTGCCACACACAAGATCGTGTGTTAAATGCTATGCAGATGAAGGTAAACAGAGACCTTTAATCGATTCTTGATGTCTTGTATGGCCTATCTCTAATGAGTTCATTTTCATGAGAATAATGCGTTCTCCTATGTCACTGTAAGCCATAACCAGTTTAAACTCCTTTTAAAAGATATTTTGCAATTAGCAAGGGCCACGGGGCAGGTGAAATGTGAAACACTGTGGCAGAATTGCAAAGGCAAGATGGGAATTTGCTCTATGACTCAAGAAACTCAAACCAGGGCTCTGTAGCAACCTAGAGGGGTGGGATGAGAAGGGAGGTGGGAGGGAGGGTCAAGAGGGAAGGGACATAGGTATACCTATGGCTGATTCATGTTTATATTTGGCAGAAACCAACACAATACTGTAAAGCAAGTATCCTTCAATTAAAAATAAATAAATTTAATTCAAAAGAGAATTGCACAGGCAAGTTTCATGGTCCTTTGAGGCAACTCAACAAGCAAAACTCAATGAACACTGACTGTCATTTTGCTGATAAAGTACTTTGATGTTTAAGGCATCTGAGGCACTGGTAGAGTTGAAGATGGGCATGTTTGGGTGGAAATGGCTTGTCTGTTAGTTACTAAAGCTCAGGTTATCAGCAGGCAGCATATCATTCACATCCTAGTGAGAAGTACATTTATTCCCGGAGAACAAGTGGTCCAACAGGGCTGAAGCAATAACACGCACTCTCCTAAAACTTGGCAAAATATTAATCCTCTTTCAGTATCCAAGGTGAGGGGAAAAAGGCAGTAAAAGGGAACTTTTTTCTCACAATGTGAATATTACCTTCAAATGCAATAATTCTTCCTTAGCTACTGGTGTTCTCCTGTCTCTAAACACGGGAGTGTGTTACACACAAGGAAGAGCACTTTGCTGCGCGCTGTCTCACCCTTACGGCCTCTAACACCCCCAGTGAACCGTAGCTGCTCAGTAAGCATTTAATGCATAGATCACAGCTTGAGTCATTCTCAGTCACAGAACTGAAAGGGCATGCATGTGTAAGTTACTTTTTATGGGAAAGAAGCTGGTGATGGCAGTTTTACTGCACAGCTGGAAGGCTGTATGAGAGGCAGGGTTACACTCAGTTACCACTTGCCAGTGAGAAAAGCAGAGGTCACAAGAATCTTGTGGACTGTGTCTTTTTAATTTTGAAAATAACCTTTGAAACGGTGTAGTTTTTCTCACACAAAATCTTAACTCTTAGCCCCACCCTATCGCCAACTTTTAAAACAAGGGAAAAAATAAAGGGCGACACTGACGACTGCGTGGCAGCAGGCTCTGGGGCAATGCGTTGGCTGCAGGGCCTACGGCACGTCCACGAGTACTCATCTCAGTACTTAAAAACAAGAATGCTTAGCGATGTCTTTGGTTTCTCAAAAGCAAGGCTTTCAGTTATTATACTAACATTCTGTCACCTAAAGATGAAATGGAGTTCCCTGGTGGTCCAGTGGCTATGACTCCACGCTCCCACTGCTGCTGCAACTAAGACCCAGTATGCTGCATGCAATATGCAGCATACAGCTAAATGCTGCATGTTATAGCCACATATTGGATTATGTAGCAATGATTTTTTTTTAAAAAAGAGTTATAATCTCAGATTGGGAGGGATTTCCCCAAGGTACCGTGAAGGAGAAAAATTAGTACTTTAAAAATAAGAATATATATTTTCAAAATTTTGCATGAATATAAGGTATAAACATGGTAATATATGGAAATACTAAATAAAAAGGTACTTCAAAATATGACATTACATTCCTACTGATACTATCAGGCAGGGGGACTAGCACACTATGGCCCTAGCTCTGTTTTTGTACAGCCTAGGAACAAGAATAGATTTTACATTTTTTAAACTGGTGTAAGAACAAGCATTTGGTCTCTTTGACAGAGATCAAATATGGTCAGCAAAACCTAAAATATTTACCATCTGGACCTTCAGAGAAAAAGTTTGCTGACACTTTCTCTAAAGAATATATTGCCTGTATGACCTTGAACCTGAACTGAGATGACAACAGAAAAATCATAGAAGTGAAGTAATTTGTTTTGAAATTTTCAATTGACTCTCATTCCTACCCAGGAGCATTTCCAGCTCCACAGCTGTGACCACGGCTTTTGACATCAGAATCTGAGGACTCAAGAAACATTACTAAAATGTTTGGACTCACATAAATGTCCAGCTTAGAAGTTCTACTTTAAAAAGAAAACTACAGCCCAGTACCGCCCAAACAAAACATTCTGAATTCAACAGCACATTAAAAGATCGTACAAGACAATCACATGGGACTTATTCTAGGAATGCAAGGATGGTTCAACATCTTCAAATCACTACATGTGACACCCAATATTAGCAAAATGAAGGATAAAAATCATATGATCAAAAGCAACAAAGGCAAAAATAAACAAGTGGGACTACATCAAACTAAGGAGCTTCTGCATAGCAAAGGAAACCAACAACAAAATGAAAAGTCAAACTTACTGAATGGGAGAAAATATTTGTAAATCATATATTTGATAAGGGGTTAATATCCAAACTACATAGAGAACTCATACAATTCAATAGCAAAAAACAAACTATTCAATTTAAAAAAAGTGGGCAGAAGACCTGAATAGACATTTTCCCAAAGAAGACACACAGCTGGCCAACAGGTTCATAAAAAGATGCTCAACAACATTAATCACCAGGGAAATGCAAATCAAAAGTACAATGAGCTATCAACTCCCATCTGTTGGAATGGCTATTATCAAAAAGAGGTGTGTGTGTGCTCAATCGCTTCAGCTGTGTCTGACTCTTTGCGACCCTATGGACTGTGGCTCACCAGGCTCTAAGGCAAGAGATGACAAATGCTGGCAAGGATGTAGAGAAAAGGGAAGCCTTGTACACTCTCGGTGGGAATATAAGTTGGTGCAGCCACTATGGAAGTCGTTATAGAGGTTCCTCAAAAAGTTAAAAATAGAATTATATGATTCAGCAATTCTACTTCTAGGTATTTATCTGAAGAAAAAGAAAACACTAACTTGAAAAGATACAGTCCATAGGGTTGCAAAGAATCAGACATGACTAAACAACAACAAATGTACACTGTACAACATGTACACTGCAGAATTATGTACAACAGTCAAGATAAAGGAACAATCTTAGTGTCCACTGAGGGATAAACGGATAAAGAAAATTCAACCATAAATAAATATGAAATCTTGCCATTTGCAACAATACAGGTAGACCTTGGAGGTATTTAAAGACAAATACTGCTCGATCTCTATTATATGTGGAATCTAAAACACTCCCCAACACACACACACACACCAAGCAAGCTCACAGATAACAGAAAACAGATGGTTGGTTGCAAGAGGCAGCAGTTTGGGGATAGGAGAAATAGGTGAACTGATTTTTTTAATTTAAACAAACTGAATAAAAAAAGAAAAGAAAACTGTAGCTAGGTCAAGAGACTGTTACATATTAGAGGATGGGAGAGTAAGAAGAACAGAATAAGATAAAGAACTGGGCATTTAAATGAGGAAGTTAATGCAAGAGTGTCTCACCTGAAATTGCTGCATGGGAGGGCAGATTATCCTTTAGCACTGATCATTTCTGATATTTCTTTTAGTTGCCTGGCTATTCTTATCCTTTAAGGAATAATGAGTACCTATCCATGAATACTAAAGGACACCTACACAGAATTAGGACAGGCGTTTATCTGACGTCAAAGGACACTCTGGAGTATCTCTCTATCACATGGTTTACTCTATACCTGTTGGCTGCCTCAGGGAGGACTGAAGACAGGGAAGACCATGCATGTATTAACTGACTCACTCATTCAAGGCACACAGCAAAGCAAGCCAAGTAACCCGAAGCAGAAGCATCACTGAGACAGGTCTGATGGGCAGCAAGTGGGCCAGTGCAGCTGGGACAGAAGCAATGAGCTAGGATCGGAGAAGCTAGAGCAGTGAGGGTACAGACACCTCAGGGCCTGGCCCCTTCTGACTCGTGTTCTGGGAGGGGCTCGCTGGCTGCTGGGTGACTGCCGGATGGTTCTCACCTGAACACCCATCTCTCTGGGACTCCATCATCAAACGTTCTTCTCTCTCCAGCTGGAATATAAGCTCTGGTTTGAAGGGCTGATTTCCTGTAAAAAAGGAGAGAAGAGCAAAAGTTTTCAATTTTGACCAAGTCTAACTTGTGGTTTTTTTGTTTTTTTCCCCTCCTGAATCATATTTTCATTTTTGGGGGGTTTTTTTCTTCTTCTGATTCATGTTTTTGGCATCATATCTAAGAAATCTTTGTCTAACCCAAGGTCATGAAAATTTTCTCCTGTGTTTCCATCTACAAGTTTCACACTTCTACATTTTACATTAGGCCCTTCATCCACTTCGAGTTAATCTTTCATTTTGTAGGTGGGAGGCATGCAAATATATGCATACAGAAGTCCAAGTGTTTCAGCACTATCTGTTGAAAAAATACTTTCTCCAGTGAATTGCCTTGGCCCCTGCAGAAGAATTGCTTATTCCGTTCACTGCAGTAAACAAAGCCACTAAGGAGTATTGAGGATTGCAATTCATTCTGCCATCCTCCTCCCACTAGACCTAAAACTAAAGGTATATAGAGTTATAAACTGTATTCCTTAGCTACTTCCATGAATCCTTTCTTTTCTCTGTTTACTGTGGTTAAGGTATCCCTTTCAAACACAACTCATTTTTCTTTTCGATGATCATCCCTTCACATTCTTATTTGATTTACTTTTTAGAATGTGTTGAACTAAATATTTTCTTAAAAGACTTTTTTGATGTGGATCATTTTTAAAAGTCTTTACTGAATTTGTTACAGTATTGCTTCTGTTTTCTGTTTTGTTTTTTCTGGCTGTGAGGCATGTGGGATCTTAGTTCCCCAACCAGGGATTGAACCTGCATTTTCTGCATTGAAAGGTGGAGTCTTAACCACTGGAGCACCAGGGAAGTCCCCTAACATATTTTCAAAAGCCCAAACTAGACCAAAAGGTGTTATTCAGACAAGTGTGACCCTCTCAAACATCCCTTCCATGCCATCACAACTCACCATTGACAAGAAACTAAATTCATGATTTCCTGATTAATCCTTGTGTTGCTTACATATATTTACTTATTTTCCCTTTTTTCCCTTACACAAACTAGTAAGTATACTATTAATGCTCTTTTGTACTTGGTTATATTCAGGGAAAATTCCTACAATGAGTTGCTGAGAAAGGGTAAATCCATACTTCTGTTAGACACTGTCAAATTCTTCTCCATAGGGGTGGTATCCTGTTGCATTCCCACTGTCAAAACATGAAAGTGCTTTATTCCCCACAACTTTGCCCCCCCCCCAAATAGTGTTAAGTTTCTGAATTCTGGGGGACTTCCCTAGCAGTCCAGCGGTTAAGACTCGGTGCTTTCACTGCTGGGGCCTGGGCTCAATCCCTGGTTGAGGAATGAAGATCCAACAACCTTCATGAGACAGCCCAAAAAAAAAAAAAGTTCTTGAATTTTTGCTAACCTCATGAATGAAAAATGGTGTTTCAGTATAATTTGAATTAGTACCTCTCTTACTTTGAATGAAACTGAATAAATATTCATATGTATACATATTTTTATATATGCATGTATGTTTATGTATATGAATACAGGTGTACACATCCAGATACACCCCTAATCCTAGCTCTAAGCCCTAAGACCAGGAAACAAAGATACCACAGTGGCAAGGACAGTTCCTAGCATCCAAGGCCTATTCTGTAACCTTTCCATATAACAGTGTAGCTTTGGGTATAACAGCTTTTAGTGAGTCCTCAGAGTCCTCTAGCAAATTATTTGAGGCTCTGGGCACCCCCCAGCTTGCCACTGGTGTCAGAGTGTAGTCCTGGGGATTCCTGAACTCGGCCTGCACACAGAAGCATTTAGGGATATTAGGGCCATGGCATGTGTAAATTACCCTCAAATGGTTCAGATATAAATTATGCATATGAGAAAAGAGCATTCACATAAACGATAAAGTAAATGGGGTGAAATATTACTCTAGGTTTGTGTGCAGTGCTCAGTCATGTCTGATTCTTTGTCACCCATGAACTGTACCCTGCCAGGCTCCTCTGTCCATGGGATTTTTCAGGCAAGAATATAGGAGTGGGTTGCCATTTCCTCCTCCAGGGCATCTTCCCGACTCAGGGATCGAATTTAGTCTCCTGTGTCTCCTGCATTACAGGCGGATACTTTACCACTGAGCCATAGGTAAAAGCGATAGGGGTATTCTTGTTCTATACTTTTGCAAATTTTCT
The DNA here is from genome assembly GCF_019923935.1 of Bubalus bubalis. Taxonomy (NCBI): domain Eukaryota; kingdom Metazoa; phylum Chordata; class Mammalia; order Artiodactyla; family Bovidae; genus Bubalus; species Bubalus bubalis. Next base: position 51,743,574 of record NC_059174.1, read on the forward strand.
GTATGTTTGAAGACAAGTATGTCACTAAAGCAGAAAAAACAAAATACCTCTGAAAAACCACAGCTACAGTTATTGGCACCATGAAAATCCGAAAAGCTGCAGCAACTCGACTTTATGGGACAGGACCACAAGCTTCCCATTCATATTAATAGTTCAAGGGACAGATTTTTTTCCTGGACAGAAACACATTGTCTCTGTCTCTGGGATTACTAGGACTTGTAGGTACCTAAGCTGAGAGGACGATTTTAGGAGTTCCAGAGCTTCAAATGACTGCACCCACAAAGGAATCCCAGGAGGCTGACACTGAGTCCCCGAGGCACTGTGCTCACCCACTGAGAGCAGGTTCCGGAAGTTCTCCAGCATCACTTCCTGGTACAGCTTCCTCTGAGCCGAGTCCAGCAGCCCCAGCTCCTCCTCGGTGAAGACCACAGCCACGTCCTTGAAGGACACTGGCTCCTATGACACCAAACACACACACACAATGTTTATGGAAGAGGGACAGCCCCGAGAAAGTGTCAAGGACGGGAGGTGGTTCCGGATTCCTAAGGACCAAGTCACATTTCAGCAGCTGCCTTCTGTTTGCCTTTCACACTGCTGATTCCATCCACCAGAAAGGCTGCAGGAAAAGGAATCCTTGCACTTTAAACGGCTGCCTTTTGATAGTACTCCTGTAGGTAAGTCCCTGGAGCTCTGCTGCATTGCATGGGCTGCTAGAAAAGCTTTAGTTCCAACAGTGTGCAATGGAGTCTGTTTTCCCTCTTTTTATATACATATACCAACCAGTCCATCCTAAAGGAGATCAGCCCTGGGTGTTCATTGGAGGGACTGATGCTGAAGCTGAAACTCCAATACTTTGGCCACCTCATGCGAAGAGTTGACTCATTGGAAAAGACTCTGATGCAGGGAGGGATTGGGGGCAGGAGGAGAAGGGGACGACAGAGGATGAGACGGCTGGATGGCATCACCGACTCGATGGACATGAGTTTGAGTGAACTCTGGGAGTTGGTGATGGACAGGGAGGCCTGGTGTGCTGTGATTCATGGGGTCGCAAAGAGTCGGACATGACTGAGCAACTGAACTGAATTGAACTGAACTGAACCGCTTATTTGATGTGCCAGACTTATAGGGCATGAGTCACCTTTCCTATTCAAGTATGGAGCCCCTCCTCTGTGCCCCCATCCAGATGTATAGCATTTATGGACACAGCTCTGGGGCCTCACTCTGCTGTGGGGCCCTGGACCCAGTCTTCATCCTCTCTTCATTTGCAGGCTGTTAACTGTACCTTAGGGTACTGGGAATAATAAAATGAGTGACTATAAGTAAAACACTTAGGAACAGTGCCTGGTACATAGTATATACCCAATGTGTGCATGCTAAGTCGCTTCAGTTGTGTCTGACTCTTTGTGACACCATGAACTGTAGCCCACTAGGCCCTTCTGTCTGGAATTCTCCAGGCAAGAATACTGGAGTGGGTTGCCATGACCTCCAGGAGATCTTCCAACCCAGGGATCGAAACCGCATCTCTTTACATCTCCTACATTAGCAGGCAGATGGGTTCTTTACCACTCGAGTCACCTGGGGAGCCCAAGTACCTAATAAATGCTAACTATTATTCTGATTACTATTACCATCATCATTGCTGACATTCCACTTCAGGGCTACACAGTAATTCAAGGAATTGATGGTTGAGAATATAGTGAACTGATACAAATAATGCATGCTTACTTAGTTTTAGAGTAAACAATGTTGCAAGATTGTTTCCATATAGACCTTAGTCCCTAGAACTCTGCTGGTTATCTCCTGAAGATAAATTACAAAAAGTAGAAATGGTAATGTTGAAGAAAAACAAACTTTAAAGTTTTGAGACCATAATGGCAAGTGTTTCCTCCAAAAAGATTTTTCTTAATTTATTCTGCTTCCAAGAAAGTATAAATTCCTAAGCCTCCATACTCTGGACAACAGTGGACATGAATACTTAAAAGCAAAACCCAAAAAACTTTGATAATCTCAGAAGTCAATTTGGGAAGCCAAAACTAGTTATCTCAAAAACTTTCACAAAATTGATAAGTAATGAATAACTCTCTTTTCATATGTTTACTGGTCATCTCTGTTTCTTGTTTTGTAATAACATTCATTCACTTGGGGACAGTAGGCCTTTTCTTCCATATGTGATATAAACTCTTTTCTTCCTACCTTGTTATCTGTCTTTTAATTTTTTTGCTATAGGGAAATTTAAAATTTCTATATGAAGACCTGCTCAACACTGCATTTGTTCTGGCTGGAGCTTCAAACACCACAACTTCAAGTCTTGGTCTCTGAATGAGAACTCTGGTTTGGTTTGATTTTTGGTTTTTGTTTTGTGTCTCTTTCCACCCCAACTGTATGCCTGATACTCTTGGTCCAGAAAGACTTTGGAATCGGCCAGACACGTGCCTACTGCAGAAACCTCAACAGGATCTGAACTTACATGAAACTCTTATTTTCATGTTGATGGGGAAGATGATTCAGTCCCTCTCAGGGCAGTGAATAGAGTTACAGATGGAAAGTACCTGTGTCTTTTTTTTGGAGTATAGTTGCTTTACAATGGTGTGATAGTTTCTGCTATACAGTGTCTGTATGACTTACAGTATGACTAAAATTTTACAATTAAGTACCTGTGATGCTCTCATTAATTCATGAATGGTATAACACAGAAAGGTACACAAACAGACACAGACACACACAAAGAAAGCTTTCAGGTCCCGGAAAGAAAGAATCTAGATCTTTTTGAATGAAAACAGCTAACACTCTTTTTCTGAGTTCAGCCTCAGTATGATTCTGTTAGACAAAACTACTCTTTAGGTATTCTTTTTACAAAGTCTGTGGGGTACCACTTAAAAAAAACGTATTTAAAAAAATTTTTTTAAAGTTTTGAGTCCCTAGAACATTGGACAAATAATATTAGAATTCTCTCAGAATTACTCTGAGTAAAGATTAAATAAAGGGAAAAGGAGTCTGTTGTGTAAAAGTGCAAGAATCATCAAGACATTAAAGGTTGTGAATGAGGAATACTTTTTTAAAAAGGAGGAGAATGTATAATAGTTCATTGAAATAATGACAAAAATTGAGTGCTATAATCTTAAGTGAAAAAAAGACAATTAAAAATTGTATTTATTATTGCAAGTCTAGTTATGAATGCACATAAAAATTAACATAAAAAAACAAGTGATTTGTAGGCAGGGTAATAATGTGTGGGCCTTCCCATTTTAAAAATTTCCATTCTCTTTTACACTATTAGTTGTGAAACAAAATGGTAATATATAAAAACTGAGAAAGGAAATTTTAAAGAAGGTGAAGCAAGAGAGCATGGCACACAAGCGGTATTAAATGTCTGCCGCCATTCTTTACTCTTGGCAAGGAAGAGAAATAAGGTATCCACTGAGAAATGAAATTACCTGTTAAGTGGCAGAAATAAAAAATCCAACTCACCTGGAACTTCATCATCTTCTTGTCCTTTTCCTAGGGAAAGGCAGAGACCTGAAGAGACATAAAACAAGAAAGAAGCCATGAAGGAGGGGGAAATGCATCTCTGTGCAAATCAGAAAAAGGTGTCCCTTCTCCTGGGCAGATGCAGCCACACACACCTTCACAGGCAGGGTGTGGGCTGGGGTCTAACCATCCCTAGGCTAACCCGGCAGGATGCCCACCAGCGAGGGGCAGCCTGCACCGCCACACCCTACAGCCCTCACACAGCTCGAGCCTCCCCAGATACACACTGTGAACCTGGGGAACATGGAAAAGGAGACACAGTTAAGTGGGAGAGAAGAGGTGCTTGTTAAAAGCACCTCTGGGGACAGTTAGCTTTTAAAACCTCTAATTGCTATATATTTGCTGCACATTTGCTCTATATTCCTTGTGTGTGTGCTAAGTCATGTCTGACTCCTGGTGACCCAGTGGACTGTAGCCCACCAGGCTCCTCAGTCCACGGAATCAGGCAACAATACTGGAGTGGATTGCCATTTCCTTCTCCAGGGGATCTTCCCAACCCAGGGATCAAACCCACATCTCTTGTATCTCCTGCATTGGCAGGCAGATTCTTTACCACTGCACCACCTGGGAATTGCTCTATATTGGCACTGTTAAAAATCTGCTATAGATTTTTAAACCATGGTTAAATTAATTAACCCCTCTAGGCTTACTTCTGCGGAGAAGGCAATGGCACCCCACTCCAGTACTCTTGCCTGGAAAATCCCATGGATGGAGGAGCCTGGAAGGCTGCAGTCCATGGGGTCGCTAAGAGTCAGACACAACTGAGCGACTCCACTTTCACTTTTCACTTTCATGCATTGGAGAAGGAAATGGCAACGCACTCCAATGTTCTTGCCTGGAGAATCCCAGGGATGGGGGAGCCTGGTGGGCTGCCGTCTCTGGGGTCGCACAGAGTCGGACATGACTGAAGCGACTTAGCAGCAGCAGCAGCAGCAGCAGCAGGCTTACTTCTGCAAGCTGCAACACTAGGATTGTAATAGTACAAATACCATAAGATTGCTGTTAGGATACATGGGTGAGCAGTGGAAAACTGCTGTAACTATACCGGTGTTTTAGATTAATATCTGGTAGCTTCAGAGAAGCAGGCACTATTCTGCAATATGAAACAGTCCTTCAAATGGGGGTTGTAAGAAATCTGGGCAGCAGAGATTATGGCTTTTCACTTTTGTTGCCCTGATAATATTGCAGGTGGCCAAAAGGTTCATTTGGGTTTTCCATACCATATTAGGGAAGAAGCCAAAAGAACTTTTTCACCAACCCAATAACATTCGTTTAGACTTTGAGACCACCCTTCTGAGAAGTTTAATGGCTGGTGAATATTCCTCCTGAAGCCAAAGGAGATTCCAGCGGTACATCCCTCTTCCCATGTGGATGTGATAAAGATTACAGAAGCCCGTGATGATACTGTATCTGTGTGAAGCACTGGCTCCATGCTTGACCCATGGGAGGATCTGGAAACCACGAGTCTGACTTCTTGGGTTCTCCCTCAAGGTTATTTACCATTCTCAACAGTCATTTACTGTTATTTATCTTCTTTACTATTCCCAAGCAACTTCCAAGTCATCTGTGGAAGAAAAAGAACTCAAAAGAAGGGGGAGGGGGCTAATCACAGGCTTTGTGGCCACATAGTGTCTCTGTGGAATAAGGTTCCTTTTGTTCCTTTTACAACCTTTAAATGTAAAAACCATTGTCAGCTGGGGAGGGAGAGGAGCTTCACAAAAATAAGCCATGGGCAGTAGTTTTCCCGCCTGCATTCTCCACCCTCTTGGGTGTTTTTTTTTTTAAGTCTTTATTGAATTTGTTACAATACGGCTTTTGTTTTGTGTATTCTTGGGCCACGAGGCACATGGGATCTTAGTTCCTCCACCAGGGATTGAACCCACACCGCTGGATTGGAAGGAGAAGTCTTAACACTGGACTGCCAGGGAAGTCCTAGCCCTCTTAGCTTTTAACACTCAGCTGGTCCAAGACACCTTTTCACAAGCTTGGCTGCAGTCTTATTAATCCCTAAAACCCACTTTGCCAGTCTAATAGAAGCAATGCTTTGTCCAAGCAGGCGATGAAACGGGGTGTGGGAGAGGTGTCAGTCCCTAGGTTGGGAAAATCCCCTGGAGGAGGGCATGGCAACCCACTCCAGTATTTTTGCCTGGAGAATCCCATAGACAGAGGAGCCTGGTGGGCTACAGTCCACAGGGTCACAAAGAGTCAAACAGGACTGAGCACCTATGTAGCAAAGTAAATTTTTGCAAGTTAATTAACTCCTCAATGCCTCTGTTTCTTCATCGGTAAAATGTGAATAAAAACAGGAAGGATTCTGTAGTGGTCCAGTGGTTAGGAAGCTGCACTTTCACTGTCCAGGGTGCTGGTTCAATCCCTTGTTGAGGAACTAAGACGCCACAGGCAGCACGATGTGGCCCAAAATAAATATTTCTAATGGAAATAAAAATAAGTTTATCATGAAGAAAACATAAGTTAGTGCATCAAAGCATTAGAAAGCCAGTGAGGTTCCTAATAAGCAGCCAAGAAAGACCCGCTATTATCAGTGTCATCCTCACTGTCACCATGAAATATACAGAAGCCACACATTAGCCCTGGTTTGTTTCTAAGTACATTTATTTTAGGTAGTAATTATCAGTAGGCGTATATCGCCTCTTGACTATTCCTAAAAAGCTGGTGGCTTCAGCATCCCACCAAAACTGACTGCGATATGACACGCGTATGTAAGTAAAGGCATTTCAGTGACAAGTCACTCTGTTGGAGTCACAAGTAGTGCCAAGTGACTTGATCAATTGCCACTGCTGTCGAAAGTTAAAACAAGGAAGATCTTCATTCCTGCACAATCTTTTAGTGTGATATGATGGCCAAAACTCACAGGATTTACACTAAAAGTAATTCTACTGTACGTAGGTTAAACAATAAATGTTAAAAAATTGAATGAAGCTGTTCAGCAAGCACTTTTCCAACCTTAAAATAAATAAAGATCACCTGGGGTTCCTATTAAAAGGAAGCACCTTGGTCCCACCCCTACCTACAAAATTCTACCTAAATTGGTATGAAACCGGATCCCAGGACTTGCCTCTATACAGAGCTCCCGGGTGATAATGGTGCTTGAAAGACGCCAGAGAAAAACAATGCATTGCCTACAGGGGTACAGTGATTCAAACGGTTCCAGATTTTTCATTAGAAATCACGAGGCCAGAAGGAAGTAGCACAATACTTTTAAAGGAGTGAAAGAAAAGAACTGTCAAAGCAGAGTTGTATACTAAAGACAACAGTTTAGAAAAATATTTAGGGATGAAGTTTCGTGAAAATGCTCTCCAATAAACTCAGAACTCATAGGGAGCCTACTTGCCTTAAAAGGACTGGTAAAGGAAAACTTTCAAAGGCAACAAGGGGAAAAAAAATTGTATCATCAGGAAGGAGTCACAGAACAGTAAATATCTGGGAAAACATGATAGATGACTCATCTCTTGAGTTTTTTAAAATATATTTTGCCATTGGAAGCAAAAATTATAACACTGAAAGTTTTCAAAGTATATATTGGGTTGGCCAAAAAGTTCTGATTTGTCCATAAGAGTTTTTTATATGACAACTAGAACATAACCATAATGCATTATTTTTTCTCTGGGTAATGTTTTTTAGTTTCTTTCTTTGTCTTTAGTTTTGAGTTTATCCTGTTTGGGATGTGCTCAAATTCTTAAAAGAAAACCTCTAGGTTACACTTAAGATGCTAGAAAAGAGAAGCAAAATAAACCCAAGTCAAACAAAAGAAAGGAAAAAATGAAGGTAAATGCAGAAATCAATGAAATTGAAAACAGATGTGTAATAGAGCCAAGTCAATGAAACCAAAAGTATTCTTTTTTTTTTCTTACTGTAACAAAAACTCTAGCAAGAATGGCAAAGAATAAAAGATTTTTTAAAAGTTACCAATATTAGGAATGAAAGAGTACATATCATGACTTCCAGAAGAAAACATAAGAGAAACTCTTCCTGACTTCGAGTTAGGCAGAGTTCTTAGACGTGAAAAGCACAACTCATAAAACACTGATAAATCAGACTTCATCAAAATTAAAACTTTTGCTCTGCAAAATACACTGTTCAGAGGATGAAAAGACAAACCAGTCTGAGAAAAAATATTTGGAAATGACATTTGACAAAGAACTTACATTTAGAATATATGAATAACTCTCAAACATCAATAGTAAGGAAAATACAACTCAGTTACTCAATTTAAAATTTAGCAAAACATATAAACATTTTAGTAAAGAAGATAAATAAGCTGAAGAAAAGATGTATCTGCTGAACATTATTGGTCATTAGAGAAATGTAAATTAAAGTCACAATAATATAACAACACAGGTATATCATAATAAAGTTTTTTTAAAAACCAACAGAAAATACGAAGTGCCGACAAGGATGTGAAGCACCTGGAACTCTCGTATATCATTAACGGGAACGCAAAACAGCAGATATCCTGGAGAACAGTTTGGCTGCTTCTTACAAAGTTACACATACATTTTCTATATGACCCACCAATCCCATTCCTGGTTATAAATTCTAGAGAAATAAGCAAACAAAACAAAACGAAACCTTGTACACAAGTGTTTATAACAGCTTATTCATAACTGCCAAAAGTTGGGTAGCTCAGCTGGTTAAAAAATCCGCCTGTAATGCAGGAGACCTCAGTTCAATTCCTGGGTCAGAAGTTCCCCTGGAGAAGGGATAGGCTACCCACACCAGTATTCTTGGGCTTCCCTGTTGGCTCAGACGGTAAAGAATCTGCCTGCAATGTGGGAGACCTGGGTTTGATCTCCAGGTTGGGAAGATTCCCTGGAGAAGGGCATGGCAACCCACTCCAGTATTCTTGCCTGGAGAATCCCCATGGACAGAGAGGCCTGGCAAGCCACAGTCGATGGGGTCACAAAGAGTCGGACACAACTGAGTGACTAAGCACAGCACAAAAACATTCCAAATTTTCTTCAACGGATAAATAAACTAGTATAACCATAAACGTAATATTACCCAGCAACAAAAACAAAGTACTGATACACACAACAACTTGGATGAAAGTAAAAGGCATTACGCTGGGACAGGTTCTCAGAACTCTCTGAGATGCTGTTCCTGGGTTATAACCCTCAACTTGGCACAGATAAAATTTTCCATTTAAAAAAAAAGGCATTATCTGAGTGAAAGATACCAACCTTAAAGGGTTACACATGGTACAAGTTCATTTAACTGGCATTCTCAAAAAGATGAAACTATAGGGTAATACCCAGTTGTGGTGGATGTGACTGGTGATAGAAGCAAGGTCCGATGCTGTAAAGAGCAATATTGCATAGGAACCTGGAATGTCAGGTCCATGAATCAAGGCAAATTGGAAGTGGTCAAACAGGAGACGGCAAGAGTGAATATCGACATTCTAGGAACCAGCAAACTAAAATGGACTGGAATGGGTGAATTTAACTCAGATGACTATTATATCTACTACTGTGGGCAGGAATCCCTTAGAAGAAATGGAGTAGCCATCATGGTCAACAAAAGAGTCCAAAATGCAGTACTTGGATGCAATCTCAAAAACGACAGAATGATCTCTGTTCGTTTCCAAGGCAAACCATTCAATATCACAGTAATCCAAGTCTATGCCCCAACCAGTAATGCTGAAGAAGCTGAAGTTGAACGGTTCTATGAAGACCTACAAGACCTTTTAGAACTAACACCCAAAAAAGATGTCCTTTTCATTATAGGGGACTGGAATGCAAAAGTAGGAAGTCAAGAAACACCTGGAGTAACAGGCAAATTTGGCCTTGGTATATGGAATGAAGCAGGGCAAAGACTAATAGAGTTTTGCCAAGAAAATGCACTGGTCATAACAAACACCCTCTTCCAACAACACAAGAGAAGACTCTATACATGGACATCACCAGATGGTCAACACCAAAATCAGATTGATTATATTCTTTGCAGCCAAAGATGGAGAAGCTCTATACAGTCAGCAAAAACAAGACTGGGAGCTGACTGTGACTCAGATCATGAACTCCTTATTGCCAAATTCAGACCTAAACTGAAGAAAGTAGGGAAAACCACTAGACCATTCAGGTATGACCTAAATCAAATCCCTTATGATTATACAGTGGAAGTGAGAAATAGATTTAAGGGACTAGATCTGATAGACAGAGTGCTTGATGAACTAGGGACAGAGGTTTGTGACATTGTACAGGAAACAGGGATCAAGACCATCCCCAAGAAAAAGAAATACAAAAAAGCAAAATGGCTGTCTGAGGAGGCCTTACAAATAGCTGTGGAAAGAAGAGAAGCAAAAAGCAAAGGAGAAAAGGAAAGATATAAGCATCTGAATGCAGAGTTCCAAAGAATAGCAAGGAGAGATAAGAAAGCCTTCCTCAGCGATCAATGCAAAGAAATAGAGGAAAACAACAGAATGGGAAAGACTAGAGATCTCTTCAAGAAAATTAGAGATACCAAGGGAACATTTCATGCAAAGATGGGCTCGATGAAGGACAGAAATGGTATGGACCTAACAGAAGGAGAAGATATTAAGAAAAGGTGGCAAGAATACACAGAAGAACTGTACAAAAAAGATCTTCACAAGTCAGATAATCACGATGGTGTGATCACTCACCTAGAGCCAGACATCCTGGAATGTAAAGTCAAGTGGGCCTTAGAAAGCATCACTATGAACAAAGCTAGTGGAGGTGATGGAATTCCAGTTGAGCTATTTCAAATCCTGAAAGGTGATGCTGTGAAAGTGCTGCACTCAATATGCCAGCAAATTTGGAAAACTCGGCAGTGGCCACAGGACTGGAAAAGGTCAGTTTTCATTTCAATCCCAAAGAAAGGCAAAGCCAAAGAATGCTCAAACTACCACACAATTGCACTCATCTCACATACTAGTAAAGTAATGCTCAAAATTCTCCAAGACAGTCTTCAGCAATACGTGAACCGTGAACTTCCAGATGTTCAAGCTGGTTTTAGAAAAGGCAGAGGAACCAAACTGCCAACATCCGCTGGATCATCGAAAAAGCAAGAGAGTTCCAGAAAAACATCTATTTCTGCTTTATGGACTATGCCAAAGCCTTTGACTGTGTGGATCACAATAAACTGTGGAAAATTCTGAAAGAGATGGGAATACCAGACCACCTGACCTGCCTCTTGAGAAACTAATATGCAGGTCAGGAAGCAACAGTTAGAACTGGACATGGAACAACAGACTAGTGCCAAATAGGAAAAGGAGTATGTCAAGGCTGTATATTGTCACCCTGCTTATTTAACTTATATGCAGAGTACATCATGAGAAACGCTGGGCTGGAAGAAGCACAAGCTGGAATCAAGATTGCCGGGAGAAATATCAATAACCTCAGATATGCAGATGACACCACCCTTGTGGCAGAAAGTGAAGAGGAACTAAAAAGCCTCTTGTTGAAAGTGAAAGAGAGTGAAAAAGTTGGCTTAAAGCTCCACATTCAGAAAACGAAGATCATGGCATCTGGTCCCATCACTTCATGGAAAATGGATGGGGAAACAGTGTCAGACTTTATTTTTTGGGGCTCCAAAATCACCGCAGATGGTGACTGCAGCCATGAAATTAAAATACGCTTACTCCTTGGAAGGAAAGTTATGACCAACCTAGATAGCACATTGAAAACCAGAGACATTACTTTGCCAACAAAGGTCCGTCTAGTCAAAGCTATGGTTTTTCCTGTGATCATGTATGGATGTGAGAGTTGGACTGTGAAGAAAGCTGAGTGCTGAAGAATTGATGCTTTTGAACTGTGGTGTTGGAGAAGACTCTTGAGAGTCCCTTGGACTGCAAGGAGATCCAACCAGTCCATTCTAAAGGAGATCAGTCCTCGGTGTTCACTGTAAAGACTGATGCTAAAGCTGAAACTCCAGTACTTTGGCCACCTCATGTGAAGAGTTGACTCATTGGAAAAGACCCTGATGCTGGGAGGAATTCGGGGTGGGAGGAGAAGGGGACGACAGAGGATGAGATGGCTGGATGGCATCACTGACTCAATGGACGTGAGTCTGAGTGAACTCCGGGAGCTGGTGATGGACAGGGAGGCCTGGCGTGCTGCGATTCATGGGGTCGCAAAGAGTCGGACACGACTGAGCGACTGAACTGAACTGAACTGATAGGATTATAGTGGTTTCCAGTGCTTATAGACACAGTGAGGGGTGATTATAAAGGAAATATAGAAGAATTTTTGGGTGGTGATGGCACTGTTCGGTAGTTGATGATGGGGGTGATTATACAAATCTATACCCGTGGCAAAATTTATAGAATTGTACCCCTAAAAGGGAAAAATAAACAACTTTACTGTATGATGACTGTTTTTAAAAAGCCTGCCTCTCATCTGTAAAATGAGGGTAACTGTTGAGACATAAGGTAATATCTGTAAGTCACTGGAAACACTGCCTAGTCATAAAACACAATCTATAAATGTTTGCTGTCATCATTTCTATCAATGTGTTTCTTAGGAAGCTTGTTTTATATCATGAAAAGAAGTGTTCAGAAACATTTCAATAACCTGAAATAAATGGTGGACTCTATAACTTGCCAACATTAAAGGCAATTAAGGAGTATCCCCATGGGTTATTTCTTTTCTGTTTCTGGTTTTTTTGTTTGTTTGTTTATTTGTTTCTGTTTTTACCTAATTCCAATTTCAGGAATTTTGCACTGCAAACCCTTGGTGCTGACAGTCTGTTGAGCGGCTATTCTAACTTCAAACCCTTGCCAATCTTGTCCGGTGTGCTGGTCACACAAAGAAAAATATGACATGGTCCCAGGAACAGAAGAATTTTCAGTGTATGAAAAAGAGACAAGAAACAAAGAGTGGTCCAATGGCTATGACTCCGCGTTTCCAATGCATGGGACCCAGCTTTGATCTCTGGTGGAAGAACTAAGGTCCCAAACACTGTGGGGCAACTACTGAGCCTGTGCACTCTGGAGCCTGTGTGCCACAGCTAGAGAGAACCTCACAACAAAAGATCCCGCGTGCCGCAATGAAGATCCTGAGTGCCGCAACTAAGACCCAATGCAGCCAAATAAATAAATATTAAAATAAGAAAAGGAAACAAAGAGCCCTAAGACATAGGTAAGTCAAACTGTACAGCAGAAAACAAATGTTATCACCATCACTCTCCAGAATGCAATGCTCTCATGTTCCCGCGCTTTCTCAAATGAGTGTCATTTTCCAAGCTGCAAAAATAAAAGCCTTAAAGTAGCTGCTGACATTTCCCTTTCTTGGTTTTGCATATAAACAATGTGTCATAATCCATTTTGGGCAGTTATAATCACAAATCAATCACTATGGTACTGACTCAGTGTTGGAGACTTGTTTTAAAATACTAAACAACAACAACAACAAAAATTGGGAGGGAGGATGTGTTGATACAAGACTGATGAATGATAACAAGGGTTAAATTTGGGTGATGGTTCTCCAAGGGTTCATTATTTTATTCTTATTACATTTGGCTCTGCTTGTAAATTTCCACTGTAAAAATTTAACAGGAAAATAAAAACCTATCATACCTATTTTGTAAAACTTCAGTAAAAATCCAAAAATAAATCTATAGAACAGGAAAACATTAATATTATTATTGTTATCTCTATATCCTGTACTACATCCTTATACGTCATGTATTTTCTTAATTCTCTATAATATGCAAGCATTATTTAATAATCAAAATATGAGTTACAATATTATTTCAAATAAAACACAAATAAACCACAGATGCGGAGAAGGCAATGGCAACCCACTCCAGTACTCTTGCCTGGAAAATCCCATGGGCGGAGGAGCCTGCTGGGCTACAGTCCATGGGGTCACGAAGAGTCGGACACTACTGAGAGACTTCACTTTCACTTTTCATTTTCATGCACTGGAGAAGGAAATGGCAACCCACTCCAGTGTTCTTGCCTGGAGAATCCCAGGGACGGTGGAGCCTGGTGGGCTGACTTAGCAGCAGCAGCAGCAAACCGCAGACTGAAAAGCTATCATGAAAAACTCAAAATTTTCATGGCCCCCTACAAAAATCCAAAATTGCCTTCTCAACGTGACACTAAACACATTAAGAACCAAAGCAGCATGTTGAAACTTCTCGTTGCTGTTCAGTTGCCCAGTCATGTCCAACTCTTTGCAACCTCATGGGCTGCAGCATGCCAGACTTCCCTGTCCTTCATTATCTCCTGGAATTTGCTCAAACTCATGTCCACTGAGTCGATGATGCCATCCAACCATCTCATACTCTGTCATCCCCTTCTCCTGCTCTCAATCTTTCCCAGCATCAGGGTCTTGAAACTACCTAAATTCTAATCCCAGTTAAGCCTCTTACTATGTGGTCTAGAATAAACAGCTCATGCTCAGAACTTCCCTGGTAGTCCGGGGCTAAGGCTCCATGCTTCCAACACAGGGAGGCAAGGATTCAATCCCTGAACAGGGACCTAAATCCCACATGCCACAACTAAGACCCGGCGCAACCAAATTGACAAAATTACTTAAAAAAGAAAGCATCATACTCTCTGTGTCTGTTTCCTCATCTTCAACATGGGAATAACAGTATCCACTCGTGTAAGGATTAACTACATTCATTCATAGAAAACTCCGAGAATAATGTTTAAATACTGTCATTGTTAGCTTCCCAGGTGGCTCAGTGGAAAAGAATCCCCCTGCCGATGCAAGAGACATAGGAGACAGGGTTTTGATCCTTGGGTCAGGAAGATCCCCTGGAGGAGGAAATGGCAACCCACTCCAATATTCATGCCTGAAAAATTCCATGGACAGAGCAGACTGGCGGGCTACAGGCTTTGGGGTCACAAAGCATCAGACATGACCGAGCATGCAAGTACAAGCTGTAATTATTAACTATGCCCAAGCACTCCCCCATCCCTTCTAGCATTTATTCAACAAATATCAGGGCATCTTTGTAGAAGAATTTGTCCATGAGTGGCATGAATGTCTTCTCCCCTGTGAAGAGATGATGTAAGAGGAAGAAGGATGCTAAGTCCCACTCAGGTGAGGCTCTGCTGTCTGGGGCCAAAGGGGCATTCCCTTCTCACTGCAGCCTTTTTCAAGAAGTCAAGGCTGTGAAGAAGAAAGGAACCTGAGAGAAATCGGAACTCCATCAGCATTCCCGCATAAATCTCAGTGCACACCCCAGACTACGGGCAGAACTGACCCTCTCCAAAAATTTAAATTCAAAAATCATTAGGAATCTGGGTACAGCCTTGACTCCTTCCGGGATCAGAGAACGGCCAGGAACACTGCTGCAAGAGCTCTGACCTCAACCCCGGTTCACAGAAGCCTTTAGAACACCAAGCGCTCCTCGGGAAATTAAAAAATACTAGTAACAAGAGACCTTGTGATTTTTAACCACAGGTTAGCCTCTGTTCTAAGTCTTTCCCTATACATTCTCATTTAACTCTCAAACTACCCGGTTGACACTGCGGCTTCCCATATGGCTCAGTGGTAAAGAATCCGCCTGCCAAGGCAGGAGACGCAAGAGACGCGGGTTAGATCCCAGGGTTGGGAAGATCCCAGGAGGACAGCTCGGCAACCCACTCCAGTATTCTCACCTGGAAAACTCCATGGACAGGGGAGGCTGGCGGGCTGTAGTTCATGGGGTCGCAAAGAGTTGGACACGACTGAGCACACATACACAGGTAGACACTAATATCAACTTTAAAGAAGAGGAAACGGAGGCAGAGACGTTAAGACTCTCGTGGAATATACTGTTAGGAAGCGTCATCACGGGCTGGTGGTCAGGAAACGGGTTGGGAAAGTACAGAAGCCAGGAGACAAACCAAACCCAGCGACAGAGGGCCCTGGCCGGGGCCCCTAAACGGGGGATACACCGCCAGTCCCGCGCTCCAGGAGGCTTAGTCAAAGGGAGCACCATCCCCGCTGCGCCGCAGGCGGTTCCTTCCACCAGACAGAGGGCCAGGTCGCTACTGG
The DNA here is from genome assembly GCF_019923935.1 of Bubalus bubalis. Lineage (NCBI taxonomy): Eukaryota > Metazoa > Chordata > Mammalia > Artiodactyla > Bovidae > Bubalus > Bubalus bubalis. Next base: position 51,759,071 of record NC_059174.1, read on the forward strand.
CCCACAACAAAGCGAAGAAAGGTCAGTGTGGACGCGGAGAGAGGGGACCGGCAAACGGAGGGCTCACCTTTCCGAGAGGAACGAAGGCCGCGGCCTCGCGTACCTGAGCCGGAAGTGACTCTGCCTACAGAGACCTCCCGGACTACGCTTCCCAGAATTCCCGACAGGAGCATGGACACAACCACCGCCTGGAGCGGAAATTCTTCAAAGACGGTATTCCCGTACTACACTAACCAGAATTTCCAGGCACGTCCTAGCCTTCGAAAGGGCTGGTTGCTATACTGAGCTTGTGGATTGTATTTTCACAGCATCCCTGCTCGGAACGAATTTCGTAACCCCGCCTCCCTGGAGCCGAAACATTTCCAAACCTAGAGCGCTCTACTACACAATTCTGTATTTTCTTCAGCAGACAATGCATTAACACCGCCTTTTCAGAGCGTAGTTGTCTCTGGGATTATTAAGAATTCAACATTTTCTTTATGCTTTATATAGTCTCTTAATTATCTACAACGTTTCATTATTCAGTTATCCAACCATTATTTCAGTAAAGTATCAACTTACTATTACTTGAAATAAAATACCATAAAAAGCTGGATATGCATGAGAAAGCTCACTGGAAACACAATCATTTACACACTTTCTTGGTCTTTTACAAACTATTCCTTCTAGACTAGACAACAAACAAATCAAAATGAGGTTGGGGACTGCAAATACCTTGGTTCAATTCCCAATTCAGGTTCTTAATAGTTGATGACCTCAGCTAGGAAAATTTTGCTCTCAGTCTCAATGTCTTCCTTTTTAAATGGGCAGATAACCCACCTCCCTGGGCTTTTGTGAGAATTAAATGTGGTGATTTGTATCAAGCCCTTAAAATGGCTATTATCAATATTATTTATGCCCAAGTATTCCTCCTACCCACTCCTATTTTATTCAACAAATATTTAAATATGTAGCAGAATGTGTAATAATTATTAAAAGAAACTTCTCCACTGAGAAGAGAGATGATATGGCCAAAAGAAGGATGTTAAATCCTACTCAGGCTAAGGTTCTGCTGCTAGGACCTGGAGTCATTCAATTCTCCTTCCTACAGCCCTCTTCAAGTTAGGGCTAAGAAAGGAAAGGAAGCAGGGAGAAATCAGAACTCTGTCTCCCTTGTGCACACACACTATCCTGGAGACACATACACACATACCAACTCCACTTCTGAGACGGAAAATGAATCCAGAAGGAATCAAGGAATAGCCCAGATTCCTGCAGGGATCAGAGGACTAGTAGACTGCAGGTGGAAATCTGATCTCTTCCTGGACTCATACAAGTTTTCAGGTAACTGAATATCTGGAATCAAGATTGCTAGAAGTATCAGTAATCTCAGATATGCAGATGACACCACCCTTATGGCAGAAAGCAAAGAACTAAAGAGCCTCTTGATGAAAGTGAAAGAGGAGAGTGAAAAAGCTGGCTTAAAACTCAACATTCAAAAAACTAAGATCATGGCATCCAGTCCCAACACTTCATGGCAAATAAATAGGGAAATAATGGAAACAGTGAGAGACTATTTTCTTGGGCTCCAAAATCACAGCTGATGGTGATTGCAACCATAAAATTAAAAGATGCTTGTTCCTTGGAAGAAAAGCTATGACCAACCTTGACAGCATATTAAAAAGCAGAGATATTACTTTGCTGATAAAGGTCCGTCTAGTCAAAGCTATGGTTTTTCCAGTAGTCATGTATGGATGTGAGAGTTGGACCATAAAGAAAGCTGAGCACCGAAGAATTGATGCTTTTGAACTGTGGTGTTGGAGAAGACTCTTGAGATGTCTTGGACTGCAAGGAGATCCAACCAGTCCCTCCTAAAGGAAATCAGTCCTGAATATTCATTAGTGGGACTGATGCTTAAGTTTCAATACTTTGGCCACCTGATACGAAGATCTGACTCATCGGAAAAGACCGTGATGCTGGGAAAGATCGAAGGCAGGAGGAGAAGGGGACAACAGAGGATGAGATGATTGGATGGCATCACTGACTCTATGGTCATGTTCAAGCAAGCTCCAGAAGTTGGTGATGGACAGGGGAGCCTGGCGTGCTGCAGTCCGTGGGTTCACAAAGAGTTGGACAGGACTGAGTGACTGAACTAAACTGAACATTCCTCAGGAAATACATTAACTAAAGAAACCTTTCACCCTTTTATTTGTGACTATCTCATTTAACTCTCCAAACAATTTTACTAGGTACGTAAATGTCAGGCCCCTTATTTTACAGAAAACAAATCCCACCTCTTTTAGGTTGTCACAGAGCACCAGGTTGAGTTCCCTGTGTACCCACAATTCTTGATTATGCTCCCAGAATTCCCCAGGAGATAATGGTTACACCATGCCCCTCTGCAGAGGCAGTTGGCCACCTATACAGAGCTGTTGGACTACACTTCCCAGAACCCCCATGTCATTGCCTTCCTAGGACAGAAGGTCAGCTACTACCCTTAGAGCCTGGATTACATTTCATATGATTCCAGAGCACAGTCAAGCAACTTGATTAAACATGTTTATTTATTGGATAATCAATCTAATTTTTCATGTATTTACTTGCTATAGCAATTGCTTCTTTTAAAAATTGCCTATTCACATCCTTTGTAGTCATATCCATATCCCTATTGGGGTTTATCTTAAGGTTCAATGTTAAGGATTTTAATCCATTTTCTAGCATATATGCCAGTATATGTCAAATAGGTTAATATATGTCAAATAGGTCAATATTTTCAGCCCAGTTGACTTTTACTTTTACATATGATGCCTTTTTAACACAGGGAAATTAACATTGTTTCATACATAATTGATTATTGTTGGCTGGAGCTTTGTGCATCCATAACGAGCAGCTTTTTCTGTGCGCCATTACTATTCCACGTGTTTTAAAATTATTAACTTCATTAACTTCCACAATCCCACTGAGTAAGTACTATATGATTATACCTCAGCGACTGATTCAGCGATTAACTTGCCCAAAGTTATAAGAGTAGCAAGTGGCCGTGCTGATTGCGAATCACGGAGAGGCTGGTGGAATGCAGAACCCAGAAGTGAAGTGAAATGAAATGAAAGTGTTAATCACTCAGTCGTGTCTGACTCTTTGCGACCCCACGAACTGTAGCCCACCAGGCTTCTCTGTCCATGGGATTCTCGAGGCAAGAATACTGCAGTGGATTGCCATTCTCTTCTCTAGGGAATCCAACCATGGTCTCCTGCATTGCAGGCAGATTCTTTACCTTTGAGCTACGGGGAAGTCCAAAATTTTGCTAGTAGTCACTAGTATAGTGCGTGCTCAGTCGCTTCAAACAAGTCCGACTCTGTGCAACCGCATGGACTGTAGCCTGCCAGGCTCCTCAGTCCACGGAATTTTCCAGGCAAGAATACTGGAGTGGGTTGCCATGTCCTCCTCCAGGGGATCTTCCCGACGGAGGTATCCAACCCGTGTCTCTTCTGGGTCTCCTGCACTGCAGGCGGGTTCACCAGGGAAGCCCATCCATCAAAAAAGCCATGTGCTATACCAGCCCGATCCCAACCAACTCCTCTGCAAACGCTAGGATTTTCTGCCGAGAAGGAAACGCAAATGCTTCTAACCCTTGTCACCCAGCGACCATCGCTTCTCTTACGGGACCACTGTTGGCCCCTTGCCTAGACTAAGGAAGCGCGGAGCTGTTACTAGGATTCAAGTCACCTCTGCACAAAGGGAGGGATGGCCGCAACCTCCCGTAAAACGGAAGTTCTTGCGAGTCACTTCGCAGGTTCCGGAGACTCTCCGAGAGGGCAACTCCCCGCACTCCTGAATAGGAAGTGTTGTTGATTGCACGAAACTTCTGGACTACAGTTCCCAGAAATCCCAAAGAGGTATGGGACTACAGCCCTGCCTGTCTGGGGTGGAACTGCTTCCGACTACACCTCCCAGAACCCTCCGCATGGTAGTGCTTCCGCCTTCCCTCCACTATTTCTTTGGGTTAAACTCAACCTGAGTCATTTAAGCACGGTTAGCATTTGGCCTTCTTCTTTTTTGTAAAATTACTTTTTTTTTTTTTTCAAAAAGAAAACTAGAACGTGGGGATTTAAAGGAAATATAGATATTTAGGGGGGAAAAAGAGAAGCTTCTCAAATGTAAAGAAAATGAACACATTTTAGCAGGAAAGCTATGCCTATAACAAGAAGACTTACTCGTGCTGCATTGGACGTCGACCTTAAGGAACATGGATTCTCCGACTTGGTTTGACTACTTTGCTGTCTAGCATATACTATTTACTCCAAGATGCCAAGCACAAGGAGTTCCAAGCACAGGCCATAAAACAAACTGCTTCCTTGTTTTTGACAAATGAGAAGAGCTGCATGGGCAAAGAACTGGAGAAAATACTGTAATAGGGGAAAAAGTCTCTTTCCTTGGAATTTTTTAAGTTCAAACTCAAGCTTTCCTTTGACTACTCCTATATTGTTCTTTTTGATACTGTATATTTGCTATGAATCTTTTTAGACAAGGTGAGGTCATTATTATTTAGGGCTGGGGGATAAGTAAGTTGATGTGGGAGATGGAGTCCATATAACGACAACAAGTGAAACTACAGGAAGTATGTACTTAGCGCTTTCCTCTGGGCAGGAAATAATTTAAAAAGTGAAACTTCTAAAAATAGTACATAGTATTGCAAATAGTAACATGAGGTTCAGTTCAGTTCAGTTGCTCAGTAGTGTCCGACTCTTTGCAACCCCATGAATTGCAGCACGCCAGGCCTCCCTGTCCATCACCAACTCCTGGAGTTCACTCAGACTCACGTCCATCGAGTCAGTGATGCCATCCAGCCATCTCATCCTCTGTTGTCCCCTTCTCCCCCTGCCCCCAATCCCTCCCAGCATCAGAGTCTTTTCCAATGAGTCAACTCTTCACATGAGGTGGCCAAAGTACTGGAGTTTCAGCTTTAGCATCATTCCTTCCAAAGAAATCCCAGGGCTGATCTCCTTCAGAATGGACTGGTTGGATCTCCTTGCAGTCCAAGGGACTCTCAAGATTCTTCTCCAACACCACAGTTCAAAAACATCAATTCTTTGGCGCTCAGCTTTCTTCACAGTCCAACTCTCACATCCATACATGACCACTGAAACACTATAGCCTTGACTAGACGAACCTTTGGTGGCAAAGTAATGTCTCTGCTTTTGAATATGCTATCTAGGTTGGTCATAACTTTCCTTCCAAGGAGTAAGCGTCTTTTAATTTCATGGCTGCAGTCACCATCTGCAGTGATTTTGGAGCCCCCAAAAATAAAGTCTGACACTGTTTCCATTGTACAAAACACTAGCTTTGTTTGTAGTGATGCTTTCTAAGGCCCACTTGACTTCACATTCCAGGATGTCTGGCTCTAGGTGAGTGATCACACCATCGTGATTATCTTGGTCGTGAAGATCTTTTTTGTAACATGAAGTACTAAATACATATAGGTTAAATTCAACACTTATCAACATTATGCCACACTGGCTTCATGTATCACTTTAAAATTTTGTTACTAAATAATTTTAAGGACTTCCCAGGTGGTGCAGGGGTAAAGAATCTGCCTGCCAATGCAGGAAACGCAAGGTATGCAGTTCGATCCCAGGGTCAGGAAGATGCCCTGGAGCAGGAAATGGCAAGCCATTTCAGTATTCTTGCCAGGGAAATCCCATGGACAGAGGAGCCTGGTGGGCTACAGTCCATGGGGTTTCAAAGAGTCAGAGGCAACTAAGCACACTTATAAAGAATTTTAAAGCAGTCTTTAACACTATCATTTCCTTTCAAATATCATATTGCTTAAAAATAATAAAATTATTTTACAGCTGGTTTACTCCAGTCAGTATCCAAATTGATGAATTCTTTGTATTTGATTGCTATCTCACCTGAGGCTCATTTATTCTAAAACTATATCCTACACCATTTACAGCCATCACCATCTCTCATATCCTTGAACTGTTGGAGAAACAAAGATGTCAAATTACATGTCTGAATTCTGGATTTGTCTATTGGCTTCTCGTACTTTCTCCTCAAAACTTCTAAACGTCCTATAAGTAGAATTTTTATTTAAAGGCTATCTTAGATACAGGTTTGTTTTTTTTTTTTCTTTTGGCAAAAACATGTCACAGAAAGGAATGGAAATATTTGAACATGAAACATATTCTGTTCAAACAAAGCCAATGCAACGCCTGGGCAAGTTTCTGAAGAGAAAAACCAAAATAAATAACAGCAAATATGTTAAAAAAACACCTAACTTAAAACAAGGAAACCATTACCACAAATCACATCTCATGATCCTCTATATTACAGATTCTATCTTTGAGAAAGGAAAGAGAATATTTGGTAATCTCAGTTTTGAAGTTTCACATATATTAAACAGGATAAGATAACAGCAAAGATTTCTCATATGAGGAAAATAATTTGGAGAAAACATTTCCTATGTTAGACATATCCCCACTTGTGTTAAATCCCCCAAGCAAACCTTGCAACAACACTGAAAAGTGAAATGTAGAGCAGTGGTGGAGCATTGGTCCCAGTGCTGCTCTGCATCCTACTCTTGTCTATTATAGATCATACTTGATCTTTTATAACTTGATGTTTTCTCCAAACAATATGTGAAAACTTATAGGTCTAAATCATTTTAATGGTTGATATTATTCCTTTCTGTGGGCTTCCCAGGTGGTACAGTGAGGTAAAGAATGCACCTACCAATGCAGGAGACTCGAGAGATGCAGGGTTGATCCCTGGGTCAGGAACATCTCCTAAGAGAAGGGAATGGCAACCCACTTCAGTATTCTTGCCTGGAAAATTCCATGGACAGAGGAGCCAGGTGGGCTATAGTCCATGGGGTTACAAAGAGTCAGACACACCCACACATTATTCCATTATATGAGGATGACATAATTTGCTCAATCTCTTATTCATGGAACTTTAGGTTGTCTGCAGTTTTTATTATTGCAAATATTCTTAGAATATGCTCCCTCCTTTAAACCATCTTTTCCAACCTGTGCAATCATGTCTTAAAGACAAATTCTGAGCAGTTGCATTAGTGGTTGAAAGATAATGCTCCTTATACACTTTGATACATATATATAAAATCCTCTTCAGAAGTGTTACACCTGTTTTTTTTTTTTTTTTCCTCTAACACATAGTAAGGATGCTAACTTCTTTCTGCTCCCTTACTGACACTGAGTTTAGTTAATCTGTCACTATTGCCGACCTGAATTGGTAAGAATGTAATACTTCAGGGATGGTTTTATTTGCATTTGAATGGCTGTTTCATATACAAACAATAACCAGTGTGAAAATGTAATGTTAAAAAAAAAAAAAAAAAACAACTAAAGGGACTTCCCTGGTGGTCCAGAGGTTAAGAATTCACTTTGCAATGCAGGGGTTTCAGGTTCAATCCCTGGTCAGGGAACTAAGATCCCACGGGCCACAACTAAGACCTAATGCAGCCAAATAAATATTCTTTTAAAAAGGAAAGAAAACTAGGAATAAAATATGATCAAAATAACAAACAAAATAAACAGATACAAAAATACATTGTTATTGAAGATAAAGATACTGTAAAATTATGTCCTCCTCCAAAATCCAACTATAATCCCAAACTGAATCACAGTATTGATAGGAACTTGACAAAATGAGCACCTTCTAAAAACCCATTATTAAACAAGATGCTGAGAAAGAGTGGTGTCTGCTTCTGACAATGAACACTTTGGCTTGGAAAACAGAACCAGTGGGAATATGAATACATATCAGTGTCTCTGCCGCACCCTTAAAATATCACTTCCATAGAGCTTCTCGACTGTATGAAGAATCTAATGGATTTGAAAACCTGAGTATGGCCTAATTCTTACCATAATAATAACACAGCTTTCATCTCTGAGCACTATTTTGAATGTTCTTAGCAGAGAATACATTTCTAGAGGAGATTCTAAAAACAAACAAAAACACCTACAGGTTTTGGCTGGACTGAAGCTGGCCCCATCCCAATTAGAATTTCCTTCCTGGGCACACCCATTAATGGAAATTTGACCTCTAACTACTGTCATTGCCACAAAGAGCCCATTTGTCAAGAATCACTTTCTTGGCCTATGACAGCTGATGGGCGTTTCAAGAAAGGTGTTGAGATCCACAGTAGTTTCCGGAATGCCCTTAAGAAACATGTGCTTTAGTGCTGCACGCTGACATCATGGGTGGTAGCGTCCCTGTCCTTTGCTCTTCCAGCCCTCCCAATAGCTGAGTAAGTGTCTATCATCTGGAAACCTAGAGTGTCTTCTGTTTTCCTCATTGAACCCAGACTGGCTACATTTATAATGTTTCTGTCCTCTTGTGGAGTCTTGGCTGAGTAAGAAGGTCCAAGCTATATATTTCCTGAGCCTTGTCATGCTCATGACATGCATAGTCCATCTCATCCCTATGAACTCTCTAATGGGCAAGAAGATCTGAGTTCCAACTGAAGCCCTTACCACAACCGTCATATTTATATGGCTTCTCTTGGGTGTGATCTCTCTGATGTAAGTGAAAATAGAAGCCCTTATCACACACTTGGCACATGTGAGGCTTTTCTCCTGTGTGAACTCTCTGATGAATGTGCAGAACTGAGCTGTACGTGAAAGCCTTCCTGCACACATCACATTTGTAGGGTTTCTCCCGTGTGCACCCTCTAGTGAATGTGCAGTTATATGCTTTGGCTGAGGCTCTTCCCACCCTCGTCACACTGGTAAGGCTTCTTCCCCATGTGCAGCTTCTGGTGAACTTGGAGAATGGAGCTAGAACTGACGCATTTGCTGCACTCACTGCATTTGTAGGGTTTCTCCCCTGTGTGGACCCTCTGATGGACAAGAAGGTTGGAGCTCTGATCAAAGTCCTTCCCACACTTGGCGCACTTATACGGCCTTTTCCCACTGTGGACCCTCTGATGGAAACACAGGAGCAAACCAAATCTGAACCCCTTCCCACACACATCACAGGTTTAGGGTATCTCCCCCATGTGGACTCGGCGATGGTTATGAAGAGAGGAATTGCAACTGAAGCCTTTGCCACATTCCATGCATTTATAGGGTTTGTCTCCTGGAGGGCCATTGGGATTTCTAGGAAGGTTTGAGTTCTGTTTGCAGCCCTGAGCCCACTCTTGACCTTCACAAGTTTCCTCCCCTGAATGGGTTTTATCGTGAACAGTATGTTCTGAGCTCTGGCTAAAGTCCCTTCCATACCTATGGTGTTTATAAGATATTCCTCCGTGTGAGCACTGTGACGAACATGAGCATCATCTGTGAAGCCCATTCTAGAGTTATTACATCTGAAAGTGTGCCACACTGCATGGACCATGTGACTGTGTTTGACTATTGACTTTATAACCAAGTGTTTCCCACAGTTGGTGTATCTACAAAGTTCCTCTCCTTTACATTCTTGGGAATCATCATAATCACTCAAGGTCTGAAAGAAGCTGTCATCACACCGAGCGCATCCATCCAGTTTCTCTTCTATCTGCTTTCTCCGAGAATTATGGGGCTCAGTCATTAGGTTGGCTTTCTTCCAGGATTCTGGGGTAAGGACCTGTGTCAGGCTTTTCTAAGCTGTGATGTTTTGATTTTCTAAATTAATGGCATTTATTACATGGTTTTCATTTTCAGAAATCTGAAGAGACACTCCTGGCCACTCTTCACAGAGGGAAATGTCTCCTAAATACTGGGGACAATCTCCTTGAAGATTCATAATAACATAATCATGACTCATGGTCAATTCACTGATCCTTTGGTTCCAAATTTTCCAAAAATAGAGCACTTCTGGAGAAGGCAATGGCATCCCACTCCTGTACTCTTGCCTGGAGAATCCCATGGACGGAGGAGCCTGGTGGGCTGCAGTCCCTGGGGTCGCTGGGAGTCGGACGTGACTGAGCGACTTCACTTTGATTTTCACTTTCATGCATTGGAGGAGGAAATGGCAACCCACTCCATTGTTCTTGCCTGGAGAGTCCCATGGACAGAGGAGCCTGGTGGGCTGCAGTCCGTGGGGTCGCACAGAGTCGGACACGACTGAAGCGACTTAGCAGCAGCAGCAGCAGCAGAGCGCTTCTGGTGAGAGGTAACTCAAGCCTTTTTCCTGAAGGTTCATAAGGTTGTTTTTAATCCTGTCTTCTATGAGGAGAAAGAGAATTTGGCTAAGCAAACAAGTAGATCATCTATCCAAAGGCTCTGAGGATATGAAGCTGGGTGGGATGAGAAGTTGCCACTGGATCCTAGTTATGTATGAAACAATTAGAAACCTAATCATTCTAATCTGTGAGCTGCCAATCAAAAACCACTGACTGCAGATGCATCAAAAGAAATACTGGAAACAATTTATAAAGGAAGAAATTCACCTCTCTGCTATTAGAGTAGTCCATAAAAAGACTTTAGTCATTTTGCTAATTTGTTTTTAAGTAATGGATTTTATATCCATGACCTCTAAAGCCTATAGTTTTTTCAGCAATATTTAAAAATAAATTTATCTAAAATAACTTTGCTTCCAAAACACACAAGCTTTTATAGTTTTTAAGCACATATTTACTGTGAGACAACTTTAAAACTTAATAAATCTCTGTGTGGGTACTTTTGTAAGAATTATGTATATCTGTGAGGCTTTAAGGAGAAGGCAATGGCACCCCACTCCAGTACTCTTGCCTGGAAAATCCCATGGATGGAGGAGCCTGGTGGGCTGCAGTCCATAAGGTCGCTAAGAGTCAGACACAACTGAGCGACTCCACTTTCACTTTTCACTTTCATGCATTGGAGAAGGAAATGGCAACCCACTCCAGTGTTCTTGCCTGGAGAATCCCAGGGACGGGGGAGCCTGGTGGGCTGCCGTCTATGGGGTCGCACAGAGTCGGACACGACTGAAGTGACTTAGCAGCAGCAGCAGTGAGGCTTTAAAGGGAGATGCACTTTTAAACACTGTACGTATTGAACCACATTGAAATGGAATGCACCATACTTAAAATGTGTTGTTCACTGTGAATTCATTTTCAACATATTCTTGGTTATTGCTGTTTCTGACTGAAGGGGTGAGTATACATCAGAAAGAATCATCATAGCTACCACACCATGTGACTATTTATTTATTACATGATATGAAGTTAGAAGAACAAAAATACATAAAAAGACAAAAACAAAAACCCCCAAACATAAGGGGAAGGTTCCTATATGATTTAGGTAATATATATAATAATGGAGTTCTGGACATGGTGAGAGATATAAAGGATCACAGAGACCTTCCAGGATCCTGTAGAAGGTTGCAGGAACAAGCAACAAGTCCTCTCTCCTAACCAAGTCCTTGCCTTTACATGAGCTATTAAATGTGATAGAACTATCATGTATATTTGTGTACAAGATGCACAACTGAACACAGCGGGCCTACAGCTGCAGTGGGGATTGAAATGGGGATGATTTTGTGAAATATGGGACATCCTTTTTATTTCCCTGAGGTTTTCTGGCTTTGTGAAGAGACAAAATCCCTCAAGACCTTATAGTCCAATTTCCAACTTCTCCCCTTTGAGGTTATTGCAGAATCTCTAACAGCCATGGATAGGAGAATGGGCAGCGTGGAACTGTTCACGGCCTGGCACCCAGGAAGCAAGATTGTACGAAAGGTTCATAAGAAATAGAGGGTTGAAGATGGTCACAACACCTTGGCACCCAAAAATAGGCTTCACAAAATGTCACAAATATCATCTGGACACTGCTTCTAGTTCAAGGTAATTTTCTGATTCATTTTATTGAGTGACTTTGGTTCATAAAGTGGTGTCAGAGGAAACAGGAACAGGCTTAAAGCAGTAGTTTTCCAACTGTTTGGACTGTACCCATAGCAAGAAAAGCATTTACACTGTGACCCAGTACCTACACAGACACACAGACCAGAAACTAAAATACTGTCATCAGTTGAGGCTTACCTTACCAGGTGCAACGTACTCTGATAAATCCTTTCATGTTCTAGTCCATGGATTTGTTTTGCTTTTTAAAAACTGCTAGCTATGGCATGGTCACTTGGTTTCAGGACTCACCAATGGGGTCAGTCCCGCACATTGAGGCCAAGGATCTCTGTTTACAATCTATGGACATGGCAGTACTTCATGTCACCTGGTTATTACAAGCACAGGGCTGAGGGTCAGACTGGGAGGTTCAAATCCTAGTTCCTCTGACAAGCGGGGTGATCCTGGGCAAGTTACTCGTCCACGCTGCGCCTCAGTTGTTTGCTCTGTAGAAGGGGGACAATAAGAGCAACTATCTCATAAACTAAACTGAGGTCACAGATACCTGTATACAGGGCTCTGAGAAATTGAAGCTAGGATAGATATTGATCAGCAAGAGGGCAAATAAGCGGACACTCATAGTGTACTGACTACCAACCTGATCCTAATTGGGTTCCTTTAATACCAGTTTTTCCAAAACATTGGTTAAAAAAAAAAGAAAACTGAAAAAAACAAACAAACAAACAAACAAACCCCACCCTGGTTTTATTCTAGAGGCAACCAAGGGACCAAGGCCTTGGTAATGTGTGAACTTCCTCAGTCCTGTTCTGGAAAATATGAGGGAATGAGAGCCTAAACATGTGATGAGGTCAACGTAGGCTTGCCAACTGCACCGGATGCCCACTGGCAGGGGGCACAGGCCAGAGGAGAGCTCCCTCACCCACCCACAACTCACAAGGGACCACCTGCTCACAGTTATTAAAACTCATTAACTGCAGGTTGTCATCTGTCTGTGTATCCCTTAGGAGGTTTCCCTATGTGCTCCAGCTGAAATATTCTATCCAGTTTGAAGCTGATCACTTGAGGAAATGGGACCAGTGGTTTGATGCTTAGTTATAGGGGCTTGTTGCCCTCACCCACGGAGACCAGGTTCCTGAGGTTCTCCAGCATCACATCTTGGTACAGGTTTATCTGGGCAGAGTCCAAGAGTGCCAGCTCTTCCTTGGAGAAGACCATGGCCACATCGTTGAAGGTCAAGGTTTCCTGAAACATCAAGCACATGCCACGTTCATCATCTGCACCAATGACTCCTGGAAGAAGAGCTACATTGGAAGCTTCTGTATCAGTCATTAAGTTTTTATCTTTTTGCTCCAAATCCTCTTAGTTCCCTGACCAGGAATTGAACCTGGAGCCACAGCTGTGAAAGCATGGAGTTCTAACCCCACCAAGGAATTCTCCAAACCCTTGCTTTTCTTTTCTTCTAAAAAAAGATTTATGTATTTGGCTGCCTTTCAGCATGCTGGTTGTGCCACAGCATGTGGGATCTTAGTTCCCAGACCAGGAATTGAACCCATGTCCCCTGCATTGCAAGGTGGATTCTTAACCACTGGATCACCAGGGAAGTCCCTTACTCTTGATTTCTGTACTTATCTCTCATGGACCAGGGACAAGCACCTCATTGACTGGCACTGGTAAGCAAACTGAACTTGAGAGCAACCCTGGATCAGACAGCCTGACATTTCTGAGCCTGTTGCTTAATTTCTCCAAAGGGAATAATACCACTACCTTTCCCAGCTGTTATAAATAAGGTAAAGTGCCTACCATACAGAAGTCACTCAAAAATTGCTGACTTCCTTTTGGAAAATAGAGATACCCAGCTCCTCAGAATGGACATAGCATTTAAGACAAAGAAAGGAAACTTCAACTTACCTGGAGCTTAATCATACTGTCTTCCTCTTAGAGAGAGCAGAAGCCAGAGAAACCAGAACTGCAAAGGAGAATCCATGAGACCGGGGGTTTAACAAGTTGTGAATGAATATTGGTTCCTTCTGGACTGGACAGTTTTCTCACACATTCTTTTTTTTCCAAGATGTCTTTTCCTCTCCTCTTACTCTCACCAAACCAAATTCCCACCTCCTCAAGCCCCCCACCCACCAATCCCATTCCAGACACCTGTATAACTCCTCTTTCCTCAAGCTTTTGGGTCAAACTGTCACATTTTCTTTTAATATTTATTTTTTTGGCTGTGCTGGGCCTCAGTTGTGGCACACAGGATCTTCAGTCTTGATTGCAGCATAGTTGTGGTATGTGGGAATCTAGTTCCCTGACAAGGAATTGAACCTGGGCCCCCTGTACTGGGAGTGTGGAACCTTAGCTACTGGACCACCAGGGAATTCCTGCCATTAGGTTTTCAACATAATGAATTTGAGGGGGACACAAACATTCAGACTATGGCAGGTACCACTTCTCCTACGATAGCATTATACTGCAGTGGCTTAATTGCCTTCTGCCTCTGTCTCTAAGCTCAGAGAGGACAGGGACTGCATTCCCTCATGTAACACATACTTATTTAGTGCCTACTGAGTATGAAGATCATGGCATCTGGTCCCACCACTTCATGGGAAATAGATGGGGAAACAGTGGAAACAGTCTCAGACTTTATTTTTCTGGGCTCCAAAATCACTGCAGATGGTGACTTCAGCCATGAAATTAAAAGACGCTTACTCCTTGGAAGGAAAGTTATGACCAACCTAGATAGCATATTCAAAAGCAGAGACATTACTTTGCCAACAAAGGTCCGTCTAGTCAAGGCTATGGTTTTTCCGGTGGTCATGTATGGATGTGAGAGTTGGACTGTGAAGAAGGCTGAGTGCCGAAGAATTGATGCTTTTGAACTGTGGTGTTGGAGAAGACTCTTGAGAGTCCCTTGGACTGCAAGGAGATCCAACCAGTCCATTCTGAAGGAGATCAGCCCTGGGATTTCTTTGGAGGGAATGATGCTGAAGCTGAAACTCCAGTACTTTGGCCACCTCATGCGAAGAGTTGACTCATTGGAAAAGACTCTGATGCTGGGAGGGATTGGGGGCAGGAGGAGGAGGGGACAACAGAGGATGAGATGGCTGGATAGCATCACCAATTCGATGGAAGTGAGTTCGAGTGAACTCCGGGAGTTGGTGATGGACAGGGAGGCCTGGCGTGCTGCGATTCATGGGGTCGCAAAGAGTCAGACACGACTGAGCGACTGAACTGAACTGAACTGAGTGCCAGGCAGTGATCTGGACACTGAAGATACCACAGTGATCAATGCTATGGAGCAAAAAATTAAAAAAGCAGGGAAGGGGGACTGGAAGTGAAACAGGGTGGTCAGGAAATGTCTCACTGAGGTGATACTTAATGAAGTAAGGGAGTGGGCAATGCAAGTATGTGTACAGAGCATTCTAGACGGAGGAAATAGCAAGTGCAAAGACCTTGGGGTGGCAGCATGCACATGGCTCAAGTGGAGTGAGTGTGAGAATGAGCCAGAGGGAGCAGAGTGCAGGTAAAGGGAGCCAGGTGGTAGATGCTATAAGAACACTTGAAGGTTTGGGCTGCTAGTCTCATTAGTTAGAAGTAATGGGAAGATTCTGAACAAAGGAGTGACATGATTTAACTTAGGTATTAACAGGATCATGCTAGCTGCTGTGATGAATGGACTGCCAATTGGGATTGAAATATATATACTATTGATGCTATGTATGAAATGGATAACTAGTGAGAACCTACTGTATATCTGAGGGAATTCTATTCAATGCTCTGTGTTGATCTAAATGGGAAGGAAATCCAAAAAACAGGGGATATATGTATAGCTGATTCAGGGCTTCCTTGCTGGCTCAGGCAGTAAAGAATCTGCCTTCTATGTAGGAGACCCAGGTTCGATCCCTCAGTTGGGAAGATCTCCTGGAGGAGGGAATGGCTACCCACTCCAGTATTCTTGCCTGAAGAATTCCATGGACAAAGGAACCTGGTGGGCTACAGTCCATAGGGTCACAAAGAGCCAGATACAACTGAGCGACACACACACACATACACACACACATAGGTGATTCATTTTGCTGTACAGTAGAAACTAACACAACATTGTAAAGTAACTATACTCCAATAAAAATTAACTTTAAATCCCCACAAAACTAGAATAGACATACACACAAAGAATGGACTACCAATGGTAAGAAGGGGAGCAGGAAGACTAGTTAGGTGGTTTTCAGGAAATCCCAGTCAGAGATGACGGTGCCTTGGATCAGAGAAGCAGAGGTGGAGGTAGTGAGAAATGGCAGGGATCAGGATTTATACCAATGATCTGGTCAATAGGATCTGTTGATGATTTGCATGTGGGCAGAGAAAGAAAGAAAGGAGAGGGAACTTCGGCTTCAGTTACTGCAAAGACAGAGTTGTCCTTGACAGAGATGGGAAGTCCATAGGAGGGACAGGTTTTGTAAGGAGGATCAGAAGTTCAGTTTTGGAAATAATAGGTTTGAGATGTTGAAAAACACACAGATATTCACAGAGAAAGAATTGAAAAATTGTCCCATTTACAAGGGACAAAAGACATAAATGACCTCAACTTCACTGAGAAAGGAAGAGAACTACAGAATTTTATTGAAAGGCCTGAAACTCTGACTACACCTCAGAGCCCACAGGGACTCCCAGGGTATTGGGGTCTAGTCTGAGGGGGGATCTCCAAGGTCTGGCCTCATATACTATGTGCAACTAAGAGGAAAATCCAACTTTCCTATGCTTTAGGCATTTCCTAGCTAGTTAACTGGAAAACTGTTTCCAAAATATTGTATTATGGAAATTTCTAACATATACAGAGGCAGACAGAATAGCACAGTGAACCCCCAGGTACCAGTCACTTGGTTTAAACAATTATTAACATGTGGTCACTCTTGTTTCAACTACACCTCTACCCATTCCCCACATGTTCACATACTATTTTGAAGCAATTCCCTGACATATTATTTTGTCCATACATATTTCAGTAAGTAGCTCTAGCGAAGTCACTCAGTCGTGTCCGACTCTTTGCGAGCCCATGGACGGTAACCTACCAGGTTCCGTGGTCCATGGGATTTTCCAGGCAAGATTACTGGAGTGGGCTGCCATTTCCTTCTCCAGGGGATCTTCCCAACCCAGGGATCGAACCCGGGTCTCCTGAATTGCAGACAGACGCTTTTACCGTCTGAGCCATGAGGGGTTAGAAGTAGCTCTACAAGATATGAAATCATATTTAAAATGTTAATATGACACCTCAACAATTCTCTAATGTTATCAAATGTAGAGTCAGTGTTCATATTTGTTGACTGCAGTTTAACAATTTACAATTTGCTATGTGTCTTATAATCCTCAAAGATAGTACTCTCTGTCTTCATACTCTATTCAGAGACATACTCCTCGCCAGGACATACAGAGAAGGGATGTACAGTTTGAGTTGCCCCCCTATTTCCAGAGGCCAGAACTTCTGCCCTAAAGTCAAGATTGCCCCGCTGGAGTCAAGCGCTGCCACATCCCAAACGCAGAGACCTTCAGAAACTAAGACTCCAAGGATGCAGGGTGCTGAGCCGGAATCGCCCCTCCGCTGAAACGAGGAATGAACAGACCAAGCTGTCCCCTATCGGAGATGACCCAACTGCTTGGGTCAATTCCTCTCTCCATCAGGAAGGGAGGGTGTGTGGGTGTGTGTGTCGCTCAGTTGTCCGTGTCCGACTCTTTGTGATCCCATGGACTGTAGCCCGCCAGGCTCTCCTGTTCTCTCCAGGCAAGAATACTGGAATGGGTTGCCATTCCCGACTCCAGAGGATCTTCCTGACCCGGGGAATCGAACCCGGGTCTCCCGCATTGCGGGTAGATTCTTTGCTGACTGGGCTACCAGGAAAACCCTCCCCATCAAGGGCGCATGGCCCAAATCAGCATCTCCAAAACCTTAGGCCACGCCCCCTGCCCCCCGCCTGGGTTGAGATGCACTTGCCAAGACTCACACAAACTCTGACCCGGAGTTGCACATCCTACAAACCTGCAGGGGCACCACCTCGCAAACCAGCCCAAGCTCCCCACTCCGGATCCCATTCCAGGGAGGTCGGGCCGGAGCCCCTCACCACTCCACCTCGCCAAAGAAGTCCTTTTATCGGTCACTAGTCCCCGCTTCCTACGCCTCCCATTCCAGTTCACAAGGTCGGGTTACAATTTCACAACCCCCACCCCCCATACACAGTGACACCTCGGAAGGGGGCGAGGTCCGAACCACACTCACCTGAGCGCCCCAAACAATGTGGCCCACAGCATCCGTCCCGGCCCATGGCGCATGCGCGAGGTAGCCTGTGGACTACAACCTCCAGAAGCCCCTGCGCGGCACTAGGGGGCGCGCCAGGTTGCTCATGGTTTACGGTGCTGCAGGGACCACCTGGACTCTATCTTTATAAAATAATAACAACAATCACAGCAGCGATAAAATAACAGCAAAATGTTAAAAATAATTTTTAAAACTCTCTACCCAAGATAAAAAAGAAGAGTGAAGAGTCAATGTCTTACCACCTAAAAATGAGCACTTTTTATATTTTAGTGAAAATCTTTAAAGGTACTTATTCTGTAGGCATATCCTTTACTTTTGTTTGTTTGTTTTTGTTTCAACTGTTTATTAACCAGATTACAAAAATAATCCTGCTAGATACCTTAGTTCATCCTTCTAATAAGCCTGTTGATCTGGTCTTCCCTGTTGCCAGCATCTCCACCTTCTACAAAACGGGTGGTCTTTTTCTTCATTCCACTTCGCAGAGAAGACAATTTAAAGGGCCAAAGGAAGTTGCTTCTTTGAAACGTTTTCCAATGGTATAGATATCATGAATCAGATCCTCCATGCATATTTCCCAAGAGATCGAGCAATCAATGCGTTGTCTGTCAGGGCAATTCGCTTCTTGTTGATTTTGCCATAACCACGCTTGTAGATCAATTCATTTACGAACTTCAGATTTGGATACGGAGAAGGCAATGGCACCCCACTCCAGTACTCTTGCCTGGAACATCCCATGGACAGAGGAGCCTGGTAGGCTGCAGTCCATGGGGTCGCTAAGAGTCGGACAGGACTGAGCGACTTCACTTTCACCTTTCACTTTCATGCATTGGAGAAGGAAATGGCAACCCACTCCAGTGTTCTTGCCTGGAGAATCCCAGGGACGGCAGGGCCTGGTGGGCTGCCGTCTATGGGGTCGCACAGAGTCGGACACGACTGAAGCGACTTAGCAGCAGCAGCAGCATGCAATGTATGGCTCCACAATTCTCAGCATGTTAATTGAAGCCTTGTTGAGCTTCACAAAGGTGCCATTGAAGATCTGCTGGAGGCGAAGGAGCTGCAGCACCTTTTGAACCTTCAGGCTCACAACGTTGATACCTCTGATCCTGATGACAAATGCCAATTTGGGTTTCATGGGTACATAGAAGTTGCCGGCTTTTCGTGTCATCCTAGCCATTCGAATTTCAGTTCTGTAAGTCTGCCTGTGCTCATTGTGGTATGCTTAGCTTTTTCATAGATAAGCTTCCTCCTTGCCATTCTTAGCATCTTTTAGGCAAACTTCCTTAGCAGGCACTTGATCTTAAGCTCTGCGAAATTCTTTCGCTTTTTCCTAAGGGTTTCTGGCACAGCAGGAACCTTCTTTTTCTTCTCTTCTGCTCCCTCCATGGTGCCAGCAGGGAAAGAGGCTATCTTTTACTTTTATAAACACACAACTTTTCAATTAAAATTTACTTCCCTTTTTTTCAGGATTTGTTTCCATTTAAGGAAACTCTGGGAAATCTTCCACAGGACATCTGACTTTTCCCCTTAGGAGAAGCAGAAAGACATACGAACTAGTCAGTAAGTGCTGTCCATTATCAGGGAATTGTAGGAGTTTGGGGTTCTCTTTAAAGAGATACATTTCAACAAATTAAGAAAAAATTGAAAGCTTTCACATTCTCTTTGAAATCTCCCATGTTGGGATTTAATGTTTTTCCTCATTTTAAGATTTCTATTAAACATCTTCATTTTTCAATGCCTTAAATTTGAATTGGGATTGAATTGGGCCTTAAAATTAAATAAGGAGTATATTGAGCCTATAATTCTGACCTAGAGAAAGAGTCAAAACAAACAAAACACCCCAAAAATGGATGAGAACTACCTCTATCAGCTCTAAGTCTAGATTAGACAGTTGGTGATTGGCAGGAGCTGAAAGGATTACATTCAACAATAGCTTAACATCGAAACGTGGGGCACAGAAAGAGAATGGTGAAATAAATGCTTTCTGCCTGTCTCTTGTCATTTGATGTTTTGACATTTCAGTTTCACTGTGACTTTTTAAAAAATCTAGTAAAATCTGCCATAGAGATGAGAGTCACCCTTAATTATGGCAGAGCCTAACTCTTTTTTTATCAGATGGAGAGGAGGATGGTTTCTATAATACATCTCAGTAATATTTGTGATAAATAAGTAAATCCTCCATTTCTGAATTAATTTATCCACTTTAGCCCCTCCTCTCTTACCTCATCTTCCATTACTTCCTTATTTGCCCATTCTGGGTCCAACCATGTTGGGCTTTGTGTTATCCGTCAAACCTGATCACTGTTCCTCTGCTGGTATGTTCCTTACCTCAGTGGCCACAAAGTTTGCTTCACCTTCTTTATTTTTTGCTGAAATGTTACTCTCAGAGAGGTCTACTATTTAAAAGTTTAACAGCCCCAGGCACTTCATCACCTGCCTCACCCCACTTTCCCTTTCCTTTTTTGGTACTTATTACCTTCTGAAATGCAGGCAAGCATTGAAAAGCAGAGACATTACTTTGCCAACAAAGGTCCGTCTAGTCAAGGCTATGGTTTTTCCAGTGGTCATGTATGGATGTGAGAGTTGGACTGTGAAGAAGGCTGAGCGTCGAAGAATTGATGCTTTTGAACTGTGGTGTTGGAGAAGACTCTTGAGAGTCCCTTGGACTGCAAGGAGATGCAACCAGTCTATTCTGAAGGAGATCAGCCCTGGGATTTCTTTGGAAGGAATGATGCTAAAGCTGAAACTCCAGTACTTTGGCCACCTCATGTGAAGAGTTGACTCATTGGAAAAGACTCTGATGCTGGGAGGGATTGGGGGCAGGAGGAGAAGGGGATGACGGAGGATGAGATGGCTGGATGGCATCACTGACTCGATGGACGTGAGTCTGGTTGAACTCCAGGAGTTGGTAATGGACAGGGAGGCCTGGCATGCTGCGATTCATGGGGTCGCAAAGAGTCGGACACGACTGAGCGACTGAACTGAACCGAACTGATACCTTGTTTTATTGAACTCCACAGATACTGTGCTTTTACAAAGTGACAGTTTGTAGCAAGCCTGTGGCAAGCAAGTGTATTAGCACCATTTTTTCAACAGTATTTGCTCACTTTGTGTCTCTGTGTCACACTTTGGCAATTCTTGCAATATTTCAAACTTTTTCATCATTGCTGTATTTGTTAGGGTGATCTATGATTGGTGACCTTTAAAAAAAATTTGTTTGTTAAAAACCTTTTACTGTGATCAGTGATTTCTGATGTTAACTGTTGCAAAAAGATTACAACTCACTGAAGACTCAGATGATGGTCAGCATTTTTTAGCAAGAGTATTTTATTATTTTAGCTGTGCTGTGTGGCTTGCAGGATCTTAGTTTCCCAATCAGAGGTTGGGTCCACAGCAGTGAAAGCACCCAATTCTAACCAGTGGACCCCCAGGGAATTCCCCAGGGAAAAAGTATTTTTAAATTAAGGTGTGTATTTATTTTTTAGATATAATGCTACTGCATACTTAATAGACTACAACATACAGTACTACAGACATAAGTTTCATGTACACTGGGAAACCAAAAAATTCATGTGACCTGCTTTACTGCAGTATTTGCTTATAGCAGTGGTTTGGACTCAAACCTGCAAATCTTTGAGATATGTGTGTCACTTAGATCCCTTTCCTTGCAGCCCCAGGTAGCAGAAAGGGACTCAGCCCAGGTCATGCCTCAGGCCTCCTGAGTCATCCAGGTGGAGACATCAGACTGGAGTTACGGTGCACTATCCTCTACTGAAGCCAGGCTGTGGGCTCCCGGATCCCAGAGGGCCAAAATGTAGGACAGAGTACTAAACAGGTCCTCCCAATGATCCAGAACACCTCATCTTCTACCAGCCAGCAAAAATGATGCAGCCTCTGAAAGTATCTAAATCACAAATTTCACAGTTCACTTGTATACCTTGTATTTGGTACTAGGTGCTAAGTGAACAGTAGAAAAAGAAAAAAAAATTATAGAGTTTATAACATGGATCCTTGACCATACGGGATTATTCCAGCAGACTATTTTTTTTTTTAAACAATAGCTTTACTGTTGTTATAAAATTAATGTATACTTTTTGTAATAAATATGTAGAAGTCCGTGAAAGTATTACAGACCCCATATTCCGTCTGCTAGAAATAAGCATTTACGATACTGACCTTTCATACATATTTTTCCTTCTCTTTATAAACACACACACACACAATATGAACAAAATGGGGTAATAGTATAATTGTCATTCTACAAGTTTTCTTGTTCTCTAAATAGTTTGTAGGCAACTTTCGATGTCATTACAGGTGTGCCTGAATATTTTTAGTGGTTTGTCCTCATATACATATGCCTAAACTTATTACAACTGGAGAATTAACATTTGTCGGGTTTTCCTATGGTTAAAAAAAAATACTGAGCTTGGTCATATGCACACATCTTTTCCCACATCTGTAACTATCTCCTAAGTATAAATTATTACACACTTATTGCCACTTTGACGGTTACACAAATTGAATCTGATACACTGACAAATTCTTTCAAAAAAGGCTACCTATTTTCATTCTCATCAATAGGTGTGTAAGAGTACATGTTTCTACAGCTCCATGGACATGGCTTTGGTGACCCTGTTTTACCACTGCTGTTCTGACAAGTTAAAAATGCTATTTCTGAATTTTAAAAGTGTATGAATATTTGTCTTATAAGTTAAAAATAACCCAACCCTGTATGAAATAAAATGGGTAAAAATATATTCATGATTAAGGTAAAACAAAATCCTAGAAATATATTTAAGAATATTCAGAACCTATCTTTTAAAATCTCTAAAAAAATATGACTGAAAGATCATTTAAAATACTTTAGTAAGTGGAAATAAATAGCATTTTCAAAATGGAAAAAAAATCAGCATTTCAAATATGTAGATTCTTTCTAGATTAACCTATAAATTCCATACAATGCCAATTAAAAGCCCAATCAGATTTTACTTAAAATGATAAAACATTCCTTCAGTTTACAGAACCTTTGCTATGAGAGCAGTTTATCTCTGTGAGATAAAACCCCATCACAGAAGCATGATGAAAATGTGCTAGAGATACATTACCCAGGCCTGCCAAGAGAATGTCTCTCCTTGAAGCCATTCCTGGCCTTCTAAAGGTAACTTGCCTCAATGAATGTCAACATTTTTACTTTTTATAAAATCTTTTTTTTTTTTTTTTTTGCTGTGCCACACAGCATATGGGATCTCATTTTCCTGACCAGGGATGGAAACCTCACCCTTGCATTGGAAGTACAGAGGCTTAATCACTGGACTGCCAGGGAAGTCCCTATAAAAACCATCTCCTAAAAGGTATGGACATTATTGGTTTGAGTAAGAGGACAATGTTTTTCCTACATTTGTCCTGTTTATAGGTATTTCCCCCCACTACGAGGACTGTGTATAATCTGCTCCTAGGATACATTCTCGTTACTGTCATTATTTGTAAAACCTCCCTCCTAGGCCAGCTCTGATGAAGGTGACCATTTTCACTGAAGCCGCTGGCCAGGTCATTGCCTTAAGGAGTATTCAACTGTGCAACAGACTCTTGAAGACTGAAGTTTGTGACTGAAGTGCTTTCCCTATTTACCAAACTTCCGGATTTTCCCTTCCTAGGCAGACCAGTAGCTATGAAAACATCAGCCTTTCCTGAGGATCTCCATACACATCACGTCTATAAGGTTTTTTTGGTTTTGGCTCTGAGATGAAGGCAAAGTTCTAACTGACTCTAACTTGACTCACATCTACTGGTAAAGCTTCTTGCTTACATGCACCCTCTGATGATTTCACAGACCTGAGCTATAACTGAAGCCTTTCCCACACTCTGCACATCTGTAGGGCTTCTTCTTTTTTTTTTTTCACACATTGGCCGCAACACATTGCATGTGGGATCCTAGCTCCCTGACCAGGGATCAAACCTGCGCCACCAGGGTGGAAGTGCAGAGTCCTAATCACTGGATCTCAAGGGAAGTCCAAGAGAAATTCTGAATAATATTTTACATACACATTTACTTCTTTATTTTAATAATGCTGTTGTTGATAACAACAATGTCAAACACCATTACAACACTTCTATGTACCAAAGAGGTACACATACTAACTTCTTTAACCCTCAGAGGAGCATGGAGGTAGGAACTGTCATGATCTTCATTTTACAGAGAACACCCAGGCACAGAGAGGGTAAGTGGCCGAGTTAAGTTACTCCAGCATGCCTGAGGAAGTGTTGAGCTGGGACTGCAGCACACAAGCCTGGTCTCAGAGCCCACACTTAGTGGGCATTCTCATCACACCGCCTCGCAGGGGAACTGTGAGGCTGGGTACATGTGAGCTGAACCTCCGAAGGACTCCATCTGTGGCTGTGTTTTCTGTGAGCATATTCAGGAGGAATCAGGCAATGCGGATAGGTCTGGAGACATAAAAATCTCAACATACCCGGGTCACTGCTGGCGAGCCAGCAGACTGTTGTATTTACTGCAGCATTCCATGTGACCTGAAAAATGTGTCCATGCTGTCTGACACTCTTTATTGGCTTTTCTCTTTTAAGGTTCAGGTAACACGAACCTGTTTATGGCCATGAATCTGTAGAATATTGGAGGTAAATGAGAAATCCATCAGAGGATAGAGTCAACCTTCTGGAACAGACTGTCTACTACCGGCTTGCTTGTTTTACACTGCCTGTCTCTTTCTATCAGAGAAAAGGCACTCCAGAGACCACTTGCTCCCTCTGGGTATGCTACTCTCTGGAAAGCATGAAGGCAGCATGAAAAGATGGGGACTGAGTAAGAGAAATGAGGCTGCACAACAATCACCTGCTGTACCACAGGTAAGATCAAGGTTAGGGAATGGCCTCTGCATGGCCAGCTAACCCTTCACTGTCAGGCTGGGACTCTAGCCTGGGGAACAGCTATTGTGTTTCCCTGGTTGGTTCAGTGGTAAAGAACTTACCTGTTGAACCCTGGGTTAGAAGATCCCCTGGAGAAGGAAATAGCAGATGGCAGAGGAACTTGGTGGGCTACAGTCCATGGGGTCACAAAGAGTGAGACACGACTTAGTGGCTAAACAACAAGTACTTTTCTTAAAGTTACCTCTTAGTACTAACATGTTCACATTGCAGAAAGTCTGACAATATTCTCGAACAAATCCACAATCTTTCACAGGATGCAAAAGCATTATTGATGTTTTGGTGTAAATTACATATAGAGAAGGGACTTTCCTGGTGACTCAGACGGTAAAGAATCTGCCTGCAATGCAGGAGACCTGGGTTCGATCCCTGGGTCAGAAAGATCCCCTGGAGGAGGGCATGGCAACCCACTCCAGGATTCTTGCTGGGAAAATTCCATGAACAGAAGAGCCTGGCAGGCTACAGTCCACAGGGTTGCAAAAAGTTGGGACATGACTGAAGTGACTGAGCACACAGATATATGTAAATATTTTATAATATGTAATTTATAACAGTTTATAAGATTTACTGATACATATTTTATATATACTATATGTAGTTTACATGTAAAATTTTATATATGCCTATCACTCTAGTGTTTTAAAAACTTGGTTCTAGGAGAGTATCCCTTAACATCCATGTGTTTAAAAACATTCTGGGAAATTCCCTGGCAGTCTAGTGGTTAGCACTTGGCACTTTCACTGCTAGGGCTGGGGTTCAATCCCTAGTCAGGGAACTAAGATCCTACAAGCTGTGCTTTGTGGCCAAAGTAATAAATACATAAAAACATCTGGCCACTCTTCATCTATTTCTAATTTTACTAGAGTATGGTGAAAGAAATTTGGCCTGTAAAATAACTATGCGTATTTCTATGTCCAAGTATGATCTTTTGTTGTTGTTGTTGTTACACTAGGTCTTTGTTGCTGTGTGTGGGCTGTGGGTTTTCTCTAGTTACAGAGAGTGGAGGCAACTCTCCAGTTGTGGTGCATGGGTTTCTCCATTGAGGTAGCTTCTCCTATATTGTGGAGCACAGGCTCTAGAGTGCTCAGGCTTTAGCAGCTGTGTTGTACAGGCTTAGTTGTTTCAAGGCATGTGGAATCTTCCTGGACCAGGGATCAAATCCATGTCTCCTGCATTGGCAGGCTGATTCCTATCCACTGTACCACCCAGGGAAGTTGCAAAGTATAATTTTATTTTTGTGAATGTTACAAAAATTTTTATGCAAGGGATGTATGTCATTTTAAATGTGTCATATGTGTGTCACTAAAATACAATTACTGACTCCCTTTTTTAACCCTACATATTAGGTTCAGAAGTTTAATTACGTATTTTTGATATGCTGTCACTTTAATGTCTCTTCATTCTTTTGACTATTTTTTTTAGAAGAATGCCTTTTCTACAAAGGGAAATAAATGAGCAAATAAGAGAAATGAACATTTTTGTTTATCTATTGGATCTATCTTACTTCAAAACACTTGGCAACCATAGTTCACCACCTAGGAACTGACGTATGACTTAGTGCACACAGATGACCCACGTATTCAACCTGACCCAGGAACACACAAACAATACTCACTTAAAATTTCTTGGCAGTTTTTTTTTATATTTTCAATGAAATATTTTAAATATTCACTAAAGAGATCACTTTGGAATAAATCCCTTCCCAAACTTGAATCTTCAGAGCTTTCTTAGCCCGGTTGGTTTTATACTTATTTGTACAATCCTGTTTCCTTGCCTTCAAAATAAGATTCAACATGCCCAGTGAAAATCATCTACTTGCTTTATCTATAACTTGGAGAAAAAGAAGCCTAACCAGATCCCATTATTAGAGTTTTCACTATCACATGCACTAAAACTGCAGTGCATGGAGAACCCCTTCTGTTCCTCTACCTATGCAATCATGGACTGACTGAAGATTCTCCTGGGGTGGGGAGCCAGTTTTCCAGTCATCAACAACTGTTCCCCCAGAACTTCAGTCACTGCCAGGTGTGCTGCACTCTCTGGATTAATCCTCATTAAAAACACTTAGGGTCATCTCATGCGGACAGATTTTACTATGGGGAACCCCTATCAGGGCTTCCCTGTGGGCTCAGTGGCAAAGATTCTGCTTGCAATGCAGGAGACCAAGGTTTCATCCTTGGGTCAGGAAGGTTCCCTGAGAAGGAAATGGCAACCCACTCCAGTATTCTTGCCTGGAAAATCTCATGGACAGAGGAGCCTGGTGGGCTACAGTCCATGGGGTCGCAAAAGAGTTGGACACTAAACAACAAATCTCTATCAGATGTCATGTTAGCTTTTTGTTTCTTCAGGGAATTTACCTCTATTCTGTGCTCTCTCAGTTCAACTGTTTATTTTTCAGTAACTCTCCAGGATCAGAGTTTTCAGGTCCATGATAATCCATAGGATTAGAATTCATGATTTAGGGGCAAGGGCTAGAAAGATTTGTGAACCAAATCTTAAAAGCACACACACACACACACACACACACACACACACACACACAAACCCAATGAGAAACTACAATTATTACCTCACTAAAAGCATTCTTGTGAACTTAATTTAGGTGGTGAGCACTTAGCCAAGGCAATATCTTCCCACTCAGAGGATTCTCGAATTAGGGAACGTATCTTGGAGGCTAAAAAGATAATACTACATGAGGAGAGAAAAAGAAAAAAGAAAAAAAACCTTAAAAAACAGAGCTCTTTTATACTGCTTTGGATAAAATGGGTTTAAAAGAAAACAAACAAACAAACAAACTCATTTGCCTTCCATACTACCCATGAATTCTCATTTAATTCTCTGGCAAAAATTTCCAGTTCCACATTGCCAGGAAAATATTTAAGTTCTGATTTTATTTATTTTTGACTGTGCTGGGTCTTCGTTGCTACATGGGCTTTTCTCTAGTTGCAGAGAGTGGGGGCTACTCTCTAGCTGTGGTGTGTGAGCTTCTCATTGTGGTGGCTTCTCTTGTTGCTGAGCACAGGTTCTAGGATATATGGCTCAACAGCTGCAGTTCCTAAGCTCTAGAGCATAGGCTCAATAGTTGTGGTACATAGGCTTAGTTGCTCCTTGGCACATGGGATCTTCCTGGATCAGGGATGGAACCCATGTCTCCTGCATTAGCAGGTCGATTATTCACCACTGAGCCACCACAGAAGCCTGAAATATTTTATTTTCAATAAGGAATATTCCTGGGAATCTAGGTCCTAAGGAGTGACCTGTTCATGCTAATCCAAATGAACTCTCAGATACATGAGGGATCTCTGCTCTCTGGCTAAATGGTCAAAGGAAATGGGTATTTTTGTATTTTTGGACTAATCATTCCTCATATCATTCATTAGTATTATAAAAAAAGCACACAGTCCAAAAAAACAAAACAAAAGAAAATCAAGTATAAATCTAAAATTAAAACAGATACACCTAGAATCCCTTTAGATTCTGATCCAAGCACAAATATATCTTTTCCTGAGTCTAGAAATGAATGTTCTATACTCTTGCCCTGCAATTTTCAGTTCACATCATAGCCATTTCCTTTTCTTTCTTTTTTTTTTTTTCCTTACAAAATCTTTACAGATAAGAGAAAGTACTTATGAAACAAATTACCAAGTAGTGCTGGAGAAATCAGGTTGGAAAATGATGCACTGAAATTCTGTTTTCCAGTCTAAGTTCTAACGTGCTGTGTGCTAAGTCACCTCAGTCATGTCCAACTCTTTTGCAACCCCATGGACTGTACTCCACCAGGCTCCTCTGTCCACGGAATTCTCCAGGAAAGAATACTGGGGTGGTTAGCAACAACTACAGCAATTTCCCAACGTTTTCAACAAGCTGACCAGTATTAACATTCTTTTATTCCTTTTTTTTTTTTTAGGTGCCACAGCTTTATTCTCTTTAGATTTACTATCTTTTTTTTAATTGCAGGATAATTGCTTTACAATATTGTGTTAGTTTCTGCCATATATCAACATGAATCAGTCATAGGTGTATATATGTCCCCTCTCATTTATTCTTTATTGGAAAATAGGTCTACCTCACTGGCAATCACTCCACAGCATATTGCCCATTTAATGATAATTCTTTCAAATTCAGGTCGAAGTGCTTTCTGCAAGGAAAAGTGCCAAGAGTTATCACTCTCGTGGGAATGTTTAACAAGGGTCAAGTTTGATTTTTTAAAAACATGGAATTGCTAAGTAAAATACATGATTCATACTTTTTCTTTCTTCTCCAGAAAGAGTTTTCAGATACACAGTTGAACAGACAGCTAATGGAAAGCTTTTTTTCCACACACACTATTTTCATGCTTGTTCTTTCCAATACATGTAATCCTGGAGGAATGGAAGGAGGGAACAAGGGAATGAGGGGCTGAAGGGAGAAAGGGAAAGAGCAAGGGAGAAAGGGAGGCAAGGAGGAAGGCATATACTCTGCTGAAAGATTTCCAGGCTAGTTACATCCATAGGGTTTCTCTTCTGTATGAGTTGCCTGATGTCTAATAAGTTTAGAACTATTAATGAAAGCTTTCCCACACTGATTACACGTAAAGGGTTTCTCTCCAGTATGAGTTCTTTGATGTACAATAAGTCGAGCACTCAAGCTGAATGTTTTTCCACACTGATTACATTCATAGGGTTTCTCTCCAGTATGAGTTCTCTGATGTTGAGTAAGGCATGAACTCTGCCTGAAGGATTTTCCACACTGACTGCACTCATAGGGCTTTTCTCCAGTGTGAGTTCTCTGATGTACAACAAGGACATAACTCTGGCTGAAGGACTTACCACACTGATTACATTCATAGGGTTTTTCTCCAGTATGAGTTCTCTGATGCATAACAAGGTGAGAACTGCGGTTGAAAGATTTCCCACACTCATTACATTCGTAGGGTTTCTCTCCAGTGTGAGTTCTTTGGTGTGCAACAAGTTGAGAGCTCCAGCTGAAGGATTTTCCACACTGATTACATTCAAAGGGTTTTTCTCCTGTGTGAGTTCTCTGGTGGGCAACAAGTTTGTAACTTTGACTAAAAGACTTTCCACATTGATTGCATTCATAGGGCTTTTCTCCAGTATGAATTCTTTGATGGGCAATAAGTTTATAGCTCTGGATAAATGATTTCCCACATTGATTACATTCATAGGGCTTCTCTCCAGTATGAGTTCTTTGATGTGCAATAAGTTTGTAGCTCTGTCTGAATGATTTTCCACACTGATTGCACTCATAAGGCTTCTCTCCAGTATGAGTTCTCTGATGCACAACAAGGACATAGCTCTGGCTAAAGGATTTCCCACACTGATTACATCTATAAGGTTTCTCTCCAGTATGAGTTCTTTGATGGGAAACAAGGTGAGAGCTGCGGCTGAATGATTTCCCACATTCGTTACATTCATAAGGTTTTTCCCCTGTATGAGTTCTCTGATGTGCAACAAGATGAGAGCTCCAACTAAAGGATTTCCCACACTGATTACATTCAAAGGGCTTCTCTTCAGGATGATTTCTCATGTTTTGAGCAAGGGATGAACTCTGGGAGGTCTTACGACATTTATACTGACTCTCTCCAATGGAGTTTCTCTGTTGTTCGTTATGGGACATGCCGTGGTTCAAAATTTGCCCACATTCCTTAAAATCAAAGGATCTTCCTTGTGCATGTATTTTCTCATGTATATTTAAGGGTGTACCATGGTTAAAAGGTCGAATACTGTCACTAAATCCATAGGATTTATCTTCTGTTTGAGTTCTTGTAAACTGAATAAAATGAATACTCTGGCGGAGGTTTCCAAATTCATTATTTTCACAGAGTTTCTCAGTATCAGTAATCATCTGATGAGTGTTTAACATAGAATTATAATGTAATTTTTTAACACGTGAAGCATGTTTATGAAAATGGTTTCTTATGGGTATCATCTGTGATGAAAGAAGATTGGAATTCAGACCAGCCTTCTCCTCAGGGCTATCATTTTTGCAGTCTCTCTCATGAGTAATGGCTTTCCTGTGAGTAAATGTTTCTTCCTTCAAAAGTCTCTCTTGTTTTTCCTGTTGCTTCTCCAACAGCTCCTTACAATCTTGAAATTCTTCACATAAAGATAACCAAGGATCATCTCTTGTCAACTTTTCTATCTTCACGCTATGGGATAGTTTGTCATCAAAAATCCTCTGCTTCAATCTTGATTCTCTTCTTCCAAGTGCAGCTGCCGAGTCTGGAAGAAAGCAAAATAGAACACCCTAGCCAAAAATTGTTAGAGCTGGAATAGTGGGGGAAAAGCTGACAAGAAAGTATGAAAATTATATGTGGATTTTTTTTTTCAGCTATGGACCTATAATATGAATTGAAAAGCAAAAGGATGAGATGAACAGTAAGCAGAGAACTACCAGTCAGATAGCATAACAAGGAATTAATATGAAACTATTTCAATCTTAGTGTTGCTGAATAAAGACTTTAAATGTCAAATATCTCCATATTCCAAAACAGGATCATCTATGCAGAACTTACAGGATTGCAAAACAATTCTGCAATTCTTAGTAAAAACACAGAGGATCCTTTCTACCCTCTTTAGTGCTAGACACATGTTCATTGAAATAGAAATTAGTGTCTACATTTCTAGGACTTTCTGAAGGCATGAAACTTGTTAGTACAGTTGTGTTAGTAAGATGAAGTCAAACTACCTTATAAACCAGGAAAAAATAATGAGTGCACTGTTATCCCAGGTTCCCTAAATGCCTTAGAGGCTAATATGGCCCCATGGATTCCTTTGGTCCCAAGTGAGAGAGGATGGAGATTTGCTCATACACAGAAGCCTGAGTGGCTATTAGGCCAAGCAACAGAAGGTACATTTGGGGAAAAGTGGTGATGTATATAGTCCTCTTCAAGTGGGAGAAAAGAGAAATATGTGGCATGCCCTATGGGGATTTTTCAAACAAATCTATACCTGTGAAAGAAAGTGAAAGTGTTAGTCGTTCAGTCGTGTCTGACTCGTTGCAACCCCAATGGACTATAACTCACGAGGCTCCTCTGTCCATGGGATTCCCCAGGCAATAATACTGGAGTGGATTGCCATTTCCTTCTCCAAGGGATCTTCCTGACCCAGGGATCGAACCTGCATCTCCTGCACTGGCAGGCTGATTCTTTACCACCCAGCCACCAAGGAAGTCTATACCTGTAATGACTCCTAAATGTCTATTTCTCACCTGGATATGCATGTGGGAAAATTCTTTTTATACTCATCCTCTTATTCGAACTAGATTACATCTAGTTTGGAAAGCTGAGAGGAAAGATATAGAACTTTGGGTGTCCGGACTGGAGACAAAAGAAAGTCACTGCAGAATCTGGTCCCTGTCTTTGGCTCTTAGGAATCTAGAAGACTGAATAAGCTCAAACTCACAAAGTTGTACCTTTGCTACCCTACAAACTAAAACTCTATCTTCACCATGCTAATCTTTGTGTGGCCAAAATCATTCTGGCCTCTGAACTCCCTAGATCCTGATCTGTGGAAATGAGAAATTATTTCAATATACAGATACCATTAAAGGGGACTGTACTCTTACCCCAAGAGTCCCTGTGGTTTTCCAGGATCACATCTCTGTCCAGGGTCCTCTGAGCAGAGCTCAAAGTGCCTTCTTCTTCCTGAGTGAAGTCCACAGTCACTACTTTGAAGTTCACTCCCTCCTAAAACAGGACACAATTCCTACTCAGCTGGGTATCATTTCCTTCCAGTGTTCAGAGAGGAAAAGTTTGACAGATGGAAGAAGGAAAACCTGATGGCCTGGAAAGAGTCCTGAGATAGTCAACATTCAAAAGTTTCTAGGGGTACAAGTACCTTTTAGGCAAGCCCCTTTGGGTTTTGGATGCTGGACCTGTTTATATATAACCCCAAAGAGGAACATCAGAAAGAACTGACAAACTATTTTCTTTCTTGTAGACCTTAAAGAAAATGCTAATTCTGATTTTTGTGTTGGTGAATATGGAATATCAACTTAGGAATTCCCTCCAAATTATCAAAAAACTAACAGAACAGGTTCAGCAAATTTTTAACTGTCAAAGGTCAGAGAGCAAATATTTTAGGCTTAGCAAGCCATACAGCCTCTATTACAATTAGTCAGCTTTGCTGCTATAGCAAGACAGCAGCCACAGAAAATATATGAACAAATGGTTGTGGCTATATTACAATAAAACTTTACTTACAAAAACAGGTGATGGGCCAGATTTAGCACACAGCTTTATTGATGCAAAGAATGAAATGTGGGACAGAAAGTGAAATGTAGGCCTTAATGAAAGGCAGGATGTATAAGCTAAGAGCACTGGATTTGGAAAAGAGACTTGGGTTTTTTCCTCTATTAAGAGCATATGTCTGAATTTTTTTTAAAAAATGTATCTAATCTGACTGTCTTTTAATGGTGAGGTTATTCCATTTCTACTTATTAGGCTTAACCATACCCAACTCATTATGTTGTTGAGTGAATTAAATTGTAATGATACATAAAAAGCCATTAACAGAGTTTACTGAACAAAAAACAAAGGCTGGTAATTATCAGGATGCTTAGGTTTGAGAACACTGAAAAATTGAATGATAGTCAATGAGAGACCTTTATCCTGAACTCTTAGTCTTCAGAAAACAGTTCTGTTTTGTCCACACTATGAGCTGCACCATAGAGCCTGTCATTACTGCCATGTAAAAGGGGTCTCTTGAGCTGCCTCCTGTAAGCAGGAAGAACCCTCCATTTAGGACTCTGTGTGTGTGTGTGTGTGTGTGTGTGTGTTTTAGTCACTCAGTCGTGTCCGACTCTTTGCAACTCCATGGACTATAGCCCACCAGACTTCTTTGTCCATGGAATTTTCCAGGCAAGGATACTGGAGTGGGTTGCCATTTCCTTCTTCACCTTTTTGAACTATTAGGTGGTAAATCAAACTACACCCCAATAAATTTTTTTAAATTGAGTTAAAAAAAACACTATTGGGCAGGAATTTTGTTCCAAAAAAGTACTGGATGTGATCTGTCTTTATCCAAGGGCAGCAAAAGCCACTGAAGTCGAATGCCACTTGCCAAGACATTTTAAAATAGATGGAGTGTTCTTAAGCTGTGGTTCATGAATAGGACACAAGGTCCCTGAAGCCCATGAAACTTGATGCAAAATGCTACTGTACTTGCATTTTTCTAAGCTATGGCTCATAATTTTCACTAAAAATCTCAAAGATTTTCATAATGAGCCCAAAATGAGATTCAGAAAACTGCTCCGTGTGTTCACCATGGATCTATAGGTACTGTTTTCCAACTTCCAATCCATGCTTCCTTTTTAAAATTAAAAAAAATTAAATTTATTTCCTTATTTTTTGGCTGCACTAGGTCTTTGTTGCTGTGTGGGTTTTTCTCTAGTTGTGCTGAGTGGGGGCTACTCCCTAGTTGCGATGCCTGGGCTTCTTATTGCAGTGGCTTGTCGTGTTGCAGGGCTCGGGCTCTAGATCACAGGCTCAATAGTTGTGGCTCACAGGCCCATATGTGGGATTTCCCAGAGAAACAGAACCTGTGTCTCCTGCATTGGCAGGCAGATTCTTTACCACTGAGCTACCAAGGAAGCCCCATGCTTCCTTTTAATTAACATGTCCCTTCAGTGTTTAATGTAGGTCCCTTTAATATCAAACTTCTTCAAATGTCAAATAAATAATACTAGACTAGATTTTCACCCCCCCTCCACCTCAAACTTTATATTCTCAAAGTTCCAGGAATTTCTATCATAAGACCCACCACCCTTTCTTATCGTTTGCATAGTGGTCATCTTGGTCACTAGGCTGTAATCTATGATGGCAGGGACAAGGTATTTATTTATGTTTAGTACAGTATTGGTGTATAGTACAGACTAATTACATATTTGGTAACTTATTTCAGTAAGTGAATCAACAGTATATCAACAGACTTAGTAATACATCAAAATAATCCTGGTTCAAATTCTGATTTAAGTCCTCTCTGTTCACCTGAATCTCACAAGGCTTATCACATATTCATTAGAAAAAGTCCCTTAAGTATGGATATTGGCTTTTCTAGACTTCTATCCCTTATACTATACTTCATCTACTTGTCCCCAGCTCCTCACTGCTCAAAATTCCTTCCCAAACCTTTCAGTTTGGGAATTCTTCTGTAATAATGAAATCCTACATCTTCACCAAATATTCTCTCTACATCCCTTTTTCTTTTTTAATAAGTAGTCTTTTTTTTTTTTTGGCTGTGCTAGGTCTTCATTGCTATGTGGGTTTTTCTCTGTAGTTGCAGCAAGTGGGGGCTACTCTAAAGCTGCAGTATGTGGGCTTCTCATTGCAATGGCTTCTCTTGTTGTGGAGCATGGAATCTTGGACTCTAGGGCCATGGCACGGAATTCAGTAGTCATGGCATGTGGGCTCCACAGCACAGACTCAATAGTTGTGGCACACAGGCTTAGTTGCTCTGTGGCACATGGGATCTTCCTGGATTAGGGATCAAACATGTCTCTTGCATTGGCAGGTGGATTCTTTACCACTGACCCATCAGGGATGCCCCATTCCTGAGTTAATAGAAACCTACACTTCCCCGCAAGGACTCCCTCCTCTGCAGACCTCACAGGCTCAGGGTGGTCATGCTCTCCCATCCAGGGGTCTCAGCATCAAAGCTGGAAAAGAGTGTGTATCCTCCAAGAAACCCTGAAACTCATGCCATTTACCTCACTTCTTGGAGCCTTGTTCTACCAATAACTTGACCACCACCTCCCTTTCATTCCACTGAAGATTTATATTAATAACACCTAGGATTTATCCTCTAATTCAACAAGTTGTATTGTCTTGTCTTGGATGGTCTATAGCATCCATTTGTAGAGTTTTCTGGTAATAATAGAAAAATAACTGACTCTAATGAAGCACTTACTGTGCGGTGTCAGGCAATGTGTTAGCCTATTGCATAAATTTGTTCTTGTTGTTCAGTCGCTGTGTCCAGCTCTTTTTTGACCCCATGGACTGTAGCCCACCATGGAATTTCCCAGGCAAGAATACTGGAGGGGGATGCCATTTCTTCCTCCAGGTGACCTTCCTGTGGGTTTGAATCCCTGTGATCTTCCTCCAGGGACTGAACCTGTGTCTCCTGCACTGGCAGGCGGATTCTTTACCACTTTAGCCACCAGAGAAGCCCACTGCATAAATTACTGTTCATTGATTTCTTACAAGGTCCCTGAGAAAATACTATTAGCAGCACCATTTTTCAGATGAAAAGCTAGAAGGTTAGAGAAAGTAACACATATGCCTAACTGGGATGCAACTTCAAGTTTCCCTAACATCATAGACTATGTTCTCAGTGGTCAGTTCATACAGCCAGCCTGACTTATAGCCCCTCACTCTTAGCGTGAGACCCTACATCTTGAAACCACCATAAAGTACTCCACCTCCCAAGTCACACACAGAGAACTGCTCACTCTTTCATTACAACATCAGATTTCTCCACTTTACTTGCTCAATTGTCCCCTTTACTCTTCTCATTCTTTGATGGTTTGGGGTCTTTATTCTATTGAAAATGAAGTCGCTCAGTCGTGTCCGACTTTGCAACCCCATGGACTGTAGCCTACCGGGCTCCTCCATTCATAGGATTTTCTGGGCAAAGGTACTGGAGTGGGTCGCCATTTCCTCCTCCAAAGGGTTTTCCCAACCCAGGGATCGAACCCAGGTCTACCTGCACTGCAGGCAGATGCTTTACCCTCTGAGCCACTAGAGAAGCTCTTTATTTTATTCTATTGAAACACATACTATTACTATTCTCTAGTCTATAGTCTTTTCCTTTCTGTTTAGTATCCTTTTTATCTTTTCTATCTTAATTATTCAGTTGAAAGTCTATGGATCATTCATCTTAATCTATTTGATATAGTCAAAAATTCCCTTTTAAATATTGCCTTAAACCTGTGGGCTGTGGGGCTTCCATTGAATGTAACTAAATACATCTAAATATCAACCTGCTCTCCATTATTATTAATGGCTACTATCTCAGAATGCCATCTGATGTGAAGAGCCAACTCATTGGAAAAGACCCTGATGCTTGGAGAGATTGAGGGCAGGAGGACAAGTGAGTCAAAGAGGATGAGATGGCTGGACAGCATCACCGACTCAACAGACATGAGTTTGAGCACACTCCAGGAGATACTGAAGGACAGGTAAGCCTGGCATGTCCATAGAGTTGCAGAGTTGGACACGACTTAGCGACCAAACAACAATCTCAGAATGAATTTTTGGGACTGACCAGAAACCTCACTGTACCTCCTGGAGCAGCCTGTCTCCCCTAATCCAAGTTACTACTTTAAGCCTTCTCCACTCTTCATCCAACATCTCTCCACTCTGATTACCACCCTCATGCTCAACAGATAATTTCATCTGATGGTTCACAGAGAAAAATGCAAGCCTTCCAATAATTCCCTCAACCTCACTTTTCTTATATGAGCCCTTCTTCCTCTAACAGAGCCAATGCATTCACATATGTTCTGAATTAATTCCCCTGACACTAATCAAGGACTGCTTTTTTAATGGCTATTTTTTATTTTTATACAATTTTGAAAGGTTACTTTCCATTTACAGTTATTACAAAATATTGGCTCTATTGCCCACGTTGTATAATCTACCCTCAGGCCTGTCTTATACTCCATACTTTATACCTCCCAATTCTTCCCCTCAGCTCCCGCCACCTCCAGCACTAGTAACCACTTGTTCTCTGTATCTGTGAGTTCTGCTTTATAGTTGTAGCTTCTCTCTCTCCTGACCCTGAATTTTTTTTCACTTACTCTGTCCTGCAACCATTTAAACCAAGCCAAATTCTTTCAAACCTTTAGGGGGAAGAAAATGACAACCCTCACTCTCAAGTTTCCATGCACTTATCACTCTCCTTACATTATAACCAACTTTGTGTAAAAGGTATCCATTCATCTCAATTTCCTCATTTTCTAATCATTTTCTAATCAGTTCACTTCAATGTGGCTTCTGCTGCCTGCCAGCCATGCACATTTCTCAATCGAAAGACACAAAGGCCCTGTCCAACTCACCTGGGATGGGACGGCCAGTGACCGGGCATCTTCTCCCTCAACCTTGATGATAATCTCCTGAGGAAGGAGAGAGTCCTGAGAAGGCAGAGCAGATGAGAAAAAGGAGAATAATCAGGGCTCAAAACGCCCACTGTGAGTTGGCTAGGACCCAGGAGACCACCTGTTTTAACACATCCCACCAACAAAACTTCTGCTCCTTCCCACCGGTAAGCTCAGGTAGGCCACGTGGGGAGAGACATGGGATACCCAGAGGAGCAATGAGGCACAAGACATGGCCTGATTATCTCTGTGCCTCTTTCAGACCAGCCCAGTTAGCAGCTGAATGGAGTTGAGTGACCCCAGACACCATATAGAAAGAAAGAACTGTCCAGCTGTGCCCTGCCTGAATTCCTGGATCACAGAATTGTAAGCAAATAGGATGGAATACAGCATGACTAAAGAATGATAAAGGAAAAGAACACCAAATTAACTTCATAAAATGTTTGGCAAAAAATACCACCAATAAGAGCACCACTAGTAAGAATCTATGCTGTTACGATTTCTTCCAAATCAGGAAGAAAAAAGTAGAGACTTCCCTGGTGGTCCAGTGGCTAAGACTCTGAGCTCCCAATGCAGGGGGCCCAGGTTCAATCCCTAATCAGGGAACTAGATTCCACATGCTACAACTAAGATCCAACACAGCCAAATAAATACATATTTTTTAAAAAAGAAAGAAAGAAAAAGGTAGCTTCAACAGAAAAATGGACAAACAAAAATGCACAGGCAACCCAACTATGAAGAAATAAAACAGCCAGTGAATACACAAAAAGATGCTCATTTCTTTCAATCAGATAAAATCACATCTCTATTTCTATAACTATCTCTGCCCATTAGAGACCATAAATTCACACTGATATTTCTGGCCTCCCTGCTTTCTATATTTTTACCTTCCTTACCTGGATCCCATTATTCTATTTATATTTACTTCTTTGCTCAAACCCCTGTATGTAACCAATATCCCAACCACATGGACTATTTCTTCGGCCTGTTGCTGATGTCCCCTGCCCTGGTGGCGCACGATTTAAGAGATTCATATTCATATACTCTTAGTGGAGTTTTAAGTTGATACAACCTTCCTGGATTGGTG
Source organism: Bubalus bubalis (assembly GCF_019923935.1). Taxonomy (NCBI): domain Eukaryota; kingdom Metazoa; phylum Chordata; class Mammalia; order Artiodactyla; family Bovidae; genus Bubalus; species Bubalus bubalis. The sequence continues at coordinate 51,798,248 of NC_059174.1, forward strand.
ATATATTTTTTTAAATAACATTTTACTTGGAAATAGCTTAAAACTCACAAGAAGTTACAAAAATAAAACAGATTTCATGTGTATCCTTCACCCAGTTTCCCCCAATGATAGTATCGTATACAACCACAGCACACTGTCAAAACCATGAAACTGATATTAGATCCACATTTTTAACTCGGGTACACACTTTATCCTGATCTTATCAGTTTTTATATATACTCTTTGCCTTTATGTTTGTTTCTTAATGGTAATATTTAAAAATATGTAATAGCCAATAAGTCTACTTGAAAGTATTTCCTTAGGAAATAACAGAAAATACACTTAGGGAATTCCCTGGCAGTCTAGTGGTTAGGACTTAGGACTTTCACTGTCGTGGCCTGAGTTCAGTCCCTGGTCGGGAAACGAAGATCCTGCAAGCCCTGCAGCACAGTCCCACCCTCCCGCCCTCCCCTCCAGCCCCAGAAAAAAAGAAAGTACATTTAAGTATATGTACAAGAAACCTCATTAAAAAGTTACATTAACATAGCAAAAATGGGAGGAGGGATTAAGTGTCCATTAGTAAGTGCCTATTTAAATAAATTATGCTTCATCCAGGTAACTGACTACTCTTCAGCAGCTAAGAGAAGAAAAGATAGATTTGCATGGATTGAGGCATACAAATGACAGAAAGATGTCTGTAACATATTGCTAAGTAAAAAAAAAAATAAGAACAGCATATGGACTATGCATAAATTTTTATAGAATATAAACAAGCACAGAAAAGTCTGGAAAGACAGTCTCAAAAGCATTAAAAGCAGTTGTATTTTGGAAATGCAGAATTGAGGGACAGGTTCACACTGTATCCATTTTTAAATGACATTTGTTTTCCTATATTCAATACAGAAAAAAAAAAAAGGCAAAAAATGTTTCCTCTTGAATAATCACTTTGAAACAAGGCAATTCCTTTGTGGCTTCCTGAAGTTTTTACTACTGAGTATAATGACTCAATCCGTCAACTGACAGTCCCTTCAAGAATAGGCCTATCTCTTTTTATTGTGCTTTACAGATACTGCCTTTTACAAACTGAAGGTCTGTGGCAACATCACATCAAGCGAGTCTGCTGGTTCCATGTTGCCAACAGCATCTGCCCACTTCCTGCTGTGTGTCACGTGTCATTAATTCTCAAAATATTTAAAACTTTTTAATATTACTGTATTTGTCATAGTGATCTATGATCAGTGATCTCTGATGTTACTATTGTGATTGTTTGGGGCTTCCCAGGTGGCTTAGCTGTAAAAAAATCCTCTTGTAATGCAGGAGACTTGGGTTCAACCCCTGGGTCCAAAAGATCCCCTGGAGAATGAAAGGGCAACCCACTCCAGTATTCCTGCCTGGGAAATCCCACGGACAGAGAAGCCTGGTAGGCTACAGTCCATGGGGTTGCAAAGAGTCAGACAGGACTCAGCCACTAAACAACAACAAAATTGTGATTGTTCTGGGATGTCAAGAATCGTGCCCACATATAAGAGGGCAAATTTAACCCATAAATGTTGTGTAGATTCTAACTGCTCTACAGACTAGACCTTCCTCTCTCTCCCTCTCCTAATTAGGCCAATAAATAGCCCTTCAGGGGCCTCTAAGTGTTCAGGTGAAAGGGAGAGTTTCATGTCTCTCAATTTAAAAGCTAGAAAGGATTAAGTTTAACATGGAAGGCATGTGAAAGCTGAGACAGGCCGAAAGCGAGACCTCTAGCACCAAACAGTTAGCCAAGTTCTGAATACAGAGGGAAAGCTCTTGACAGAAATGAAAAGTGCTACTCCAGTGAGCACACGGATGACACAAGAAAGCAAAACAGCTTTATTTCTGATATGGAGAAAGTGAGTATTCTGGAGAGAAGATCAAACCAGCCACAACATTCCCTTCAGCCAAAACCTCATCCACAGCAACGTCCTATCCCTTAAATTCTGTGAAGGCTGAGAGCGGTGAGGACGCTGCAGAAGAAAAGTTTGAAGCTACCAGAGATTGGTTCATAAGGTTTAAGGAAAGAAGCTGTTTCCTGTGACATAAAAGTGCAAAGTCAAACAGCAAATGCTGAAGAAGCCGCAGCAAGTTATGCAGAAGATCTAGCTAAGTAGTTACTGAAGGTGGCTATACTCAACAACAGATTTTCCATGTAGACAAAACAGCCTTATACTGGAATAAGATACCATCTAGGACTTTCCTAGCTAGAGAGGAGAATCGATGTTTGGCTTCAAAGTTTCAGAGGACAGGCTGACTCTCTTGTTAGGGGCCAATGCAGCTGCTGACTAATTTCATGCCAGTGTTCATTTACCACTCTGAAAATCCTAGGGCCCTTAAAAATTATGTTAAATCACTCTGCCTGTGCTCTATAAATCGAAAAACAAAGCCTGGATGATGGCATACCTCTTTACAACATGGTTTACCAAACATGTTAAGCCTGCTGTTGAGACCTATTGCTCAGAAGGAAAGATTCTTTTCAAAATATTACTGCTCACCTGAGAGCTCTGACGGAGATGTACAATGAGGTTAATGTTGTTTTGATGCCAGCTAACACAACTTCCATTCTGCAGCCCATGAAGAGGGATCACTTCAACTCTCAAGTCTTATTTGAGAAATGCATTTCATAAGGTCATACATAGCTGCCAAAGACAGTGATTCTGCTGGTGGATCTGGGCAAAGAAAATTGAAAATCTTCTGGAAAGGATTCATCAGTCTAGATACCATTAAGGAGATATGTGTATGTGTATGTGTGTGTGTATAAAATCTTTTGGAAAGGATTCATCAGTCTAGATGCCATTAAGGAGATTCATGTGTGTGTGTGTGTGTGTGTGTGTGTGTGTGTGTGTAAAATCTTCTGGAAAGGATTCATCAGTCTAGATGCCATTAAGGAGATTCGTGTGTGTGTATAAAATCTTCTGGAAAGGATTCATCAGTCTAGATGCCATTAAGGAGATTTATTTGTGTGTGTGCATGCACGTGTGCATGCGCATGCACACATGTTCAGTCATGTCTGAGTCTTTGTAACCCCATGGACTGTGGCCTGTCACGTTCCTCTGTCCATGGGATTTTTCAGGCAAGAATACTGGAGTGGGTTGCCATATCCTCCTCCAGGAGACCTATGGGAAGAGGTCAAAATACCAATATTAACAGGAATTTGGATGAAGCTAATGCTAACCCTCATGGATGACTTTGAGGAGTTCAAAACTTCAGTGGAGGAAGTCACTGTAGATGAAGTGAAAATATCAAGAGAACTAGAGTTAGAAGTGGAGCCTGAAGATGGGACTGAATTGCTGCAATCTCATGGAAAAAAACTTTAGTGAACGAGGAATGGTTTCTTATGGATGGGCAAAGAAAAGTGGTTTCTTGAGTTGGAATCAATTCCTGGTGAAGACGCTGGTGAAATGACAACAAAGTATTGGACTTCCCTGATGGTCCAGAGATTAAGAATCTGCCTGCCAAAGCAGTGGACATGGGTTCAATTCCTAGTCCGGGAAGATCCTACAAGTTGTGGGGCAACTAAGCCCAAGGGCCCTAGAGCCTGTGCTCCGCAACAGAAGCTACCACGGTGAGAAGCCTACGGACCCCAACTAGAGAGTAGCTTCACTCTCCACAACTAGAGAAAGCCCACGCACAGCAACGAAGACCCTAGTGCAGCCAAAAGAAAGAAAGAAAGAAAACCTAAAAAAAAAAAAAAGGGATTAGAATATGACCTGAAGTTAGTTGATAACTCAGCAGGAGGGTGAGAGGATTGACTCCTATTCTGAAAGAAGTTATATTTTCAGTTATGTGGGTTAATGCTACCAGACGGCACTGCAGGCTACAGAGATATTGTTCATGAACAAACAAGTCAATTGATAAGGCAAATTTCACTGTTACCTTCTTTTAAAAAATTGCTACAGCCACCCTAACCTTCAGCAACCACCACCCCAATCAGTCAGCAGCCACCAATGAGGCAAGGCCCTCCACCAGCAAAAAGATTATGACTTGCTGAGGGCTCAGATGTTGATCAGCAATTTTTAAGCAATAAGATATTTTAAAATTAAGGTGTGTACCTTGTGGAGCTTCCCTGGTGGCTCAGAGGTAAAGAATCTGCCTACTAATGCAGGAGACTGGGGTTTGATCCGGTTGAGACTGGGGTCAGAAAGATCCCCTGGAGAAGGAAATGGTAACCCAATCCAGTATTCTTGCCTGGGAAATCCCATGGACAGAAGAGCCTGCAGGTTTACAGTCCATGGGGTTGCAAAAGAGTTAGATGCAACTTAGCAACTAAACAACAAAAACATTGCTTATTTAGACACAGTGCTACTGCACACTTTACAGACTCCAGTGTAGTGTACACGTAACTCTGATATGCGCTGGGAAACCAAAACATTCATGTGCCTCCCACTGACAGGGGACAGAGTAAAGGGACAAAGTAGGTAATTAAACAGTTAATCCCACTAGGGGATTTTAAGTAAAGAAAAATGTATAGGAGACCCCTGTAAGTTAATGATCACTCAAGAAAGCACGCTTGCCTAGCAACAAAACCAGGCAGCAGGAGCACAGGAGACACACCCCCAAAAGAATAAAAGAATGGTGGTGTGAGACCCACATCCTGATAGGCGAGCTCAGTAAGTTAATGATTCCTATGACACGCTCTTCTGTGTGCACAAAAACAAAAATAAAAGTAAACGGTGACATTCTGTTTACTAAAACCTGAGACAATGTACCATTTTTAGCATAAGCATATGTTATTTCAGTTCAATTCAGTTGCTCAGTCATGTCCGACTCTTTGCAACCTCATGAATTGCAGCACACCAGGCCTCCCTCTCCATCACCAACTCCCGGAGTTCACTCAAACGTCCATCGAGTTGGTGATGCCATCCAGCCATCTCATCCTCTGTCGTCCTCTTCTCCTCCTCTCCAATCTCCCCTTCTCCAATCCCTCCCAGCATCAGAGTCTTTTCCAATGAGTCAACTCTTTGCATGAGGTGGCCAAAGTACTAGAGTTTAAGCTTTAGCATCATTCCTTCCAAAGAACACCCAGGACTGATCTCCTTTAGAATGGACTGGTTGGATCTCCTTGCAGTCCAAGGGACTCTCAAGAGTCTTCTCCAACACCACAGTTCAAAAGCATCAATTCATATGTTACTTACGCTTATGCAAAAGAGCATAATCTCTTTTGTTCATTTCCACTGTGCCACGATAGTCCCATGACCATGTAGGAACAAGAAAACTTCCCTGCCCAATGTGGAGGAGGAGTTAATGATAGAAGCATGACATCTACTCAAGAAGGAGGAAGGTGGTCCTCTCCCCCTCCTCACTTTTCCCTTGATTATAAAACTGTAGCCCACTAAGTTTCAGGGGCATGGCCCCCTCTCGCCCGCCTGCTTGTAAGCCTCACAAGTGTCCTATCCTAATAAGTCACTTTTTTAGCTATCACTTTGCCTCACTGTGCTGAGATAGAAAGAACTGGAGCTCCTCGGAGCCCCAGAAATGCCACCCAGCGGTTTCTGTTGTTGTTGTTCAGTCCTTAAGTCATGTCTGACTCTTTGTGACCCCCTGGACTACAGCACACCAGGCTTCTCTGTCCTCTACTGACTCCTGGAGTTTGCTCAAATTCACGTCCATTGAATTGGTGATGCTGTCTAACCATCTCATCCTCGGCCACCCCCTTTTCCTCCTGCCCTCAATCTTTCCCAGCATCAGGGTCTTTTCCAGTGAGACAGCTCTTCACATCAGCTGGCCAACATACTGGAGCTTCAGCTTCAGCATCAATGCTTCCAATCAATGTTCAGGGTTGATTTCCCTTAGGATTGGCCTAAAGTAGTTTCACCATGACCCTTTTTAGATTTACTTATCTGATCAACTCCTCTGTAAGTAACTGATCTCCCATTTCCACTGCCACGCTCTCTCCCACACAGGCACCCCTTGGCCCACCAGGACTCTGCTGCCCCACAGGAGGCCGGCCTCTGCCAAAAAGCCCTTGTCATGCTGCCTGGGCTCTGACTCTGCAGGTCTCTTCTCACGTGCCACTTGGCTGTGGCCTCTGTGTCGATGTCCTTATCATCCTGCCTGAGCTCTGATACTCCACGTTGGGGCACTCTCACATGTAGATGCTCTCTGCCTGCTCAGGCTGTGACATGCCACACCAGGATGCACCTCCACCCCCAAACATGGGTGCCTGTCTCACCCTGCTGTGGCTCGGACACCCCAGGCTGGACCAGCCCTTGCGTGGACATCCCCACTGCACTTGGGCTACCCACACTGGTGCATCCACTCTCAGGAAGTCCTTCTCACCAGCTCTGTTCCTGTCACCCCAAACGAGCATCTCCTCCTCTGTATGGGCACTTACCTCACCTGACCTGGGCTCGGACTCCTGATGCCACCATCCTCACCCTGCTTGGTCACTGACGTCCCCACACATGGACACCCTCGTCACCCTGATCAGGCTGTTGATGCCCCACGGTAGGTAGCCCTCCCTTAGCTGCAGACGCCTAACTGGCTCTGCTCCACCTAACAGCTTCAGGACTGAACTGTTCAGGAAGGGAAAGGTGAAATTCTAATTTAACTAATTTTTTTTTTAAGTTTGATTTTTTTTTTGATGTGGGCCATTTTTAAAGTCTTTATTGAAGGTATTACAATAGTGTTTCTGTTTTATGTTTTGGTTTTTTTGGCTGGGAGGCATGGGGGATCTTAGCTCTCCAACCAGGGATTGAACCCACACCCCCTGCATTGGATGGAGAAGTCTTAATTACTGGACCACCAGGGAAGGCCCCTAATTTAACATTTTAAAGAAATGAAATGTTCTCAAAGAAGATGTGCTGTAGGAAAATGCTTTAAACTGTTTATTTCCTAAACTTAAAATGCACTGCATAAAAGGACAAAAATAGAGCTAAATGAAAACAGAAAGTCATTTGGAATACAACTTACAGATAATCTTTGTTAACTGATAAATTTATAACATATTTTCCATGTACATGCAAATTTTACCCCTTTATAAAAAGCATTTTGAAATGCTATTTACTTAACCCAGATCATAAATATCTTTTCAGCCTATCAGTAGCTACAGTGAATTCCATTCAAGGTTTTACTATAACTCATTTAACTCTCTTCTTGCACTGAATAGTCTTGAAATTTCTTTCCAACTGCTTATTCCCAAGCAAAGCTGTGAGTTGCTGGTCAAGAGGGAAACAGTAGCCTAAGGGCTTTGCATTGTTGTCGTTTAGTTGCTCAGTTGTGTCCGACTCTTTGCAACCCTATGGACTGTAGCCCGCCAGGCTCCTCTGTCCATGGAATGTTCTAGGCAAGAATACTGGAGTGGGTTGCCATTTCCTTCTCCAGGGCATCTTCCCCACCCAGGGACTGAACTCACATCTCCTACATTGACAGGCAAATTCTTTACCACTGACCACCAAGGAAGCCCAGTGCTTTCGATACGAGATGCCAAATTCCTTCCAGAAAGAGTTATTGGGTTAAAAGGGTGAGGAAGAGTAGGGAGCTCCATAAAATGTATAAAAAGTGTGAGAAGCTTGCTGACTGGGAGGGACCAGAAGCCCCAAAACATGACAAAGAGAGCCAGACAGCCTCCCATGCCCAGAGGATCAGACTGTGAGGCATAGGGGGAGCAAACTCTGGTCTCCCAGGAGAAGGGAAGCTCCACTCACCTGCACGCAGGCCTTCAGGGACCCTTGGGGCTTCTCATCCTGCTCTTCCATGCTCTCCTCCAGGCACAGGCAGGGACCTGAGATCCTGAGCTGCAAGAGGAGAAGCCCTGAGTATAGCATCCTCCTGTAGGTCCACTGTGGGCCACACCCCACCATCAGCCTCTACTTTAGGGATGCAGTCTCAATGGCAACTGTGTTTCTAGAAGCTTCTGCCCAGATAGAGTCTTGCCTGAATAGCTATGCTTGTACCTAGAGTCGCTAGTCCCTCTCCCAGGCCAAGACTCTGCAGTTCCACTGGATGGTCCAGTGTATGGGGCCTCTGGACCACCTACCTGGAAGCCCACCATGTGCCCGAGCTCCACCTTACACCCATCACCAAAATCTGCAGCATGAATCAGTCTCTGTCCCACTGGATCCTGGGACACTCCCCACCCCCACAAACACCCAGCACACTGAGGATCCCCTAGTGTCCACCTGCCACCCTCAACCTGAATCTGCAGACCCAAACCAGCACTTCTTCCTAAGGCAAAGAGCAGGGCTCTGGGCTTGATGTTATTGTTGTTTACTTGCTAAGTCATGTCCAACTCTTGCAACCCCATGGACTGTAAACCCACAGGCTCCTCTGTCCATGGGATTTCCTAGGGAAGAATACTCGACTGGGTTGCCATTCACTTCTCCATGGCATCTTCCCATCCCAGGGATCGAACCTTTGTCTCCTGCACTGCAGGCAGATTCTTTAGCACTGAACCACCATGTAGCCCCCTGGGCTTGATGATCCACAGTCAAACACCTGATTAACTGCGTGAAGTTCATTACTTAGCCGTGCCCCTCCCAGGATCCTATCCTTCCACTGACCCTCCAGCACCTGTTCAAAAAGCCAAGCATAGGCACAGAGCTCAGCTGCACACACGACCTCCTCCCTCCTGGGATCGGTGGGCCCCTACCAGAAGAGTACCAGCCCAGACTCCCCACCACTCAAAATCCTCCTGGGCCCCCCATCAACCCGGTGTCCTCACCGCTGAATCCAAAACGTGGCCGGCATGGGGCTGGGGGTCGCCCTGACAAACATAGTACCTGCTAGCCCCTCCTAGGCCCTGAATGTGGACCTGTTGTCTGCGTACCGGCTCGAAGTTTCTGGGTCTGAGACTCGAACAGTTCCTGGCAAATCCCCGCCTCCACAAGCCATCCCTGCCCCACTGCTCTCTCTTACCCATCCCTCAGCCCCCCTGGACCCTCACTCAAACAGTACAGTGTGAGTTCATAATGCAGCTGTACCCTGAACCTGCACCCAAACCGCTTTCTTCACCAATCTCCCCAGGCCCCTACGTGCGTCGCACCTGGGACGCGCGAAGAGCACAGTACCGGGATCTGCAGTTGCCCCAGCATCACCACCAACCTCTGTGATCTAAGGATGAAGCACCGTCCACGCAGGTCCCAGATCGCCCACCCACATACTCGGTCCCAGCCACCCGCCCAGACCCTGCGCATGCGCGCACCAGGGACCCGGCGTTGCCCCGCCCCCTCACCAACCTGAGCGTCCACCAGCTCCAGGTCCAGGCAGGGCCTGTCACAGCTTCAGTGCCCACCACTGCTCTGCGGCAAGACGAGCTCGGCTAGGCAATTCTCTACCACGACTCTGCACACGACAGACTAGGCTTAACCTAGTTCTATCCCCTCCCTTAGTCGGCATCCACAAGGCCGCTCGGCTTAACCGCCGAAGGTCCGAGGTGCACGGAGATTGCAAGCGTCCGCGCACGGGACAATGGCTGCACTTCTGCCCGAACCCGGAAGTGCGTTTGGACTCTGCGAGCCAGAACTACAATTCCCAGAAGCCTCGGCGGTGCGGCCGGTGATTGGGCGGTGTTTCCAGCTTCATACCCGGGGTGGACTCGGGAGGTGGCCACACAAGAACCAGGAGTGAAAACTGAATTAGCGGCTGAGGGGTGAGAGTGTGCGGTCCAAGTTTTTGGCGGCGTTGAGACTAGGAAATGGAGGCCAAAAGACCGATGCGTGGGAAGTGGCTGTCTTGGGAAAGGCCGGCCCTGGGCTCGGCTAGACGTTCAGGAGTGACAGTGAAAACGGGATGCGGTTGGAAACGTGTTTTCATACAGCTTTATTTTTAAGCTTTCTCCTTTAATACTATCAAGAAACTGTAGTTTTCCTCACGTAAATCTGACTTTAACAACAAAAAATTATTGCCGTTTGAAATGTAATCTCTACCCCCCCCCCCCCCAAGTTTCTTATAGCTGGTTATTGTGGTTGATTTTTTAAGTATTTATTTTGTATCTGGTTAACCTACTGAAATGTTCTGAATTCTCATAGTATTCCATTTTATTTTCCTGGCTTCTCCAGTGAGCCAGTCATCTACAGATAGTAATTTTCATCTCTTCCTTACCGGTATTTTAAACCAGATACTCCCTTTTACAAAAAATGAAACTGAAGCCCAGTAATATTAAGTAACAGGTTGTACTGTAAGGGCAGAATTAGTATTTGAGTTCAAGAAGTCTGACTCTGCAAAGTACATTGGTAGAAACATGGGATGGGGACAGTTTCAGTTTAGGAAGGTGAAAAATTCGGGACATGGAAGACGCTGAGATTTTCACAATAATATCAATGCACTTAGTGCCACTGAACTGTATGGTTAAATATGGTTAAGATAGTATGTTTTAAATTATGTGACTTTTACCACAATAAAAGAGAAAAGTCTGACTCTGGAATCCATGCTCTTAATTTCTACATTACACAATTTGCTCCTTGCCTACATACCAGGATCTTTCCTCTACATAAGCAATACTTAGTTTACAAACAAGACAGAGAAAGGAGCTTCCCTGGTGGCTCAGCAATAAAGAATCTGCCTACCGATGCGGAAGACATGGGTTCAATCCCTGTTCCAGGAAGATCCCACTTACCATGGAATGTATCTATGGAGTGTATCTATCCAGCCTGTGCTAGAGCCCAGGAACTGCAACTACGGAAGCCTGTGGGCCCTAGAACCCACGCTCAGCAAGAGAAGCTCACGCACCAAAGCTAGCGGGTAGCTCCTGCTCACCACAACTAGAGAAAAGCCCAAGGAGTAACGAAGACCCAGCACAGCCAGTAAATAAAATAATTTTTTTAAAAAGACAGAGAAAGGTTCACATTTATTTATAAGAGAAGCAAAAAAGAAGCCCTACAAATAAATTTAGTAAAATATATAGAGACATTAGTAGAAGCCTTCGAAACTACTGAGATCAAAGACATACAAATGCCACATTACAATGGTTGTGTTGTAAAGAGGTCAAACATTGTAGATTGATCTACAGATTTAATACAAGACAAAATCACGATGGGGTCTTTGGAGTGTTATCCCCTCTTTTTTCTGTTCACTTTTTTGTTTTCATTGTTTTTTTCACTTCAAGATATTCAGACATTAAATCTGAATATTTAGACACTACTACTATATAGCTTAAAACTGACTTTGTCTTCTGTTTCGCCATTTTTTTTTCTTTAAAAACAAATAAGATGGTAATATCTACTTGCAAGAGCACCTGAATCCCTGACCTAACCTGAATATTACAGACTTTGGAATAGCTACTCCTGAGGAACAGAAACTCACTCTACACAGATGAGCATCTAACCCAGAGATTTCTCTTTCAGTTGCTTGAGAATTGGCTGAGACCCAAGTGTCATACTGAGGTTCTATTGGCCAGGAGTTGGTTGAGGGCTCAACATCTACGGAAGAACAAGGAAGTTATGAATTCATTTGCTTCAGAGACAAAGATAAGGGAGAGGGAGAGTGTAATCTGTCTCTCTGATATTCGGGGGAAGCAAGGAGGAAGTTCTCAGCAGGATAAAAAGGACAGTCCTTTTCCTTTGCTGAATCCTCTACCTCAAACTATAAATGTTGGAGGGACCCATGCTTAGTTTATCAGCCTCTACTCTTCTCTGTCTTCATCTACTCTCTTTGGGATCTGTAGGGGAAGAGGTTAACTCAGCAGGTCTGAGTTACTCAAACCCTACCTATTCCCCCCAAAAAGCTATTTCCAAGGACTAGTTCTTGGTCAACTTCCTGGAAACTGAGGAACATGGTTTCTTCCAAACTTCATCTGTACCTTTTCCTCTTGCTGATTTTACTCTCTGTGCTTTTGCTGTCATGAGCCATAACAATGATCATAACAACTTGGAGGTCCTGTGAATCCTTTTAGCAAATCATTGAGCCTGAGGGTGGTCCTGGGGACCCCTGACACAAGATCTCATCTTACCCCATAACTTCAAATCCCACTGACAACTCCCAATGTATATTTCCAGCCCTGCTCTATGTAGACTTTTTAAAAATTTTTTCTGTTTACAGGTTTATTCAACACAAAGCAATCTCTTTCAACTTTACTGAGGTGGCTGACCACATCCATGACCAAATTCGCCTCTAAACTGGAATTCAGTTGCTGACCCAGCCCCAGCCTCAGCTTTCTTGTCGGCACCAGGGAGCACGGCATTTTGTCTGTAGGTGTTTCTGTCAGCTTCCCCTTGCGTGAGCCTTGCAGGCCGCTCTCCCTGCAGACCTTGGGCCGTGGCCAGCCAGTCTCAGGATGGCTGTGGTGCTGGGTGGCAGGCACAATCTCAGGGGGCAGGTTGGAAGATGCCCTTGTTGGTGAGGTACCAGTAGAAGTGTCTCCAGGCAAACTGTTCCTTCACATAGCCTCGTGATTTGAGAGACTGCATGGCTTTCAAGACGTGCAGATTGAGCACATTCTTGTCTGCCAGCTCCGGGTGATACGGCATGTGGACATCCTTCTTGGCCACCATCATCCCCTCCTTAAAAGGAGTTCATAAACAGCAATCCAGTTCTTCTTGGGCATCAACATCATGACTGCTGCTGCATTTGGGGCCGAAGCTGGAAAGGGAGCTACCTAGACTGTTATGAACATTTGCCTGCTTGATTCTCTGCTTGATCCTTGATGTGTCAAGCCAAATTCTTGATTTCTCTCTCTGTCCCAGATTTACTCCTTCCCCATTGTTGCTTCAGAAAGTGGCCTGAAGAAACTGTCATCCAGTTGCTCTGGCCAGAAACCTGGGAGTCATCCTGGACTCCTTGTTCCCTTTAGCAAATCTCATCCTCACATCTCCATCCCTGAGTCTCTTGGGATTCAAAGCATCTCGTGCCTGCACCTCCCTAGGTGCCTCATTCCCATGCTTCATTCTGTGTTTTCTCTTGTCATCTCTTAACAGCTCCTTGTTCCTTATCCTCTACCATGATGTGAAAAGACACTGCTTGTCTGACCCGTGGATACATCTCATGCTCCACTCTGGCTGACTCAGGCTCACACTTCTCCCCGCCTGCTTTGTCCATCAACAATGTATGTAGTAAACACTATGACATCCCCAGCTTCTGGGTATCAGACTTTGGTCCTTTAATTCTAGGTGGCTTTTTACTTGTTTCTATTGCTTTTAAAGAAACATGAGCCCAAAGCTTAAGATTTGGTGAGAGCTAGGGTCTAGAGCCTGAAAAAGACATCGAAACAGAATGTCACAAGGTTTGCAAAGAGAATGGCTGGAACATAATGTGTATGTAATAAACATCATTGAATATATGATGGCGCGTAACTTCTTTAGGATTTCTGGAGAAAGGATCTCTGCTTCCATTAGGTGGAATGGTTGATTTGGCAGTAGATGCTGTGTTCTGGATTCACAAGTGCCTGTGACACAAAGAGAAGAGGTAAGTTCCAGTTCTGGTGGGCTTTCCTGGGCTACCTACTGTAGGGGCTCAAACTCGCTGGCATTCTCCTTTCTCAACCTGGAAAATTCCAAAGGGCTTCCTTTCTCATTGTACTTCAGTCATGCTGACACCTTTCCATACCTGGAATGGCCTTTGCTTCCCCATTGTGGAGGACAGAGTCTAAGGTGACCCCAATAATCCTCACCTCTGGGTATTCATGCATGCGTCTGTGCTTAGTCCCTCAGTCATGACAGATTCTCTGCCAGCCTATGGATTGTAGCGTGCCAGGCTCCTCTGTCCATGGGATTTCCCGGGCAAGAAGACTGGAGTGGATGGCCATTTCCTTCTCCAGGGGATGTTCCCAACCCAGGGCTCAAAGCCGGGTCTCCTGCATTGCAGGAGGATTCTTCACCATCTGAGTCACCCGGGAAGTCCCTTGATTTTCATGCCCTGATGCAGACCTCCCCTTGAGGGCAAGACCTGTGACTTACATCTAACCATTTGAATATGGCAAAGGTGACAGGCGGTATCTGCTTACATTAAGTGATTCTGTTATATAACAGTGTGACATCTGTCTTGGCTTTGAGGAAGCAAGATACAATGTTCTGAGCTGCCTATGGAAAGCACTGAAAAGACTGAATGCAGCCTCCAGCTGACAGCCAGTAAGACACTGAGGCCCTCATTATGACAGCCTGCAAGGGAATGAATGCTTCCAACAACCATAAGAGCTCAGACGTGGATCCCTTCCCAGTAGAGCCCCAGATGAGACCTGAGACTTGGCCAATGCCTTTCTTGCAGCCTTGCAGAAGACCCATTTGCGAATTGCCTGAACTCCTGATCCAGGAAACTGTGAGATAATAAGTGGGTGGTGTTTTAAGCTGCTAAGTTTGTGGTAATTCTTTATGCAGCAATAGATAAAAAATACATTCACTTCAGGACCTTTTCACCAGATGCTCCTCAACTCAGAACACTCTACTCCAAACCCTCTGCCATGTTTGCTCCTTCTCATCCCTTCAGAAGGTAGCAGACGCTGAGGTGGCTGACTTGACACTCCTGTATCTTCCCTCTTGCCTGCTTCTATTGGAGAGACTGGGAAGGATAACAGGTAATTTTCTCAGCCTTCCTTGCAACAAGTGCCACACGACAGCATCCCAACCCAAGGAGACATAAGAGGAAGTTTAGTGGGTGAGATTTCCACGAAGAGCTTTTGCTCCACTGCTAAAAAGGAACAAATGAGACTCCTTTCCCCTAGAGCCTGATGAAGAGAGGGACCTAAGAGGTTATGTTTGTACCAGTTCACAGCTAATTAGAGAGCTGACAAATGTCAGCACAATCCATACAATGGCCTGAACAACTGTGCTTCTCCTCTGAAGAATCTGAACCTAGAAACCCTTAGATAGTAGTAGAGGGTGTTGTCATATATAATTTGAAGTTATAGAGGAGCAGTGACCAGGAAGTTTGCATAGGAATTCAATCTGAACCAAGGAGAATGGAACAAATTCATTGATCAGCAAAAATGAGCAACCACCCTTATTAAAATGTACAAATAAATACTTTTCCTTATTAAAAAAAAAAATGAGCAGCCATAAGAGAGAAAAACTTCCTGATTCTAATCCCCACAAGGCCCACAAGTAATTTCTGACATTGATTACCTGAGATTCCTCAGTGTTTTCTCAATTAATCCCCACTTTAATTAATCTGAACTACTGTCACGGGGTTTGTTTTTCTTATTAAAAATCCCGAAGATATTTAGACATTCACGTCTTTTGAGAATGCTTCATATGACAGGTAATGGAGCAGAATGGAATGTGGTACAACAGGGTGGGATGGATTAAAGAAGAATGAACAGGAAACAGAAGAGTGGGGGTGGGGTGGACTGGGAGTTGGAGATTAGCAGATGCAAACTATTACGTGTGTGTATACATATATATACAAATATATATGTATAACTGAGTCACTTTTCTGTACACAAGAAGATAACACCACATTATCTCAGTGAAGTAAATCAAGTAGACATCAACAAAATAATTTTTTGAAAGTAGAAATAGAATGGAAGACAATGCAATGAAAGGGAACAGAAAATAATGAAACAGAACTGAATGGCAGGGGAAGGGATGAGGAAGAGGAAATGAAAGAAAGAAGGGAATGAAAAGAAATAGAATGAGAAGAAATGGAAGGTGGTGGAATGAAATGAAAGCTGACCAAATGGAAATGAACGTCAATAGGACACTGACTAGAAAGGAGTGGACGAGTAGGAAACAGAACGAAAGGAGTGGATTCAACATGTGGGTGGAAAGGACAGGAGTGATAGGGAACAGGAAGGAGAAGAATGGAAATGAAATAAGAGAAAAATGAAAGTGAAATAATAAGAGTAATAAATGAAAGTTAAGGTATGGACATGGCAAAGTGATAACCAGGATTAAAATAGACAGAAACGGAGTGTGGAAGAAATGAACAGGTGGGATTACAAAGGAAAAATAAAAAGGAATAAAAGGTAACAGGGAGAAGTGGGAAAGAATGGAAAGAAATGAAAGAAGAAAGAAAAAACGTGACACAATGGATGAAGCAGAATGGAATGGGATGGAATGCATAGGAATGCACCGAGTGGTGGGAAGCGATGACAAGGGATGGAATGGGAAGTAAGAAGAGGAACAGAAGAAATGGAAAGGAAATAAAAGGAATTTTATGGAAAGAAATGGAGTGAGAGGGAGTGGAATGGAATGGAAAAAAAAAAAAAAACAAATGGACTGAAGAGGAAACAGTTGGAATAAAATGAGAATAAATGAAATTAAATGTATAGAAAGTTAAACGGGTAGAGTGAAAATAAGTGTGATGGGAACATGGGATGGAGTGAAATGGATGGACAGGAAGGGAATGAAATGAAATGAACCAGAAAGTGAGAGGATGGAAGCGGGTGCAAAGGGATTGAAAAGATTTTTGAAAGGAAATCTCGTGATAGGTTATCCTACAGACTCTTTAGCAAGGAGGAAAAGGGAGATTGGTGGCAGCTCTCCGTCTGTCCAAAGACTCTGTGTGGCATAAAAATACCTGATAGTTTGACTCTGCATTTTCTTTTTGTGGAGTTGGGACCAAGGGATCCAATGCAAGTTTGGAGGATGGCTTCCTGGGGCCATGAGAATACCGGCTGTGGCTGGTGGGAGGTGATAACTGCTGCAAGTGAACAGAGAGATCAGTTAGGCCCACAAGCAGTTTGTCTTAGAACCACAGCGTCTGGAAAGTACCAACGTGCACTCTTCAGAGATCCAGAGACAAAGAGATTCCCAACCAGGGTCTCTCAAAGGATCAGAAGCAAAAGTAGGTCTAGGACCAGAACTCTTCCTTTTCACCTGGCTACGTCTGCAACTTCTACTCCAAAACTTCCTTTGCATCCCGTCACATGCTAGGCCAGTATTAGCTTATTTGCAACCCCACTGCAAGCACTGGAAGCGGAAGCAGCACAGGGCAGGAGCTAGAATCCTAGACTCTGACCCAGGGACTTCCCTGGTGGTTAAGAATCCGCCTTCTAATGCAGGGGATGTGGATTCGATCCCTGGTAGAAAACTAAGATCCCACAGGCCTTGGGGAGACTAAGCCCACACTGCAACCACTGAGCCCATGCATTCTGGAGCCCTTGAGCCACAACTATAGAGAAGCCCACCACACTACAATGATCCCACATGCTGCAACGAAAACCTGGTGTGCTGCAACTAAGACCTGACACAGCCATAAATAAGCAAATAAATATATTTTTTAAAAGGAATCTAGCCCAGCTCCCTGTGAGGCCTAGAGCCATTTTCTTCCCATTCCTGGCCCAGCAATGCTCAAAGAAAGATCTAGACAAGATGATTTCTCATACTTGTCAAATATAACATTCTCAGATTGTATTCCTTTGCAACTTCTTTAATAAAATCAAGCAAGGCCAACCTACCTCATATAATTGCTCTGGAGGGTCTACTGGCAGCATCTGGGGGGAAAAGAAAATAGTCAAGAGGTCCTGAGGCCTGGGATAAAAGATCACCCCTGGAAATTCTTGGAAATAGCTCAGGCCTCAGAGGCAGTTACATCTCTTCTGATTCCCAGAGCGGGCTCCAGGTTAGGCATTGTCAAGCGAAAGAGAAAGAAAACAAAGAGAAGAGATGAAAAAGCCATGGAAGGTCTTGAGATCCCCAGAGAAAGTAGGGACCCAAGCTACCACTGGGCATCCTTAAGAGAACATGCCTGAACTTCACCCCCACCCCAAGAGGTGAGACGTAACAGCCCTGCTGGGCTGGGAAGTGCCGGACAGTCAGGGGAGGAGAGGGGGTGCCTCTGAAGAATTACCCACCTTTTTGACTGGTATCTGTCCTTCAATGGCGGGTGCATTGGCATACACAGGCATGGGCCAGTCTAGAGAAAGTGAATGCCAGCCCAAGGCTGGAGTTAGGGAGAAATATGAGGGAAGAAGGGGCCTCCCCAGTGTCTCAGTGGTAAAGAATCTACCTGCAATGCAGGAGACACGGGTTTGATCCCTGGATTGGGAAGATCCCCTGGAGGAGGGCATGGCAACCCACTCCAGTATTCTTGCTGGTAAAATCCCATGGACAGAGGAGTCTGGTGGGCTACAGTCCATGGGGTCGCAAAGAGCCGGACACGACTGAAGCGACTGAGCATGCACGCATGCATGAGGGAAGGGGCAATTTGTCCAGGCAGGGCACTTCTATCCCCAGGAAGGATGTGGTAGAAACCTTCCTTCTTTTATCCCCAGGACTACCCCATCACATCTCCAGTGATCTTGACCTGGGAAGGTCTTGGAAATCAAGTTCTGGGTTAGATAAGGCTGTTTGATGACACAGATGAGGGCAGAAGTCTTAGATCAAGCCCCAGGTGCACCAGGGTCCTCTGTAGCCTGTGCTTATCATATATCCTTCCTGGCCTTGGTTTTCTTTTCTGTAAAACTGAGCTGAATTGGACAGTCCCCAGAGGACTTCTGCTTCATGAGCCCATTTTACCAGAATCTTAGACCATATATAGCAAAGATGTTTTGTTTTGCCTTTGATCAGAGAAGGCTGCATGAGGTACTATATTGAGATGGACAATGAGACTTGTTTTGAATTTAGCAGGCAGGAGTGTCATGACTGATTCTCTCTGCTTATAGCAATCCATTAACAAAGTTTTCTGAGAGTGAGGAAGACTAGAATGGTGGTACGTTGTTGTATTTGTGTTGTGGCTGTTGGGACAGGCAGAACTCCTCAGAGTTCTCGACCTGATCTCATCCATTTTCCAGATGGGGACACAGAGGGTCCAAGACTACAGGGCTTGCCCATGATGTCATAGTGACCCAGGGGCGAAGCTGGGAGCAGAAGCCTGGGCTCTCGGCACCAGCCTCTTCTCCAGACCTCACTGCTGCCCTGGGTATCAGCTATGGAGTCACTTACTGCGACCGAGCTCTTCAGGGTGACCCTCTTCAGAAGTGGGTGTCATGTTCTCATAGGCGGTATCCTCTGTTGTTCTCCTTGAGAGCCTGAAACCCCAAGACCCTTGTTCACTATGCCTCTAGCCCTTGCCCATCTCCGCAGGCTCCCGTTTTGGGCAACGTCCCAAACCCTCTCAGTGCTCAACAGGCACCACTCAGCACCATGGTCAGCAACCCTTCTACTGGGCAGGTCCCCCATAGGCCACACCCCCACCCCATTCGGAGAGTTACCCTCTGGCATTTCCAGTGTGTATGAAGCAGCCCAGCCCTATGGCCAGGGCAACAATAGCCAGGATCCCGACGGTAATGCCAACGATGGCCCCTACAGACAGGGATGACCGGTGACCTGGGCAAGGAGAGAGAATCAGGACCTCATCCCTGTCCCCAACCTCATTCCCAATCTTGGGGCTTTATCTCCACTGTCATTTGATGAGTACTTGTTTTCCAGCCATTGGGAGGCAGAAGTTTGTAGTAGTAATAGAATCATTTCTGGAGTCAAATGTCCTAAGTTCACATCTCAGCTGTGTGACCCTGGCCATACTACTTAACCTCTTTGTGCTTCCTTTGGCTCTTCTGTAAAAACAAAGATAATATGAAGCCTACTCCATATTGTTGCTGAAAAGATTAAACACATGTGTATTCATGTTCAGTAAATGTAAGGTTCGGTATGTTCAATGTGGGTGAAGTATTTAGACCCATGGAAAGTGATCAGTCAGTGTTGGTGTGATGATGTTACTGATTAAGAGGATGAATCAAATATGGTCATCACAGCAAAGGGCTTTGGCAACTGGAAACTTGAGTCACCTTTGACTCTCTGGGGTCCTGTGGACACAGACAAAAGTAACTACTCTTTCTGAGTCTCATTTCCTCATTTGCAAAGTGGGGGAAATGGTACCTACTGTATAGGGATGTTTTGAAGATGAAATGAGATCATGAATTGTTTTTTTTCTATTTTTTGACCACTTTGCAGCATGCAGCATCTTAGTTCCCTGACCAGGGATTGAACCCTCGCCCCCTGCAGTGGAAGCACACAGCTTCTTAACCACTGGATCTCCAGGGAAGTCCTGAGTCTGAGTGTTAGTGGCTGGAATTCAACAGCTCTGGACTAGGAACCTGCCCACGCAGGACAGTCAGTGCCACACTCCAGTCCTTAGTAAGGGAAGATCAGAGTGCTAAGGCCAGCATCAGAGAAAGTCACCTGGACCCAAGGGGAAGGCGTACCTGAAAGACTCACCTATGACGCTGACCATGACCGAGGCAGAGCAGGTCAGCAGTGTGACAGAGTTAGAAGCTGTGCAGCTGTAATTCCCTTGGTGTTTCCAAGTCAGGGCCTCGATAACCAGCTGCTCCCCCTTGTACACACTGGTGTTGTCATGGGTCCAGTTAAACTCAGCATCCGGCTGGGATTCAGCCCAACACCGCAGGGTTAGGCGGGAGTTGAGCTCCGCACTGACGGTGGCGTCTGCCAGGGTCTCCGACCCGCTGGTGAAATACATTCGATCGGGGCCGTCTGCGTGCAGAGCCGAATATTATGCTCCCATCCTCCACCGGTGAGATAACCTATTTTATCCCATTCAATTCCACATATGAAGTTCTGCTTTCTTTTTTCCCCCCTTCTCAATTCTAACTGAGGGAATTCCTGGGAGTCAAAGGCTCTTCCAACTGCTGCTGAAAGGAATCTCGGCAAGAGAAGGAGGATAAAAAGGTCCCTTTTCCTCCCTTAGGTGCGGAGCAAGCAGAATGTAATCCACAACACAGAGGGGGAAAGTCCAAAACAAAACAAAATTAAAATAAAGAACAAAAACCCCTGCCCTTGCAAAAGTGAATTCTAACAAGGGAGCCTCATAAGACATCCAGGCTTCAGAAATTGTTGCTGTGTCCTGTGACATGTAGCCCCTAACTTCCAACATGTTTATAGTTCTTATAGTTCTGATGGTAGCTTAGGCACCCCCCCCCAAAAAAAAAAATCTTAGAGTCATTCTTGACTCCTCCCTTTCTCTCTTGCTTCTTGTCAACTAGCAGTAAACCCTGTGACTTAGATATTTTAAATATATTCATGGCCTGATCGCTACAGCTGTCGCTGGCTCAGCCTTGTCATTTCTTGATGGATGACTGTGGCTACCACGAGAGGACGCCTCACAGACCTCCACGGGTAAGAGTGGAATTGACCAAGGGCCCAGCTGCGGTACCCCGCAATCCACTCCCAGACCTCTCCTGGGCTGCACCCTGTCAGGACCTGAGAGTGTTGGAGAAAGTAAGGCAGACCCCTTCCCAGGAGACCTGGGCTCCCCGAGAGTCCTGACAACGTTCCTTAGACTCCACGGTGGTCTACATGCTCCCACCAACCCTGTACTCTGTCTTCCTCCCTCGCTCCAAGTACCTCGGTCTGAGGGCAATGCCATTCTTTTGAGGCTCCCTCCCTACTTTTTCTGTACAAGAGCATTCCCTTAAGAAAATCTTTGCATGTATAATCCCATTGAATCCCGTTTTGGGGTCTGCCTCTCCATGGAATCAGACAAAAACAACTGCATCACCTCCTCCTTCTCCCCTGTTCCCACCCTTTAGACAAGAGCCAGAGAGACTGTGCAAACCCCAGTCTAATCCTCTCTCTCCTCTGCTCAGAGCCTTGTGTAGCTCAAGTGTCCTCACGACGGCCCCCCACCCTCCCAGCTTCTTCTGTTCCATTCTCGCTATAATTTATCTCTCCAGTCATCTTGGCCTCCGGGCATTCCTCTGACAGGCCAAGCAAGTCCCACCTCCCCAGCCTTGGAACTCACTTCCCTTGGTCACCTGCACAGCTCTCTCCCTACCTCCTGCTGCACACATACCGCCTCCTCCAGGAAGCCTCTCCTGACCACCCCAGCCAGGACTGCAACACCTCCCCGGCTTCCCAGCCTTGCCTGTCTTTCTCACTGCCTCTAGTCCCATCTGACACAGCATGGATTTCCCCTTGTTCAGTTGTGTATAGTCTGTCTCCCCGACTAGAACATAAAGCTCCATGAGGGTGGCCTTGTCCCCTACTCAGACATGCCTGTCACAGAGCAGGTGTTTGATAATTATGGGATGAGTGGCTGGAAGTAAAAACTTCAGCAAGGGAGAGAGGAGGAAGGAGGAGAAGATCCAAGCTAGGGACGACTCACAGCTGATGTTCAACTTCAGGGGTTCACTCCGTGCCTGGCTGCCCCAGTTCCAGACCTCGCACGCATAGGGCCCTGTGTCATTCCGCCGAAGGCCGTGGATGATCAGGGCCCTGTTGTCAGGCACCAGGTGTTCGCTGGACAGGAGGAGCTGGTCCCCCAGGAACCACCGGACTCCAACTCCCTCATGGGTGGTCTGGCAGGTCAGGACCACAAAGCTGGTGTCCTCCATGAGAGTCCGGTTTGGGGCCATGACGTAAGGCTTGGTCACTCTTTCTGGAAACACAGAGAGAGACGGGACAGGGTCCAGGGACACCCTATGCCAGTCTCCTGCCCATATGGGGCCCACAGGATTTACCAGGGATGTGTGTTTATGTGGTGTGTGGTGTGTGTGTGTGTGCTTTGCATATGACTGTGCTGTGTGGGTGGTCTTTTGTGTATGAGCGTGTGTTGTGTGACAATTATGTGACTGTTACAGGTTTTGTGTGCATGGAGGGTGTGGTATATGGATGAGTTTCGTGTGTGAGTGTGTGCTTTGTGTCTATTTATTTTTGCCTGTGCTGGGTTTTTGTTGCTGCATGAGGGCTTTCTCTAGTTGTGTTGTGTGGGGCCTGTTCTGTAGTTGCGGTGCGTGGGCTTCTCATTGTGGTGGCTTCTCTTGTTGTGGAGCATGGGCTCTAGGGCATGCGGGCTCAGTAGCTGTGGTACACAGACTTAGGAGCTCCCTGGCATGAGGGATCTTCCCAGACCAGGGATTGAACCCTTGTCTCCTGAATTGGCCACTGGACTTAACCACTGGATCACCAGAGAAGTCCCTTTTGTGTCCATCTACATGTGTGTGTTGTGTATACGCGTATTGTGACTGTGAGGTATGGCAGTGTGTATATCATACATACATACATATATACACACACACACGTACTTTGTGTGCAAGTGAGTATATGTTGTGTGTATACATCTTCTGTACATGAGTATATGTTATGTGTCTGTGGTAATGTATGTGTTCTGTGTATATGCTATACTGTGTGTTCACAAGCACCGCACATGTATGTACACGCCTACATGCTTGGTATATCACTACCATGTGTGAAGTGCACTCATGTACTGTGTGTGTTCTGCATGTGTTGAGGGTGTTAAATGTGTGGTGCGTGGGGTGTTTTCTGTGCTGGACATGAGGATGTTGAGTGTCTGTGATATGTGTTGTGGGTGTCTATTGTGTGCATATTATGTTTTGTGTGTATACGTGTTTTATGAGAGAATATGTTGTGTGTCTGTGGTATCGTTTGTCACACATTTGAGATGTGTGTCTGTGTTTTGTAAGTATTGTGTACGTGCTTTGCCTGTGTGTGAGTACGTTTATGTACATGCCGTGGGCTTTATGTGTATGTGTGGTGTGTGTGATGCATTACGTCCTGTGTGTTTCATGTATTGTGTGTGTCTGTTGGGTACATGTTATATGTCTTGTGCGTGTGTGTATTATGTGCTTTTGTATGCTGTGTCTATGTGTTGTGTGTGAGTTGTATGTGTTGTATGTGAGTTGTATGTGTCTCTGGTGCACATGTGTGTATCTGCGATGCATGCATGACTGTTTCTTTTTTTGGGGCCGTGTCATGCGGCATGAGGAATCTTAGTTCTCCAACCAGGGATCAAACCCAGGCCCCTGCACTGGGAGCACAGTCTTAACCACCAGAATACCAGAATCCCCTGCATGTGTGATTGTTATGTGTGTGTGTCCACGTGTGTACGGGGTGTGTGAGTGCTGTGTTAGTGTTTGTATGTTTAAAGACTCACCTCCCACACTTCATGAGAATAAAGTGACAGACATCCCACAGAGAGCCTCCAAAGCCTTGTGGAGGATGTGCCAACAAGGACCCAGGTCCTCCCTGTGTCCAGAGCCACAATCTGCCACAAGCCACAAGGGCAAGCCCCACTCCACTATGTCCTCCTCAAGCTCCAGGACGTCAGTGCAGCCCTGATTTTCAGAGACACAAAGGAGAGGAATGGGGGAAAGAGACTCACCAAGGACGCGGACTTTGACAGCATCCCAGAGGGACTTCTGGGTGGCACTGTTGGACACCAAGCACCTGTAGGTGCCCTCGTGTTCCTTGGACACGGCATGGATGGTAACATTGCTCATGTTGAAGAACAAGCTCCAAGTGATGGGCTTGGAGTCATTGGAGAAAAACCATGAATATGAAGCTTGTGGGTAAGACTCAGTTTCTGCTGAGAAGGTCACATTGGAGCCCTCCATCACCTCAACCGTGTCCCCATTGGGTACACCAGGCTCCACCTTAATAGAGACTGGGTCAGGGCCATCTGGAAGGACAAGAACAATTGTAGCAGCAACAACAGCATCAGTGAGAGAGCTCTCTTGGGGGACCCAGCCATTCAATAAGCAGGAACTTTTCTCTTCTCTCCCCTCAAACTCTGGAGCCATTACAAAGGAGATGTTAGAGTCTGACAATGAGGATATGTCACATGCATCCCTGGGTGAGCCAGGATTGAAAGACACACCTAAAGCTTGCCAGCAAGGGACTTCCCTGGCAGTCCACTGGTCACGAATTTGCCTTCCAATGCAGGGATGCAGGTTTGATCCCTGGTCGGGGAACTAAGATCCCACATGCCGTGGGGCCACTATGCCTGTGCTGCAACTGCTGAGCCCAAGTGCTCTAGAGCCTGTGCCCCACAACAAGAGAAGCCCGCCTGTCACCCAGAGCAGTAAAAATAAAAATAATACATAAAAAAATACAGCATGCTGGCAATTGCTCTTTCCTCACGACTACCTAGGCAATATTTTGGATCAAACATTCGCAAGTTAAGGAGCTCGATTTTAGGCACGTCACGTTGGACGTTCCCAGGAGAATCCAACTAGAGATGTCAAACAGCTATGTGTCTGGAGTTCAAGGATGGACAAGCCTGCATTTGGATGGTATGTGAAGCTGTGAGACTAGAGACCGAGAAAGTGGGTATTGCTGAGGGGCTGGGGAGAATGGAAAGGGACTCACAGTACACAATCAGGTAGGTGGGGTCACTGCTCTTCATCCCGAGGACACCCCAAGCTTCACATTGGTATATCCCAGCATCCTTCCGCTGGACACTGAGGATGGTGAGGATCTTGCCATCTGTGGACAGCTGTATGCGCTCGTGGGATGGCAGGGGCTGGTGGTTGGAGACCCAGTGGATGGTGATGTTGATGTCCGGGGTGTCACAGTAGAAGGTCACATTTTCCCTGTGCTCTATGACTGTGCCCTGGCTTACTGAAATGGTGGGCTTGGTCAGAGGTTCTACAGAGGGAGAAACAGAGTAGGGGGAGACAGAAGCAGAGACACAGGTGAAGGACAGACCAAGCAAAATACAGTCACAGAGGGACCCCGAGAAACAGGGAGGGGTTGGAGTTGCAGGCAGACACCCCTCAGCTCCATGACTGGCCTCCCATGCTGGATCTAGTTCTCATTCTAGGTGAGGTCTTGGGACCCTCAAGTCTCCTGTCCCCCAGTGAATGAGATGTTGCAAATAAAACAGACGGTCAGGGACATGACGGTGGGTCAATTATTATTGGCTGCAAAGAAGTCAAGCTTGTACTGGGGACAACAACCAGGTCCCTCTACCACTTCTTAGCCAATTTTCCCTAGCCCCAGCCAGGACAGCCACCCCTTCACACCCCCCGCCCCCTCTCCAACACAACTGACTGGACCAGTTGTTGCCTGACTGGGCCAATCAGGTTTGTCCTGTTGGGACTTTGGGCACGGAACCCTGATGAGCACTTCAGGGTGGAGATGGAGACCAGAATGAGAGCTTTGTTTTCTGTGCCCCTAATCTACCATGAGTCTGGGGTAACCAAGGGGCCCCAAATGTAGACGGAACAATATCCTCCTTACCTTGGACGACAGCATCACGGGAGATCTGGGCTGCAGCTGCCAAGCTCCACACGGTCAAAAGTGAGGCTGAAGGGAGAAAGAGGAGGCGTTCAGGGAGGAAGGTGCGTGGGGAGGGGGTAAGTGGAGGGAGGTCTGAGGTCATGAATGGGGCCCTCCACCCCTAGAGGCTTGACTTTTACTCACTACTTCCTGGCTATGTGACTTGAGGCATGTTTTGTTGTCGCTGAGCCTCAGTTCCCCCAGCTATAAAATGGGAATAATATCGTCTGCCTCCTAGGATTGGAGGGGGTGGTAATGAACACTGACCAGTTTTGACTGGGTCCCCTGAGGGTCACTGCACTCTCTCCAGTGATGCTCATTCCATGGAAGATGCCTCTCCCTTCCATTGCTGCTGCTGCTAAGTCACTTCAGTCGTGTCCGACTCTGTGTGACCCCAGAGACGGCAGCCCACCAGGCTCCCCAGTCCCTGGCATTCTCCAGGCAAGAACACTGGAGTGGGTTGCCATTTCCTTCTCCAATGCATGAAAGTGAAAGTGAAAGTGAACTCGCTCAGTCATGTCCGACTCCTAGCGACCCCATGGACTGCAGCCTACCAGGCTCCTCCGTCCATGGGATTTGCCAAGCAAGAGTACTGGAGTGGGTTGCGCTCAGATCAGTGAAGTCACTTTCCAAAACCAGATAGTAAGCGTCAGAAGCTAGACTTGAACGTGGCTTGCCAGTTCCTAAAGACTTTGCTGTCAATACTGTGCAGTTCCTCTGGTCCAGGGATGGGCACAGAGCCAGCCCCCAGTAAAGGAGAACTTCTTCTCTTATCTTTGATGGGAGAAATTAACCGCTTGCTCTCAGGCAAGATTTCCTCTGCACAGAGGAGAGAAAAGGGAAAGAGATAGCATGAGCTTTCGGTTTTCTATTTGGTCATTCTGCACACAGTTTTATGGAAGCTCAGAGACTGTGGGCATAGGTGGGGATGCCCAACCCCAGCAGCTATGGCCATGTGCTGCTGACCTTGAAACTCCTGTCCTTGCCCTAACCATCAGCCCAATTAACAAAGGCAGGCAGCCATGACTTTCTCCAGTCCTCTGTTGCTGCTGCTGCTAAGTCGCTTCAGTCGTGTCTGACTCTGTGAGACCCCATAGACAGCAGCCCATCAGGCTCCCCCGTCCCTGGGATTTTCCAGGCAAGAGTACTGGAGTGGGGTGCCATTGCCTTCTCCATCTCCAGCCCTCAGATGACCCCAATTTAGATCAAGCATTGCCCCATCCCCTGCTCATTTGGGTTAAAGACAAGGGCTTTTAGGAGCAAATATGGACTCTGATAATGATAATGGACTTTGTCTGTTATCATGGGCAAGGGGCTTTCTCTTTGTGAGCCTCAGTTTCTTCAACTGCAAAACGGGGAGAACGCTAGAACTTAGTGCACCAGGGTATCGTGAGGTCTGATATCAGACGTCACTATTATTAGCTCTTAGTTATTATTACTATTATTGTCATTGTTATTTCCTGTGCTTGTAATAACTGACAGTGGAAAACCATCTGAAATTCTCTATCCTCAGTGCTATTGGAGGTGAAGTCCATAGGCTCATTCATTGGAAGGATTGATGCTGAAGCTGAAGTTCCAATACTTTGGCCACCTGATGAGAAGAGCCAGCTCATTGGGAAAGACCCTGATGCTGGGAAAGATTGAAGGCAAAACGAGAAGGGGTGGCAGAGGATGAGATGGTTAGATAGCATCACCGACTCAATGGACACGAATGTGAGCAGACTCCAGGTGACAGAGCAGCCTGGCATGCCTCTCAGGGCTGGCATAACCTCTCGTTGCCAGTCTCACTCCTGTCTGTTATACTCCAGCTCTGGTTCTCTGTCTCTCCCCGCCCCGACTCCCCTGAATCTATTTGTCTGTATGTATCTTGAAAAGCTTTCTTTTTAAAAACAATTCATTTTGAGTATGTATGTATTTATGGCTGTGCTGCGTCTTCGTTGCTGCCTGGGCTTCTGTCTAGTTTCGGTGCTCCGGCTTCTGACTATGGTGGCCTCTCTTGTTGCGGAGCACGGGCTCTAGGGCATTCGGGCTCCAGTAGTTGCCGCACACCGGATTAGTTGTTCCGCAGCATGTGGGATCTTCCCAGGTCAGGGATCAAACCTGCATCTCCGGCATTGGCAGGCGGATTCTTGACCACTGAGCCACCAGAGAAGCCCTGAAGAGTTTTTTTGCTCTTTGTCCTCAGTCTCCCTCTCTCCTCTTTGCTCTGTTTTCCCCTCTGGTACAGTTTCTATTGTAATTTTCACTCTCTCTTGCCTCTCTCTGGTTCTATGGCTCTGATTCCATCTCTCTCTCCTCCTCTGTGTATATGTCTTTGTCTCTTTCTCTGTCCCCCTTTGTCAGTCTCTCTCTTATTTTATTTGGCTGCACCGGGTTTTAGTTGAGGCATGTGGGATCTAGTTTTCTGACCAAGGATTGAACCTGGGCCCCCTGCGTTGGGAGTTGGGAGCGTGGACTAGACTGCTGGGGAAGTCTCTGCCAATCTCTTGTATTTGTGTTTATTCCTGTCTCTGTTTCTCTCTTGTCTCTATTTGGGTCTCTTTCGTGCACATGTACACACCCACCCTCCCCTACCCCACCTAAAGGGAGCTGGACACTCACCTGAGAGCAGGATTTCTGCCCAGCGGTGGCCCCGTAGGTCAGCGGACTCCATGGGTCCTGACACCTGACTTCAGAGCGCCAAGCTATCTTCCCGCCTTCCGCACGATGACCCGGTCCTCACTCCGTCTGCAGCCTCTCCAGCTCTCTTCTCTTCCACTCTGCCCAGCTGCCCACTTACAGGCACTTCGGCGACAGTGGCTCCCGGGACAGACAGCGAGGGTGGCAGAGGAGGAACTTTGGCTGCACCCTCCTCAGCCCTCTACCCCAGGCTTTACTTTCCTCCTCCTCCCAGCACGGAGAGAACCAAAGTCCCGACGTCCCGGAACCCTGGGGTTTCCCCCAAGGCTCGAAAGGAGGAAGAAGCCCCGCCTTCTGGCCGCGGATCCCCTTGAAAATTACGCCTCTTCCCATTCAAAGGCCCACTTGGGATGGGGGTGAGGGAGCTGCCAGGGAGAAGCAGTGCCAGGGAGGGGCAATTTAAGCATATCAGCGTTAAAGGGACCAGGAACTGAAATTATAATGGTCAACAGCTACAACAATAAAGTCAATAATGATGGTTCCTGGTTATCCAGAGCTTAATAAAACAGCGCCAGGTTCACCATAAGCTCAGTCGCATCCGACTCTTTGTGACCCCTTGAACTGTACCTCAGTCCAAGAATACTGGAGTGGGTTGCCATTTTTTTCTCTAGTAGTTCACCATGAGCTGCCTGGAAATACGAAATGAACTAAAGTGACAAGTGATATGGAGTCCTGGTCACAAACACGCTGGAGTCCGAAGGGCGGGATGCCTAGAGTTGGGTGGGGATAGCCCCAAGGGGTACCTGACTCAGCCTTCTGGGATGAGGCAGGGAAGACTTGTTGGAGGAGGGGACATCTGAGCTGAGATCTGGAAGATTAAAAAAAAAAAAAAAAAGCCCTGTATCTGAGTGTTAATTCTTCTTTTTAAAAAAATTCCCTTTGGGCAAGACATGCTGTTGGGAGCCTCAAAAACCAAGACTGAATGTAATCGACCCGGTCAGAGAACTACCTTCAACCTATATCTTTTACTTCAGTTCATTCATTCCTTCATAATAACAGCTGTTCCCCAAACTCTTCCTCTGGGCTGATTCCTGGACCTAATAGTATATAATAATACAGCAGAAATCTCCAGGTCTACTTTCACAAGCTCAAGGTCCAGCAGGGCAGACAGACCTTTCCCTAGTCAGTGATGACCCAGAGTGAGTGGGGCTGGGGTGGGGGAGCCCAGAGTGGGTGCCTGACCCAGCCTGAGGATCAGAGATGGCTTCCTGGAGGAGAGGGCATCAGAGACGAGGATACAGGGATGAGCCAGGGGGTGAGTCTGGTAGGCAGAGGGAGCGGGATGTGAGAAGGTGCTGAGTTGGAGGCACAAAGAAAATTCAAGTGGCTCCAGAAGAGAGGAAGTGAGAGGGTGGGTGGTTCAAGATAAGGTTGAGAACACTTCACCGTGATTACTTAGGCCAGGAGGGGCAGTTTGGCATCAGGGGAAAGCGATCTCAGCTCACCTC
Source organism: Bubalus bubalis (assembly GCF_019923935.1). Classification (NCBI taxonomy): domain Eukaryota; kingdom Metazoa; phylum Chordata; class Mammalia; order Artiodactyla; family Bovidae; genus Bubalus; species Bubalus bubalis. The sequence goes on from NC_059174.1 coordinate 51,828,219, forward strand.
CAACAGCTGCTTCTGTCTGGGTCCCATTCACGCCACAGCATTCACCAAGGATCTGCTCCAGTGAAGGCTGAGGCTGAGCAAACCAGCTCTGGAGCCAGACTGCAGGGGTTGGAATCCCGGCTCCCCTATCTGTGAGCTGTGCGGCCTTGGGCATGTCAGTCCCCCCCTCTGGTCATCACTTTCCTCAGCTTTAAGATGGTAATGGTTTTGCCTCTTCGGGGGCTGTGGTCCAAGCTCTCCATGCCCCAGAAGTGGTTTCTTGAGAAGGTTATATCATCCCGTGGGTGTCAGTGTTCTCATCTGCAGACTGGAACAACAGTCTCCCCTCACAAAGTCCTGTGAAGATCAAGCAAGTTAATGCTGGGAAAGTACTGGGAACAGTGCCTGAGTACTGGCACAGAGTGAGCGCTCAGAACACACGAAACCCCTCTAGGCATTGTGACTGGGGTGTGTTGTAAAACTCACAGGAAGTGAGAAATACACTTACTCAGTCATTCAACACACTCCCAGAGTCCCTACTGCTCCTGCTCTAGGTGCTGGAGAGAATGCAGGGGACAGAAAAGAGAAAACCCAGCTCTAGTGGGGAAAGAGACAATAAAGAAATTTAACAAATAGGCAAATTATGTGGGATCTTAGAAAATGACACATGCTATGGAAAAATGAAAAGTAGAGTAGGCTAAGTGATAATATTATTCCATTTCATAGTTAAGAACACTGATGCTCACAGAGGTGCAATGGCTTGTCCAAATGAGGCCAGGGATTCTGGTCTACCTGTCTTTTAACCTTCTTGTGTGCCACCTTCCAAGGTCCTAAGGTGGCTTCTGGCGATCTCCAGCCCCATCTCCTCTGTACACCCCAATCGGTCAATGCCTGTGACCCCATCACTCCCGTACATTCTTAAACTCTATGGTTCCCTGGGCGGAGGGCACCTGGGGTAGACAAGTCAGCCTTCAAGGTCTTTACCATCTACCCTGTTCTTCCTGGAATATCTGAGTCTTCTGACCACCCACCCACTCCTCTCCTGACATTCTCTGATCTGTGCCACCTACTTGGGGCCCCCTTCCTTTCTCTCCTCCACCCCACCCAAGAGGACACAGCTGCCACTGGAGTTCAGTTCAGTTCAGTCGCTCAGTCGTGTCCGACTCTTTGCGACCCCACGAATCGCAGCACGCCAGGCCTCCCTGTCCATCACCAAATCCCGGAGTTCACCCAGACTCATGTCTATCGAGCCAGTGATGCCATCCAGCCATCTCATCCTCTGTCGTCCCCTTCTCCTGCCCCCAATCCCTCCCAGCATCAGAGTCTTTTCCAATGAGTCAACTCTTCGCATGAGGCTTCCCAAATTTGCCTCTTTATAAGCAATAAGGTTTTCTCTCCCTAAACCCCACCTACCCAGCCCCACTCAACCCCCATGAAGGTTCTGTCTTTCCCTGTCCCACAAGAAAGAGGGACTTTCTGAGTCCTTCCCATAGCATAACTTCCACTTTCTTTCCAACAGGTGAAAATAAAGCCAGGTCCTTCCCGCCTCCATACCCTTTCCTAGCGGTCTCAGCCGGCCGGGCTGACTCACGGTTGTGTCTTTCCATGAGTGACCTCAGCTCACCTTCCAACCTGTATTGCTGCCCTAGGGCTGCCCCCACCATTCACTCAGCAAAGACTTATTTGACTCCACTACATGCCAAGCACTATTTTAGGTGCTTTTTAAAAGCTACAGATACCAGGTTCAGTGGTTAAGACTCCAAACTTCCACTGCAGGGGTCACAGGTTTGCTCCCTGATCAGGGAACTAAGATCCTGCATGCCACATGGCCAAAAAATAAAGAAAATAAATTAATTTTTAAAAATTGTAAGGATACAAATACTGTATCAAGTTCTCTGTATTGGTATCACAAAACCGATCCCTCACTGTGTGTGCTGTGCTTAGTCGCTCAGTCACGTCCAACTCTTTGCAAACCCATGGACTGTAGACCACCAGGCTCCTCTGTCCATGGAATTCTCCAGGCAAGAATACTGGGGTGGGTTGCCATGGCCTCCTCTAGGGTATCTTCCCAACCCAGGGATTGAACCCAGGTCTCCTGCATTGTAGGCAGATTCTTTACCAGCTGAGCTACCAGGGAAGCCCACTAGAAAACAAACAAAACAAAAAAGCCTGTATTGATTGAATTGAACAGAATGTGGGGACCTGCCAATTCTGACTAGCTAGTCCATGAAAACAATTTCATACATGATTTTAAAAAGAGGAGGGATATTGGCTGGTACAGTGCTCTGCAATCTCTCAGTTTTGATTACAAAAGCAGGCCTTACAATATTGATCTCATACAATATGCATCATTCGCCCAATTTTGTTTGTCCTAATTAGATAAGATGCACACTGTTAGCAATGAAATATAGCTCTCAGCCCTTAAAAAAATTATGTTTTATACAAGGATGGGGGAAGGGTGGAGGGAGACAAATAATAAGCAAGCTACATAATATATAACTGAATTATCTACGATGTTATAAAGTAATAGAGTCACAGGGGATCAGGGCAAGGGAGTCAGAGTGCTGTGGTGGACATGCAGAATGTAGGACTGAAGCCGGTGATCTGGGTCAGCCTCACAGTTTTGAGAATGACTTGAAGGAGGTCAAGCAAACCTCCAGAGGTTCCTGGGAATTATTTCACTTCTGGAAAAAAAAAATGGAGGCAAGGTCCCAAAGAGCCATCCCCTGCTTCCTGCATTTCAATAACTGTATGAGAGATTTCCCTGGTGGTCCAGTGGATAAGACTCCATGTTCCCAATGCAGGGGGCCTGGGTTCAATTCCTGGTGAGGGAACTAGATCCCACATGCCTCAGCTAAAGATCTTGAATGCTGAAGAGCAACTGAGCCCATGCACAACTATTGAGCCCTCACTCTAGAGCTCAGGAGCTGCAACCAGAAGCCTGAACACCTGTGTGACCAGGCGCCTGTGTGACCCCCAGAAGCCTGTGTGACCTCTACAGCTCAGGAGCAGCAACTTAGAAGCCTGAACGCCCTAGGGCCTGTGTTCCACAGCAAGAGAGGCCACCGCAAAGAGAAGCCTGCACACCGGAACTAGACAGCGCCCCCCACTCGCCGCAACTAGAGAAAAGCCATGCAGCGATGAAGTCCCAGCACAGCCAAGAACAAATAAATAAAGAAAATTTTAAAAAACACAGAGAGATTCCAAGATCCCCAGCAAACCCTACAAGAAGTCTGAGATACTCCCATCTCTCCCCCGACAAATCCAGGGTGAACGTGAAACTCCTAATTCTAGCATCTGAAGCTTCATTGCCTGGGGGCTGCCCTCTCTTGCTTCTGTCCTCAACAGCTCCTGCACAGACACAAGGCAGGGCTCTCGGGGTCATTTTACCCAGATGGATTTTATTTTTTTTCTTTCTTTTTAAAAAAGATTTATTTTAATTGGAGGCTAATTACAATATTGTGGTGGTTTTTGCCATACATTCACATGAATCAGCCATGGGTGCACCTGTGTTCCCCATCCTGACCCTCCCTCCCACCTCCCTCCCCATCCCATCCCTCAGGGTCATCCCAGTGCACCAGCCCTGAACACTCTGTCTCATGCATTACCTAGATGCATTTTAGAGAGTATTTTTCCTCTGAAAGAATATTTCAAAGGTGAACTCCACAGGATTCTTGGGCTGGAGAGAAAGAGAAGACGTCTCAAAAGGAGGAAGAAGTTGCAAAAGAAAGGTAGGGAAAGTACTTGCCTCTATGGCTGAGCCAGAACAAGGCCGTCTTCCCTCTCCCATTTTCAAAAGAGGGGAAAGAGGGCAAAAAGATGAGATTGCTGCTTTAAGGATGAGCCTGAGGTCCCCAAGAACCTTGGAGGCAGAGCAAACCTGTCGTCTTGATGTGGTGACACTGGGGTCCATTCCAGCAGGTGTGCTTGTTTGGGGTCCACTCACTTGTTCAGGGTCCACTCAGATGTGGTGTGCTGACGTGGCATCTTAGTCCCGGCCCTCCACAACCCTCTGCTCTAGTCTTCACATGTTTGAGGGAGCCTTACAGTGGAGTGGTTAAGGAGCCAGGCTCTGGGCCAGACAGAAATGGGTTCAAAGCCCAGCTATTCCCACCAGCTAGCTGTGTGACCTTAAGCAAAAGGCTGAACCTCTTTAAGCTTCAGTTAATGCTTCTACAAAATGGGTGTAACCATAGCACCTCCCTCTCAATGAGATGCTGAACCTAACAGCTCAGCAAGGAGTGAAGTAAACTCTTTAAATTAATTCTTTAATTATTTCCCATTTGTATTTACCCTTACACAGGCATAAGTATCAACTCTTTAACTCTTCCTAATAATCTACTGGAGAAGGAAATGGCAACCCACTCCCATATTCTTGCCTGGAAAATCCCACGGACAGAGGAACCTGGCCGGCTACAGTCCATGGGGTCGCAAGAGTCAGACACGACTTGGCAACTAAAACAAACAATAATCCACTATTACCAGCCTCAAATTTATAGGTCAAGAAACCAAGACTGGAAAGTTCAAGAATTCATCCAGGGTAACAAAAGCCCGGAAGTGGTGGAGCAGGGACTTGAACGCAGGCCTTTCTGCTTGGGAAGCAGCTTGGCATATGAGGTCAAGTGCAGATCCTGTGTGACCCTGGCTCTGAGCCTCCATTTCTCTTCCTCTCAACTGGAAAAAATAATATGCATAGCTTCTTCTTAAAATTGTTAGGAGGATTTCAGAGTAAACCCAGAACCATGATTGGTGCAGTTAGCTCTTTGTAATTTAGCAGTATCTATGATGAATGATGATGTAATTATAATATTGGGCTTCCCGGATGGCTCAGTGGTAAAGAATCTACCTGAAATGCAGGAGACGCAGGAGATGTAGGTTCAATCTCTGGGTCATGAAGATCTCCTGGAGAAGGAAACGGCAACCCACGCAGTATTCTTGCCTGAAAAATCCCATGGACAGAGGAGCCCGGTGGGCTATACAGTCCAAAGTGTTGCAAAGAGTCAGACATGACTGAGCAACCGAGCACACTGAGCAATTATAATACTATAATAGCTAGAAGTTAGCAGGCACTACACGAGCTATAATTTGTCATTTACTTTAACAATATTATTAATAATAATAGGCTTAGTGACCATTTACCACGTGCAGACACTGGCTAAGCCCCAGTGATGCCAGTGAACTGTCATGACAATTCTATGGCTATGTGCTGTGTGCTCAGTAGCCTCAGCTGTGCTGACTCTTTGCGACCCCATGGACTGTAGCCCACCAGGCTCCTCTATCCATGGGATTTCCCAGGTGAGAATACTGGAGTGGGCTGCCATGCCCTCCTCCAGGGGACCTTCCTGACCCAGGGATTGAACCTTTGTCTCCTGCATTGCAGGTGGATTCCTTACCACTGAGCCACTAGCAGAGACTGCTATGGCTACATGTATCCCCATTTCACAGATGAGGAAACTGAGGCAGGAGGGGGTGGGTCACTTTTCCAAAAGTACCACTGCTAGAAAATGGTGACCGGGTATTTAAGCTCACTTCTGCTAACTGGGGAGCCTAGGATCTAATCACTACACTAAACTGGGAACAAGTGAGAAGTGCCCACCTCCAGCCCCAGTCCTGGTCTCCAGGTCCTCAGGAACATTCCTTCCCCGAAGACCTGCCCTAGGCGATCCCCCAGCTCCCAGCCCACATGGCTTCCAGCAGTGCAGCCCTCTGAACTTCCCAGACACTCGGTCTCAGCTCTGTGACCTCTGAAGAGCCCGGAGCTGATACCTGGGACCTCATGACCCTGACAAAGGAGCCAGCCACCCCTGTGAGTGCCACACCGATGAGGACACCCATAGTGATCCCTGCGATGGCCCCCGCAGGAATGGTGGTCCTGAGGAAGACTGGCTGCAGGATGCTCTCTGGAGCCTCTGCAGGAGAGAGGGGAAGCGAGAGAGAGAAAGAGAGAGACTGGGAGAGAGAGCAAGGTAGAAGGGCTCTGAGTTTCAGGTCCTCTGGACTGGGCATGCCTTTTGTATGCCCTTTTCTCCCTCCATTTTACAGATTTGAAAACTGAGGCCCAGAGAAGGAATAGATAATGATTATTATCTATATGATAGATAATAATAATATAATAATTATCTATATAATAGATAATCACTGCTAGTCATAGCTAACAGTGATTAAGACTAGTAAAGTATATAATCTCATTTACTGCTTAACATAACTACGAGATAGGTTTTGTTAATATCCCCATTTTTCAGAGGGAGAAACTGAGGCACAGAGAGGTCAAACTACCGAGCCAATATCACCCACATGGTAGAGTTATAATTTGAAACATACTGATGCCAGAGCCCACAGTCTGAATCCCTCCATCATTCAGCCTCTGGGGATCATATTTATCTATTCCCCCATTCAATAGACATTTATTTAGTACCTACTGTGTGCCAGGTACTTTTTTTAGGTACTGAAGATACAGCAGGAACAGAGCAGGTAGAAATCCCCTGCCGTCCTGGAGTTACACTTTAGGAGAGATATGAGACCCCAAACACACAGTGGGGCAAATAAGTATTATTAAAGTTTTACCAGTGTGATAAAGGAGCAGAATAGGATGTTCTGTGAGGTGCTTCCAGGAAGATCAGATCTAACCCGGGGTAATTAGGGAAGCCGAGCTGGATGTAATGACATTTAAACTGAGATCCAAAGGTTGAATCCAAGATCAGTAGGTCTAAGGGTGAGTCTCCTGGGCAGAGTGACTAGAGTTTCATTCATTCATTCATTCAGCAAACTGTTCTAGTCACCAAGGACACAGCAGGCAACAAGGTAAACAAGGTCTTTGCCCTCATAGATCTGACCATCTAATGGGGAGACTGACTGATGATTAAAAAAATCAGTATGACTAAGTGAAGTCAGAGAAGGCAAAGTATCACATGATGTGGCTTATACGTGGGATCTTAAAACAGTGGTACAAATGAACTTATTTGTTGTCGTTTAGTCACTCAGTCATGAATGATTCTTTTGTGACCCCCATGGACTGTAGCCCACCAGGTTCCTCTATCCATGCAATTTCCCAGGTAAGAACACTGGAGTGGGTTGCCATTTCCTCCTCCAGGGGATCTTCCTGACCCAGGGATCGAACCTGCGTCTCCTGCAAGTTTCCTGCATTGGCAGGCAGATTCTTTACCACTGTGCTACCAGGAAGCCATGAACTTATTTACAAAAGAAAAATAGAGTTAAAGATGTAAAAAACAATCTTAGGGTTACAAGAGGTTTAGAGGGGGTGGGATAAAATGGGAGAGATTGGAATCAACACATACACATTACTATATATAAAATAGATAGCAAGTAGAGGGATTGGGGGCAGGAGGAGAAGGGGACGACAGAGGATGAGATGGCTGGATGGCATCACCGACTCGATGGACGTGAGTCTGAGTGAACTCCGGGAGTTAGTGATGGACAGGGAGGCCTGGCGTGCTGCAATTCATGGGGTTGCAAAGAGTCAGACACGACTGAGCAACTGAACTGAACTGAACTGAACCTACTGTATAGCACAGGGAACTCAGCACTCTGTAATGACCTATATGGGAAAAGAATCTAACAAAGTGGATATATATATATATAACTGATTCACTTTGCTACACAGCAGAAGGTAACGATACTCAATTTTTTTTTAATAAAAAAATACTGAGAAAAAAATCACCATGATAACTAAGTAAATTATCTACTGTGTTCGGAGATGAGGGCAGGGGTCAGAGAAAGGAACCACAGAGAAGAGACCAGGAGGAGAAGGAGAGTGGGCTAGTTTAGAATCTGAAATAGTGCAGTGAAGGTAGACATCACAAAATAGGAACATCTGAACAAAGACCTGAACACAGAGAGGGAGCCGAGGACGTCACCGAGGGGAAGAGAAATCCTGAGCAAGAGTATGTCAGGCTTGTCTGAGGAACCACAAAGTGGCTGGTGTGGCTGAAAGTGAGAGGAGAGTCATGAGAGCTGAGTTTGGAAGTGTGGGGAACATACCACAGGAGGTGAGTGTGGAAACTGGAAGACTGCCACGGGTCAAGCAACAGACGGTGGCAGCCAGACCAAGGTGGAGGCAAGGGAGGAGCTGAGAAATGGTTCTGGATATATTTTTGTAAATATTTATTTATCTGGGGCATCCCTGGTGGCTCAGATGGTAATGAATCTGCCTGTAATGCAGGAGACCCAGGTTCAATCCCTGGGTCAGGAAGATCCCCTGGAGAAGGGAATGGCAACTCACTCTACTAGCCTGGAGAATTCCATGGATGGAGAAGTCTGGTGGGATATATTTTTAAAATATTTATTTATTAATTTGGCTGTACCAGGTCTTAGTTGCAGCATGTGGGATCTAGTTCCATGACCAGGGATTGAACCCAAGCCTCCCTGCATTGGGAGCACAGAGTCTTAACCACTGGACCATCAGAGAAGTCCCTGGATATATCTTCAAGGTAGAGCCAAGGGGATCAGATATGTGGAGAGAGGGAAGTCAGAGTCCAAATATGACCTGAGCATCTGCATGGATGGAGTTTCCACCAAATAAGATGGAAAAGAAGTTGGTAGAGTGGGCTTTGAGTAGAGTGAAGGGTGCAGTATGGGCTGCATTGAGCTGGAGATTCCCATCAGAACTCTAAGTGGAGGTGGACGTGGAGGTGTCAAGCGAATATATATCAATTGAATACATGAGTGGGAGCTCAGCGAGAAGACCAGGCTAGGTATACAAAGAAGATTCATGGGCATAGGGCTGGTGTGAACGGGCCATGAACCTGGACAGGATCTATTTGCAGGGGAGTGACAGAGATGAGAAATGACAAGATGGGGCAAGAAGAGGGCTCCAGTCAGAGGAGTTTGGGAGCAGAAGCCAGAGTGGAGTCACAGGCTGCCAAGGCCTGCAGAATCAGATCACATCAGGTTCTGAAAGTCACCCGAGTGTTCTGAATATGTACTAAGAGCAACGGGAGGGCAAGGCCACTGACTTGCACTTTTCTTTTTTGGCTGCACCAAGTATCAAGTGGGATCTTTAGTTCCCCAGCCAGGGATTGACCCTGCGCCCCTTGCAGTAGCAACACACAGTCTTACCCACCGCACCATCAGGAAAGTCCCCCCACTTGCACTTTTAAAAGCTCACTCTGGCTGCAGAGTTGATGTAGGTAGGGTGGAAGGATGGCACCACAGAAAAGGAATACCAGTAAAGAATAGGCTATTGTAGGTGTCCGGACGAGGCATGCCACCTGTGCAATTTGGACTAAGGTGGCCGCTGTGGGAAGGAGTGATGAGCATGGCTTCCTAAGAGCATGCAAGACAGACTCTCGAGACAGCGTTCCCAGTTCCAATCCCAGCCTCACCATTCACTAGCTGGGTGGCCTTGGCAGGTCACTTCACCTCTGTGAAGTCCGCTCTCTCCATCTGTAAAGTGGAGGTACCGTAGGAGGCACCTCCCAATGAAGTGGGAGGAGTAAATGAGCTCATACATACAAGGCACTGGGAGGAAGCCTAAGACCTTTGTGATTTTTGTATGGAAGACCAGGGCCAGGATGAATCTCAGGGCCATTAGAATAGCAGATACATCCAGAATAGAGAAGAAGTAGGTTGGGGGAGATGACTGGTTTGGACCACACTGGTCTCATGAGGCTTGTGATGGGTCTTAGCTAGCTAGTATTAATCATTCAGTCACGTCCGACTCTGTGACTCCATGGATTGTAGCCCACCAGATTCCTCTCTCTGTCCATGGAATTCTCCAGGTAAGAACACTGGAGTGGATAGCCATTCCCTTCTGCAGGGGAACTTCCCAATCCAGGATCGAACCTGCATCTCCTACATGGATGGATTTTTTTTTTTTACCACTGAGCCACCAGGGAAGCCTGTTGCATAAATTCAGTTCAGTTCAATTGCTCAATCATGTCCAGCTCTTTGTGATCCCATGGATTGCAGCATGCCAGGCTTTCATAAGTTACCATTCATTTAATTCTCACAAGGTCCCTGAGAAAATACTATTAGTAACACCATTTTTCAGATGAAGAGCTAGAAGTTTAGAGAAATTAATACATATGCCCAAGGTTAGTGACTGGGATGCAACTTCAAGTTTCCCTAACATCATAGACTATGTTCTCAGTCATCAACTCATACAGCCAGCCCAATTTCCAGCCCCTCACTCTTAGCATGAGACCTCACATCTTGAAATCACCATAAAGTACTCCACCTCTCAAGTCACACACAGAGATCTTCCTTGATCCTAGAATAAATAAGCCATTAAAAAAAATTCATCTGAGATTTCCCTGGTGGCGCAGCGGATAAGTGTCGGCCTGCCAATGCAGGGGACATGGGTTAATGCCTGGTCTGGGAAGATTCCACATGCTGTGAGGCAACTAAATCCATGTGCCATGACTACTGAGCTCACGCTCTGGAACCTGCGAGCTGCAACTACAGAGCCTGTGTACTACAGCTATTGAAGTCCATGTGCCTAGAGCCTGCGCTCTGCTCTCCACCACAGTGAGAAGCCCACATACTGCAATCTACCCCCGCTCACTGCAACTAGAGAAAGCCAGCGCACGGCAGTGAAGACCCAGCACAGTCAAAAATAAGCAAACTAATTAAAAATGTAAAATTTCATCCATTTAACACATATTTACTGAGAACCCACTTGGGTGCTGAAAAGAGATCTGTGACCTAGTCTCCCACCCAGTGGAGTCGTACGTTGCTGGTGGAGCTAGGGTTTCATGTCCTGCACGTAGGGTTTGCAGGCCTTTTCCAAGTACTCAGATGGATCATCTGCTCCCGAGAAGTCGGTAAAATGTCTCACAGTGGGATGGAGCATCTCTGGCCTGAAGAGACTTAAACAGGACCCTCAACTAACATGAGGCCTTTATGCAAATAATACAAGCCCCCTCCCTTAGGGCAGACACCACCAGCTTGGCCAACAGAACCAGCTAGATTTCAACCCCTGCTTCACCCCTCAGATACACTCTTGTAGTGTTCCCACCCACCTTTTAGCAAGGCCCTCAACTCACAAATGACTTTGATGAGAACAGGGTTGCTGATGCTGCTGGTGGCTGAGTTGCAGCTCTCACACTGGTAGAAGCCCAAGTCATTCCTGGTGATGTTATACAGTGTCCTGTGGTCAGAGGACAGCTCCCTGTGGCCCCCAGTGAAGAGCTTCTGGCCCCGGATGTACCACTGGATGGCCACAGTGCTCTTTGGGTTCAAGCTGTGCAGGCTGATGGATTCTACATGCTCCTGGGGCTGAGTTGTTGACTGTGACATTGGGCTGGGGAAGTGTCTCTGCAGGAAAATTAGGAAGAGAGAAATGTTGAGTCCTGACAGGTAATAGGCTTAGGGACAGAATGCCTGGGTAGAATTCAGTACCCTTATCAATCATTCTTCTAATAATCTGTCCACCCAATCACCTGTCCATACACCTGTCCCTAAGTTCATCTGTTTACCCACCGACTCAGCTGTTCATACATCTATCCAGTCAATGGTGAACACTTCCTTCCTTCCATCCTACCCATAAATCCACCATCCCATTGAGGAAGCGGAAATAGGACTTGAAACTGTACACAAGCCTCTGTGTCCGTGTCTTTTGAACTAAAAGGCTGACTCAAGAGTTAATGATTAGGGGACTTCCCTTGTGGTCCAGTGGATAAGAATCTGCCTTCCAATGCAGGGCACACAGTTTCAGTCCCTGGTCAGGGAACTAAGATCCCACATGCCTCGGGGCAGCTAAGTCCTTGCACCACGATCAGAGAGGACCATGAACTGCAACTAATACCTAAAGCAGCCAAATAGATAAATATTTTTTAAAACTTTTTTTTTAAAGAGTTAATGATTGGGAAATGTGAAGATGTAGAAACAAAAAACGGACATACCAGACCACTTTATCTGTCTCCTGAGAAACCTGTATGCGGCTCAAGAAGCAACCGTTAGAATTGGACATGGAACAATGGACTGGTTCTAAATTGGGAAAAAGAGTATGACAAAGCTGTATATTGTCACCCTGCTTATTTAACTTCAATGCAGAGTACATCATGTGAAATGCCAGTCTGGATGAAGCACAAGCTGGAATCAAGATTGCTGGGAGAAATATCAACAACCTCAGATATGCAGATGATACCATTCCAATGGCAGAAAGTGAAGAGGACCTAAAGAGCCTCTTGATGAGGATGAAAGAGCAGAGTGAAAGAGCTGGCTTCAAATTCAACATTCAAAAAACTAAGATCGTGGCATCGGGTCCCACCACTTCATGGCAAATAGAAACATGGGGTAAAGTGGAAACAGTAACAGATTTTATTTTCTTGGGCTCCAAAATCATTGCAGAGCGTAATTGCAGCCATGAAATTAAAAGACGCTTGCTCCTTGGAAAGAAAGCTATAGCAAACCTAGGCAGTGTATTAAAAAGTAGAGACATCACTTTGCCAACAAATGTTTCCAGTAGTCGTGTACGGGACTGAGAGTTGGACCATAAGGAAGGCTGAGCACCAAAGAACTGATGCTTTTGAATTATGGTGATGGAGAAGACTTTGGAGAGCCCCTTGAACAGCAAAGAAATCAAACCAGTCAATCCTAAAGGAAATCAACCCTGAATATTTATTGGAAGGACTGATGCTGAAGATGAAGCTCCAATACTTTGGCCACCTGATGTGAAGAACCGACTTATTGGAAAAGACCCTGATGATGCTGGGAAATATTAAGGGCAAGAGGAGAAAGGGGCAAGAGAGGATGAGATGGTTGGATGGCATCACTGACCCAATGAACATGAGTTTAAGCAGACTCTGGGAGATAGTATAGGACAGGGAAGCCTGGCGTGCTGCAGTACATGGGGTTGCAAATAATAGTCAGACATGACTGAGTGACTGAACAACAAACGGTAGCTCTACTTTTAATTTTTTAAGGAACCTCCATATTATTTTCCACGATGGCTACACCAATTTACATTGCCACCAACAGTGACAAGGGTTCCCTTTTCTCCACATCCTCATCAATGCTTGTTATTTTGCTTTAACTTTTCAAACCAGCAATCCTACTCCTAGGAAGTTAGCCTGAAGAAACATTTCCAACACTGTGAAAACACATGTGCACAAGGCTGTTTATTCCAACACTGTTTGCCATTGAAAAATATTGGAAAGTACCTAAATGCCCAAGCATAGGATAGCAGTTGAATACACATGGCACCTAGAGTCAAGGGAGTACCATGCAGCTATTTTGTAAAAATGAGGAAGAGCTCTATGAACTGACATGTGGTGATTTCCCAGACATTCTGTAAAGTTAAAAAATAAAAAGCAAGGTACAAAGAGCATTCACAATATGCTATCTGTTGTATAAGAAAAAAGAGATAATGAGAAAACATACACATATCTGCTTATGTTTACAAAAAAATAAGAAGGATAAACCAGAAAACAATGAAGCTGGTTGCCCACAAGGATGGAAGAGATTTGGGAGTGAAGGACAGTTCTCTGAGTACATCTTTAGGTGTACTGTTGACTTCTGGAATCACATTACTACTGTACGTATTCAAGAAATTAAATTAAATCATTAAGAGTTGGAAAAGGGAACGAAAACTGAAAAGCAAACTAAAGCAACTAAACCTAATTGCACTTCAAATGAATATCAGAATCGTACGGAGGGGAAAGGAAGGGAGGGAGGTGTGAGGAGAGGTAACCCAAGTAATTTGTAAACATACTATTTGACTATATATACTCCCTTTTTGGCAGGAGAATTGCAAATAAGTTCAGAACTCTTTTCAGTAGGATTTTTACATGACTGAGCGACTTCACTTTCAGTTTTCACTTTCATGCATTGGAGAAGGAAATGGCAACCCACTCCAGTGTTCTTGCCTGGAGAATCCCAGGGATAGGGGAGCCTGGTGGGCTGCCGTCTATGGGGTCGCACAGAGTCGGACACGACTGAAGCGACTTAGCAGGTTAAGCAATTAAAAAATAGTTTAGATGCATTATAATGAGGAAATTGTTATATTGAGCAATATAAGTAAATGTGTTGGGCTTCCCAGGTGGCTCAGGGAGTAAAGAACCTGCCTGCAATGCAGGAGACACAAAGAGATGCAAGTTCAATCCACAGGTCGGGAAGATCCCCTAGAGGAGGGTATGGCAAAACCAGTTCAGTACTCTTGCCTGCAGGATCCCACGTACAGGGGAGCATGGCGGGCTACAGTCCACAGTGTTGCAATGAGTCAGATATGACTGAAGAGACTGAGCACACACTCATGCAAGTAAGTGTGTTAATGTCGCTGGGAGCCAGCATTCTCACTGTGAAAGAAGAGGCGCACAATTATGGAACGGAGGAAGTTAAGAAAGAACCTGGAATTTGAGGTATTGGTGTAAACTCATGATTTTGAAAATATACATAATTTTGTGTATATGTATGCATAAGTGTACTTATATATGATGCATGCATATAGGTGTGTATATGTGTATGTACGTGTGTATCGTGGTTAGTCACCAAGTCAGGTCTGACTCTTGTGACCCAGTGGAGCTTGGCAGGCTCCTCTGTCAATGGGATTTTCCAGGCAAGAGTACTGGAGGGGTTGCTATTTCCTTCTCCAGGGAATCTTCTTGACCCAGGGATTGAACCCAGGTCTCCTGCATTACGGGCAGATTCTTTACTGACTAAGCCACCAGGGAAGCCTAGTTCTGTTCCCTGAAATGTCCTAGAAACAAAGACACCCCATTAGTAATGAGTACACCCTCATCTTGGTCCCTAATCCTATTCTCCACTAAAAGTTACCCACCCCCCAAAAAATGGCTGACCCAAGTTCTCGGTTCACATACTGGTGAAGCCTAGCTTGAAGGATTTTGAGCATTACCTTGCTTGCATGTGAAATGAATGCAATTGTACAGTAGTTTGAACATTCTTTGGCATTGCCTTTTTTGAGGATTGTAATGATAACTGACCTTTTCCAGTCCTGTGGCCACTGCTGAGTTTTCCAAATTTTCTGGCATATTGAGTGCAATACTTTAACAGCATCATCCTTTAGGATTTGAAATAGCTCGGCTGGAATTCCATCACCTTCACTAGCTTTGTTTGTACTAATGCTTCCTAAGGCCCACTTGACCTCACACTCCAGGATGTCTGGCTCTAGGTGAGTGACCACACCACCCTGGTTATAAGGGTCATTAAGATCTTTTTTGTACAGTTTTTCTGTGTATTCTTGCCACCTCTTCTTTATCTCTTCCGTTTCTGTTAGGTCCTTGCCATTTCTGTCCATTATTGTGTTCATCTTTGCATGAAATATTCCCTTGGCATCTCAGATTTTCTTGAAGCGATCTCTAGTTTTTCCAATGGAAGTCTCAAAGGTCGGATGCTCGTTCTCCCATCCTCCTCTGAGTCGGGAAACAGACACATGACCAGGGGTCGGGCAACCTGACCCGTCTTCCCTGGACTTTGAATTGAGAGCTAGTGATATAAAATAGCTGGACAAGGGAGTTCCAGGTAGTCTAGTGGTTAGAATTGGGTGCATGCTACGATGTCCATGTACTGAGCTTTTCATTTCAGATGTCATATTTTTCACGACGAATGCCTCTGGTGGGGTCGTCTTGCTAAAACTGTGCTCCTCCAGCTTCCTACTCCCAGCACTCTTTCATCTACCAGAGAAGATCAAGCTTACATTCACATCCTGTACAGTCTGCTCCAGTTATTCTGCCGTTGGAAATAGGTGATTGACATTCTCTTTATTACACGCCACTAGCTTTCTTATGTCTTTGTGCTGTAGTGTTAGTTCTCCTAAATACACGTGGAACTGAGGTTGGTCTGTCTGAACTGACACCAGAATCATGTGTGATCAGCACCTGGCCAGATTCACTTAGGCAGGAAGGAATAAAGGAAGTGAGAGAGGGGAGGGCAGGGCTGGGAGTTTGGGATTAGCAGATGCTAATGATCATATACAGAATGGATAAAAAACAAGGTCCCACTGTACAGCAAAGGGAACTATATTCAATATCCAGTGATAAACCATAATGAAAAGGAATATGAAAAAATATATATATGTATATGACTGAATCACTTTGCTGTATCATAGAAACTAACACAACATTGTAAATCAACTATACTTCAATAAAATAAAATTTTAAAAAAGGAAGTGAGAGGTGTCAACAGCCTGGCTTCTGGAAGCAGAGGGTTCTGAACATACTGATTCAGAGAGCAAACTGGAAATGCTTTCATGTATGGGCTCTGGGTTTGAATTCTGGCTCACCACTTTCCAGCTGAGTGATCTTGGGTAAATTACTAGACCTCTCCGAGCCTCCATTTCCTCATCTGACAAAAAGAGATTACAATATACTTTTATCATGAGGTTGTTAAGATATTAAAATGGCTGCAAATTCTTTGTCACTACTCCCACAGAGAGGTGAGGACCATGGCCCCTCCCCTGGAATCTAGGCCAGCTCAGGACTGCTTTGACCAAGACACGAGTGACGCTGCATGACCTTGCTGGTGAGGTTATAAAAGCTCATGGAGTTTCCACTGGTTCTCTTGATGTCTTACTTTCCTGTGGCTGCTGTATCAAATTGCCACAAACATCGTGGCTTAAACAAACAGCAGGGTATCATTTCAGTTCCGGAAGTCAGAAATTTAAGTGGCTTGGCAGGGCTGCATTCCTTCTGGGTGCTAGAAGGGAATCCATCTCATTGCCTCTTCCAGCTTCTAGAAGAGGCCACCTACTAGCTGATGGCTCCTTCCTCGCATCACTCTGACCTCTACGTCATCGTGATGTCACCTTCTCTGGCTCAGATCCTCCTGCTTCCCTTATAAGGACTCTTGTGATCACATGGGTCCACCCACATAAGCCAGGATGATCTCTCCATCTCGAGATCCTTGACCTTATTATATCTTCAAAGTCCCTTTTGACATGTGAAGTAACATACTCACAGGTTCAAGGGACTAAGACATGAACACGTTTGCTGTTGCTGCTGCTGCTGCTGCTAAGTCGCTTCAGTCGTGTCCGACTCTGTGCGACCCCATAGATGGCAGCCCACCAGGCTCCCCTGTCCCTGGGATTCTCCAGGCAAGAATGCTGGAGTGGGTTGCCATTTCCCTCTCCAATGCATGAAAGTGAAAAGTGAAAGTGAAGTGGCTCAGTCGTGTCCGACTCTTAGCGACCCCATGGACTGCAGCCTACCAGGCTCCTCCGCCCATGGGATTTTCCAGGCAAGAGTACTGAAGTGGATTGCCATTGCCTTCTCCAATGGACACGTTTAGGGGGCCATTATTCAGCCGAGCACAGCTGGATAGATGTTGCCTTTCTGTGCCTCAGTTTCTTCATCCTTAAAATGAAGGTGACAGTGGTACTCAGCTCTGAAGTTGTCTCGAAAATTAAATGAAATCATACGTGCTTGGAAGCAGACCCAGCACCAAGAAGGGCTCAAAAGTATCAGCTATTTTCTTAGTTTAGAATCTCCCAGAAGATGACAGTGAAACCACACAGTCAATCTGGGAAGTGCAGGAAAGAGTGCACTGTGGGAGGTGATGCAGGGAAGAGAAATTAAATAATAAAGGGTAGTCACTCTGCCGGGAGAAGGTGGTGGCACCCCACTCCAGTACTCTTGCCTGGAGGATCCCATGGGCGGAGGAGCCTGGTGGGCTGCAGTCCATGGGGTCGCAAAGAGTCGGACATGACTGAGCCACTTCACTTTCACTTTTCACTTTCATGCATTGGAGAAGGAAATGGCAACCCACTCCGGTGTTCTTGCCTGGGGAATCCCAGGGACGGGGGAGCCTGGTGGGCTGCCGTCTATGGGGTCGCACAGAGTCGGACACGACTGAAGCGACTTAGCAGCAGCAGCAGCAGTCTGCCAGCTGCCACTGCAGGTAACCAGAGAGCAAGCCAACAGGGAGAGTCTGGGAGGAGGGGCCCAGTGCACACCTGAGGGGCAAGGGTGCTATTTTTGCTCCAGTTTCTCTTAGTTATTGCCAGAGGGCTATTCTCATAGGGTGTTAATTTCCTGGCACTCCCAGTCTGGCCCATGTAGGCAGAGTGATCTTCTGTGGTTCCAGAAAATAGCTCACAGGTACCCAGATGCACACTAGAAGTCCACTAGGGCACCACGGAACATCCGAGAGATGACGGCAAAGCTCTGAGAACATCTCCTGGAGATGTTTGTATTATTACATCCAGGTGAAAGGGATAAGAATGCACCCAAGCTGTACGGATTAATCCTGTAACCAAGTCCCCTAAAACCAAGTTCCTCCGCCCAGTTTATAATTCATCTGTCTATTCAAAATTTTATTCCCTTTCTTAGCAACCTAAATGTCCATCATTAGATGAATGGATAAGGACGTTGTGGTACATATACATAATGGAATATTCAGTTCAGTTCAGTCGCTCAGTCGTGCCCGACTCTTTGTGACCCCATGAACTGCAGCACGCCAGGCCTCCCTGTCCATCACCAACTCCCGGAGTTCATTCAAACTCATGTCCATTGAGTCGGTGATGCCATCCAGCCATCTCATCCTCTGTAGTCCCCTTCTCCTCCTGCCCCCAATCCCTCCAAGCATCAGAGACTTTTCTAATGAGTCAACTCTTCGCATGGAATATTACTCATCTATAAAAAAGGAATGCATTTGAGTCAGTTCTAATGAGGTGGATGAACCTAGAGCCTATTATACAGAGTGAAGTCAATCAGAAAGAGAAAGACAAAATGCCGTTTATTAAGGCACCTCTTGATGAAGGTGAAAGAGGAGAGTGAAAAAGTTGGCTTAAAGCTCAACATTCAGAAAACAAAGATCATGGCATCTGGTCCCATCACTTCATGGGAAATAGATGGGGAAACTGTTTCCACTGTTTATTTTTTGGGGTTCCAAAATCACTGCAGTTGGTGACTGCATCCATGAAATTAAAAGACACTTACTCCTTGGAAGAAAAGTTATGACCAACCTAGATAGCATATTGAAAAGCAGAGACATTACTTTGCCAACAAAGGTCCATCTAGTCAAGGCTATGGTTTTTCCAGTGGTCATGTATGGATGTGAGAGTTGGACTGTAAAGAAAGCTAAGCGCCGAAGAATTGATGTTTTTGAACTGTGGTGTTGGAGAAGACTCTTAAGAGTCCCTTGGACTGCAAGGAGATCCAACCAGTCCATTCTGAAGGAGATCAGCCCTGAGATTTCTTTGGAAGGAATGATGCTAAAGCTGAAACTCCAGTACTTTGGCCACCTCATGTGAAGAGTTGACTCATTGGAAAAGACTCTGATGCTGGGAGGGATTGGAGGCAGGAAGAGAAGGGGACGACAGAGGATGAGATGGCTGGATGGCATCACCAACTTGATGGATGTGAGTCTGAGTGAACTCCGGCAGTTGGTGATGGACAGGGAGGCCTGGCGTGCTGCGATTCATGGGGTCGCAAAGAGTCAGACACGACTGAGCGACTGAACTGAACTGAACTGAAGGCGTATATATATGGAATCTAGAAAGATGGTACTGACTATCCTACGTGCAGGGCAGCAAAGGAGACACAGACATAAAGAACAGACTTTTGGACTCAGCAGGAGAAGGAGGGGGTAGGATGATTTGAAAGAATAGTATTGAAATATATACATTGCCATATGCAAAATAGATAGCCAGTGCGAGTTTGATGTATGGAGCAGGGCACCCGAAGCTGGTGCTCTGTGACGACCTGGAGGAATAGGGTGGGGAGGGACCTGTGAGGGGTTTCAGGATGGAGGGGACACATGGGTACCTATGGCCGATTCATACTGATGTATGGCAGAAACCATCACGATGTTATAAAGCAATTATCCTTCAATTTAAATAAATAAATAAACTTTCTTTCCTTTTCTTTTCCTGAACTGGTTCCCCCTCAAGACTGAGGAATATCAAGGAAAGAGGAGATTGTCACCAAGCAGGACCCCATGGGGCCTTCCTGCGACAGGACCCCTCCCCTGTGAAGTCCTCCACCTGCCTCTTGAGTGTAGAAAAAATGTAGCCTTCTAGGTCTTCCTCACGTTCCAAAGAGTAAATTCAATCAGAGACGTGAAAAAGTGTGGAAACAAAGGAAAACTGTCAAACAAGACAAAATAATGATAGGTTAGCCACTCAACACGGAGAAGGCAATGGCACCCCACTCCAGTACTCTTGCCTGGAAAATCCCATGGGCGGAGGGGCCTGGAAGGCTGCAGTCCATGGAGTCGCTCAGAGTTGGACATGACTGAGCGACCTCACTTTCACTTTTCGCTTGCGTGCATTGAAGGAAATGGCAACCCACTCCAGTGTTCTTGCCTGGAGAATCCCAGGGACGGGGGAGCCTGGTGGGCTGCCATCTATGGGGTGACACAGAGTCGGACACGACTGAAGCGTCTTCGCAGCAGCAGCAGCCACTCAACAAAGGCAAGGGCTTTTAGTTCCTCAAGGCCTGCAGATAATAACCTGAGCCATATCCTCGAAGAAGCTAACTTCATGCTGACCACAAGCACAGAGAGCCCAAACCGTTTGGAACCAGAAGGTTGTTGATGTTAACTCCCAATTATCTCGTGCGTGTGTGCTCAGTTGCTTCAGTCGTGTCTAGCTCTTTGTGACCCCATGGACTGTAGCCTGCCAGGCTCCTCTGTCCATGGGATTCTCCAGGCAAGGATACTGGAGTGGGTTGCCATGCCCTCCTCCAGGGGATCTTCCCAACCCAGGGATTGAACCCTCGTCTCTTAAATCTCCTGTATTGACAGGCAGGTTCTTTAGCACTAGCACCACCTGGGAAGCACCTTCCAACCTGGGAAGACCCCACCACCACCTCCCCACTACCTCCCCATCAACCAAACAGAAGAATGTCCACAAGCTGATCACACACCCCTCTTCCTCACCCTGTCTTTACAAACCTTTCCCTGAAAGCCATTGTAGAGTTTGGGTATTTGGAGCATTAGCTGCCTTGCTGGGTGTACCCCTTGCTTGGTGCCTGCAGGAAATGCTGCACTTTCTCTCACCACAACCTGATGTCAGGAGATTGGCTTTCCTGTGCTCAGGTAAGCAGACCTAAGTTTGGTTCGGTGACAATCCTGAGGTCATGGAGGATAACTGTCACACCCAGCCAGGACTGCTTTAAGGCACAGCCCTAAAGAATCTGCCTGCAGTGCAGGAGACCAGGGTTCGATCTCTGGATCAAGACGATCCCCTGGAGAAGGGAATGGCTACCCACTCCAGTATTCTTGCCTGGAATATTCCATGAACAGAAAAGTATGGTGGGCTATGGTCCATGGGGTCACAAAGAGTCAGACATGACTGAGCGACTAACACATTTTGATACTTTTCCAGCTCTTACTGCCAGTCGAGGCTGCTTGGGCCTTCTGAGGGAAGGGGTCCCCCTTCAAAAAAAGCTGTGAGCTCTTGTGTTGTGGGTCATCCCCACTTCACGCCCTTGGTCATGAGACATGAACTAGATATCAATGGGCAGTGGACCAAGGAGGCCCCATGAGACCACAAGAGAGGGAGAGGCAAGCCACTCCCAAGAGGCTGAGGGAATCTGCCCCACTAGATGGACCCCATATTCAACGAATCAAACCACCCCCAGAGATGGACACCCAGAGCAAGTCAGGGTTTGGGGTCCCTGAGGAGGCCCATGCCTACTGGCCTCACAGGACAGGAAAGTCCAACATGAAGTCATCCAAATGAAAAGAGGTTTATTATCAGGAGAGCAAAGGGTGCCTCCAAATCAAAGACAGGACGGGGCTGGTCTCAAGGACCTGAGCAGCCAGGGCCCCCACACCCTCAGTGTGGCTTCTCTCCATCTCCCTGAACTCAGATGGATCCGGTTCAAATTCCACTTCACAGCCCACAAGCTGTGTGATCTCCATTTGCTAGACCCCTATATCCCTCAGTTTCATTATCTGTTCTTACACACAAGAGGGATAATACTAACTTTCCTTCCGGTGGGAACACTGCCTGACCCACAGTATGGCTTTGAGTTTCTTGTCATATTTTTGTTGTTGTTTAGTTGCTAAATTGTGTCTGACTCTTTGCGACCCCATGGACTGCAGCACACAAGGCTTCCCTGTCCTTCACTATCTCCCAGAGTTTGCTCAAACTCATGTCCAGAGCCGGTGACGCTATCCAACCATCTCATCCTCCGCCGCCCTCTTCTCCTTTTGCCTTCAATCTTTCCCAGCATCAGGGGCTTGTTGTCATATGTTGTTGCTCAGTCACCAAGTGGTGTCCAACTCTTCGTGACCCCATGGACTGCAGCACGCCAGGCTTCCCTGTCCCTCACCGTTTTCCGGAGTCTTCCCAAGTTCATGTTACCATATATATGATGTGCAACTATAACATATAATTACATATGTTACATGTAGTGTATATTAACATTCTTAATTATCCTCTCACTGACAAGTTCTCACTGATTTTATGCCTCTGAAAGGCAGCCACCAGAGGGCGCCAGACTCTTTGGTTTTAAGTCCCAGATACAACTTCCTGACTCATTTGAAACTGAGTCATTTGATGTTGGGAAAGACTGAAGGCGGGAGAAGGAGATGACAGAGGATGAGTTGGTAGGATGGCATCACCGACTCAACTGACATGAGTTTGAGTAAATTCCGGGAGTTGGTGATGGACAGGGAGGTCTGGAGTGCTGCAGTCCTTGGGGTCACAAAGAGTCAGACAAAACTGAGCAACTGAACTGAACAACTTCCTGAAGCCAGCTGGTGCCACAGTCCGGGATATTCTGAGGTCTCTTTTCTAGAAAGTTCATGGAAATGGAAGCATAAGTCGTGTGGTCTTTCCTATCCAGCATATTTTGCTCAGCATCATGCATCTGAGACTCTGTGGATACTCAAGTTACTCTGTGGATCAAGCGCTCGAACTGTTTTATGTAAATTGGTGCAGCCGCTATGGAAAACGGTATGCACGTTCCTCAAAAGACTAAAAATAGAGTTATGGGCTCCTGAAAACCCACTCTTGAGAATATATCCCAACAAAACTATAATTTGAAAAGATACATGCACCCTTAAGTTCACAGCAGCACTCTTCACTAGCCAAGATTTGGAAGCAAACTAAATGCCCATCAACAGAAGAATGGATAAGAAGATGTGATATATATATATGTGTGGGGGTGTGTGTGTATACACACACAAGAGAATACTGCTGCTAAGTCACTTCAGTCATGTCCGACTCTGTGCGACCCCATAGACGGGAGCCCACCAGGCTCCCCCGTCCCTGGGATTCTCCAGGCAAGAACACTGGAGTGGGTTGCCATTTCCTTCTCCAATGCATGAAAGTGAAAAGTGAAAGTGAAGATGTTCAGTCATATCCAACTTTTAGTGACCCCATGGACTGCAGCCTACCAGGCTCCTCCGTCCATAAGATTTTCCAGGCAAAAGTACTGGAGTGGGGTGCCATTGCCTTCTCCGCAATAGAATACTACTCAGCCATAAAAAAGAATGAAATAATGCCATTTGCAGCAACATGGATGGTCCTAGAGATTAACATACTAAATGAAGTATGTTGGAAAGAAAAAGACAAATACCATATGATATCACATGTATATGGACTCTAAAATATGGCACGAATGAACTTATCTATGAAACAGAAACAGACCCACAGACAGAGAATAGATCTGTGGTTGCCAAGAGGAAGGGGATTGGGGAGGAGTGGATTGAAAGCTCAGGACTAGCAGATGCAATCTATTAATATTACATATAGAATGGACAGACAGCAACGTCCTACTGTCTAGCACAGGGAATGATATTCAATATCCTGCAATAAACCGTAAAGCAAAAGAACATGGAAGGTGTATATATATAACTGAATCACTTTGCTGTAGAGCACAAATTAGTAACACGTTGCAAATGAATTATCGTTCCATAAAAAACATTTTTTTTTTAAAAAAAGAGCTCATTCTGTTTTCTTGCCAAGAGGTCTCCACAGTGTGGATGGCCCACATTTTGTTTCTCTGTTCATCTGGTGATGGACATTTGGATGAGTTCCAGTTGAGGCTGTCATGAATAATGCATAAACAGACAGACACTGCTGTGGACATTCACGCCCAAGTCTCTGTGAGAAGGCTCTGTCTCAGGTTTGAACTGCATGTACGCCATATGGGGGATGGTCATCCTCAGCGATTGAACTTGGTGGAGCCACTGGACCTTGCATATTTCTGCCCAGCGCACGACTTCTCCAAGGGGCTGTCTTGGCTCCAGAGCTCCTCCCCAAGTGGCTGGGACTTTGTCAAGTCAGCACATGGTCTGTGTCCCTCTCTTCTCTCCTGTCACAGGTGTATCTTCCTACCAAACCTCTTGCACTATTGACTTAGTCTTGATGTCAGCTTTGCAGAGCACCCAGCCCGAGGCACACATGGAATGTGCTCAGAACAGTACCTGGCATATTGTTTATCATTGTGATTATAACGTGGAGGCAGGCACATGGGTTCTGGTGCTGGATGGCTGGGTTCAGCTCCAGTGCCCCCTGAGGGGATAACAGTAGTGCCAGAGCCTGTCCCACTTGGGCCCAGCCATCCAGAACTTTCCAGTAAAAAAATCCACCTGCAATGTAGGAGAATCGGGCTCCATCCCTGGGTCGGGAAGATCCCCTGGAGGAGGAAATGGCAACCCACTCCAGTATTTTTGCCTGGGAAAGCCCATGGATAGAGAAGCCTGGGGGGCTATAGTCCGTGGGGTCGCAGAGAGTTGGACACGACTGAGCATGCGCACGTGCCAGGGCTCAACTCTAACGACAGAGGGAGCGAGGAGAGCGGGTCAGCAACCCAGGCAGAGAAAATAGAGGAGAATATTCCATTCTTTTTGTTCTTTTTTTCTGACAGGGAAGTAGGATTTATTGGTGAGCATGTGTAAGGAGGGGACAGCGCCAAGGTTCTAATGAGTGCTGCTGCTGCTAAGACGCTTCAGTCGTGTCCGACTCTGTGCGACCCATAGACGGCAGCCCACCAGGCTTCCCGTCCCTGGGATTCTCCAGGCAAGAACACTGGAGTGGGTTGCCATTTCCTTCTCCAATGCAGGAAAGTGAAAAGTGAAAGTGAAGTCGCTCAGTAGTGTCCGACTCTAGCGACCCCATGGACTGCAGCCCACCAGGCTCCTCCGTCCATGGGATTTTCTAAGCAAAAGTACTGGAGTGGGGTGCCAGTGCAGGATCCGCTATTTATCCAGAGGGCCACGATTAGGGATGTATTTAACCCTTAGGGATGTATTTAACCCCTAGCCATCTCGGATGAGCCGCTTTTCTGCTACCATGTTTCCAAATTCATCCGCCTTAAACTTAGTAAATCCTCATGTCTTGGATCTTCTGGCAGCCAGGGAACTTGATCCTGGCCCTGTGGAGGGCCTCCATCACATGCTCCTTGTTCTGCAGCTTGGTGCAGACAGACATTATGACTAGCCCAATGTGGACACCGGCCACTATGCTCCGGGGCTTTCCAAAGGCACTGCACCTACCTGTCTAGAGCCTAGACTGGGGACAGCAGGCCAGTCATGAGTGTCCACTGGAAAGGGCTGTCTCCAAGGTCCCTTAGGGCAACCGGCTGCGGACTCGGCTGAGGCGGCTGCTGTTTGCAGCCATTGCACAGCAGACCCACCCTTTTTTGTTCTGTCCTCAGCTTCCCAGTCTGAAGCCGCCTTGGGGAAGCAAGAATCTTGGTAACATTCTGAGCTGTCATGATGAAATGGTGCTGCATAATTTTATTACTGAACTGAGACAGCTCTTGGGACAAAAGGCAGTTTCAAGGCCTTTTATTACTGAAGAGGATCTGAAACATTTGCATTTTGCCCGATACTGTGTCCAAAGGGCATGGAGGAATTGTCCTTATAGTTGTCCACAGGAACAAGGAAGGGGTAAAAAAAAAACAAACCAGACATTGGGCCAGCTTGTGCCCCTGGAGTCCTGATACTCCACTTGGTAGACATGGCAATTCCACAGTGGTCATTTCCTGCCTCTCCCTGAACACTCTGGGACAAAAGCCATTAGGTGGGACAGAGTTAGTAGGCAGGGGCTGGGGGAGGGCCGTCTGGCCCAGAGAAGGGAGTCAGAGTCTGCCCAGCAGGAAGGAGACATGGAGGCAGGGAGTAGGCATGGGAGAAGGCCACACATAACATGCAACAGGGTCCATCGAGTAAGCAAATGAATTCACGATTACAGGAGCGGGGTTCTCACTGTCAAAGCGGCGAGGCTGAAACAGGAAGGGAGAAAGCCAACACGACACTGGCTGTGGGCTGGAATTAGACATCAGTGTGAACCTGAGGTTCTCCATAAGTCGTCAAGAGATACAGGTAGACGTAAAAGTGTGTGTGCACTAAACGGTATTGAGCACACAGATATCGGCCTCTAAGTACCATTAACCACTAACAAGAACCAGGGATCTTTGTAGAATGGACTCATTTTGAGGGGACTGTGTGTGTATGTTAGTCTCTCAGTCATGTCTGACTCTTTGAGACCCCATGGACTGTAGCATCTGTCCATGGAATTCTCCAGGCAAGAATACTGGAGTACGTTAGCCATTCCATTCTCCAGGGGATCTTCCCAACCCAGGAATCGAACCTGGGTCTCCTGCATTGCAGGCAGATTCTTCACCATCTGAGCCACCAGGGAAAACCAAGGCAGCAAAAGTTCAAGGTGAGTCTGAGACATCTTGTTATGCCGGAAAGTAAAGACGTGCACGAGGAAGGATGGGGTCATGTCGAGAGGATGCAGAAGTCACCTGACGTCCTCTGGCCTAAAAAGGGATAACTGGGACATCAAAAGAAATCATAGTAACTTGTTCGATTTCTACAGCTGATGTAACCAAGTGCCATACAGTGGCTCAAACAACAGAAACAAATTTGTCTCACAGGCCTGGAGTCCAAGATCCAAGTGTTGGCAGGGCTGGCTCCTTCTGAGGCTCTGAGGGAACATCTGTCCCCTGTCTCTCTCTCAGCTTCCGATGGCTTGCTGGCAATCTTTGCTTTGTTTGGCTTGTAGAAGCATCACCCTGATCTCTGTTTTCATTTTCACAGGGCATTCTCCCCATAGGTCATTGTCCAAATTTCCCCTTTAAAAGGACACCAGTCATGTTGGAGTAGGGACCACCCTACTTCAGTCTGACCTTATCTTAACTAATGATCCTATTTTCAAATAAGGTCACATTCTGAAGTCCTGGGGAGTAAGGACTTCAATAGATTTTAAATTGTGGGGGGGTACACAACTCAACCTGTAATACATGATAGCAGATTGTAATGTAAGGGATCAACAGGAAGCCACAGGTCCATATTGATATATAAATACTGATTTAAATAAATTAATTCACTCAAAAAGCCAATGTGTGATGAGGAACAAGAGATTTATACAGTATCAAAGCACCTCCCCACTAGTTACTTATTCATGACCAAGGGTAAAAGGAGAACCTGTAAAGAGGCCCCATCTCCAGATACAGTCACCTCAGGGTGAGGGCTTCAACATATGAATTTCATGGTCAGGGAGCAAGATTTGGTCCATAACAACTACTTTGCTCCCAAGGAGGGGGACTGAGGGGATGTCATGCTATGGTTCTCAGAGGTCCCCAGCAGTCACCTGCTCATCAGTACCCCTAGGGTTGCCTCCCTTTCCTCCCATGTCCCCACCCTCTATAGGTGCTTCCGGGGATCCCGCAGCCAAATCAACCACATGCCCTTGAATCCTGGTCACAGGCGCTGCTTCTGGGGACCCCAAACTCACCTGGTGCCCCTACCTCCAGCTTTGAACCAGATCTCCAGCCTGGCAGGGAGAGGAGCGGCCAGATGCCACCCTGGCCGCTCCTGGGGTGTGTGCTGCGTCCTAGCATACCCTCCCTTCCTCCTTCCTGTTTTCTTTAAGGGGTGAGCACACCTGTGCAACTTCAGAATCCCAGTCTGGACGCCTGACTGGCACTGGCTGACAAGAGTCTCTTTCCCAGGGAATTTGGGACTGAGACCAAGAGATTCTGGCTCAGCCTCTCAAAGAGAAGTTATGAAATGGGAGCTGGGGACTCCCCTGGCGGTCCAGTGGTAAAGACTCCATGCTTCCACTGCAGGGGGTATAGGTTCCATTCCTGGTTGGGCGATTAACATCCCATGGTTCGGCCAAATAAAATTAAATTAAATTTAAAAAATTAAAAAAAAAAAAAAACAGAGCTGGAGGAAGCCTGCTTTCCCCATGCCATGCCCTGAGAGACAGGGAAAGCAGAGCTGCAGGAAAGGAGGAGAAAGATGGACAGAGGAGCACACAGGCGAGGTAGTGCGGGGAACTGATGATGCTCTGACATTGTTTCTTTTTCCTTTCTCTTCTGAGGCCTGGCTGAGCCCTCTCACAGTATGTGCTGCGTCCTAGCATACCCTCCCTTCCTCCTTCCTGTTTTCTTTAAGGCATCCTGGGTTAGTGCCCCAGTTACTATTGATGCAAAACAAATTACCCCAACATCGAGCAGCTTGAAACAACCACGTTACTCTCTCTCCCAGTTTCTATGGGTCAGGAATGGAGGAAGGGCTCCATGGGGTGGTTCTGGTTTAGGACCCTTCACACAGGTGCAACTAGCCATGCCATTTCCCACAGGGGTGATATCACTGCTTCTTATTTAAGTCACTACCTTTGGGATTCCCTGGTGGCTCAGATGATAAAGAATCTGCCCACAATGCGGGAGACCTGGGTTCGATCCCTGGGTTGGGAAGATCCCCTGGAAGAGGAAATGGCAACCCACTCCAGTATTCTAGCCTGGAGATCCCATGGACAGAGGAGCCTGGCAGACTACAGTCCATGGGGTCACAAAGAGTTAGACGTGACTGAGTGACTAAGCTCACACACACACACACACACACACCCCTTTGGGAAGCCTGGCATGCTGCAGTTCATGGGGTGCAGAGTCGGACAGGACTTAGCAACTGAACAACCAGCACATTTGGGGGCAATTTGTTTACACAGCAATATATAATAAATACACCTAGAAAGCGGCAGAGCTGACATCTTGGACTGAGATCTAAGACTAGTGTTTTTCTCCCTAGAAAATATTGAAGCTCCAAGCCTGGGGAGGGCCAGGAGACTTTTGGGAGGCTGCAGGTGGTGACGGTTGGGGAAGGCGGCAGGTTTAATGATTTCCTGAAAGGGGAGGATGGAAGTTTTGTGAATTAACCTAAAGCAAGACAGACAAGGGAAGAGAACAGAGAAGATGGTCTAACTCTGGCCTGTTTCTTTGGGAAAGCTTTATTTGCCTTTAGTTTTACTGTAGTTGTTCGTTTCTTTGTAATTCTACCTCATTTTAAAAATTGGTCACTTATTTATTTTTGGCTGTGCTGGGTCTTCACTGCTGTGTGGGCTTTTTCTAGCTGCAGTGAGGTGAGCCGGGGCTACCTCTAGTTGCAGGGCACAGGCTTCTCATTGCGGTGGCTTCTCTTGTTGTGGAGGACAGGCTCTAGGGCACTCGGGCTTCCATAGTTGCAGTCCACGGGCTTAACAGTCGCAGTTCCTGGGCTCCAGAGCACAGGCTCAATAGTTGTGGCTCACAGGCTTAGTTGCTCTGCAGCCTGTGGGATCTTCCTGGATCAGGGATTGAACCTGTGTCTCTTGCATTGGCAGGTTCTTTACCTCTGAGCCCCCAGGGAAGCCCTCTACCTAATTTTTAATTAGGAATTAAATTTTACAAATTGACTTATTAATTATGAATTAGATTATCTAATTTCTAATTTTAATTAGGTAAGAGCAGTACAACGAACATCTACATCCCTTTACATCAATTTCATAAATGATTAACATTTTCCACATCAGTTTTACCACACTCCAAAAATTTTCTCATGCATTTAGAAGAGAAGTATGCAGGACCTAAGCAGAGAGTTCAAATTATCACAAAGGATGACGCCCACGTAAGCATGAGCTAGAGCCTGCCAGGGACAGATGCTGCCCTTGATTCCCCTCATCCCCCACCCACCCTCCTCCCCAAAAGCAACTATCGGCATGCTTCTCAAACCACATCGATGGGGCAGGTTTGAAATGAGATTGTTCTCATCATAATCCTTCTAGGGAGGATTAAAGTTTCCTTGGAGAATCAGCAGAAAGCTCTCCAGGCCTCTCTCCTAGCTGAAAATGCAGGTAACACACACCAGTTGCCACTCAACTTGTAGAGATGGCCAGCCCTGAAGCTCACCCCAGAATGAACCTCCGGGAAAAGGCGGAAGCAGGCACAGCTGGCTCCCGGGGGCTCCTGGGAGACTTGGCTCAGGCCGTTCTGCAAGGATCAGCAAGAGTCCTGCCTGGCCTTCCTCTTCCTCCCCTGGGAATCTAGCTGCTTCCCTCTGCAAGTGACCAGAGGATGCCCTTTGGTACGGTTGCTGGCTCTGTCATCTGAGTCAGGGGGCAGACGTGAACAAGCTAGGGTGGGACTGGAGTCAGGGCTGACTGATGGGTTCGTGAGCACAGGTGGGACGTTTTAGAATGTAGATTTTACTTCTATTCAGGCGTGGTGAGGCCAAGAGATCAAGACTCAACTGCCAATGGAAAGATAGGTAATGACTCACAGGTCCCAAGAGGAGGGGGATAAGCCAAGCCCTGAAAGGCCCCATGAGAGAACACTGAGGTTGCTCTCAGGCCTGGGTGGGGAGGTGGGTGAGAGCCTTTATTGTGGTTTATACAGGATGGAACCCCCCGCAGGGTTAAGTCAGCTTAAAATTGGCTTGTTTGAATCATTTCAGTGGGCCCTGAGGCATTAAGGGGCTGTCCCTAGTTGATTGATACCTGGCCCTTGGGTAATGAAGGAAGGCGATATTCGGCCCAAACAGGAGCGTTCCAGAAAAAGAAAGCGGCTGGGGACACGAGTTCTGGGTTGGTTAATTTGCATATGAAAGGCCTGCTAGCAGGCAAGCCTTTTGCTATCTTTAGGAATCAGCCAACTCTGTAGGTTGTCGAGGGTCACCAAGGCCCCAGATGCATCATAATACAGAAAACTTGTAAAATGCGGTTAAAACAATTCATGAGCCAAGAAATCTGTTAAACACTTTCTCTGCGTTAGCTCTTTCAGCCCTGGCAGCGAAATTATGAGGCGTGATCAAATTTATCTGATAAGGACACTGGGAAGGTTTCCCAGTTTGACAACTCAAATTTATTCATGTTGCAGCAGAGGACTTCCGAATCCTCTACGCTGTCTCCCCAAGCAGAAGACTTAAGGTTATATTAGATGTGGGGAAGGGTAGTGTGTGGGTGAAATTTAAATGGTACTTTTTTTTTTTTGCCATCCCAAGCAGCTCGTGGGATCTTAGTTCCCCAACCAGGGACTGAACCCATACCTTAAGCAGTGAGAGCGTGCCGTCCTAACCACTAGACTGCCAGGGGATTGCTGACTCGGTGTACTGACTGACAAAGAAAAGCAGGGCTGTGAGCAAGAGGATCAATAAGGCCTGGGCTGCGAAAAGAATTCAGCGCCCCGTTTCCTTGGAAGCTATGAAATTAAGCTCAGTATGTAACACTGAGCCTGGAGACCCCTTATCTGAAGCTCTGAACCTGGGCTGGAGCTGGAGTTTATGTCTCCAGGTCAGAGTTATTTAGACCCCTCAGGCAAAAATGGAATGTCGCATTCTCATTAGTTTGATTTCAAATGTCCAAGTTTCTGAGAGTCAATTTTAGAGAATGATGCTTCTCCACCTTTTGTCCTTGGAAGTTAATTAACAAAAGCAATTTTACAGATTCACAGATAAATACTATTCAATACCCATTTCACAGATGAGGAAACTGAGGCTCAGCAATATAAGTCTCTTTTTCTAAGTCATGACTGATTCAGCAGCAAACCATACCTATCTGGCTCCAGAGCCTGGAGTCTAATACTTCCCAGACTGCAGTGTGGGCACCAAGAGGGGCGCACTCAGAACCCCCTCCTTCACCCACCCCAGGGCTTCTAATCCATCCCAGACTCCCAAGTGGAAAAAGCTAGACATAAATTTCTTAGTCTTGAGCATGTGTCAAAGTTGATTTCTCACCAACAGTGGGATTGCAGGAGGCAGGGAATGGTGGGAGGCCAGGGTTGGGGGTGGGGGACCAGAAGATAGAGTGAGCCTGGTGGAGGTGGGCAGGGAGAGAGCAGAGCAGCCAGGCACAGTCTTGTTTATTTCCCCAGGATGTCAAAACACCACATTCTCATTAGCGTAGCATTAGATGTGGGAGGACATCTTTAGGCAGAAGACGTTAATTGGAAATAATAAGCAACTTCTGAGAAGCGAAGCCAATCCACCTGAGGCCATGGAGTTGATTCCCTGCTGCTGCTGCTGCTAAGTCGCTTCAGTCGTGTCCGACTCTGTGCAACCCCATAGACAGAAGCCCACCAGGCTCCCCCGTCCCTGGGATTCTCCAGGCAAGAACACTGGAGTGGGTTGCCATTTCCTTCTCCAATGCAGGAAAGTGAAAAGTGAAAGTGAAATCACTCAGTCGTGTCCAAATCTTAGCGACTCCATAGACTGCAGCCTACCAGGCTCCTCCGCCCATGGGATTTTCCAGGCAAGAATACTGGAGTGGGGTACCATTGCCTTCTCCAATTGATCCCCTGCTGCTGTTGCTGCTAAGTCGCTTCAGTCGTGTCCGACTCTGTGCGACCCCACAGATGGCAGCCCACCAGGCTCCCCAGGCCCTGGGATTCTCCAGGCAAGAACACTGGAGTGGGTTGCCATTTCCTTCTCCAGCCCTAGCAGAAGCCAATTAGCAGCCAGGCACCAACAGTCCATCTCCAAAGGGTCAGATGGGGGTCTGTCCGGAAAAGGGGCTCCACGAGCAGTGATCTGTACATTTCTCTAGTGAGTAAAGATGCAGAACACATGGTGGGCTTCAGTTTCAGTTTGGGGACGAAATGTTTTCTTTCTCAGAAGCAAGTAGGAGTGGGACGGTGTTTTGTTTGGGGCAAATTGAGCTTAGAGACTGAGACAGTCTTTGTCAAATATTTTATCTAACAGGTTCACTGTGAGAATTTTAATAATTTCAAAAGCCAGCAGCATACAAGATAATGTAAGTATGTATGTAAGAAGTCAATAAAGAAAGATGGCTCAGACGGTAAAGACTCTGCCTACAATGCAGGAGACTTGGATTCAATCCCTGGGTGGGGAAGATCCCCTGGAGAAGGGAATGGCAACCCACTCCAGTATTCTTGCCGGGGAAATCCCATGGACAGAGGAGCCTGGTGGGTTACTGACCGTGGGGTCACAAAAAGTCAGACATGACTGAATGACTAACACTTTCACTTTTCTGCACATCAGTGACAGATGAACTACACTATTGTTCCAGGCAAGGGAAGATGAAAGAAATATAGTCAAAATTTAGTTGCTGCTGCTGCTGCTAAGTTGCTTCAGTCGTGTCCGACTCTGTGCAACCCCATAGACGGCAGCCCACCAGGCTCCCCCGTCCCTGGGATTCTCCAGGCAAGAACACTGGAGTGGGTTGCCATTTCCTTCTCCAATGCATGAAAGTGAAAAGTGAAAGTGAAGTGGCTCAGTCGTGTCCGACTCTTAGCGACCCCATGGACTGCAGCCTACCAGGCTCCTCCACCCATGGGATTTTCCAGGCAAGAGTACTGGAGTGGGTTGCCACTGCCTTCTCCGAAGTTCAGTTGAGCTGTACCCTTATACAAATTGGTTCTTGGGAAAGGCTGCTTAACCAACCGTGAGATGATGTCCAGCTACCAACCAGGGAAAACAAAAGTCCTTTCATTGCTAGAGCACGTTGCTAGGGGAAAATGTAGGCGTTGGCCGGCAGGATGATCTTTCTCTAGGCTGCTGATGGCTTTTTGCTCCTGAGAGGAAAAGAGTCGCCTCTGCAGTGGCAAAAGCTAAAAACTCAAGGTCTTCAGAGAGTTATTTTTACTTTTTCTCTTTTTAAAATGTGGAGCACAATTGATTAGTTTCAGGTGTACAGAAAAGTGAGTCAGTTATACATATCCACATACCCACTCTTTTTTAGATTTATTTTCCATATTCTACACGGAAATCAAACCAGTAAATCCTAAAGGAAATCAACCCTGAATATTCACTGGAAGGACTGATGCTGAAGCTCCAATACTTTGACCACCTGATGGGAAGAACCAACTCATTGAAAAAGACCCCAATGCTGGGAAAGATTGAAGGCAAAAGCAGAAGGGGGCGGTAGAGGATGAGATGGTTAGATAGCATCATTAACTCAATGGACATGGATTTGAGCAAACTCTGAGGGATGCTGAAGGACAGAGGAGCCTGGCGTGCTGCAGTCCACAGGGTATCAACAGAATTGGACATAACTTAGCGACTGAACAACCACCACCAGCATTTAGGCCATTAGAGAGTATTGAGTAGAGTTCCCTGTGCTCTACACCAGGTTCTTAGCAGTTTTTTATTTTATATATAGTAGTGTGTATATGTCAATCCCAGTCTCCCCATTTATCCCTCTCCTCTTTATCCCCTGGTAGCCATAAGGTTGTTTTCTACATCCATGACTCTACTTCTGTTTTGTAAGTTCATTTGTACCCCCTTCCCTTTTTTTCTTAGATTCCGTAGAGAGATTTATTTAGATCAGCAAAAGGTAGCTTTGTCCAGACCGGACACTCTTGGATGGTCCTCGTAAATTCTGCGCATTTATACTCTAAACACCCGATGCCCACAGTTGCCTTTTCACCTGTTCTTATTGACAAGCCCCCAGTGGGGTCTCCAAGCTACTAGTGCTTATCAGCAACCACAGATGTGGAAGATGCCATCCTGACATCTGATTTCATTTTTACCTCAAAATAGTACCTTCATCCTTGAAAACAACTTCACTCTTAAAAACAACTTCATTTTTGCCATAAACAAGTGGATCTGAAATCGTATTATAATCACTACACCGCAGACAGACCGGCTGGACCCAGGGTCTGGTACTTCACCACTAGGCACCGCATCCACCTGGGCTTCACCCTCCAGCCTAACAGCCTGCAGCTGCTGGCTGGGGAATTTGCCTGAAACAAGCCCCCGGCAGACGGTTTCCTAAAGATCCAACCCACTCGGCAGTTTACCTATAACTCACACCCTCTTGAAAGGGTTTTTTTCATTCTTTCGTTTTTCTAGGTTCTTTAAAAAAACAATGTGATACTGAATTAACAGCCCTGACTATATCAATTTCCTGATTTTGACAAGGTGCTATTGTTATGTAAAATGTGAGCCTTGAGGGAAAGCTGGGTGTGACACAACAGAAACTAAATATTTGGTCTTTGACCCCAGTTCCTGGCACACAGTTCCTGAAACCTTCAAAGTGAGAGTGTTCTGTGTAGGCAACTGAGGTGATTGGTTATTGGGGGTCCCTAGAAAGCCGGGGGAAATATAAATAACCTCAGATATGCAGATGACACCACCCTTATGGCAGAAAGTGAAGAAGAACTAAAGAGCCGCTTGATGAAAGTGAAAGAGGAGAGTGAAAAAGTTGGCTTAAAGCTCAACATCCAGAAAACAAAGATCATGGCATCTGGTCCCATCACTTCACGGGAAATAGATGGGGAAACAGTGGAAACAGTGTCAGACTTTATTTTGGGGGGCTCCAAAATCACTGCAGATGGTGACTGCAGCCATGAAATTAAAAGATGCTTACTCCTTGGAAGGAAAGTTATGACCAACCTAGATAGCATATTCAAAAGCAGAGACATTACTTTGCCAACAAAGGTCTGTCTAGTCAAGGCTATGGTTTTTCCAGTGGTCATGTATGGATGTGAGAGTTGGACTGTGAAGAAAGCTGAGCGCCAAAGAATTGATGCTTTTGAACTGTGGTGTTGGAGAAGACTCTGAGAGTCTCTTGGACTGCAAGGAGATCCAACCAGTCCATCCTAAAGGAGATTGGTCGTGGGTGTTCTTTGGAAGGACTGATGCTGAAGCTGAAACTCCAGTACTTTGGCCGCCTCATGCGAAGAGTTGACTCATTGGAAAAGACTCGGATGGTGGGAGGGATTGGGGGCAGGAGGAGAAGGGGACGACAGAGGATGAGATGGCTGGATGGCATCACCAACTCGATGGACGTGAATTTGAGTGAACTCCGGGAGTTGGTGATGGACAGGGAGGCCTGGCATGCTGCAATTCATGGGGTCGCAAAGAGTTGGACACGACTGAGCAACTGAACTGAACTGAGAAAGCATCAGGATAGGGGCTGGTCACCAGAAAGACCAAGGCACGATTAGAGGGGTCAAACTTTCTAACCCTAACCCTAAACTAACCCTAACCCTCATCCCACCTTGGACCTCTGGGGAAGGGACAGGGGTTAGAGGTTGAATGAATCACCAGTGGCCAATGGTGTAATCAATCATGCCTGCGTGATGAAACTTGCATAAAAACCCTAAGTGACAGGACTCAGACAGCTTCTGGGTGGGAGAGGACATCAAGTTTCTAGGAGGGTGGTGCTCCCAGAGAGGGTATGGAAGTTCTGCACACACATACCCCATACCTAGCCTTATGCATCTCTTCTATTTGGGTGTTTCTGAGTTGCATCCTTTATTAAAAAAAAAAAAAAAAAAAAGAGGGACATCCCTGGCAGTCCAGTGGTTAAGGCTCCATGCTTCCACTGCAGGGGGCATGGGTTCCATCTCTGGTCAGGGAACAAAGATCCCACATGCCCCGAGGTTCAGCCATAAAATACTAATAATAAACCACAAAATGCAAGTTAAGTGCTCCCTGAGTTTTACAAGCTGTTCTGGCAAATGACTGAACCTGAAAGGGAGGAGGCTGTGGAAACCCCCAACCTTGTAGCCAAGTCTGAGTGAAGTTCAGCTAACTTGGGGACCCAATGCTTGCTACTGGCATCTGAAGTGAGGGCAATCTTTTGGGCTGAGCCCCTAACCTCTGGAGTCTGACTGACTCTGGGCAGCTGTTGTCATAATGAACTGCAGCACTCTAGCTGGTGTTAGAAACTCAGAGACAGTATGAGAAAAGAAAACCACACATTTGGTATCCGTAGTATTATGAGTAAAAACATCTCAGTAAGTAAAGGGTGCATACAGGAACGCTTGCTCCTATTTCTGCAACTTCTTTTGAGTTAAACTATTTCAAAATGAAATGCTATAATTTTTTTAAAAAATATGTGAAGGGCACTTGGATTTAATTTTTCACTTACAATAAACTTTTTTTCAAATTTGCAGCTTTTTGCAAAGGACAGCATTATATTACACACCTCTCTATTTTATCTACCCTGGCAAGACTTTGTGGACTTTTGAAGCAATTCGCCTAACCACCTTTCCTTTCGAAAATAAAATTTAAATTTAGCTTTCATTGTCCATTAAATGTAATGTAAAATTTTACAACACTCAGATGCAAATACATTCCAGAGGGGTTGAATGTAAGGTAAGCCACTCATTCAGAGAAGTCACCCAAGATTTAGAAGCAGAAGTTCAGAACCTAGAACCTGCCTCCTTTGGGTAAGTGGAGGTGTTGTCTGCAGACCAGCTCAACCTAAACCTGTATAATGAAAGCAAACATTTATTGAGTGCCTACTGTGTGCCAGGCACAGTTTTAAGAGCCTTATTGGATTAACTCACTTAATCTTTACATCAACCCTGTTGCTGTTTAGTCACTAAGTTGTGTCTGACTCTTGCAACCCCATGGACTGTAACCTGCCAGGTTCCTCTGTCCATGGGATTTTCCAGGCAAGAATACTGGAGTGGGCTGCCATTTCCTTCTCCAGGGGATCTTCCTGACCCAGGGATTGAACCGGAATCTCCTGCATTGGTACGCAGATTCTTTACCACTGAGCTACCAGTGAAATGTCAACTCTAGGAAGAAGGTATTAGTAGTTTTACAAGATCACACAGCCAATGTGTGATAAGACTGAAATCTGAACCCTGGCCATCCAGCACAAGATCTTCACCACCCTGCTACAGAAGCAGGCTGAGGCACAGGCCTGGCTTCAGACTGTGGTCATGTGTGGTCCCTTCCAAGTCCCTCACCAGACTTCACTGCATCCCTGTTTGCCTGGTATCCCTGGAAACGGACTCTGAGACAGGAAGCTGCATGTGAGAGGTCTGCCGGGACAGTGTTTTCAGGTCCAGCCTTGTGAGGTGGTAGGGAAGGCAGGGTTGGGTGGAGAGAGAAGCTGATCTACTGTGGGAAAAAAAGGCAGGCCTCAGACCACTCTGAGGCTCCACAGGGAGCTCAAGTTGAGACCAAAGAGTTACTGTGGGTTGAGCTGTGTTCCCACCAAGAAGATGAAGTTCCAGATTCCCAGGACCTGGAGTGAGTGTGAACTTATTTGGAAATAGGGTCTTTGCGCTCATCAAGCTGAGGTCATTAGGGTGGGCCCTCATCCATTAGGACCGTGTCCTTATAAAAGGAGGAGCATCCAGATGGAGGGAGCAGACCGGGCAGAGGACAGCAGTCTACTCTGAGTCAAAGCATGGCTGGGCATGGTGCGGTAACAAACATTCAGGCAAGGGGGTGGCCAAAGGAGAATGAGTGTGGTGGGGAGGGGTGGTGAGAGATGAGGGCAGAAAGCTAACTGTGAAGGTGGGGTGAATGTGTCGGTGAGGTGAGGACTTGATATTTACTCTGCTTGAGAGGGAGCAGAACAAGACACAACTTCGGTTTTAATGGAATCCCTGGGGCTATATGAGGAGGAAAGATGGTGGGGCAAGAGGGCAATTCAGGGAGATGGGGGAGACTGTGATGACCCAGACCATGGGGGACAGGGCCCAGACCAGGGTATTTCTAGTTTCATGAAACTGGAACGACCCAGGTGTCCATCAGTAGAGGAGTGGATAAACAAATGATGCAAACTCCATACAATGGACTGCTATGCAGCCATAAAAAGGAATAAGCTATTGATAACTCAGTAACATGGATAAATCTCCAAATTGTCATGCTGAGTAAAAGAAGTCAGGCGGAAGCAGAGTATCTGCTGTGTGATTCCACTTACATAAAAGATGAGAAAATGTAAACTAACCTATAGTGACAGAAAGCTGACCAGCGGATGCCTGGGGTGTCAGGGACGGGGGGACCCACAGGGAAAGCAATGGGAAATTCAGGAGATATTCTGGAGGTAGAGTTAACAGGATTTGATGACCTACTGGGTCAAGTAGTATGAGACAGAGAGGTGCTGGGGATGACTGCGAGGTGTGGGAGGCTGAGCATGGATGTACTCAGAACAGGGCAGAGTGGAGGTAACAATGCTGAGTTCCCATATGGGGCTTGAGGGGCCTGTGGGTCCTATGTGGCAACTTACAGGAAACAGGTGAAAAGATTGTTCTGGTTCTCAGAAGAGAGGTGGGCAACAGAAGAGGATTTTGGGGAAACACGGAATGGGGGCCATGGTGTGTGCTAGTAAACTAGTCCTCTGAAAGAAGAGTAAAAGCCCTGATTTTTTCTGCTTGTCAGTTTCTGTTGAATGCATATTCCCACCAATTTCAAGCTACTTATGGCTTCACAAGAAGCTGGCATTCCTGAATATTTAACAGCTCAACCAATCTGGTAGGGGTTGGCTCCAGCAGCCATTATCAAGGGGTGGAGACAGTAACAATCCTGAGAAGGAACATCTAGCAAGCACTAATTCTGCCCCAGCTGTAACGCATCCTGTCTCCTTCAGTTTTCACAATGTGCTCTCCTCTCAGAGGAGGAAATGGAGACACAGAGGGGGGCTTTGCTCAAAGCCTCAGCCACCAAATGCAAGTGGAAAAACTGGGATTAAGACTCAGCAAACAGATGGAGTGCTGCACGTATTTTGTTTTGCTTTGCTTTTTGATTTATAATGTTGTGTTAGTTTTTGCTGTACAGCAAAAGTGAATCAATTATGTGTATACATATATTCACTCTTTTTTGATTCTTTTTCCACACGGTCATTATAGAATAGAGTTCCCTGTGCTACAGAGTAGGTCCTTATTATCTACTTTATATGTAGTAGTGTGTATATATCAATCCCAATCTCCCAATTCATCCCTCCCCTCTTATCCCCCTGGTAACTATAAGATTGCTTTTTACATCTGTAACTCTATTTCTGTTTTGTAAATAAGTTCATTTGTATCACTTTTTAAGATTCCATATATAAGGGATATCATACGATATTTGTCTTTGACATCACTCAGGAGGACAATCTCTGGTCCACCCATGTTGCTGCAAATGGCATTGTTTCATTCTTTTTTTGTGGCTGAGTAACATTCCTGTGTATATATGTATCACATTTTCTTTATCCATTCATCTGTCGGTAGACACTCAGGTTGCTTCCATGTCCTGGCTGTTGTAAATAGTGCTTCAGTGAACATTGGGGTGCGTGTATCTTTTTGAATTAGAGTTTTCATCTTCCCCAGATATATGTCCAAGAGTGAGACCGCTGGATCGCATGACAGCCCTATTTTTAGTTAGGGAAACTTCATATCGTTCTCCATAATGGTTGCACCTATTTATATTTCCACCAACAGGGTAGGAGGGCTCCCTCTTCTCCACACGCTCTCCAGCATTTACCGTTTGTAGGATTTTTTGATGATGGCCATTCACATGTGCAGTGACACCTCGCAGTTTTGATTTGTGTTTCTCTAATAGTTAGAGATGTTAAGGATCTTGTCATGTTCCTGTTGGCCATCTGTATGTATTCTTTGAAAATGTCTCTTTAGATCTTGCACCCATTTCTTGATGGGGGTTTGTTTTTTATATGGAGCTGCATGAGCTGTTTGTATATTTTGGAGATTAATCCCTTGTTGGTCTGTTTGCAAATATTTTTTCCCATTCTGGGGGTTGTCTTTTTGTTTATGGTTTCCTTTTGTATACAAATGTTTTAAAGTTTAATTAGGCCCTATTTGTTTATTTTTGTTTTCATTTTCATTACTCTAGGAGGTGGATCCAAAAAGATCTTGCTGTAGTGTTCTACCTATGTTTTCCTCTGAGAGTTTTATTGTGTCCTGCCTGACATTGAGATCTTTAATCCATTTTGAGTTTACTTTTGTGTATAGTGTTAGGCTGTATAAGTGTTGATACTTTGATTGCTATGACCCAGAAGCTTCCTGAACTGAGCCACTCATCACCCAACAGGCACTATCCTAGGACTGTTACTTCTAACAAACCTAGGAGGTAGATTCCATTATAATTCCATTTTAGATAGAGAAACTGTGGGTAGAAGGAACAATAGCTTGTCTGATGGCTCATGGCTGGCTGATGATGAAGGCAGGACTTGTACCCAGGCAGGCTGGCTCCACGACTATGCCCTCAACCTCTGGGTTATGCCACTCACAGGCCAGGCTGCATTCCCCACCCTTAATTCAGATCACTGAATCTTACTGAGAAGCTGAGCTCAGAGGTTTCAGCAACAAGCAATTTTATCCCACTCTTAGTCCAGTCCCTATTATGTCACCAACATTTCCTCCCATTGTTCAGTTTGTCTAAAGCCCAGATTTTAGTGGCTCGGGGATTGTTGTAGTTGGCACAGTCAGGACAAGGGACACCTGGCAAAAAGGAATGGGGAGGTTGGGGAGACAGATCCTAATGGTTGCAGCGGGCATGGCTTGGGAGGCTGTGAGGTAGGGAAGCTCAGATGCTGCCCATGATCAGAGCCTCAGGCCAGCACCCCTCCAGTATGCCACTGTGCTCACTCAGGATTCCCAGCCAGGGGAGCCTGAGAGAATCTGTTTCCCTTTGGGTGGCCAAAAATGCAAGAGAGCTTAGGGGCTAGGAGCAGTTATGTTCTTGCCTCTGGGGAAAAAGTCAAGCTGTAAGAAGAGAGAAGAATGAATGCAAGGTACAGAGGGAGGCAGATGTGAAAGGGAAAAAAAAAAGTCCCTGCAGAGGTTTGTGCTTCCGGTCTGGGTGTCCTGGAAACGCAGCCCACTCTTACCTTGGAATTCCCCTACAACAAGTTTTCCTTTTTCCTTCCAGTGGGATTCCTGTCATGCAGCCCCAAAAGAATTTCAAGAGATACACTTGACTTGACAGGATGTATCCTGACTTTCTTCTCCATGAGAGAGTATTTTTGTCAAGACTAGGTTCAACTGCACATAATAGAAAAACCCAAAATCATATAACCTAAACAAGCTGCAAGCTTAATTCGTTTTTACAGAGTCTAGAGGTAGGGCATCCAGGGCTAATGTGGCAGCTTCATAGTCATTAGTACCCAGCCTCCTTCAATATTACTGCTCTGGCATCTTCAGTATGTAACTTGTGGTCCAAGATGGTTGCTGGAGCTCCAGCCATCATATCCACATTCCAGTCAGTAGTATAAAGGACAAAGGACTTAGAAAAATTCTTTAAGACCAACCCCGAGAAGGCCCACACAATGCTTCTACTGGCACCTATTGGCCAAAATGTCATCACCTGGCCACACTTAGGGAAACAAAGACAATCTAGTTTTTGCTGGTTTAATGTGTCCATTTAAAAATCAAGGTTTGTATTACTAAGGGAGAAAGGGGCAGGGATATCAGAGGACTCTCTTCCAGAATCTTACCCTTCAGCAGAGATACAAGGGAATCCTGAAGCTTCCACCAAGATCCTCTAAACTGAGAGGTTTCCTCACAGGCCTTCAGAGAATTGATTGCACAAAAAACAAACTATCCACAGTGGGCCCGTGGATGTAGCTCACCAGGGGACAGGTGGTGACCTGGGAAGCAGACACAAGCCAAAGAGCTGTTGATCTTCTGTTAGAGCCCAGTTCCATCCCTTCTTATCAACAGAGAAAACCATCCCAGCCCCACCCAGGGCAAGGTTCCCTGCTGCCCAGCTGGGAGCTGACACTAATCAAGAATCCAGACTTCCCATGAGGCAACAACAATGAATGCTTACCTGTGACTCCCAAGAGCTGTAAATGGGGAGGGGCTTTGCTCTCTTGCCACCCCCAGAGATAGAAGACCCCCACTACCCCCAGTTCTCCCCTGGCCTACTGTCTGGACCATCCTACCAATGTCCCCTTTTAAAATACACACCTCCACCAACAGGAGGCGCCATTCACAAAGCATATCCAACAGAGTTCTGCAAAGCAGTGGCATCCTGGTCCACATCCCAGTGGGGTGGAAAGGGAGCAGAAGAACTAGGTTGAGGGGGTCTATAAATTTTTTATGGCATACAAGTATTACAGTCATACTCATAATACAGTACTGGGGACCTTGTCGCTTTTTTTAAAAAAATCACTTATCTAAGTAAGTGTAGGAGGACACACAGTTTCTTCAATTATGAGGGGGAGGGAGAAAGATATACTGGAATTTAATTCTTTGAAAGCAAAGTCATAAAAACACTAAGAAAGCTAACATGTTAATTTTATATTAAATGTATAAATATATTCAGCTTATGCCTGTGTAAGGATAGACACCTCAAAACAAGGCTTGTACATGATGTTCTACACATATATTCTTGTGTATTTATTGAAAAAAAATCTGCGTGTAAGTGGACCCATGCAGCTCAAAACCGTGTCATTCAAGGGTTAACTGTACTCAGCAGGAAAAAGGAATGAAATACTGGGACAAGCAACCATGTGGCTGAATTTCAAAAACATGCTGAGTTAAAAGACTGCTTCAGAATGGACTCAAAAGAAGGCATTCAGTGTAATTCCCCTGATAAGAAATGCTGAGAGAGACAGATCTAATTTTTTTTCCCTAAAAAAAGGCCAATCAATGGTTGCCTGGGATGGAGGGATTAACTTCAAAGAGGCACAAAGGAATCTTTTGGAGTCACAAAAATGTCTTGTATCTTGAGTGTAGTGGCGGTTGTGCGTGCGTGCTAAGTCGCTTCAGTCATGTCTGGCTCTTTGGGACCCTATGGACAGTAGCTCGCCAGGCTCCTCTGTCCAAGGGATACTCCAGGCAAGAATATTGGAGGGGGCTGCCATGCCCTCTTCCAGGGGATCTTCCCAACTTAGGGATCAAACCTGTGTTTCTTATGCCCTCCTGCATTGGCAGGCAGGTTCGTTACCACCAGCACTGCCTGGGAAGCCCAGTGGTGGTTACATGGATGAAATACATCAAATGTGCACTTGGAAAACGATCAAAGTATAGTTGATTTACAATGTTTTGTTGGTTTCAAGTGTAGAGCAAAATGATTTGAACCTGCACAGATTTTCAAAATCCCCCATGATCTGGTCCTAACATGCTTATTCACAGTTAGCAGCTATCAGTCTCACATAAACCATCTAGTCAAAAATCTGGCTTCCTTACCGTCATCTTGACTTTCATATC
The DNA here is from genome assembly GCF_019923935.1 of Bubalus bubalis. NCBI lineage: Eukaryota > Metazoa > Chordata > Mammalia > Artiodactyla > Bovidae > Bubalus > Bubalus bubalis. The sequence continues at coordinate 51,872,192 of NC_059174.1, forward strand.
TGTAATTTTGCTTTTTTTTTTTTTTTTAACTTGACCTGATACGTCTTTCCCTAAAACTTCAAAGTTTGGTACATATCTCGTCCTCTACAAACCTTCCCTGGCAGTTCCAGTTTATACTGACCTCTTTACAAACGCAATTGTTCCCGCATTTGAATCAGGTATGGAGCTTCTGCCCAGCCCTGGGAGACACTGACTTAGTGGCTCTCATATGGAGCCTGAGGATCTGTATGTTCACAGAGCTGTATAATGATTCTGATATATACACAGGAATGCAAAGTACCTCTCTGGCATGTAATATGCCTCCTGTACCAATCAATTAAACATGTGTTCAATATTGCCTCCATTGCCTGCAGGCCCTGGGGATACACAGACATAGCAGCATCCTTATGTTCAGGTAGCATAGAGTGTAGCTGTGGCATTCCCTCAAATAAATGTGATGGGAACTATGAATAAGGTACGGGTCCAGTGCTTTGGGAGCAGAATGGTAAATGGTTACCAAAGGGACCATGGAGGAAGTTGAGCTGGCCCTTGAAGAAGAGTTGGATTTTATTGTTTAGTCTCTAAGTCACATTTGACTCTTTGTAAACCCATGGTCTGTAGCCCGCTGGGCCCCATTGTCCATAGGATTTCCCAGGCAAGAATACTGCAGAGGATTGCCATTTCCTTCTCCAGGGGATCTTTCTGATCCAGAGATCCAACCCATGTTTTCTGCATTGGCAGGTGGATTCTTTACTACTAGGCCACCGGGGAAGCCCAGTTGGATTTTCAGTTCAGTTCAGTTCAGACGCTCAGTCGTGTCCGACTCTTTGTGACCCCATGAATCGTAGCACGCCAGGCCTCTCTGTCCATCACCAACTCCCGGAGTTCACTCAGACTCACGTCCATCGAGTCAGTGATGCCATTCAGCCATCTCATCCTCTGTCGTCCCCTTCTCTTCCTGCCCCCAATCCCTCCCATCATCAGAGTCTTTTCCAATGACTCAACTCTTCACATGAGGTGGCCAAAGTACTGGAGTTTCAGCTTCAGCATCATTCCCTCCAAAGAAATTCCAGGGCTGATCTTCAGAATGGACTGGTTGGATCTCCTTGCAGTCCAAGGGACTCTCAAGAGTCTTCTCCAACACCACACTTCAAAAGCATCAATTCTTTGGTGCTCAGCATTCTTCACAGTCCAACTCTCACATTCATACATGACCACTGGAAAAACCATAGCCTTGACTAAGCGGACCTTTGTTGGCAAAGTAATGTCTCTGCTTTTGAATATGCCATCTAGGTTGGTCAAAACTTTCCTTCCAAGGAGCAAGTGTCTTTTAATTTCATGGCTGCAGTCACCATCTGCAGTGATTTTGGAGCCCCTAAAAATAAAGTCTGACACTGTTTCCACTGTTTCCCCATCTACTTCCCATGAAGTGATGGGACCAGATGCCATGATCTTCGTTTTCTGAATGTTGAGCTTTAAGCCAACTTTTTCACTCTCCTCTTTCACTTTCATCAAAGAGGCTTTTTAGTTCCTCTTCACTTTCTGCCATAAGGGTGTTATCATCTGCATACCTGAGGTTATTGATATTTCTCCCGGCAATCTTGATTTCAGCTTGTGCTTCTTCCAGTCCAGCGTTTCTCATGATGTACTCTGCATATAAGTTAAATAAGCAGGAGAAGGCAATGGCACCCCACTCCAGTACTCTTGCCTGGAAAATCCCATGGGCAGAGGAGCCTGGTGGGCTGCAGTCCATGGGGTCGCTAAGAGTTGGACACGATTGAGCGACTTCATTTTCACTTTTCACTTTCATGCATTGGAGAAGGAAATGGCAACCCACTCCAGTGTTCTTGCCTGGAGAATCCCAGGGACGGGGGAGCCTGGTGGGCTGCCGTCTACGGGGTCACACAGAGTCAGACACAACTGAAGCGACTTAGCAGCAGCAGCAGCAAGCAGGATGACAATATACAGCCTTGACGTACTCCTTTTCCTATTTGGAACCAGTCTGTTGTTCCATGTCCAGTTCTAACTGTTGCTTCCTGACCTGCATACAGATTTCTCAAGAGGCAGGTCAGGTGGTCTGGTATTCCCATCTCTTTCAGAATTTTCCACAGTTTATTGTGATCCACACAGTCAAAGGCTTTGGCATAGTCAATAAAGCAGAAATAGATGTTTTTCTGGAACTCTCTTGCTTTTTCCATGATCCAGCGGATGTTGGCAATTTGATTTCTGGTTCCTCTGCCTTTTCTAAAACCAGCTTGAACATCAGGAAGTTCATGGTTCACATATTGCTGGATTTTATCCACTCTCAAATAATAGGGCTATTTTAGCTGTGGCCACATACAGAGTATACACCTCCAAATACTCTGGTGGAGACTATATGGAGGAAATGACAGAATCAGAATGGAAATGCTGGTAGAGATTAGAACATGAAGAACATCAAATACCACGCTAAGAATGTCACTGTTTCCATCTGGAGAACTGAAAATAATTTAAGGAGGAAACATCCAACTTAGTTGTTGTTATTGTTTTCCAGCACAGATTCATATGATAGTAATCTCTTTGAGTATGGTTCTATTCTATTCACTTCTATTAAAACTGTGTCAAAACATTAAAAAAATTTTTTTTGAAAAGGGACCTCCCCGGTGGTCCAGTGGTTAAGACACTGTGCTTCCAATTCAGGGGCATGGGTTAGATCTCTGGTTGGGGAGCTAAGATCCCACATGCCTCGCTGCACAGTCAGAAACTAAAAAAAAGAAAAAAGAAAAATTTTTACAAATTATAAAAAGGTTTATGACAATCGATTTTGTGTAAGAAATACCAAGTCAGAGTCTCTCAAAATGTATAAGAATACTACATTCTCATCTAGTTTTTCTTTCACTAATAATTCACAATACCCAAGTTTCAAGTTATAATTTTCAATGATTCTTAAAATGATATATCTTAACTACATCTAGCTTCAGTTACAATTACTAACAAATCCAAATGCACCAGAAGATGACCACCTGAAACCAATTTTATGTACATGGTAGCAAATAGGTGAAAATAAGTATCCTGTCTGCTTTTTGTTATTATTTACAATTTTTGCCCACAGCCCTTCACCTGCCCCACCCTGCAGCATGCAGGACCTTATTTCCCTGGCTTCTAAGTCGCTTCAGTCGTGTCCGACTCTGTGCAACCCCATAGACGGCAGCCCACCAGGCTCCCCTGTCCCTGGGATTCTCCAGGCAAGAACACTGGAGTGGGTTGCCATTTCCTTCTCCAATGCATGAAAGTGAAAAGTGAAAGTGCAGTCACTCAGTCGTGTCCAACTCTTAGCGACCCCATGGACTGCAGCCCACCAGGCTCCTCTGTCCATGGGATTTTTCAGGCAAGAGTACTGGAGTGGGGTGCCATTGCCTTCTCTGGACCAGGGATCAAAAGCCATGCCCCCTGCAGTGGTAGGTGGAGTTTTAACCACTGGACTACCAGGGAAGTCTTTGTCTTTCTGCTTTTTAAGGTAACTCCTAGAAAATTTAAAAATATATATCTATGGCATGCAATATATTTCCATTGTTCAGAGCTGCTTCAGACTGCAATGCTACCCACTTCCCAAGGATTGGTACATGGCTCAGTTCAGCTTAAGTCTATAAGTAAAAGAGACTGATTTTAAATCGTTGAGGGGGCAGGGGGAGTTTGATAAGCCTTAGGAAATACTGAAACAGTAATAGGTAGCATTTAAACAGACGGAACTATGTGCCAAGCACATGTGCTTATCTAATACCTCACTGAATCCGATGAATCCCGTGGTTTCCGTGAAGGAGTGTAACAAATTGCTGTGTAACAAATTGCCCCAAAAACTCATGGCTTAAAAAAAAATTTTTTTAAGCACAGCTTCTGTGTGTCAGGAATTTAGGAGCGGCTTACCTGGATAGTTCTGGTTAAGAGTGTCTCTCACGAGGTTTCCGTCAAGATGAGAACCAAAGTAGCAGTCAACTAAAGGTTAAAAGATCTGCTTTCTAGATGGTTCATTCCCTTGGCTGTTGACTGAAGGCCCCAGGTCTCCACCAGGCGGATTTCTCCTGAGGGCTGCTTTGAAGTGTGAGGGAACGCAGAGGGAAGAGCCTGAGACTGGAACGGGTGGAAGGGGGGCCTGTAAACCCGGCTTGGTGAGGCGGCTACCCGCCTCAAATGTAGCAGGTGTGGGAGACTAGCGGAGGCTGGTGGGGTGCCTCCCAGTAGCATCCACTCCTCCCTGTCTCCCTCGCTTGAAGTGCCCCCACAGCTGTAAAATGACCACCGTGCCCCCTGCCCTCTGTGGGGAATTGAGGACAGGAACCCTCCAAAAAAAAAAAAAAAGTCCTGATTGGTTAACAGCTGAACCAATCATGATGTTCCCATCCCCAGCAATAGACACATGACCTGGTATCAAGTGAGATGACGTCTTCTCGGGGGTTCTGATGGGAAAGATTTTATTCTGTCTTAAAGAGAGCTAGTCACCAGGGGTCCTTTTTTCTGCCTTTGGAAGTTGTTGGCCCACGTAGTGAGTATCCTGGACTGTGAAGGGATTTGGCCTCGGAGTTCAACCTGCTGAGAGCAGTGAAGGAAGATGCAGAACTTGGGTCTTTGGTGTTATCACCGAGCTGCTGGGTTAACCAACCCAGAACTGCTCTATCCTTGAAATCCTGCTACAGAGGATAATACATGTCAGATTTTTAAATCATTTTGAGTCGGGTTACCCAATTTTTTTTTTTGCAACCAAAAGCAACCAAACATATTTTGGAGGCTGATTTTCTCACCTGATCATAGTCCCCACTCAATTAAGCATGATACGAGGTGAGGCGCAGGGACATAGGCAGCAAGAAGGAAGGTCTATTAAAAGGTTTTAAAATGTGAGCTGAACGTTAAGGGGAAGAGCCCCACCCACCCACATAAGACTTGAAGACTGGACTTGTCACCACTGTGGAGTTCTTAACTTTGCAAGAAAACAACAGTTTTTCAAATGCAACTCTCTGAGAAGTGAGGCGATTGTGCGAGGTAGATTTTTCCCCCCAATAATTGGGGTATCTGAATGTCATCAGTAACCTCCAAATGGGATACAGCTTAAAGGTGACAGGTTATTTATGGGACTTCCCTGGTGTCCAGTGGCTAGGACTCTGTGTTCCCAATGCAAGGGGCTCAGGTTTGATCCCTGGTCAGAGAACTAGATCCCACAGGCCAAAACTAAAGATCCGCATGGCTCAATGAAGACTGTAGATCCTGTGTGCTGCAATTAAGACCTGGAGCAGCCAAACAAATTTTAAAAAGAGAGAGTATCGCCTTCATACTCAAAACATTAAAAATAAAAAGTGACAGAACCTGAGTCCAAAAGACTGGTTTGGGTTCACAGCCATCCTGGTACCCCTCAAACTACAATTTTTACTTTTCTCTCCAACTTCTTCATTTTAATGGATGCAAACTGTTGCGTGCCTCATGTTCTATTTGTTAATAATCATCTTAATCCCATTTGCCTTTACATTGTAAGTTTTGACCATATTGAGACTACTTCTTTGTTTTCTTAACACTGAAAAAAAAAGTGTGATTGCAAGACTGCTTTGAAACTCTAGGCTATTTTAACTGGTAACAGAAATCTTAGCAACAATCTATCTTCTACAGCTTCTGAAAAGCAGAGACTTTGGCTCGTGAAATCCTCTTTGTATATGTATTTTGAATAAAGGAGTCTTATAAGAAACCCGGACTTCAAAAGCTGATGTTGCTTCATCATTTGAAAGCCCCCATTAACTGCTGTATTAGTTTGCTAGGGCTGTCTTAATAAAATACTACAGGCTAGGTGGCTTAAATGAAATCAGTCAATCCTGAAGGGAAAGCTCTGGAAGTGAGTCACTCAGTTGTGTCTGACTCTTTGTGACCCCATGGACTATACAGTCCATGGAACTCTCCAGGCCAGAATACTGGCGTACCCTTTCCCTTCTCCCTTCTCCCTTCTCCCTTTCCCTTTCCCTTTCCCTTCTCTTGGGAAGGGGATCTTCCCAACCCACGGATTGAACCCAGGTCTCCCACATTGTGGGAACATTCTTTACCAACTAAGCCACAACGGAAGCCCAAGAATACTGGAGTGGGTAGCCTATCCCTTCTCCAGCGGACCTTCCCAACCCAGGAATCAAACCAGGGTCTCCTGCATTGCAGGTGGATTCTTTACCAACTGAGCTACCAGGGAAGCCCCCCTGGAGGAAATCAACCCTGGATATTCATTGAAAGGACTGATACTGAAGCTGAAGCTCCAATACTTTGGCCACCTGATGCAAAGAGCCAACTCATTGGAAAAAACCCTGGTGCTGAGAAAGATTGAAGGCAAAACAAGAAGGTGGTGGCAGAGAATGAGATGGTCAGATAGCATCACCGACTCAATGGACATGAATTTAAGCAAACTCCAGGAGACAGTGAAGGACAGGGAAGCCTGATGTGCTGCAGTCCAGGGGGTCACAGAGTCGGACATGACTTAATGACTGAACAACCACGAGATGGCTTAAACAATAGAAAAAATGTTCTCATACTTCCAGCAGTCCAAGGTCAAGGTGCTAGCAGATTTGGTTTCTCCTAAGGTCTCTCTTTTTGGCTTGCAGATGGGTGACCTCTTACTGTGTCCTCAGATGATCTTTTCCCTGCATGCATGCCCATCCCTGGTGTCTTTTCTTATGAGATCACTGGGCCTGTTGGGTTAGGGCTCCATGATTATAACCTCATTAAACTTAATTACCCCTTTAAAGAACTGTCTCCAATACAGTCACATGAGGGTTTAGGGCTTCAACATATGGATTTTGGAGGACACAATTTAGTTGCTAATACCCCCCAAATCTGGACTGGTTGTTTTAATAATAATATGTTGCCCCTGATAATAAGATCTATATTGATACTCCCTTTTCCTGAAAAATTCCAAGATCAGTTTTCATTGTTGTTTCTCTCTTCTTCTACCCCCATGGAGCTAAGAAGAACACTCATGACTCTTCTAGATCCTTTATTTAAACAAATAGTGTTGTGTCACTTAAATTAATGTTTACCTCCTATTGCTATGGGCCGTGACTTAAAAGAGGAAGGTGAGAAAATTGCTTTCACTTAGAAGATAATATTGCCCTTGTGTTTTCTATATGTTGGGAAGGTAGATGATCTGGTGCTATGACATTCTTGTGTACATGATTTGACTTAAGAGTGGATTGACTTTTTTAATAAATTTATTTATTTATTTATTTTTGGCTGTGCTGGGTCTTCATTGCTGCATATAGGCTTTCTCTAGTTGCAGCAAGAAGGATCTAGTTGCAATGCATGGGCTTTCATTGTGGCGATATCTCTTGTTGCAGAGCATGGGCTCTAGAGCACAAGCTCAATAGTTGTGAGGCAAATGGTTAGTTATATTGGATCTTCCCAGACCAAGGACTGAACCCATATCCCCTGAATTGGCAGCCAGGTTCTTAACCACAAGACCACCAAGGAAGCCCTGGATTAATTTAAATTGGCTGAAAGGGACAGACCTGCACCTACAGATATTAAAGGTTTAGTTCCAGACCGTTACAATAAAGTGAATATCACAATAAAGCAAGCCACAGGAATCTCTCGGTTTCCCAGTTCAGATAAAAGTTATGTTTACACTATACTGGAGTCTATCAAGTGTGCAACAGTATTATGTTTAAAAAAATGCACATACCTGAATTTAAAAATACTTTATTGCTAAAAAACGCTAACCATTATCTGAGCCTTCAGCCAGTTGCAGTAACAACACCAAAGATCATCGATCAAGGCCACTAAAACAAATATAGTAATAATGAGAAAGTTTGAGAAATTGTGAGAATTACCAAAATCTGACACAGAGACATGAAGTGAATAAATGCTGTTGGGAAAATGGCACCAATCGCCTTGTTCAACACATAGTTGCCACAGACCTTCAGTTTGTACAAAACATAATCTCTGCAAAGCACAATGAAACGAGTAGGTCTGTACTGGCCCCAGAACCACATCATACTTGCTGAATTCACAAAGAGCCTCTCAAAACACACAAAGCCGCTGGTGGTGCCTTAGAATAAATACCAGTCTGTCCATGACTGGCTTTACAAAAATCCATAGCAGAAGCATCATGAGCAAAGCTTCCATTTCACTTTCATTTTCCAAATCTCATGCAAGTATGTCATATTGGCTTCAAGGGAAGTAAGGAAATATAGCTTCCCACCCTCTGTGGTACTGGAAGGTATTCTAAAAGGGGAAAGTCTCAGATGGTGAGCAAAGAAATGCAACCATCTAAAACCCCTGGGACATTTTCTCTTCAGCTTCCTACATCCAGGGGGAACTCCACTGCTGATCTGTCCCCTGCGTAAGTAAGGCCTGCTTTGCAGAAGAAAGTCCAGATAATCTCTGGTTTCTTTACACCCATTTTTCTACCAGCAACTGGGTGGAGATTGAAGATCTCGGTGAATATCACCCTTTGTCCTGATCTTCAGGTAGTAACAATTGAGAGAGAGAAAGAGATGCAGGGGTGTGTAAGAGAGAGGATAACATAATGGTTTTATTACCTGAACTATAAGCAATAGCAGGGAACATGGCCAAGTCCTGTGGCCCAATGGGTTTACCATCACCTTCCCCTCCTTTCTGCTGCCCCCAAACTGAACAGCTTAAAATTTGGCTACATGTGAGATATTCAAAATAATGATAGCTTGCATTACACAGAAATGTTATTTCTCTCTCCTGCCACAGTCCAAGTTGGTGTGCAGCTCTGCTCTGTGAGGGTGCCAAGGGTTCTTCGATACTGTGATACTTGTCCCCTTGGCCCAGGATGCCAGCTCATGATGACCCTACTCTAGCCTGAAGAAAGGGAAAACGAGAAAGGGAGGCCCTCTTCCTTTAAATTCAGTTCAGTTGCTCAGTCGTGTCCAACTCTGCAACCCCATGAACCCCAGCACACCAGGCCTCCCTGTCCATCACCATCTCCCAGAGTCCACCCAGACCCATGTCCATCGAGTCAGTGATGCCATCCAGCCATCTCATCCTCTGTCATCCCCTTCTCCTCCTGCCCTCAATCTTTCCCAGCATCAGGGTCTTTTCAAATGAGTCAGCTCTCTGCATCAGGTGGCCAAAGTATTGGAGTTTCAGCTTTAACATCAGTCCTACCAATGAACACCCAGGTCTGATCTCCTTTAGGATGGACTGATTGGATCTCCTTGCAGTCCAAGGGACTCTCAAGAGTCTTCTCCAACACCACAGTTCAAAAGCATCAATTCTTCAGCGCTCAGCTTTCTTTATAGTCCGACTCTCACATCCATACATGACCATGACCTAAAAACTCCGCCTCTGCTCACATCTCATTGGCCAGAATCTGGTCACATGACTGCACTTGCTGTAAGAAAAGCTGGGAAATATAGTCCTTATTCCAAACAATTAAGGGTCCTGCTAAAGTTTCTTTAACTATGAAAGAGGAGGCTAATAGGTCAGGGATGGGAACACCACTGGTTTCTCTTCCTTATAAACTTACCTTCCACAGGCCCTATAATCACATGACAGGAGGCGACAGACCAAAATGTGCAGATCCAAAACAAGAGGAACATGAAACAGGACAAAAACCAGAGCCACATGAGCCTTACTCCAATCCCACCTTTCTTTTTTTTTTAATTTTATTTTATTTTTAAACTTTAAAATATTGTATTAGTTTTGCCAAATATCGAAATGAATCCGCCACAGGTATACATGTGTTCCCCATCCTGAACCCTCCTCCCTCCTCCCTCCCCATACCTTTCTAACTGGTGTGCTGTTGGCCTTTTCTTTTTTTTAAGTATTTATTTATTTATTTTTATTTGTTGGCCACACAGCATGTGGGATCTTAGTTCCCCAACCAAGGATTAAACCCTTGCCTCCTGCATTGGAAGCACCAAGTCTTAACTACTGGACCACCAGGGAAGTCCCACTATTGGCTTTTCAGGTGAGGCAAATCTCTGCTATATGGGACAGTCCCATCTAGTATTGCTGGATCTTTACAGCAATAAATGTCAGTGCTATTTCATCCTCAGGCATGTGACAACCAAAATGTAGGGAGATATTTCCAAAACTCCTGGAAGGGGCTGTGGCTGCCTCTGATGAATGGCAGGACATCCTGCCATGGAAATGTGAAACATGTGGGATAAGGTTTGCCCCATCCACACTTAGCCCCTGGCGGGACTGGGAGTTCTTTTGGCCTTCAAGTTGCATTTCACAACTCTGTCTAGGACTGCACCTCATTGCTATTTGTCCTGTTATTAACAAAATGATGCTTTGGACTTCTCTGCTGGTCCAGTGGTTAGGAATCTGCCTTCCAATGCAGGGGACACAGGTTCAATCCCTGGACAAGGAAAAGCCCACATGCCAGGGAGCAATTAAGCCGGTATGCCACAACTACTGAAGCCCATGCACATTACAGCCTGTGCTCTGCAAAAAGAGAAACCATTGCAGCGAGAAGCCCACTCACTGTAACTAGAGAAAGTCCGCGTGCAGCAACAGATACCCAGTGCAACCAAAAATAAATAAATTGTTTTAAAATGATGCTTTACTGCTCCCCTCTGATGCACCATCACACACACACACACACACACACACACACACACACACACGTGTGCGCGCGCGAAGAAATAAATGATGCTGCAAGTATTCAAGGAGCCAAGGACACAGGATCTGACCTGTGCCTCAGGGAATGCATTGTCTGAGGACAGGAGGAAGGAAGTGAGGCTGGTTTGGGGTGACTGTGACTTACATGTGTGTGACCTTGAGCAATTTATTTAACCTCAACCATGTATCTCTGTTTCCTCATATGAAAATATGAAAACAATAATATCTACCACTTAGGGATGTTAGAAGGCCTAAATGACTTTTTTTAAAAAAATTTATTGGCGTATAGTTGATTTACCATGTTGTGTTTGTTTCCCAAACAACATTAAAAGATTGTTGTATATAATGTTTAAGATCACAGACTCTGGAAACTGGCATGTGGGTCTGCCCAGCCATCCACCAGCTGTGTAACCTTAGATAAGTCACTTACCCTCTCCATGACTTCATTTCCTCCTCTGTAATAGGGGAATGGCAGCACTTGCCTCAGAGGGGTGTTGAAAGGATAAATGAGCTAACAGATAAATGAGCTAACAGATAATAAATGAGCTAAAGTGTTTACAGCAGTGCCCCATTCAGAGTTGAGTTCTCTGTAAATGTTAGCAATTGCTATGTCAGGATTATGTCCTCCAAGTAGGACTCGTGTTTGTTTGTTTGTTTCCATTAAACTCTAGACTGTATTCTAATTTCACCAATTTTTCCATTAAAGTTCTGTTTCAGGATGTAATCCAGATTACCATATCACATGTTGTTTCCATGTCTCCTGGGTTTCCTTTGTGGCAGGTTCTTAGTCTTACCTTGCTTTTCATGGTTGTCAAAGTTTTAAGGAATACTGGTCAGCTATTTTGTAGAACGTCTCTCAGTTTGGGTTGGTCTGAGTTTTTCTCAGACTGGGGTTATAGGTTTGGAGGGAGGGGAGAAATACCATAGAGATGAAGTCCCCTTCTTATCACATCATATGAGGAGCTACATAACACTCACATGACATCACTACCAATGGTAGACTAAGCTATCTGACTCAAATGGAAGAGAAGTAACTTATTAGATATTACATCTCCCATTTGCATTCTTTCTTCCTATTTGAGTATTCAGTCCCTTCCCCAAGTTAACTACAGACTTGATATGGTTTGTTATGATTTCTACATATGTAATTTTGCCATTTATTGGAATATAAGCAAGGGTTTATTTTAGACTGTAAAGACAAGCTATGTACATGATTGCTCCTGGCTCTCTTCTGGTTAAAAAAATTTTTTTTTTTAATTGTGGTTTCAAAAAACACCTCATGATACAAAATTTTAAGGTACAGTTAATTTTATTTTTGAGGTACAGTTCAGAAATGTTAAGTATCTTCTCATCATGAAGCAACAGACTGGGACTCGTATTCTTTTGGTGACACACCAAAAAAATTACACCAGTTATGTGGAAAAATAGGTTTTATATTCATCATTATGTTTTAATTTTCATCTGCGTTAATATAAGTTACATATTAGTATATAATTTTGTGAATTTTAGTGTTTAAAAACTGAGTTGAGCTTATTTTAGTTGAGTTGTTTTAAGGAAAACTATTAAGTAAATAAGTTGAAATCTATGTGGGTGTGCATATGGAAGGTATTATGATGTGGTAAGAGAATGTGTTAAGTTGCGAAACACTGACCTGCTAAATCTTCCTCCTCCCCCAGGGTCAGTTTAACCATCTCCTTCACAGGGCACTTCCCCTACCATCCTCAGTCTCTGCTAGATCTTAAATCATATGGTCTCAAAACTCTATTTTTTCACTTTTTCTTTCAATCAAATTTCTTTTGGAGACAAGTAACTGAATCCCAAATCAAACTGGTCTGGGAAGATCAATGGAAATATATAGACTCACGCAACACAAAATGTGAAGTCAACATTAGTACCAACTTCAGGCACAGCTAGATCTGGGTGTTTAAATGATATCCCCTGAAATTTCTGTTCATTCTGGCTGTGCTTTCCTGTGTGTTGGCCTCATTCCTTTACAGCCTCTCTACTCAAGGTAGAAAGAGGGCCCCAAGCAGCTCCACATTTAGATCCCTTCTGCTTAGCAAGCCCAGGAGAAAGCAGTGCTATATTTCCCAGAATTCCAGTAAAAGTCCTCATTTTTCTCCTCCTTGGCCTGCTTTGGGTATGTGCCCAAGTCTCAAGAAATTACTGAGGCTTGAGGCTAAAATGCTCTGATCGGTTAAGCTCGGGTCACAACTCCAGCCCTCACTCAATCACTGTGGTTGAAGAGTGTAAAGTGTTCTGATAGGTCAGGCCTGGGCTCCTCGGCTCCCTGGAACCAAGAGGAAGTTAGTTTCTCAAAAGAAGCTCCACTTGTTATCACCTGGATAAAATAACATGAACACTGGCAGATCAGAAACCACAGAGTTATCATCCATAGATGGTTATTAACCATACCGCAAATATTTGTTTATTACCCATCCCCGATCCCCTGGCCTGGCTAGTTGCCCTAGCAGAGGCCTTCAGAAAAATCATAAAAAAGGCAGCATGGCTAGTACCAGTAAAGACATAACTCTGTCACTTGATGATGACTACTTTTAGAGATTCAAGGGGGAGACTTTGTCCCAGGGTTGGGTAGAACCTAGACATCTCTGGGAGAGAAAAATAGGAACTTCTGAGTCAGACATGAGTTCAAATTCCAACACTCCCATTATTTCATTATTTCCAACACTCATTCTTTCATTCATTCACTAAAGGAAATTTATTGGGCACCCATGATGGGCCAGGTATTAGTACTGCTCTAGACCCTGGGACATAGTCATGAGCCAAACATGACTGAAGGGCTCCTCCTGGATCTGACATTCTAGCCAGGGAGGTAGGTGTGGGGGATAAGAGACAAATAATAAACAAAAAAAGAAATGATTTCAGAGTGTATAATAATAGATATTATACTGAAAATAAAGCAGTGTATCTTGCTAGCAAGAAGCAGGAGGGGCCTGACTTATAGTAGGTGTTTAGGGAAGACCTTTGTGGGGCATTACTATTTGAATTGATATTTGACTTGAGATTAGAATAATAAGATGATGATTTTTCTCATCTCAGCCAGTCATGAGATGATTCATGAAAGCCTCCAAGAAGGAGCAGAAGTGCTAAGGCCCTGAGGTGGCTCACTCCAAGAACTGACAAAAGCCATTATGAATAGCTGTGTGGCATTGCATGAATTTCTTAGCCTCTGTGAACCCTGGAAAATGAGGATGTTCATATCAACCCCTCAAGGTACTATGAGGAGCCAACCAGAAAACAATTGTAAATAGCAATAACTGGCACCCAATGGGTGTTCAGTAAATCCAAGCTAGTATTTGGGCAGTACTATTATTAACTTGAGAAGGAAAGACTAGGCCTGAAGGGCCAAAAGGATGAGAGAAAGAAGCTTTGGTGGCTTCTCCTTCTAGAATCCAAAATTTAGGATACATAATATGAGCACAGCCATGAGAAAGGGCTCCTGATCATGACTTGAGAACATCCAAGATTCCAATAATAATAATTATAATTAGCATTATTGTAATAGCCACGGCCATTTTTTGAGTACCTAGGACATGCCAGACACTCTGTTGAGCACCTGATTTCTGTACACATGGGCCCCTCTGACCCTGGGGAAGGCACTATCAACCCCCTCATTTTACAGAGGCTCAGAGTTAATAGTCTGAAGGTCTAGAGCAAACTCAGGAGGCCAGCACGAGGCCTAGCTCCCCGCCTACCTGATGACCTTTGGCCCGTCGTCGCCTCTGATGTGGGGTTCCAAGGACAGTTCTGTCCTAGTTCTCCATCTTCATCGTCCTCCCGGCCCAGAGGGGCTGGGAGCGGGAGCCGGAGAGAGAGGCGAGCTCAACTCCAGAGCCTCTTCTCCAAAGACCCTTCCCCAGCCTGCTCGCCACCCACCACTGCCACGAACCCAGTGCTAGAGAAGAGACTTCCCAGCTCATCTCTGGAGACCAAGGCTGGGCACCGTGTGGGTGTGGCCAGGGAATGGGCGGGGCCTTGCAGGGGCGGGGCCAAGGTTGTGTACTTGACTGTGTGGTCTAGGAGACCCCACTCCAGAAAGGCGGCCTCTCCTGCGCAGCTGCCTCCGCTGCAGGACAGAACGCGGCATGATGTGGCCTCTGGGCACCAGCTCCAGCCACAGCCCCGCCTGGACAAGGCTGCTTCTAACAGGTGCGTGAGAGACAAGGGCTGCACTCACGGGTTGGGGACAAAGAGGAGACATCCTTGGGGAGGAAGAGAGTCTTTATCCAAATCAGAGACGCCCCTACTCTGAGTTCTGACTCTGGTCATGTTACAGCCCATCCAGCATGGGCAACCGATGCACAAGAGCTCTTGAAATCCCCAAGAGGCCTCTGTGATTGACCCCTTTTACAAAGGAGTAAAGTGAGGCTCAGATAAGGGTGGGGTCACTTGCTCAAGAGCAGGCAGCTGGCAAAGGCAAAATAAGAATTCAGTACCCCCACGCCAGCCCTTTTCCACCAGAGCACCCTGTCTAACCCTAGCAATCCATATCTAATAATAATTTTTCAATAACAATGAAAATAGTATAACAATCATAATAAAAAGAGGCCATTGTGACTGAGTACTTCTCCATGTCAGCCTCTTCTAAGTGCTTTCGTGTAGTAACAGTTCATTCTTAACCCCAGGAGGCTAGAGCCACAGGAGACCCATTTCATAGAGCGGGAAACTGACACACAGAGAGGTTAGGGGTCCTCCCCAGGCCACACAGCTTGAAAGTAACAGAAGGAGGACTTGGCCCCAGACGGTCTGGCCACCAAGAACACACTTTCCAGAAACCACCCACATTTACCTCTTGGAGAGTAAATGAATTGCTTCTTTTTCCAGTCCTTAAAAAGTCCAGTTCTGTGTAATTTCAAAACTTCAGCCACAGTTGAGAATTTCACTTCTGCCCCAGCTTGGACCTGAGTCAGGCTGCAGAGAGAATGTAGTGGGATGTCGTGGGCCTTGTTCCTATGTCTCTCTGTGTCCTTTCTCCCCACCCAGAGGTGAGGTCTGTGCCCACCCCCTCCACCCACCAAGGCCATGGGCAGAGGAGAGGAAGGCAAGGAGGGTGCAGGAAGGTTTCAACTTGACTGCTGTAGTGATAAGGTGGGGACATGGCCTTCTGTGTGGCTGAGGCATGTTGAAGAGATCTTCCTGGGTGGGGAATCTACCCGGCAAGTCGTCTCCTATGGAGCTTTTTGCCAGGACAGGCTCCAGAGATGCCCCCATTCGGAGCTCTGACTGGCTCCTTCAGCGGCATTCACACTGGCTCATGGGAAACTCGTGGACATCTCTGTTGTCCCACCAAACGCAGGAGGTATGGACCACATCCATCCTGCCCACTCCGCCTCCATCTGTCACCTGAAGACTTACAGGTCTAAGTTCCCACAAACTCCACAGCACACATCTCCAGCACTCCAAGAGGTTCCCTTGGAGCCCCCCTCACTTAGCAGGAGGTGGAAGAAACTCCCAGCCCCAGCGGGGACCTCCAGTCCCCCAAAAAACCTCACTCTGAGCCATCTCCTCTTCTCTGTGAGCTCTTCAGCTCTCTTGGCAGGGGTAAAGTGGCTGGTGCTGGCAGAACTGGTGATGGGTAACCCCTGTTAGCTGGGCTTCCCTGGTGGCTCAGATGGTAAAGAATCTGCCTGCAATGCAGGTGGACCCAGGTTCAGTCCCTGGGTTGGGAAGATCCCCTGGAGAGGGGAATAGCAACCCACTCCAGTATTCTTGCTTGGAGAATTCCATGGACAGGGGAGTCTGGCGAGCTACAGTCCTTGGGGTCGCAAAGAGTCAGACAGGACTGAGTGACTAATTCAACAACAACCCCTGTTAGCTAGACCTCAGCTAGGAATAGGGAGTTCTTGGTGTCTGTTCTTTTGTTCTCAGCCTCTGGAAACTTTGGGGATATTCTGCAACAATGGAAGTCAAGTTTAACATTCTGGTGTATTTATATTTATATATAGTGATTCAGGGACCTGTTCTGGGATCAAACAGGAAAAAATTGAATAGTGATTTTTTCACATTTGATTGAAGGTTAGAAATGAAATAAAATAGCTATGCTCCAGTCAAGTAGGACTTCTGGAATTATCTCTATGGTTCTAGCTCTGAAATTCCATATGTATACACATATGGAATTATATATATATATATTATATATATAGGTTTTATATGTATTGTGTGTGTGTGTGTGTGTGTGTATATATATATATATATATATATATATATTGCATGTACATGCTAAGTTGCTTCAGTTGTGTCCAGCTGTCTGTGACCCCGTGGACTGTAGGCCACCAGGCTCCTCTGTCCATGGGATTTTCCAGGCAAGAATACTGGAGTGGGTTGCCAAGCCCTCCTCCAGGGGATCTTCCCAACCCAGTGATCGAACCCTTGTCTCCTGCATTGGCAGGCAGATTCTTTACCACTGTGCCACCTGGGAAGCCCCTTTTTATTTATTATTATCACCGTTGTCACATCAGCTCTCCATGGCACACATTCTCACCAGCACGGGGTTAGCGGCTGGGGCAGCATCTTGCCTTTGGTCCCATTGCTTCCTCGCTCTCTCTTTTCCCTCCCACCCTCCTACAAGGCACCCTGCTCGCATTCAGTACCTGGTCTGCCTCCTTGGAGCTGCTCTCCTCTGTGTCTCTGGACCCCTTGACTGAAGGAGCCGATGCCCACCTGCCAGTCCCTAGAAGCCTGGATAGGGTTCTCGCCACCTCTTGGTTCCGAGGGCATGAAGTCCGGCCAGAAGCCATGATCTTCTCTCCCGAGGGCCTCCCAGGACCTGGCCACACTGGCCGGGAGACGCTGGACACCCAGGGCAGCCTGATCATCAGAAACGTGACGACTCTAGATGCGGGCAGTTACACGGTGGTACTGGAAACCAGCAGGGGACGCAGGAGTGCGACGGAGCAGATACCGATCAAGGGTAATTTCACCTCCCTCCACGGCAGGGCGGGAGGGACGGAGTTCTCAGTCCGCAGGGCCCCAGGGGACCCATTCTGAACCCATCATCCGTTCCAAACATCCCAGAACTTAGAAGAGCAACCAGTTTTTTTTTTTAGCTCTTGATTCTTGTGAACAGCTCTGGTCTCAGCTAATTTTAGCCAGGCTCACTCCGGTGTCTGCAGTCAGCAGGTTTGGAAGGATTGCCTGGGCACTGGTGCAGAATGGCCTCCTCCCTGTCTGGCAGTGGCCTGGCTGGCAGTTGGGGCGATGGGGGTAATTGGGCCACGAGCCTTCCCATCCTCCAGCCCGGTAGCCTGAGCTCATTTGGTTATCAAAGGAGCAGAAGTTGAAAGGCCCTGGAGGCCCAGGCTCAGAACCGGCCTGCCAGTACTTCCGCCATGTTTTATTGGCCAAGGTGAGTCACATGACCGGTTTTGCTCCAATGGGAGGGAAATAGTCTGAGGTCCATCAGTCTGGGCTCCCCAGGGGGCTCAGTGGTAAAGAACCCGCTTGCCAACCCGCTTGCCAATGCAGGAGGCATAAGAGATGGAGTTTGATCCCTCGGTCGGGAAGCTCCACTGGAGGAGGAAATGGCAACCCACTCCAGTATTCGTGCCTGGGAAATCCCATGAACAGAGGAGCCTGGCAGGTTGCAGTCCATGGGGTCACAACAGTCCGACTTGATTTTGCAACTAAACCACCACCATCAGTCTACATATCTGTGATTTGAAGGCCAGTTCTTCTAGAACTGCCTAGAGCGTGTGCAGATTCTGAAACCGAAACCACCTGCGTTGAGTCCTTGCTCCTTCACTTCCTAGCCACGTCTCTTTGCAAAGTGACTTGCCCTCTGTGTGCTTCAGCATCCTCCTCTGTAAAATAGAATCATGGTAGACCCACCCTTGTAGGAGTGCTCTGAGGAACAAACGAATTAATCCACACCAAATACCTAGAACAGTGCCTGACACCTGTTGCCAAAATCTTGGTTCTCTGTGGGAGATGCCGGGTAAAAATACAGAGACAGGGTTTTGGAGGAAAGAGGAAAGAGTCGCTTTATTTCTTTGCCAGGCAAAGTGGGAACACACTTTTTTACTTTTACTCTATTATAAGAACTATGTCCTTGCTGGAGGGGCTAGTGAGGAGTTTTATAATCATTATAATGGGGCTCATGGTCTGGGAAAAGTGATAAGGATCAAAGTAAGAAAGGTCTTGTATTCTTCTTCCTTTTGTAGAGTTTCAAAACAGCCCTAGTTGACATCAGGCGACTCTGTGACTCTGGCTGTCTGTCTCCCAGGGTTATTGGCCCATTATCTTCTTTCTGAAAGGAAGAATGCTATAGGGGATTGTTACAAGAAGTGTGGGGGAAGGTGAATCCCAGGTGCAGGGTGTAACTCACAGAGTCTGAGAGTGGTTAAGGAATTAGCTTTGTGAAAGGCAGGCGTGCACAGTGAATCAGTGGCAGTTAAAGTAAAACTAGGATTGCTTAACTCTTTCAGGCCAGTTTATGCTATTTCCCCAGGCTGTTCATTGGTTCCTTATTTTCCTTCTTTAACAGAAAAGTCTCATTTCTATCTTTGCTGCAACACACAGAGTAAGCAAATGTTCGCCATGAGTATTTCAGGGGACTTGACCTCTTTGAGCCCTTGTTTTCCCATTAAAAGGATGATAACAATGAAATCTACCTTGTAGGGTTGGTGTGAGGATTAAACGAGTAAATCCAGTGGCTTTCAAGTTTTTTAAATCATGACCCTGTATGTTCATATATCTACAAATCACGAGTCATTTGTCTTTATAAGTGTCATAAAATAACAATTATTGCTAAGTGTAATGCATTCTGATACTTTCTTTTACAGCTCATTTCACATTTTAAATGCTGATTATTCACTCAGTGTGCTCAGTCATGTCTGACTCCTTGGGACCCCATGGACTGCAGCCCTAAATGCTGATTGCTGCTGCTGCTAAGTCACTTCAGTCGTGTCCGACCCTGTGCAACCCCACAGATTACAACCTACTAAAACAACCTACTAAACGACTTCACCCAAGCATGGGTCTTACTCGTAACATAACAAGCCAGTAATATAACGAGCTGTAGTTAATGTGTATTTAGAATGGTGCTTGGCTCACAGTAAGAGTCCAAACTAGATGGCTATTACATCAATTCTTTTTTAAAAAAATAATTTTATTTCTTTTTGGCTGCGCTGGGTTCTTCATTGCTTTGTGGGTTTTTCTCTAGTTGCATTGAGTGGCGGCTACTCTCTGGTTGTGGTGCGCAGGCTTCTCCTGCGGTGGCTTCTGTTCTTGCCAAGCACAGGCTCTAGGTGCATGGGCTTCAGTAGTTGTAGCACAGGGGCTTAGTTGTTCTGTGGCACGCGGGATCTTGCCAGACTAGGGATCGAACCTGTGTCTCCTGCATTGGCAGGCAGATTCTTTACCACTGAGCCCCTACATTGATTCTTGTTTCCACACCCGTGGGTTCTTTCTCCTCCTGCAAGCCTTAGCTCATGCACCACCTCCTCCAGGAAGACTTCTCTGAGCTCTTTGGCTGGATTGAAGTTTTTTTCACTTTTCATATTGCATTGAATGGTAATCAGCTCCATATGGAGGTCCCCAGCACTCACCATGACATCAGATCCAAATCCCAGCTCTGCCTCTCTCTCTGTGACCATGAGCCCTGGCCCTAAGACCCCCAGACCTCAGAGTCTTTCACCTGAAAAAAAAAAAAAAATAAAGAACTAAGGTGAGGAAGTGGGGAGGGGAGCTTCCCTGGTGGCTCAGCAGTAAAGAATCTGCTTGCCAATGCAGGAAATGTGGGTTCCATCCCTGGGTCAGGAAGATCCCCTGGAGAAGGAAATGGCAACCGACTCCAGTATTCTTGCCTAGGAAATCCCCTGGACAGAGGAGCCTGGTGAGCTACAGTCCATAGGGTCACAAAGAGTCGGACATGACTTATTGACTCAATAATAACAAAAATGGTGAGGATGATGTATGCTGTCTGTAAGGAGCCCTCCCAGTAGCCAGCGGCCCAGGCCCCAAGCCTTGGAGGACCCCTTGACCACCACCACCCTCACCTACACCCAATCTATCAGCAAATCCTGTGGACTCTACTTGTAAAATAATCCAGAATCCAGCCACTCCTCCAGAAGCTCCTTGGCCTTTACCCTGGTCCAGCTGAGGGCAGGGGACCTGGGTTATTTATGTACCAGTCCACACTGGTCACTGTGGAAGGCTGTGTGCCCACTCTCCAGTGCTTTGGCTGCTGCTTCCATGAGCAGAGCAGGCTCTGGCAGCCAGTGAACGCCCTGAAGCCACAGATGCAGTGTTGGCAGTCATATGCGCTGAGGACAGCTCAGCTCCATCCAGTGTCTGGATCAACAGTGGGCACAGACCAGGCCCTCCAAACATGTTGAGGAATGAATGAATGAGTGAGTGAGTGAATGAACGAATGCCTCTGTGGTGAACAGAGGAAGGGCTTGGCCTCTCTGAGTGGTCTCCACCCATGTGACCTTGCCCCCTTGTTTGCGCAGCCACCTACGATGGGGTGCAGCTGGTGACATTCCCAGGAAATAGACAAGGCATCCTCCGGAGTGAACTCAACTACTCTGTGATCCTGCAGTGGGCGGCTTTAATCACACCTGAACCTGTGCTACGGTGGACCTTCAATGGGAGACCTCGTGGAACTGGGGAAAGGCTGATCATCCACAGGTTGTCCATGAAGGATCTGGGCACCTACTTATGCTTGGCTGAGAATAGTGAGAGGGTGTACCTCTCCCAGCCTGTGACTATCATGCTGCCACGTGAGTCTCCCACCCTGACCCCAGACCCCTGGTCAGTGGCCAGCTTTCCTGATTCCACTGAGCCTTCTGTGAGCAGTTCCCTCTGAGACCCTTTATAGTCAAGATGTCATCCCCTTCTTCCATCCTCCTGGCAGAGTGGGGATTATTAGCCCATTTTACAGATGAGAAGCTGTGCCCCAAAGACATGAATGCTAATGAAAGCTCAGGGCAGGATCTGGAGCCGGCTGTCTGGGTCCTCCTGGCTCCAATCACTTTCTACTGTGTGTGTTTGAGAAGTCTCTTTGCCTCTCTGAATCTCAGCACATGCCACAGGAAAAATGAAGGTGGTAATGTAACGAGTGGTTCCAAGCACGGGCTTTGGAATTTGAATTCTGGCTCCACTACTTGCTGGCTGTGTGACTCTGGGCCAGTGCCTTGACTTCTCTGTGCTTCAGTTTCCTCAGTATTCTGAGGAATATAAATTGGGAAAATAATAGTGCCCACCCCCAAAATACAGCTGTGAGCATTCAGTGAGATAAGCAGGTGAACAGCTTAAAGTAAGAGGGCATAGCACTATGGAACACTGCTGCTGCTAAGTCGCGTCAGTCGTGTCCGACTCTGTGCGACCCCATAGACGGCAGCCCAACAGGTTCCCCTGTCCCTGGGATTCTCCAGGCAAGAACACTGGAGTGGGTTGCCATTTCCTGCTCCAATGCATGAAAGTGAAAAGTGAAAGTGAAGTCGCTCAGTCGTGTCCGACTCTTAGCGACCCCATGGACTGCAGCCTACCAGGCTCCTCCATCCATGGGATTTTCCAGGCAAGAGTGCTGGAATGGGGGGCCATTGCCTTCTCCGATGGAACACTAATGAGTGCTCAATAAACATGAATTAGTATCATTGCTATGATCAGTATTATCCCTATTGTTATTAATTTTGTGCCTGTTACCAGAGGCAAGAGTGTGTACAGAGGCTCAGACAGCAATCACAAGATGAGCCAGTTATTGGGATTAAAAAAAGTTGTTTGGGAGCCAAAGTGGAGTTCAGTTCCTGCCCCTGTGCCTTCTTGGCTGAGTGACTTAGGACAAGTGGTGTCCCTTCTCTGGAGCTTCAGTTTCCTCCTGTGTATAACCAATGTGATCGTGTAGACCTCTACAAAATTGCTGTTAAGGTAATTGCTGAAATGGTAAACCCTGGAAGCTAGTTAGCTGGTGCTTTAAATAGCAGCAGTAGCCATGCATGTTATTTTTAGTATTTCTATTCATAGAATGGTGCGGAGGAGCTGCCTAGAGAAGAAGGGGAGGCATGTGGGCAGCAGGAATCACTTGAGCCAAGGTCCAGAGCAAGGGAAAGATGGAGAGGGTGGAAAGCCTGGCTTGGCTACATTCCTAGACCTGCTTCCTCTCCCCAGCCATGGTTCAGTGGGAGGTTTCAGGATTCGATTTTAGGTAATTTATTGCGAGAAAAAATATAAATCTTGGAGCACCTGGTGACCCTGATACGTTCACTGAGAATGACAGTACTTCTAAGACCCCCTTCCCTTGTTCATCAACTGTTCAGGAAATGTTTATTGAGCACCTATTATGTGACTGGCCTATGCTGGGCAGTGCCGAGGACAACTGGTAACAGAGACAGTCCTGGTCCTGCCATCACAGGACTTCCAGTGCAGTAGGGGACAGGCCTGTCCACAAACAGTAATGACCAGAGTGGGCAGGGCTGGGGTGGGGGAACTCCAGCTGTGAGACCCAAGGGGGCGCCCGACCCAGCAAGGGAATCAGGGAGGGCTTCCTGGAAGAGGGGACATCTGAGTTGGTACTAGGACACGTAGAAATTGTCCAGGCCAGGGGGAGAAAATGGCATTCCAGGGGCACAGATAAAGGCTTGGAAGTAGGAGAGGGAAGTAGAAAGTTAAATAGAATCCAACAAGGCTTAGTTATAAATGTAGAGGGTAGAGAGAGATGAGACTAGCCAGACTCAGATTCTTGAAGGTCAAGGTGAAGTCCTGGGAAGCCACGGGAAGGTTCTTAGCAGGAGAGGAACAGGGTCAAGTGTGGACTTTACAAAGACCCCTCCGGGGACTTCCCTGGTGGTCGAATGGTTACAATTCTGTCCTTCCAACGCAGGGGGCATGGGTTCGATCCCTGGTCAGGGAACTACGATCCCACATAACAAGATGTGGCCAAAAAAATTAAAAAACCCTCTGGCTTCTGTGTGGTGATGAGATGGTTTGGGGAGAGACTGAGACGAGAGAGCAGGGAGGAAGCTGGTATGGAGAAGGGGAGGATGAGGAAGGAGGTGGAATGGTGGGGGACGTGGGGGTATGGAGGGAGGGTGTCTCCTCCAGTCTCTCCCCTTCTTGGTTCCCAGAAGCTGACGTGGAACCCACAGAACCTGCACCCATCTCTCAGAAGCCCCCGCTCTCCCTGTCAGGAGGATCTGCCATTGCTCTCATCGTGGCTGCATCTGTGGCAGGCTTCGTACTGGTTGGAAGCGTGCTCTTCACCTTCATCCAGAAGCTAAGGTACCTGCCTTCCCTTCCTCCCATCCACTCAGCCTCCACAAGGCACAGAGCTCTCTCTGCAGCAAGACTGAAGCCAAGCCAACAGCCTTATCCCAGGGAGCATAAAGTTCATTCAGAGAGGATGACATGGACCCCCGATGTGCCCCACCCTACTAGTCAGTTTCCAAAGTAGCCCCAGGGAAACAAAGAAACAGGAGAGGGTCCTGGAGCTGCGTCCAAATCCCCCTTCTGTCACTTACCCAAAGTGAGGCCATGGCAAGTCGCCACCCTGCTCTGGGCCTCAGTTTCAGTTCAGTTCAGTTCAGTTGCTCAGTCGTGTCCAACTCTTTGTGACTCTATGAACCGCAGCACGCCAGGCCTCCCTGTCCATCACCAACTCCCAGAGTCCACCCAAACTCATGTCCATCGAGTCGATGATGCCATCCAACCATCTCATCCTCTGTCATCCCTTTCTCCTCCTGTCCTCAACCCTTCCCAACATCAGGGTCTTTTCAAATGAGTCAGCTCTTCGCATCAGGTGGCCAAAATATTGGAGTTTCAGCTTTAGCATCAGTCCTTCCAATGAACACCCAGGATTGATTTCCTTTAGGATGGACTGGTTGGATCTCCTTGCAGTCCAAGGGACTCTCAAGAGTCTTCTCCAACACCACAGTTCAAAAGCATCAATTCTTCGGTGCTCAGTTTTCTTTATAGTCCAACTCACATATCCATACATGACTACTGGAAAAACCATAGCCTTGACTAGATGGACCTTTGTTGACAAAGTAATGTCTCTGCTTTTTAATATGCTGTCTAGATTGGTCATAAGTTTCCTTCCAAGAAATAAGAGTCTTTTAATTTCATGGCTGAAATCACCATCTGCAGTGATTTTGGAGCCCAGAAAAATAAAGTCAGCCACTGTTTCCACTGTTTCCCCATCTAATTGCCATGAAGTGATGGGACCGGATGCCATGATCTTAGTTTTCTGAATGTTGAGCTTTAAGCCAACTTTTTCACTCTCTACTTTCACTTTCATCAAGAGGCTTTTGAGTTCCTCTTCACTTTCTGCCATAAGGGTGGTGTCATCTGCATATCTGAGGTTATTGATATTTCTCCCAGAAATCTTGATTCCAGCTTGTGTTTCTTCCAGTCCAGCATTTCTCATGATGTACTCTGCATATAAGTTAAATACGCAGGGTGACAATATACAGCCTTGATGTACTCCTTTTCCTATTTGGAACCAGTCTGTTGTTCCATGTCCAGTTCTAACTGTTGCTTCCTGACCTGCATATAGGTTTCTCAAGAGGCAGGTCAGGTGGTCTGGTATTCCCATCTCTTGAAGAATTTTCCACAGTTTATTGTGATCCACACAGTCAAAGGCTTTGGCATAGTCAATAAAGCAGAAATAGATGTTTTTCTGGAACTCTCTTGCTTTTTCCATGATCCAGTGGATGTTGGCAATTTGATCTCTGGTTCCTCTGCCTTTTCTAAAACCAGCTTGAACATCAGGAAGTTCACAGTTCACATATTGCTGAAGCCTGGCTTGGAGAATTTTGAGCATTACTTTACTAGTGTGTGAGATGAGTGCAATTGTGCGGTAGTTTGAGCATTCTTTGGCATTGCCTTTCTTTGGGATTGGAATGAAGACTGACCTTTTCCAGTCCTGTGGCCACTGCTGAGTTTTCCGAATTTGCTGACATATTGCGTGCAGCATTTTCACAGCATCATCTTTTAGGATTTGAAATAGCTCAACTGGAATTCCATCACCTCCACTAGCTTTGTTCGTAGTGATACTTCCTAAGGCCCACTTGACTTCACATTCCAGGATGTCTGGTTCTAGGTGAGTGACCACACCATGTGATTATCTGGGTCATAAAGATCTTTTTTGTATAGCTACAGATGGTGACTGCAGCCATGAAATTAAAAGACGCTTACTCCTTGGAAGGAAAGTTATGACCAACTTAGATAGCATATTCAAAAGCAGAGACATTACTTTGCCAACAAAGGTCCGTCTAGTCAAGGCTATGGTTTTTCCTGTGGTCATGTATGGATGTGAGAGTTGGACTGTGAAGAAAGCTGAGCACCTAAGAATTGATGCTTTTGAACTGTGGTGTTGGAGAAGACTCTTGAGAGTCCCTTGGACTGCAAGGAGATCCAACCAGTCCATTCTGAAGGAGATCAGCCCTGGCATTTCTTTGGAAAGAATGATGCTAAAGCTGAAACTCCAGTATTTTGGCCACCTCGTGCGAAGAGTTGACTCATTGGAAAAGACTCTGATGGTGGGAGGGATTGGGGGCAAGAGGAGAAGGGGACGACAGAGGATGAGATGGCTGGATGGGATCACTGACTCAATGGATGTGAGTCTGAGTGAACTCCGGGAGTTGGTGATGGACAGGGAGGCCTGGCGTGCTGCGAATCATGGGGTCGCAAAGAGTTGGACACGACTGAGCGACTGATCTGATCTGATCTGTGTATTCTTGCCACCTCTTCTTAATATCTTCAGCTTCTGTTAGGTCCATACCATTTCCGTCTTTTATTGAGCCCATCTTTACATGAAATATTCCCTTGGTATCTCTAATTTTCTTGAAGAGATCTCTAGTCTTTCGAAACCATTGTTTTCCTCTATTTCTTTGCACTGATCATTGAGGAAGGGTTTCTTATCTCTCCTTGCTATTCTTTGGAACTCTGCATTCAAATGGGTATATCTTTCCTTTTCTCCTTTGCTTTTTGCTTCTCTTCTTTTCACAGCTATTTGTAAGGCCTCCTCAGACAGCCATTTTGCTTTTTTGCATTTCTTTTTCATGGGGATGGTCTTGATCCCTGTCTCCTGTACAATGTCATGAACGTCCGTCCATAGTTCATCAGGCACTCTGTCAGATCTAGTCCCTTATATCTATTTCTCACTTCCACTGTATAGTCATAAGGGATTTGATTTAGGTCATACCTGAATGGTCTAGTGGTTTTCCCCACTTTCATCAATTTCAGACTGATTTTGGCAATAAGGAGTTCATGATCTGATCCACAGTCAGCTCCTGGTCTTGTTTTTGTTGACTGTATAGAGCTTCTCCATCTTTGGCTGCAAAGAATAGAATCAATCTGATTTCGGTGTTGACCATCTGGTGATGTCCATGTGTAGTCTTCTCTTGTGTTGTTGGAACAGGGTGTTTGCTATGACCAGTGCGTTCTCTTGGCAAAACTCTATTAGCCTTTGCCCTGCTTCATTCAGTATTTCAAGGCCAAATTTGCCTGTTATTCCAGGTGTTTCTTGACTTCCTACTTTTGCATTCCAGTCCCCTATAATGAAAAGAACATCTTTTCTGGGTGTTAGTTCTAAAAGATCTTGTAGGTCTTCATAGAACCGTTCAACTTCACTTCTTCAGCATTACTGGTCGGGGCATAGACTTGGATTACTGTGATATTGAATGGTTTGCCTTGGAAACGAACAGAGATCATTCTGTAGTTTTTGAGATTGCATCCAAGTACTGCATTTCGGACTCTTTTGTTGACCATGATGGCTACTCTGTTTCTTCTAAGGGATTCCTGCCCACAGTAGTAGATATAATAGTCATCTGAGTTAAATTCACCCATTCCAGTCCATCTTAGTTTGCTGATTCCTAGAATGTCGACGTTCACTCTTGCCATCTCCTGTTTGACCACTTCCAATTTGCCTTGATTCATGGACTTGACATTCCAGGCTCCTATGCAATTTTGCTCTTTACAGCATCGGACCTTGCTTCTGTCACTAGTCACATCCACAACTGAGTGTTGTTTTTGCTTTGGCTCCATCCCTTCATTCTTTCTGGAGTTATTTCTCCACTGATCTCCAGTAGCATATTGGGCAGCTACTGACCTGGGGAGTTCCTCTTTCAGTGTCCTGTCTTTTTGCCTTTTCATACTGGTCATGGGGTTCTCAAGGCAAAATACTGAAGGAGTTTGCTTCCCTCCTCCAGCGGACCACATTCTGTCAGACCTCTCCTCCATGACCTGCCTGTCTTGGGTGGCCCCACACGGCATGGCTTAGTTTCACTGAGTTAGACAAGCTTTGGTCTGTGTGATCAGATTGGCTAGTTGTCTGTGATTGTGGTTTCAGTTTGTCTGCCCTCTGATGCCCTCTCTCAGCGCCCACTGTCTTACTTGGGTTTCTCTTACCTTGGACATGGGGTGTCTCTTGACGGCTGCTCCAGCAAAGCGCAGCCACTGCTCCTTACCTTGGACGTGGGGTAGCTCCTGTCGGCTGCCACCCCTGACCTTGGACGTGGGGTAGCTCCTCTCGGCCGCCTCCCCTGACCTTGGACGTGGGGTAGCTCCTCTCGGCCGCCTCCCCGACCTTGGACATGGGGTAGCTCCTCTTGGCTGCTCCTGCGCCGTTGTGCAGCCACCACTCCTGCAGCCTCAGTTTGTGCATCTGCAAAATGGGGGTGGTATTAATAGCACCTGACTCATGGGGCTCTCATTTGGATTTCTCAAGCCTTTTGGGGCTTCCCTTGGTGGTCTTGTAATTAGAGCTCTGCGCTTCCACTGCAGGGGGTACAGGTTTGATCCCTGGTGGGGAACTAAGATCCTACAAGACTCACAGCAAAAAAAAAAAAAAAAAAGACTTTAAAGCAGGGCCTGGGATATGGTCCTCATTTTCCACATGAGTAGAACTAAATCGCAGAAAAATCCATCAACCTGCCCAAAGACATCCTGCTAACAAAGAGTTGACCCTGAATCAAACCCAGGTCTAACTCCAAAGTCATATTCTTAGAGGGGAAAGGTGAGATATCAGGGAGTATGAAAATGTTCACTCAGACTACTCAGAGTCCCTGCCTCCATGAACAGCAGAAGGGGTCACTTCCTGTCCTCCCTGCCATTCTGGCCAAGACCTATTTATGACAGACCACTGCTGACGTCATCCAGAAGGAACCAGCCTTGTCCAATCAGCTGGGATCTTGGAGATGAGGTCATGAGAACAAGCATGGCTCTCTTGACTCTCCCGGTGGGAAGAGGCAGTCTCCAGAAGAGAGGGGTCTGGACTGAGAAGCACCCCCAAGAAGGCCTGCCAAACCCACCAAGGGCCAAGGGAGATTCCCTGTAGGTTTGCAATTAAGTTCTTGGGCCCTGACGCCTTAAGCTCATCCTAGCTCTGCCATATGCTAGCTTTTGGGACTCTGGGTGACCCCTTTAACTGCTCTGTGCTCCATCTGTAAAACAGGGATAATGGTAATATAATATCTGCCTCAAAGAGTAGGTGTGTGAGGGACTTCCCTGGTGGTCCAATGGCTAAGACACGGTGCTCCCAATGCAGGGGTCGTGGGTTCAATCGCTTGTCTGGGAACTAAGATCCCACATGCCACAACTTAAAAGTTGAGTTCACATGCCCCCATGGGGCAACTAAGACCTGGCACAGCCAGATAAATAAATTAAATTAAAAAAAATTTTTAAAATAAAAGATAGATGTGGGACTTCCCTGGTGATCCAGTTGTTTAGACTCTGTGCTTCCACTGCAGGGAGCATGGGTTTGATCCCTGGTCAGGGAACTAAGATCCCACATGTGGCCAAAAAATAAAAATAAATAAATATTAAAAAAAAAAAACAAGGTAGATGTGTGGATTACATAAAATGGTGGGAGTGAGATACTGTTCATAGTGCCTGGCACATGGTGAGCCTTCAAAAAATGTCAGCCACGTGTATTATTATTATGGCTATTTTTGTTATTATTATTATTTCTCTCTCCATTGTAGGTCTGGCTGACAACAAAGAGATGGGTGAACCATTTGGGATATTTTTCAGTTTAAATAAATTGAATAAAAATAAAAATACAGACAAATGAATCTAGACAAAAGGAGACATTATAAGCAGATCTGAATCATGAATTTTCCCATGGTATTAAAATACTAACAGCTGTTTTACCATATCCCGTCAAAATATATATTTTGTGGAACATGTGTACATTTCTGTTCAGTATATAATTAGTAGTGGAATTTCACAGTTGTAGAATATGTATATCTTCAGCTTTTATCGAACAGTTTTTATAAAAGTTTGGGAGCATCGATAACTGTTTTCCAATCAAATTCAGTGTATTTTCAGACAACGGGTTCCACAGTGAAATACTACATAGTAGGACTTCCCTGGTGGTCCAGTGGCTAGGACACTGTGCTTCCAACGCAGGGGACGTGGGTTCAGTCCCTGTTCGGGGAACTAAGAGCCCACGTGCCATTCGGCATGGCTGAAAATGGGCTCCTGGGCTCTGAAATCCCTATTTCCAATCATTCTACTGCCCCATTGCTCCCTCCCTGGAGCCAGACCCCCCCTTCCCATTACTCCCTCCTATGTCAGGGAGGTGTCCTTGTGTTCATGTACATAAGCTAAAAGCAAGGTACAGAGAGGGCAAGTGATTTGCCCAAAGTCACACAGCCACGTGCGATGCCAGCTCAAGTCTGCCCAATACCAAAGCCTGTTTCTTAGACTAGCACTGTCCAAGAACACTCTCCGGTGAAGGAAGTGTCCATATCTGTACTGTCCACTGCAATATTATCCAACACAAGTGGTTATTGAGCCCTTGAAATGGACATCATGTAACTGAGGAACTGAATTTTTAATTGACTTTTAATTCATTTTAATTTACATATCCACCCGTGGCTAATGGCTATTGCATTGGACAGTGCAACTCAAACTCCTAATTGTTAGAAAATAATAATAATAAATCCCCCAGCAGCCATATGTGTATATTACTGACTCTGTGGCAGTTCTGGGGTCCTTGCCCTGATCTATCCAAGGGTCCAGATTTGCTCAGAAACCCCTAATATTGAACCAGATCCTTTCCTACCTGAGGCATCCTGCCCTCCCACATCCCTCTACTATAAAGGACAAATAAATCATTTCCTGCCTGGGCAGTGGTGAAGACAGCTGGTTCCCTGGGTCTCAGAGTTGACTGCAGCTGCCACTTGGCCACCAGCTAGAGAACAGCTGGCCAGGGCTGTAGAACAGCTGAGAATCATTACGATGTTCCTCCCTCACTAAAAATAAACTGTGCACATTTTCTCAAAGAGATTTCCTGACCACCTCTGTTATAAATTCACTCCCCTAATTGAACTTGCCCATAGGACTGTTCTGCTTTATAGTACTTAGCACATTATGTCATTAAATATTTATTGGTTATACCAATTGATAGTTTAACAATTATCTCCATGATAGGGCTTCCCAGGGGGCTCCAGTGGTAAAGAATCCACCTTCCAAGCAGGAGATTCTGGTTCAGTCCCTGAGTTGGGAAGATCCTCCGGAGAAGGAAATGGCAACCCCCTCCAGTATTCTTGCCTGGGAAATTCCATGGACAGGGAGCCTGGTGGGCTACATACAGTCCATGGGGTCACAAAGAGTTGGACACAACTTAGCAACTCACCAACAGCAACATCTCCATGTTAAATGTCAGCCCCATGATAGCCAGACCTGTATCTGCTACACAGTATGTGCTCAATTAAATGTTTGTTGAATGAATGAATGAGAGACTAAAACCACACCACTAGGAAAATTCAAAAGCTCAGAAATGAAAGCACTGACTGAGTCTCCAGCCTTCTCTAAGTTGGAGTTTAACAGGAATGACAACCTGAGTTGAACTCCTCTCACTCTGTCTCTCTATCAGAAAAAAATAAAAAGGTCAGGCATCTTGAGGCCCCTCCCCTAACCCCACGTGGAGGGTAAACGATCATCTGGCTGTAGCAGAAGAGCCCACTCTCAGCAATTGTGGGAGCAGTTACCCTCAGAGTCCCAGAATTCATTCTCTCCTCCCTCTGTAATAACCAAATCTTCAGTTTCAGCTGGGCACATGATGTCCAAGGGGAAAGAAAAACAACCTTGTCAGTAAAATGTGTAAGGGTTATGTGTGACTTGCAGAACATGCCCTTCAGGTGAAGGAGCATCTTCTCCTGTTGGCAGGAATGAGAATGTGATGACTGGAACCAAGCAGATATATAGGATCAGGAGGCGACCATCTCACATGGAGGAGGACAGAGTGGCAAGTGTGAAGTGTGCCAAACCCAGCTTGTGCCGGCTCACAAGAACTTACTTTGGGAAATTCCCCAGCAGTCCAGTGGTTAAGACTCTGGGCTTCTACTGCAGTGGGCTTGGGTTCAATCACTGATCAAGGAACAGATCTCATATGTCTCAGGGCAAAAAAAAAAAAAAACACAACACACACACACAAAAAAAAAAACCCAGAAAACATAAAACAGAAGCAATATTGTAACAAATTCAATAAAGACTTAAAATGGTCCACATCAATAATCTTAAAAAAAAAAAAAAAAAAAACTTACTGTGTTCATCTCTTCCTAACTCTACATTCAATGATGACATGTTGGTAGACTGAAATCAATTCTTATAGTGATATTTGCACTAAGGAAATTGGGAATTACTACAAATCAGGACAGTTTTTTCCAGAGAGATAATTTACCAACCCTCCACTGAAAAACAGATA
Source organism: Bubalus bubalis (assembly GCF_019923935.1). NCBI lineage: Eukaryota > Metazoa > Chordata > Mammalia > Artiodactyla > Bovidae > Bubalus > Bubalus bubalis. The sequence goes on from NC_059174.1 coordinate 51,904,434, forward strand.
TCTGGAGATTTTGTGAAGCTATTCAACTAGCCCTGTCTTAAACACATGTCCAGGTCCTTTTACATGAAAGAAGAAACAAAAGTCTATCTTGCCGAAGCCAATCTGGTTTTAGTTCCATTGTTTTTTGCAACCCAGTCTATTCCTTTTTTAAAATATTTATTTGTTTGGCTGCACCAGGTCTTACTTGCAGCATGTGAGATCTTGTTCCCTGACCAGGGATTGAACTTGGGTCCTCTGCATTGGGAGCTCAGAGTCTTAGCCACTGGACCACAAGAGAAGTCCCAACCTGGCCTACTCCTAATGGATATATCTAACCCTAAGATTTAAGCCATAAAGTCAAATATTTAAATGCCACTTGGGGGACTTCTATGGTGGTCCAGTGGAAGACTCTGACTTCCAGTGCAGGGGACAAGGATTCGATCCCTGGTCAGGGAACTAAGATCACACATGCCTCAAGGCAGTTAAACCCATACGTCACAACTAGAGAAACCCACGCACCACAAGGAAGGATCTCAAGGGCCACAACTAAGATGTAACACAGACAGATAAGTAATAAATGTTAAAACAAAATAATAAATAAATTCCACTTGGCAAAACAGAGATTGAGTGGCTGGAAGAGAGCCTGTGACCATATATAGGCTTGAATGAATTGGGCCACGATGAAAGTGTGAGACAGGAACAAGGAAAATAATATGCCAACTTCCCATGGTGGCAGTGGGCGGGGGGTGGGCAGGCTGGGGAATGCAACTATCAGAAACAAGAAAGAACTGAGAATCCCACACCTGGTTCTGGTTTTCTGGCTCTGATTGTGTAGATGTTCTGTATCCAGACAAAAGAAAGATAAAAACAAGACAAACTGGAACTTTCCTTCTCTGGGCAGGAATTCTCTCCCTCCCGGGCAGCCACATCTGCCAATGATGAGCTCAGTGTCCATAGGCAGAAGCAAGGAAGGAAGACTAGACTAGATGTGGGGTAGAAGGAGAGGGCAGAGAGAAAGCTGAACTGCCTTCAGATTAGAGGAGACTCAAAGAGGAGCAGAAACTGATGAGACAAGGTTACCTCCAAGATCTGTCCCAAACTCGCAGCTCATCCTCTCAACCTGCTCTTCTCCCAGGGATCCCCCATCTTGACAGGATATAAGCTTGGCAGAGACCCCAAATCACTGAGGCTTAAACAGGATAGAAGTGGACTTCCCTTGCAGTCCAGTGGTTAAGAATCCACCTTGCAGGGGACCTAAGTTCCATCCCTGGTCAGGGAGCTAAGATCCTACATGCCAAGAGGCAACTAAACCCACATGCCACAACTAGAGAGCCTGTGTGCCAAAACTTAAGCTCCAGTGCAGCCAAAAATAAATATTTAAAAGGAAAAAAAGGAAAGATTCCATGCTGCCAATGCAGAAGTCATGGGTTCAATTCCTGGTCAGGGAACTAAGATTCTGTATGCCACATAGCATGGCCAGAAAAACAAAGCAAGATAGAAGTGGGTTTCTCTCTCATGTAACAGTCCTGATGGATGCAGCCAAGAATGGCATAGAAGCTGTGCTTGGTGACGTCATCCAGGAGCCCTGGTTTCTTTACCTTGTGGTCTAGCCATCCCCAGGGTGTTAAACAGTCAGAATAATGCATGACCAAGTCCCCATTCCAGCCAGAAGGAGGTGGCAATGTTGGAGACAGTCTCACTGCCTTCCTTTGATGGCACAACCATCAAAGGTGACATGAGAAGTTTCTCACATCACTTGTACTCACATTCCAGGGGTCAGAACTTGGTCACATGACCCCACAAGACTCTACTGTTAATTTGTTGTTGTTGTTCAGTCGCTCAGTCATGTCTGACTCTTTGCGACCCCATGGACTGCAGCACACCAGGCTGCCCTGTCCTTCACTATCTCCTGGAGTTTGCTCAAACTCATGTCTATTAAGTCGATGATGCCATCCACCCATCTCATCCTCTGTTGCCCCCTTCTCCTCATGCCCTCAATCTTTCCCAGCATTAGGGTCTTTTCTAATGAATCAGCTCTTCGCATCAAGTGGCCTAAGTATTGGAGCTTCAACTTCAGCATCAGTCCTTCCAGTGAATATTCAGTGTTGATTTCTTTTAGGATTTCCCGGTTTGATCCCCTTGCTACCCAAGGGAATCTCAACAGTCTTCGCAGCATCACAGTTTGAAAGCCTCAATTCCTCAGCACTCAGCCTTCTTTATGGTCCAACTCTCACATCTGTACATGACTACCGGAGAAAAACCATAGCTTTAACTGTTTACTTTGTTGGCAAAGTGAAGTCTCTGCTTTTTAATATGCTGTCAAGTTTTGTCATAACTTTCCTTTCAAGGACCAAGCATCTTTTAATTTCATGGCTGCAATCACCATCCACAGTGATTTTAGAGCCCAAGAAAATAAAGTCTGTCAGTTTCCATTTTTTCCTCTTCTATTTGCCATGAAGTGATGCACTGTTAATTACCCGCTCACATCTCTAGTCTCACTTTGCCCCCTTGTCGCCCCTCTCCAGCTGCACCGTCTTTAGTCAGGGCTGGATAACTGCTGTAACCAATATCTCCAAAATGTCAGCAGTGTGACCCAATAAAAGCGTATCACCCACTCATACCATAGTTCACTGCAGGTCACTGAGGACACTGTCCCTACACAGTCATTCCCGAACCTACTATGCTTCTAGCCTGAGTCTCTGCCCTGCTCTGGGTCATATGACCATAGTACTATGAGAGATTCTGAGAAATTAAATCTTCCTGAGCTCCTGGAAATAAGAGGAAATAGGTTTAGGGGAACAGCTAGCCAGTTGTACTCAACGCAGTGCTCGCATGTCACCAGTCGTTTGCACGTGCTATTTTCTCTGCCTGGAAAGTTTCTTCACCTTTCTTCAACCAGTTAATTCCTAGTCATTAAAAAAATCTCAACTCAGTCACCACCACCTGCCTGGATTTCACTCCCCCACCCAGGCTTCCCTGGTGGCTCAGAGGTTAAAGCGTCTCCTGCATTGCAGGCAGACGCTTTAACCCTGGATCGGGAAGATCCCCTGGAGAAGGAAATGGCAACCCACTCCAGTATTCTTGCCTGGAGAATCCCATGGACGGAGGAGCCTGGTGGGCTACAGTCCACGGGGTCGCAAAGAGTCAGACACAACTGAGCGAGTTCACTTCAGTTCACTTCACTCTAGCTGCACACACCCAGGAAATCCCTCTTCAATAGTCATCACAAGTTCCCACCTTAGGGACTTCCCTGGAGGTTCGGTGGTTAAGATTCTGCTTTTCTTCTGCAGGGGGTGCAGGTTGGTTTCCTGGTTGGGGAACTAAGATCCCACATGCTACACAGTGTGTGGCCGGGGGAGGTGGGGGAAAGTTGCCGATTTATAAGTGTTTGGGTGACACTTTGACAATGTCTGTCTCCCTGGTCAAGAATGAAGTCCCAAAGGGCAGGAACTGTGTCTCCCTTGGCTCAGCATCTTGCCCTCAGAAACTACAGTAATGCCAGGCCATGATGGGCACTCAATAAACACCTGCTAAAGGAATCAATGAATGGATAGAAGACAGTGAAACACTTTTTGAGCCCCCAAAGTTCTGCGGCATGGAGCAAAACACTAATGTAGTTCTTTTCTGTCCTCATGTGGTGAACCAAGGCATCCAGGATCTCAGAGAAGGCGAATAAACAAACCCAAATGCATAGGGAATGCCTAACTATAATTTCCAGCCATCATTTCTCTCCCTAACTCTTATTTTTCACATCTATTTGCCAGGGATGACAAATACATTTCTTCTTAACTACCATTTTTTTTTTTAAAGTTATCATTGTTTTAATTCCCAGTGTCTTTTTCTTTCTTTCTTTCTTTGTGGCTGTGCTGGGTCTTCACTGCCGTGTGGGCTTTTCTCTAGTTGTGGCAAGCAGGGCCGACTCTTTGTTGCAGTCCATGGGCTTCTCAGAGCTGTGGCTTCTGTTGTTACCAAGCCTGGGCTCTAGAGCACCCGGGCTTCAGTAGTTGCCGTTCCCAGGCTCTAGAGCACAGGCTCAGTAGCTGTGGTACTTAGTTGCCCCACAGCATATGGGATCTTCACAGACCAGGGATCGAACCCATGTTTCCTAAACTGTTAAAGGATTCTTTACCACTGAGCCATCAGGGAAGCCCTCAACTGCCATTGTTGATACACTGGCAGTGGGTCCTCCAAGATCAGTATTAAGAATTCTGGGAACCTACTCACGCTCCCCAGGAAAGAATGCCTGCGCTGATCGTTGACACCTGCTGAGAGCTTGGGCATGAGAGTGATGTCAGCAACCCCATATTTGCTTCTGCTGCTCATCAGCCAGGTGTCACATTCTCTGTACTCTCTGATGGGAACCAAAAGAATTTTAGGCTTACTCAGAGTATACTATGAGTCACAATTACAGAGGCACAGCAACATTTCTGAGCTATTTTAACAATGTCTGACACATTCATTGGGCCAAGAAATATGTGGTGAGCATCATCTGTGTGATAGGCTCGTGCTAGAGGCCAGCGATACTGCCATGAACAAGACAGACTTGGTCTCTTCTTAATAGTTTACAAATTCAGTCTCCAGCATCCAGCCCATTTCTTGCCCAAATTCTCAGCCTTCCCCCCTCCCCAACTTCCAGCCCACCCTCAATTTCTTCCCTCTTTGAAACACAGTCAAAGGCTCTTCCTCAAGTTCTCTCAAGCTCACTCTCTACCTATCTGTCATATACACCGACACAAGTCAATGAGTAGTGAAAGTGAAAGTTGCTCAGTTGTGTCTGACTCTTTTCGACCCCATGGACTATACAGTCCATGAAATTCTCCAGACCAGCATACTGTAGTGGGTAGCCTTTCCCTTCTCCAGGGGATCTTTCCAATCCAGGGATCGAACCCAGGTCTCCTGCATTGCAAGTGGATTCTTTACCACCTGAGCCACACAAGTCAATGAGTAAGTTTTGTCTAAATTACAGTAATTACAGAAAACATAATTGTATATGCTAGAGCAAGAAAGAGGAATTAAGGTTATATAACAATCAGAGATCATATAATCACTAAAGTCATTCATTCATTCATCCAGCACGCCTTCCTCTGTCCACTGATATTGAATCCTGTGCTGGGCAGTACTGGGGACCCAGAGGTGACCATCACAGCCACGCCCCTGTCGTCCCAGGGCTCACAGTTCACTGGGGGAGACAGAACCATCCCCAGATAGTATCAACCCAGAGTAGTTGGAGCTGGGACATGAGAACCTAGAGAGGGCTCCTGATCCAGTCTGGGGCTCTAAGAGGTCATTTTGTGGGAGGGGTCAGCTGTATTGGAGAACACATTAAGATGATTAACAACAAGAGCAGCCATATATCCTGAAACTGATATTTACCAGACATTGTACTGAAGGGCTTTAACACATCATTTCCCCAAACCCTGGAAAGTAGATGCTATTATTAGTTCCATTTTACAAGATGAGGAAGTTGAATTGTCACTGCCAAGCTGTCAGTTACACAACCTGGGTTCTGCCTCCGTGGAACTTTACAGCCCAGCAGGTGACAGATCCATCCCTCGAGAGTGATAACTCAGAGTGGGCAAGGCTGAGCTCAGGGGGCTCAGGGAGACCTGAGGAGGGGTAACCCAGCCTGGGGAATCCAGGAAGGCTTCCTGGAGGAGGGGGTGGCTTGACCTGAAGTGGGAGCCATTAACTAGTGAAGACCAGAGAGAAAGTCTTCTGGCCTGAAGGTGAATAAATATGGTTTGCTTAAAAGGATTACAAGGGTTTCCGTCTGGCTGACACATAAAGGGGGAGTGGAAGAGCCTTTGATCAAGGGCCAGGTCATGCAGGAACTAGTCAGCTAGGATTTAGAACTGGGACTTGTTCCCGCTAATGCCAGGAATGCATCAAAAGCTGTTTCTGATGAGTCATCTGTGGGCAGAGGGAAGGGCAGGAAGGTTGCATTTCCTTCCTCGGGGGAGCGAGAGGACTGTGGGATTTGGAAGGGAAGGATAGAGGGGAACAACCATTGCGAAGCACCTGCTGCTGCTGCCTCTGCTGCTGCTAAGTCGCTTCAGTCGTGTCCGACTCTGTGCGACCCCATAGACGGCAGCCCACCAGGCTCCCCCGTCCCTGGGATCCTCCAGGCAAGAACACTGGAGTGGGTTTGTGAGACACCAGTACATCCCAAATAGAAGTGAGGTCAGCGGGGCTGGTGGGAGGGGAGAGGGAGGAAGTGAGTGCTCTGGTAGCCCTTGGGGAAGGGCAGGAAAGTGGTTTTTATTTGGGGGTTTCTCTGTCAGCTTTTCCTGCCTAGCCTCGGAGTACAGAAGATGAAAGCTTTGCCCTCACCCACCCCAGCCCCCCATTCTCTGTCCCAAACCGCAAAGAGGGCAGGACAACAGGGCACGTCACTGCTATTTTCCACATGAGGAACATGAGCTTTATTATCTGCCATGAGGTCCTCGTCCTGCACAGCACTGAATGACTCTGCTGCCCAAGACTGTCATTCGTAACCAGGGTGCACGGCAAGGCCATACAAGGTGGCCTCCCAAGCCCCAGGACGTCAGTAATAACTGCTGCCATTTGTCAGAGCAGCAAAATAAATAACCTTTTTATCCATATAACTTATTTAACCATCACTCTATGTTTTGGGGAGCTCCTGTTTTCCAGATGAGAAAAAGGAGGCAAGAAATCCATACAGGTTGCCTAGGATCACCAGCTGTTAGTTGGTGAAGGTGGGATTTGAACCAAGGGAGTCGCATTCAGGAGCCCCCACCGAATCATTGCTGTCTCACCTTCTTCCATTCTCCCCCGCCCCCATTGCCTCTGTCTCCCTCTCTCCCTTTCTCCCCTGCCCCTTCTGCCACTCCCCCTCCCTCTTTTTCTCTTTTTCCCTTCCAACCCTCCCACCCTGCCTCCAGGTCCCTACATCAAATCGTCTAGGACAAAACTTCACATCTGAGATTGTAAAAGCTTCAGTTCACTACCACAGGATTCCCTGGGTAGGAAACACTGCGCGTTCCTAGCTGGCTGGAAAGAGTACTGAATGACACCTAGCCAGTATCCTCCAAAACCACAAATGTGCATGTGATTTGACCAGGCAAATCAGCTTCTAGGAACCTAGGGAACTGATACTGTCACAGGCGTGGGAAATGGCGTGGACATGGTCACTCATCAGAGGATAGTTTGCAAATGCAAAGAGTGGGAAACACCCAAAGGGCTCATCTGCTGAGGACAGGTTCACAATTTATTGTGGGTTCCTGCATTGGAATGCTGCATAGCTGTGAATGAAAGAACCAATGAATGAATGAATGAATGCTGTGTCCTTGCCTAGAAAGATCACCAAGATGTGTTGCTAGGTAAAAAGCAGGAAAAGGCAGAACAATGCTACTATTTATTTTTTTTCAATGTGGGAGGAAAGAATAAGGAAATTATGTATACGGAATATATATAATATTTATACATGTATATAAGGAAATATGCATATGTATGTATATATAAGGAAAATACACACATATACAAAATAAATTCCTTATATACATAAGAAAAGAATAAGGAAATATGTTCATATTTGCTTAATTATACAAGCTTCCAGGTGATTCTGTTAAAACACAAATCTTATCACATTGGCTCAAAACCCTCCAAAGTCTTCCGATCTCTTAAAATGTCAATGTCTTATCCTGACCTGTTCTTGTGATTGTTCAGTTGCTAAGTTGTGTCCGACTTTTTTCGACCCCATGGACTACAGCACACCAGTCTCTCTTGTCCTTCACCATCTCCAGAGTTTGCTCAGATTCATGTCCATTGAGTCAGTGATGCTATCTAACCATCTCATCTTCTGCTGCCCTCTTCTCCTTTTGCCTTCCATTTTTCCCAGCATCAGGGTCTTTTCCAATGAGTCAGCTCTTTGCATCAGGTGGCCAAAGTATTGGAGTTTCAGCTATAGCAGCAGTCCTTCCAAAGTATAGTCAGGGTTGATTTTCTTTAGGATGCACTGATTTGATCTCCTTGCAGTCCAAGGGACTCTCAAGAGTCTTCTCCAGCACCACAATGCAAAGGCATCAGTTCTTTGGTGCTCAGTCTTCTTTCTTTATGGTTCAGTTCAGTCCATACATGACTTCTGGAAAAAATATAGCTTTGATTATACAGGCCTTTGGTGGCAAAGTGATATCTCTGCTTTTTAATATGCTGTCAAGGTTTGTCATAACTTTCCTTCCAAGGACCAAGCATCTTTTAATTTCATGGCTGCAGTCAACATCCACAGGGATTTTGGAACCCAAGAAAAGAAAATCTGTCACTGCTTCCACTTTTTCCCCTTCTATTTGCCATGAAGCGATGGGACCAGATTCCATCATCTTAGTTTTTTAATGTCCTTGTCTCCTTCACTTATTCTTCTTCATAGCTTTTACCATCCCCTGGTATATATAGTACCTGTCTACTTTTTTTTTTTATTATCTTCCTCTCCTCAACTCTCATCCAACCCAGGACCTCCAGGAGGGCAGGAACTTTGTTTCTTGAACATCACTGTATCTTTAGCAGCTAAGAAAGTGAAGCACCTGGGACAGGGCCAAATACAAAGTAGGTGCTCAATCAACATGTATTGATTGAATTAATAAAGAGCCAAGGGCCGTGGTGGGAGGGCCCAGGGAGCTGCGAGAGCCAGAGGAGTGTGGTTTCAATGGAACTCCAGACCACTCTCAGGGCTCAGAGGTGGAAAGGGCCTGCAGTCGGGGGCTATCGGGAACCAGACAACTCCTTAACTCCACCCACCCATTCCAGCTGGCACCCATCTCTCTCCATCATGTCCTTGCCTTAGCCATATCCAGACCTGCAACAAGATATTTTATTTGATTAATTTATTTTATTTTGGTTGTGCTGGGTCTTCATTGCTGCACACAGGCTTCCTCTAGTTGGGACTAGACAGGGCTTCTCTTGTTGCAGAGCACAGGCTCTAGGAGCATGGGCTTCAGTAATTGTGTGGTGCGGGCTCAGTAGCTTCTGCTCATGGGCTCTAGAGCACAGGCTCACATGCTGTGGCCAGCATGCTCCGAGGCCTGTGGAATCTTCCCACAGGCTCAAACCCATATCTCTTGCATTGGCAGGAGGATTCTCATCCACTGTGTATGTGTGCTAAGTTGCCTCAGTCGTGCCTGATTCTCTGCGACGCTATGGACCATAGCCCACCAGGCTTCTCTGTCCATGGGATTCTCCAGGCAAGAATACTGGAGGTTGCAATGCCCACCAGGGAAGTCCAGGACATTTTATTTAATTCGAAGATTTTGACAGCCTGAAGCTTTTGGCCTTCCCAAGTATTTAGCGACTCAAAGGGTTTTTCCCTGGGAATACCAGCCACCAAAGGACCTTCCCCTCCTACTGACCCTCACCACATCCTAACCCTATCCCCAAGGCCCTCCCTTTTTTGACCCCATCTTTGACTTCATCCCTAACCTTCACCCCATCCCTGACCCTCAGCCCTACCTTGACCCCACTTTTCAGCTTCAATAACAGAGCCTCTAGTATCCCCATCGCATGAATTGTTCAGGACCAAGGTTCTAATGGTCTGATTTGAAGCAGAGGCCCCACTCTTGTTGCCAGGAAGTCAGATGTCCAGTGGGGAGAAGACAGAAAGTGGGGTGACTTGGGCCTCAAATATGACATCCAAACATTGGTGAGGGCAGGGGGCAGCCGCTAACCATCCAGAGTCAGAGAGGTGACTATTGAAACTACAGTAGCCGAAGCTGGGAGCCCTGGGAAGAGGGGGAACCCCAGAGGTGACATCACAGTTCAGGGGAGGAACAAAGCAACAGCCAGTTTCCCAATTTGGAAATTACTCACAGGCCCTGAACAAGAGTGCCAGAAAATTCAGAGATTTCCCAGAGACCAGCTTCCACATTTCCATTCAGAAATTCACCTACTTACATGCAGAGAGAGGCCCAGCATCAGAACCGCCCACCCACGGCTGTGTGCCAGGAGTGGGCTCCGGGACCAAGGCAGAGGGGTCAGCAAGAAGCAGAACCCTCCGAACTGGCCAAAGTCCAAGGAGAAGCAACTTGCCCAATATGACCCCAGGGGTGGCAGCTTTGGGGGTTAGGAACTCAGGATCTGTCCCCATGATAGACTCAAATCCCCGCTCTGTCCCTCGCCAATCCTGAACTTTAGAAAGTCGCTGAACCTCTTTGCCAGCGCCTCAGTTTCCTCGGGGCTCAGCAGTAAAGAACCTGCCTGCAGTGCAGGAGGAAACCCCAGCTGGATCCCCGGGTGGGGAAGATCCCTTGGAGAAAGAAATGTCTACTCGCCGCAGTATTTCTTGCCTGGGAAATCCCATGGACAGAGAGGAGCCTGGCGGGCCACAGTCCGTGGGGTCACCAAGGGTAGGACACGACTCAGCGACTGAAACAACGACACATCCGAACCCATGTCCTAGCGAAGTCACCGTCGTACGTGACGTCAGTAGAATGTAGCATAGGGGCGGAGGGAAGGGCAGTACCCGGCGCCTCCGGGGGCGTCGGAGGAGCCAAACGGGTACCTGCGAGGGCGCGCGTTTCTACTTCTTCCTCGCTGCTAGTCCGAGGAGGTCCTCCCGGGGGCTGCGGCGGCTGAGTGACGCCGGGATTCCTGCGCAGAAGGTGCGGAATCAGCACGAGCCGCGCACACGCGGCTGGCAGAGCGAGCGGACGCCCGGCTCAAGTGAAGAAGGCCGGGCACGCCCTGCCCAGGGGCGCCGGGAGGAAGCCGGCATGGCCCCTGCTTTTCTCTCCACTTGGCGGCGGCTGCTGCAGTTCCTGCTGTTGTTGTTCTGGACGAACCTGGGAGCCGGTGAGTGACCCCGCGCGATCGGGCGGCCCCCGTTCCCCCTCTCCCTCCCCACCGGCCCGGGCGCTCGCCCCACCCTGAGTTGCTCGCCGCCCTTCGCCGCGCGCCAGTGGTTCGGCCACGCCGGGCCTGGGCCAGACTCTCCTGATAGCTTCCCCGAAAACCGCCGGACTTCGGGAGATTTCTGAAGGGCAGGGCGGGCAGGCCTCCGGGGAAAAATAAAGCGGAAGGTGAACTTTCTCCGTGCCACACCTGCCCGGGCTACACACCCGCGCACTTGCTTGCTATACCAGCGCACCCTTCTCCCCAGCCCTCAACAGCCAAGCTAACAGCCACCGAAGATGCTTGATGAGGGGGAGGAGGGCAGCGGCAGACAACCCTGTTCTCTCGTTCCCCTTCGACCGCGTCTGGCTCTAGGCCGCGGCCATTCATTCATTCACGCATTCACCCCACACAAGTGTGTTGAGTGCCTAGTATGGGCCGCGTTCCTCCTGCTGGGAGTATAGCTCTGATGTCAGACAGCGGTGAGTTCAAAATAGCTTTTGGCATTTAATGCCTCCCTGTTTCCCTGAAATGTCTGTTGGGGGCTGGGAGGAGGAAGGAGGGGAGAATGGAATCCCACCTACCTTGTAAAATGGTGTCTTGCAAACACCCTGAGCTAGATGCACTGAAGAAAATCAATAATGACTGTGATGATTCACATGAACAGTAATAATACTGAACACAGACTTGAGGAAACCAGAGTCTCCTCATTTCTCAAAAGGTCTCAACCCAGGCTCTGCCCCCTAGCTTTCTGGTTTACCCAGGCAGATAGTTTGACCATGCAAGGCTCACTTGACCCCTCTGTCCAATGAGGGTGAAAATCCTAGTGCTAGAAGTGTGGATCTCGTGGACTTGGAGAGGGTTGGAGGAGGATTGGCCCAAGGGAGCAGCTCAGGGGCCTGGCATGCAGTGGAACTTGGCCCTGGCTATGGCACAGGGCCTAGAGAAAGCCTAGAGTAAGCCTAGAGAAAGGCCACTTCACCCAATGTCATCCTCACAGAGGTCTTACCATCAGAGAAGGAGACACACTTGCCCAGAGCTGCGCAGCACATCCATGGTAGAGCTGGCATTTGATCCGAGACTAGTGTGCTCAGCTCACCACTCAATCCCCTCGTGTCCAGACCGTGTCCTCCCTCCACACGCCTTGCTCCAAGCCCCCCAGTCCACTATGTCCTGACCTCCTCTTCCTCATAGCAATAATTATAATATTCACTGGTAGAGAGTGCTTGGCATATATCTTTACATAAATCTCATCATTTAGTCCTTCCAACTCCCTCTTAAGTTACAAACACCCCCATTTTACAGATGAGGAAACGGAGGCTCAGGGGAGTGAAACCACAGTCACAAAGGCCACAGTTAGTGAGTGGAAAGACTGAGATTCAAAGCATTTAACTCCTTCTCACCTTCTCCTTTATCCCTATTATTATTAATAAGGATGCATAGCATTGTGTTTATCAATGTGGATAAAAGTCAACACATGTTGAGGATCTAGTGTGTGCAGGGACTCTAGGGAGAATGATTTTCATATGGAGTCTGTGGATTAGAGATCAGGAGTCTTGATTGAAGATGGCCCAGGTTCAAATCCCGCCTCTGTCACTTGCACTCGGTGTGACCTGGAGCAGAAGACTGTGCTTTGGATTTCCCCTCTGCAAAGTGGGGCCTACAGTGGTACTTTTGCCTCAAGGTGCTGCTTAAGGACTAAATGCTGGGAGATGTGTGAAGCACTCAGAACAGCTCCTAATCTGTGTAAGCAACCCCAGAATGTTAACTGTAATTAGTCGTATTTTACAAACTAGCAGAAAAGAATCCAAGATGTTAAGGAATCTGCCTGAAGCCCTCACAGCAGAGAGCTGAAGGGATCCAAAACCTGGGGGCTATAATCACCTCCCTTCTTTTAAAAAAAAAATTTTTTTTTTTGGATGTGGATGCTTTTTAATGGTCTTTATTGAATTTGTTGCAATCCTGCTTTACTTTTATGTTTTGGCTTTTTGGCTGCAAGGTATATGGGATCTTAGCTTCCTGACCAGGGATCAAACCTGTGCCTCCTTCTTTGGAAGTCTTAACTACTGGACCACGAGGGAAGTCCCATCAATTCCCTTCTTATGCTTGGACCCCCCTACAAACATTTTCCCGACCTAAGGCCACAAAGAGTAATAATACTACTTTTTTTTTTCTTTTAGGATTTGTGGGGTTTTTTTAATTATTTTTTAACTTTACAATATTGTATTGGTTTTGCCATATATCAACATGAATCCGCCACAGGTATACACGTGTTCCCCATCCTGAACCCTCCTCCCTCCTCCCTCCCCGTACCATCCCTCTGGGTCAAAAGAGACACTGATGTATAGAACAGTCTTTTGGACTCTGTGGGAGAGGGAGAGGGTGGGATGATTTGGGAGAATGGCATTGAAACATGTATAATATCATATATGAAACAAGTCGGCAGTCCAGGTTCGATGCACGATACTGGATGCTTGGGGCTGGAGCACTGGGATAATACTACTTTATTTCATGGATCCTAAGATGTTGAGTTTCTTCCCCCTTGTGTGTATGTGTGTGTGTGTGTGTGTGCGCGCACACATGCGCATGTATGCTCAGTCACTCAGTCGTGTCCAACTCTTTGTGACCTCATGAACTGTAGCCTACTAGGCTCCTCTGTCCATGGAATTTTCCAGGCAAGAATACTAGAGCGGGTTGCCTTTTCCTACTCCAGGGGATCTTCCCCACCCAGGGATTGAACCAGCATCTCCTGCATTGGCAGGTGGATTCTTTACCACTGAGCCACCTGAGAACCCCTTCTTCCCCTTCCCATTCCTCTAAATTGGAAATGCTCTAACAGCGTCCCAGTGCATTTTAAAACTGATGGCTGGAGGTAACAAAAAAGTTTTGGAACTACATAGTGATGCTCTCTGCACAGCATCACGAATGTACTTAATTGCCACTGGAGTATATGTTTTAAAGTGGTTTAAGAGACAAATTTAATTTTTAACCACAACACAGACCGCAATTTTTAAAATTGATGATGCTGAGATAGAGGATATATGGTAATAACAACCCAATTGGGGGGTGGGGTGCGGGACCCAGTGGCAGACCCAGTCCAGCCCCCATCTCATCCTCACCCCTGGACCAGGATTGGTGCTCTGCATCCCCGTTCCCCTCAACACACACACACCCAAGGGGTTCCAAGCTCCAGGAGCCCCCTACCCCACCCAGATCAGGGACACTCAGATGTGACCCACCCTGTGTTTCCCCACAGGGACCAAGATAATCACAGTGCTGGCCCCAGTCCAGGTGTCCGGTTTCCTGGGAGAAAATGTGACACTGCCATGCAAACTGCACCCCCTGGAACACAATGTGACGGTGACGCAAGTGACCTGGACCAAGCAGAGACAGGCAGAGCCCGCCCGCAGCGTGGCAGTCTTCCACCCCACCCAGGGCCCCAGCTTCCACGAGTCCAGCCGGTTGGAATTTATGGCCGCCAAGCCCGGCGAGAAGCTGCAGGACGCCTCACTGGCTGTGCGGGAGTTGCGCGTGGAAGATGAGGCTAATTACACCTGCCAGTTCGCCACGTTCCCTAATGGTGACAAGAGCGCTCGAACCCAGCTCCGTGTGCTCGGTAAGCCGGGAGGCGGGGGGAACCGAAAGGGAGGGATGTGGAGTCGGATAGGGAGGTGAGCAAAGAGAGGGAAGGGGCCAGGAGGGAGGGAGAAATTCCGAGGGAACAAAAGGAGGTCAAACAATGACCCTGCGGGATGCAGGGGAGATGTGAAGGGGGAGGGGGTCAAAGACCGGAAGAGAGTCCGAGGTCCTGGGATGTAAGAGCTTGGAGACTGTGGGCCAAGGGGATTGGAGGATCTGGGGATGCTGGTGGTATAGAGGGGAGTGGCTGATGAAAGAAGTAGGTGGGGACAGAGACTGGCCTGGGAAGCTGGGAAGCCACTGCCAGCTTGGGCAGGTGGATTCATCTTGAAACCTGCTTTCTTCATCTGTAAAAGAGGCTTAGTAACAATAGTGCTGCCTTCAGAAAGCTATCCTGAAGGTCCAAGGAGTTCATCCAGGTGAACCGCTTAGAGCAGAGACCTCTGTGGGCTGGGGATAGTGGGTCAGTTATTGTTACTCCCTTTGGTGAGGAAGTGAGTGAGTGACTGCTCAGTCATGTCTGACTCTTTGTGACCGCATGAACTGTAGCCCGCCAAGCTCCTCCCTGTGGGATTTCCCAGGCAAGGGTACTGGAGTGGTTGGCCATTTCCTGCTCCAGGGCATTTTCCCAGCCCAGGGATCGAACTGTCTCCTGTGTCTCATGCATTCCAGACGGGTTCCAGACGGGTTCTTTACCCACTGAGCCAAAGGGAGAGTTGAAATAGACTGGGGGGGGCGGGGGGAGGGGGGGAGGGTAGATTCTGATATCCAGGAGTGGAGGGCTTTCTCCAACCAAGGTGGGTGGGGGGGATGCCCTTGGCATTGTCATGGAAACATGCGTTCATTTTTATGAGTACCAGAGAAAATATGACAGGTCTTCCTCTTGGCAACTGAGTATGAAGTCTCTTTGCCTCGGTTTTCTTATCTGTGAAATGGAGATTGCTGTGAGGATGAATAAGAGCTCATGTTTCTTTTTTGCTTCTGTGTCAGGAACTGTTCTGGGCCTTGTATGAATGACTCACCGTTCTCCAGGGGGTCTTCCCAATGCAGGGATCAAACCTGGGTTCCCTGCATTGCAGGCAGATTCTTTACCGTCTGAGCCACCAGGGGAGCTCACTATCACTTTCTGTGTCAGGAACTGTCCCGGGCCTTGCATGAATGACTCATGAAAGGTTAATTCCTTGGAACAGTGGCTGATACATGCCCCCAACCAAAGGCATCTCTCATCATTTCAGAAAACTTAAGACTTCAGGTCTTATGATTTAGGATGAGAGTAAAACAGAACCGGTGAGTCAAATTAAAGAGAAATCTTGGGTAACAAGAACACAGGTACTGAGGGAAAAGGAACCACATGAAATCTCAGGTCTGGGAATCACCAGAATGATTAAGAAATGGGCAAGGTAGTTTTAGAGTCAGACAGACCTTGTGGGAAGATCCAGTTCTGTCATTTACGACTATGGAACCTTGAGCCAGTCACTCTTGTCTGAATCTCCAGAGCACAGCTCAGCCCTCCCCTCCTCCGTGAAGCCCTCAGTAACCACCATCCCCGAGATTCAGGCACCCCTTCTGGGATCCCCCATCCCAGCCTTGCCCAGCCTGAGTCATCTCTGTCTGGGGAAATCCGTCTTCACTTCCGATAGTCCACCCCATGAAGGCAAGGGTGGGGCTGTCTCAGTCCTTCCTGAGTTTTCAATACTGCCCATCACAGAGCCAGGCACCATATTCAATTATCAATCATAATTATATATATTGACATATTACCTGCCAAGTACCCTTTTAAGAGCTTTACCTATAAATTCTCATCGCTGGTCATCCTCCCCTTATCCCCAGTTGACAGACAAGGAAACTGAGGCATGGACTTGCCCAAGGCCACCCTACGGATAGGCCAGAGCAGGGATTTGAACATGGCCACATCCGGTACCCTCATCTTGGTACTCCCCTGCTGCTGAGATGTTTGTTGCATAACTGCTGGTGAGGCGTAACCCGTGTCTTTTGCTCCTCTTCTCAGCCCAGCCCCAGAACAAGGCTGAGACCCTGGACATCCCGCTCAGCCCAAACCCTGTGCCGGTGGCCCGCTGCAACTCCACCGGAGGTCACCCACCTGCCCGCATCTCCTGGTCCTCAGATGAAAAGACCAATACCACCCAGGTGCCAGGGCCCCTGCCTGGCACCGTCACCGTCATCAGCCTCTTAATCTTAACACCTTCCAGCCAGGTGGACGGCAGGAACGTCACCTGCAGAGTGGAGCACGAGAGCTTTGAGGAGCCCGTGGTGATCCCCATGACCCTGGCTGTGTCCTGTGAGTGGGTCTAAGTGTGAGCAAGGGCGGGAGGGGCTGCCAGACTGTCTCCACCACCCCCCTGCCGTTGGCCAGTGTCTCCACCCTCCCCCTGCCATTAGCCAGTGTCTCCACCCTCCCCCTGCCATTGGCCAGTGTCTCCACCCTCCCCCTGCCATTGGCCAGTTGTCTGCACCCTCCCCCTGCCATTGGCCAGCTGTCTCCACCCTCCCCCTGCCATTGGCCAGCTGTCTCCATCCTCCCCCTGCCATTGGCCAGTTGTCTGCACCCTCCCCCTGCCATTGGCCAGCTGTCTCCACCCTCCCCCTGCCATTGGCCAGCTGTCTCCATCCTCCCCCTGCCATTGAACAGCTGTCTCCACCCTCCCCCTACACTGACTCCAAGGGGCACTTTCAGCATTACATCATTTCATCATCAGAGCTGGCTCTCTGACTATTGCCTTACACCCATCCCCACATCATCTACACCGACTCCCCTGGGCCATAGATAACCCTGTCCTTTATTGTCTATACCAGCTTCTTTTTTTTTTTTTTTCCCCTTTTGGCCATACCACAGGGTATGTGGGATCTTAGTTCCCGGTGCCTACGTGCATGCTGTCACTTCAGTTGTGTCCAAGTCTTTGGGACCCCATGGACTGTCCCAGGGTCTTCTGTCCATGGGATTCTCCAGGCAAGAATACTGGAGTGGGTTGCCATGCCCTTCTCCAGGGGATCTTCCCCATCCAGGGAGTGAACCCGAGGCTCTTATGTCTCCTGCATTGGCAGACGGATTCTTTACCACTAGCACCACGAGGGAAGCCTCTTAGTTCCCTGACCAGGCATCAAACCCATGCCCTGTGCAATGGAAGCGCTGAGTCTTAAACACTGGACTGCTAGGGAAGGACTCTACCAGCTTTTTATACCACAGTTCACAGTGCTCCCTGGGGGCTGCTGTCTACACGGACACCCCACATATGCTCTCTTGAGCCCGCACACAGTGCCTACACCCTCTTCCCTGGGCAACTGTCCACACTGACCTTGTACACACTGCTACACTGCTTCCTCACCATCGATACCAACTCCCCTGTGTTTCCTACACTGCCATAATACCGTCTGGGCTTCCCAGGTGGCGCTACTGGTAAAGAATCTGCCTGCCAATGCAGGAGATGCAGGTTTGATCCCTGGGTCGGGAAGATCCCCTGGAGGAGGAAATGAAAACCCACTCCAGTATTCTTGGAAAATTCCATAGACAAGAGGAAGCTGGTGGGCTACCGTTCATGGTGTCACAAAGAGTTGGACGCTACTGAGCATACACACACACTATTGTCTACACAGGCTCCTGTGGGCCCCAGACAGCGTTGCCCTCACTGTCTACACCACTCCTTTAGGCCACCAGCTGAGGGCAGTTGGCAGTTGACCACTGCTGCCTTGACACCCTGCATTTTCTACTCAGGTTCTCCTAGATACTCTCTCACACCGACCCACAACATTGTCTACACTGGCTATCCTGGAGAACTGCCTACAGTGTCCCCACCCCCACCCCCCCGTGGAGTCTACACTCCCCTTTGCCCCACTGTTGTCTACACTGGCTCATCTACGGACTGGGTCCTCCCATCACTGTCTGGACTGACTACTCTCTGCCTGACAGTTGCTGCAGTCTACACCCGACCCCCTCAACTGGATCTGAGTGAGGAGGGTGTCTAAACTGACTCCTTCCCAACACACATACAAAAACCCCCTGTCTCATTGGCCTTCCCCCTGGGGACTTTAAAAATCTTCCCTGTTGATCGTATTTGAGTTGGGTAACACACAGACTGAAATGCAGTCATCCAGGATTCTCTCCTGCAGGACTTGTCAGAGCCTTGAATATGCTCATGTGTGTTATGAACACCCAGAAGGAGGCTTTTTCTCACAGGACATCCCAGGCATGCCAGGACCTGGCTTTATAGGGAAAACCAATAGAGAAGCAGGTCCTGAGACGCGCTCTCTGTGACCCCCGTCCTAGCACCCTGCTGAGGACTCCCAGGCTTCTATTTTTGGTGCAGAAGCTGGAACCCATTGCCCAGACCCCTCCCAGGCCTCTCCACCTTGAGCTGTTCCCCAAACCTGCCAAGGCCCTCTTCCTGTTGTGACATGAATCCCAGCTATCTTTAGGCCCCCTGAAGGCTCCCTGTCTCTGAGCCTGTGTGTCTGTTTCCCCCAGACCCCCCCGAGGTCTCCATATCCGGCTATGATGACAACTGGTACATCGGCCGTAGAGACGTTGCCCTGAACTGTGACATCCACAGCAAACCAGAGCCCACAGACTACAACTGGAGCACGTGAGTTTCTGGGTCAGAGGAAGGAGGGGCTGGGGGCCTGGACTCAAGGGTCAGAGGAAGGAGGGGCTGGGGGCCTGGACTCAAGGGTCAGAGGAAGGAGGGGCTGGGGGCCTGGACTCCTGGGTCTGAGGAAGGAGGGATGTAGGCAGGAAAGTTAAAAACAAAACAAGAAGTCAACTGTGGGCCCCCAGGAAATTATCTTGTATGCACAGAGTTAATGAGGTGATAAAGTCCAGGTTTGTTGACACACCTGCTCTTTATGGGGTGCCTGCTGTGTGCCAGGTACTTACCTGCACCCCACGTGATCCCCACGCTCCGGCCAGAGTCTGCACTATCGCCAGGACCGAGTTAAAGATCTGCCCGGGAGCTGTGGTCATCTGCCCGGGCACACGGGTATAGAGGTGACTCTCCCGTCGGTGTCTGGCTCCAAACCCAATCCTCTTAAGCCCTGGACTGTGCCACCTCCCCAGCCACCTTGTGTAACCTGCTCAGTCACCTCTTACAGAGCAAATTTTGTCCCATCCCCATTCTCATTTTTTAAAAATATCTATTTATTTGGCTGCATCGGGTCTTAGCTGTGGCCCGTGGGATCTTTGTTGTGGCGCACACACTCTCTAGTTGTGGCGTGCATGCTCCGCAGGTGCAGCGCACATGCTCAGTTGCCCCAAAGCATGTGGGATCTTAGTTCCCCAAGTGAAAATCGCTCAGTCGTGTCCGACTCTTTGTGACCCCGTGGACTATACAGTCCATGGAATTCTCCAGGCCAGAATACGAGTGTGTAGCCTTTCCCTTCTCCAGGGGATCTTCTCAACCCAGGGATCAAACCCATGTCTCCCACATTGCGGGCTTATTCTTTACCAAATGAGTCACAAGGGAAGCCCAAGAATGCTGGAGTGGGTAACCTATTCCTTCTCCTGGGCATCTTCCCAACCCAGGAATTGAACCTGGCTCTCCAGCATTGTAGGCAGATTCTTTACCAAATTTTCTTTACCAACTGAGCTACCAAAATTCTTTACCAACTGAACTACCAGGGATCAAACCCGCATTGCAAGGCAGATTCTTAACCACTGGAAGCTACCACCAGGTAAGTAGCCCCCTCCTGATTTTCTTGATTGAGGAGCAGAGCAATCAAAAAACTTCCTCAAATTCCTATTGAGACCAAGGATAAAAGTGGGGAAAGATAAAGGCAAAGGGGTAAATGGTTTAACCTAATTTTTATTGGGCCCAGTTTTTGTTATTACAAAAATAACTTATGAGCACTGTAGAAACTTTAGGCAATATGGTTATGAGTAAAAAGAAGAAAATAGCTCTTATAGTCCTGTACCCAGTCATCTCCAGAAACATCACTGTTACCCTTTGTCATATATCCTTCCTGTCTTTTTTTCAATATTTCTAAAAAAAAAAAGAAAGAAACTGTGCTGTATGTATAATTTTGAAAACTTTCCTCTGTCCATGAATACATTTCTTTCGTTTTTGTTTCGTCTTTGCCACACCTCACAGCATATCTGATCTCAGTTCCCTGACCAGGGATGGAACCCACGCTCCTTTGCTGTGGAAGCGCAGAGTCTTAACTGCTGGGCCACCAGGGAAGTCCCTCTCATGAACACCTTTCCAAGTCAGGACACATAGATCTATTTTCCCCCAGCATTTTATCGGGAAATGTTTCAAGCCTACAGAAGTCTTGTAAGCATTTTCCAGTAAACATTCAAAACCCCGCTGTGTGGATTCTCTCACTAACATTTTCCTGGACTTGCTTTATCACATTCCTGCCCTTCAATCCATCCCTCTCGCCATCTATCCAACAGTCCTCATCATTTATGCATTTCAAAACCCCACCACCTGCTTCTTTGAGGGTCTAGGACTCTGTTACAGATGAGGCTGTCGATGACATAACCAGTCCCACCTGGGGATACAGAGGTGCTTTCCCGTTCTCAACTATGCAAATGTCGCGGCGGCGGGCATCCCCGGCAGTCCATCTCTGTGGACAGCCAGTCATGTGTCAATGGTCAGCCAGCGGAGCTGCCAATTGAAGGTTTTTGATTGGTATTGACAGCTGGCCTTTACCTTCCTGTCTCAAAGCAACGCAATTCAGGCTCTCGAACCATACGGCCAGCTTTCCATGCCAGCTCTGCAGAATACCCAAACCCATGACCCGGTCTCCTCTGTCCATTAAACCAGTGTTTCTTTCGTTCTTTTTAAATATTTATCTATTTATTTGGCTGCACCGGGTTTTAGTTGTGCTATGTGGGATCTAGTTCCCTGACCAGGGTTCGAACATGGACCCCCTGAATTGGGAAGGCGGAGTCTTAGCCACTGGCCCACCAGGGAAGTCCCTAAACCAGTGTTTCTTGACTACTTAGTGTGTGTCGGATGCTACTGACCCACGTGCTGCGTGCTAAGTCACTTCAGTCATGTCTGACTTTTTGTGATTCCATGTACTATAGCTCGCCAGGCTCCTCTGTCCGTGGGATTCTCCAGGCAAGAATACTGCAGTGGGTTGCCATTCTCTCCTCCAGGGGATCTTCCCCACCCAGGGACTGAATTTGTACCTCTTAGGACTCCTAAGAGTGGGTTCTTTACCACTAGCACCACCCACAGGCTTCAGTAAATGAAAAAAGAACCAAATTCCCCCCTCTCAAATCTCCAGATCTGGGGAGAGAAACAAACAAGGTAATGTCAGAATTCCTTGGTGGGTCACAAGTTATGTTTCCACATTTTCCCTGCCAAGGGCCCCTGGAGTTCAATCACAGGTCAGGGAACGAAGATCCTACAAGCTTTAGGGTGTGGCCAAAATTAAAAAAAATTTTTTTTAATTTAAAGAAAAATAAACAAGATACCATTTTTAAGGATGGAGCGTGTCAGTTCAGTTCAGTTCAGTTCAGTCGCTCAGTTGTGTCCGACTCTTTGCGACCCCATGAATCGCAGCACGCCAGGCCTCCCTGTCCATCACCAACTCCCGGAGTTCACTCAGACTCATCCTCTGTCATCCCCTTCTCCTCCTGCCCCCAACCCCTCCCAGCATCAGAGTCTTTTCCAATGAGTCAACTCTTTGCATGAGGTGGCCAAAGTACTGGAGTTTCAGCTTTAGCATCATTCCTTCCAAAGAAATCCCAGGGCTGATCTCCTTCAGAATGGACTGGTTGGATCTCCTTGCAGTCCAAGGGACTCTTAAGAGTCTTCAGGTGGTGATAAATGCTGTGGGAAAGATCTTGCAGAGGAGGCGGGGGGTTGCTACAGTTGAAAGAGGGTAACCAAGGAAGGTGTCAGAAAGGTGATGTCTGAGTAGAGGACTGAAGGAAGTGAGGGTGATCTGTGTGGGTACCAATGAGAAGGGCATTCCAGGCATAGGGAACAGCATATGCAAAGACCTGAGGTGGGAACATAACTGAAGCGTTCCAGGGTCAACAAGTCAGCCACCATGGATATAGAGGCAGGAGCAAATGGATCAGTGCATCAGGGGGCCAGCTTGTGTGGGACCTGTGCCCATGGTCAGGACTTTTCCTTTAAGGAAGGACTCTGGACAGAGGGCTGAAGAACTGATGCTTTCAGATTGCAGTGCTGGTGAAGACTCTTGAGAGTCCCTTGGACTACAAGGAGATCAAACCAGTCAATCCTATAGGAAATCAACCCTGAATATTCACTGGTGGACTGACACTGAAGCTGAAGCTCCAATACTTTGGCCACCTGATGGGAAGAGCCGACTCATTGGAAAAGACCCTGATGCTGGGAAAGATTGAGGGCAGGAGGAGAAGAGGGCAGCAGAGGATGACATGGTTAGATAGCATCATCGAGTCAATGGACATGAATTTGAGCAAACTCCGGGAGATAGTGAAGGACAGGGGAGCCTGGAGGGCTGCAGTCCATGGGGTCGCAGAGTCGGACACAACTTAGCAACTGAACAGCAACAGTAACTAGACAGAGGAGAGACTTTGGCTACGTTCTCTTTGTTTTTAACGTTTATTTGTTTTTGGTTGAGTTGGGTCTTAGTTGCTACACACGGGATCTTCCTTGCAGCGCGTGGGCTTCTCTCTGGTCATGGTGCGCAGGCTCCAGAGTACATGGACTCTGTGGTTTGCAGCAGACAGGCTCTCTAGCTGAGGTGCCTGGGCTCAGTACTTTTGACTTGCAAGCTTAGTTGCCCCTCAGCATGTGAGATCCCAGATCCCCAACCAGGGATCGAGCTCACATCCCCTGGATTGATTGGCAGGCAGATTCTTAACCACTGGACCACCAGGCAAGTCCATCTGTGTGGATTTTGAACATGGGGCAGACAGGGTTTGCCGATAGGCTGGATGGGAGTGTGAGAGGCAGAGTTGGGGGAACTCCAGGCTTGCTCTGAACTTGTATTATAGACGGCGTGAGAGTTGCTATATTCCTGCTGTACAGTGAGGGCCCCAACACCGGCTACTCTAGGCCTCTGACTGAGACCACTTCCTCACCCATCTGTCTCTCCTAGGCCCAACGGAACCCTGCCAGTCTCTGCTGTGGTCCAGGGCACTCAGCTTCTGATTCACACTGTGGACGAGACCATCAATGTGACTTTCATCTGCCTTGTCACCAACGCCCTAGGGACCAACCAGGCAAACGTGACCATCCTGGTCAGAGGTGAGGAGCCCCCTGGGTGGGGAGAACAGAGGAACTCAGGATAGATATCAAAGAGGATATCGAAGTAGGATTCCCTCTGAGGGAGGGGTTTAGAGGTGGTCCCTGGTTAAAGGAGTCCCTCAACCACAAGCATGCTCCCAAGCTCTCATTCTTTCCCTAAGCCCCTTCATGGAAGGTTCAACGGGCTCAGCTTTACTGTCTGTTAACTCACCATCTGAACCATTGGAACCACTGTACAGCCACCTGGACACAGCCCCTCTGCAAACCCAGGCTGGGGTAGTTGCATAATGCCTCTTCCCAATGGACTCAGGAAGGCTTTTCCAAGTATATTAGACAGAACTCTGTCATTTGCAATTGATAGAAGCTCAATTCAAAATAGTCCAGGCAAAAATGGGACTTTATTAGAAATTCACCTTCAGGTATGGTTAGATCCAAGTGCTCCAGCTGTTTAACCCAGGAACTTTTCTTGACCTCTGTTGTCTCTGCTTCTCTTTTGCTGGCTTTATTCCCTGGCAGGCTTTCCCCTCAGGAAGGTCAGATAATCCCCAGCAGTTTATAGGCTCACAGCCCACCAGTTTAGTGATCCCAAGGGAAAGAATACACCACTCTCAATAGCTCTAGCCAGAGTCTGAAGGCTGGCTCTCATTGGCTCAACTTAGATCCCACCTCATGAACCAACTGCAGCAGCCAAAGAGAATGGAATGCTCTGATTGGCCAGGCCCAGGTCAAAGTCCCATCCTCCAGCTTGTACACACTGCTCTATTTAAAATGCATAACCAACAAGGACCTACTATATAGCAGGTGGAACTCTGTTCAATGTTATGTGGCAACCTGGGCAGGAGTGGGGTTTGGGGGAGAATGGATACATATATGTATAGCTGAGTCTCTTAGCTGTTCACCCGAAATTAACACAACGTCATTTGTTAATCGGCTCTACCCCAACACATAATAAAAAATTAAAAGAAAAAAAAAGAAAACTCAAGTCCCATCCTAGGAACCAGAGGGTGGAGTGAAGCTCAGATAAACCATATAGACTGAGGGAGGCAGAATGGTAGCCTCCTTCAAAAGTGAAGTCTAATATTTTGGGGGGCAGGTGAAACCCCCCCAAAAGTCTCTCAGCTTAAATCTCTGCTTCCTTCTCTTCTGGCAGAACGTCCTAGGGAGCAGTCACAAGAGGGCTTGTCCTCTACGATCTATATCATCCTGGCCTTGGTAATCGTGATTGTTGCCTTCCTGGTGTTCCTCCTGATTTGTCTCCGCCGGCACAGAAACTCCCGTGAGTCCCCTCTTTTTCACAATATCCCCCGCCTGCCTGCTGTAAATGAACATCACCACAGCCGCCATAATTAAGCACCTACTGTGAGCCTACAGGCTCTGTACTAAGCCTTCCACGTGGCAACCTCTCCCTGAACCCTCATGCCAACACCATGAGGTTCCCCCTTTTGACAGACAGGGACACTGAGACCGGGGAGTTTTATTCATTGGATCATTGACTCGTTTTTACAAAGTGGGAGCAGTTCCTGCAAGTCCTGAAAGGCCACAGTAAGGACTTTGGCTTTCAATCCAGGTGACAGAGACGCTCCTGCCAAAGGGATGTAGTGTAGAATAACACTTAACCCTTTCACCGTCACTTTCCTTCATCTGCCTTGCTCAGGACTGGCTCCCTGAAAGGAGGGGTTGCCCCAATCCCTAGCTCTAAAAGGTGCCCAGATCTCTGGCTCAAGGGCTTTGCAAGGCTGTTCCCCTACCTGGAGCCCCCTTCCCCATGGCTCCCTCTGGCAAAGTCCTGTGGTTAATTCTGTAATCAAAAGAGCTACATTTTGCTGAGCACTTTCTCTGCTCCAGGCACTTCCTGTGCACAGCCCCCTTGAATGCTCACAACCACCCTGTAAAGAGAGTCCCCCTGTGAGCCCATTTTACAGATGAGGAAACATTTGCTCAGAGAGGTGACATTACCTGCCAGCTGGCACACAGCTGGAAAGTCAAGAGTTGAAGGCAGATCTGTTGGTTACAAAGTTTTATTCGTTCAACCAGTAAACAAAAAGGCCTCCTCACATCCCAGTGGGAAGCCCTCTCCTCCAGGGAGTCCTCCCTGATCTTTCCCTGAAATGAACCAAGCACCTGCTCTGGGCGTCCCCACCCCCACCCCTTGCCCACTCAGGGGCATCATGGTATGGGGACTTGTCTGTCTCTCCAGTGGACTGGGAAACCCAGGAGCACAGAGCTAGACTGTCGACCATGGCTGTGTCCCCAGCACCACCCACCACTGGGTCAGGCACAAAAGAGGTGTTTGAGGAAATGTTTGCTGAATGCATCACATCCAGAGCCAGACTGCCTGTGTCTGAGCCCACAGGCAGTCACCATGGGCAAAAGCCTTACTATGACTCAGTTTCCTCATCTGTGAAATGGGCATTTCCATACCTGTTAGTGTAGACTTACCATAGCATTTGGCACATTGTAAGCCACATGCTGGATATTTTTGTCTGTTTTGTTTACATCTATATCCCCAGCACCCAGAATGCATCTGGCACAAAGTAAACATTTGCTATTTGCTGAATAAATCCCTGTTTGATGGTTGAGGAAACTGAGGCACAGAGAGGTTAAGTCAATTGCTCATGGTCACATGGCTCCTAAAGGACTGGGATTTGAACTCTTCCATCTGGTTCCAGAGCTCATGCTCAATAAATATTTATGTATAGTTAATAACTGAAGGAATAACTAGAAGAAGCCTATACCCCAGCTGTGTTTTTAAATGTAGGAACCATTTTGGGACATGACTCCCCCATGGCAATAGCAGAGCCAGGACTCGTCTGTCAGTAGCAGAAATCAAGGGGCCTGGTCACCCACGTGTGTCTTCCCATGCTTTTCAGCGTTGTCATTCACTTCTGATTACTTCTCCTCCTGTGTCCTCAGGTCGGAACCAGTACAGTCCCACTGCTAATGGGGTAAGTGTCATGGTGGAGTTGAGGAGGGGGTGGGGGTCTGCACAAACCCCAGATTAATCTCCGTGGACGTTTCCAAGAAAGGGCCAGGCATCTCTGTGCCCCCGCAGCACTTAACCTGGGAATCTGCATTTTCAGATCTCCCCTTTCCTCCCCGTTCATGGAGAAGCGCTGCCCTGGTTTCCAGGGTTGGGAAAGGGGCAGGCCTGCAGCTCTCTGCATGCTGGGCTTCGGCAGGAAGAATTTTTTTTATAAGGGCTTGAGGCTAAAGTTAGGACAGAGGATGAGATGGTTGGCATCATGGACATGAGTTTGAGCAGACTCCAGGAGATAGTGAAGGACAGGGAAGCCTGGTGTGCTGCAGTCCGTAGGGTTGCAAAGAGTAGACACAACTGAGCAACTGAACTAGAGGCTAAAGTTTGTGTATTTCCCTAGACGGTCATCTATTCAGCTGTTGAGAGCAATTCCCAGGATCCATCAACAGAGGGCACCAGGTGACAGCGTGGAGCTGGATGGTGAGAAGAGCTGTTGACGTGAGTCTTCCAGCGGACTCCCTCCCCTGCCTCAATGGAGGGAGTCTCCCTCCAAAGACACTGGCCACCCTTCCCCTGCCAGACCTCAAGGATGCCCCCTCTGCCTCACAACACAGTGACCCGGGCAGAGGGCAAGTTCAGGGGTCTACAAGACCAGCCTCAGGTTGAGTCATTCGCTACAAGGACTATGGAACTCAGCAAAGCTGTTTACTCACGGATATAATTTACTACACTGCAAGGATGAGATCAAGAGCAGCAATGTGAAAAGGCACGCAGGGCAGGGTCCCGGCACAAGCTTCTGGTTGTTCAGTCCCGGTGGAGTCATATGGACAGCACTTACTTCTCCGCCCGATGACATGTGACCGCACACACAGAGTGTTGCCAAGCAGGAAAGCGTGCCCGAGCCTTGGTTTCCAGAGGTGTCAATCATGTAGACGTGGCTGACCACCCATGCAGCTGACCTTGGCACCAACATAGAAAGAGTTGAAGAAAGATTGCGTGCATGATCAATCATGTCTGACTCTTTGCGACCCCATCAGTGTCCATGGGATTCTCCAAGAAAGAATGCTGGAGTGGGTTGCCATTTTCTCTTCCAGGGGATCTTCTCAGCTCAGGGATTGAACCCGTGTCTCTTGCATCTCCTGCATCAGCAGGTGAATTGTTTACCGCTGTGCCCCCTGGGAAGCCTGGCACCAACATAGGTCAAGCCATTATTGTGTGGCCTAATGCCCCCACCATGAATCACACTATTGGCACAGATTATCCTGTATAGCCCACAGCCCCAGGTAAACAAAGCCTTCTATCAGCCAGGACATTCCAAAGAAGGGCCAAGAGGTTACTTCACAGGAACCAGGGGCAAAGGGCCACATCTTTTTTTGAACAAGGTTAATCCTTTCCTGCAAAGTAGGGCCACACAGAATGTTGCAACTACCAGAGGTTTTTTTTATAAAATTTTGACTTCCAGCCTTAAGCTTCTAAATCTCTGATTTAGTTAAATCTCAGTGAGAACCAGAGGCTGGAACTCAGCTGCCCCAGGACTGTCCAAGGAGCAGGAGCAAGTGGTGGCCCTGAACTGATGCGGTGCCCGGAAAGCATCTGTGGCCAGCGTGCTGGGGTTAACAAGACCTTGGTCATCCACCGAGGAAAGCAGGAAGTTGTTTCCAAAACGAGGAAAAAATAGATGCTGAAGAATCAGAAACTACAGCTGTGCAGCACAGGCTGCCCTCAGACCTGGATGGACATAGCCCGATCCCCAGGACGAAGAGCTTCTGTGATACACTGACATGTTTATAACTGTCTGTGATCTTGGGGGCAGGCACCAGAATTCCTCTGTCTGTTGGAGAAAATAGGCAGATAGAGACCTTGGGTCAGAACGCTAAACCAGAGAACAGGGCATGAGCCACTCTGCAAGAGAAAGTGAGAAGGACGTGTGGGCTTCCATCTGGGCAGATGGGAGAATGCAAAACAGAGAAGCATGGGGAAGAGATGGGACCCAGCCAAACGGGAGGGCTGAGGGCATGACAAGGCCAGTGGGGCTCCACAGTGCAGGGACATAAAGGGAGAGTGATTACCTAGCTGCCACATAAACCCCTTGTCCGTTCCCAGCCCCAAACACCTTATTAAAGTTAATTTATTACACCTCGAGTGGCTGTGTGCAAGGGAGTCTTTTGTGGATACTGGGGAGAAACAGAGTTTTGCCCAAACCGTCACTATGAGAGACAGAAACAAAGGCATGGAGGCAAGACCTTGAATCAAGAGGGCCACAAAGAGGGACTGCCCTGGTGGTCCAGTGGTTAAAGCTCCCAATGCAGGGGCCCTGGGTTTGATCCCTGGTCAGGGAACTAGATCCCACACGCTGCAACGAAAGCCCCTGAATGCCACAATTAGAACCGAGCACAGCCAAGCAGATAAATGGGGGTGGTGGTTTAGCTGCCACGTCGTGTGCAGCTCTTGCAACCCCATGGACTGTAGCCTGCCAGGCTCCTCTGTCCATGGAATTTCTCAGGCAAGAATACTGGAGTGGGTTGCCATAACCTCCTCCAGGGGATCTTCCTGACTCAGGGATCAAACCTGCAGCTCTGGTGTCTGCTGCCTTTGCAGGCAGAGTCTTTACCACTGCACCACCACCTGGACTTCAATGTGCACACCCTAATTTTAAAATGCTGTATTGCTAAAAAAAAAAAAAAATTCTAACCATCATCTGAGCCTTCAGTAAGTCATCATCTTTTTACGACAGTAACACCAAAGATCACAGATCACGGACCATGATAACAGATAATCATGAAAAAAGCTTAAAATATTGTAAGAATTACCAAAATATGATACAGAGACACCAAGTCAGCAGATACTTTTGGAAAAATGACACAGACCGACTTGCTCAATGTGGAGCTGCTCAATTTATTAAAAATAACACAAACACACACAGTATCTGCCAAGGGTAATAAGGCAAAGAGCCATCAAATGAGGTGGGCCTGTACATAAAACCCTCAAACCAAAAGTTATAAAAAGATATCAGGGGTCCATTTTGAGTTTATTTGCACAGAAGTAATAAAGTGAGGGTTTAGCTCAGTCCCTCAATAGATGACTGGATAAACAAAATCCGGTCTATCCACGCAACAGAATATTATCCAGCCACGAAAAGGGATGGGGTACTAATGCATGCGAGTCTTAGAAACATGATGCTAAATGAAAGAAGCCAGACACAAAAGATCATTGCTTGCATGAGTCCATGTAAATGAAATATCCAGTATAGGCAAATCCATAGAGACAGAAAAGAGATCAGTGTTTATTGGGGCCTGGGGGGAGGGGGAATGGGGAGTGACTGCTTAGTGGGTTCAAGGTTTCCCTTTGGCATGATAAAAAATGTTCTAGAAATAGATAACGGTGATGGTTGCACAAGATCATGGACCTACAAGTGCCACTCAATTGTACACATTAAAACGGTACATTGTATGTGGGTTTTGTCACGATAAAAAAAATAATTTAAAATTTTTATTTAAAGAATTTTTTCATTCCCCAGAGATTACTGGAAGAATTTTCAGGAACCAATTAAACTCATGAAAGGTAGGTGAATTGTTGGAGAAAAAATCATATTCTAACTGTTAAAGAAAAAATTACTTAATGACACCAGTTAAAACATGGTGTTCTCAGACACTCAGTCATGTCTGACTCTTTGTGACCCCCTGGACTGTAGCCCGCCAGGATCCTCTGTCCACGGGATTTCCTAGGCAAGAATACTGGAGTAGGGTGCCATTTTCTCCTCCATTCTTCCCCACCCAGGGATTGAACACACATCTCTTCCATCTCCTGCACTGGCAGGTGGATTCTTTGCTGATAGTGCCACCTGGGGAGCCCAGTTAAAGCATGAAGTGAAAGTGTTAGGGGCTCAGTCATGCCTGACTCTTTCCAACCCCATGGACTGTAGCCTGCCAGGCTCCTCTGTCCATGAGATTTCCCAGACAGGAATACTGGAGTGGATCACCATTCCCTTCTGTAGGGGATCTTCCTGACTCAGGGCTCCAGCCCAGGTCTCCCACATTGCAGGCAGATTCTTTACCATCTGAGCCACCAGGGAAGCCCAAGGCAGACTTTATTTAGGGAGATGGGGTCATCAACTTAGGTATAGGAAGCATCTGCCAAGGGGAGAGGGACTGGACCCAATTCTGAATCCAGTGTGGGCACGTGGGGATTCATAGCCAAGGAGCAGGCTGGGAGTCAGTGGATGGGAACCAACTAAGAGGTGGGGATAGGGAGTGAGACCCCTGTGGGGCTCCTGTGCGCAAATGCCTTTCTGTGTCCCCCATTTCTTGATTACAGGAAAGATGCTTCATTCAGCCTCCCTGACCTTCCCAGAGTTCCAAGAGTAGGTCCAAACAGTTGCTATCAATATCAGGGAGAGGAGAGGGTGTGGAGACAAGGGAAGAACAGTCAAGAGAAAGAACAGAACACACTTGGGGCAGGGTCCTGGTTCACCCTCAAGGGATACACATAAACAATATCTTTGAGTTGTTTGGCACACGCTGGAACCCCCACTAGATGGGAGAGGTTAAGGGGTGTGCTGCCCACAAGGACATAGACCCCAGACCGGTTGGCACTGGAAGTTTGGTGATGCTGACTCCTACTTACCTCACCACCAACCAATCAGAAGAATGTCCATGAACTAATTACGCCCTCTATGAACCATTATTTTAAAACTCCTCACCGGAGTTCCCTGGTGGTTCAGTGGTTAGGACTTCATAGATCAACTGCGGGGGACACGGGTTCTATCCCTAGTGGGGGAACTAAGATCCCATGTGCCACCTGGCATGGCTAAAAGTAATAATGACGATAAATTAGGGGCTTCCCTGGTGGCTCAGTGATCAAGAATCCTCCTGCCAATGCAGGAGATGTGGGTTCGATCCCTAATCCAGGAAGATCCCACTTGCCGAGGAGCAACTCAGCCCGGGCACCACAACTATTGAGCCTGTGCTCTAGAGCCTGGGAGCCACGACTAGTGAGCGCCCGGTGCCGAAAGTCCTGAAGCCTGAGCGCCCTAGAGCCTGTGCTCTGCAACAAGAGAAGCCTACTGCAGTGAGAAGCCCGTGCTCCGCAACTGGAGAGTAGCCCCCACTCGCCACAACTGGAGAAAAGCCTGTGCAGCACTCAAGACCAAGCACAGCCCCAAATAAATAATAATAACCTATGTTAATAATCATAATCAATAAATTTTCAACATATGTTAAAATAAAACTCTTCACAACCCCCTGCAGGTCAGGACACAGTTTCAAGGTCATGTCATCCTGTTCAAGTCCCCTGTCATCCCCTTACCTGGCAAAACAAGGAAACTGTTCTTTTCTACTTCTCCCAAAACTGCGTCTCTGAGATTTAGTTCAGCAGAGGGATACAGAGGCTGGATTCAGCTTCAGTAGCTTCAAGGGTAAGAAAGAGTTTAGCTATGCCGACCTAACAGGATTCTTACTGGATCAGATATCACCTGGGGGGTGGGGGTGGGGGGTGGAGGAAGAAGAACCCGATCAGATATCAAAGGACGGCAGTTCTAGCTGAACTGATTTAGAAGGATTCTTGCTCAAAATGGACAAGGCCAAGATGAACAACAGAAGTCAAACATCAATCCTAGCTGGGAAAGGAGTTCAAGAAAGCTTAAGCGGAGTTCAGTCAATGAGAGAATCTTTGTCAGTGTTTGAAAATGTCACACTCCAACAGCAGAAAACCCCTCTCGCCCCTCCCACCCCCACCCCCCAGGCTGAGGTTAAAAACAAAGAACTGGATTGTCTAGTTCAACTCCAGGTACTACGTGTGGTGTTCAGCTCTGCTTCTCTGCTATTTACTCTGTTTTCCTCCACATACTGGCTTTCATCCTCAAGCTGGTGCCAGGGTGGCTGCTGCATTCCGGCCATCACAGCCAAATGACTGTGGGGAGAAGCAGCGCTCTCCATTCAGGGAGAGCTTCCCCAGGAGCCTCCCCTCAGCTCTGATTGGCCAGCACTACCCACTGCTCAACCAATCCCTGACCAGAGAATGGGACCACCTGGGAGTGAGGCAGGAGAGAGATGGGCTCTAGGCTGGGCATTTACAATTATCCTCCTGTTTACATTTCCTGGGGAAAGGGGCAGGCAGGCTCTAGGCTAGATATTTACAATGAGCCTCCTGTTTGCACTTTGAGTTAGAAATAACAACAGGAACGGGGTAAATAACTGGACTTTGTCTCCTGTGGACACTTTAAGATAACAGTCACAGCAGGGACAGAGACAGGCTAAATTCTGTTTGAGTAAAAGATCAAGAGGTCACACATTTCCCACCCTTGGGGCAAGGGAGACACAGCACATGTGCAGAAAGACTCCTTGGGGAGTCAAAAAGGAGGAGGCACCAAACCATAATAGGCAATGCCAAGGCCCTCCATAGACCTCTGGGATGAAACCCATCTTGGAGAAAGTTGCACATCCTTGTTGGGGAGGGTCCTAGGGCAGGTCAGGAGTGAAAAAAGAAATCAGATAATTGGCCAAAGGTAAACAAAGACCTGGGCTTCCCAGGTGGCACTAATGGTAAAGAATCTACCTGCTAATGCAGGCAACGTGGGTTGGATCCCTGGGTCAGGAAGATCCCCTGGAGGAGGACATAGCAACCCACTCCAGTATTCTTGCCTAGAGAATCCCATGAACAGAGGAGCCTAGTGGGCTACAGTCCAAAGGGTCCCAAAGAGTCGGACACGACTGAAGCGACTTAGCACACATGCTTAAAGACCCAGAAGAATTGCACTGTCTACTGTGTTCCTCCTCGTTAGTGGGGGAAGCACACACACTTTCTCTCCAGGTGTGCATCTCTGCCTCACTTCTGTCTTAACTAAACAAACTGTTTCTCTGTGTGCTTTCCCACTTGTTGTACTCTGCCTCCAATAATAAACCTTGCATGCGTTTTCACAGTTTTTGCCTCCTTAAAACGTTTTTGCTTTCAAATGGAAGCGAGAGACAGGGAAATTGTGCTTCTAGCCTCTAGCCCTTTGTGATCTGGTGGCTAGGGTTCCTGGTTTTTGCCCAGGTTGCTGCTGCTGCTGCTGCTAAATCACTTCAGTCGTATCTGACTCTGTGCGACCCCATAGACGGCAGCCCACCAGGCTCCCCCGTCCCTGGGATTCTCCAGGCAAGAACACTGGAGTGGGTTGCCATTTCCTTCTCCAATGCATGAAAGTGAAAAGTGAAAGTGAAGTTGCTCAGTCGTGTCCAACTATTCGCAACCTCATGGACCACAGCCTACCAGGCTCCTCCGCCCATAGGATTTACCAGGCGCCCAGGTTACCCAGGTTCAATTCCTGGTCAGGGAACTAAGATATCACTTCAAGTCACCACTCACTGCTGCCTCTCTGAGATTAGGAGGCTTGAACCAGCCAGGACCTGCTTTCTGGGGCTGGTGAAAAGCCAGGATGAGGACTACAGGGCGGAGGATGGAACTAACATCTGGTGTTAACAGCGACTAGTTTCCCTGGCAGCTCGGCGCTAAAGAATCCACCTGCTAATGCAGGAAATGCAGGTTTGATGCCTGGATCAGGAAGATCCCCTGGAACAGGAAATGGCAACTCATGTGGGCTACACTCCATGGGGTCGCACAGAGTTGGACACAACTGAGTGACTAAACAACAATTAACAGTGATTCTCTCTGGGCAGTTGGAAGCTGGCTGAATTTTACTCTCTTCCTTTTAAGTTTATTCTAAATGTTCTAAATAAACCTTGACTTTTCTTTTAGTAGTTGTAAGAGCAATCAAAGTCTTTAGGTGAGAGGGAGGCAGGAAGGAAGGAGGGAGGGAGGGAGGGGTAGAAAGAGAGAGGAGCTTTAGGAACTGGAAAATCTAGAATAACTGGCTTTGCTTGGTGCCCTGTCTCTCCCTCTCCCAGCTCAGAGAACCTTTGCTCCTGAAGTTTAACAGGGAAAATTCATCAGAATCCCTGTGGCCCCTAAACTCCACTTCTGCTGTGCTCCAAATTCCTACCAGAATGAAACCGGTCTGGGCAATCTGATTGCAGCTCAAGATTGGGGCAACAGCCTTGGAAATAAAGGCTGGGTTTGCAACAATCCCTCTGAGGCAGATGGACAGAGCAAACCTCAAAACAGCAGCAAAAAATCCTGGAAGAATTCTGACCCCAGGAACACAACCAGGAACACCGCCTCAAGACCTTCCAGGCTATAGAGACTGTTTGGGAGGGAGGTGTTCTCTCCTCCTACAAGACAAGAAATCTCAGCTGGCATCAACCCCCTCAGATCCCTAGGTGTGCGCTGTGCCATAGAAATTTCTCTGACGATGATGGAAATGTCCTGTACCCATGCTCTCAAGTGTGGTAGCCACTGGCCACATGGGGCTGTTGAGCACTTGAAAGTGGCTAGTTCAAGAAACTAGGTTTTCTAAGGCATTACATTTCAATTAATTTAAATTTATATTTAAATAGCCTTATGTGGCTATGGGCATAGCACAATCCTGGATCCTCCAGCACCCAGGTCATGCCCCAACAGAGCTCAAAATTACACTTGGTCCCTCCCACTTCTCCAGCTTTACCCCCCAACACACACCTCCTCCCTGCTCGGCCCTCCATCCTTCCAGGATTTTGCTGACTCCTCAGTGCGCCTCGAGGGCTGTCTCAGCCTCCAGGCCTTTTGCCTGTGCTGTTCACACTGCCTGGTATACCTCTCCGCAATCCATCCCACCGCATTCCTCCTCCTACTCTAGGTCTCAGCACAGGCATGCCCTCCTCCAGGAAGTCCGCCCTGCCTCTCTGGCTGAGTAAGGCATTCCCTCAGGTTCTCCCAGGCCCCGAGGCTCCTCCATCCCAGCATTGATGATCACTCTGTATCATCATTGTCTGGGGATGGGCCTCTCTGTCTCACACACACACACGCATGCATACACACACACAGACCTGTGAGCCCCGCTGTGGACCGAGGGCAGAGCAGGAGCCATCTCAGTCATTACCTTGTTCTCAGCATCACTTGGCCCAGGGCTGGGCATAGCGTGTGCATCTTGGAATGAACGAACAGAGGGATGTTTTTGAACAACTATGCTGAGCGCTTCAGAGGGAGCCAGCCACAGGTCAGATTCCATCTCCACCTGCTGATCGACTTGCCTCTCTCCTTGAGCCTCAGCTTTCTCATTCCATGAAACAGAAAGTTACGCATGGTGGATATGGGATGAGGTATTGGGACAAGGTATTACCGACCTCCTTGCCTGGCCCAAGGGGGATTGCTCAATCCGAGGCTGCTGTGACTGTTGTTTTTGCTGTTATAATTACTGCCTTGCTACTGACAGGGAAGAAGAGATGTAAAGGGGTCAAGGGAGGAGTCTTGAGAAACCCTAGGAAGTTCCTCAGTCACCCTGGAAAACTGGTTCAACCAGCTTCTGTGCAGATCATCCTTCATCTGAAGG
The DNA here is from genome assembly GCF_019923935.1 of Bubalus bubalis. Lineage (NCBI taxonomy): Eukaryota > Metazoa > Chordata > Mammalia > Artiodactyla > Bovidae > Bubalus > Bubalus bubalis. The sequence continues at coordinate 51,940,471 of NC_059174.1, forward strand.
AGCACAGGTGAGGCCTTGAGCCTATGGAAAAGGGGTGCCAGGCTGGGCCAGCCTCAGCCATGTCTCAGAAGCACCCCGGGATTCCCACTGAGCGGGCTCACTTCGGATAGCCAGGGGCCCACCCTCGGGCCCCCTCGGCGTCCAGTAGGTGGCCCCTTGGCATCTCCATAGGACACCAAGATGGAGATTCCTGCTGGGTCCCAGCACGCCTTCCCCAAGAGCCTCCTTCTCTCAGGTAAGGAGGAATTGTACCCCCAGTGCTGAGGGGAGAAGGGGTTCTTAGCCCAGGGGCTGAGGTTTCCTCTTGAAAGAGGGAAAATTTGTCAGAGGAAAGGAAATTATGACATTAAGATGGGAGGGAGGGGCAGAAGAACCACAACCTCATCCCCATTTAACCTGTGAGTTTTCTAGAATGTCAGGGCCACGAAGGCTGGAATTGACTTCTGCTTGATTCCCTGCTGAATTCCCAGGGCTTAGAAATCTAGGGAATTTTATTTTCTTTTATTATTGTTTTGGCTGTACCACACAGCTTATGGGATCTTAATTCCCTGACCAGGGGTTAAACCCACACCCCCTGCATTGGAAATCTTAACTACTGGACCACCAGGGAAGTCCATAAGGAATTTTAGACATATCATATATAACTGGTATTGTAGCATGAACAATATATTGGTCAAACAATTATTAGTTAGACAAATTAATAAATTAGTTCAGAGTCCATGTGTTTGGAGGCAGATCACATACCATCTCCAAGCCGAAAAACTTTCTGGACCAATGGGATGGCATATCTGTGCCATTCATACCTGGGTCCCACTCTTGCACCCAGAACAGATATCACTCATCAATCCCAGCACTGCTCCAATGAGCAGCACTCAGAGCCTGCAGTTGAGGACCTACAGGGAGGAGAATGCTATGGTCCCTGCCCGACACTTCTGACCCCAGGCCTCCCCTGTAACCCCACAGCCTCCATCCTGGCCCTCTGGGTCCCCCAAGGCTCCTGGGCAGCCCTGCGCATCCAGAAGATTCCGGAGCAGCCTCAAATGAACCAGGACCTTCTCCTGTCTGTCCAGGGCATCCCAAACACCTTCCAGGACTTCAGCTGGTACCTGGGGGAGGAGGCCAATGGCGGCACGATGTTATTCACCTACATCCCCAAGCTACTACGACCCCAGAGGGATGGCAGCGCCATGAATCAGCGAGACATTGTTGGCTTCTCCAATGGCTCCATGCTGCTGCGTCACGCCCAGCCCAAAGACAGCGGCACCTATCAGGTAGCTGTCGCCATCAACCCTTCCTGGACCATGCGGGCCAAGACTGAGGTGCAGGTGGCCGGTGAGTGTTGGGCACTGGGGAAAGAAGTGGGGAGGCTAGTGCGACCTGAGCAGCCACCAAGCTCTGCGCAAACATCTGGTCCTCTTGTTCCTTCATGCAACACATATTGGCTGAGCACTTAACTCAGTACCAGCCCCGAAGTTGTCATTTAATCCTCTGGTGCATTAACTAAGAACACATCTATTGAATGCTTACTTTGTGCCAGACACTGAGCCGGACCCTGGAGAATGCACCATTCATTTATTCTTCACATGCATGAATTCATGAAATGTGTATTGAGCACCTACTGTATGCCTAGTCTTGAGGGATCTATGTTCATAAGTCAAGAATTTATTGGGAATTCCCTGCCAGTCCAGTGGTTAGGACTTGGCACTTTCACTGAGGCGACCCAGGGTTGATCCCCAGTCAGGGAACTAAGATCCCACAAGCTTCACAGTACAGTAAAAAAAAAAATGTATTGATGAATCTACTCTGAGCAAAACAGATATATGGTGGCAGAGAACAGCAACAGCTAATATTTCTTAGGTACTTGTTATGGATCAAAAACAGCTCTAAACACCTGCCCTAGAACACAACTTCTCAATCTGGGCACTATTAACATTTTCAACTGGCTATTCCTTCGTAGCAGAGGCTACACAGTTCTGTGCCCTGTCAAGTATCTAGCACCTTCCCTGGGCTCTAGTCACTAGAGGTTAATAGTGCCCTCCCAGTAGTGACAGCCAAAAACGTCTTCAGACATTGCCAAACGTCACCCCTGTTTGAGAACCGCTGCTGCTGCTAAGTCGCTTCAGTCATGTCCGACTCTGCGCAACCCCACAGACGGCGGCCCATACCCTATATTAATTCATGTGTTTCTTTTCTCAGAACTCCATGAACTATTATATGCCAATTATATCTCAATGAAGCTGGGAGTGGAATGACTTAACTTTTCCAGGCAGACTTGGTCACTCATCACCTAGGTCCCCACAGGACTCTGCTCATCCCTTTACCTTTGTGATTGTCATCATGGGTTCTAATTTATCACCTTAAGAACTCGTCTTGTGGCAATTCCCTGGTGTTCCAGTGGTTGCAACTCCTTGCTTCCACTGCAGAGAGCACAGGTTCGATCCCTGGTTGGGGAACTAAGATTCCACATGTGCATCAGTGCGGCCAAACAAACAGACCACAGAGTAAGAAAAATGGACCATACTCACCCTTTTATTTTTTAATTAATCCTTACTGAAGTCTAGTTGCTTTACAATGTTGTGTTATTACCGTACCGTTCCTATACATCCCCTCCCTTTGGAACTTCCTTCCCATTCAACTCACCGTGAAGTAGAGTCCCTATGCTATACTATTAAATGACCTGTTTAATAATAGGTAAATGCCAGCTTTACCCATAATAACTCATTTAATCCTCACTGCAGCTCTGCTAAGTAGGTAACATTATTAGATCCATTTTACAGATGAGGAAACTGAGGCACAGAGAGGTTAGACTTGTCCAATAAAAATAAATAAATAATGATGTGATCTAGAATAGGCTTTGCTGAGAAAGTAGGCAAAAGAAGGAAGGGAGTCCTGAAGATTTCTAGGGCAAGAGTTCCTGGTAGAGGGAATAGCATGTGCAAAGGCCCTGAGGTTAGACTAGTTTGGTGTGTTTAAAGTATAGACAGATGGACTCCATAGCTAGAAGACAGTGAGCGAGTTGGGTGTGAGGTCTGAGAGGTAGACAGGGGCCAGGTTCATAGGCCATGGCAAGACTGACAAGAAGCCACGAGAGGGCTTAAACAGGAGAGTGATCGATTCACAGCTTAACCCATCCATTGGGCACAGGGCAGGTGGAATCTCTGTTTTATCCTGAAGGTTTGAAGCAGGGTATCAGGCAGCTCACCATCAAATCAGCAGCAGAGATGGGACTCGAATGCAGTGCCTCCTGAATTAGACACACAACTGCCTCTGCAGGAACTAAATTCCTCATTCACTCTTCCTTCAGCAAGCACCCGCTAAGAGCCACCTCCTCCAGGCCTCCTCTGTGTCTGGCCGGTGCTGGGCAGCGCTGGGGACGGAGTGGTGACCAAGGCAGCCCTGACCTTCCCCTCCTGGGGCTCACAGCCCAGTGACGGAGACAGATATTAACTTCATAATCACACACACCTACAATACAGTCTTATGCACAGTGCAGGTACTGGGAAGGAAAGTGCAGGAATTATGAGATTGTAAAGAGGGGTGTCAGGGAGGTTGCCTGAAAAGGTGATCCTTCAGTTTGAATGATGATCAACAGTTCCCTTTTTTTTTTTTTTTTCTTCACTACTTTTTGTTTTGGTTGCTCTGGGCCTTAGCTGTGGCATGCGATCTCTTAGTTGCACCATGTGGGATCTAGTTCCCTGACCAGGGATTGAACCCAGGCCCCCCACATTGGGAGCACAGAGTCTTAGTCACTGCAACCACCAGAAAATTCCCCTGGAAGTTCTAATTAGAGAAGAAAGGAGCTCTGGAAGGTGTATGGGCAGAGGGCTCAGCCTGTGCATAGGGCCTGGGGCAGGAAGCTGCAGGGCTCATGAATTAGCTGGCAGGAGGCCAGCATGGCTGAGACAGGGCAGTGAACAGGGGGCATCCTAGGAGGTCAGCACTGCAGGATAAATTTGAGCCAAGGCCACGGGCTTCCCTGGTGGCTTAGACAGTAAAGAATCTGCCGGCAATGCGGGAGACCTGGGTTCAATTCCTGGTTTGGGAAGATCCCTTGGAGAAGAGAATGGCAACCCATTCCAGTATTCTTGCCTGGAGAATTCCATGGACAGAGAAGCCTGGCAGGCTATACAGTTCATGAAGTCGTAAAGAGTCGGACATGACTGAGCAACTAACACTTGGGTTGTAAGGATAGAAGCTCTCTCCAACTGACTCAGAGTGGGGATGTCTTGTAGAACCCCAGAGGTAGCCCCTGGGATGTGGGCTCTATATTAGGCCTGGGTTCACAGCTGCTTCTTCAGAGCCTAGAATAGGGCCAGTCACACTGTTGCATGAATGAATGGACCAGGCGCCCAGCCTGGAGGGTGGGAAAGGAAGCTTTGCGAGAAAGCAGGTTCTCCCTCCCCCTCCAGGGGGTGCCATCTCTGGTCTCATCTCTGCTCCAGGGCTCCATTCTGCTCTCACAGCCAAGGATTCCTACCAAGACACTACACAGGCTTTTTTGCGTATTCTGAGTCTTCTCTTCCAAGATGCAGAGATAGAGAGAAAGGGAGCTGGAGAGACAGACAGACAGAGAATCTGGTTGGCTCTATCTGGCCTGTGGGTCTGCTTCCCCTTGAGTCATAGGCCCACCCCTTTTCCGAGGAGATGGGATCAAGTACAACAAACCAGAAGGGGAGCTGGGGGTGACAGCTGGGAAGATGAGCCAGGACTCAACAGTCACAAGGTAGACTTTATCATTTTGTTCATCATCAATCTCCTATTGCCTAGAGCATGGCTTAGCACACATGAGCAGCTCAGTAAATATTTGCAACCCCATCTCTGATTTATGAAGCACTTACTACTTGCCAGCACCTCCAACTAAGTGCTTTGCCAACCTCACTTCATTCCATTCCCATAAGAACCTTGCAGGTAGCCCTGGGATGGTCCCCATTTTACAGAAGGGTAAATGGAGGCCCAGAGCAGGTCCCAGAGCACGCCTCTGGGAAGGGGAGGAACCAAGTGCATAGCCCTGGCCCTCCTGCCACGAGGTTCTTACACACGGACTCCCATGGAAGTACTGAGGGGTCCCCGTGGAGAAAGCAAGCAAAGGAGGCAGGGAATGGCCTTGATTTCAGGGGGCTGAGCACAGGGAGCAGGGAAGCCAGGCAGTTCAGCCCAGCATAAAAAGAAGAGCAGAGGAAAAGGCAGAGGAATTAGGAATAGGATTGGCTGGGAGGGTCCTCATGTTAGGGTGGGTGTCCTCAGCCCCAGACATTTATATTGGAGGGCCCCAAATTCAGCCCCCCAACCTAGGTGGGAATGGAAATGGCCAACAGCATTTCCAGCATCCCAGGTAACTCGCACACTCAATCTCTCTTCATCATGAGGGAGTTTGGCTGTAACAGAAGCCAACTCCGACTGGCATGTGCAGGAAGGTGTTTTAAGGGTTTTTTAAAAAATATATTTATCTTTTAAATTTATTTATTTGGCTGTGCCAGGTCTTAGTTGCATCACATGCGACCTTCTAGTTCCAGTATGTGGACTCTAATTCCCTGACCAGGGATTGAACTCAAGCCCCCTGCATTGGGAGTGTAGCGTCTTAGCCACTAGACCACCAGGGAAGTCCCCAGAAAGGGGTTTAATAAAGCTTAGCATGTCTAAAAAAAATAATACACATCAATTTATTAAAAACTCAGAAATAGACTCACAGATACGAAAAACAAACTTATGGTTACCAAAGGGGATGAGAAGGGATAAATGAAGAATATGGGATACAGAGCATTTTATATAAAATAGATAAACATTAGGGATTTACTGTATAGCACAGGGAACCATTGGAGAAGCAAATGGCCACCCACTCCAGTATTCTCGCCCGGAGAATTCCATGGACAGAGGAGCTTGGCTACAGTCCATGGGGTCGGACATGACTGAGTGACTAACATTACTACAGGGAACCATAGTCAGTATCTTGCAACAATTTACAATAAAAGAATCTGAAGTTATGCAGCTAAAACTAGCCCAACATTGTAAACCAACTATGGTTAAATTAAAAAAAAAAAAAGAAACTATAAAAAAAAAAAATAAAAAGGGTAGTACATGTTCGCAGGACCTTCCCGAGGCTAGAAACAAGGAACAAGGTATAAATACCTTGGTGGAACTGCTCCGACTGGAGTAGCCATTGCCCACAACATCTGGGCCCCTGGGGCCCAGAACCCCTGCCTGAGGGCCCTTGGAAGGCTGCATTCATTCATGTATTCATTCAACGAGCATCTACATTGAGCACCTACTGTACGCCAGGCACTGAGTTTACAGAAGGAAAGTACAGAGATCACTGCTTTTGTGGAGTTTATATGTTGGCGGACGTGCCGGCTCCAGCCTCACCATCACAGGCCCCACGTGGTACCTGCATCTGGCTTCACATGGACCCATCTAAATCAGGGAGCCTGGCTCACATGACAGGTCCCCAGGGAAAAAGAACCTAAGAAAGGGAGTCTCTGGCAGGACTCCCAAGGCACATGATTCACAAGTGAAGGCTCAGGATGTGTAGATACTGTAAACCATCCCCAGTTTACAGATGACAAGACTGGGGCTCAGAGAGGGGAAGGCAGTCTCCCGAGGTCACACAGCCCGCAAGCAACAGCAACTTGGCTCAAAAGTACAGAGGGGAGCCACAGTCCCAGAAACCTAGTCATGAGGGTTTGGGGCCTTTGAGAAACTCTGCCCGGTTTCCTCAGTCTTCAGGCCCTTTGGTACCCATGGGGATTAATTGTGGAGCCTGACTGCCCCTGACTGACCATGTACAGTGCGTTTCTCACACAGGTATCGTCTATGCCCTCCCAATCATGGCGTGATGACCCCCATTTTACAGATGGGAAAACTGAGGCACAATCTGAGTAACCTGTCTAGGTCATCCACATAGGGAGAAGCAGATGCTGGACTGGAACCCGGGCTAGTTGGCTCCAGAGTCTATGCTCCTAGTTAGGTCTTGATTCTGCCTGAGTGTTAACAGCTATCATCGTAAACTAACTATATGGAGTCAAGGGTTTAGTCCTGACCCACAATGCAGTTACGGAATTAGACACAAAGCCTGCCCTTGAGGCCCTAGCTGAACCCAAAGCCGCCCCCACTCCCGCCCCCCGGCTCAGGGAGTTCTTTCCCACTCAGGCTCAAGTTTGAGCTGCCAATAATGAAATTGAATTTGGTGCAAGCAAGACAGGCTTGAGAGTGGCCAGAGAGTGCAGAAGGGGAACTTCTACTCTAAAAGCCTCTTCCCTCTGAAGGGAGAGGAGTAGGGGGATTTTAAGGGTTAGGAAACAGGTCATCAGGGCTCTAGGAAAGAGGTGGAGATTTCAGGGGCAGCCTTGGGCACGCGCAGTCACCCATGCTCCTTTGCACATAGCTCTAACTGAGTCTTTATTGTTTTAGTTGTTAAGTCACCTCTGACTCTTTTCAACCCCATGAACTGTAGCCCACCAGGCTCCTCTGTCCATGGGATTTCCCAGGCAAGAATACTGGAGTGGATTGCCATTTCCTTCTCCAGGGGATCCTCCTGACCCAGGGATCGAACCCAAGTCTCCTGCATTGGCAGGCGGATTCTTTACCACTGAGCCACCAAGGAAGCTAATTTTGCCTAGCAGAGTATAAATCCCCTCTTCGGGCAGAGATCTAACAAAACAAAGGTAACTCTCGGACACCTCTGGGTCTCAGCTGCACAGGCGCACTCATGGGGTCATGTCAGAGCCGGTTTTGGGGCGGTTGACCACTGTATGTCTCTTAGCGCACAGCTGCAAAGCATCGCTGGAAGATATCAAGTGCTATGAAACAAACATGGAAATAAATCAGAGCAAGTGTTCTTCAGTTTTCGGGGCCTGGTATGAAAACACAGAGATAAACGAGGCAAGGACAGTCGGCTTTCTTGGATCTAGCCAGTTCAGTCTGGTTTTGTCTCGGGTCTTTGCAGCATCCTGTTGATAAAACACAACTAACCTGTGTGGTTTAAAAAAAAAAAAAACCAGTTTCTGTACCTGGGACCTGGACTGCATAGACTGCATAACACGGGTGTCAATATGACCTTTAGTGAAATGGCCAAAACTTTCAGAGGCTTTGTTCCTATGTCTGTAAAATGGGGACAACGACATCACCACCACCACAGGATCCTTTAGATCCCCAACATTTTTGGCACCAGGAATGGGTTTCGTAAAAGACAATTTTTCCGTGGCAGGTGGGGTGGGGTGAGTAGTTTGGGGATGATTCAAACGCATTACTAGTATTATGCACTTTATTTCTGTTTATTATTACATCAGCTCCACCTCAGATCATCAGGCATTAGATCCCAGAGTTTGGAGACCCCCTGCTTTAGAGGACTGCCATGGCAAGTCCATGTGAAGCTGCTACTTTTGAAGCTGTGGAAATAAAGGATAACCAAGGGAGGAAAACAAAGGCTATTAATTCAGAGCTTGTGTGTAGCAGGGGCATCATCCACTATCCCTTGCATTTTGGCAGAGACTCAAGGGCAGGCAGAGAGGTGGAAAAGCCTTGGAATGAAAAACAGGAAAGGCTACAGGTGTGTCCTTGTGGGAGGCTGTTGGCACAGAAAGGCAGGACACCCTAAGTGATTGGTTACAATACGTGTTTGGCTTTCTCTGGCTGGCCCTGAGTTAGAAAGAAGGGACAAAAATTAGGGAGGCTGTTAGTTGTTAATCAAGTCCTGGCCATTTGGCACTGATTGTTACATAAGTTATTGTTCAGCTTCCTGCGTTGTCACTAGAGATAGAAATCTGGCTTCCTGTAAGTCTGACTTTAGCTGGCTTCCTGGGCTGTTTGTAAGAGGGTTGGTTTCCTAGGCAGTTTGCCGTACCTTGTGAGTCAGAATTCTGTTTTCAGAGCTGGTCTGACAGTTGTCGGTTTGCATACTGGTCTCTCAAAGCACTTTTTCGATGTGATTCTATCTTACCAAAGATCAACATGGAGGGACTTCCCTGGTGGTGCAGTGGTTAAGAATCCACCTGCCAACACAGGGGCCACAGGTTCGATCTCTGGTCCGGGAAGACTCCCACATGCTGTGGGGCAGGTACGCCTGTATGCAGCAAGTACAGAACCCACGCTCTAGAGCCTGAGAACCACAGCTACTGAAGTCCATGCGCCCTAGAGCCTGTACTGAGCAACAAGGGAAGCCACTGCAATGAAAAGCCCTCACACAGCAATGAAGTGCAGACCCCGCTCCACAACTAGAGAAAGCTCCCATGCGGCAACAAAGACCCAGTGCAGCCAAAAATAAAATTAAAAATAAAAGGATCAACATGGATAAATCTACTCCATGGAAGACCCAGATTTTTTGTTAGTAGAACTGAGAATAGATGGTCCCAGAGACCAGTGAAGAGAAAAGCCAAAAGAAAAGATGTTTCAGTCCTGGAAGAAGAAACAGAATGTGAGGCTCGGTTCCAGCTACTTCTTCTTTTTTTTTTTTAATTAATTTATTTTAATTAGAGGCTAATTACTTCCAGCTACTTCTTGCTGTGGGACAAACTCAATGGTATAAAACAACAACCATTTTATTATGTTCATGATTTCTGGGATCAAGAATACAGAGAGCTTCGTGATATCCAGCCTTAGATGAAAGGCTTCAAAAGGCTGAGCTTGGCTCAAATGCCGGAAGCCAAAAGCACCCAGAGGTGTCTTTATGCACTTGCTGTCAGCTGGGAGCTCAGCTGGGGCTATCAATAAGATCATTGATCCTATTGATCAATGCGTCCTCGCCAGTGTGACTGCTTGGGCTTCCTCACAACACAGTAGCTGGGTTCTGGGTTCATGATGGGAAAGCATGGGAAGAGGAAGTGTTCTGGAAGACCACAACAGAAATTCACCTTGGTCTACACCGTATTCTTCTGATTTTCAAGTGAATCACTAAGGTCGGCCCACATTCAAGGGAGGGAGATTAGACCTTCCGATAGATAGGAGAATGGCAAAGTCATATTGAAGAAGGGTGTTCAGTTGCAATCAACTTCGGAAAATACAGTGATTCACAGGCTGGCTCTTCACAAGCTCACTGTCTATAATAAAAGGCAGAAAAACTTCCTTGGTGGTCCAGTGGTTGAGAATCCACCTGCAAGGCAGAGGATACCATTTGGATCCCTGGCCCGAGAAGTGTTCGCATGCCTTGGAGCAACCAAGCCTGCACACCACAACCACTGAAGCCCTCGCACCGAAGAGCCCTGGATGCAGGACACAACGAAGACCCATAAAAAATAATAAAATAAAAGGCAGAAAAGATAGCCAAACATAAATAAAATTTTTAAATAAATAACATTTTTAAAAATAATAAAATAAAAGGCAGAAAATATAAACAAGCTGTGAAAATCATGTGAATCAGGGAAGTTTTCTGCTACAGCAACAGAAACTGCTTCTGGCTGATTTAAACAGAAAAGGAACAAATTCAAGGATCCTAGACAACGCAGAGAGTCTCCAGAATGGCAGGGAGCCAGGCTTGGAATGTGTTGTTTGTTGAATTGCATGCTCAGTTGCTTCAGTCGTGCCCAACTCTTTGCAACCCTGTGGACTGTAGCCCACCAGGCTCCTCTGTCCTGTGGGGATTCTCCAGGCAAGAATCCTGGAGTAGGTGCCATGCCCTCTTCCAGGGGATCTTCCTGACCCAGGGATCAAACCTGTGTCTCCTATGTCTCCTGAACTGGCAAGTGGATTCTAAACCCCAGGCTTAGCTACCAAGAAAGACTGGGATAAAACAGATGTCCAGACTGAGATTAAAGGCTGGAGGTCCTCTTAAGAGGAGGGGGCCAGAGTGAGGTAAGGCTTGGTCCCAGATCTGGCATGTTGAGTTTGAGAATCCTACGAGTCCTTTATGTTCCTGACAAAACACAGTCCAGAACTTCACCCTTTTCCTGGAAGGATGGAGGGGTCATCAGCTGAGGCAAGAAAAAGCCGGTCACTGGAGCAAGGGTGGGGCAGCGTGTCACGAGGTAGGTATGGGATGTGCTGAGGTTGGAAGAAAATCCTAGAGAAGCAGAGATTTTGAGGTGGGGGGAGCCAAGATGTTCCATCTGGGACATGTTGACTTTTCTGTGCAGCAGAATCAACCGGACAGTTGGATGCTCAGATCTGAAATACAGGAGAAAGCTCTGAGCTGGGAAGATGAAATCACACTTCAGCGTTCTATGGACTGTCACTGATACAGTGGGGAGGGTGGTGGGGAGGCCTTCCAAAGAATCACATGGCCCTCTCTCTCTCTCTTTCTCTCACTCCCCAGAAAAGCCTAAGGAGCTGCCCGTTACCAACCTGCCTGTGAGTGCTGGGATTGTGGCTGCTATCGTCATTGGATCTCTTGCCACTGGGTGTCTGTTCGTCGGCACCATTGCCTATCTCCTGGTGACAAGAGGCTGGAGGGCTCAGAACCACAGGTACAGGAGCCCCAGCCCTCTCTCCCTGTCAGTCTGCTCCCCCTGCCCTCTTGGATCCCCTTGATTCTTCTTCCGTAAGTCACATCATCCAACTCATACACAATCTCATCCATCCTGGAACCCCTGAGGTGGAGAGGATCTTCCTACCTTGTATTAGACAGAATTCTGCATTGCAAGGGACAGAGACCTTACCTTTATATTGGCTTACCAAGTAATAAGAAACGTTCTTGTCCTATATAAGTGAGCTTCAGTTATGGCTGGATCCAGGGGCTCAATTCTATCAAGAAACTCTGATAGAATGTAGACCCCTCAACTCTCCTTTTCTCTACGGTGGCTCCATTTCCAGGAAGGTTCTCCCCTTAAGGTGTGACAAGATAGCTCTCAGTGGCTCTAGCCTTATATTCCAGCTAAGCCACCCAAGAGGAAAAATAGTACCTTTTTCCTGATAGTTCCATCAAAAACCCCAGAGCTGCCTCTCACCAGCTTAACTACATCACATGTCCTTACATGAAATAATCACCATGGCCAGGTCTTAGAATGCAAAGTTGAGCTACTTGTATAACCCTGAAGCCAGAGAGATAAACCGGGCTCCACATGATGAAATGGATTGAGAGTGGGGAAGGTTCCTCAAAAGAAAACCAGATGTAATTGCCAAAGAATGGGAGTGGATGGCGGGCAGGCAAAGGCAACAGATGGTGCTTACCTCTGAGGGGTTGGGTAGGCAGGAAGAGGGAGAGGCACAGAGAGAAGGGGGAGGAAGGCTGTTTTCCCAGGGAACAGTGTATTCATGAAAAATTCCTTTCTCATGAGATCAGCCTCTTCAGAACTTTGTCTCCTATCTTGATTCTGAGTTAAGAAGTCTAATTTTGCTTCCACTCAGTAATCCCTAGAAAATGAAAGCAGTAATTTTGTCTCCTCCCTCAACTCTTCCTTATGTGTTATAGCTTCCTGACCTTCAAGATTTTGTTTTCCCTGAATATGTTCTAATTTAGGGGTGGCAAACAGCTTTCACCTCCCAGCCCAATTCCAATCAGTAAATTAACCTACACATATTTGTTGAGGGCCTGCTATGGGCCAGGTACTATTCTAGGCACTAGACAGCTTAATGGAAAAGGAGGTGGGGAGTCCCATCTAAGTTAGTGAGAAAAGATGCTGCGATGGATTAACAATGTCTGCCACAGTCATATCAAAGGAAGTGGAGGCACATGAGCCATACCTGCTAGATATCCTTGTCATCTCAAAGGTGATACAAAAAGAGGTGATGGGGGACGTCTCTGGTGCTCTGGTGGTTAAGAATCCACCTTGCAATGCAGGGGATGAGGGTTCAATCCATGGTCGGGGAACTAAGATCCTAAGCCTGTGTCCTGCAACTAGAGAAGCCCTCACGCCACAACTAAGCCCGGATGCAGCCAAAATAAATAAGTAAATAAAAGGGAGCTACAGTCCATGGAGTCACGAAGAGAAGGACATGACTGGGCAAACACACACACACACAAACACCATAGTTTGCCAGCGCCTTAGAGACTAGAAGTCATTCAACAAATGGCACCGAACTGGCTCATGAATGGCAAAAGTTCTCAAGAGAGTGAACCTTACCTGCCTACCTTGTAAGCTCCAGAACCAAAGCTAGACACCGTATAACCTGACCCTCTGACCAGCTTCCTTCCCACAGGGCCAGTGATTCTAGGTAAATTTGAAACATTTCGAAATCTAAAAAAATTTTAACCTTTTGATGACATTTTTAAAGTTATGATATTTTTAAAGGCGTTGAATCAGATGGGGAAAATAACTCCTTTTTCTTCTCTTTTTGCATGATTCTGAGAGCGGCAAATGAACGCCTTGATCAGGTTTTTTTAACGCCTTTCTAATGCTTGCTATCTTCTACGAAGAGAAAATCAGCAACATATGGAGCTATGAATCTAAACCATTGTTTGACTTTTCCTTTCTCACTTTCTATACTTATGTCCAGCTGTATGGATCCCATGGACAGAGAAGCCTGGTAGGCTGCAGTCCATGGGGTCGCTAGAGTCGGACATGACTGAGCGACTTCACTTTCACTTTTCACTTTCATACATTGAAGAAGGAAATGGCAACCCACTCCAGTGTTCTTGCCTGGAGAATCCCAGGGACGGGGAGGCCTGGTGGGCTGCCATCTCAGAGGTCGCACAGAGTCGGATAGGACTGAAATGACTTAGCAGCAGCTGTATGGAGTTGTACTTTCATTCACAATGTAACAGCTTCCAACTGGTCTCCCTGTTGCCACTCCCACCCGCACAGTCTGTCTCCCATTATCCCGCTTAGCAGCCAGAGAGTCTGTTAAAATTGGTCAGGGACACCCCTGGTGGTTCAGTGGTTAAGAATCAGCCTTGCTAGGCAGGAGACATGGGTTCGATCCCTCGCCTGGGAACTAAGAGCCCACAGGCAACTAAGCCCGGGAACTGTAGCTACTCAGCCAGCAAAGATCCCACATGATGCAGTGAAGATTCCCCTGGGCTGCAACTAAGACTCGACAGAGTCAAATAAAGAAATAAATCAGTCAGCTCTGGTCCTGGAGTCAAGGCCAAAGTCCACACCATGGTCACAAGACCCAGCTCAATCTGCCACGCACCCTCTCGCCTCCCTGATCTCACCTCTTGCCACTCTTTCCCTCACTCTCTCTACCCCAGCCACACTCCGCTCCTTACTATTCCTTTGCTGTCCCGGCTCCTGCCTCAGGACCTTTGCACAGACTGTCATCACTACGTGGAACTTTCTTCTCTTGATTTCTGCACACCTGGTCCCCCTGGCTACTTCAAGCCCTTGCTCAGCTGTCACCTTCTCGATGTGGCACCCCAAACCGCCCTGCCTGAAACTGTGTACACACACACACACATATACACACACACACATATACCACCCTCTGCGCACACACACACACATACCACCCTCTGCCCCTGCAGTCTTCATTTTCCTTCATCCCTTTTGAAGGAAGGGGTTTCATTCCCTGATGTTCAATGTCCCATCATTTATTCTAATCCTCTCCCTCTCTCCTCACTATGGCGTCCACTCCAGGAGACCAGGGGTCTTTGTCAGTCTTGTTCCCAGCTGTGCCCCCAGTGACTTCAACAGTGCCCAGCCCGTGGTCAGTGTTTTTATAAATATTTGTTTAGTGAATTAATGAATTCGTGGTAGGGAGGTCACGTACTTTTTAAATAAGGGTATTCAAAAGAGCCGATTTAAAGAGGAATATTAAGGAAACCATGAAACAGGTAGGTGGAGCTGAATCGTTCAGGTGGTCTGTGTAACTGACGAGGTTAAGGATGCCCTGTGTAAGGCGGCAGCAGGGGAAACCTGAGGAACGACTGTGTGCCTGGGGATTATGGGTGGAGAAGCTGGGATGGGGCAGAACTTGTCCAGGGTCATTCTGAAGCGGGGATCCTCTCTCTCTCTAGGGCCTGATGGGGTTTCCAGCTTCTCTGAGTCTCTCTCCAGCCACCTGAGCATCTTTCAATTCTAATAGCCTTTCCTCCATGTGCCCCCAGGATAACAGCCACAGAGAAACCAGAGCTGGGCCCCAGTCATCGTGCTGGTAAGCCAGAGACCCCCGTCTCGCAACCCGGCTCTCCTCAGGGCCCCCTCCTCCTCTGCCTCCCAGCCAAAAACCCCCTTGTGGTCCCCAGTTTGGGGCCTCCCAATCACTTCCCCCACCCAGACCTTGCTGGGACTCTCCAGATTCAGCCCACGGAGTCTGAGCACATTAGCGCTCACCCCAAACCTGTTTCTCCTCCTTTTCTCAATGTCTAGCACTCCTGTCCTCTGTCACCACAACGCTGCTGGCTCCTGTCCTCCAACGGGCCACAACCCAACCCAAGCTCCATCTTCTGGATCTCCCAACCCAGTTCCCCACTGTCCTCCCAGCTCCCACCCTCGCCTCCACCCCATTTCTGAGCAGAGTCCCTCTATATCTCTGACCCTGTCTCTCCTCTGCTCAAAAACCCTCTATGGCTCCCTAGTACCCTTAGGACAAAGTTCAGACTCTTTAACATGACTCTCAAGGCCCCTCATTAATTGGTCCCCTCTGTCTTTCCTGGGTTCATCTCTCATAAGTAACATTTCCATCTCCAAAACAATACAAACAAATATATATATATATATATATATATTGGGGTCGCCAAGAAGTTCATTCAGATTTTTCCATAAGATCTTATGGAAAAACCCAAACAAACTTTTTGACCTACCCAATGCAATCCAGACAGATGAAACGTAGTCCCTCAAACACCAGCGTTCTCACCGCCAGGCCTCTGCACACCTGCGCTCTTGCCTTTGCGTGGCTCCCACTTCTCTTGCTCTTCTCAGAGGTCCCCTCCTCCAGGAAGTCCTCCCTGGCCCCCCTCCAGGAGCCCTGTGGGCTCCCCCACTCCAGCTCTGCACACTCTGGGTCACCCTCAACTGAGGACAGGTTTGTCTCCCCCACTGAACCATGAGCCCCAGGAAGGCAGGGCAAGGCCAGCGCTGCCTCAGTCACTACTGTGTCCCCAGCACAGGGCTGGGCAAGAAGAGGGCTTAACACAAATGTTAGTTGCAGTAGCTGGAACGGACCTGTGGGCCACCTGTCAGCCGGTTCCTCCTCCTGTCCTCTGCTTCAGGTGATGACAGCATCTATGAAGCAATACCATCGCCAGTCCTCCTGGTGTCCCCTTGTGACACGGGGCCCATGAGCACTGCCACGGTGAGCCCCCGCCCCTCTCCCCTAAAGCCTCCTTTTGACCTGTTGCCTCCCTTCCGAGTGCGCTGGGGCGCCCTAGGGTGCCTTGTCACACAGTTTGGGAACTGCTGTTCCCTGGCTAGGCCACTCCCTATTTTAAAAATATAAGCAAAAGAAACTAAAAGGAAACAGCACAACACAAAGACAATTTGTCTCTGGGCATGGAGGCTGGTGGGTGGGCTTTATCTTCTTCTTAGAAGTGTGGCAACTTAAGACAGGATTCTTAAAAGAGGATTTTCTACACTAAGCAGATATTTCCTTTACAGGTGGAAAGGGTTGCTTAAAGTAAGAAATGAGAGAGACTGGGAATTCCCTGGCGGTGCTCTGGTTAAGACTGCACTTTCACTGCCGAGGGTACAGGTTCAGTCCTTGATCAGGGAACTACGGTCTCACAAGCCTCATGGCGCAATCAGAAAAAAAAAAAAAAAAGAAATAAGAAGAAGGTGGAGGAGAAGGAAAAGGGACTTAAACAGTTAAGACTGAAAGCTTAGACCCACATGTGTTGACGGGGAGGCTGAGCATTATCTGGGTGATTGTCAGGCCATTAGTTACCCCTCCCATGTACCCATTTCTCAGAGGAGAACACTGAGTACAGGGAGGTTAATTCCCTTCACTTAGAGGCCTCAGAGTCAGGGAGGGGCAATGGGGACCCGGAGTCCAGGTCTGTCCCGATACCACAGGGCAAAGGTGGGGGGGGGGGTGTTAGGGTGCCGGGGCCCTGGCTCACCTCTGTTCTTCCCTTGCAGCCGCCAGACCTGCCTCTGCCCCCGCCCCCACCCCCACCGCCCCCACTGCCGCAGCCTGAGAACCACCCCTACCAGGTATGGAGCTGGAGGAGGGGGGAGGGGTCAGGAGCGTCAGGCTCGGTGGGCGGGGCTTCCTTTCCGACCCCGCCCCCGACTCCCGAGCTCCCGGGAAGGAAGTGCGCAGCCCCCTCGCCGAGACTTCCCGGGCAAGTCGTTTCCCGTCTCGGTGGCGAGGGGCGGAGGAGGGGTGGGTTACAGTTTCTTCCTGCGTCAAAGGAAGCCAATGCAGGAAGAAATGAAGCCCAGAGAGGGGAAGGGCCTTGCCCAGGGTCACACAGCGAGTCAGGGCCCCACCGCAGGGCGCCCCCGTTTCTGGGCCTGGGTCTCAGCCAGTCGCCCGCCGTCTGCCCCTGAGCTTCTGCCTCCGACTGTGTCCCTGTGCGTCCTATCTTACGTTTCTCTGTACGTGTCTCTCTACCCCTGAGGGGTCTCCCCACCCCGCCCCCGGCTCCTTGTGATCTTGCGTCTCTCCCTAACTCTTTTTTCTGTATTCTGCACAGAACTTTGTTTCTCTGTCTCTCTCACTCTCCTTGTCCCTCCTTTTCTGTGTCTCTGTCTCCCCCTGGCTCTCACCCCCAAACCACAACAACCCCTCCGTCTCTTTCCCTCCCCTTCCCCCCAGGATCTGCTGAACCCCGACCCTGCCCCGTACTGCCAGCTGGTGCCCGCGCCCTGAAGGGGTCCCAGGTGAGGCCAGCCAAGGAGAGGAGACGCGTCAGACTCCCCCCCGCGCCTTGAACCCGCAGAAAAGCCTCCGCAGAGACGCAGCACGACTGGGGCCCCGAGGCTGTAAGGTCGACAAGATGGACGCGGCCGTGGCTTAGGCAGCACAGCAGGATGGTGACGGGCCTAGCTCCTCACCCCGCAGCGAGCGAACAGCACGCCCTGAGGTCTGGCCCTCCAGCAACCTGGCCTGGGCCCATGCCTGGGAAAAGCAGGCTCTTGCTACCCCCGCTCCACTCCAAAGCCCCCAGAGGGTGGTCTCAGGCCTGCTTCCAGCCAGACTGCACAAGCCCCTGCTTGGCCGGGCTCCCTCTTCTCAACCCACAGCGCCCCACCCAGCTCTGTTGACCTCCCTAGAAGCCCCTTCCCCTGGGCTCCCCACCACACGTGCCCCAGAGCACAAGACACATGACTGCAAGCTCCGGCTTCACGAACCTGTGGCCCCAGAGGACAGTCCAGGCCAGTTTCCATGGCCGCCGGGGCCCCTTCCCTGTCCAGGCAGATCCAGCCCCTCTTAAAATTCAGTTTCTCAGAACCTGTGGCCAACTTCTGCCCATTTCCCGCCACACCCCCAGTTCGGGGCAGCCACTTTCTCCTCTACCCCCACGTAACCCTGTCCTCAATGTGGGTTCCATTTCTCACCCTCTAATTTATTCATTCATTCAGCAATAAATAAACTGTGTGCCTTGCACAGTTCAAAACAAACATCCCTGCTCTCCTGGAGGGTCACTCTTGCAACGAAGAGTCAAGAAACAAAATAAATAACATATGTGGTGTGTTGGCGGGAGGCATAAAGAGAGAAGGAGGGCAAGACTGTTGGGGAACTGTGTGTGTGTGTGTGTGTGTGTGTGTGTGCACGCACACACATGCACACACGTGCTCAGTCACTCAGTCGTGTCCAACTCTTTTGCAGCCCCATGGACTGTAGACCACCAGGATCCTCTGTCCATTTGATTTTCCAGCAAGAATACTGGAGTGGGTTGTCATTTCCTCTTCTGGGGATCTTCCCAACCCAGGGATTCTTACCACTGAGCCACCTGTGATGTGTTGGGGTGGGAGGGATAGAGAAGAGTGAGAGTGTTTGGGGGTTGAGGTTTTAAACAAAGGGCAGAGAAGGCTTAGCTGAGAAGGCAACAGTGGACAAAGACCTAAAGGAGGAGAGGGAGGGAGCCCTGAGGGGATCTAGAAGGAAAGCATTCCAGGCAGTGGGAATAGCGAGAGCAAAGGCCCTGAGGTAGGAGTCTGCCTGGTGAGTCCCAGGAGCATCAAGGAGGCCAGCATGGCAGAAGCAGAATAAAGAAAGGGGAAAGGGTGGGAGGCGAGATCAGGGAGATGGGCAGGGGCAGACCATGCAGGGCATGTAAGCCCCTGCAAAGACTGGCTTTTCCTCTGGGAGCCAAAAAACAGACTGTGTGGTAGGTGGAAGAATGACCCTTGCATTACTTAGGGATTCTGTTACACCCAGCTCCCTGTAAATCCTAAATGAAACAACCCCACACCCATGATGGCAGTACTTTCAAGAGTCAGTTCTCTGAGGCTGACTGCGTGCCTTCTAGCTCCCTTGGTACCAGCTTTGTTCTACAATAAATTGTGTTCCCCCCCAAATTCATGTTGAAGCCCTAATCCCCCATGTGACTCTTTTTGGAGTAGGACCTTTAAAGAGATGATTAAGACTCTTGAGAGTCCCTTGGACTGCAAGGAGACCAAACCAGTCAATCCTGAAGGAAATCAGTCCTGAATATTCACTGGAAGGACCAATGCTGAAGCTGAAGTTCTGATACCTTGGCCACCTGATGGGAGGAACTGACTCATTGGAAAAGACCCTGATGCTGGGAAAGACTGAAGGCAGGAGGAGAAGGGGACGACAGAGGATGAGATGGTTGGATGGCATCACCAACTCAATGGCCTTGAGTTTGAGCAAACTCCGGGAGTTGGTGATGAACAGGGAAGCCTGGCACGGTGCAGTCCATGGGGTCGCAGAGTCGGACACAACTGAGCTACTGAACTGAACTGAAAGTTTAAATGAGGTCAGGGGGTAGGGCTGTAACCCAGTACAATTAGTGTCCTTACGAGAAGAGGAAGAGAGAATTCCCTGGTGGTCCAGGGGTTAGGACACCTTACTCTCATTGTGAAAGGCCTAGGTTCAATCCCTGGTTAGGAAACTAGATCCCACAAGCTGTGCAGTGCAGCCAGAAGTAAATAAATAAAAATTTAAAGTAAAAATACCATTAAAAGAGGAGGAGGAAACCCTAGGGATGCACACGCATGGGGAAAAAAAAAAATGTGAAATCATAATGAGGCAGTCATTTGCAAGCCAAAGAAGGAAGCCTCAGAAGAATCCAAGTCTGCTGACACCTTGATCTTGGACTTCCAGTCTCCAGAATTGTGAGAAAATAATTGTTGTTGAAGCCATCAGGTCTGTGGTATTCTGTCATGGCCATTCTAGCAGGGTAATATAGGTTTGTACTACAGCCCTAGGAAACGGGCACCATTCCTTCTTCCTCCACCACGATGAAGCCAGATTTAAATATAATGATAACTGGACTTCCCTGGTGGTCCAGCGGTTAAGAATCTGCCTGCCAATGCAGGGGACACAGGTTCCATCTCTGATGGGGGAAGATTCCACGTGTCGAGGGATGCCTAAGCTGCAACTGCTGACTCGACTATGCCTCTCCCTATTTGAATTTAAGTTCTCAGAACAGCTCCGGGAGGCTGGGACTATTATATTCCCATTTTGTTGATGGAGAGGTGGAGTGACTGCCTCCAGGTCACGCATCAAGCATAAGGAAAGACCAGAGATGCATCAGGATGGGCTGGGTTATGCTGCAGTGACAAGCAACCCCACACGTTCCATGGCTTAGAACGTCAAAAGGTTTGTTTCTCTCTCTTCTTTTTTATAACATTATTTGTCTATTTGGTTGCACCAGGTCTTACTTTCAGCACGTGGGGTTTTTGATCTTCACTGTGGCATGCAGGATCTTTAGTTGCAGCACGTGGGCTTGAGTTCCCTGACCAGGGCTCAAACCCGGCCCTAATGCCTTGAAAGTGCAGAGTCTTAGCCACTGAGCTACCAAGGAAGCCCATACCCAGAATACGTGCGTGCGTGCATTCTAAGTTGCTTCAGTTGTGTCCAGCTTTTTGCATCCCTTGGACTGTAGCCTGCCAGGCTCCTCTGTCCATGAGATTCTCCAGGCAAGAATACTGGAGTGGGTTGCCATGCCCTCCTCCAAGGGATCTTCCCAACCCAGGAATCAAACCCATGTCTCCTGTGGCTCCTGCATTGGCAGGCGGATTCTCTGAGCCTCCAGAGAAGTCCTCATACCCAGAATATGGAGAATCAAAATATTTGTGAATAGCTCAGTCAATACACCTTCAGGATTCATGTCAGAGCCCACACTCTCACCCACTATGCTTTCTAGAAAGAAGTTCTCTGGCAGGTCTGCCTTCCCCCATCTATTCATTCAGTGACTCATACATTCATTCAGCAAGTGCTAGATCAGGGTGGAGGGGGTGGCTGGGGAAGAAGTGCACAGAGCTGAAAGATATTTAGAATGAAACATTGATATTATATAATTTTATCCTGCATTAGAGGAGGCGGATGAAGGAGAAGGGTGTTGTCAACAATGTGTCCATTCATCTATTCAACACATTAATCGATCACCTGCTGTGTGCAGCCGTTCTAGGCTCTGAGGAGACACCTGTGAACAACATATACAGAGATCCCTACCCTCAGAGAGCTGACAGCAAGCAGCACTGAAGGTAATGTCTGAGCGGGATGAGGGAGAGGGGCTATGAGGGAGAAGGAAACAGGCACCAAGGAAGCCAGGGTACCAGAATGCCCAGGTCTTTCTTGTTCCTGGTTTGCCACTGAGGGGTAGAGGACAGTGGTGCCATCCAAGCTGCAAGATGGCAAGGTTTGCAAGAAATGAAGACATACATCCCCACAGAAATGTGTTCACAAATGTTCATAGTAGTGTTGTTCATAATAGCTGAAAATTAAGACAACCCAACTGGCTATCAGCAGATGAATGGATAAGCATAATGTGATCTACCCGTAGAGGAATGAAATAGGAGCTTCCCTGGTGGCTCAGTGGTAAAGAATCTGCCTGCCAATGCAGGAGACACAGGTTCAATCCCTGGTCCCGGAAAATCCCACACACCAAGGCGTACCTAAGCCTGTGTGCCACAGCTACTGAAGCCCATGCTCTGCAACAAGAGAGGCCACCACAATGAGAAAGCTGAGCACAGCAACTAGAGAGCAGCCCCTACTCGCTGCAGCTAGACACAAGCCCGTGCAGCAGCAAGAAAGACCCAGCAAAACCAGAAATAAGTACATACAATGAATGAAATACTGATCCACACTACAACTGGAGGAAACTTGAGAACACTATGCTAAGCGAAAGAAGCCAGACACCAAAGACCACCCGGTATGGCTGCTGCTGCTGCTAAGTCGCTTCAGTCGTGTCCGACTCTGTGCGACCCCATAGACGGCAGCCCACCAGGCTCCCCCGTCCCTGGGATTCTCCAGGCAAGAACACTGGAGTGGGTTGCCATTTCCTTCTCCAATGCATGAAAGTGAGAAGTGAAAGTGAAGTCGCTCAGTCGTGTCCAACTGCCAGTGACCCCGTGGACTGCAGCCCACCAGGCTCCTCCGTCCATGGGCACGCGAATGAAATATCCAGAACAGGCAAATCCAGAGAGACAGAAAACAGATTGGTGTTGGGCAGGGGACTGGGAGGGAGAGAAAATGGGGAATGACTGCTAATGGAGACAGGGTTTCTTTTGGGAGTGATGGAAATGTTCTAAGGTTGATTGTGGTGATGGTTGTACAACTCTAGGAACACACTTAATACTTGGTCCGTGTGTTGCATCTCATAACACTCTTTAAAAAGAAAGAAACAGGGAGGGCTTGGGAGGCCAGTCTTGAGTTTAGTTCAGCGTGTCGGCAGGGGAAGGCAGCTGAAGATCCAGGTCGGTGGTGTTAGACTGGGGACAGTGAATGGGGTGCACCCTGCAGCTCGGCTGCCCAGGTAATACCCTCTTTGTCACTGGTTGGGTTTGGGCTTACTGGACCCATCCTGGTTACCAAGACTTACAGGCAGGACGCGAGTCAAAGTGGAGCCAGCAGGGGGCAGCAGAGGACCGCGCAGACCCACCGGCCAGAGCCGGGCGGCGTGGTGCCGCGCATCCACCTGCCTCCAGCCTCAGCCCCTTTCTTTGCCCCTCTGGGCGCCTATGGAGTCTACACGGCTGCCCAGACCCCGAAACATGGGTGCCTCCCTCCCTCGGTCTCACTGAGGCAGGCAGCGGACCCTGCCCCCTAGTGTCCTGAGCTAGGCCTTCCATCCTCTCTAAAGTCACCACAGCTTTCAACTACCTGCGGGGTCTCCCTCCTGGGGGCCCCCTCAGTCTAACCTCTCAGACTTCTGCCCCTCCCCCCAACCCTGTGGTCTGTGATCTGAGGGGCTGAACTTCTTCAAGAACCTTGAAGAAGGTATTCTCTTCTATCTGCCTGGAGTATGCCTGTAGCCATATCACCCCACTGTACCTGCCTTATACATTCATTTATCCTCCAATCTTGATTCAGATGCCTCTTCCTCCAGGAAGTCCTCCCTGACTCCCAGTCTGGGTCAGATCTCCCATTCTGAGTTCCTATCCACCCCAGCCTTGCCCATGCTAGGTCATCATCACTGTCTGGAGATGGGTTTATCTCCCTGCTGGACTGTGAGATCCCCAGAGAACACAGTCAGGGTCACCCGATGAGTCCCAGCACCACTCAGCATGGGGCACAGGGTAAGGGTTCCAGGAATGTGTGTGGAATAAGTGAACCTGTGTGAATCCTCATTATCTGTATCTTCTCTTCCTGTGTCCAGCATCTCCATTCATTCATTGACAAATGTTTACTGAGCAATTACTATAGGAGATCAGCCCTGGGATTTCTTTGGAAGGAATGATGCTAAAGCTGAAACTCTGGTACTTTGGCCACCTCATGTGAAGAGTTGACTCATTGGAAAAGACTCTGATGCTGGGAAGGATTGAAGGCAGGAGGAGAAGGGGACGACAGAGGATGAGATGGCTGGACGGCATCACTGACTTGATGGACGTGACTTTGAGTGAACTGGGGAGTTGGTGATAGACAGGGAGGCCTGGCGTGCTGCGATTCACGGGGTTGCAAAGAGTCAGACACCACTGAGCTACTGAACTGAACTGAACTATACATCAAACTCTGTCAAGTGAACTCAACTGAGCACCAGAGACAGGAAGATAAACTGGACTAACCCCCACTCTCAGGGAGCTCAAAGTCTAGTGGGGGAGGAAATATGGAAGCCAATGTAATAATAATTAATAATAAATGTCTCTTGAGCATTTACCAAACGCCATGCAATAAGTGCTTTACTTATTTATTTTATCCTCAAAAGTTTCATGAGGCAAGTACTATGATTCCTCCTATTTTATAGATGCAGAAACAGAGGCTAAGAAAAGTCAAGTAAGGGACTTCCCTGGCGGCCTGGTGCTTAGGACTCTGAGCTTCCACTGCAGGGGGCATGGGTTCAGTCCCTGGTTGGAGAACCTTTAAGAGTCCACATGACCCGTTGTGCAGCCAAAAAAGAAAAAGGTCAGGTCACACAGGCTGTAAAGGCACAAACTGGGAATGGAACCAAAGACTTTCTAACTCCAAGCTTTATCCTCTGCACGGTTCCAGTCTGAAAGGACAAGGGACCAGGATGTAACCCACACCACTCAAATGCTGGGATCTGCGTGTCCAAGCAGAGGGGAATGCTTAATCCGAAGGAGGTATAGCTGATGGTGGAATTTCAGGCACTGGCCCAGTTTTTGGCCCGGTTAGGAAGAGACCAATGTCCTTGGCTGGGACTGGGGGCCCCCAGGCTCCTTGGCTCTCTCGGCCCCATCTCTGTCCACTAGGGGTCGCTGCCCCCCACCACCTACTTCCCATGAGTCCAGGGGCACCTCCAGACTCTCAGGCCTGTGGCTCCTTGTTTTATAAACGAGGAAGTGGCTGCGTGGGGAAGGAAGTGCGCTGGGCCATGACCAAGAATGATAATGATTCATGGGGAAAACCCTTCTCTCCCAAATTCAACCCCTTTGTGTGCAAAAGGGCATTGCACTCTGAAAGAGATGGCCGGGATCAGATGGTGCGAGTAGCCTGGCCTCAGAGGTGTGGACGCCCCTTCACCACCTTCCACACCTTTGATGGGGGTGCAGGTTGGATCCTCTACTCGGGAGAGGGGGCTGAGTCGAGCCCCAAGGTACTTTTATCTGCTGGATGCACTGGGGTTCCACAGATGATTTCGTCTGAGGAAAGCATTCAACTGAATGGAAGCAAACACATCTGAAGTGAAGCAAACACTTCAAAATATTGAGCCATTTTTTGATCTTGGCACAGGGAAACCCTTGAGGGGTGATGAAAGGGTTCTAAAACTATATTTGGGGGATGGCCGCATATTATGAATATTATGGGATGAATATTCCAAGGTGAATATTATGGGATGGAAAGTATGCCCCCCAGTGAAGCTAGCAAAGAGATTTTGACGTTCAGGAGGTGACTGGAAATTTGGACCCATTGGGTATATGAAGATACTAAGGAATTGTTCACTGTTGGTTTTGTTTTCACTTTTTAGGTGAAACCATGACATTACAAGTATGGTTTTTTTTTAATGAGTCCTTACCTTTTGAAAAGACCCTGGTGCTGGGAAAGATTGAAGGCAGGAGGAGAAGGGGACGACAGAGGATGAGATGGTTGGGTGGCATCACTGACTCAATAGACATGAGTTGGAGCAAACTCTGGGAGTTGGTGATGGACAGGGAAGCCTGGAGTGCTGCGGTCCATGGGGTCGCAAACAGTCGGACACCACTGAATGACTGAACTGAACTGAACTGAACCTTTTAGAGACACAGTCTGAAGTATGAATAAAAACAATACCATGGCTGAAATTTGCTTTCAAAATCAAATGGGAGAAGAGCATGGGTAGGGACAAGAAACAGGATTGGCCTGAGCTCGGGGGAAGGGTGTCCTGCCCTCTGTTTTGAATGAGCATGCAAAATCGGAAGTTTTCCAAAGCTTTTAAATTGCTTTAAACCATAACTCAAAATCCAAGTCCAGACCCTTCCCATATTCTTGATGGGGAAAAATGAGGCCCAGAGAGTAAGGACACTTAGCCAAGTTGCCCCTCCCAGGCCCCTTTGGTCCTTTTGGGGTCCCCAGAGAACCCCGGCACTCTCTCTGCTCCCCTCCGCCTCCCTAATTCTGCCCTTCACTTCCAGGCCTTGACCACCTTCCAGAAAAACCCACCCCCTCACTCGTGCCAACCTGGCCCCCTGTGGCCCCTCGCCCTACACCTAAACCCTTCCCTTCTGTTCCTGGAGAAGGGAATGGCAACCCACTCCAGTATTCTTGCCTGGAGAATCCCATGGACAGAGGAGAGCCTGGTGGGCTACAGTCCATGGGGTGGCAAAGAGTTGGACACGACTGAGTGACTTTCACTCACTTCACTCACTCTGTTTCTCTTTGGCTCTTATCCCAAGTTCAACCTTTCCATCACGTGACTCATCTATAATGGGCCGTCTTGTGTCCAAAGGGCCCTGTTCTGGGTCCCCTGCTCCTTTTTCTATTTTTTTCTTGGCTGTGCCACATGGCATGTGGGATTTTAGTTAGGGATCTTGGCTCTCCGACCAGGTATTGAACTTGTGCCCCCTGCAGTGGAAGTGCAGAGTCTTAACCACTGGCCCACCAGGGAAGTCCCCCACCTCTTCTACAACCAGCTCCTCCCGCTGTCCTGTCTCGCAGAGTTCCAGCCACACCCCGTCTCCTTGCCTTCCTCACACTCATCCTCACCCTTGCTGCCTCAGGGCCTTTGCACTTGCCCATTGTTATTTAGTCACTAAGTCACGTTGGACTCTTTTGCAACCCCATGAACTGTAGCCTGCCAGGCTCCTCTGTCCATGAGATTTTGCCCAGACAAGAATACTGGAGTGGATTGCCATTTTCTTCTCCAGGGGATCTTCCCAACCCAGGTATCCAACCCGCGTCTCTTGAGTCTGCAGTATTGGCAGGGGGATTCTTTACCACTGAGCCACCTGGGAAGCCCAAGACTTCTGCCAAAAACACAGCTCCCCTAGATACTCACAGTCTTCCTTGGTCTCCTCCTTCAGGTCTCAGCTCAAACATCACCTCCTAGAAAGACTCCCTGACCTCCCTACCAACAGAGCAACCCCTGCCACTCCCAATCCTCTGGCCCTATCTCATATTTTTATAACACTTATCTCCACCTGACATGATATTCTCTATCAGTCTTTCCATTACGACCCGTCTCCCTCCAATAGGATTTAGCCCCACAAGGAGCGGGATGTTGCCTGTCTCCCCAGCCATCCTGGCAGGTAGTCAGTGTTTGATAAATATTTGTTCAATGATTGAATGACCTGGAAAAACCCAGGTGAATAAGGTGAGACTGGGATGGGGGCAGGGAGCGGGACAGGTATCCAGGCAACGGGAACAGCCAAGGCGAAGGTCTGAGGCTGGCCCCTCCAGTCCACTGTCCACCCCCCACCAGGCACAGTAGCCTGGACGTTCTTCTGAGGGTGAGGAATTAAGGGGATGTGGAGTTCTTTCTCCCCAACAACAGCCTCCCCAAGACCAAGCCCAGACCTTGCCAAGCCAGCACAGGAAGCCACACCCTGAAGTCAGATCCATGAGTAAATATTACAGCACCCTCAGCCTCGCCCTGGAGAGATAAGGGGAACAGAAAAGAGGGGTCCAGAAACCTGTTTCAGCCTCGCTAAGCGAGTAGCTCTCAGAGCGAGGGCTCCAACCAGAAGAACAGGGCAAGTGTCCTGGCATGAGAGCCCCAGCCACGAGTTCCACCTTAGGAATGTCGTCAGTCATGGGCGGAGTCTCGGAGAGGAGACAGAAAGGAGGAGGCCCAGGTCACCCCCAGCTCCCTAGGGCACTAATGACGTGGCTGGTGAGATAAGAGGGCAGGGGTCAGGGGACAGAGTGGACAAAATAAGGTCAGAGAACTTTGTCCCCAGCTGCAGAGAAGATTAAGGCTTGCCCACTTCAATTTCCCAAAGCTAAGGTCTGGGCCTCAGTTTCTTTGTCTGCAAAATGGGTTTTCAGGGAGGGAGGGATGCTAGTTGAGACAATAGGTAAAGCCAATAATGTCAAAATGATGCATAAATCATTAGTAAAATATATCAGTGACCCAACCACGTCTCCCCTCCGTGGGCCAGCCATACACTTTACAACGTTTTGGTATCATATGAAGAATAATAAAGCATACACTTTAAAACGTTTTGGTTATCATATGAAGAATAATAAAAAGAAACAGGTGAAACAAATTTATGTCACCCAACATAGGCAAAATGTTATCATTTCAATATGCTAACTCTCTTCAGTCATGTTCAACTCTGTGTGACCCCACTGACTGTAGCCTGCCAGGCTCCTCTGTTCATGGGATTCTTCAGGCAAGAATACTGGAGTGGGTTGCCATACCCTCCTCCAGGGGATCTTCCTGATCCAGGGATCAAACCCATGTCTCTTATGTCTCCTGCATTGGTAGGTGGGTTCTTTATCACTGGCTCCCATCATTTAAACATGGACTCAATATAAAAAGTGAACAACAGGTTTTGTATTCTTTGTGTATGTGTCTGTAATAAATCTTCAATATTTTTTGTGAGCTTTTGTTCCTTTTCACTTTCAGGGTTGTTTTTTTTTCCAGTTTTATTAGGAAAAACCTTATATAGGGAGTTCCCTCATGGTCTCCATGTTGTCACGGTAGAGGGCCCTGGTCAGGAAACTAAGATCCCTTAAGCCAGGCAGCATGGCCGAAAAGGAAAAAGAAAGACAAAGTTGAATATATCACTGATTGAGGTGCACAGCAAGATGGTTTGATTTACATATTTTGTGAAATGATTGTCACAACAGGTTTAGTTAAGCCTATCGCTTCCTATAAATACAATTAAAAAAGAGAAAAATAATTTTAAATTTATAGATGTTATAAGACATGAAGATTTAATATCTCCACTTCTCCTTCCTCATCCTCTTCAAAATTTTATCATGCATGCATGCACACGAGCATGCTCAGTCGTGTCTGACTCTTTGCAACCCCATGAACTGTAGCCGCCCAGGCTCTTCTGTCCATGGGGTTTTCCAAGCAAGAATTACTGGAGCGGGTTGCCATTTCCTTCTCCAGGGGATCTTCTCGACCCAGGAATGGAACCCACGTCTCCTGCATTGCAGGCAGATTCTTTACCACTGTGCCACCTAAGAAGCCCATGCTTTTAATTATATCAATAATTAGTGTTTGCACCATTATGATGACAATGTAAATATCGTTCACTGCAGGACCTATTAGGATACTGTGATTACGTGTCTTTTCTTTTAGTTGAAGTGTAATTGACCTGCGACACTGTTCGTTTCAGGTGCACAACATAATGATTCAACACTTCTGTATATTACAAAACAATAGCCTCTTCGGTGTGTACTTTTCACTCAGAGCTCATCTAAACTCGGAGAAGCTAATCGCAGTGACTACCACACTGGATGAGACAGCTGGATGGCATCACTGACTCAAAGGACATGAGTTTCAGCAAACGCCGGGAGATGGTGATGAATAGGTAAGCCTGTCGTGCTGCGGTTCATGGGGTCACAAAGAGTCAGACACAACTGAGTGACCGAACCATCACCACCACGCTGGACAGCGTGTCTAGACTTCTGTAGTCACCCCACTGCCTCCCAGCATCTGCTGTCACCTCCCACAGTCTGTGCCCCACACACAGCCAGAAGACCCTATTAACACCTAAGTCAGCTCCCATGCCTTCTCTGCTCACATCTCTCCCAGGGCTCCTATCTCAGAGTGAAAGCCAAAGTCCTCCTGTGGCCCACAAGGCCCTGCAGGATCCGCCCATGTTTCCTCTGTGCCCCCCTCCGCTCACTGTACTCCAGCCACACCAGCCTCCCACTCATCAAAACACGGCTGCCTCGGGGCCTCTGCACTTGCTCACTTGCTGTTCTGTCTGCCTGGAATGCTTTTCCCCAGAATCCCCCAGATTCAATTTTCCCTCATTGAGTCTCTACTCTGATGTCACCTCCTAAAACATCTTCTGTTGACCCTACATAAACCACTACCCCAGGCACCTCCATCCCCTCTCCTGCTTTGTTCCTCTCCATCACATTATCTCCACCTGATATATTACATCTATTTATTTGTCAGCTGACTATTGCCCCGAACAAAAGGTCAGCTCTATGGGGCAGGGATTTTTCCAGTCTTATTTGTAGCTGTAAACCAGCACCTAGCACAGTGCCCGGCACCTAGGAGATGCTCAATAAATGTTTGTTGAAAGGTGAGTACCCAGTGCCCACTCTGGAGCAGGTATGGCACTGAGCCCATGCACCTGGTCTCCCTCACCCCCAGAGAAACCCCAGAGAGGTCAGTATCATGATCACCTACCACCCACCTGCCAGACAGGCAAAGGCCCCTGCCCAGGATGGCCAGGTTTACTTTCTGCCCAGCTCTGGGCCTGGCACATAGTAGGTGCTCAAGAAACCACAGCACTCAATTGGACCAAAAGTCCAGGCTCATGTCTGGGAGCACCAGGGGGAGGGGCTGGGGAGATGGAGCCGGGAGTGAATCAGGAAGCACAAGGACCACAGAGCAAGGAGGGTCTGTGTGTTGCTGAGGGTGGTAGAGAGCCATGGTGGAGTCTGGACAAAAGCCAGGATTTGTCCTCAAGACTTTCAGAACCAAAGCCTCTTCTCGCTACTCAGCCAGACGGCAAATCCCCAGAAGCCCAGACCTCCCTGGAGACTCCTCTGTCTGTGTCATCCGCCCCTGGTGTCCAGTTCCACAAACACTCTCAGCCTCTGCTCCATCATCCGATCCTGTGCTGGGCAGTGCGGGGGACATGGTGATGCCCACAGCACAGCGGCCCCAGTCCTGCCCTCCCATGACTCAGTCACTTTGAAGAAACAGACCTACCCCCTGACAGTGAAGACCCAAGGTGGTCAGGGCTGTGACTGACTGGGGATGAGGGGCGCACCTCATGAAGTCTAAGAGTCCAGGAGGGCTTCCTGGAGGAGGAGGGGCAGTTGTTGAATAGGCAGTGAAATAGAGCAGGGGGAAGCAGGGATGTGCTGGGTGGAGAGAGTGCCAGTGAAGCAGAATAACTGGAGCAGAGTTCCCAGAAGGAACGGGTATTCAAGCAGGCAGGGGCCAGGACATGCGGGGCCACAGTGACAACTGGGCTTTCTCCTGAGGGCACAGCTTTCTCCTGAGGAGCCATAGCAGGTTCTGGGCACTGAGAGGGAGCCAAACCAGGGTCAGAGACCAGGGAGGAGTTGGGGAGGGGAAGCCAGATGAGGGGGCCAGTGCAGGTTGGGGAGACCCAGACTAAGGCAGGAGCCACAGGGAGAGAGACAAAGACGCATAGGGCATTTAAGAAACAGGCATGATAGAGTGTGGTATGCGGTGGCAGGGGTGGGGGGGTAGATTATAATCAGGGACAAGGCCCCGTCTCTGCCCCAGTGACGGTAGACGGTGGCGCCATCTCTGATAAGAGGGTGGGGAGGAGGAGCAGGTCTAGGGGAAGATCTCGAGGTCAATCTGGGACGGGGTGAGCGAGAGGTGCCCAGGGACATCCAGGGAGGTGGAGAGGGGGAAGCATCCTGAATGATATCCTGAGCCCCTGGATGAGGTTCCCAGGGCTCAGGGGAGAGGGCTGGGCTAGGACAGAGAAGGGTGAGTTGAGGTCACAGGAGGGATGGGGGGAGTATGCCAGGTCACCCACAACTCACCTGGCTGCACCCACCCCTCTCAGCTCACACTGTCCCCCACGTCAGAGCCCCGCCCTGCCAGGGCAGCTGAGGACGCAGTGCTGGAGGAGCAAATCAGGACAGGTGAGCCACAGGTATGGCCCCCGGCCCAGAAGCAGGATGCTGGAACCTCAGAGACACCAGGACCCAGACGCCATCGAGATACTGATAACACATTTGTCAAGAACAAATGTTCTTGACTTGGTGGCGGGGGGTGCTTCCCACCCCTGCCCCATCCCCCCATGGCCTCTACCAAGCATCACCTTCCCAGAGAGAGCCTCCCTGCCCCATCACCTCTGGCCCCAATTCCAAAATCGCCAGCCCCCTTCCTGGCTTGATTTTTCCCCACAGCACTTATCTCCATCCGACATGGGATAGATTTTATGTTTAGTTTGTTTACCCCACAAATCTCAGCCCCACAAGGGCAGGGATTCTACCTACTAGCCCCAGGACAGTGCTTGGCAGGCCAACAATGCTGATTAAATATTTGTAGGATGAATGAATGAGCATCTTTTTAAAAAAATATATTTTATTTGTTTATTTGGCTGCACCAGGTCTTAGTTACAGCATGTGGGATCTAGTTCCCTCACCAGGGATCGAACTTGGGCCCCCTGCATTGGGAGCATGGAGTCTTAGCCACTGGATCACCAGGGAAGTCCCTGAGTGATTTCTTCTTGAGCCTCTGCTCCATGCCAGGCATCATGGTAAGTACTTTACACAAGGTCATTCATTTCATTCTTCCAACAGCCCATGATGTGGGTATTATCATCACTCCCATTTTACAGATGAGGAAACTGAGGCCCAGTGGGCTCTATAACTTGCCTATGGTCATGGAAACTAGGAACAGCGGAACTAGGTCCAATAACACCAACCACCCCTTGTGTTTGGAACCCAACTCTGCCAGGTGCTAAGTTCCTGATACGTGGCATCTCACTAACCGCTTAACAACCCTGATTAGAGTCTATACATCCCTGGTTTTCAGAGCAGTCAACAGAGACTCAGGAAGAGGCTGCTTCCAGCCTCACTTCCAGAAAGTGTATAGCCAAGGTCAAGACTCTCTCTGGCCCCAAAGGGTTCACATATGCCCATTTCACAGACAGAAAGAACTAGGCTTCAAGGGAAGAAGAGAGAGAATGTGGATTGCTCAGCCCCATGTATGAAACCAACAGGAAACACAGCCCCTGGGACTTCCAGTGGTTAAGATCCCACACTTCCAATGCAGGGGGAACCCGGTCAATCCCTGGTCGAAGAACTTGGACACTATGCCGCCACTAAAGATCCTGCCTCCCACAATGAAGATTAAAGATCCCATGTGCCGCATCTGAGAACCGGTGCAGTCAAATAAATAAGTATGTATAAAAAACAAACAAAAAACAGGGCCCCAGAGAAAGTGTACAGTCACTGGCCTCCTTCCCTTCTGTGTGGGTTCAGAAACAGAGCAGAGTTCAGAACCCCCTGCCTGCAGGAACTTGGGCAAGTCAGAGCCCTTACCCCATGCCTCAGTTTCCCCGTCTGCCTGCCCTGACAGTGATCGCATCACAGGGCAGCCGCTGAGATGAAACCTGAGGGTCACCCACAGCTTTGGGCCTGGGAAAACGGCAGTCACTGTGGATGTGTTTTATCCCTCGGTGTCCCCCCCAAGTCGGCCTGCGCCGTGGGTAAGAACTGCCCTAAAATCTTCCCCTGGCCCTCCTCCCGCCTCCCTGGTGACCTGGTTCTTCTCCCGGTACCAAACCCAGGCCCTCGGCACAAAGAAGGTCAGGCAGCGCCCCAAGAGGCCTGACCAGGTCGTGGCCCCTGGCCCGTGCCTGCCACACCCGCTCTGGTACCCAAACGGGGCCCCAGATCCTCGGTGACTCGATCCCTCCAAATTCAGGTGATCTCCCCCAGCTGCAAATCACCGAATCCTCCCAGGTCCAGCGCCAGACGGAGCCAAACCCCAACCAGGAAGGGCCTCGGAGCGCCGGGCCGCCAACGCCGTTGTCTCCAAGAGCCGGCTTTGGGGTGAAAGATGGTGCTGATCCGAAGCAGATGGCTCTTTCTCAGTGGTGAGCGAGAATGGCACCCCTAGAGCCTTAGCCCCATGGTCTCAGGGAAGGGAGGGGAGCCTGGGGAGGGAAGATGTGAGCAAGAAACCCAGCAGGTAGGGGCAACAGCTCTGCTTCATGCAGGCACGATTTGCTCCTCCAAGAATCACCAGTGTGGGGCAGGCCGGGGACTGTCACCCAAAGAGATTTTTGAGGTAACTTTGAAGATTTCTAAAACCGGGGTGTAAGTTAGGGTTAGGGAGCCGCTGCTGTGCTTCATTCATGTAGCAAACCCTTACTGAGCTGCAGAAGCCTTAGCTACCATGAGTTGTAATCAACAGCTCAGCCCCTCCCTCAGGATGTGGTTTGGGCAGTTGCTTTCCTCTTCTCAGCCTCAGTTTCCTCATCTATGAAATGGGTCTAACTCCTGGGGTCATTTGAAGGTCATCCCCAGCAGCATTTACTACCATCTACTGGGTGTTGTCCTATACACTTTTTGTGTATTCATAACCACCGCACCCATGACCCCCACTCCATAGACCAGAAGCCTGAGGTTCAGAGAGGTGAAGTCGCTGGTCAGGGTCACACAGCCAGAAAGCGACAGGGCTGAGTGCTAGATCCAGAGCCTTAGCTCATAGCCAGGCTCCATCAGCATGGAAAGTACCAGAAACCAGGCCAGGCATGTAAACACTTCTTACGTGAGAACCGCCGCAGCTTCCTGATCCAGGCAACCACGCACAATTCCATCCCAGGCAGACCCGACCAGCTAGTCGGGTTTGGGGCTTATCTCCTGGGTTGAGAACAGAAGGGGTGGAGTGGATTAATCACAGCCCTACTTTCTGCTGTGGTTGAGCCTGGGGAGGCAAAGGAAGGGCACCCAACCGGGAGCTGGGGTTCCCGGGGGGGCTGGATGAGGCAGCTTAATCTTGTAAGTGGAGGCCTGATGACTCTCACGGCCGGGGAAAACCCTCTGGGTCTCGTCCCAGGTCCCATAGGCTGAGTGGGTGCTGTGAGCTTGCTATGAGCAAGGCCGATGCTAGATCCTTAGCACAGCCCATCACATCTGGTCCTCAGATCACAGCCCCTGTCCTCCCAGGACTAAGACCCCCTTTAGCACCTGGCTGACAGTTACTGAGTACTTACTGTATGGAAGGAACACATGTGCCAGGAGCCCATGTCTCCTCCCCCATCAAACGTGGGGAGCGGTCAAGCCTGCCTCACCCCACCCCTCTGGCTCCTTTTCAGCCGTGTTCCTGAGTGCGGGGGCCGAGATCATTATCACCCCCGAGCCTGCCCAGCCAGCCGAGGGCGACAACGTCACTCTGGCTGTCCAAGGGCTTTCGGGGGAACTGCTGGCCTACAACTGGTACGCAGGGCCCACGCTCAGCCTGTCTTACCTGGTAGCCAGCTACATTGTAAGCACAGGCGATGAGACCCCTGGCCCAGCCCACACGGGGCGGGAGGCTGTGCGCCCCGACGGTGGCCTGGACATCCAGGGTGCCCTGCCTGGGCACTCGGGCACCTACATCCTGCAGACTCTCAACAGGCAATTTCAGACGGAGGTGGGCTACGGACACATGCAGGTCTATGGTGAGACACCCCCGAGAGCCCCCTCTACCCTAGCTGGGTTTTCCCAGCTTCTGCCCAATCCTTCTTAAAAAAATAAATAAATAAATAAATAATGTGCCATCAAAAAAAAAAAAGAAAAAGTCCTAAAATAACATTAAAATGCTCACCTCCTCCCAGATGGCTTCCAGGATTAAACCTCCCTCTCATCCTGTTCTTTGCTCCTCTGGCTGGGGTTTCAGGGGTAGTGCTGGGATCCAGCCATGCCCCCTGCCTGGGGAGGGGGAGACCCTGGGAGCAGGCAGTGCCCGGCCCCCTCCCCCTCTGTCTCTTGCCCCACAGAGATCCTGGCCCAGCCCGTGGTCGTGGCTAACAGCACGGCCTTGGTGGAGCGCCGGGACACCCTACACCTGACGTGCAGCAGCCCCAGCCCTGCTGAGGTCCGCTGGTTCTTCAACGGCGACACCTTGCCCATCGCCGTGCGCCTTGGCCTGTCCCCCGACGGCCGGGTGCTGACCCGGCATGGCATCCGCAGGGAGGAGGCCGGCGCCTACCAGTGTGAGGTC
Source organism: Bubalus bubalis (assembly GCF_019923935.1). Taxonomy (NCBI): domain Eukaryota; kingdom Metazoa; phylum Chordata; class Mammalia; order Artiodactyla; family Bovidae; genus Bubalus; species Bubalus bubalis. Next base: position 51,976,121 of record NC_059174.1, read on the forward strand.
TGGAACCCTGTCAGTGTCAGCCGCAGCGAGCCCGTCAACCTTACCGTGTACTGTGAGTCCTCCCGGCCCAGCCCCCAGCCTCGTAGATGGGGAAACTGAGGCCAGGAGAGGGTGCCCCAGGGCACACAGCGAGTCAGTAGGCCAGCTGGGGTTAGAAACCAAAGAGTCCCCTCAAAATGCCCTCGACCCATCTCCAAAGCACAAGAAGACCACGTTTGAAATTGAATCATCTTTCCCTTTGAATCGATACCTCCAGGACTGGTTGTTTTCAAAAGGGAGAGGGGACATGAATGGTGGAATGGGAGGGGGAATAAAATTAAAAACATAACCAAAGTATGGAGTCATCTCCAGGAGCAGCAGATGCACCATGTGGCATTCAGAGAAAGGGCTTCCCAGGTGGCTCAGTGGTAAAGAATCCACCTGCCAATGCAGGAGATGCAGATCCGATCCCTGGGTCGGGAAGATCCCCTGGAGAAGGGAATGGCAACCCACTCCAGTATTCTTGCCTGGGAAATCCCATGGACAGAGGAGCTTGGGGGGGGGGTGGCTACAGTCCATGGAGTCATAAAAGAGTCCAACACGACTGAGCGACTAAACGAGAACAACAACCAGAGAAAAGAAATCACTCAGGTACACAAGGGATGGCAATGTAGAAAAACTTAGAACCTAGAATCCTACAACCAGGGAATTCTAGATTTGAGAAGCTCCGGATTCTAGACTCTGAGAACCCCAGAAACTCTAGAGGCAGAGATTCTTAGACTCTAATTCTAAAAACTTAGAGCTGCCCAACCCTGCTGCTGCTGCTTAAGTCGCTTCAGTCATGTCCGACTCTGTGCGACCCCACAGACGGCAGCCCACCAGCCTCCCCCGTCCCTGGGATTCTCCAGGCAAGAACACTGGAGTGGGTTGCCATTTCCTTCTCCAATGCATGAAAGTGAAAGGTGAAAGTGAAGTCGCTCAGTCGTGTCCGACTCTTAGCGACCCCATGGACTACAGCCCACCTGGCTCCTCCGTCCATGGGATTTTCCAGGCAAGAGTACTGGAGTGGGGTGCCATTGCCTTCTCCGTGCCCAACCCTAGAATCTTAGAAACATAGATTTCTAGACTCTTAGCCTCCTAGAACATAGAAACACCTGCTCTTGGAACCCTAGAATTCTAGATTCTTAGAATGGCTTATCGGAAACCAATCATTTAGACCTTTTTTTCCCTTAATGAACCCGTAGATGTCAAAAACATCTTGCAGTGTTTTTGTGCAGTGCCCCAACGTCGTTTTTCTACAGAAAAGACAACTGAAATCCCCTGAGAGGGAAAGTGATTGTCAAGATCTTAGAGCAAGTTAGAGATCCATGTGGGATTTGCAAAGGCCAGAGCACTTTTTTCCTCCAGATTTTCCCAGGGGCCCCTCCTGGTGGAAAGAAAGCCGGGCGGGTGCCCGCATCGACGGCCCTCTCCCTCCACTGCCCCGTTTGTCTCCCTCCCACCCTCACAGTTGGCCCTGAACGCGTGGCCATACTCCAGGACTCCACGACCCGCACAGGCTGCACCATCAAAGTCGACTTCAACACGTCCCTCACGCTGTGGTGTGTGTCCCGGTCCTGCCCGGAGCCTGAGTACGTGTGGACCTTCAATGGGCGGGCCTTAAAGAGCGACAAAGACCACCTGAACATCAGTAGCATGACAGCCACCCAGGAGGGCACGTACACGTGTATTGCTAAGAACCCCAAGACCCTGCTCTCTGGATCTGCCTCAGTGGTGGTCAAACTCTCTGGTGAGTCGCCCCCAGCCTGGCCACCACCCCCTCCCCTTGGAGGCCCAGTTGGACCCCAGCTTTGGCTGCTCCACCCACCATTCTGCTGCCCTTTGCCCAACAGATGATGGGAAAGGGAGAGATTCTCACCCCATTCATTGGCCAAAGGACAAAGTGGCATTTCAGGTGGACTCTCTTCATCCCCAGGTCACAAAAGGAAGGCAGTCTGTGCCTTATCACACACCCCACCCCCCGAAAAAAAAAATCGACATATCAGACTCTCTTCCTTGAGGGGTGGCAAAGCCAGAAACTGGCCACGTGTTCCAAACCGTGCAGCGGTAGAGTGGAAAAACATTCGATGTCCCTTTACATGAATGCCCCTGTTTTAAATTCAGTCTGTCACAGCAGCTGCAGGCTGGACCCCATCCCTGCCGCAGAAACAGCTGAACCTCCGCGCAGCCAACTCAATTATTCAGTTATCTGGCGCGGATGCTGGTGTGCGCATGCGCACACCCTCACACAGGCAAACGCGCTCCCGGGAAAATTACAGCCGTTTATTGGCAAATGGAAAAACACAGCGAGAGAGGCACTGTCTTGCCTCTGTCCTTAAACAACCTGGCAGTGGGGGTAGCACGGACACAGCTGGTGTTCTCAGAGCCATCAGGATCCTCAGGGGACGTCTGCTCATCCCCTGGGGATGATGGCTTTGAACATGAGGGCCTCATTCATTCTGCCTTGGTTCCTTCCCAAGTGGCCACCATCCCCCGGGGACAGGGGGAACAACCCTTCCCTCCCTCGTGCCTCCCTCCTACTCACAGGCTGGGTTCATCCAAGGGGTGGAATCTCTTTCACCCAAAGCAGAAATGGCATCCCCAGAGGTAAGTGTACCTCCTGCCCCACCCTACGGGGGGCCTTGGCAGCTGGTCTTGGCAAGAGACAGGGGGGTGGACCAGATGACCTGAGGCGCTGCCCAGAGCCCTGTCTCTGCAGGTCAAGATAGGGGTGTCCAAGCTGTGCAGGTATGTGCAGGGAGTGGGCACAGCACCCCCAAGGGCCTCCTGAACTGTTGGCCACCCTGTGGCAGGTACCAAGGGGGGAGACAGAGGAAAGGGAACCATAACCCTGCCCCCACCTGGTCTGATGGAGGAGACATGGTCTCTGCCCTCGGAGAGACCGTCTTGAATTAGGGAAGAAGCCTCCCTATTCAAGAGCTGCCAGTCAGAGAGAAGAGGCAACGCCTCACACGCCACCCGAGCAGTGATGAAGACGGCATGACTTCTGATCAGATGGAGGAGACACAGGGGACACTGAAGCAGATTTTGTATTCTGATGGTGGAGACAGGGTCTTAAGGAGACATGGCTTTTTTTTTTTGAGAATTCCTAGTCTGATGGGGGAAACACAGTTTCCACTTTTGGGGGTACTCCCAATCTGATGGGGGAGTACAGGCCCCCCACTTTCTAGGAATTTCCAGTCTGATGGGATAGACATGCCCCCCATTCAACTTCTGGGGTCCCCAGCTGACTGGAAAGACCCAGCCCAATAATAAATTGGAATTTTTAATCTGATGGAGGAGACATGGCCTCCACTCTGTGCAATCTTTCAATCTAATGGAGAACTATAGCTCCCCCTATTCTGAGGTCTTGCAAGCTCACAGAAAAGACAATACCTGGAGCTCATAGCTCCCAACGATCTAATGGGGGAGACACGGCCCCCATAACCTGAGAATTTCCAATCTGATGGGGGAGATGCAGCCCCTGGACTTTTAACAATTTCCAATCTGATGGAGGAGACATGACTTGGCCCTCTAGGGTCTTCCAGTTTAATGGGGAGAGATAGTCCCCCAAGAGCTGGAAATTCTTAGTCTAATGGGAGAGAGACGGCCCCCACGCACGGGGGTCTCCCAAACTGATGAGGGAAAATGCAGCTCCCTGGCGGGCAGGCATTGTTGAGACACAAAATCCACCTCCACTGCCACACAAGTCACCACCTCCTTCCTCTGTCTCCCTCCTGGCACCCCAGCACGGGGAGGGCCAGTCAGTTGGGGGAGGCATAGATGAGCTGGCTGGGGGTGGGCGGGGGGCGCTGTGACCCATGCAGGCCCAGCTGACCCAGCAACCCTCGCTCTCTCCCCAGCGGCCACGGTCGTCATGACCATCGTTCCGGTGCCCACCCGGCCAATGGAGGGCCAGGACGTGACGCTGACCGTCCAGGGCTACCCCAAGGACCTGCTGGTCTATGCCTGGTACCGTGGGCCTGCCTCCGAGCCCAACCGGCTTCTCAGCCAACTTCCTTCGGGGAACTGGATCGCAGGCCCCGCGCACACAGGCCGGGAGGTGGGCTTCCCCAACTGCTCACTGCTGGTGCAGAAGCTGAACCTCACGGATGCCGGCCGCTATACCCTCAAGACCGTCACACTGCAGGGCAAGACGGAGACGCTGGAAGTGGAACTGCAGGTGGCCCGTGAGTGTGCAGGAGGGGAGGGGGAGGGGCGGCTCTTTTCAGACAAGGGCTCCCAAAAGTGGGGAGTCCAGCTGACTCAGTCCTCCAGCTGACTTGGGCCTCCCCAGATGGAGCTCTTGCCTTGTCTGTCAAACCAACAGACCAGGGGCAGACTGGCTTTCTCCATCAGACTGGGGGCACTCAATGGGACTTCCATGCCTTCTCTCTTCTGTAAGAAGCACACCAGACCAAAGGTTTCAAAATACAGGGTGTAGACTGAGGGTAAGGTACCCTTTTCCCTAGAACATAAAACACAGGAGATATTGCCGCCTCCCTCACGCTGTACCTCTCCCATCAGATGGGCGGTATAGGGTGAGGGTGGGTCCATGCCCCCTCCTCAGACTGTCATCTTAGACAATGCGGATCATGTTTCATGCTTTGTGCTACAGTAAGAGAACAGAATTTCTACCCTCAGAGGGTACATTTCTCTCGCAAGCTGAAACAAGGATTATCTCCTCCATCGAGATGGAGACCCCTAGGTGGTGGGAATTTTGTGTCCTCTTCAGACCGGAAATTCCCAGTGGTCAGGAACAATGTCTCCTCCATCAGACTAGGAATTTCCAGATGTTGGGGACCATAACTCCCAGTCAGACTGGGAGCTCCCAGAAGTCAGGAATAATATCTCCTCCATCAGACTGGGAGCTTCCAGATGTTGGGGACCGTGTCTCCCCATCAGACTGGGAGCTCCCAGAGGTAGGGACCATGTCTCCTCCATCAGACTGGGAGCTCCCAGAGTTAGGGATCTTGTCTCCTCCATCAGACTGGGAGCTCCCAGAGGTAGGGACCATGTCTCCTCCATCAGACTGGGAGCTCCCAGAGTTAGGGATCTTGTCTCCTCCACCAGACTGGGAGCTCCCAGAGGTAGGGACCATGTCTCCTCCATCAGACTGAGAGCTCCCAGAGGTAGAGCTCATGTCTCCTCCACCAGACTGGGAGCTCCCAGAGGTAGGGACCATGTCTCCTCCATCAGACTGGGAGCTCCCAGAGTTAGGGATCTTGTCTCCTCCATCAGACTGGGAGCTCCCAGAGGTACGGACCATGTCTCCTCCATCAGACTGAGAGCTCCCAGAGGTAAAGCTCATGTCTCCTCCACCAGACTGGGAGCTCCCAGAGGTAGGGACCATGTCTCCTCCATCAGACTGGGAGCTCCCAGAGTTAAGGATCTTGTCTCCTCCATCAGACTGGGAGCTCCCAGAGGCAGGGACCATGTCTCTCCCATCAGACCGAGCATCATCAGAGGTGTGAGAGGCCATGTCCCTGGAGCCTTGCCTCCCACATCAGACCCGGCAGTCTCAGAAGCCATGTCCCTGAGTCAAGGACTGTGACCCCCTCCCTCAGACTTGAAGCTGTGAGGATCAAGGACCCAATCACTTCCAGACACCCCTAGCACCATCCTTCATCCATTCACTCATCAAAACCTAGTTTTCTGGGTCAGCGCTGGGGGGAGAATGCTGGTCCATGACAGCAGGTCGCCCCCTGATGATGCTTCGGAACCCCTTTTCACCCTGTCTCTCTCCTCACAGTCAACCTTCCTTCCTCGCCCAAGGACCAACGCCACACCTTCCTGAATCTGAACCTGACGCAGGCTGAGCATGGGGCGGGTGGGGCCACCGGGAGGCCAGGGTCGGGCAGGGGCGCAGGAGGAATGGGGGCACTGGGGACCTGGTCCCCTACCTCCCCTGATGGCTTCCTCCACCCCTGTGCCCCGTCCTTCCCCCACAGTCCTGGAGTAGCACTGTGGACCTGGAGACCTCCAGAGAGACGAGCTCTTCATGTCACTCTCCTGTCTCCTCTCCTGGAGCAGAGGGCCACTCACTTTCAGCAAGGATGCCAGACCATGGTCCTCTCTTCTCCTGCTTTCACCCTAGAGTTAGAGCCCACAGGGCCCTACTCCTTCACCGAGCTGTCGGAGAGCCACAGCCTATAAACATCCTGGTTAACACACGCCTGTGTCAGCCTCTCCTTCCACTGCTGCCAACTTTGTCGTTCCTGGTGGCCACACTTGCTTCCCTTCCCACCCAAGGTGATCTCGGTCTGGCTACATACATGCACAAGGAAGCCCAAAATGCAGGGCTCCAAGCCCCCACTGCTTCATGTCACAGCCTCAGGCCCTTCCCACAACACTCCAGAGTATTTCTGAGGGTCCTGCTTTCCAGTGGCTGAAAGAGTGCCCCTCCTGTGGCACCAAACAGCTGTGGGACATGCCACCCCACACACACACACTGCGCCTCCCTCCATAACCTGGAGCCTGATGCAAAGCTATTTGCGCACAGGACAAGGAATAGCCAAATTTCTCAAGAAGAGTTCCAGCACCTTCTGGCCTACATCGATTTAATCAAAGATGACCTTTTGTGCTCTCCACTGTGTTGGGATTCCCCCACCCCCACTCCATGTATCTCTCAAGCATCACCTGCAGAATCCTAAAAATATCTCCCTCCTCCTCTACACACACCAAAAAAGCCCCTATGAATAAATGAATGCAAACGGGGCAGGGGTGGGGTTGAGGGCTGGAGAGCAGGGAAGAGTGGGAACCAGAGGGAGAGTGTCTTCTGACCAGTCTCACTAGGATCTGAGCCACAAGCCCCACCCAGCCAAGATGACCCTACTATAGCAAGACCTGGTGTTAATCAGAAGTGTGATAGCAGACTCCAGGCTTAGAGTGGAAAGAGAGGTTGGGCAGGGATGGAAAAACTCAGTAGAGCGATTTCTCAGAAACTTTAAAGACAGAGTCTTTCTGGGGATGGCCTTGAGCTGGGGAGAAGGCAATGGCACCCCACTCCAGTACTCTTGCCTGGAGAATCCCATGGACGGAGGAGCCTGGTGGGCTGCAGTCCATGGGGTTGCTAGGAGTCGGACACAACTGAGCTACTTCACTTTCACTTTTCACTTGCATGCATTGGAGAAGGAAATGGCAACCCACTCCAGTGTTCTTGCCTGGAGAATCTCAGAGACAGGGGAGCCTGGTGGGCTGCTGTCTATGGGGTTGCACAGAGTCGGACACGACTGAAGCGACTTAGCAGCAGCATGTTGAGCTGAGATGGTGAGTGGTGAAAGGCACCCAGAATGAGGGTTCTAAAATCTGGGCTAGAGCCCTTCGTTTGCTATGGATTCACTAGACCCTCCATTTGTCCACCAGTAAAAAGGTGTGGACTTAACAATACTGGAGTGGCTTGCCATTTTCTTCTCCAGGAGAATCTTCCCACCCAGGGATCAAACCCAGGTCTCCCGCATTACAGGCAGATTCTTTACCATCTGAGCCACCAGAGAAGACCTAGGATAGACTAGAGTTTTCCAAACCATTTTATTAGCCTCAGAGCCCTTTCTTCAAATGCAAGCTTACATGGTATATCAATATATTATTTTTAAAACATTTTTAATATATTAAATCACAATGCAATAAAAGCAGATATCAATTCAAAAGCCATAGCCCTCTTCTCCCACCACCACCAACTTTCTACACACTGTTGAAAAAAAAAATTCTTGCATTTAAATGATACGTGGATTACAGAGGCAATTAAAATGTAAAATAGCAACCAAAATCAAATGACAGTGAAAATATTATATATAGAGACTATGGGATATGATCAAAGCCACACTCGGAGCAGGATGATAGCATTAAAATGCTTAAATACATTGAGAGTACCAAAAAGAAAAGATTTTGAAATTGAGCAAAATAAGGTTACCACTCAAGAAACTAGAAAAAGTCCATGAAATAAACCAAAGAAAAAATGTAAGAAATTAAGAAAGGTAAAAGCAGAAATTGATGAAATATAAAATCAAACAGAGCTAGTCAATAAAACCTAAAGCTGGCTCTTTGAAAATACCAGAGAAATCAACAAACTTTTGGCAAGTATGATAAGAGACAGAGAAGACTAATATATAAAAGAAACTGTTTTGATTGAAGTAGAGTAGATTAGATGCTCAATAAATATATATAGCGAGGGAAGATATGTGGATACTTCCCCAGCAGCCACTCCTCTTTGCTCTTTTATGACCGAGGCACTGCCTCCCTTAAAGGAAGCTGAAAATGCCAGATACTCACTTTCCCAGACTGTCTTGCAGTTTCAGGTGGTCATGTGACCAATTCTGGCCAATGAAGGAAGGAGAGAACTAAAAGTTCTGTCCAGTGACTCTCCCTACCTAAGTGGACACTAAGGGAATTCCATGGAGTTGAAAACTACTGGCTAAATCAGTGTTCTCCAATATGAGGTTTCCAGGCAATGGCACAGCTAGGAAGTGAGGATGGATTTTAGCCCATACTGTTAACCCCAAGAACACTATCCAGACCCAAAATGGGAAATAGCATCCGTATTCACCCCACCCCTCCAAGTTCACATAAGAGTCAGTGACATATATATCAGTGAGAATTTTTCTTCAGTGGCCAGTAAGAGAGATTGGACATAACACGAACAAAGACAACACTAGAATACAAGATAAAAGAGAAACTGATACGTTCAGGAGCGGCTTACATAGACAGAAGATTATTTCTCTCACACATAAAAGGTGACCATGAGCAGAGCTGGGATGATGGCGCCACAGTGTCATTAGAAACACAGCCCTTTCTGTCTTTCTGCTCCATCGTCGCTGGCATGGGGCTTTCATTCTCCTGATCACTTCATGGTCCTAGATGGCTGCTGGAACCACAGCTGCCTCATCCACGTTCCAGGCTGGAAGCAGAAAGAAGGGAACAAAAAGTAAAAGCAGCTCCATGCCTGATTATGGACTGTGCCCCCCACCTGCCCATTTTTTCCTTTTTGGCCACACTGCGTGGCACGGGAAACTTTCCTGACCAGGGATCAAATCCATGCCCTCTGCAGCAGAAGCACAGTCTTAACCACTGGACCACCACGGAAGTCCTAATCCGTGCCCTTTTTAAGGAACCTTCCCCAAAGTCCCATCCTACCACTTCCACTTACATCTGATTGACCAGCTCTTAGTCATGTGGCCACCCTAGCTGCAAAGGAGGCTGGGACATGTAGTCTTTTCCCTGGGTATATCACTGCTCCAAAGAACTTCAGGGTCCTGCTCTCAGAGACAGGAAAGAATGGATCCCAGGTAGGCAGCTGGCAGGCTCTGCCATGACAGACCTTGGAACTCCTACTTCCCAAGCTGGACAAAATGGCCTTCCTCACCTAAGCCCAAAGGGAAGGAGTCCCAGATATAGTAGCCAGGATTTGGGAAAGACTGGGGTGGTGTTCTTCCAGGGCTTGCTTTGTGCAGTGGAGAATGAGGCCAGCAGGAGGGGCAAAGGAGGAGAAGGGGTGGCAGCTCAGTTTTCTAGGTCAAGTCGGATCCCATATCCTCAGGCTGTGGAGGCTCAGATGTCCCCAGGACCGAGTCTCCTGTCCCCCTAGGCCTATCTGGGCTTCTGGACTGAATCCTCCAAGCAGTCCAATTCTCCTCTTTAACAGTCCAGGAAAGAAAAATAGCAACAAAGCTTCCCAGGTGGCTCAGTGGTAAAGAATTTGCCTGCCAGTAAAGGAGACCACAGGAGACATGGGTTCTATTCCTGGGTCGGGAAGATCCCCTGGAGTAGGGCACGGCCACCCACTCCAGGATTCTCGCCTGGAGAATCCCACAGACAGAGGAGCCTGGGGGTCACAGAGAGTCGGAAACAGCTCGGCAACTAAACCCTGCTGACCCTGGTGGTCCCGCGGTTGACGCTGCCCTCCCACTGCAGGGGCCCTGGGCGCAGGAAACAACAATAGCTCCTGATATCTCAAATGTTGATGTTGTCCTCTTGTGTCTCTAGCTCAATGAATTCCTACAAGAACCCTGAGTAATTACCGGCAGTTCCTCCATTTTACAGATGAGGAAATTGAGACCCAGAGAGCCAAAAACCTCGCTCCAGGTCCCATAGTTCCCACGGCTCCTGGAAGGAAGCTAGCTGAGTTTCCGTCACTCCTCCGCAGGGCCGGCCAGGCCAGGGCACAGGCTCGGAGCCCAGACAGAACTGAGAGCAGACACTTGAGCCGAAGGACTCCAGGCAAAGTGACTTTTCTCACTTATAAGACAGAGATAATAATAGTATCCACCTCTGAGGACTGTTGGAAAGATTAAATGAGCCAATATAAGGAAAGAATTTAGTTACCTAAGTGCTTGGTGAATGCTTTTTAACTCACTCAGGTGGTAGTTTGGGCAACATGCAGATGGATAAGCCAACAATAACCATTTTTCTGTCATAGCTTCTTCCTGGGGGGCTTAATTAAGCCTATGTCACAAGGTCCCCCGTGACAAACCTAGACAGGGTGTTAAAAAGCAGAGACATCACTTTGCCAACAAAGGTCCATATAGCCAAAGTTATGGTTTTTCCAGTAGTCATGTACAAATGTGAGAATTGGATCATAAAGAAGGCTGAGTGCCAAAGAATTACTGCTTTTGAATTGTGGTGCTGGAGAAGACTCCTGAGCGTCCCTTGGACAGTGAGGAGCTCCAACCCATCCATCCTAGAGGAAATCAACCCTGAATGTTTATAGGAAGGCTGAAGCTGAAGCTCCAATACTTTGGCCACCTGATTGGAATACAGTGGCCACCTCTTTGGAAAAGACCCAGATGCTGGGAAAGATTGAAGGAGAAAGAAGGGGGCGACAGAGGATGAGATGAGATGGTTAGATAGCATCACCGACTCAGTGGACATGAGTCGACTCAACGGACATGAATCTGAGCAAACTCTGGGAGATAGCAGAGGCCAGGGAGCCTGGTGTGCCGCAGTCCATAGGCTTACAAAAAGTCGGACACAGTTTAGTGACTGCACAACAACACAGATTCCCCTCATTTTATGGAATACAGGCTGTTCTTGGAAAACTGTAATCATCTGAAAATAGTTTATGAGAAAAATAATACATGTGTACAATTAGAATCCTGATACTGAAAGGTTTTTTTTTTTTTTTTAATTTAAAAATAAAAGATAACGAGGAATCCCCTGACAGTCCAGTGGTTAGGACTCGGCACATTCACTGCCGGGGCTCCAGAGTTTCATCCCTGGTTGGGGAACTAAGACCCCACAAGCCATGTGATGTGGCGAACAACAACAACAAAAGAACAAAAAAACAAAAAGAAAATCTAAAAATATCAAGGTAATTCCAACGCTGCTTATCACAGGTGCCGGGGGAATGTGCCCTCAACACAGATCCTCTGGCTTGCGTCTCACCACCTCCCTGTGAAATGGAGCTCTATTTCTCCAGTCTCCTAGCTCTTTATTAAAAATACACCTTCCAGGTCTCCCCCTGGGCCCAGGAAATCTGTGTTGTCTCCATGGAAGGGACCTGGAAACTGGATTTTTTAAAATAAATAGCCTGGGTGATTTTTGTCAGCTGCAAAATTGGGGGACCCAGATGCAAGAACTGTCTGACGGACAAAAAAAGGAAATTAAGGCACGAAGAGTAGGAGGCAACTTACCCACAGTCCCTGAGCCAGGAAGGGGCAGGGCCAGGGATTGGCCCAGGATCACACAGCAGGGTTCAGACTGGTGGCTGAGATGGGGCCTCTTCTGCCCCACGGGCCTCATAACTGCTCCCCTTCTCCCCCACCCCCACTACCCAACCCCTCCCGACAAAGCCCAGAGGGTCCTGGGGTCCTCTCGGACCCTCGGATTCCATTAGCCATGGGTGGGAGCCAAGCGGAAATCCAATGCAGTCTCTGCCTCTCTCTGCCCCCTCCCTCCCTGCTCCCCCAAGATGCCTTTTCTCAAGTAACCTTTCTGACTTGGGGAGGGCCGGGGTGGGGGTGGCAATGACCTTGAGGCCAAAACACACAATGGCCCAGTCAGGCTCTGGAGCTCTGCCAGGCAGAGGAAGGAAGCCTGCCCTGTTTTTCTCCCCTGGGCTGGAATGTTGATTCAGGAGGGAGAGAGAGAGAGGAGGGTGAGAGAGAGAAAGGGAGAAGGAGGGGGAAAGGGGGGGTGGCAGGGTGGGGGGCGGGGGGAGAGGAGAAAGAGAGGTGAGGATGGAATAGGAAGGAGGAAGTGGGCAAGAGAACAATGGTGAAAGAGGTGGGTACCTGGCACCAGGGTGCCAAGCCTGGACTTTGGGAACCAAGTGGGGAGTCTGGTCAGCACACACTGTTCAGGGTCCAGAGGGGTCATCCCAGCCCCTCAAGGTTGCACAGGACCAGGGCAGCCGAAGGGCCTCATTCGTCTGCTGACCACAGACACGGTGACCATCAGGAGCAGGTCTCAGGTGCCCCCAGAAGTAAGGTCACCTTTCTGAATCATCTCCCCTTTTGGATCACGGTCAATCTCCTCCTCCTCTTTTTTCCTCTCACTCCACTCTGGCCACACTGATCTCCTTGTTATTGTTTGAACAAACCATGCAACTCCTGCCTCAGGGCCTTTGCACCATGGATTCTTGAATCACTCTATTCTCTGCTCAAATGTCATCTCCTTAGAAGGAGATCCCCCCAACACTCAATGCCGTCTAGCTTTGTTCTTCAGAGCTTTTATGACACATACACCCACCACTTCATATCTTCATACTATAGTTTTTCCTTTTTTTTTTTGGCCACACCAAAGGGCTTTTGGGATCTCAGTCCCCCAGCAGTGAAAGCCCTGAATCCTAACCACTAGACCTCCAGGGGACTCCACATTCTATATTTCTTCCTTCACTTGCTCATTATCTGTCTTTTCCACCAGACTAAACTCCACGAGGCAGAAATTTTCCTTCTTTTGACTATCACCTTAAATCAGTGCTTAGCACAAAGTAGGTGCTCAATAAATAGTAGTAATAATGATAAGGAGACTTTCTCCACCAGATAACAAAATGCACAGTAGACTTATTGTATCAGTATCTACTTACTGTGTAACAAATTACCCCAACACTCCGCAGCTTTATTATCTCAGTTTCTGTGGGTCAAGAATTGGAGAGTTGGGACTTTCTTGGCAGTCCAATGGTTAAGACTCTGTGCTTTCACTGCAGGGGGCGAGTGTTCGATCCCTGGTCAGAGAACTAAGATCCTGCATGCTGCTTGCTGCAACCAAAAAAAGAAAAGGAATCCAAGAGTGGCTTCACTAGGTGGTTCTGACTCAAGGTCTCTGGTGAGGGTACAGTTAAGAGGATGGCTTGGTCGCAGTCATCTGAAAGCTTGACTGGGACTGATTGAGAACCCACTTCCTGGCTCATTCACATGACCACTGGCAGGAGCCCTCAGTTCCTTGCCACATGGCCCTCTCTGCAGAAGGCTCATGACAAGGCAGTTGGATTTTCACAAAGTGACTGCATGGGAGGACACGAGAGAAGCCACTGTGCCTTCACGATTTGGTCTCAGAAGTCACACACCTCCATTTCTGCCATACTCTACCAACTAGAAGCAAGTCACTACTTCCAGTCACATTCAAGGGGAGGGGAATTCCTCTCCACCTTTCAATGGGAAGATTGTCAAAGAAGTTGCGGACATATTCTTAAACCACTGCAGATGTAATAAGATGTCATAAGTAAAATAGTGTGGAATAAAGAAAAAACAACTGAGAGACAATGAATGCTGGAAGGTGTCTGAGTCAGTTCCCGCTGCCATAACAAAATACCACAGACAGGGTGCCTTAGACAACAAATGTTTCTTTCTCATAGTTCAAGAGGCTGGGAAGTCCAAGATCAAGGGGCCAGCAAGGCAGACTTTAACCTGAGGCCTCTTCTTACAGCTTGCAGCTGGGTTCCCGTCACCCTGTGCTCTCCTGGGCTCTTCTTTGTGGGCTCACAGAGACAGAAAGAGAGCAAGCTCTCTGGGGTCTCTTCTTCTAAGGAAACTAATCCTATCAGCTCAGGGCCCCACCCTTAATTACTTCCTGATAGGCCCCATTTCCAAACACAGGCCCATTGAAGGTTAGGGCTTCCACATATGAATCTGGGTGGGGAGACACAAACATTCAGTTCATAATAAGGGGCAACAGAGGACTTCCCTGGCAGCCCAGTGGTTAAGACTCTGTGCTTCCAATGCTGGAGGGGCAGGTTGGATCCCTGGTTGGGGAAGTAAGATTCCACATGCTGTGTGGCTCAGCCAAAACGATCAAAAGCAAACAATAAAACATAATAAGGGGTGACATGGGGGCAGAATCACTGTCTGCATGCCCCAATTCCAAGAACAGTGCCAGGCAAATACTTGGTATTCAATAAATACTTGATGAGTTTAATAAATGAATGAATGGATGAATTTGACCAATATCTGCTGACTATGTACTCTTGAGAGTCTCGTGGACAGCAAGGTGATCAAACTAGTCAATCCTAAAGGAAGTCAACCCTGAATATTCATTGGAAAGACTGATGCTGAAGCTGAAGCTACAATATTTTGGTCACCTGATGTAAAGAGCCGACTCATTGGAAAAGACCCTGACGCTGGGAGAGATTGAAGGCAAAAGGAGAAGGGGGTGGCAGAGGATGAGATGGTTGGATAGCATCACCGACTCAATGGACATGAATTCGAGCAAACTCCGGGACATTGTGAAGGACAGGGGAGCCTGGAGGGCTGCAGCCCATGGGGTCGCAAAGACTGAGCAACTGAATAACAATGACCACAGTGTACCCTCAGGAGGCCTGATGCAAGGTCACAAGAGCATATTCTGATGGAGACAGCCTGACCTCACAGAGCTCACAGCCCAGAGCAGGGGACAGGTGTTAAGAGATAGTTACAAAGTCATGACAAAGGGTCATGAAGCCCAGATGGAAAAAGGGTGGTTTCTGAGAGAGAAACACCAGAGCATGTAATTTAGGTGGAGGCTCCAAAGCAACCTCCCTGGGATGATAGTCACTGTGTGTATCAGTTTCCTGTGGCTGCTGTAACAAACTGTCACCAATTCAGGGGCTTTAAACAGCAGAAATGTCTTCCCTTACAGTTCTGGAGATCAGAGGTCAGAAATGAGTTTTACAGAGATTGAATCAAGGGGGTCACAGGGCTGGTTCCTTCTGGAGGCTTCAGGAAAAAAAAAAAAAATCCATTCCTTGCCTCTTCCAGCTTCTGGAGGCTGCCAGCCTAACTGGGCTGTGGCTGCATCACTCCCATCACCATCTCACGATCTCTTCTGGGGTCAGCTCTCTCTCTGCCTCCTTCTTACAAGGATGCTTGTGATTACACTGAGGACCCACCAAAATCATGCAGGATCGTCTCTCCAGCTCGAGATCCTGAACTTCATCGCCTCTGCCAAGTCCCTTTTGTCACACAAGGTACCATTCTCAAGCCAGATTCAGACCTGGACCTCTTTGCGTGTTAAGTCGTGTCCAACTCTTTGCAACTCCATGGACTATAATCCACAAGGCTGCTCTGTCCATGGAATTCTCCAGGCAAGACTACTGGAGTGGGTTGTCATTTCCTCCTCCAGAGAATCTTCCTAACCCAGGAATCAAACCCAGGTCTCCCACATTACAGGCAGATTCTTTACCACCTGAACCATGAGGGTAGCAGATTTCTTTGGGGAGCATTACTCAGCCTATCACAAGGTCGGAGGAGCTGGGCAGAAAGTTGGCAGAGAAAGCATTTCAAACCAAGGGCCAGGAGGAAGGAAAGCAGATTCAACCCAGTGTGGCAGGGACTTCCCTGGTGGTCCAGTGGCTAAGACTCTGCACTCCCAAGGCTGGGGGCCCAGGTTCCATCCCTGGTCAGGGCACTACATCCCATGTGCCGTGACTAAGGGCTCACTTGCCCCAACTAAAAGATCCCGCCTGCCACACCTCAGACCCAGCGCAGCCAAATAAAAATTTTAAGTGTGGCAGGAGTGGAGTCAACACCAGGAGCGTGGAGGAGGTGAGGCCAAGGGGGAACAGGGAAGGTGCAGGGCCTTGTAGGCTGCGGTGAGGACCTTGGCTGTCACCTTGAGAGAGATGGGAGCCCCAGGAGGCTCTGTGCAGAGGCTGGACGGGCTCTGACTCAGGTCCTAAGAGGATCTCTCTGGCCACCTCTGGATCTCTCTGGTCTCTTGGAAGACACTCTGGTAAGCAGACATAAGAGCAGGGAACGCAGGGAGGATGTAACAGCGGCGCTGACCGGAGGTAACGGCAGCTGCACCAAGATGGTGGCCGTGGAGGTGGGGAGAGATTTTGCCGGCGGAGTCGACAGCATTTGCTGATGGACCGGAGGGAAGAGAGGAGTCAAGGGGCCTCTCAGCCTTTCTCTGAGCAGGCGCAGGAGGAGGGGCTACCATGCATGAGGCTGGAAGGCTGCAGGCAGAGTGGGATCTGAGGTTGGAATGAAGACATGTGACATTTCAGAGGCTAGTGATCGGGCAGATGGCCTGGATGGACCCCAAGGCACACAGGCTCCGAGAGGGAAGTTGGCACAAGTTGTGGACTGTGGTTTTCACCCACCTCGAGGGGCCCCTTATCCTCTCCCCCAACTTCCCCTCACGCCCGGGTGGAGCCAGCCTTGTTTGCTTCCCTCCCGTCATCCGTTTTATGATGGGGAAGGCTGGTTTTCCCCTAACCCAGCAGACACCTCTCCCCTCTGCCTGTCCCTGACCCTCCCGCCTCGGGAAGCCCCGCGCTGGCCTCCTGAAATGTCCCAGCAGGATGGGGCCCCTGCCACCCATGCAGCCAGCCAGATGGGTCCCAAAAGGGGAAGTGGGTCACCCACAGTCACCCGGCACGCGGTCAGCTCAGGACCCAGGGTCTCGTCTTCTTGATGTCCCACCACAGTCCTGGGAGGCGGGGGAGGAAGCAACCATCCTTTTCACATTTCTCACGAGAAAGCTGGGGCTCCAGGAGAGGCCCGAGTTCACCCGAAACGCTCCGCCAACAGGGAAGCTGGGATTGAAACCCAGGTGCTGACAGAAGGATGTCTTCATTGTAAGCACTGCGGACAAAGCGATGGGTGAACGGAACCCAGTCCCGTCCTCCCAGGACCCTCATAGGGGAGACATAACTGTCACGGACAGTGACAACCCAGCATTGGTCAGGGCTGAGATGGAGCGGGCCCAGGAGTCTGGGTTGGGGATGGCTGAGGCAGCTGGAGAGTCAGGGAGGACTTTCTGGAGGAGGGGCTCACTGAGACCTAGACAATGAGTGGGAGGGAGTTAATTACATGCAAATATTCCACTCAGAGGGAACAGCATATGCGAAGGCCCAGGATTAAGAGGAGGACTCTGGAGACTTCTAAATCTAACCTTGTACCTCCTCTGATTAAACTCTCCTGTGGCTGCTGGCAAACTCTTTAGCCTGGCATTCGTTAATTCTTGCTTTCATTCAGTCAAACTAACATTCCCTAAAGTTTACAGCTAGTGTCAAGACCTGTGGGGACACAGCCCTCCCCATGGGACTGTGACCCTGACTTGGAGAGGGGGTCAGAGAGGGAATCCTGGAAGAGGAGACATCTCCTCCAAGACCTGAGGGAGAAGAACAAGAGATGCTGGGAAGGGGACTTCCCTGGTGGTCCAAGGAAGTGGCTAAGCCTCTGAGCTCCCAGTGCAAGGGACCTAGGTTCGATCCCCTTTCAAGGAGCTAGATCTCACATGCTGCAACTAAGAGAGATAATAATAATAAGAGAGATGCTGGGAAAGAGGCAGGGAAGGGCGTTCCAGGCAGAGAGAACAGCCTATGCGAAGGCCTGAAGATGAGTTCCGAGAACGACACGCTCCCAAAACTACTCAGGTTCAGTTGAGGCACGGGGAGGTTTGGGAGAGGTTAGAGAGGCCAGCCTCGCAGCCCCCATGTGTGGACTTCGTTCCAGGGCACTGGGGAGCGGCGGCAAATTTGTGTGCAGGGGAGAGACAGGAGTAGGCTGATAAGTCAGAGAAACACTGCCCCCCACCACTGGAAGATGAGCGCGATGAAGCCTTAGAATCACAGATTGGTTTCTTTGGAGGTGGGAGGGCGGGGAGGATTTGAACCTAGCTTCCGAAGGAGGGGGTCCCGTTCTTCTGGGGCCCCCAGCTCTGGACGGGAGGCTTGGTCCGTAGCAGCCGCTAGGTGGCGCTAGGACACCACCGTCACCACCACCAGGTTCTGAGCTCACGAAGGGGCGTCCGGCCCAGAGTCCTACAGCACCGAGTCCGGGTTGGGGCAAACCCCACAGGCCCTTTGCTTCTGTGTCCTGTGGTCCTGGCCCCCCCAGAGCTGGGGCTTGCTCACGGTGATATTATAAGCATTTAGGTGCTCCTTGGACTCGGAGGGCTCCGGAAAGAGGTGGCTGAGCCGCAGCAGATTTTATCTGTCATCACATTGGAAACTCAGACTGGAGGGTCTAGTTTCCCGCTTCGGGGTCGTGGTGTGTGTGTTGGGGATGGGGGGAGCGGTGTTCTTACCTCCTTCTTACCTACCTCAGACTGGGGCTACCAGTCTCCTCCCTCAGATTAGAAACTCATTTCACACATCAGAATGAACCTTCCTTACCTTCCCCCAACAGACTGGAAATCCTGTTCTCCATCCAGGGAACTGGGCATTATCTTCTCTGTCCTACTTGGGAAATCCTGTCTCCCTCCTCAGACTTGATAAGAGCACTTTATTGTCCCCATCGGGCTGGGACTTCTGGTGTCTCCCTCCACCCTCTCCACCACCACCCCCTCCCACCCGGCCTCCGGAGGAGAAGATTCACTGGCCGGTTGCCAGTCCTTCTTCTGTCTGTTGAAGGAGCCACGCCCATTTTACCGAGGGGTGAACTGAGGCCCAAAGCCGCGAGGCTGCACGACCAGGTGGAACTGCAGATGCTCGCCTTCCCCTTTTGCCCCCTTCTCTGCGCCTGCCCTTTGCCCTCCGCGCCCTGGGTAACTCCCCTGGCACCGGGAGTAGGGGAATTTCGCCCACAGGCCTCTTCACCGCTTGCCTGCCTTTTATTGGCACCGGGCGGAGGCTGGGGGTAAAGTCCGGAGCTGGGCTTGGGGCTCAGGGCGCCGAAGGAGGGAGGGGTGGCGACCTAACCTGCCTGAGGCCGCCCCTGGAGGGGAATGAGCAGGACGGCATTCTGGTCTCTGCAGAGCGAAACAGGGCGTGGGTTCGAATCTCCCCACTTCTGGTTCCCCACTGTGCGGCCTTGGAGTGGAAACTATGCAGGCTCTCCCAGCCCTCAGTTTCCCCAGCTATGAAAAGAGGATGCTCCTCTGGGTGATTGTGAAGACTCATGGAGTTCCTACATGAGAAACACTTGGCTCAATGGCTGACGGTGACCTTGGAAATCAACATGGACCCCCACCATCTCCCGTCCCCAGGGGTCTACCTCCTAAGTCTCTCCAGTTGACCCTCTCCACTCGTCTTGCACCTACCCTCCCAACCCAAGCCACCTGCTGTCTTGAGGCAGACAGCTGGTCCCCCTGCACAGTCAGAGGGGTCTTTCCAAAACTCAAGCTTGGGAATTCCCTGGCAGTCCAGTTGTTAGAATGCCGAGCTTCCATTGCAGGGGACAAGGGTTGGATCCCTGGTCAGGGAACTAAGATCCCACAAGCTCCACCGTTTGGCCAAAAAAACAAAAGACTCAATCCTGACTTCTGCTCAGAACCTACTATGGCTTCCCAGTGCCCTCGGGAGAAAGCCTGAGGGCTATACCTCAGTTCCAGGCCTGCTGGGCACTGCATGGCCTGACTACTGCTTGCGTCCACCCTCCTTTCCATTTTTCTAGAAGATCCTAGTGTTCTCCTCCATCAGACACTTCCCCAGCTGCTTTAGGTCTCAGCTGAAACATCAGGGCCCCAAGGATGGTTTCCCCTGATCTCCACAAAACAGGCCTGATCCTCTCATTTCTCCCCTTCCTGCTCCCTGTACCCACCACACAGCCCCTTTCACAGCTAGAAATAAGACACACTTATTTGAAGGTGTCCACCTTCAAAATAGCCTCTGAATTCAGCCACTTCTCTCCATCGCAACTGCTCCACCCACCATCACATCACCTATGGCCTGGACCACTGAGTCTCCTCCTCCTTCCTGGGCTCCCTGCAGCCAGAGTTGTTGTTTGGTCATTTCAGTCGTGTCTGACTCTTTGTGGCCCCGTGGACTGTAGCCCACCAGGCTCCTCTGTCCCTGGCATTATCCCAGGCAAGAATACTATAGTGGGTGGCCATTTCCTATTCCAGGGGATCTTCCCGAGGGATTGAACCTGCATCTCGTGCATTGCAGGAGGATTCTTTGCCACTGAATCATCACAGCCAGAGGGACCCTGTTAAATCCTAAATCAGATCACATCCCTCCCTTGGGGCCTGGCTCAGAACCCTCTCAGGGCTCCCATCTCCCTCCGAATAAAAGCCAAAGTCTCTATGCTGCTGCTGCTGCTGCTGCTGCTAAGTTGCTTCAGTCGTGTCCGACTCTGTGCAACCCAATTCATGGCAGTCCATGAGGCTCCCCTGTCCCTGGGATTCTCCAGGCAAGAACACTGGAATGGGTTGCCATTTCCTTCTCCAATGCATGAAAGTGAAAAGTGAAAGTGAAGACGCTCAGTTGTATCCGACTCTTAGCGACCCCATGGACTGCAGCTTACCAGGCTCCTCTGTCCATGGGATTTTCCAGGCAAGAGTACTGGAGTGGGGTGCCACTGTGACCCGGAAAACCCGAACAGTCTGTTCAAGCCTCCCTCTACCCCTTGTTTTCCTAATCTCATTTCCATCCTACCCGCCTGCTCCCTCTATTCCAGCCACATTGGCCTCAAATAGCCAGCACAATCCACCTCAGGGCCTTTGCACCTGCTATCCCCTCAGCCTGGAACACTCTTCCTCCCAGATGTCCGTATGACTCCTTCTCTCCCCTCCTTCACGTCCTTGCCCAAATGTCACTCTTTATAGGGGCCTCTCAATTCACTGCAAAACAGTATTTTCTAATCACTTAGAACTTTTAAAGCAGTCTCCTTAACGGTGTTTGGGTAAAAGAGGAAATAAAAACTGCAATTACAGACAATTTAGAGAAAGATGATGAGAGCATTACATTTCACACCTCATGATGAAAGCAAAGCTGTACTCCTGAAAAAACATTTACATACATGAATGTGGAAGTCTAATCCAGTGATTAGAATGAATTACTCTAGCGTCTGGGCTTCCCTGGTGGCTCAGAGGTAAAGAATCTGCCTGCCAATGCAGGAGACATGGGTTTGATCCCTGGGTCAGGAAGGTCCCCTGGAGAAGAAAATGATAATCTACTCCAGTATTCTTGCCTGGGAAATCCCATGGACACAGGAGCCTGGCGGGCTACAGTCCATGGAGTCACAAAGAGTCGGATCATGACTTAGCGACCAAACAATAAATAAGGGCCTCTGGATTAAAAAAAAAAAACAAACACTTTAGGACTTCCCTGGTGGTCCAGTGGTTGGGAATCCACCTGCCAATACAGGGGACACAGGTTCAATCCTTGATCTGGAAAGATTCCTCATGCCAAGGGGTGGCTAAGCCCATGGGCCACAACTCGAGAAAACTCTGGAGCAGCAATGAAGATCCAACGCAGCCAAAAATAAATAAATGAATGTTTTAAATAAATGTAGGGGGAGAATGGATGCATGTATATGTACAGCTGAGTCCCTTTCCTGTACACCCAAAACTATCGCAACATTGTTAATTGACTATACTCCAATATGAAATAAGAAGCTTAAAGAATTAAATAAATTAATTAAAAAAAAATTTAAACCAGGGGACAACAGAGGATGAGATGGTTGGATGGCATCACTGACTCGATGGACATGAGTTTGAGCAAGCTCCAGGAGTTGGTGATGGACAGGGAAGCCGGGCGTGCTGCAGTCCATGGAGTCGCAAAGAGTCCCATACGACTGAGCGACTGAGCGACTGCACTGAACTGAAACCACTCTCCACCTCTCCCTCCCCCCACCCAGTCCCTTGACGACTTTTTTTTTTTTTTTTTTTTTTTTTTTGGTTCTTTATTTATTTATGGCTGCACTGGGTCTTTGCTGCTGTGCACAGGCTGTCTCTAGTTGCAGTATGCCAGAGCTACGTTCATTGTGGTACACAGGCTTCTCATCGCGGTGGCTTCTCTTGCTGTGGAGCTCAGGCTCTAGGCGGGAGGGCTTCAGTAGCTGCAGCACGCAGGCTCAGTAGTCGTAGCGCACCCCACGGGCTTAGATGCTCCGCGGCTCGTAGGATCTTCCCAGAGCAGGGATGCAACCCATGTCCCCTGCATTGGCAGGTGGCTGCCCGTCTGCCTGGGGAATCCTTGACGGCTTCATTTTTCTCCCCAGCAAATACTTGACACTCTCGATATTTTCCTTGTCCTGTTGATAGTCTGTCTTGAGAACTAGACTCTGATCCCCAGGGGCCAGACCTTATTGGTTCACCACCAGAGCAAGGCCTGAAATACCTGTCGGTGAAGTGTGTGGATTGCATGCCTCTATTTTGAACCTGTAAGACATTCACAAGTTTCAAAATCCAGAAGACAGGAAATGGAAGTGAGAAGCAACCCACCCACCACAGCGACTTATCGACCTGGCCTGACCCTTCCCAGTGCTGTTTGCCGGTCCCAGTGTCTTGTCCAGAGATAGTCTATGCAAGGATGAGAAAATGTGTACATGTATTTCTTCCCCTTCCTTTCTCTCCACAAATGCCACACACTCTTATCCTGTTTTGCAGTTTCCTCCTAGCAATACATCTAAGAGATCACCACATCAGTTTCCAATTGCTTCCTCATTCTTTTTTGTTTCTTTTTAAGCAACTGCATGCATGGTGACCAAGGGGGAAATAGTTTTTGTCGCAATCAGTTTTCCAGGAGCAGCGGCGGCTGAGAGCTCAGCGCCGTCTCACAGACCCCCGGACTCACACTGTGGTTCTGCAGTCAAGATCTCCCACACACTTCTGGTGGGCATGCAAACCAGAGTGGCCACTTTGGAACACAGTTTGCCAATCTCCCCAGAGGTTAAATATACACTTCTCATATGACCCAGCCCTTTCATTCCTGGGTGTTTACCCAAGAGAAATGAAAACCTCTGTGCGCGCGCGCGCACACACACACACACACACACACACAACCTGTATGTGCATGTCTCTAGCAGCTCTCTTCTGAATCACCAGCAGCTGGAAAACAGCCCAGATGTTTCTTCAGCTGGGAGACGGAAAAGCAAAACTGTGGTTCCTCCCCACATGGCAAGAAAAATGCAACACACTTTGGATTCGACAACCTGAATGAGTGGCGGATGCGTTCAGCTGAGTGAAGGAAGCAAGACTCGGAAGGCTCTATTATTCCATTTAGAAGACAGTCTGAAAAAGGCCATTGGGTAGTGACAGAAAGAGCTGTGGGTTGTGGGGGCGGAGTGGGGGAAGGGTGTGGCCACGGAGGGCCGGCAGGAGGGGATTTTGGGGGTAATGGAAACCATCTGCATTTTGATTCTGGGTGACTACTGCATGCGTGGCACAGAGCTTATAGAGCAGCACAGAGAAAAGAGTAAATTTTACTGTATGCAAATATTTTCATGAATTTTACTAAAAGAGTACCTAATGTAGGAGCCCATGTATATGACATGCTGGAATAGCAAAACTATAGGAATAAAAAACAAACCAGTGGGTTCCCGGGTTGGGGGATGAGGGGAGGGGCTGACTGCAAAGGGGCACAGGGGCGGTTTTGGGGTGATGGAACTTGATGGTATCTTGAGTATGATTCGATGATATGACTATAAACTTTTACCAAAAGTCATACCTTGTACACACTTAAAATGAGCGCCTTCTATTGTATCGTATTATAAATTATATCTCAATAAAATTGGGTTTGGAGGAGTTTTAAATATAATTTAATCTCAAGTGGTGGTGGTGGTTTAGTCACTAAGTTGTGCCCAACTCTTGCAACCCCGTGGACTGTAGCCCACCAGGCCCCTCTGTCCATGGGATTTCCCAGGCAGGAATACTGGAGTGGGTTGCCATTTCCTCCTCCAGGGGATCTTCCTGACCCAGGGACTGAACCCGTGTCTCCTGCATTGCAGGCAATTCTTTACCGTTGAGCCACCAGGGGAAGCCCCAGTAAAGTTGGTCTTAAATATCCTATCTCAGGACTTCCTTGGTGGTTGGGTGCCTAAGACTCCATGCTCCCAATGCAGGGGGACCTGGGTTCGATCTCTGGTCAGGGAACTAAATCCCACAGGCCACAGCTAAAAGTTCGCATGCCACAGGTAAAGATCTAGAGTTTGCAATGAAGATCAAAGATCCCATGTGCGGCAACTAAGACCCAGCATGACCAAATTAGTGAATATTTTTTTTAAATTAAAAAATAAATGTTTGTTAAAAAAAAAAAAATCTTATCTCCCCTTGCCCCTCCCTGACTGTGTGACCTTAGGCAAAGCCCCTAACGTCTCTGTGCCTCCAGTGAAGGAGGAAAGATCTGGGGAGGAGGTGGGTGCTGAGGTCTTGGGTCTCATCGTGGGTACCTAGGTACACCAGTACCCGCAAGAGACGTTTACAAACAAAGCAGAGGGGCTTTATGAGGCTTTAGGGTGAAACTAGGGTCAGACAGCTGAGCTGCTGACAATGGCTCCTGTGTCTCGGAAGGACAGGTCCTGAACCGAGCCCTGTCAGGCCCTTCCTGAGTCCCTTTGAACCACCGGGCACTCCTTGTTGACCTAGAAAAGCGAGGAGAAGCATCCGTGGGTCCCAGAGGGATGGCGTCAGGGATGCACAGTTCAGAGCATTGTAAGAGAGCCTTTTTCAGTAGTCAGATGGAACTGCTGGATCAGTTCCCTGCAGTCTCAGCTGTTCGGGGCAGAGTTTGGGTATGTACAGCCCCTGGCCTGCTCTCACCGGCTCACACGTAGGGGAGACTGAGCTATATCAGCGATATCCCAGAAGAGCTGGGGACTCAGGCTAGGGAATCCCGAAGGGGCACGACCCAGCCTAAGGAGAGAAATCAGGGAGGGCTTCCTGGAGGACAGGCTCAGCCAGAGCTGAGCCCTAATATGCTGACTGAACACCTACTGAGCACCCTGGCTTGGATCTCAGTGGAAGAGCCTATTTTTGAGGCTGAAGTGAAAGGGGTGTATGCGGGCAGAAGGGTGGGGGCAGAGGCTGCTGCTAAAAGCGGAGGTGTGGGGGGGAGCAGAACAGTGGGAGATAAGACAGGAGTGAGGTGGTACCTGGTTCAAGGCCACCCTGGCAGGAGCCTGGACTTTCTCCCTCTCACGCCCTGGGCAGGAGCAGCTTAAGATCCATCCACGTGTGCAGGGAGACTGCGATGGGAAGAAGCTGGGAGAGGTCAGGGGAAGTGATGGGAATGAGGTGACTGTCGGAGTCACATGGAGAAGTGGGTGCACATGTTACCAAAAGGTGAGGTGGACCCGGCTGCTCACCGCTCAAAAGCCAACAAACAGGCCAGACTGGTGGAAAGGAGAGTTTGCTTTATTTCAGATGCCAGCAGCTGGTGGGGGTGGGGGTGGGGGCAGACATCTGTCCAAAGGCTGACGAGCCCCCACTCCTGGCAACCAGTGGGGCAAGGGTTTTTATAGACAGAAGTGGCCAGGGAGGGGGGCTACCTGCAGAAACAGTAGCGTCAGCTCTAACAGTCATCTTCAAATTGGTCATCAGTGGTCTGACCAGCATCATCTTGATTGTTCTGCTGCTGCTGCTAAGTCACGTCAGTCATGTCCGACTTTGTGCGACCCCATAGACAACAGCCCACAGGCTCCCCTGTCCCTGGGATTCTCCAGGCAAGTACACTGGAGTGGGTTGCCATTTCCTTCTCCAATGCATGAAAGTGAAAAGTGAAAGTGAAGTCGCTCAGTCGTGTCTGACTCCTAGTGACCCCCTGGACTGCAGCGCACCAGGCTCCTCCGTCCATGGGATTTTCCAGGCAAGAGTACTGGAGTGGGGTGCCACTGCCTTCTCCCTTGATTGTTCTAGGGACAGTTAATCTTCAGTTCCAGGGTCCTTTGTTCTCATTTCTTTGAGGCCAGTTCTCAGAATCGTGGCAGCTCATGTCCTGGATACAGTCTGGTCCTCACGTAGTCAACTTCTACACCCTGGTGTTTTGGTATCTATAAGACAGCTCACAGGATATGTCTCAGAATATTTAGCTATAGCCCTTGAGAAAGAGCTTGTGTAAAGGTCCTTGACTCTGCTTAATGACTACCTTATTATTTGGTCTCCTTTGACTGTTTTCCTTTGTTTCTTCATTTCTTGTATCTCTGATTAAACTTATTCTTTGACTAAAGTTTTCCACAGACAGAAGGCAGGCAGAGGACATGGGGTGGGAAGGGGAGGACCATGAGGTCCTGCTCCATTTCACAGGTAGAGTGAGAAGGCAGAGTTCTTGCCTCCTAGGTCCCACCCAAGACCCTTCCAAGAGCTAGGAGGTCTCTGCTAATGGAGCGTTGTTATTTTTAAAGCATTAACACAATGATGCTTTAAAGATGCATTGCCAAAGATGCATTTTTTTTCTCATTCTTTAGTTCCTCAGACTCTCCGATCTGATCGTTTCTTAAATTCTGTTCGTCTTGGCTTCTAAAGTTCCATGGTGGCAAATATCTTTGATCCTTGGAGGCTCAGATTCGTTCACTCAGTACACATTTATTGAGCCTCTGTCCTGTGTGAGTGCCAAGAACACAGAAAAGAACAAAATAGATGAAATGATGCAAAGAGCTGACTCAATAGAAAAAAAAAACCCTGATGCTGGGAAAGATTGAAGGCAGGAGGAGAAGGGGACGACAGAGGATGAGATGGTTGGATGACATCACCGACTCAATGGACATGTGTTTGAGCAAATTGCGGGAGATGGTGAGGGACAAGGAAGCATGATGTGCTCCAGTCCATGGGGTCGCAGGGAGTTGGACACAACTGAGTGACTGAACAACAACAAGATGAAATTCCTGCCCTAGGGGAAACCACAGTTATTGAGGGCTAAGGTACCAGGATCAATTCTAGGTGTCCACATGTAACTCCTTTAATCCTGCCTCCAACCTTATGAGTTAGAGACTTAAGTAATCCCCATTACCAAATTCAACATTCAAAAAAAGATTACAGCATCCGGTTCCATCACTTCATGGCAAATAGATGGGGAAACAGTGGAAACAGTGACAGACTTTATTTTGGGGGGGCTCCAAAATCACTGCAGATGGTGAGTCCAGCTATGAAATTAAAAGACGCTTGCTCCTTGGAAGAAAAGTTATGATCAACATAGACAGCATATTAAAAAGCAGAGACATTACTTTGCCAACAAAGATCAGCCTAGTCAAAGCTATGGTTTTTCCAGTAGTCATGTATGGATGTGAGAGTTGGACTATAAAGAAAGCTGAGCGCAGAAGAATTGATGCTTTTGAATTGTGGTGTTGGAGAAGACTCTTGAGAGTCCCTTGGACTGCAAGGAGATCAAACCAGTCAATCCTAAAGGAAATCAGTCCTGAATATCCATTGGAAGGACTGATGCTGAAGCTGAAACTCCAATACTTTGGCCACCTGGTGCAAAGAACTGACTCCTTGGAAAAGGAGTCCTTTCCCTGATGCTGGGAAAGATTGAAGGGAGGAGGAGAAGGGGACAACAGAGGATGAGATGGTTGGATGGCATCACCGACTCAATGGACATGAGTTGGAGCAAGCTCCAGGAGTTGGTGATGGACAAGGAAGCCTGGAGTGCTGCAGTCCATGGGGTCACAAAGAGCCAGACACGACTGAGCAAATGAACTGAACTGACAAAGGAGGAAACGGAGGCACAGGATTCTGGAATGCCTCGCTCCTAAAAGTCTCAGTCAGTCAGTTCAGTCACTCAGTCATGTCTGGGACTCAAGAATTCTTTGCTCCTAAGATTCTAAGGTCCCACAGTTGTTGGTCTTGTTGTTTAAAGCAGTCTAGTTGATTTCTGATGTGTGTTCATTTCTGCTGTACAGCAGAATGACTCATTTATACATATATATTTTGTTTTTCATATTCTTTTCCATTATGGTTTATCTAAGTTTCTAGAGCTTTTTGTCCTAAAGAGTCTGTTGTCCTTCCATTCAAGTGAACAGTGGACTCAATCTCATTGTGGAGTGAGAAATTGCAAATTAGAACCACTATGAGATTCACACATGTACACACACACCAGGATGACTCATATTTTCAAAGTCTGACCAGATTCAGTGCTGACAAGGTTGTGGGGGGAGGACACCCCACAGCAGACACTGAGATGGGAGTGAAAATTGGAGCAACTGTCTGGCAGTATCTCCCACATCTGGACATCTGCACACCCTGTGTCCCAACAATTTCATTCTTGGGTTATGGGGAGAAATGTGTATGCTCATGGGCTCTAGGAGATGTACACAGCATTGTCAAAAGAAGGCGGAACCTGGAGACCACTCACATGCCCAGTTTTGTAAATTTCCATGCAAGAGAATGATCCAGTCAGGGAAATGAAAGAAATTCAACAGATGTAAGAATATGCATGAACCTCATAGACATACCTCACAGAGAGCTTCGTAGGTGGCTCAGTGGTAAAGAATCTGCCTGCTGGGCTTCTCTTGTGGCTCAGTTGGTAACGAATCTGCCTGCAATGCGGGAGACCTGGGTTCATTCCCTGGGTTGGGAAGATCCAACCCTGGGGGGAAGATCCTTCCCTGGAGAAGGGAAAGGCTACCCACTCCAGTATTCTGGCCTGGAGAATTCCATGGACTGTGTAGTCCATGAGGTTAAAAATAAAAGAATCCACCTGCTAATGCAGGAGATGCAGGAGACATGGGTTTGATCCCTTGGTGGGGAAGATCCCCTGGAGAAGGAAATGGCAACTCATTCCAGAATTCTTTCCTGGGAAATTCCAGGGACAGAGGAGTCTGGTGGGCTACAATCCATGGGGTCACAAAGAGTCAGACACAACTGAGCATACACACACACAGAGACATAAGATTGAGTGCAAGAAGCCAGATCCAAGAGACTGCACTTGAAGATTCTCTTTATTAAAAATTCAAAGAACTTGCCTGACAGCCCAGTGGTTAAGACTCTGCACATCCATGGCAGGGGGCATGGGTCTGAACCCTGAGCAGGGAACTAAGATCCCACATGCCTAGTGCTGTAGCCAAAAAAAAAAAAAAAAAATTCAAAACTGGGTGGGGGAAATAAATGAAGAGTTTGAAATTAACATATACACACTATAATATATAAAAATAACCAACAAGGACCTACTGTATAGCACAGGAAGCTATACTCAACATTTTATAAAGATCTACAAGGGAAAAGAATCTGTAAAAGAATGAATACATATATATCTATGTGTACATATATATATGTATAACTGAATCACTTTGCCTGTACACCTGAAATTAACACAGCATTGTAAATCAACTATTGTGTGCATTCAGGTTGTTGGACTCTTTGCAACCCCATGGACTATATAGCCCACCAGTCTCCTCTGTCCATGGCAAGAATTCTGGATCTGGTTGCCACTTCCTACTCCAGGGGATGTTCTGGACCCAGGGATGGAACCCACATCTCTTGCATCTCCTGTCTTGGCAGGTGGATTCTTCACCACTGCTGCTGCTGCTGCTAAGTCGCTTCAGTCGTGTCCGACTCTGTGCAACCCCATAGACGGCAGCCCACCAGGCTCCCCCGTCCCTGGGATTCTCCAGGCAAGAACACTGGAGTGGGTTGCATTTCCTTCTCCAATGCATGAAAGTCTTTACCACTACTATCACCAAAAAAAAAAAAAAAAATTAAATAACAAAAAAAGAAATGAAATAAAAAAGAAATACAGTTGTCATTTTTAAATTGACCTCACATTCTAAGCCTCACTAAATAACTATTTATGGTGGCTTTTCATAGATATGGAATGTCCTATGTCACATGCCTCATGTGAATGAAGACAGTGTCAGTCTTCAGTGTCAGGATAAATAAACAAAAGTATAAATTAATCAGTTAAAAACTGTAGTGGTCAGGTGTGTATTCATAGGTAGTAAACGTAAAATAATAACATCACCAAAGAATGCGTTCCCTTGAGAAGAGAGAGTTGCGATTGGGAAGAACCCTTGGAGGAACTAGCAGAACCATTTCTGAACCTAACTGTCCCTTTGAAACGAGTTGGCGAAACGAAGCATCATCCGTCATGCGATTCTCTACATTATATTAATATTTCATAATTTGAAGATTTATATTCTTTTTCATCCCATGATTCCACAGTCTCTCCGTTTCTCCTATGACTCGGTTCTCCAAGGGGGCAAGATTTCTGAGCCCGGTGGGGGGAGGGGCGGGGGGACGGCAGGAGACGGCTGCGGGAAACCACAAGAAGAGAATCTGGGATCTGAAACACAAGATACCATTTGACTTTCCCAGCAGTGAGCGAGGGTTCTGGGACCGTGTGACCACAGGAGGCCCGAAGGGACAAGTTCAGAGGTGGGTACGGCCGCAAACCAACCCCACCCCCACCTCCCGCGGAGCCTGGCAGTAAGAGGTCCCGGGCGCCCCACTTCTCACCAGCAAGCCCAGAGCCAGGGGTCGAGGGGCGCAACCTTTCGAGGACGCCTGGCGCGACCCCCAGGCTTTCTGATGTGGAGACTGAGCCTACCCAGGGCTGCGCAGCTGGGAGGCTGCGGTGCAGCCACAGACCTGATTCCTCCGGGCGGGGTAGCGGAGACACGCCCGCCGGGTCCTCACTCTCGTGGGAAAGTGCGGCAGGGCAGGGGTGGCCCCGACTGGGACGGGCGGATGGAGCCAGGGAAGGTGAGTCCAGCGTGCCCCCCCCCCGCTCAAATGAGGAAGGGAGGGTCTGGCCTGACCTGCTTTCCCAAGAGCCTGGGGGACTTTCGCATCTGTGTTTCTAAGCCCCGGTGGCTGCTGGGGAGGTTGTGGCCTCGGGCTGGGGAGGCACCGACTTCCAGGGAAAAGGCCAGCTTTTCAGGGAAGGTGCTGTCCCTTGGTCTGAGGTGGCCTCTGTGCTCTGCCCTGCGGAGGTGGGCTCGAGAAGGCGGGGTGGCTCCCAGTTCACTGGGGGGAGGGTCGCCTCATCTGGGTAAGGGTGTAGACTGATGGGGGAGGCAGACACCCCGTTTCCTCCTGGGGAATTTATAGCTTGTACTTCAATACTGGAGGAGAGCATGACAATCCACTCCCGTATTCGTGCCTGGGCAATCCCATGGACAAGGAGCCTAGCAGGCTACAATCCACAGAGTCAGACATGACTGAGGCGACTTAGCACCCACACACTTCAATACTGGGGACAAGATTCAGTCTCATTAAGTGTTCCCAGTGAGATGGCTGGTTCAAGCGACACCACTCAGCGAGCTAGTCTGATGCAGGAGGGCAGGACCTGGAGGATGACTAGACCAGGCTCAGAGGGCAAAGCATTTGGCAGCGGCCACAGGGTTGGAAACTGGCAGAGTAGAAGGTAGACCCAGATTCGATTCATCTCACTCCTTACAGGTGAGGATGACGTCGGCAACTGTGCCAAAGGCCCTAGGAAAATTCACTGGATCCACTCAGCCATCATATTATCACCACCATGATGACTCAGAGGGGGATACTGACACCCAGAGAGATCAGATGCCACTCCAAAGCCACTCAGGCAGAGCTGATACTCACACTCAGGTCGTCTTAACTCTAAAGCCCATTGTCGCAACGGGGTCCCCCAGAAAGCAGATACTTAGAGTTGTTGTTGTTCAGTCACTAAGTTGCGTCCAACTCTTTGCAACCCCATGGACTGCAGCACACCAGGCTTCCCTGTCCTTCACCATCTCCCGGAGTTTGCTCAAACCCACGTTCACAGAGTCAGTGATGCCATCCAACCATCTCATCCTCTGTCATCCCCTTCTCCTCCTGCCTTCAATCTTTCCCAGCATCAGGGTCTTTTCAAATGAGTCAGTTCTTCGCATCAGGTGGCCTAGAGTTAGGAGGGCAAAAGATTTATAGAGAGCAGCATGTGGGAAAGAGGGTGTGGGGGAAGCAGGATTGGGTAGGGGGACCATCAGGCCAGGATAGCCCCAAGGGGCAGCTCTGGAAGCAGACTGCCCATGAGGAATCCCACAGTGGATAGAAAATGGCCAGACCCTCTGACCCCACCTGGCTCTGTCAATGGCCAGAATCCCCAGCTGGCAAGCTGAGGCAGACCCTGAAGGAGCTGACTGTCAGCCATCTACACGCCTGGCAGCTGGGCCACAAGTCCTTTCTTCAAAAGGCATCCAAGCAGCATGCCTCTGTGGCAGCCCTCCCATACCCTATATTAATAATAGCAATCATTTGAAAATAACAGCTTCCATTTACTGAGAACTTACTCCACACCAGCCTGCGCCAACATGTGTTAACGCCTTTGACCCTCACTACAATCCTGTGAGACGTGCACTGGTTTCGCCCCATGTTATAGATGAGGAAACTGAGGTTCAGAGAGGGTAAGTCACTTGCCTAGGGTCACACAGCTGCTAAGTGGCAGAGTTGGGGGTTGAAGACCCTCAATTAAAGCATGAGCCTCGTTTACAGATGAGGACACTGAGGTCCTGTAGCACACCTCCTGTTAGTCCACCATCACCTCACTGGGACGTTTCTGCCTTACACCTGACCTTCCCAGAACCCCACTCCCACCCCCCATCCCCCAGGGCAGATGCTGATATCCACAAACCCCTCCCACTGCATCTCCCCTGTCTGATCAACCCAGTGAATTGGGGGGCGGGGGGAGGCTGTCCAGTCTTCAAACTCGCCTGGGGAGAATGTTGCAATCTTCTGACTCAGCGGCGGCCTGCGTGCAGACCCAGCAGGAGGGAGAAAGGGGAAGATTAAGTCTTGGCCCAAGCCCCAAATGGGCTATGCTGCCTGGTGCCAAGGATTCCAGCAGCTGCCAAGGCCCCAGGGTGGGGAGGAAGCAGGAGGTGCAGGCCAGCCTCCAGGAAGCTGGCCTGCATTCACCCCTGGGGGTGGGGTGGAGCCCAGGAGCTGTCTGCTGACCCAGGAGGGACTTGCAGCTCAAAACTGTGTGACTGGGAGGCTATGTGACCTTGGGCAAGTCCCTTCCCATCCCAGCTCAGCATCTCTGTTTCCCTCTTGTCTGCAAAATTCACTTGCTCTTCCCAAGCCTCTCTTAAATCTAACTCAGCCCTGCTGCAAGGCAATCTTCTCTCCGTCTGCTCCACCCTCCCTGGCCTGCCGAAGAGCACCCGAGCAAGAGTGCAGACTCAGGCACGAGACCTTGCCTCTCCTGTGCCCTAGTTTCCCCATCTAAATGATTCCTTCCCAGGAAGTGGCTAGGATGAGAGCCGAGAGGGGAGGCCGACGGTCTCTGGGACTAATGAGCATCCCTTCCAGGTCCGTGGTGCAGCAATCAAGATGCTGGGGCCATAGAGACCTGGTTTAAAATTGTGCTTCCCCAACCCATCTCTCATCATGTTCCCCCTAGACAGTGACTTCACTGCTCTGTGTCCCTTTCCTTCCCTTTGAAATGGAGATTTTCACTGAATTTTCCTTACTGGGTGTTAAGAGAATGAAGTTAGCCTGTTCCTAAGTAGGAGCTCGGGCAGAGCAAATGGGCCTATCTAGTCTCATCTCTGGGTGGAAAGCATGACAAGAAAGGCCTGGCCTGGCCTGGGGGCTTCCCTGGTGGTTCAGTGGCTAAGACTCCAAGACTCGGAACTCCCAATGCCAGGGACCCAGGGTTCGATCCCTGGCCAGGGATGGAGATCCCACACGCCACAACTGAGACATCACGTGCTGCAGCTATAAACAAAAGAGCCCGCATGACACAATGACGATCAAAGGTCCCGCAAACCACACACTAAGACCCGGTGCAGTCAAATTAATTAATTAATTAAAAATTACAAATAATCAAAGGCCTGGCCTGGCGGTGAAGGCAGACAACGTGAAGCATGGATACCATTCATTCATTCAGTCAGCCATTCACTCTGCACACCTGGTGTCGATCTGCTCAGAAATCCTGGGAGGCAGAAGCTGTCATCATTCCCAACCATAAAGTCACAAGGAAAGCCCTTAGGGGGAAAGCCATCTATCCAAGGTCACACAGCTAACACGCAGCAGAACTAAGGCTCAAACCCAGCATGTTGAATCGATGAAATTGGTCCTGCTATTGAAAATTTGGGTTAATGGATTAATAAGAATTGGTGTTATTCCTATGCCAGGTTATAACAGGAAGAATGGTTATAATGGGAAAAATAATAATAGCAGCTACATTGTATCAAGCACTTTCTATAGTTCAGGACCTACAGAATAGAAGCATGTTTTCTTGATTTAGTCTGTCTTATAAATGAGGAAACTGAGACTCCATAACGTTCAGTAACTGCTGCAAGTCACAAAGCTCATGAAAGCTGGAGACAGGACTCCTCAGTCAGAAGCAAAGAGGACAAAGGCCAGGAATTAAGCCAATAGGAACTTAGGGTCTGACCAGCCCAATCTTCTCCTTTTAGGAGAAATGGAGGCCCCCAAGGGCAAGAAAGCTGGCCCAGAATCACAGCCTTCTAGCTGTGGGACTTCACTTCCCTCTTGGGACCGTGAGCAGATATAATCATGGCCCTTCCTTCCCCAGGGAAATTTGAAGAAGGACAAGAGGAGAAGCAGTAGGAAGCAGTGTGACCAGGTACAAAGGTTGGCCTGCGTGGGGAAGGTGGTTAGACACCAAGCAGAACTTCCCGGCCTCCTCTGGGAAGTTTCTGGGACTCATCCAGGGGCCGCCCCTGCGGGTCGGGGGGGGGCCCTCCAGAGCTCATGGCCCAGAGAGGGGAGACCCTAGTCCTCCCCGACAAGAGTGCAGGGAGCAAGGGGGGAAAGGAGGGGGGAGCCATCCTGGTTCCGCATCCTCCATTCCCGACACAGGAGGGAGGCGGCTGTGGGAGCTGGGACTTTCCTGAGCAGCAGAAGATTCTGGGAAATTAGAGACAGCTGCGGGGCGGGGCTGACTCCAGGCCTCCCTTCTCTTCCCTCCCCTCAGTCCCTGCTGGTTCCCCAAGCATGCCTCCCTCTGCCCCAAGGAGGCCCTCTTCCAACTGATCCCCCTCCCTCAGACCATGGCCGCCACCCTGAGACCCTCAGATCTTCTCCCGCAGAATTTGCCTCCACGCTCACAGCCTCTTCAGATCTCATCTTCCCTCAAACCCTTCTTCCCCCACCCTCCACTTTCTCCTCCTCTCTCAGAGCCACTGGCCTCACTTAGTTCTTCTCTCTCTCCCGCAGACCCTCACCTCCCCCCTCAGACCCTCACCTCCCGCCTCAGACCCTCACCTCCCCACTCAGACCCTCACCTCCTCCCTCAGACCACCTACTTCCCTTTTGGACCTGTCTTCCTCCTTCATATCCTCCTCCCTCAGACTCTTTCATCCTTCCTCCACCCTCAGATTCAGAACCAGCAGCATCCTCTCTTTCGGCCCTCTAAGCCCCCTCTGGGCAGAAAGCAGACACCCCCGCCCCAGTCCTGTCTGGGCCCAGAGTCATTGCTCCACCTGCAGCAAGGGAGCCGGGGCATGGGAGGACCTTGAGCGTCCTTCTAACCCTACCTCTTGGGGTCATCACCTTGACAAGCCTTGCTTCTCCCAGGCTCAGCTGCTCTCTGTACAGCGGGGCAGTGCTCTACACCCCATCCCTCCCCTGTGTTGGAGAGTCACCAGAGGTGAGGGCTGAGTGGGTGGGAATGCCAGACTTCCCAACCTAATTCCCTCACCTCTTCCCCTGTAGCCCCCACAACTCTGGGGGCAAGGGTTGATTTCAGCCTCATTTTCCAGAAGAACAAACTGAGGCTCAAGAGAAATGACCTAAGGTCCACTGTCAACAAGGGGTGGAAGTGGGACTTGAACCCAGATCTTGCCCCCAGACGCTCTACCTTTACAGGGCGCGGAGGGGGAGACCCAGAGAGGCAGAAAGGAGAGAAGCAGGGAAGAGAGTGAGGCTTCTGTCTGCCCACAGCTGCTCCTGACATCACTGGGGTGGAGTCCCAGTCTTGGGCAAAGTCCCTTCCTGAGAACCGGGGGCCTTACACCCATTTTCAGGGTCCCAGGATGGGGAGACTGAGATGCAGACAGAGATGGGGAGACAAGGCGACAAGGCGGGACTGGAGGCTGAGGGACGGAGACCAGGGAAGGAGATGCAGAGACCGGGGGAGACACACAGAACCAGGAAGACCCTGCGTGCCGCCTGGACAGATCTGGGGTTCAGCACCCATTCCCTCGCCCCTTTAGGTCCCCAAGTCTTCCGCTCCACCTCCCGTAAGTCAGTGACCGGGACTCAACCCCAGCGATAGCCCCGCCTCCAGGGAAATCCGGGAAAGCCCCGAGCCGCTGGGGCCCCTCCCCGAGGCGGAGAGAAGGGCGGCAGAGGCGGGGTCAGGGGAGAGGCCCGCCTCCGTCCTTCCCTCCCCCTGGCCCCGCCGCCTCCAGCTCCAGCCTGCCTCTGAGTCATGCCCCCAACCAGCCGGGCCTGTTCCCCACCCACCAACCCCGCCCGGGATGGGAGGGGGACGCGGGGGCAGAAGGGAAGCCCGCCGGCCCCCCCCCCCCCCCCCCCCCCGTCTTCTGGACCCGGGCTTTGGCCGCTGTGACTCTGATCTTGTGACCCTACGGCTCTTGCTGTCTCCCCGTCTCCCTCTTACCTGGCCTCTCACGACCTCTGGACCCCTTTCGCCACATCTGTTTCTCTGTGTATCGAGGATTTTGGGGGCACCCACCCTGTGCCCGGAGGCTTAGGCTGGGTCGTGGGACCCCGAGGGGAGAGACACGTTCGCGGTTTCTCTGTGCACTCCCCACAGAACATCTCCCCCCACCACGCCCCCAGCGAAGTTCACACCCCAAACTGAGCAGGCACATGGAGGAGGCAGAGATGGGGGCAGGGCAGGCAGAGGGATCGTGCCCGGGCGCCCGCCGAGGGTAGTCCCTGCCCTGGGTGCGTCTTCTCGCTCCCACAAAGGAGGAAACGACTCAGAGAAGGGAAGTGCCTGATCAAGGTCACCCAGCGAGGAAGTGGGAGTCTGGAATCGAACCCACGTCCTGGCGACCCCAAGGGCCTCAGGGAACTGCCTCCCTGGGGAGGTGGGGTCGGGGGGAGAGGAAGAGGCTGAGAGGCAGACAGCGCTCGAGGGACAGAAAGGGATGCCCAGAGACGATGGAGACAGAGACAGTGAGAACAGTGAGAACAGAGATAGAGAGACATCCATCCAGACCCTCGAGTCAGGGACAGTTCCAGACTGAGATACAGAGATAGAGACCTACAGCCAGAAAGAGACACTCACACACACACACACACACACACACACACACACACACACACAAACACACACGGAGACGCCGCCGGAGGCCCGCAGCCGCAGGGGTGGGGACCCCGCAACCTCGCGACCCCGCCTCCTTCCCGCCCCCGCCCCCCGCCGAGGCCCAGCCGCCCCGGGCGCCGCGGGGCCGGGAGGGGGCGGGCGCGGGGCGCGGCGCGGGCGGGGCGATCGGCGGGCGGCACCGCGGGACGGCGGGAGAGGCGGCGGGTCCAGGAAACCCCTGGGGCGGACGGGTGGCCCCGGGGGGGCCGGGGGCGGGGAGGCGGGCGGCCGGCACCGCCCGGGCCGACAAAAGTCCCTTCAGTTCAGCCGGCGGCAGGGGAAGTCCCGGCGCTCGGCGCAACCACCCTCCCGTGCCGCCGAGCCCAGCCGCGCTCCGGCCGCCCGCTCGGCCGCCGTCCCCGGCGGCCCCATGCCCCGATGCCCCGCGGGGACCATGGACGAGGGGCCCGTGGACCTGCGCACCCGGCCCAAGGCCACCGGACCCCCGGGCGCCGCGCTGCCACTCCGCAAGCGCCCTCTGCGCGCGCCCTCCCCGGAGCCCGCCACCCCGCGCGGCGCTGCGGGCCCCGTCGTCCCCCCGGATTCCCTCCGCGGTGGCTCCGACACACCGGCTGTGCCCGCGCCCCCTCACGGCCTGGCGCGACCAGAGGCAATTTACTACCAGGGTGAGTGGCTTCCGCAGGTCATGGCCGGGTGGGGGGCAGGCAGTGCAGAGGGTGACCACCCGAGTCAGACGGCAGAGCTACGACCTTAACACGGGGGGGGGGGGGGCCCTCTGGGAGCCGAGGGACAGAAGCCAAGGTCCCAAGGACACAGAGAGGGGGTTCCTGGGGAGATGCGGGCAGAGCCTGAGGTCCCAGGGGTGCAGATATGGGAGCTTCAGGGAGCCAGCACCTTGGGACACAGATACCAGAGCTCTAGGAAGCTGGGTATCCGAAGTCCTGAGATCTGAGACCCACCTATAGGGAGCCAGGAGACAGTGCCCAGCAGTCCAGATATGGGGTCTCAGGGAGTCAAGTCCCAGGAACACAGAATTATAAACTCTTAAGAACCCAGATATATAGGGTTATAAGGAATCAGCAGCTGGACCCAAGAAGCTGGGGGTTTTGGAATCCTTGAACTTTATGTGGGGTCAAAGGGAGTGAGGGGAACAGAGGCTGGGGTTCTAAGGAGACATATTAAGGATCCCCATTTGTCAAAACCTCGGGAACCCAGATGTCGGGAGAAGATGGGAACAGAGTGGGAGTACTGAGCACCCCAATATCTGGGATCACAAAAACCCAAGGAAACTGATCCCAAAACCAGGGGTCCTAAGAGTCAGCAGGCCAGAGACCTGGGGTTCTAAGCACCCACTTCTGTGTGCTTGCAAGTGATCAGGGTCTCACTGGTGTCATGAGGTCAGGAGGCCTTAGAAGGGATTTGGGGACTGAGGATTCTAAGAACTGGGGGGCAGGACTGGGGAGTTCTGGGCCTCAAGGATTTAGGGCCAGGGAGGATTTGGGGGGTCTCTGGGCAGAAGGCCTGAGGGCACCAAGGCCTGGTATTGAACATACAAGGACCAGGAAACTTGGGGTTTCAGGAATGGAGCCCCCAAGGACCAGGAGATGACAGAGAAAAACAGGCACTATTCTTCCCATCCTGTCTCCGTCCCTGATACCCAGGAGGGGGCAGTCTCTCCCACAGCTGTGCCCACGTCACAATCTACGAGTGACCCCCAGAGCTGCAGAGACCCCAGGCCTTGGGCCTCCAGAACTTTGCCTGGTTTCTGCACCTTTCATCCCCTCAGGGTACAGCTTCAAGCCCTCCATCAGGAGGCCTGTCATTGCCTTCTCCCCTTTCCCATTCCCCCATGAAAACCTGAGCATCAGTTTTCCCCGTCTGAGTGATGGGTAGATGTAGATTTGCCAGCTACCTCGGTGCCTTCCAGCAGTTTGATTTATGCTGGATTCTGGCACTACTCCCTCTCCCCAAACTCTGTACACATTCATCCCACCCCCTACACCTGGTGCTTCATCCACCCTTACCTTCCTCAGCCACAAATTCACTCAGCAAACTGGCCCTGAGCTCCCCATGCTGGGCGATAGTGCAGAATCTTTGCCTAGTAGAAGATGAGGGGTCAGAGAGAAGTAAAGATAAGTGACAATGCCCAGGGCTGGGGAGGAGAGCTGCAGGAGCGCAGAGGGCCGTGGTAGAGGAGTTTGTCTTGGGCCTTGAGGGCTCAGGAGGAGATGCAAAAGGGACTAAGGGAAAAGGGCAGGTGACCCAGAGCGAAGGCCTGGAGCCGGGGGCAGGCTGATGACCTGTGGGCTTGGCCTCATGCATGTCCTTTCTCTCCCCAGGACCTTTACTGTCCCTGTACCCCACCCCGACCATGGGCTCCCCCTTTCCTCTGCTGAACTTGCCCACACCTCTGTACCCCATGGTGTGCTCCATGGAACACCCCCTGTCAGCTGACATCGCCATGGCCACGCGAGCTGATGAGGATGGAGATACGTGAGTGACAGTCCCCCGTTCATGGAGGGGGGTAGAAGGGTGGGGAGGCCAACCCTCCACCCACCTCACCCACCCATTGCAACACAGGGGCACTCAGCACGAGCTTTCAAGTTACCTGCACTGAATTAGAATCCTGTCTCCCCGTCTATGCGACTTTGAGGAAGCCCCTTTCCCTCTCTGAGCCTCAGTTTCCTCTTCTGAAAAATGGGCACCCTGAGAACCCTTACCTCCCAGGACTGTTTTTGAAGCAGTGGGCTTTAAAAGTTTTTACCAAAAGCCAAAAATGAGAAAGACATTTTACAGATTGACTTATTATACGAATTAGACATGTTAAGCTCCTTGCACAGAGCCTTGTAGATTGAAAGTGCTCAATCTGTATTAATTAATGTTATTATTATCATTATTACCTTTTGCTAAGCACACACACATATATAAACTTGAAATAAAAATTGCACAGAACAAACAGCACTCATGCTTACAACATGGGAGCTACTTTGGGGTTTTCTATTCTAGTCATGTCGCTGTTTCCTGGTCATAGCCCACTAAATTAATTTGACAATTCTTTAAGTTGATTTCACAAATCTCATGGTTTTATCATCTACTGTTTGAAGGACAGGCTTCTGAGCTGCATGAAGCCGAGAAATCCTGCATGGGAGTATTTAGCCCAGGCCTAGCACTCAAAAAAACACTTGACCACCATGGTTATGGTAATTCTACCAACCTCGGATGGAATCTCAGCTGGTCACTTTCTCACACCTCTCTACCTCAGTTTCCCCCTGTACAAACAAGAACCACAAGATGAAGGTCTCTATGAGGTAGAAAAGAAATGATTTCAATAAAGCAATTATACAGGAATGGGCTTGGGGACTCTGGAAACCACAGGGGGAAATGCAAGGAAAGTGGGGGGGTCTCCACCACTGGCCCCTGGGTAACTTCACATCCCCAAGCCTCAGTTTCCCTATCTGGAAATCAGGCCTCATGATCACAATGCGGATTCAATGCAGTGAAGTACAGGACTTGCTGTGCACAGAACAGGGCCGGGCACACAGTCGGTGCTCAGTACATGGGAGTGGATTTTGTTGGAACAGAGCTCCCAGGGTGGTTGTGGACTATCCTTGCGAACCCAAGCAGGACAAAGTGTCTGAGTTATAAATGTTATCTTTATATATATGTATATATAAAGATATATATATTTATACACAAAGGCCTCGGTAAAACTAGTTCCCGCCGCCTCTGGGTACCTGTGGGGTCATCTGTGAAATAGATTCAATTTGTCTCTGTCCCCAGGGGTGGTTTGTTTGCAGCCTGTGAAAGCCGGGTGCAGAAGCCCTGGCACACCAGTCTCCAGCCCCACGCCCCAGCCTCCCTCCCACCTCTCCCCCAAAGCAAACACTTCTGCCTCAGCTGCCTGGTGGGGGAAATCCCTTCCCGCAGAACTTGACCGCAGCCCAGCTGCTCTGCCTTCCCCACGTCAGCACCCGTCACTCACTCACAGCCTCCCCCTCCTGGCTCTCCCTCTAACCTTAACCCCTTCCGCTGGGGCCGAGGCTTTACCGGAATGGGCAGCGGGCCGGGCGGGGGCGGGGGTTGGGGGACACGCTAGGTCTGGATCCCCAAAGGGCCAAAGCTACGGTTGGGAGGCTGGACTTCGAGGTATTCAGGGCAGTAAGATCTCAGGGCATTTGCAATCACCCACCCACCCCCTCCCAAAGGTCTGGCAGTGGGGAGCTGGAAGTCTGAGTTTCCACGAGGTGGGGGGGAGGGGGGACGCGTTCTGAGTCCCGGAGGGCAGAAGTTGGGGTACTACATGCCTTGACCGCTGAGCGTGTAAGGCGCCGAGCGGCAGGGCAGCCGGGGGAGCCTAAAACTCGGAGCGATGGGGACAGTCCGTATCCGCCAAGAGTTAGGGCATTCTATGCCAGGGTCGCAGGAGGATGCATGCCAGGATGTGGGGGACAGAGAGGCAGCTGGAGTCTGAACCCTGAGGCATAGAGTTCTAGCGGGGTCCCCTGGCTGGAGCAATTGGGGTCCTTTCTTACCCCCAAGGTAACTAGAGAGAGCTCTTTGGGTCGGGCTCCCCTCTCCGCCTCATTCGAGGATGGAAGTTGGGGTGCCGGGGTGGCCAGGGTAGATCCCCGAAGGGCCAGGCTTCCCTCCCCCGGGAGCAGGAAGCGGAGCCCCGCCCAGCAGACCTGTTACTGGAAGTCCGAGGGCTGGGCCGCCCCTCCCGTCCCCACTTCCTCCAGCCCCGCCCCACCCCCTGCGGCCCGCGCGTTTATGGGAACTCAGGCCTGGACGGTTTCTCTGAAATCATTTCTCCCTCTGCCCTCGCTTAACCCCGCCCGCCCCGAAGGGGACCCAGGCGGGGCGTCCTGTGAGGTGCAGGGAGGGGACGGAGCCTTTCCCCGGGGGCCCCTGGCCCAGGTCCGACCCCTTCCCCGAGATTTCTTTTTCAAATGTGGCTCTCCCGGTTCAGGATCCGGGTTCAGAGTTTCACCTGCAGAATCTCTTCCTGGGAGCTGGCGGGAGATATTTTACCGAGGAGAAACCCGAGGCTGTAAAGGGCCACGTGACTTTGCCCACGCTTCAGGGCAAGAGAGATTTGCAACCCTGGCTCAGCCCCCGCAAAGCCCTCCGGTGCAGCAGAACTTCTCTGCCTCCAGCACCTAGGAGGTGGATTCTAGAAGTCTATTCCGCCGTGGGGAGGACCGCCGTTCACCTCTCTTAGCCTGGCCCAGGTTTGGCAGCAAGAAGCGGCGGGTGAGAAGGAAGTTGCCCCCAGTAAGTGGCCCTTAAATAGAGGTTGTGGGGCCTGTGTAACTTCAGCCAGCCTTATGGACTCAGCGCCAGCGTCCCCCCACCCCGCTACAGCCATCCCAGATTGTCCTCAGCTCTGAATGGCTCTTCCAGCTTCGGGGGCCCTGAGAAGCTGGCAGGAGGTTTATTGGAAAGGGTTCTCCAGCTCAGTGCCCGTGGGGATGGAGAAAGCCGGACTGGGCAGAGGGAGAATTCGCTGCTCTGTAGTTTCAACCGGGCCTCAGGGATCCCACAGGGAATATGGCAGCTGGAGCAGCCTTTCAGAGAGTTGGGGCCAGAAGGCTGGGCCTTCTATGCCCACACGGACCAGTCAGCGGATGCCATTGGGTGGCGTCTACCCACCCCCATGACCTGAGCAAGCAGCCCTTTTCAGCGGAGGGTAATTCCCAGAGAGAGCCGAGATTTGACAACCTTCCCAGAAGCTGAGGAAATGGAGTCCTTCAGTCCTAATGGGGGGATCAGGGTTGCGCAGTGCGGCCTCCCAAGCAATGACCCTCATTCCTGTTTGTCCCACCTGTACCATCATCTCCCTTCTGGGCAAAACTTGCCCCATGTACCTACTCTTGGGTTGGAGGCTGAACGTGATCTCCAGTCACCACAGATGGAGACCATCCAGTTCATCCCCAACCCATTCCACAGATGAGAAAACTGTGGCCCAGAACGGGGTGAGCACATGGTCCCCAGCTTCAAGGATGGCCAGGGATCCTTGAGAGGGCCTCATCTATTCAGGGTGTTTGTGGAGCACTTTCTCAGCACCAACCACTGTCATAGGCACTGGAAAAACGCTTTACCTGGTGGAGCTGACATTCTATCGAGGGAGATTCAGACAGGAAACAGTGTAAGATGTCAGGTGATGATGTGGAGGAAAATAAAGCCTGGGGGTGGGGGGGAGCCTCTGCCCTACCATTTTAGCAGAGGCCCCAGCGAGGGGAGTTAGCCTCAAAGATATGGGGGCGGGGGAGATACTGTTCCTGGCAGAGGGAACAGCCAGTGCAAAGGCCTAGGAGGCAAGCATGCTTGGTATGTTTGAGGAAGACCAAGGAGGCTAGTGGCCAGAGTGAACTGAGGAGAGTCAACAGAGATGACATCAAAAGGAATCGAAGAGGGAAAGACAAGATCACCCCAGGCCTGTGGGCCATGGTGAGGACTTTGAGAATTCTGTGCAGAAAAGGGGCATGATTTGACTTAGGTTCTAAAAGGGTCTCTCTAGCTGCTATGTGGGGAGCAGACAGCAGGGCTTTGTGGTAGTAGAGAGGCCAGTAAAGAGGGGACACTCCAAGAGGGAGATGATGGTGCCTGAACCAGGATGGAGGGAATGGGGAGCAGTGGTTGGATACCCCTGTTACTTCTAAAGCATCCTGCACATTTTGGAGTTAGCACTGCTAGGCATACAGGGGTGAGAGGTGACCACTCTCATGCCTGTGATTCTCCACCCCCAGGCCACTCCACATTGCCGTGGTGCAGGGCAATCTGCCAGCTGTGCATCGCCTGGTCAACCTCTTCCAGCATGGAGGCCGGGAACTGGATATATACAACCACCTCCGGCAGGTGAGCCTGGGGACCTGAGTCCTAGGGGAAGAAGAGCTGGAGGCCCTGACGCTTGACTCTGAGGGAGGAGGTGCTCAGATTTCTGGTTCAGACTACTGCTGAGGGTCAGGACCCGGAAACTCTGAGGGAGGCAGGACTGGGTCGCAGGGCAGGAAACAGGAGTCCCTCACAGTCTCTGTTCCCCAGACACCGCTACACCTGGCTGTGATCACCACCTTGCCGTCTGTGGTCCGGCTCCTGGTGATGGCTGGTGCCAGCCCCATGGCACTGGACCGCCACGGCCAGACGGCAGCTCACCTGGCGTGTGAGCACCGCAGCCCCGCCTGCCTGCGGGCCCTGCTGGACAGCGCGCCCGGGGGCACCATGGACCTGGAGGCCCGCAATTACGATGGTGAGCACCTACCGGGGCGCTGGGTGGGGCTGTCTGGTAGGACCTGGAGTCCTTCTGAGGCTGCAAAACCCCAGGCCTACGTTTAACTGAGTTTCCCGCTCTTTCAGGGCTTACCGCCCTGCACGTGGCTGTGAACACC
Source organism: Bubalus bubalis (assembly GCF_019923935.1). NCBI lineage: Eukaryota > Metazoa > Chordata > Mammalia > Artiodactyla > Bovidae > Bubalus > Bubalus bubalis. Next base: position 52,020,764 of record NC_059174.1, read on the forward strand.
GAGTGCCAAGAAGCGGTTCTGCTCTTGTTGGAGCACGGAGCGGACATTGACGCGGTGGTGAGCGCGCTTGGGCTGGGGGGTGGGGTGGGATGAGGGCGCCTGGAGGAGCAGGGAGGGGCGGGGCCAACGGAGCAGGGCTCGAAGTACCTAAGGAAACAGATGCTGGACCCAGCGCTGGTTGGGATGCGGGCCTCCAGCTGCTTGGGCAGAGCAAGGGGACGCTCAAAACCTTCCTTCCTTGCCGCAGGACATTAAGAGCGGCCGCTCCCCGCTCATCCACGCCGTGGAAAACAACAGCCTGAGCATGGTCCAGCTGCTGCTGCAGGTGGGTACGGGCCCCTTTACGTGGCCTCTCGCCCACCCTCTCCTCTGGCCCTGACCACCTGTCGCTCCATCCCTGCCACCGACCCCTCCTCCTTCCAGTTCTTGCACTTGTGCTTGCTACGCTTCCAGCCCCGACCCTTCCTCCTAGGCCTCCTTCTGTCAACCCTAGGACTTGATTCCTCCAGACTACGAACCAGTCCCGGCCCATCTCGCATTCCTTCCTTTAAACCCCCAAAACGTTCCAGGCCCCTCCCAGCTAGAGTCTTGCTGACCCTTGTCTTCCGGCTTTGGCCCAGTCCCCGCGCTGTCCTTCCGCCCTGACTCCGTCCACGATCAGGCCCAGATCTCTGTACCCTTCTCTTCTTTGACCCCGCCCCCTTTGCCTTGGCCGTGGCTGCCGAGTCCGTCGCCAACGGCTTCGGTGCCGCCCCGCGACCCGCTTGGTCCCGCCCCTGTTTCCAGTTTCCACCCTTCTCTGACCGTCCCCAGGTCTGGCCCCGTCCCAGCTTGTGACCTCGCCCCTCACGCTGGCCCCGCCCCCTGGGTCCCGCCCCCTTCCACCCAGGCGGTGGTCCTGACCCGCGCCTCTCCGCCCGCAGCACGGCGCCAACGTGAACGCGCAGATGTACTCGGGCAGCTCGGCGCTGCACTCGGCGTCTGGCCGCGGGCTCCTTCCGCTCGTGCGCACGCTGGTCCGCAGCGGCGCAGACAGCGGCCTCAAGAACTGCCACAACGACACGCCGCTCATGGTGGCGCGCAGCCGCCGGGTGAGTAAGCACGCTGGTTGCGGCGGGGGATTGCAGGAGTTGCGGGAGTTGGAGGGGTGGGGGCTGAATGAGGTTGCTTCTGTGCCCGAGCGCCGGTCTGCAGGGATGGGACAGATGAGTGGCACGTGTGTGCAAGGGATGCGGCAGTGTGCGTGTGCGCATAAGTGCCAGGGCGTGGAGGCGAGCCGGTGCAGCCTGACGCGTGGGTGTGAGTTCTAGGCAGAGGAGAGACTGAGGCCCGAAGAAAGGAAGTGACGTGCCCTCTTGCACGTCCTGAGAGAGAGGCGAGGCTCCCTGAGCTAGGAGACTCGGGAACCGGGAGAAATGGAGAGAGGCAGGTCTGTGTGGACAGGGCTGGCCCGGAGGTGATCATGCGGCGGCGTCCCACAGGTCATCGACATCCTCAGAGGCAAGGCCACACGGCCTGCTCCGGCATCCCAGCTGGAGCCCTCCCCGGACCGGAGCACCACCACGTCCCCTGAGAGCAGCAGCCGCCTCAGCTCCAATGGTGAGAAGCCAGCCCCCAAGGCCAGCCTCCCGGAACCCAGGGCTCGGGACCCCAGCCTCCTCCCTAGCTCTGGCCTCTGGCCACCCTCACCCCCGCCCCTCTCTTCTGTTCCCGCAGGTCTTCTGTCAGCGTCACCACCTTCCTCGCCTTCCCAGTCTCCCCCCAAGGACCCTTCTGGATTCCCCATGGCTCCCCCCAGTTTCTTCCTTCCACCCTCATCTCCACCGACCTTCCTGCCCTATGCCGGTGTCCTCCGAGCCCCTGGCCGGCCGGTGCCCCCCGCCCCAGCTCCAGGAGGTAGCTGAGAGGAATGGGGGGGCAGATCTTGGACTCGTGAGGAGGGACCTTGCTACCCTGTGGGGTCAGCCCTCCTGGAAACTGTGAAGATCTCACTCTGCCCCCCCCCCAATCTTTTGGATCAGGATTTGCACAGAGGCACATATATTTACCCCCAACCCCCTTCTTCTCAGCACAGATATTCCTCCATCTCAGCCCCGCCCCCAACCCAGGACTCTTACTCCCATTTTTCTCAGGCATCCTGGTCTCCCAGTCTTTAGTCTGGAACTGCCCCCAAACGTTCATTTCCTTCTCCTCTCCCAGAGCTGGTGGAACCAAGGAACAGCTCTCCCTTCTGCACTCTGCCCACTTCAGTGAGGAGGGAGAGATGGGCTGACTCCAGGCACTGATATCCATGTAAATTATTAGGCGTTTTGGTTGGATTTCTTTTGTAATAAACTATTTTTGTACCATATCCCTGGCTTTGCTGGGTCTCTTACATGAGGAGGTTGGGAGGAAGTGTGTGTGTGTGTGTGTGTGTGTGCACATGCACACACCTGGATGCCATATCCAGCTGTCTCGGGCTGACGATGACAGGTGTGGGCGATGCTGGGACTTCCAGGTGTGTTGTAAACATGGCATCGTTGTGTCACCGTGCCGTTGTTTCTGGAGAGTGGTGTGAAGTGTGATATCTTTCCAGAGGACCCTATTGGCTTCCATAGTAACCTTGGGTGTGTGTGTGTGTGTGTGTCTCTGAAGGACTCTGCAGTTTGTGTGGTCCTTGTGGTACCACAGCTGACTGTGTTGACCTGTTGTAAACTGTTCATTCCAGCTGTCTCTGGGTCTCTAGGCATGAGTGTTCTTAACACTGAGACCTGCAGTTATCGGGTGATTGTTTCTGTGTGACTACTTTGCTTCATGTGTCACATTTATTCGGTGGCTCCAGGGCCCCCCCCACCAACATACATACATATATATATACACGCACATATGTACATATGTGTATACATACATATATGGGCTTCCTAGGTGGCGCTAGGGGTTAAAGAACCTGCCCTGCCGGTGCAGGGGCCATAAGAGACACAGGTTCGATCAGGAAGATCTGGAGGAGAGCATGGCAATCCACTCCAGTATTCTTGATAGAGAATCCCATAGACAGAGGAGCCTGCTGGGTTACAATCCATTGGGTCACAGAGTTGGACACAACTGAAGCAACTTAGCACATGTACACACACATATACATATATACATATGTGTATATAATTATACACACACACACACACATATATATGCCTCACTGTGGGGCCTGTGGGATCCTAATTCCCCGACCAGGGATTGAAACTTCACCCACTGCATTGGAAGGCAGATTCTTAACCACTGGCTCCCCCACCCTGGGAAGTCCCCAGATATATTTTTGACTCTGTGGACACCTTTCTTATGTAGCAGTCAGGGTTTGCATTCATTCCCTGTTGCCACTGTAACAAAGCACCACAAATTCAGTACCTTAAAACAGCACAACTTCATCCTCCTACAGTTCTGGAGGTCAGCAGTCCAAAATCAGCCTCACCAAGTCAAAGTGCCAGGCAAGCTGCTTCCCTGTGGAAGCCAGAGAGGAGAATCTGTCCCCTTGCATTATCCAGCCCACAGAGGCCACCTGCATTCCTTGGCTCATGGCCCCTTCCTTGTATCAGAGCAATTTCTGTCTTCCATTTGCACATCTACTCTGATCTCCTGTCTCCCTCTTACGAGGTCCCTCTGATTCCCTGGGGTCCACCCAGATAATCCAGGATAACCTCCCTTCACGAGACCATTAACTTCCTCACATCTGCCAAATCCTTTTTGCCATATAAAGGAACAGTCACAGATTTCCAGGGGTTAGGATGTGGATATAATTCAGCCAACTCCTTTGCTTCAGTCAGAGAAACAACATTACTAACAAAAGGTATATGGATAAGAGATTCGATAAAGGAATTTGGGGACTTCCTTGGTAGTCCAGTGGTTATGACTCTGCACTCCCAATGCAGGGGCCTGGGTTCAATCCTTGGTCAGGAACCTAGATCCCACATGCCACAACTAAGAGTTTGCATGCTACAGCTAAAGATCCCACATGCTGCAGCCAAACAAGCTAACATATAAATAATAAATAAACAAATTTATTCTCTAACAGTTCTGGAGGCCAGAAGTTCAAAATCAAGGTGTCAATAGGCCACACTCCCTCCAAAGCCTCTTGGAGAGAATCCATCCTTGTCTCTTCCAGCTTCCAGTGGCAGCTGGCATTCCTTGGCTTGTGGCCGCATCACTCCCATCTCTACCTCCCTCTTCATGTGGCCTCCTTCTCCGTGTATCTGTGTCTTCTTTTCTGTCTCTTATAAGGACCATTTTCATTGGGCTTAGGACCCACCCAGACCCCATCCAGCATGATCTAATTCTTGACATCTTAACTTGAAGCGCATCTGCAAAGACCCTTTTTCCAAATAAGATCGATCACATTCACAATTTCTGGGGCGTTCGGAATATTTCCTTGTGGGAGGCTACCATTCAACCCAGGGCTTCTCAGGTAGTGCTAGTGGTAAAGAATTCGCCTGCCAATGCGGGAGATGCAGAAAATTCCCCTGGAGAAAGGAATGGCAACCCACTCCAGTGTTCTTGCCTGGAGAATCCCATGGACAGAGGAGCCTGACAGGCTGAAGTCCATAGGGTTGCACAGCTGAGCACACACACACACACACACACACATGCACGGCTCAACCCCCTACATAAGGTGACTTTTGTAAGCAGCTGCATGTGAGAACTTCCCTTGTGATAATCCCACCACATGAGCAAGGTCATGTGCAACGGCTGGTCTCTCCAGCAGACAGCGAGCTCTGGGAGGGCAGTGCCCTCTCCAGCAGACAGCGAGCTCTGGGAGGGCAGTGCCCTCTCCAGCAGACAGTGAGCTCTGGGAGGGCAGTGTCCTCTTGCTGCTTGACCCACGGCAGCCAACACACCGCCTGGCACGGAGCAGACCCCTGAGAAATGATGGCAGAATGCACTACGGTGTCTGTGATTCTTCATGGCTGTATCTGATCCCTTGTCCCACTGTGTGGTCAATGTGGGGGCAAATATTAGCAGCAATGTATTGACCATGCGTGCTAAGTAGCTTCGTCACGTCTGACTCTTTGAGACCCTGTGGACTGTAGCCTGCCAGGCTCCTCTGCCCGTGGGATTCTCCAGGCAAGAATACTGGAGTGGGTTGTCATTCCCTCCTCCAGGGGATCCTCCTAACCCAGGGATTGAACCCCTGTCTCTTACGTCTTGTGCACTGGCAGGTGGGTTCTTGACCACGAGCACCACCTGGGAAGTCCTGCATTGACCATAATGTTGCCCATATTCCAGATGGGAAAACTGAGACTCACAGAGAGCAAGCTGCTTGTCCAAGGCCAGGTCGGCTACCTCCTAAACCCACATTCATAGTCCCTGGGCCCTCTTGACTCACAGGAAGGTAATGTGTGGTTGTGTCCATTATTTTAAGTGTGTGTGTGGGCACCTGTGTGTGGAAAAGACAGCAGCTGTGTGATTGAGAGCACAGGCCCTGGAGTCAGACCTGGATTCAAGTCCTGCCCTTCTGCTCCCTAGCTGTGTGACCTAGGATTGGGTGATTTTCACAGCCCTGAGCCTCCATGTCCTCAACTGTAAAATGGGAATAATGGCCACTTCTCAGGGTCAATGGGTTGATGATGGTTTGATGAGAGCAGAGGTACCAGCCCCATCATTGGCCTGGAATGTGTGTGTCAGGATCTCCTTGTATCTGTGGGTCCAGACGGTGGGTGATGTGTCTCTTTGTGTGTGGGAAACTATCTCCGGGTTCAAAAGCTGAACCCAGCCCCTGACCTTGGCAAGCTACTTCTCTAAAACAAAGGATCTGGCTTCTCCACGGATGGAAATCCCCACTCAGCCTCCTGACCTTGGGACTGGGCACGTGTCCTTCCACACCCAGCCCCCTTCCCCTGAAGAAAGGCAGACTCCTAGGAGGTGGAGAGGAGGGTCACAGAGAGGGTCTCCAGGCCCCCTACACCAGCCCTCCCAGAATTAAACATGCCTCCCTCAACCAGTGCCACCAAGACCGTTCTCATCTGTGAAAGTCCTTGCATTCTTGAGCCAGAAGTCATACTTCCGAAGCATTTCTCCACGAGCCCCATTCCTGTTGCAAAGTTTCATTTGTAATCACCACCCTGGGTAAGCCCACACGCTCAGTCAGAGAATATCACTTCCAAGTGCATGCATTGCTGTTTCTGTGTGCTGTGCTCAGCCACTCAGTTGTGTCTGACTCTTTGCAGCCCCATGGACTGTAACCCCCAGGCTCCTCTGTCCATGGGATTTCCCAAGCAAGAATACTGGAGTGGGTTGCCGTTTCCTTCTCCAGAGGATCTTTCTGACCCAGCAATTGAACCCTTGTCTCCTGCATTGGCAGGTGGATTCTGTACCACCAGCACCACCTGGGAAGCTCCAAGTGCATGCAAGAAATCTTCCAAATCTTAAATATGGGTGCTATTCCCCTCAAATGCTTTTAAGAGCATTAGAACTAAACAGAGTGCTTCAGCTGGTTGATAAGGATTTGATGAGAGTGTAGGTGTGAGCTCCAGGTATGTGAGCAGACCCTCAGGTCAGCCACACCTCCATTTTACAGAAAGGGAGACTGAGGCCCAGAAAGGGGAGACTCTGACTTGGTGCGGCGATGAGTCCAGGATTCCATGATTTACCTTCACCGAGCGATGGAATTCATCATCAAGAGTGCAACCACCAATACCGCATACCTTCTGATATGACACTCAGAGAAGGACACAGCATCATTTTTATAATAGTCCTGCCACCAGAATCTGATCACAAGGAAATGCCAGACAAACCCAATCCTAGACATTGTTACAAAAGAACTAAGAAGTGGCCTGCGATTGATCAAAAATGTCAACTTCATGAAACACAAAGATAGGCTGAGAGAGTGTTCCAGACTGAAGGACACTAAAAAAGACATCAGAACTAAGTGCATGAACTTCCCTGGCGGTCCAGCGGCTGAGACTTTGCCTTCCAGTGCAGCGGGTACGGGTTCCATCCCTGGGGGCGGAGCTGGTATCCCACAGGGCATGTGGCCAAAAAATCAAAACATAAAATAGAAGCAATATTGTAACAAATTCAATAAAGACTTTAAAAATAGCCCACATTAAAAAAAAAAAAAACTAAATGCAGCTTGTGATCTCAGATTGAATGCTGGACTGAAAAAAAATAGCTTGCTATGAAGGATAGTTTGGGAACAACTGGCGATTTGAATATAAACCGTGTTGTTAGATGCCAGTATTGGATCACTGTTAAATGTCCTGCTGTTGATAAACATACAGTCACTGTGTAAGAGAATGTCCTTGGATTCTAAGCAAAGAGGTATAAAATCTGAAATTTACTCTCAAACTGTTCGAGGAAGGGGGCAGAGCAAATAATAAAGCAAACTGGCAAATCGACAACTGGTGAATCTGGGTGAAGGGTATTCAAGACGTCTTTGTCCTATTCTTGCGACTTTTCTGTGAATTTTAAATGATTTCAAAACAGAGAAGAAAGTCTGCAAATTAAAAGTCATGGTTTTAAGGCTCCACGTTTCTAAGAGGATAAGTCTGTGCATGCATCTGTGCTCAGACCTTGGGGAGTCGGAAAAGTGAACTTGCTGCTTCAGACTGCTTTGGGGTGTGACCTGGGTTTTAGGGTGTGTTTAAGGTCTAGGGATGTGGTCAAGGCCCTGGGGGCGTGGCCAACGTTTCAGGCGTGGCCAGAATGAGAGGCCAGCCAAATCCTTGGGTGTGGACAGATTCTCAGAGGTGTGGCCAGAGTTTACCATTAAGGCCTGAGAAACTCAGTTCCCAAGGGAGGAGGTAAATCTGTGCATAGAGCTCCCTCTTGTGGCTACCCTGAAGTGTGGCCTCCACTTTTAAAAACTGTTAAGTCACTCAGTCGTGTCCGACTCCTTGCGACCCCATGGACTGCAGCACGCCAGGCCTCCCTGTCCATCACCATCTCCCGGAGCTTACTCAAACTCGTGTCCATCGAGTCGGTGATGCCATCCAACCATCTCATCCTCTGTCATCCCCTTCTCCTCCTGCCTTTAATCTTTCCCAGCATGAGGGTCTTTTCAAATAAGTCAGTTCTTCACATTAGGTGGCCAAAGTATTGGAGCTTTAGCTTCAGCATTAGTCCTTCCAATGAATATTCAGGACTAATTTCCTTTAGGATGGACTGGTTGGATCTCCCTGCAGTCGAAGGAACTCTTAAAGAGTCTTCTCAAAACCACATGTCAAAAGCATCAGTTCTTCGGTGCTCAGCCTTCTTCACAGTCCAACTCTCACATCCATACATGACCACTGGAAAAAACCATAGCTTTGACTAGACGGACCTTTATTGTCAAAGTAATGTCTCTGCTTTTTAATATGCTGTCTAGGTTGGTCATAACTTTTCTTCCAAAGAGCAAGTGTCTTAATTTCATGGATCCACTCACCATCTGCAGTGACTTTGGAGCCCAAGAAAATAGTCTCACTGTTTCCACTGTTTCCCCATCTATTTGCCATGAAGTGGTGGGACCAGATGTCATGATCTTAGTTTTCTGAATGTTGAGTTTTAAGCCAACTTTTCCACTCTCTTCTTTCACTTTCATCAAGAGACTCTTTAGTCTTTCTTCACTTTCTGCTATAAGGGTGGTGTCATCTGCATATCTGAGGTTGATATTTCTCCCGGCAATCTTGATTCCACCTTGTGCTTCATCCATCCCAGCATTTCTCATGATGTACTCTGCATATAAGTTAAATAAGCAGGGTGACAATATACAGCCTTGATATACTCCTTTCCCTATTTGGAACCAGTCTGTTGTTCCATGTCTAGTTCTAACTGTTGCTTCCTGACCTGCATACAGATTTCTCAAGAGGCGAGTCAGGTGGTCTGGTATTCCCATCTCTAAGAATTTTCCAGAGTTTGTTGTGGTCCACCCAATCAAAAGCTTTGGCATAGTCAATAAAACAGAAGTAGATGTTTTTCTGGAAGTCTCTTGCTTTTTTGATGATCCCAGATGTTGTCAATTTGATCTCTGGTTCCTCTGCCTTTTCTAAATCCAGCTTGAACATCTGGAAGTTCACAGTTCACGAACTGTTGAAGCCTGGCTTGGAGAATTTTGAGCAGTACTTTGCTAGCGTGTGAGATGAGTGCAATTGTGCAGAAGTTTGAGCATTCTCTGGCATTGCTTTTCTTTGGGATTGGAATGAAAACTGACCTTTTCCAGTCCTGTGGCCACTGCTGAGTTTCCCAAATTTGCTGGTGTATTAAATGCGGCACTTTCACAGCATCATCTTTTAGGATTTGAAGTAGCTCAACTGGAATTCTATCACCTGCACTAGCTTTGTTCATAGTGATGCTTCCTAAGGCCCACATGACTTTGCATTCCAGAATGTCTGGTTGGTGATCACACCATTGTGATTATCCGGGTCGTGAAGATCTTTTTTGTATCGTTCTTCTGTGTATTCTTGCCACCTCTTCTTAATATCTTCTGCTTCTGTTAGGTCCATACCATTCCTGTCCTTTATTGTGCCCATTTTTGCATGAAATTACTCCCTAGTTCCCTCTAACTCCCTTCCTTTAGCCCCAGGCAATCCCTAATATACTTTCTGTCTCTGTAGATTTGCCTATTCTGGACATTTTATATAAATCAAATCATATAATATGTGGTCTTTTATGACTGGCTTCTTTTACTTTAGCATAATGTTTCTGAGGTTCATCCATTCCTTTTAATGGTCGAACAATATTCCATTGTATAGGAGTATTGCATTCAATTTACCCATTTATCCATTCTCATCTGAGAGACATTTAAGTTGTTTCCACAAATCTTTGTGTGGATATATGTTTTAAAATTTTATCTCTTTATTTTTGGCTATGCTGGGTCTTCTCTGCTACATGGGCTTTTATCTAGTTGTGGCAAGTGCCGGGGGTGGGTACTCTCTAGTTGCGGTGGACAGGCTTCTCATTGCAGTGACTTATCTCATTGTGGAGCAGGGGCTCTAAGCTGTGCAGGCTTCGGTAGCTGCAGCTTGAGAGCTCAGTAGTTGTGGCTCCTGGCTCTGCAACACAGGCTCAATAGTTGTGGCACACGGGCTTTCTTGCTCCAGGGCATGTGGGATCTTCCCGGATCAAGGATCATACCTGTGTCCCCCGCATTGGCAGGCAGATCCTTTACCACTGAGCCACCAGGGAAGCTCCTGGATGTATGTTTTTAATTCTCTGCACTAGGTTGAGATAGGCATGGAACTCCTGGACCGTGTGATGACACTGTTTGACATTTTGAAGAGCTACCAAACTATTTTCTGCAGCAGCTGCAACATTTTACATCCTCACTAGCAGTGCCTGAGGCTCCCAGTTTCTTCACAGCCTCTCCAGTACTTATTATTGTCTGTCTTTGGAGGAGGGAGCGCTGCACAGCTTGTAGGATCTTAGTCCCCAGACCAAGGATGGCACCTACATCCCCTGCATTGGAAGCACAGAGTCTTAATCACTGGACCGCCAGGGAAATCCTAATGTCTGTATTTTTAATTAGCGCCTTCCTGGCAGGTGTGAAGTTGGATCTCCTTGTGGTTTCGATTTTTGTTTCCCTAACTGATCATGTCTTTTTCAGTATCTTTTCTTATCATCACTTTGTTTGTATCCGCTTTGCAGCTACATGAACTCTTAACCAGTTTGCCATATGTGATCCAGATATTTTTAAAGCATTAACGATATCCTCAGAGCCCATCTTTTCCCTTTGCTGTGTCTTACATTTAATGCTCAACCACTCATGGTTTCATACCATTATCACAAACAATGCATTCCCCAGGTAATATAGTGTACTGGTTTTGCAATTTTTCTTACTTGGTATAAAAAAGGAGGGAATGGCCACCCACTACAGTATTCTTGCCTACAAAATCCCACGGACAGAGGAGCCTGGAGGGCTAGTCCATGGGGTCGCAAAAAGAGTGGGACATGACTGAGCACACACGTGTAAATAACATTGTGTTACACTAACTCCTCTGCACTTGCTGGTTTTTTTTTTTTTTTTCCTAAAGTCATTGTATTAGTTTCCTGTTGCTGCTGTAACAAAGAACCACAAACTGAGTGGCTTAAAACAACACATTTCTCTCACTGTCCTGGGGACCAGAAGCCCCAGATCAACGTGCTGGCAGGGCTCCGCTCTCTCTGAAGGCTCTAGGGCAGTGTCCTTCCTTGCCTTTTCCTAGCTTCTGGCTTCTGCCAGCAATCCTTGGCTTATATATGCATCACTCCAACCTCTGCCTCCATCGTCACGTGGCTTTCTCCCAGTCAGGATACTTGTTTTTGCATCCCAGTTTCCAGTCATACTGGATGTAGTGTGTGTGTACTCAGTCGCTCAGTCGTTCTCGATTCTTTGTGACCCCGTGGACTATAGCCCACCAGGCTCCATGGGATTTTCCAGGCAAGAATACTGGAGTGGGTTGCCATTTCCTCCTCCAGGGGATCTTCCCGACCCAGGGATGGAACTCGCATCTCTTGCATCTCCTGCATGGGCAGGCAGATTCTTTACCACTGGGCCACCTGGGAAGACTGGATGTATGGCACACCTCATCTAAACTTGGTTAAAGCCTACAAAGCCTCATTTTCTAGATAAGGTCCGTTCATAGGTCCCAGTGGACACAAATGGGGGAGGGGGACTATTCAACCCAGTAACCCTCATCGTTACGTTCTTACGATCCACACTATTGGAATGTGTGTCCATTTCATTCATTTGGACTGCTGTATGGAAGTCCTCTGTGGAAGGATACCACAATGTATTCATTCCTTCTCCTGATAATGAAACTTGCCTGGTCTTCAGTTTTCTCCATTTCCGACAAGGCTGCAATTAATCTCCCTGAACCTGTCTCCTGGAGTTTTTTAGGGCAGTATTTTTCAACCTGCCCAACAAGATCCATTAGTGGTTGTGAAATCAATTTAGTGGGTTGCAAACATAATTTTCCCTTTAATGAAACGAAATTAACTAGACGATATGAGAGCGCATGCGCATAGATGGGGTAAGGCTTGCCCCATGGAACTGTTTCAGGTATATAATGTCTCAATGTGAGCAGAAGTGTTTACAAGCCACGGCTCTGAAGGACGTGGCTGGCAACGGACTTGCCCTGCCAAGGCTTTGTTGGATCCTGTCAAATTACTCTCAAACCTAATTTGTCCATTTACACTTCCATCAACTCCTGGTCAACACTTGGCATGGTCAAAATTTTGAATTTTTGCCAGGCCAGTGGGTTGTCATCCTGCTTCCTGGAGGTGGAAACTGAGGCTCAGAGAGAGCAGGAACTCAAGGAACTGGGAGGTGGACCCTTCCACCCTGACTACAAAGACCCGGTCTTCATTTAGTTTGAGAAGAAAATTCAAAGAGTCCACAAATTAAGGATTCTCAGGTTCTAAGAGATAAGAGATGGGGGCTGAGGAGGGAAGTGGGGGCCTCACATCTCATCCTAAACCTTCTCCCTCTCCTTCTACCTCAGTTTTTGAGGATTCAGTGAGAAAATGTAAAGCCTGACACACAGGGGTCGACGGAGTGTTTAATAAATGCCTTGTTGTTGTTCAGTCACTCAGTGGTTTCTGACTCTTTACAATCCCACGGACTGCAGCACGCCAGGCTTCCCTGTCCTTCACCATCTCCCGGAACTTGCTCAAACTCATGTCCATTGAGTCGGTGATGCCATTCAACCATCTCGTCCTCTGTGGTCCCCTTCTCTTCCTGCCTTCAATCCTTCTCAGCATCAGGGTCTTTTCTAATGAGTCAGCTCTTTGCATCAGGTGGCCAAAGTATTGGAGCTTCAGCTTCAGCATCAGTGCTTCCAGTGAATTTTCAGGGATTTCCTTTAGGATTAACTGATTTGATCCATTATTATTACTATTATTCTCTGATTAGAAATTCTCTGTGCTGTGTGCTTAGTCGCTTCACTTGTGTCCGACTCTATGCGACCCCATGGACTGTATGTAGCCCTCCAGGCTCCTTGGTCCATGGGGATTCTCCAGGCAAGAATACTGGAACAGGTTTCCATGCCCTGCTCCAGGGGCTCTTCCCAACTCAGGGATCAAACCCAGGTCTCCCGCACTGCAGGCAGATTCTTTACCGTCTGAGCCACCAGGGAAGAAATTCTCTAGGTATGGGCATATTTGTAATCACAAATAGGCCAGTTTCCTGGCCAGGGCGTAGCCAGGAAGCCAGGGGGCGTGGCCTGGCTCCCTTGAGAGACAGAGGGACAGTCCGACCCACCAGAGCCCAGCCCCGCGCGCAGCCCTGGCTAGGTATCGGCTTCTCTCCAGCCCTGCTCTGGGCACCTGCTGCAGCCATGAGCCCCATCTTCCGCCTCACCCCCTGGGGACCCAGAAGCCCCCACCACCTCCTTTGGAAATCTGAGTGTCTCAACTCCAGCCTGATTTCTCTCAGGCCCCTGCTTATGGGGACCCAGGAATTATGTCACCAGATTCCTGCTCCCTCAGACACCCTCCTCCCAACTCCTGCTCTTAGGGGACCCACGGGTCTGGGCACGCTGTGTTTCTTCTCTGGGACAGAAGGGTCGCACTATTTCCCTAACGTTTCCTCCTAGAAGGTTCAGCTCTAACCTTTAATCCCATGCCACGACCAATGACCAAAACTTTGACCCACGACCCAGGAAAGCTACCTCCCAACACAACTCCCCTTCACGGTCTGGGTAGCTAAACTCCCAGCCCCACCCTCGCCCCCAACAAAAGTCCTAGATTTCCCCCAATCCCCCCTCCATTGCTAACTTGGGACCCTGCCCCCCACCCCTCGGCAGAAAAGGCCCAGGCATCGGACCTGCGATTCCCACCCACCCAGGAAGTCCTGTCGCCACCCACCAAAGCCACCCCATCCGGCTTTCCTTTGGGGATCGGACGTGAGAAACCCCATCTCTAAGGAACCCAGGTGCCAGAGACCCCAGCCCCCGCCCCCTTGGAGCACACGGGTACCGGCAGTCACCTTCCCCGGTTCTCCAGGGCCCGCCCTTACCTCTTCCGCCCGGTCCCGCCCCTACCTGGGGCTGGGCGGTGCCGGGCCTTTCTCCGCGGGTCCCCGTCCCTCCTACGGCATCAGAGGGACCCATGGCTGCGGCGGCCCTGCGGGGACGACAGTGGGGAGAATCCCGCGCGTTCGGCCGCGCGGTGAGGCTGCTGCAGCGCCTGGAAGAACAATGCGGGGACCCCCGGCTCTCCTCGAGTCCCCCCTCCCTTCGGGACCTGCTGCCCCGCACGGCGCAGCTGCTGCGCCAGGTGGCGCAAGCCCGGCGGGAGGCCGGCAGAGGCGTCCCCGAGGGTCCCGGGGGGCCGTGGGACTTTCTGGTGGTCTATCTGGCTAACATGGAGGCCAAGAGCAGGCAGGTGGCGGCGCTGCTGCCCCCCCACGGCCGAAAGATCGCCAACGACGAGCTCTTCCGGGAGGGCTCCAGACTCAGGTGAGCCCTTGGGCCGGGACAAAGGTTGAGATCGTCAGTGGGGCTGCCTCAGGAGTCCCGATCGCAAGCCCTTCTCCGTGAAAGAACCTGAGAAACTAAGCCTCCAAGGTTTTTTTCCTTCTTTGGGCATGGAGAGCCTGAGCTCACCATGTCCCCTTCTTTCTTGGCTCAGAAGCGGGCTGTTCGCCCCGAGGATTTAGACACACATTATGGAACGTGGGGACCCCAGGAAGCTTCCTGCATGGGGAGCATTGGAGAAAGAGCTCTGAAGCCCCCATCACCAACCCTGCCCGGGACACTCTCAGAGCCTGTCTTTAGTTCCTTAGCCTGTCTTTAGTTCCTTGGGTGGCTAGCTCAGGACCTAGGGCTTTTTTTTTTTTTCTTTTTGTCTGCAGGCTGCCTGCTCTGAATTTCCAAGACAGGGCTGTTGAGTGACAGGGGCAGAGTTTTGAGGTCTAGAGCCAGAACAAGGCTTGGAACAGTAGCTCTCAACCCCAACAGGGCCCCAAGCCCTTTCTTTAGAGCAAATATTTCCTGGTGTCTCTTTAAATCTATCCTGAAATGACATACATCAGGTGAATAACCTACCTACTCATAATTCTTAAAAAAAAAAAAAAAATCACTATAATGCCCAAATTGTAGTATAAGGGAATCAAAGGAATGTTCTTTATAATAAAATTATTTATATTTGGAATTAAAATGCCAAGGCACTGTTATAGTTACTCTGGAAGGCAGAATTGACTGGTTCTTGTACACTTGCACCTGGGAGAAATAATCATCCATTGCCGAATGAAAGAGACGTCCCTTGACACATAGGATAGTGAATCTCTGTAAAATTCAGAATTGATTTTCAATGTGCAAAAAAGTGCTTATGTAGAGTTAGGACTCTGCTTTCACTGCAGAGCCAGGATTTGATCTCCGGTCAGGGACCTAAGATCCCACAAGCTGAGAAAAGAAAAACTTATGTAAAATGGAATTGGACTCTAAGCTCAGATCACTGTAACCGGATTTTCCATCTTCACAAATGTGTGATGGGACATTGGAAAGTTGAGTAGGGGGTGGGTAAAATCTTACTGGAGGGGATGCTACTGCTGCTGCTAAGTCGATTCAGTCGTGTCTGACTCTGTACGACCCCATAGACGGCAGCCCACCAGGCTCAGCCATCCCTGGGATTCTCCAGGCAAGAACACTGGAGTGGGTTGCCATTTCCTTCTCCAATGCATGAAAGTGAAAGGTGAAAGTGAAGTCGCTCAGTCGTGTCTGACTCTTAGCGACCCCATGGATTGCAGCCTACCAGGCTCCTCCGTCCATGGGATTTTCCAAGCAAGAGTACTGGAGTGGGGTGCCATTGCCTTCTCCGACTGGAGGGGATAGTCCCCCACAATCTAGCCCCAAGCAAATTTCTAGAAGCTCCTTAGAAGGGTAGTGTAACTCCACTGAGCACCACTGTTCTAGATTCAGTAGGTTCTAGAAACTAGGAAGCTTAGGGACTCAGTGAATGGCTCAGTGGATTTTCTAGAGTCATGAGGTCGTAGCAACTCTTTGATGGAGATTCTAGACCAGGACTTTCTACAAAAATCTAATGGAAGCAACATATGTAGTTTTTCATTTTCCTGTAGACACATTACAAAAAGTTTTTTTAAGCAGGTGAAATGAATTGCATAAACTTTTAAAAATCCATTATATCCAAAATATTATGAGCTCAACTTATAATCAATAAATATAAGGTGATGCTTAATGCAATAATTCACATTCTTTTTTTTTTCCTTTTGCACTAGTGAAAGTCACTCAGTCATGTCCAAATCTTTGTGACCTCATGGGCTATATGATTCATGGAGTTCTCCAGGCCAGAATAGTGGAGTGGGTAGCCTTTCCCTTCTCCAGGGGATCTCCCCCACCCAGGGATCAAACCCAGGTCTCCCGCATTGCAGGCAGATTCTTTACCAGCTAAGCTACCAGGGAAAGGATACCCACTCCACTATTCTGGCCCAGAGAACTCCATGGACTGTATAGTATTTCCATGGGGTGGAAAAGAGTTGGACATGACTGAGCAACTTTCACTTTCACTTTTGCACTGAGTTTCTGAAACCTAGTGTGTGTTTCACATTTAGAACACATTTCAAGTTGGACCAGTCACATGCGAATAGTGACTGCGTTACAGACTGTGGGAAGGGAGGGTGCTTAGAAACTATCAAGGGTTTCCCTATAAAAAGCATCAAGAATCCAACAGACCTGGAGGCTATTAATATAAAATAATAAGAACAGTAACTAATTAACATGCCCTGAATGCCAACTGTATACCAGGTGGTGCCTGGCATCTTATGTGCTCATAAGATGGGTAAGAATCCTCATCGTGCACCACCCCCCACCCCACCATGAGGCAGGGGCTGTACTTATCCTGTATTTATACCCATTTCACAGCTGAGGAAACTGAGGCTTGAAGAGGGAAAAAGGAACTTGCCAAAAATCACAGAGCTAAGTGTCAGAGCTATCCTCTGCTGTCCCCCACACCCTGAGTGGTTCCTCAGGGAGGCAGTGAGCAGGAGGAAGCCCAGGGGTTCACCACCCAGGGCTGCTTAAACCAACAGGGAGTCTCTGAGCTCAGACTGCCCTAAGTGGCCCCAGCCCCAATGCTCCCCACATCTGACTAGGCAAGGCTTAGGACAGAGACTGGGATTCGTTTGCTGGGGGATGCCTCAGATATGAGGCGGTACCTCCCTTTCCTTCACAGATGGGGAAAGAGAGGTCCCCAGAGGGGACGAGTCAGGACTGTAACAGGTGGTCTCAGAACCGACTTTAATCGTGCACTAACATCTTAGAGGCTGGGGGTGTTCCCCACACAGCGTGGAAGGGTCAGTGGGGCTCCCAAGGTCAAGTCCAAGTCCTCAGAGCCCATCCCCGCAGGCGGCAGCTTGCCAAGCTGGCCCTCATCTTCAGCTACATGCACGCGGAGCTGGACGCGCTCTTCCCCGGAGGCAGGTACTGCGGCCACACCTACCAGCTCACCAAGGTCTCCGCCCACACTTTCTGGAGGGAGCGCTGCGGAGCCCGGTGAGTGAGCGCCCACCGCAGGGCCCACAGCGGCTAGAGCCCCATCCTGCCCCTGACCAGGCACCCAGGAGTCAGGCCCCAGCCCCTCCTCCCCCAGACCCAGGAGTCAGGCCCCAGCCCCTCCTCCCCCAGACCCAGGAGTCCAGGCCCCCAGCCCCTCCTCCCTCAGACCCAGGAATCAGACCCCCAGCCCCTCATCCCCCAGACCCAGGAGTCAGACCCCAGCCCCTCATCCCCCAGACCCAGGAGTCAGACCCCAGACCCAGGAGCCCAGACCCCCAGCCTCTCCTCCCCCAGACCCAGGAGTCAGGCCCCAGCCCCTCCTCCCTCAGACCCAGGATCCAGACCCCCAGCCCCTCCTCCCCCAGACCCAGGAGTCAGACCCCAGCCCCTCCTCCCCCAGACCCAGGAGTCCAGGCCCCCAGCCCCTCCTCCCTCAGACCCAGGAATCAGACCCCCAGCCCCTCATCCCCCAGACCCAGGAGTCAGACCCCAGCCCCTCGTCCCCCAAGACCCAGGAGTCAGACCCCAGACCCAGGAGCCCAGACTCCCAGCCCCTCCTCCCTCAGATCCAGGAATCAGACCCCCAGCCCCTCCTTCCCCAGACCCAGGAGTCAGACCCCAGCCCCTCCTCCCCCAGACCCAGGATCCAGGCCCCCAGCCCCTAGTCCCTCAGACCCAGGAGTGCAGCCCCGCTCCTTCCCAGGAGCTATGCCTCCCAGAGGCTTCATCTGCACCCCCCACCCCCACCCTCACCTAGATGTGTGCTGCCCTGGGCTGAGTTTGAGGCGATCTTATGCATCTGCCACCCTGTGGAGCCAGGCTCCACGGCCCTGGCCTTGCGCTCCACCATCGACCTCACCTGCAGCGGCCACGTGTCCATCTTCGAGTTTGACATCTTCACCAGGCTCTTCCAGGTCAGGGAAGGCCAGGGTCTGAAGCCCAGACTCTTGGGTCCTGGGGGAGGAGAGGTTGGGAGCCCAGACTCCTGGGTCTGTGGGAGGAGGGGCTGGGGGCCTGGACTCCTGACTCCTGGAGGTGGAAGGGCCTGGAGTCTTCTATGTCAAAGATATTCCTGAGGCCCACGGTGGGTGTGAGTGAGGTGTCTGTGTTCTTGGACCCCGGGAGGCACTAGGAGCGTGGGCCGCTCCCTCAGCCCCTCCCTGACCTCAGTGCTGCCCCGCCCTAGCCGTGGCCAACACTCCTCAAGAACTGGCAGCTCCTGGCGGTCAACCACCCGGGTTACATGGCCTTCCTCACATATGACGAGGTCCAAGCCCGTCTGCAGACTTTCAGAGACAAGCCAGGCAGGTAAAAGGGCTGGGCCTCGTGAGGAGGAGGCTGCAGGGATTGCAGGGTCTGGATCCTGGGCTGGGGTGTCTGGGTGACTGAGACATCCTTCAGAAAGTAAGAACTGAAGGGCTGTGGTACACGGGACCCCAGAGAGTCGAGAACTCAGAGGAAGAATGCTGAGTGCCCCTGCCACCTAGGTTGTCCTGGGACCATATAAACCCGCCCACAGTCCAGCAACTAAAGGGACAATACCCCTGGTCCAGCAAGGGGACCTGAAGATCCTGCCCTGGGATACAATCTGTTTCTCATAGGTTAGAACCCACACATCTGTTAAATATTTTGAATATGACCTCCCACCTGCTGGGAAACCAGACACCTGAGTCCTTAAAGTATTTCCAGCCAGGAGTTTTGAGCCATTGGATCCCACTAGAGGGCTAAAAATTGAGGGACTGAGCTACCTGGAACACCAAGAGGTTAAAGGAATAGGATGTCAGATTCCTGAGTCTTTGCAGGACGGAGGTGCAGGACCCCCAAGATGGTATGTTAGCACTTTTCCAGTTACACTTGAGACTGGTGTAAAGGGAAAGAAAAAGGAATGAATCAGTGGTCATAATTGAGAAGACCAGGTGTGGATTTCAGGAACAGCTGGATCCAGGTGCTCAAGTGCCGTTGTCAGAAATCAGTTCCTGTCCTTCCCCAGCTTTCCTCTGTGCCAGCCTCATTCTCAGACATAGTCTTTCCTTGTGGTGGCAAATGCTTTCCAGAAGCCACAGCTGTACACCCTACCAGCTTAGCATCCCCTATATAAATGGGGTGCCTTGCTCCTATTACTTCCAGCAAAAGTCCCCACGTCGTCTAAACCCAGTGACGGTAGAGGAGGAGCTTAACAGGTAAACTCTGCAGACATTCCCTGAAGTGGGGAAGGGACCTAGTAGTGCCTCTTTTGCCTAAAAGGTAGGAAGTTTATGAAGGAGCAAGAATCTAGACACCTGGATCCCCAGCAGGGTGAGGGGCCGGGAGGTTCCAGAGGGTCAGCGGTGGCCACTCCCTCCCCCATCCCTCCCTACCTCTTCCTCCAGCTACATCTTCCGGCCCAGCTGCACTCGCCTGGGGAAGTGGGCCATCGGATATGTGAGCTCAGACGGCAGCATCTTGCAGACCATCCCTCTCAACAAACCCCTGTTCCAGGTGCTCCTGGAAGGACAGAAGGAAGGCTTGTGAGTCACCATCCTAGGAGGGATGAGCACATCTGAGAGCACAGGGTTCACAGACAGCATGCCTTTGACAACATAAAATTGCAATACTGCAGTGTTCCAGCAGGTGGCAGGCAGAGGCGCAGGAAGGAACACCTTGTCAGTTCCCACACAGCTGCCATGTTAAGCTAGCTGCAGGTCTAGGAGGAGTGTGTGGTAGCTAGGCACAACCCCAGAGGTCCCCTTCCTTGGACTTGCACTCAAGGCTTTTGCTTCTAGATATCCATGTCCTGTTCTAGAATCTAGACTGTGAGAGCAGAAGGAGAACTGAGCAATAAAGCTAGACTGGGGTTTTCAGTCTGTAATCTTGGCTGCCCCAGGGCCCCTCTTGCAGGATCTGACTTGTGTGGGACAGGAGGGGTAAAAAAGGTAGACAGCGTTCCTGAGTCTCACCTTGAAGGTTTAACCAGAGCCTCCTTAGCTCCTTATCATATCTATATGATATGCTGAGATAGATAATGGGTAGATCTATGATAGATGGATACATAGATGATAGGAAGAAAGAATAGATGAACAGATAGATAGGCAGCTAGATAGGTAGGTGGGTAGATGGATGGATGACGTTGGATAGATAGATAGATAGAATGGATGGATGGATAGATAGATATAGGGAGACAGATGAAATGGAGGATAGGCAGATTAGATAGGTAGCTAGATAAGTAGATGGATGGATGGATAGGTAGGTAGATATCCAGTTGTGTGCATGCTAAGTCCATTCAGTCGTGTCCGACTCTTTGCAACCCCATGGACTGTAGCCCACTAGGCTCCTCTGTCCATCTAATTCTCCAGGCAAGAATACTGGAGTGGGTTGCCGTGCCCTCCTCCCTGGATCTTCCTGACCCACGGATTGAACCCGCGTCTCCTGTATCTTCTGCATGGCAGGCGGATTCTTTACCGCTGAGCCACCAGGGAAGCCCGTATTTCTATTTAAAGACGCCTGGTTTAATGTCTGTCATTGATACATTCGCTTTGAGCTTGTGGCCAGCAGCACGTAGCTCCCGCCTGAACGAAGTTCATCTCCCACACGTATTTTCTCCACGAGGCACATCTTGGCCTTCCTGTGCTTAGGCCCCTAGGCAGCACCTCAGCAGTCTGCGTGGGGGCGTTGAAACCAGCGCGGTCGCCAGGACAGAGCACTAAAATGGGGCCCTGCACAGACTGCGAGAAGAACACGTTTATAATATGAGAGCTCAGAGGAAAAGGCCAAATGCCGCCAGGTCCATCCTCAGCTGCGAGCAGGCCTGGCTGTGAGTGACCGTGAAAGTGCCGCAGGGAGTATGGATGTTGAGCTTCCAAGGGCAGTTTAGCAAGTAGGCAAGTCTGCACATACAAAATCCACAAGTAATGAAAATCTACTGGGCGTGTGTGTGTGTATTTATGCAAGAGTGCGTGCTCAGTTGCTCAGTCATGTCTGACTCTTTACAACCCCATGGACTGCAGCACGCCAGGCTTCCCTGGCATGCTATATACCTTATGCTATATACTATATATCGGAGAAGGCAATGGCACCCCACTCCAGTACTCTTGCTTGGAAAATCCCATGTACGGAGGAGCCCATTAGGCTGCAATCCATGGGGTTGCTAAGAGTCGGACATGACTGAGCAACTTCACTTTCACTTTTCACTTTCATGCATTGGAGAAGGAAATGGCAACCCACTCCAGTGTCCTTGCCTGGAGAATCCCAGGGACAGGGGAGCCTGGTGGGCTGCTGTCTATGGGGTTGCACAGAGTTGGACACGACTGAAGCAACTTAGCGTAGCATAGCATAGCATATACTATATATATATATATATATATATATATATATATATACTATATACTATATACTCTAAGGTACTGAGTTCCAGGTCAGATTTCAGTGGAGGATTCCAGAGTTAAAATAAGTATGAACACCTTCCATCTGGTTTAACCCCTCTGATCTATGTACATGAGAGCGTGCATGCACACACACACAATTCTGGAAATGGACAAGTCAAGAGAGAGGCGGGGCGGGGACCCCAAGCTCTCTCTACCTCACAGTGAGACAGTTTCTGGGTCTTTAGACATTGATCCTAGCAGTTCCCCTCACACTGGGTGTTTATGTGTGGGGACTGAGTCCTGTGTGTTCTCTAAGCACTGTCTTACTTGATCCTCATCACCCATCTTTAGCCTAGGCATGATTACATCCATTTTACAGAAGAGAAAACTGAGGCCAGTGAGGCAGAGTTGCCCAGTACTGGTCACTTATGACTTGGATGAGAGACTCAGGGTGTGCAGAGCCTGGGGTGTCCTGGAGCCGGTCACTCAGACCTGGCCCACAGCATGACTGCATGGCCTCAGGCATTGCCTTTCTCATTCAGAGACCCAGTCACCCTCTGTGAGGTAAGAATAGTGTAGACAGACCAGGAGGTCCTTCTAGCCCTGTGGGCCTAAGACTGTAGGATCTGGTCACTCCTGCAATCTGTGACAAAGATGCTATTATGGGGACTTCCCTGGTGGTCCAGTGGATAAAACTCTGCACTCCAAATGCAGGGGGTCCAGGTTTGATCCCTGGTTGGAGAACTAGATCCTGCATGCTGCAACCAAGACGCGTCCCAGCCAAATAACTTTTAAAAAGAAAGGTGAGGGGTGAGCTGTGAAGGAAGCTGGTTTTGCAGTTTTAGGGGGAAAAAAGATGCTTTTACGCTGCGGCCTGAAGACTCTAGGATGAGTGAAGCTCTAGGAGGGCTGGACCTGAGGTTTGATGCTTCCTGGTTCTCATTCATCTGGAGTTTCCAGAGCTGGAGTCCTTCTTTGGGGGTCTGAGGGGACAACTATCCCCAGGCCGGCCATGTATTTGGGACAGCCGCTCCAGTGTAGGGTGGGGGCACTGGATGCCCCCCTCCCCATACCCACCTCCTCCCTTCCCCCAGCTACCTCTACCCAGATGGGAAGAACAACAACCCGGACCTGACCGAACTCTGCCACATGGAACCGCATCAGCACATCCACGTGTCGGAGGTGAGGCCCAGGCCCCCACCCCGGCTCACCTGCCCCCCACCCACACTGCACCGCGGCTCAAGGATCCTCTCTCATGAGTCAGACTCCCAGAAGCCTTCAGGTTCTGTGCTGGCTTGGTGGCCATGTGACCTGGGGTAAATTGCTTGACCTCTCTGTTCCTTCTCTGGAAAACACTGCCCCTCCTGCCTCTTACCCCGGGGGTTTCCTGATAATGAAGCCAGGAAATGATACTGCTGAGATCATCAGGGCAGCTAATGCACTTTGTGCATTCACCAGTGGCAGCTTTTAGTCTTCCAACCATCCCAAGGGGATGAAATGACAAACAAAATTTTGAGTATGAGTGTATCCCATGCAGAGACTTCCCTGGCAGTCCAGTAGTTAAGACTCTGCACTTCCAGTGCAGGGGGACACAGGTTGGATCCTTGGTCAGGGAACTAAGATCCCACATGCCATGCAGTGCAATTGAAAATTTTTTTTAATTAAAAAAAATTTTAGGTGTATCTATGCAATATTTGGGACACACTTAGATCTCAAAATGTGTTCACTGTTCATCCAAAAATCAAATTTAACAGGGCATCCTGTATGTTTATTGGCTGAATCTGGCAACCCTGAGTGTAGACCAGCCCCAGAGAACAAGTCTGATAACGAAAGCACATGTAGGAGGCAGCTGGACACACAGCCTTGAACCTGGGAGAGGGTTCAATCAAGGCTGGTGCTGAGGTTCAGGACTCACTCCCAGTGGCCCGACTTGCCTGCTCGCGGCTGACAGCACCCCTGCTTCCGGTCGTCCCCTTCTCACCTGGCAGGAGCAGCTGCAGCTGTACTGGGCCATGGACTCCACGTTTGAGCTCTGCAAGATCTGTGCCGAGAGCAACAAGGACGTGAAGATAGAGCCCTGCGGGCACCTGCTCTGTAGCCGCTGCCTGGCTGCCTGGCTGGTGGGTCTGACCCCGCCCTGCCTTCCCCGCCTCCACCCTGTCCCCCACCCCTTTCTTCCAATAGAGCATCTCCCCTGAAGGCCGGAGGAGAAGGGGACGACAGAGGATGAGATGGTTGGATGGCATCACCAACGTGATGGACATGAGCTTGAGCAAGCTCCAGGAGTTGGTGATGATGGACAGGGAAGCCTGGCGTGCTGCAGTCCATGGGGTCGCACAGAGTCGGACACGACTGAGCGACTGAACTGAGAGCATCTCCCACATGCCTCGTCGACCACATGGGGAAACTGAGGCCCAGGGAGAGCAGAGGCTTGCTCCACCTGTGCCTCTGTCTCTCTCGCTCTACACCGGTTGCCTCTGTTTCTCCGTCTCCAGTTACATTATTCATGGAAAACGCTGCATTGGCCCCAGTGGGAGACAGTGGTGTCTTCGGGACTGGCCACATTTAACATGCCCCGGGCATTTCGAGCCTGTAGCAGTCCCTCGCTGGGTGATCTGGACCAGTGGCTTTACCTCTCTGAGCCGTATCTGCCTTCTCAGGGGAATGCGGCTGAGGCTAGTGACCTCCCAAGGGAGGATTCAGGCCTCTGGGTAAAGGGAGCCCCTGTGGGTAAAGGGTGCCTAATACACAGCCTATCCTTTGTGATGTAAGTGTTTGGCCTTAAGCTTTTGATTGGGGAGATTATCATAACAAAGACATCCCTCTTCCGGACTCAGCAACTAGCAAAACAACTAGATAAGGGACTATCAAGCCCTGAGCCTTGAAGTTTCCCCTGAAAAAGCCCTAGGTAACTGAGCTTGGAGTGTCCTGCTTCTCTCTTCAGTCCCTGCTTCTTCCTCTTCTGCTTTAAATTTGCCAGTCAACAGTGAGCACCCGAAATCCTAGGCACCCCACTCCACCCCCAATAAAGGCAGAGCCCCAGGTCTGCCTCCTCTGCCCTCTACTCTCCAGGACCTCTGAGTAGTAAGTTTTGTTCTTCAAAGTTCCCTGATGGTTGATGCTGAGATGCGCCCTGCAGTCTTAAGAACCAAACGGCTGGTCCAGCTGACACTGACCCCAGTGGTGGTGGCAGGGGGTGTCTCTGGGGGGCCCCCCATAATGAATACGTACAGGCCAGGCAAGTGTCTCAGGCATTCCTTTTGTTGCCCAGTCGCTCAGCTGTGTCTGACTCTGTGACTCTATGGACTGCAGCATTCCAGGCTTCCCTGTCTTTCACCATCTCCTGGAGTTTGCTCAAACTCATATCCATTTGATAGAGTCGGTGATGCTATTTAATCATCTCATCCTCTGTCACCCTCTTCTCCTCTGTCCTCAATCTTTCCCAGCATCAGGGTCTTTTCCAATGAGTCGGCTCTTAGCATCAGGTAGCCAAAGTATTGGAGCTTCAGCATCAGTCCTTCCAATGAATATTCAGGGTTGATTTCCTTTAGGCTTGACTGGTCTGATTTCCTTGCAGTCCAAGAGAATCTTAGGAGTCTTCCCCAGGCATTCCTACCCCATAGCATCCCTACCCTGACTATTCATTGGAAGGACTGATGCTGATGCTCCTCCTGACCTCAGGCAGCCCCTCCTTCCCATCCTGCATCTCTCTCTCTCCATCTTTCTCTCTTCCTCCTCCTCTCTCTCTGTTTCCCTCCCTCTGTCCTCCCCACATGACTCGGTGGAGGATAAAGGCCCCTGTCGTCCCAGGGGACATGGTGGGAACAGGGAGACCCTGATCTTTTCCCTCTCCACCTTCCCCAGTGCTCAGACAGCCAGACCTGCCCCTTCTGCCGCTGCGAGATCAAGGGCCAAGAGGCTGTGAGTATCCATCAGTTCCACGTCAGCGCCACTGCGGAGGACCCAGAGCACAGCAGTGATGAGGAGGAGCTGGAGCAGGTGAGCAGGGCCAGGCAGGAGCTGGAACGGGAATCCCTAGGGTCTGAGGGAGGAGGGAGCTGGTGACAGGCTTCTGGGGTCCCAAGGACACAAACTTTCGCCTCCCCTACGGTCTGGGGCTATGACTTTCTCTAGTATAACCCTCCCGAGGGTAGGACTTTGTCTCATTCTCCATTCTACCTCCAAAGCCTACAAAGCACCTGAATGCTGGGCCTCCTGGCAGGGGCACATGTAGGTGAACAGAAAATGATGGCTCACACGCCCTCCCCACCCTCTGTCTCCCCTAGATGGCCCCTTCAGGTCCTCCCCTGCCCCCTCGGCTGGATCTGTGTCCCAAGAGCCCCAGCGGCAAAGGCCAGCTGAATGTGGTGAGTGGGGCACTGGTCTGGGGTAGGCAGGTGGCTTCCGTTCACCCCTGGGGTCCCCAGTCTGGCCGGATGCCTAGGAGTGCAGGCCAGGCACCCATTCTTTGCACCCATTTACAGATGCCATCTGACATCCATACCTCTATGGCCTCTTTTCTTCTTCTCTCCCTTACTCACCCCACCTCACTGGCTTTCTGGCTCCTCTTCCAGCATCCCAGGCATGCCCTACCCCAGGGCCTTTGCACCAGCTGTTCCCTCTGCTTAGATCTCCTTTCCCAAGGTTCACTTTCCCATCCCCTCCTTAGGGAGGCCTTCCCTGACCACCTATTGAAAATAGCGCCCCCATGGGGCTTCCCTGGACTGCCCTGGTGGCTCAGACAGTAAAGAATCTGCCTGCAATGAAGGAGACCTGGGTTCGATCCCTGGGTTGGGAAGATCCCCCAGAAAAGGGAATGGCTACCCACGCCAGTATTCTTGTCTGGAAAATCCCACAGACAGAGGAGCCTGGTAGGCTACAGTCCATGGGGTTGAAAAGAGCTGGACACAACGGAGGACTAACATGTTCACTTTCTGGGGCTTCCCTGGTGGTCCAGCGGTAAAGACTCCTAGCTTCCGTTTCAGGAAGTTCAATCTCTGGTCGGGTTCAATCTCTGGTCGGGATGTTCTGCATGCTATGGGGTGTGGCCAAAAAAAAATGATGCCCCTCACCCGCACCCTCCCGTCCCTCCAAGCCCACCTGTCTGAATTCCCGCTGTGCGTTCACCAGGCTGGCAGAGCATATAACCCGTTGTTTTCTGTCACCGCCAGCAGGTTGTCATCTTCCCGAAGGTTAGGACTTGGCCTCATTCTCTGTTATGTGAACTGTGCCTGACACACAGTAGGTGCTCAAGAAACAGACATTGAATGAGCCAGTGGAGTGAGCCTTCCCCATAGCCCTAGGAAGTCGAAAATGTTCCTCTCCTCATTTTCCAGAAGAAGAAAAAAAAAAAAAAAACAAAACTCAGAGAGGAGACTGCACCTGCCCAAACACACAGCCTGAAAGAAGAGAAAACCCTTAAACAAACAAAAAAAAATCTGTTTATTTTCTTAGCAAGCCCCCACCTTGCTTTTTTTCCCCCTGCACTCTTCACCCAAGCATTTTCCAAGTCCCGGCTTCCTGGCGTGGGGGCAGGGGATAAGAGGAGGTCTCTGTTAGATTTCAGGCTGAATACACACCAGATCCAATCGATACTGGGCAGTCTTCAAACAAACAGCTCAGGAAGTCCGGGAACATTATTCGACCACAGAAAACAGGAGAGCCAGCCGGGGAGAGGGGGGCCAGGGAGAGGGGGGAGGCGGGCGGTGACACCAGCCAGAGAAGCTAAAAACAGATCTCGACCTGCAGCCAAAACCAAATGGAAACAGTGAGAGGTACTCAGCGGGCTCCCGGCGGACGATGAAAGGGACACAGGGCAACGGGCCCCTCTGGCCAGAGGGTCGCACCGTCCCCAAGGCTGTGCCCTCCACCCGGCAGACTCTTTCCTCCTCTGCCCAGACCCTTCCCAGTTCAAATTCCAGCCAACTCTTCTTCCTTCATTGCTTGGAACATGCTGCAGGAGGGAGCCCCGGTCTGTTATTTCCCAGCAAGGTGACTGTCATGATGAAAATAGCTCATCCATGTACGTATAACTCTCGCTATAGGCCTAGGGCTACTTTTTTTTTTTTTTAATTTTTGGCCATGCCACACAGCATGCGGGATCTTTTTGTTCCCTGACCCGGGATCAAACCCGTGCCCCCTGCAGGGGAAGTGCGAAGTCTTAACCATTGGACTGCCAGGGAAGCTCCTGGCACGGTTTTGTTTTGTTTTGATTTTGCTGCACCGGGTCTTCATTGCTTTGCATGGGCCTTCTTGAGTTGTGACCAGTGGGGGCTACTTGTAATCAAGGTGCCTGGGCTCCTCGGGCATCTCTAGCTGTGGCCCACGGGCTTAGTTGCTCGGTGGCATGTGGAATCTTCCCAGGCCAGGGATCGAACCCTTGTCCCCTGCATTGGCAGGCCTATTCCTATCCACTGTGCCACCAGGGAAGTCCCTCCCTGGTGCTGCTTTTTAATGCTGTCATTTAGTTGCCATGACAACCTGATAAGGTAGATGCTATTATGACCCCTATTACATAGAGGGGTATACTGAGGCTCCAAGATCTGAAGGCCAGCCAGCTCAAGGATGTGAGAGTCAGGACTGGAACCCAGGCCCCTGGCTTCAGACTCCAGAGTCCATCCTTGTTTTTCTTGTCTGTGAAATGGGCATGATGCCAGTCCTTGCCATGTGGGTATGATGACTCCCCTGACTGGGCATGCTCCCTCACAACGCTGTTCTCCAGGAGAGAAATCCCCCTTTGGGGGTTGAAACAGTCATTCAAAGGGACCCAGGCACCTTGCTGTGGCCACTGGGGATCTCTCTCATCCTCAGTGCCTACACGTGGAGTATATGGGGGCAAGCATGGCATGGGCCCCATGGGTTGTGAGGAAGTCAGCAAGATTGGACATTTGTAACCTGAATCAGATCCCCTCCCTCACCTCTCAGAAGCCCCCAAGACCTCAGGACTCCAAGAATTAAAGCCACTGTCCTCTCCATCAGCCCATAAGGCCTGGGGATCGGACCCCTCCCCACCGCTCTGACCTGCCAGCACCCCCTCAACTCCTTTCCAGCATCAATGGACTCCTTACTGTTCTAACAAAACCAGCAAGCCCACCACCCACTGCAACACTTCTGCTCACATCCTTCTTGCACTCAGACTTCTGCTCAATTTCCCCCTCCTCCAAGAAGCTTTCCCCAGTCACCCTCAGGTCCAATCACCACCCTCCTCACCCCATCCTCTGTCAGGTCTTTGAAGGATGCACAACTTTCTGGGATATTTCCTTGTTCGTGCACTGATGACTCATGTTAATCCTCTTCCTTAATAGACTATTGGCTCCATGAGGACAGAGATTTTTGTCTGTCTAGTTCCTGCTGTCTCTTCAGAGCCCACAACAGTGGCTGACACACTGTAGCTACTCAGGAAATTTGTGGGATGGATGGATGAATAAATGAATAGGTAGATTGCTGGGTAGATGGGTGGATGAACAGATGGATGGATGGACAGTCGGACAGATGGATGGATGAGGGGATAGAAGGGGGAATGGCTGGTTGGGTAGATATCTGGTTGGATGGGTAGATATCTGGATGGATGGGTAGATATCTGGATGGCTGGATGGATAGGTAAGAAGATGGGTAGATGGATGGATGGACAGATGGATGGAAGGGTGGATGGATAGATGGATGGATGGGTGAATGGATGGATGGCTAGGTGAGCAGATGGGTGGATGGATGGATGGCTAGATGGGTGGATGGATGGATGGATGGATGGATGGACAGATGGATGGAAGGGTAGATGGATAGATGGATGGATGGGTGAATGGATGGATGGCTAGGTGAGCAGATGGGTGGATGGATGGATGAATGGACAGATGGATGGAAGGGTGGATGGATAGATGGATGGATGGATGAATGGATGGATGGCTAGGTGAGCAGATGGGTGGATGGATGGATGGCTAGACAGGTGAATGGATGGATGGATGGGTGGAGGTATGGATGGGTGAATGGATGGGTGGATGTATGGATAGACAAACAAAAATTTTTTCTACTCAAGCCAAAGGTGTTAGGGGAACAAAACAGCATGGACTAGGGACAAGACCCTACCATGCTGCCCCCGACTGCACACCCCTGCTCCGCCATCACATGTAACCCCTGTCCAGGCCTGTGAGATGAAGTACTGCTGCAGCTTATCTGTGAAATTTCTTAATCTCCTCCCCTGCAGGCACCTCCGACCCTTCCCAGACTTCGAGCTCCTCTTCCCTTGCCAAGATTCTGGACTGTGGCTTCAGCCCCGTGGGCAGTCACCTCCAGCCCCCAGGCCGGGGAGGGAGCCCGAGGGTGAGTGCAGAGGGCAGCTGGGGCTGGGACTCCGGGGTCTGAGGGAAGAGGGGGTGGGGGCCAAAGGGGAACACTGGTGCTAGGAAATCAACATCGCCTTTAAACTCTTGCCATTGCAGAAACTCCTAAAGTGAAAGTCTCCCCTTCCATCTGCCCCTGAGGGATCCGTGAAGGCCTGGATGCCAGGTGAGGCCCCCTTCCCACCCAGGCTCCTGCCCTCAGCCTGGCCCTGCTCACCCCACCCCATCTTGCTGTGATACTATCTAAACCGCCTCTCTTTCCACCCCACAGGGCACCAAGATGTGCTGCGCGAAGGGAGCCCCAGGGGCTGGAAGGGGTTTACAATGCAAAATAAACTGCGGAGCCCAGTCTGTCCTCTGGTGTGTGGAGGAGTGTGGCAGCCACTAGGGGGCAGCTTGGGGTAGGTGGCGGTGCCTGAGGCCTGATCCCCACCTGCTTAACACAAGCGTCTGGGGTTCCCAGAGTCAAGAGTGGAGGACCCAGCTCCTCTGGATCCAGGAGTCTAGACACCCAGACCCCTCCCGTCTCAGACCCAGGAATCCCGCCCTCAGGACTTAGAACTTGGGAATTCTCAGAGAATCAAGCATCAGACTGCCTTTCCTCATGGCAAAAAAAAAAAAAAAAAAATCCTGGACCCAGACCCAGATGCTGCTGCTGCTACTTGCTAAGTCGTGTCCGACTCTTTGCAATCCCGTGGACTGAGCCTGCCAAGCTCCTCTGTCCATGGGATTTCTCCCAGGCAAGGATACTGGAGTGGGTTGCCATTTCCTTCTCCAGGGGATCATCCCTGACCCAGGGATCGAACCGGAGCCTCCTGCTTGGCAGGCAGTTTCTTTACCACTGAGCTACCAGTGAAGTGAAAGTGAAAGTCACTCAGCCGTGTCCAACTTTGTGACCCCATGGACTATACAGTCCATGGAATTCTCCAGGTCAGAATACTGGAGTGGGGTAGCCTTTCCCTTCTCCAGGGATCTTCCCAACCCAGGGATCAAACCCAGGTCTCTCAGGAGAGACTTTCACTTTCACTTTCTTTACCAGCTGAGCCACAAGGGAAACCCAAGAATACTGGAGTGGGTAGCTATCCCTTCTCCAGCGGATCTTCCCGACCTAGGAATCGAACCGGGGTCTCCTTCACTGCAGGTGGATTCTTTACCAACTGAGCTATCAGGGAAGCTCTCAAACCCAGATACCCAAGTTCTAATTCTCTTAGACAAAAAGCCCCCACGTTTCCTTGAGAGTGACACACCCAGTCTTCCCACAATCCATTCTCATCTCTCCTCCTTTCCTGGTGGGATCCTTCTTCCAAAGTAGCAATGGAAGTGTCTCCCCACTGCATCACTAATCCTGAAGGAACCCAAGCCTCCCTCTGCCTAAGTTTAAACCACTTGCCATCCCGGCAGCCCCCACCCTATGCTCAGTCCCAGGCCAGGCAAGGAGGGCAACGTAGAGGGCTGCAGGAACCCGGAGCAAACAGCTGATTCAGTTGAGGCGGTCAGGGAGGGCTTCTAGAAGGAGGGAACATCTAAGCTGCATCTGAAAAGATGAGTTAAAAGGTAATTCAGTGTAAACAGAATATGGAAGCATGCGTCACAGATTTAGTTACAAGGAACAGAAGCCTCCTCTGGGGCAGGAAGGGAATTGATTGAGAGGACTCGGGATCACTCACAGATTCCCAGAAGTGATTAGAGAATCAGGATCGGAAAGTGATCGAGGGAACATGACGGGCAGCTGGCTTCCAACCATAACCCAGCCACGGTCACACCACAGAACATGTCTGAAGGGGATACGCTGGGGCCTCAGTGACCACTAGATGCTGGTCATCTCTCTGCCTCTGCCACCCCAGAATAGGCTAGCTGTTGCATGGAACAAATCACACCGAAACTTTTATTTTAATATAATTTTATTTATTTATTTAGGGCCACACTGGGTTTTCATTGCTTTGCGCAGGCTTTTTCTAGTTGTGGCGAGCGGGGGCTACTCTTCCTTGCGGTGCCCGGGCTTCTCATGGCAGTGGCTTCTCTTGTTGTGGGGCACAGGCACCAGGCACACAGTCTTCAGTACTTGCAGCACGTGGGCTCAGGAGTTGTGGCTCATGGGATCTAGAGCACAGGCTCAATAGCTGTGGCCCAGGGGCTTAGTTGCCCCGAGGCATGTGGAATGTTCCAGGACCAGGGATCGAACCTATGTTCCTTGCACTGGCAGGCGGATTCTTATCCACTGTGCCACCAGGCAAGTCCAACACAGGATCTTATTTGTGCACAACAGTAAGGGTTTTGGGTGGTTCTGGCTCAGGGTGCGATCGAGTGGTGCTTGGAGCAGGGCAGCTGGGGACTGGACAGACACCCCTCTGCTGTCTCAGACCTCTCCACGTGCTCTCCACGCTTGCTAGTTTGGGCTTCCCCACAGCATGGCTGCCTCAACGTAGTCAGAGTGCTTATATGGTGGCTGAAGTCTTCACAGAAGATATTCCAGTGGTGCAGACAGAAGTTACACGGTTTTTTCTACCTAATCTTGGAACTCATGAAGTATTCTTTTTTTTTTTTTTTTTTTGGTCAAGCTGCATCTATGTTGTGGGACACAGGCTTTCTTTAGCTTCAGTGCTAGGGCTTAGTTTCCCCTCGGGATGTGGGATCTTAGTTCCATGACCAAGGATCAAACCTATGTCCCCTGCATTGGAAGGCAGATTCTTAGCCACTGGACCATCAGGGAAGTCCCCAGTTCTGCCACATTCTAATGGTTAGATGCACAGATTTAAAAGGAGGGGACGTGTTTAACAGATAGACCCTCACCTCTCAATGGAAAGTTCAGCTTGTAGGAGAGCATGTGGGATGAGAGCTCTTGCCACAGCCATCTTTGAAAAGCTGCACCTGTCCATCTGCCGTCGAGGGCATAGATTAGCCAGTTTTGGCTTGTTTGGTATTAGCACCTGATTCCAAGGTAGAGTGGGGTTCACCAGGCTTAGCTCATCTGAGCTACAACAGAGGCGGGAAAGAAATATCTGTTTGGTTTCAACAGAGGGTAACAGGCTTTTGGATGGCAAGGATTTTTTTTTTAATGTGGGGTGAGGTTGTGTGCATGCTAAGTCGCTTCAGTTGTGTCTGACTCCTTGCAACCCTACGGACTGTAGCCCACAAGGCTCCTCTGTCCATATCCTCTGGGGATTCTCCAGACAAGAATACTGGAGTGGGTTGCCATGTCCTCCTCCAGGGGATCTTCCCAACCCAGGGACTGAACCCACATCTCTTATGTCTTCAGCACTGGCAGGCAGGTTCTTTACCACTAGCGCCGCCTGGGAAGCCCTGAAGGGGGTGCAGCTGCTAGCTAACCCACCTCCACAAAAGGCCATTGTAATCCACCCCTTTGAATGTTCAGCATCAGTAGGTTTCCTTTACTTTAGACTGACATTCTCTTCCCCAAATAGTTCTTTTTTTAATATTTATTTTTATTTATTATTTTGGCTGCGCCAGGTCTTAGTTGCAGCATGTGAACTCTAAGTTGTGACATATGGGATCAAGTTCCCTGACCGGGGATCGAACCTCGGCCCCCTGCATTGGGAGTTCAGAGTCTTAGCCACTGGGCCACCAGAGAAGTCTCCAACCTCAAAACCTCTTATCAGAGCTCTCCTTGTACAATTAAGTCTTATACAAATAAAAATACATCATGCTGGCCCCCAAGATAACACAAACTCTCAGTAGTTACATTTTCCAGATGCAAGTCTAGAATCATGGGGGAGTAGACATTCCCCCTCCAAATACATCATGACTTCCTTGTATTCCACAATCTGTGAACTAGTTTAGAGTAACCAGCCCACACTGTGGGTTTCCCCAGTGCCTCAGCAGTAAAGAATCTGGCTGGGTTCGATCCCTGGGTCGGGAAGATCCCCTGGAGGAGGAAATGGCAACCCACTCCAGGATTCTTGCCTGGGAAATCCCATGGACAGAGGAGCCTGGCGAGCTACAGAGTCGGAAGTGACTGAGCACACACACACATCCCACACTGTATCCAAGATAATAGGATAAAGGTATAGAAATACAGGGCTTGTTACTTAAAATGTCTAAGTAGGTACATATGAGAAAGCAATGA
Source organism: Bubalus bubalis (assembly GCF_019923935.1). Classification (NCBI taxonomy): domain Eukaryota; kingdom Metazoa; phylum Chordata; class Mammalia; order Artiodactyla; family Bovidae; genus Bubalus; species Bubalus bubalis. The sequence continues at coordinate 52,054,950 of NC_059174.1, forward strand.
AATTAGAAAATTCATTGATTTCAGGCGTAGTCAGCTCCTTATACCAAGCACCGTTCTAGACACTGGGGATACAGTGGTGAACTAAAGTTCCCGTTCTCTTGGAGCTTCTGTTTTGTGTAAAACAATAAAAAATAAATATGTGGCAGCGATAAGTGCTGCGGAGGAAAAATGTAGCGAAATAAAGGGCTGGGTTAGCTGCTGTATCAGAAAGGATGGTTAAGGGAAGCTCTGTGATAAGATGATGCAGTAGAGATTTGAAGCCAAACAGGGAGAGAGAGATGGCAGGAAAGAATGTCCCACAAGAGGGAAGAGCAAGAGCAAAGGCCCTGAGGCTGGAACAAGCCTGGCGATGGAGGAAGAGCATGGAGTCAGAGATCAATGTGGCAGGAATAGAGCTAGCGAAGTGGGGCAGAGAAGACGAAGATGAGGCCGGGGAGGCAATGAGGACCAGATCCAGGACATTGTGCACCATGGAAAGGACTTCAACTTTTGCTCAGAAGGAGAAGATCTCTGCGGAAGGGTGACAGGGGCTGACTCACATTTTAATGGGATCCTTCCGGCTGTTTTATGGAAGTAAATTGTAGGGGACAAAGACAGATATTTCAGTACTAGTTGGTGCAAGTCCTCAAGGAAACGGCCCTGGTATTTATGACTTTCCTCCTTTGTACACACTCCATACACCCCCACGTTTATGAACCAGAACCAGAACCCCGGCTGGTTGGATTCTTAAGGAAGGTGGAAGGGGGCTGTTGAGGAAAGGGTATACCTAGCAGCCCGAGCAGAAGATGTATGAGCCAGGGGCAGGGGAGCTGGGGAGTGGGTGCCTGGGGTCCCTGTGTGGAAGCTAGTGCCAGGGAGCTCTTTTGTCCACTCACGAGTTTGCAGGTGTGTTGGGCAACGAGCCAGTCTGGGTGGGGTTTGCGTGTGAGCCTGTGTACTCCTGTGTTTGAGCCTTGCAAACCTTCCTGAGTTCTTGCTCCATGTCTTGCCTGGGCTGGACAGTACTGGGGATGCAGTAGTGACCACAGCAGCCCTGGCCCTTCCCTTACTGGCTCTCAGTCCAGTGGGGGAGACAAACTCATCCCCAGACAGAACTGACCCAGAATGGGCAGGGCTGGGTCGGGGAGCCCAGAGGTGGGCACTTGACTCAGCCAAGGAGAGCACGGAGGGCTTCCTGGAGAAGGGGAGCTAACACTACAAGGTCACCTCTCCCAACTATAACAATCGCTCTCCTATGTGGACAAAGGAGCCTTGACCAGTCTAACCAATAACCCCCGCGCTGACCTACAATCTAAGATGTCCCTGGTGCCTGACCAGTGGTCCCCCTTCTGCCCGTCCACCCCCCACATCTGATCAGAGGCCTGGGGAAAGTCTCCCAGCATGACCAGCTGCCCCTTACTAGCCAGTGTGAAGGGCTAGCTTCTCCCGGGTAACCAGTGAAATCTCACCCCACCCCCATCCTCTGGCCAGCATCTAGGAATTTTGTCCCAGCCAGGCCTGCCTTGTAAGGAGCCCTGGACACTCTGATCTGTGATCCCAAGTCTGACCTGTGACCCTTACTTGTGACCCATGGCGGAACTCCTCCTTTTTTTCCCTCAGGTGCCCAGGCCTCCTCCCCACCCCCACTCACCTGTCAACCCCGATTCTTTTCCCCTCCCCCCAAAGTTGGAAGGGAGTGAAGGGAAGAGAAAGGGAGGAAGGGGGGTGGCATTCCTAGGATTCCCTGGAAGGGGGGAAGAGAGGGAGGGCCCTAGGGAGGAGAGCTAAGGGAAGAGCACCCCACAGCCCCCGCCCCCGCCAGCATCTCAGAGGCCTGGGCAGAGCTGGGTGTTGAAGACCATCAGACATTAGAACCATCAGACTTTAGAACCATTAGACATTAGAACCAGGTGGGTTCCAGGCCACTGGTCAGACAGGAAAGCAGCCCAGCGCACTGGCCACTGGGGAGGCTGGGGATTGCTGGTTGAACTGGGAGAGGCTGGTGCAGGCCACTGGTTGGACCCGGGCCAGCAGGTCGAAAACGACGAGGGGAGCCCAGGTCACCGGCCGGGGTGGGAACGGGTCCCGCCAGTGAGAATGAGGCGGAGATGATCCGCGGGAGTCCAGGGAGAACCCCTGCTCTGGACACCGGCCGAACTGGTTGGTCGGGTCACCCGCCAGGGGCGCTGGTCAGTTGAAGCCTGACACCCTGGGGCCTGGGGGCGGGGAGCCTGGCTCCCGGCTGAGCGCTGGGAGGTCGGCTCCGGGCAGTGGGAGGTCCTGGCCTGGCGCCCGGGTTTGGAGGGGGACGAGGAGGAGACCAGGAGGGCGGGGTGGGGCGGGGCTGCCTGGGGCGGGGCCTCCTCTCTCCAGTCCCGGCGGCCGAGGAGCCCCAGCCCGGGCTCAGTCTCTGCCCCTGCCGCCGCCGCCTTGAACATGGAGCCCCCGGACGCGCGGGCTGGGGCGCGTAGGGCCCCGCGGTTGCTGGTGCTCGTGCTCCTGCTGGCGGCCCCCCCAGGTATGGCTTGGGCTGAGAGCAGGGCGCGCCTGGGGGGCGCGGGGAGAGGACGGGAGGTGGGGAGGGGCTTTCACCGACCCCAGGGACCCCAGAAAAGGAGGGATATGGGGTACCCCTCCCAGTGAGAGATCTAGCGACAGCCAGACAGAGGGCTGGGGATCCTCAGCTGTGTATTAGAAGCGATCTGAGAAGCCATTGGACCCAGGAGTGCGGGCGCTCCGCTCCCTGCCCCCTCAGACGCTGGGATCTGCCACCGCTCCCACACCCGCCTGGCCCCTATTCCCCCGGACCCAGAGGTCCTGGCCTCCAGTGGCCGGAGTTCCTTTTCCCCGGGGACAGAAGAGACCAAAGCGGAACTCCCCGCTCAAAAGTTGTCAAGTTTTGAGAGGGTCAGGGACCCTTATTGCGGGTTCCCCCCATTCAGATTTAGAGCCCAGACTCTAAAGGACCCGCCCCTCTCGCCTCTCGCTCCATCAGAAAGGGCTGGAGCCCAGCCCCTGGGCAGTGACAGCGGAACTAAGTGTTTCCAAGTGACAGAGCCCCCCTTCCCAGGGGCCCAGATAAAGCCACGCACCTGCGTGGTGGTTGGAGGAGAGGTAGAGGCCCTCAGGGGCTGGGGGAAGAGAGAACTGGGGGAGAGAGAGATCCCTCCGACCATCCTTGCTGTCTCTACTGCTCGGACCCAGCCCTGGGCACCAGCCTGGCCCCACACTCCCTCCCATGGGGCAGGCCCAGGCCAGAGGTGGGTGCCTGGGAATCCAGGGCCCTGGCACAAGCATAGTGAACAGTGGGTCCCCAGGGGCAAAGCTGGGCCAGGCTGGGCAGGGAAGGGAAGGGAGATTCTAAGAACTGAGAGCCCGGGCCAGGATGCCAGCCCAGAGACTGAAAGAGCTCGCTTTCCTAATGTGAACGCCTCTACCTGCCCGGATCCTGGGACGGGAGTCCTGGCCCTCCGCTCCCTTCTCCCTCAGGACCCAGGATCTGGGGCCTCCACCCTGTCCTGCTCAGAGGCACATGCTGCTGCTTCTCTCAAAGAGTTAGATGGGCCAAGGCGCGGGTAGGGGGCTCGGGCAGGTCTGAGCCAGCCTGTCCCTCCCACATTCCTGAAACCTGCCCAGCCCTGTCCCCCCTCACTGCGCCCACACACCCATCCCGCCTCAGCTCTGGCCCAGCCCCAGTCCCCCCGCTCCTGATGGAGAGACCCAGGGGGCAGGGCCGGGCAACACGGAGACTGAGAGGAACGCAGAGAACCGTGAAACTAAGAGACGGAGACGCAGGGTGAGGGGCACGCACGTACACACACACACACACACACACACACACGCACACACACACACACACACGCAGAGGAGGTAACTAAGATGGAGACGATTATCCATCTCATTGTGCCAGGCCCCAGGTGAAGTGCTGGAGGCTAAGAAATGAGCCTGCCAAGGCCCTGCCCTCAAGGGGCATTTGGTCTAGTGGGATAAGCAAGGACACACAGGATTTGAGCCCAAGCAGATTGTATGGAGGCCACTGGGGCCCTGTGTGGCCCAGGGGAGGAGTCTTCAGTTCTGCAAGTGAACGGAGAGATGGGATCTGAAGCTTAGAGATGCAGAAATGAGAGATAAAGGGAGAGAGGAGCTGAATCTGAGGGAGCAGGGGCTGGGGGCCTGGACCCCTGGGTCTGGGGGAGGAGGGGCTGGGGGCCTGGACCCCTGGGTCTGGGGGAGGAGGGGCTGGGGGCCTGGACCCCTGGGTCTGAGGGAGCAGGGGCTGGGGGCCTGGACCCCTGGGTCTGAGGGAGCAGGGGCTGGGGGCCTGGACCCCTAGGTCTGAGGGAGCAGGGGCTGGGGGCCTGGACCCCTGGGTCTGCGGGAGGAGGGGCTGGGGGCCTGGACCCCTGGGTCTGGGGGAGGAGGGCCTGGGGGCCTGGACCCCTGGGTCTGAGGGAGGAGGACGGGGGACCTAGAGAGCTCTGCCTCCTGGTGGCAGTGGGAGAGAGCTCAGTCACCCTCCTGCAGGTTCCAAGGCTGAGGTCCGCCTGTCTGTGCCCCCCCTGGTGGAGGTGATGAGGGGGGAGTCTGTCACTCTGGACTGCAGCCCCTTGGGGACCTATGACTATTTCATGCTGGAATGGTTTCTGGTGAGTGCTGTGAGCTGGGAACAAGGGCATGACAGAGGGGGTCTGAGAGTCAGGGCGCACTGGGGCTGCAAACGTTCATCCCCTCATCCGAGCCTGAAAGCCCCTAGGAGCCCCACAAGCTGCCTTTCCATTTTACAGGTGGGGAAATGGAGGCCCAGCAAGGGGAAGCCCCTCTCCAGGGTACCCTGGTGTCCGGGCACAGCTGAGGCTAGAATGAAAGAGGTCCCCTGGCTCTTGAAAGGGGACATTCAGAGGCAGACACCCAGAAGGCAGGAGCCCGGGGATGGGACTAAAGAGAAAGAGAAACAGGAGACCCAGGGCAGGAAAGGGAGACAGAGGTGGAAGCATGGTGAGATGGCGAAAGAGGGAACCAGAGAAGGGAAAGGTGACCACAGACAGGGAGCGGGGATGGGAGAGCTGAGAGAGGACGGAGGGACCGGAGAGAGCGAGAACGTGAGAGAAGGAGACCCGCGGAGCGGAGCGGCAGCGAGAAAGGGGACACGGAGGAGGGCCCGTGGCCAGGCAGCCTCTCGCTGAGATGCTCCCCGCCCGCCCCCGCAGGTCGACCGCTCCGGTGTCCGCCACCGCCTGGCCTCGGCCGAGCTGCGTGGCTCCGAGCTCCGGGACAAAGAGCTCAACTCTCGGGGCCGCAGCCCCCCGTACCAGCTGGACTCCCGGGGGCGCCTGGTGCTGCCTGAGGCCCAGGTGGGCGACAAGCGCGACTACGTGTGCGTGGTGAAGGCGGGGGCAGCCGGCACCGCTGAGGCCACCGCCAGGCTCAACGTGTTTGGTGAGTGTCTGTGCCTCCCCTCCGACCACCACCCCCCCACTCACAACACACACACATCCTGGGAAGGGGCAGGGAAGTGAGAACCCCGGGAAGCAGCTCCTGACTGTAAGTCCCTCCCGCAGCCAAACCAGAGGCCCCGGAGGTCTCCCCCAACAAAGGAATCCTGTCTGTGATGGATGACTTTGCCCAGGAGGTACCTTGGGCCACACCTTGCTTCCAGGATTCTGAGGGGAGGAGGGGGTCCTGGGCTCCTATAGCCCAAGGTCGGGAGAGGCTGGGGCCTTGGGCTTCCCAGTCTGAGGAGTAGGGGTCCGGGAGTTCCAACCTTGGGTCTCCCGGGAGGAGAGGGCTGGGAGCTGGACTCGTCTGTCTGGGTCTGGTCTGGTCCCCACCCCGCTCCAGGGAGGGGGACCCAGACTCCAGGGTCCTGGCTCCCAGCCCAGTGTGGGTGTGGGTCTGTGTCTGTCCCAGATAGCCACTTGCAGCAGCCGAAACGGGAACCCAGCCCCCCAGATCATGTGGTATCGGAACGGGCAGCCCCTGGCCGTGCCCCTGGAGGTGAACTCCGGTGAGTGGCGCCTGAGGGAGCTTGGCTAGACCTCGGGCTGGGGCTGGGCGGCAGCCGGGCTGGCTGACCGCCTCCCCGCCGCCCTCTCCCGCAGAGGGCTACATGACCACCCGCACCGTCCGGGAGGCCTCCGGCCTGCTCTCTCTCACCAGCACCCTTTACCTGCGGCTCCACAAGCCCGACCGGGAGGCCAGCTTCCACTGCTCCGTGCACTACTACCTGCCCGCTGGCCAGCACGGCCGCCTGGACGGTCCTTCCTTCTCCCTCACCCTACACTGTGAGTCCGAGCCGGGCCCCTGGCTGCCCCCACCGGGAACTCTCGCGAGGAGGCCTGACCCTCCAAGGTGACCTCTTGACCTGCCCCACTCCTTCCAGGCCTTCCGCCCCCTTACCTCAGGCTGAAGTGGGTACTCGCCTCTGACCTCTGACCTCGAGTGCCAGCGGGAGCCCCATCCTGACTTCTGACTCCCCGCATAACACCTGAACCCCATGGAGTCTCAGGACTAACCGTGTGCCCCATGCTTCCACCCCAAAATGGGTCCCCCCAAATCTCACACTGACCTGTCACCCACACTGTAGCAAAAGAAAGGACTAAGGTTGGCCAAAAAAAGAAAAAAGATGTTCCCTCTCACCTTTGGCCAACCATAGCCCTTTCCTTTGCTGCAGTGCTGGCCTCTCCCCCTTAACCTAGCCCTGCCTTTTACCCTTGACCCTGACCATGAGTCTGCCCTTTCCCTTAGATCCCACAGAGCGCGTGCTGTTCTGGTTGGGCAGCCAGTCCACTGCTGAAGGCTGGGTCCGTGAGGGTGACTCTGTCCAGCTGTTGTGCCAGGGGGACGGCAGTCCCACCCCAGAGTACACGTTTTTCCGGCTTCAGGTAACCCACCCCCTCATTCCCCTGACCTCTGTGATCTACTCGTCTGCACCAACTTCTGACCCCTGGCTTAGCAAGGCACGTGATCAATGACCCAGGAGCTATCTGTTCCCCGATTTGTGAGAGTCTTGACATACCTTGATGCCTGGCTTGGGTGACCCTGGACCTAACCTGACCCTGCCAGCCCAGAGCAGCTCCTGAACAGGGTTCCTCATTCCTGGTCTCCCCCAGGACAAGCAGGAGGATGTGCTAAAAACAAGTCTTGAGGGGAACTTGACGCTGGAGAGGGTACAGCGGAACCAGAGCGGGACCTATGGCTGCAGGGTGGAGGACTACGACGTCCCCGAGGATGCGGAGCTCTCCAAAACCCTGGAGCTGCGTGTGGCCTGTGAGAGCCCCCGGAGTGGGAGGGGGCCCTGGCATCAGCGAACTCCTCACCCTCGCCACCCCCCCCACAGCCCTGTCTCCATCCCTTTCTGTGGTGCCCAGCCTGGTCTCGATGCCCCCAGCCCCTCCAGTCTCCCATACAAGGCAGCCAGAGACCCCTTTCCAAGGCATACACCTGACCTTCCCCTACCTAGAACCTGCTGTGGCTCCCCAGTCCTCTGGGGACAAGACCCACATGCTTCACCCCAGCCTTCAAGACCCACCCGGCTGGCCTCACCTTAGGCGGACCCTTCTCCCCATCACACCCCAGGCTCTTCTCCTCTTTACTCCCCATCTTCTCTTCCGTCCAATCCCAACCCATCTCTCGGGTCCCAGTCTTCCAAGAAGCCTTCTTGGTCTGCCTGCACACAAGCCCTGAGCAAAGGCCCTGTCCCCTCCTGGGCATTCCTGTCACCTCCCTTCCTGGGGCTAGACCCTGTGCCACATGTCAACAAGAGAGTGCAGCCCCAGCCTATACCCAGCTCCAGGGTCCAGTAGGGGAGACAGATGTTAAACGCTGAACACACACTTTTTTTTTTTTTGAACACACATTTTGAGTCACAGTCCTGCCTCTACAGAGACTAACGCAGAGGAGTGGGATAAGGAACTGGTGCGGTGAGCAGAGATTATTTTCCATGGAGGGTGTTGGGGGCTGCAGATTCTGACTGCAGGAAGGAAATTTATGGGGAGTGCCCCGGGATCCACACCTCTTGGTGGGTGATGAGGGAAGGAAGCAGGATGCAGCAGAGGCGGAAGTTGGGCTTCAGCCTAAGGAAGACCTCTACATGCTCATAGGGCATTTAGAAGCTGAGAGATCCCCAGTTGGGGTACAGGGGCTGGATCTTTTGTACATCCACGTCAACCTGTCGTTGGATGTGGGCTGTCTAGGGAAGGAGGGGACACGACCTTGAGCCAGGGGCTCTCTCTGTGACTCAGGCAGTTTCCAGAGAGGGCTGACAGCTGAGGGCTGACAGCTGACGGCCTTCTCAACAGCTGGGGAGAAAATCCTTTGGTGCCAAAGGGGAAATCTGAGTGTCCACGACAGAGGGTCAGAGAGACCTCTCTGAGAAGGGGATCATGTGTAGGAAACCAAAGAATGGAACCAGAGAATGATGAGTCAGAAGAAAAGCATTCCAGGCTGCAGAAACAGCACGTGCAAGGGCCCTGAGGCCCACACTGGCATATTGGAGAACAACAGGGAAAGAACAGGGTAGCCGGAGCTCAGGGAGCAAGAGGGGAAGGTGGGAGATGAGACTGAAGCAGTGGGCAGGGTCAACCAGGCAGGACTTTTTGGCTTCATCAAGGAAAGAGGCCTGTATGTCCACCATACTGGGGAACCACTGCAGAGTTTTGTTTTGTTTTGTTTTGTTTTGTTTCTCACTGCAATATTTTAAGCAGAGGCAAGGGCTGACCAGTGTGTTTTGAAAAGATCCCTTGGGAGGCCTTCCCTGGTGGTCCGGTGGATAACACTCCCCACTCCCAATGCAGGGGACCTGGGTTCAGTCCTTGGTTGGGGAACTAAGATTCCTACATGCCATCACTAAGCCCCATGATGCAACTAGAGAAGCCTGGGCACTACAAAAAAAAAAGAGGAGTGGGCAACTAAGATTCCCACATGCCATCACTAAGCCCCGTGATGCAACTAGAGAAGCCTGGGCACTACAAAAAAAAAAAAAAAAAAGAGGAGTGGGCTGTTTTGTTTTGTTTTAAAAAAAGAACCCAACACAGCCAAAATTAAATAAATAAATTTTAAAAACAATTTTTTTTTAAGTCAAACTTGGACATGACTGAGCAACTACACTTTCCCTGTTTAAAAAAGAAAAGATCCCTCTGGCTGCTCAGCAAAGAATGGACCAGAGAGGACAAGAGTCCTGCCCAGTACAGAGACCTGTGAGGACGTGACTGCAGTGTTCAAGGCAGTTGGACCCCAGGATCAGAGATGGAAAGAAGTGAGAAGATTCATTTGGGGGACAGAGCAGAGAAAGACTTGATGGAAAAAAATGGGTCGTGTGGAGGAGAGAAGGCCAAGGTTTGAGGGGTAGTCAGAGAAGGAGCGCCCAACACCTCCCAGGTTATCCATTAACCCTGGGCTCAGATGTCAGCTCTGGAGGCAGGTGGTCGAAGTGGGCCTGTATTTTGGTTTTTTGTTGTTGTTATTGTTGTTTTAAGTGTTTGTTTTATTTATTTAATTTGGCCGCATCAGGTCTTCATTGTGGCATGTGGGGTCTAGATCCCCGACCGGCCCCCCTGCATTGGGAGCACAAAATCTTAGCCACTGGACCACCAGGGAAGCCCGGTGGGCATGTACTTTGGAGTCAGACTCCTAGATCTGGGCTCAAGGGCCCAGATGAGAGAGTGGAGAGCTCATGGAGCTGGGGAGAAGTTGGCATTCTCTGCTGACGATTGTCCATTCACGTCTGCCCTCCTCAAAAGCCCTGGGGATCCCCTAACTGATCGGGTGAGGGTCCGGGGAAGGTGACATTCTGCTCCCCCCACTCCAGACCTGGACTCCCTGGAGCTCAGCACAGGGGAGGAGCTTTCCTTACCTCTGCATAACAGCACAACCGTGACCTGCTCTGCTCGAGGCCTGCCCACCCCGACCCTATACTGGACCAAGGTGAGAGGGAAAGGCGTCCCTCCCCAGCATGGGACCCTCCCCTTTCCATCAACCCCTACCTGCCTCTCACAGCCAGCTGGTGCCTGCTTTTTCTCTCCCCACCCAGGACTCAGCACCCATGGGGGAGGACCCCACACTCTCCCTCCACTCCGTCACCTTCGATTCCGCCGGCACCTACACGTGTGAGGCCTACATGCCCAGGATCCCCCTCCTGAGTCGCACCCGGAGCTTCAGGCTGCTGGTTCAAGGTTTGGGGTGTGGGCAGGCTGGGATGGGGATAGTATGGGGGGATGTGGGGCGCCAGGACAAATGAGATGGGTCCACGGCTGGTCCTTCTCTCCTCTTTTTCTCTCCCTCCTTTCCTTTTCCCAGGTGCCTACATCTCACCCCCTTTCCCGCCCCACCACCCACAGGGACACCAGAGTTAAAGGCAAAGGAGGCTCAGCCCAAGGCCGAAGGCAGCTGGACTGAAGGAGATGAAGTCACCCTGATCTGCTATGCCCGAGGCTACCCAAAGCCCAAACTCACCTGGAACCAGTTGGGCGGCAGCGTAAGGGACCCTCCCTGACCCTCCCCAAATCCCAGCCGGCTCAGTGGTCCACGGATCATGTCCTCCCCACCCTCCACCTCCACTGACCGCTTCCTTTTCATCTCTGCCCACACCCTGAGCCCTTGATCTCAAAAGCCTGGGCCTGACCTGAGCCTCCACAGCCCACAGAACCAGCCCCTGGGGGCCAGGGCTGGGTGAGCAGCTCCCTGACCCTGAAGGTGACCAGTGCCTTGAGCCAAGACGGCGTCTCCTGTGAGGCCTCCAACCCTCTCGGGAACACCCACCATGTCTTCCACTTTGGAACCGGTGAGTAACCACCGTGGTGGGACCGACACCGGGTGCAGGGCAGACAGCGGGCTGCTGGCTGACCCCTCCCCCTCTGCCCTGCCCCGCAGTAGCCCCCCAGACCTCCCAGGCCGGCGTGGCGGTCATGGCCGTGGCCATCAGCGTGGCACTCCTGCTCCTCGTCGTTGCTATCTTCTACTGCATGAGACGCAAGGGGCGGCCCGGCTGCTGCCAGCGGGGCGAGAAGGGGTCTCCGTGAGTGGCCTGCAACCTTGAAACGGACCTCTCTACCCCAACCCTGACCTCACCCCGACCTCAGCCCCAAACCAACCACAGCCCCAACCCCAGCTCCATCGGCAAATAAGATGCCATCCCATCTCCAACCTCCGACCTGGACCATGACCGTCCCCTCCCCTCTCCTCAACCCCACCCAACCCATAACCAACTCCCAGCCCACCCCAAGCTCACCTTAACCCCATCCCCAATCTCATCCCCACCTGTGATCCACACCCACCCCAATCCCAAAGTAACCTCATCTATACCTCCAGCTTCCTCTCCAACCCCAACCTATCCCCCAGCCGCACCCTCAGCTCCAGCGCATATCCAGTAACCAAACACAGCTTCAGCCACCTCCCCTTCCCAAGCCCCCCTGCACATCCCCCCATCCCTTTCCTAACTCCAAACCCATCCCCATCCAATCTTATCTCCAACCACAACCACACAGCCACCCTCAACTCCAGTCCACAGCCATCCCCACGTGTGTGTGTTCTAAGTCGCCTCAGTCATGTCCACCTCTTTGCGACCCCATAGACCATATAGCCCATCAGGCTCCTCTCCCCATGGGGTTCTCCAGTCAAGAATACTGGAGTGGGTTGCCATGCCTTCTTCCAGAGCATGTTCCTGACCCAGGGATTGAACCTGCCTCTCTTGGGACTCATGCATGGCAGGCGGATTCTTTACCACTGAGCCACCGGGGAAGCCCAGCTATCCCCACAGCCCTCCCTAAAACCCATCCCAGTGACATCACCAGCTCCAAATCCAAGAGCAGCGTCAAGCATGTCCTCACCCCATCCCTGACCCCAGGGCCACTTCCACCTCCTACCTCACCCCCAGCTCATTCCCACCCACCCATCGCCAAGTCTGTCCCCATCCAACACACCCATCACCAGTTCCTTCCTTGGCCATGACCACCTCTAACACAATGTCTCCTCCCACTAGGCCACCTGGGGAACCCAAGTTGAGCCACTCAGGATCACAGCGGCCGGAGCAGAAGGGCCTTCTCATGGGGAGTGCCTCTGGAGGAGCCAAGCATGGGAGCGGGGGCTTTGGAGATGAGGTGAGTAAGGGCCTGGGCCCCTGGGGAGAGGGGACCACTGCGGGTGGAAGAGCTGCTGTGGGCCCAGGCTGATCTCCCCATCTTTTCCCCAGTGTTGAGCCTGAGGACCTTCCCAGAGGCAGTCATTGAACCCAACCTGGAGTGGCGAGCATCAGAAAACCAGCCCCGCTCACACCTCTGCCTGCCCCCACTTTCCCGGCCTTTCCTCTTCCCTCTCTGGGCCCTCCCTTCCTTCCTCTGTGGGCTGGGCAGGGACCACAGCGGCCTGGGAGGGAGGGGACCTTCCTCCAAGGATTGTGACTCTCCCAGGCCCCAGAATAGCTCCTGGACCCGAGCCCAAGTCCTGGCCTGGGACGAGGCTCGAGGGTCGGCTGGCTGGGGCTATTTTTACCTCCTGCCTCCATTGCTGGTCGCCCCCCCCTCCCACCTGACGTCCTGCTGCAGAGTCTGACACTGGATCCCCGCCCCCTGCCCTGACCCCATCATCTGTGGACACTGGAGTCTGGAATAAATGCTGTCTGTCACCTGGACACCATCCTGTGGCCAGAGCCGCATCCTCTAGGGGATGAGAGGGGAAGGGGGGTGCAGGTGGTGCTCTGGGCCCGCTAGCTCTCCCACCCCCTTGCTGGACCTCAGGAGAAATCTGATGTCATGGAGAAAGAAATGAGAGAGAAAGGATGGAGGGTGACTCAGCTGGAAAAAGGTGGAGAAGAGAGGTGCTGGGGGTCCAGAGGGAGCTGAACCTGGCCCCTGAAGATCAGTGCCTTTAGGGGGAGGTGGGGTGCTGTCCCCTTAAGTAAAAAATGCCCAGTCTCTCTTGCCAGAGGCCCAGAGGGAATTGAAACATCCAGAGGAAAAGCTCTCTCTGAGCTGTAGAGTGGATGGAATTAGGGATTTAGGCATCTCCTCTGAGGACAGCCTGGGGCCTGCAGTGGTGGGGGGGGTGGGGTGGGGGAGGAGGGACAACTTGGAGGAACCCCCATGAAGGGATCTAGGCAGAGAGAAGGGACGGCAGAAACAGCAAAACAGAGACTTGCCGAAGGGGAGGGAGAGGCATTTGAAAGGAGGACGGAGAGGCTAAGGGGGAGAACTGAGGGATGGGCTGGGGCAGCTCAGAATTGAGAGAGAGCCACTGAGTCAGACAGAGATGTGGGGAGAGAGAGGCAAAGACAGACAAATAGAGACATGTCCTGGATCTATTTACTGTGCAATTCCAGACCACAGCAATAAAGCGAAGATCACAATAAAGCAAGTCACACAAATTTTTCAGTTTCCCAGTGCATATATTACGTTTACACTGTACTGTAGCAAGTATGCGATAGCATTCTGCCTGAAAAAAAAAAAAAAGTACGTAGCTTAAGAAACACTTTCAAAAACAAAACACTTTCTTGTTAAAAATGGTAACCATCGTCGGAGCCTTCAGTGAGTCATAGTGGTCACATCAAAGGTCACTCATCAGTGACCATAGCAAACAGAAGAACAATGAAAAACCTTGAAATATTGCAAGAATTACCAAATGTGACACAAATATACAAAGCGAGCAAAGGCTGTCAGGAAAATGGCACCAATAGACACAGCGTTGCCACAAACCTGTAATTTATTAAAAAAAAAAATGCAGTATCTGTGGAGCACAATAAAATAATGTGCCATACAGAGAGGTAGGGCTGCAGAGACAGAAACACAGAAAGAACTGGGATTCAGAGAGATCACTCCAGTTAGAAAGGGAGGGGGAAAAAAAGTTTCAAAAGAGCAGCTCAGAAGCAGTGCGGGGCAGACAAGTGTGACCTTGGGCAAGTGACTTCACCTCCCTGAGTCCATCAGATAAAGATAAATCACACTTGAGCCGTGGACGGCCACTGTGAGGAGATGGAGCAAGTATCCCTGTGCAGTGCATGCTGGGAGGTCTCTGCCAGTGACCCCACCCCTCTGTCCTCAGTTTACTGAGCCACCAGATGGACCAAGTGGGATCTGTGGCCATGGGGAGTTGAAGAGATGCTATGGGAGCCTCCTCGTAGGCAACTGAGCAAATGCTTAGAGATTTCCAGAACAGAAGAGCTCACACTGGCTGAGTTAAGGTGCTCGAACCCCATGATTTACTGAGTCAGATTAAAACAAACAGGAGGGACTTCCTGGTGGTCCGATGGTTAAGACTCCACCTTCCAACACAGGGGTCAGGGTTCAGTCCTTGGTTGGGGAACAAAGATTCCCGTCGGGTGTGGCCAAAAGATTAGAAATAAATAAATGTATAAACAAGTGTGAAAAACAAGAGAGATGGGGCAGGTTAACACACTGAGATGGGGAACAAATGATCAAAGTTCTGCCGCCTGAGCTCGGGGGTTCACGGGGCTCTGTTGTCCTCCCGTGTGGTGTGGTCTCCACGCCCAGAGTCGAGGGGGAGCAGGGAGGATCCACATCCGGAAGTTTCCAGGGCTGCGGGCGGCGGGGGGAGGCAAATGCATTCAGCCACACCTGCAGGTGGAGCAAAACATGCCCCCTGGCCTTGGCTCTCACCTGCATGACGTGAACACAGGACTCACCAAGCAGAGCGAGAGTCCTCAGGAGTCACCTTAAGGACTCTCGGATAAGTGAAATGAAAGTGTCAGTCAGTCAGTTGTGTCCGACTCTTTGTAACCTCACGGACTGTAGCCCACCAGGCTCCTCTGTCCATGGGATTCTCCAGGCAAGAATACTGGAGTAGCTAGCCATTCCCTTCTCCAGGGAATCTTTCCAACCTAGGAATCGAACCGGGTCTCTTGTGTTGCAGGTGGTTTCTTTACCGTCTGAGCCACCAGGGAAGCCCAAGGACTCTCAGATACTTGAGGCTTCATCAATCTTTCCATCCTTCCCTTGGACGTTCAGCTCACATTTTTTTTTCATCGAAGTATAGTTGATTTACAATGTTGTGTTAGTTTCCAATGTACAGCACAGTGATTCAGTTTTACATATATAGACAGACTTTTTCGTATTCTTTTCCATTAGGATTTATCACAGAATATTGAATAGAGTTCCCTGTGTTATACGGTAGGACCTTGTTGTTTATCCATCCTATATATAATAGTTTGCATCTGCTACCCCAATCTCCCAATCCTTCCCTCCCCGACCCAGAATGGAATATCCTTTTTTAAAAATTCAGCAGACACACAGAGAAATCATAGAATGATTGGGAGAATTTGATAACTGTGAAAAGTGTTTAGTGCAAAGCCTGGCACAGAGCATGTGTTCAGTATGTATTTAGTATTGTTATTATTATCACTCATGGAAAATGGAGGGACAGAAAGAAAAGCAAGAAAGGGACCAGGTGGAGAGAGATACCGCATTAAGGGCAGATATTGGTGGAGGGGGGGATTTGGGGAGCTGGAGGGGGAGGGAACAGATGGCTGGGGGAGGGGAGAGAGGGAACCCCAGGGAGAAAGGGATGCTCCGCCCAGCACCTGGTCCCCAAATTCATGAGGGGAGGGTCTTGGCCTGCCTCCCAAGAGGGCATACATTTGCATAAGATCCCTCATCTGCATGGCATTCCAGGCAATTTGCATACAGATGGCAGCCTGTGCCCTCCTTAGTCTGATCCCTCCTCCCACCTTGGCCAAGGGTCTGGGGGAAGGGGCAGCAGGTGTGCGGGGTGATGAACCACCATGATCTGGGGCTCCAGGAAGTAAAGGCAAATTCAGAGTAGATTCCCCTTGCTCCTCAACCTTCTGTGGCTCCCTTTTGCTCTCAGGACCGTGAGGCACCCTTCACCTGGCATTCAGGACAGGCTAAGATGTCACCCCTCACACATACCCACTGCTCCGTCTCTCACATCTTGTGCCTTTGCGAATTTACTATTCTCCCACCTGGAATGTCCTCTCTCATTTCCAGCACTGTAACAAAGCTTGCCTCTCCTTCAAAGCCAGGACATCTTTAAGATTTCTGACAAATTTTCCCTAGTGACTCAGACAGTAAAGAATCTGCCTGCAGTGCAGGAGATCTGGGTTTGATCCCTGAGTCTGGAAGGTCCCCTGGAGAAGGAAATAGCAACCCACTCCAGTGTTCTTGACTAGGAAATCCCATGGACAGAGAAGCCTGGCAGGCTACAGTCCATGGGGTTGCAAAGAGTCAGACACGACTGAACAACAACACTCCTTGTCCTTGGAACTTAACTGGAATTTGTGCCACCTCTGGACTCATACAGATTTTATTAGTAAAAGTGTGTTTTGTTGCAAATGACAAAAAAAAAAAAACCTGAAGTAAAAAAAAGTTGTGTAAATGAAAAGGGAAAATTATTCATTCATATAACCAGGAAGGTCAAAGACTGACTACTTTCAGGCATAGCTGGATCCAGGGGCTTAAATAGTCTCATCAGAAAGCTGGCCTGTTCCATTTCTCAGCTCTCCTGTCCTCCATACACAGGCAGTTTCTTTTATCTCTGGAGGCACCTAGAGAACCAGTGTTTTGCCAGTTTAGCAACCATCATCAAAAGAGGTGTCCCTTCCCTATTAGTTCAAGCAAACATCTCAGGGCTAATTCTCATTGGTCAGGAATGAGTCCCACCCCCATCCCTGAACCAAACCCTGAGGCCAGGGGACCCAATGCTCTGATTGGCCAGGACTGGGCCAGGCTCGCTCTGAACCATAAGGGCTTAGTATGGAAGAGGTTTTGTTATTGTTCAGTTGCTCATTCATGTCCAACTCTTTTCAACTCCATGGACTACAGTACGCCAGGCTTCCCTGTCCTTCACTATCTCCTGGAGTTTATCTCAGATTCATGTCCATTGAGTCGATGATGCCATCCAACCATATCATTCTCTGTTGCCCCCTTCTCCTCCAGCCCTCAGTCTTTCCCAGCATCAGGGTCTTTTCCAATGAGTTGGCTCTTCACATCAGGTGGCCAAAGTATTGGAGCTTTAGCTTCAGCATCAGTCCTTCCAGTGAATATTCAGGGTTGGTTTTCTTTAATGGACTTCCCTGTTAGTACTAGTGGTTAAAAATATGCCTGCCAATGCAGCAGACATAAGAGATGCAGGTTCAAAACCTGGGTTGGGAAGATGCCCTGGAAGAGGGCTTGGCAGCCCACTCCAGTATTCATGTCTGGAGAACCCCATGGACAGAGGAGCCTGGCAGACTACAGTCCATAGGGTCGCAAAGAGCCAGACACAACTGAAGCGACTTAGCATACATTTCCTTTAGGACTGACTGGTTAAAGGGCAGGTAAAATATAATACTTAGCATCAACTCCCTAGCTCCGTCAGGAAGCCTTTGGCTCTGTGCCCCTACCTCCTAGTGGTTATGACTCTTCAGTAAAGTGTCACCTCTGAGACTCCTTGACGCTGGAAGTCAACTCCCCAGGTATGAGACTCACCCAGTCATCTGTCAACAAACACACAAGGGAGTGCTCAGGTTTATCCAAGTCCCCTTATGCATGTGACTAGGGGCATGAAATTCCAGCCTACTAGGGCTTACCTCCTGGGCTCACCCCAGCTCACAAAGAAGAGCCAGGAGACAGTTGAGCACACTCCTTGACAGGCTTGGAGAAGAGTGGGTGCTAAGGGGGGGACTTCCTGGAGAAACTCTCCCTGGGGACTGGTTATTTTGTCCAAGCGAGGAAGGGGGGAAGGGGGCAGAATTTCACAAAGCAAATCAGTAACAAACTTGGCACTAACCCCAGAGATCCTGGCCCTCTAGTCTGGCCCCAGACTGGGGAGAGAAGGACAGAGAGTTCTAGAGAGAATTTACTAGGCACCTACGGTCATTCTCCTTTATCTAGGGGATACATTCCAAGACCCCAGTGGATATGTGGATTGTACTGAATCCTACATATACAGTGTGGTTTTTTTTTTTTTATATATACACATCCCTGTGACAAACTTTCATCTATAAATAAGACACAGCAAGAGAATGTCCAAATTGCCAGCATCACTACTCTTGTGCTTTGAGCCATTATTAAATAAAATGAGGGTTATTTGGACATCAGCCCCATGACACCACTGCAGTCCATCTGATAATGCAACCGGCTACTAAGTGCCTCAAAGGCAGGTAGTGTATAAGCACTGGATAGAGGATGATTTATGTTTAGGGCTCGAGACTTCATCATGCCTCAGAATGGTTAAAAAACGATGAATTTTTATTTCTGGAATTTTCCATTTGATATTTTTGGACTGGGGTTGACACGGGGTAACTGAAACCGCAGATAAGGGGGGGTGACGACTGTATTTGTCCAGCTGACCTCATGCCAGGCTGAGAGACACACCATGGGAAGGTCCTAGCCGGCTACTTCCTTGCTGGGAGGCATGGGGGCAGATAATCACTCTATGCTCTGTGTGTTTTTCAGCGAAATGGGGATCGTGAAATCTCCCTTCGTGCGATTTTTGTATGGAATTAACTGACAAGTGGGCATCTCTGGTGGCTCAGCTGGTAAAGAATCTGCCTGCAATGCAGGAGACCCAGGTTCAACTCCTGGGTTGGGAAGATCCCCTGGAGAAGGAAATGGCAACCCACTCCAGTATTCTCGCCCGGAGAATCCCATTGTCAGAGGAGCCTGGCGGGCTACAGTCCATGGGGTCGCAGGAGTCAGACACGACTTAGCGACTAAACCACCACCAACTGACAAGTAGCCAACTCTTTGACTTTGGATCCAGTCACTTCTTTCTTTGTGCCTCAGTTTCCACATCACATAGGGTGCTGTGGGGGGTTATTTGAGATAATACAGCGCACTTGGATTAGCACCCGGCACATAGTCAGTGCTAAATACATTTATTAACAGGATTATTACCAAGATGTGAATGCCAGTCAGTAAGAGTCTCCACTACTTAAGATATTGCACTTCTGGGTAGGAAAACTCAGGTGTGTGGCAGGTGGGAAGGGAGGGCAAGTCTATGGGGGTCCTCTTGGTTGGGCACGAAGCATCAGCCCCCAGCTGATCTGCTCCTTTTTCTAGGAACTGGAACCAAGGGATTTCAAGCGCTCAACGGCATCGTCTCCCTCAGCCTCCTGCTTGCCGCCCTCGTCCCTACACGCTGGGCGGCCTCACCAGCTCCCCCGGGCAGTCCAAGGAATGTGAAGAGGTAGGTGGAGGAGGGGAGAAGCGGGAGCCGCCGGGGAGAGACAAAGGGGCCGAGTCAGAGCGAAAGACACAAAGACGCGAGGAGGTTGGGAAGATAGGAGAAGTGGGACAAGGACACGGGGAGGGACTAGTCAAGTCTGGAGGCCCGGCCGTAGCCCAACCCCGCAGGGCCAGCCGACCGCTGGGAGCGGTCTGTGCTGCCCCCTGGCGGAAGGCTGCAGTAAGGAGATGGTGAGGACCAGATGCAGGAGCAGCGGGCTGCGGGATGGAGAGAGGTCAAGAGAGATGCAGAGAGAAACCAGAGACACTGAAAGAAACACAGAAACGCACCGAGAAACACTGGGACAGAGAAAGACACAGAGATAGAAACCCACAGAGTGACAGGGGTAGGGACAGACACAGATGCAGGGAGCGAGAGAGACAGAGCCAGAGTCAAAGGGATGAAAAAAGACAAGAACCAAGTGACATAGAGACAGTGATAGGAAGACCACCAGGAAGAAAGAGACCAGAAACACGATGCAACACCGAAACGTGAAAACTGAAAGACCCAGAGATAAACACAGGGACGGAAAAAGAGGCAGAGAGACTCACAAAGACAGAGACACTAAAAGACAGGAATCTAAAAAGACACCAAGCGGTGACTCCTAAAATCTCAGGCAGAGATTAGAAAGAGATGAGGAATTCATAAAAAAAAAAAAAAAAAGAAAGAAAGAAAGAAAGAGATGAGGATAGGCTGAGAATGCGGATAGACCTGTCAAGACAGTGAGCGCGGGGCGAGAACGGGGGAAGACGCCAGGCGGCGAAAGGGGTGGAGTCTCAACATGTGGGCGGGGCTCCAGAGGGGCGGGTCTATAGGAAACCACGTGCCTCACGCATGTGTGTCCAGATGGCCCTATCCAATACTAAAGGGGGCGGGGCAGAGGCCTGGACAAACTGAACTCCTGAGGGGCAGGGGAGACTACGGGGGGAACGAATGGGCAGGGCCATGCCTGAGGGCGGGACTTCGTGGAGGCGGAGACAGTCGCAAGCGGGGTACTTGCCCCATTAGACTGGGGGCGGGGCTCGAGGGCAATTTAGGTGTAAAGGGGCGTGGCTATAGCACTAAGGGGCGGGGTTTGCCTGGAGAGGGCAAAGAGAGAATTCTGGGGCATGGAGGCCGGCGATCAGAGAGTCCTGGGAGGGACGAAATTAGAATCCTGGGGAGCAGCGGGTGTAGAATCCTGGGAAGGGGAGGGAGAGGAATGCTGGGGGGGGGCGGGGCAAGCGTAGAATCCTAGGCAGAGACAGACAAGGAATCCCAGGAGGGGGCGGGGTCTGACCTGCCTGAGGGGGCGTGGCCGGAGCCAGATCGGCTCCGCGAGGAGGGGAGGAAGGGGGTGGATCCTGTGACGTAAGTAAGTCCGAAGCCAGAAAGAATCTAAGGGCCAGGGGCGCTGAGCCCGAGAACCGGACCTCGACAGCAGAGCCGAGAAAGCCGAGCGCCGCGGGAACCGGCCGGCAGCCGAAGCCACTCAGGCACCTACTCGTCTGCCCAGTCGATTGGCGCACGCAGAGTGGCCCTCAGGCCCCTGCCCGGGCCCAGTCCCTCCCCGGGACCCCCATGGCCCGGGCCGCAGCCCTCCGGCCGTTAAGATTGTCGCCGCCGACGCTGCCTCTACTGCCGTTGCTGCTGCTCCTGCTCCGGGAAACCGGTGAGAGAACGCAGACGCCTCCCCGCCGCGCGCGAAACCATCCTTTTCCCTACCCCCAGCAGGAGGGTCGCTATGATCAGGCGAGACTACCCCCATCTTTCCTTCTCTCAGAGTTGGGAGTCTAAGGCCCGGGGAGAATTGAGGGCAGGGAGCCAGATGTCTTCAGAGGGGCGGGCGGGGAGCTCGGACTTTGGGCCCCTTACAGGGCCAAGAATGATAAATCGGACGACCTGGGGAAGGGCTTAAGGGCTCCAACCCCGGGCCCCAGGGTGCTGAAGGCTCTGGCTCCTGGGCCCGGAAAACAAGGAACTCCTGAGCCCCAGAAAAAATAGGGGCTGAGGGCTCTATCTCTTGGGTCCCAAGGAGAATGAAGGCTAGGGGCTCCGTCTACCGGGGTCCTGGTGGAATTGGAGTCAGGAAGGGCTCGAACTTGTGGGTTCCAGATTGTGAGCAGGGTTCTCTGTCTGTCTCTAGGGTCCCAGACAGAACTGGGGGGGAGAGGAGGCCAAAAGGCCCTGTCTCCTGGGCTCCAGGTTTAATTGTGGGCATTGGAATGTCCCGGAATTCAGATATAAATGTGGGCAGGAACCCTGTCTCTTGGGTTCTAGATCTAATGAAGAGCCAGAGGCCCTGTCTGAAAGCTGGAGGCTCGGTCGGCCTGTGTCCCGCGTAGACTAAGGAGGCAGAGTCCCGCCGTCTGGGACCTTTCCCGTTCCTTGTGAGCGATCGGCGGGGACATCCCTGGGGAAGTTTTCCCGGTTTCACTTTCGTCGAGCCAGGGCAGGGCGGGGGCGGGAGCTCTCCAGGCTCCCCATTCCGGATTCCCGGTTTCGGGGACTTCATCTCTCCTCTCGTCGCGCCTTTGTCCTCAGAGCCGCAGCGGGAGGTGGACGTGAGGAGACGCCGCCCTAATCCGCGGTCTCTCCCTCCGCTGTGCCCACTTCCCCGCCCCCCTCCCCGACTCCTGTTTGCCCCACCTCCCCTAGAGGAGGGGTGCATCCCCAGGAGAGGGAGGGGCTGCGAGGAAACAGGTGAGGGAGGCTCTCGCCCTGCCCCTTTGCAGGTGACCCGGTTGTTTATTCCCAGCTAGAAACTCACGATACTGGAGTTTCACAAACGTTTGCCAGAAAGTGCGAGGGAGCTCGCGGGAGCCCTAGATCTTTTTTTCCCCCAGCCTGTCTCTGAATGGTCTCCCAGTTTGGACCCAGAGCAGGGGCACTGACTTTTCCTTCCGGCTGTTTCTCTCTCTGCGTCAGAAACAGTGAGATAAAATCAGTGCGTGATCTCGCAGAAGGCTCTCTCAGTCGCCCTAAGGGACAGGTCCAGTTCCTGTTCCCATTTGACAGATGAGGAAACAGAGGCTTAGAAAGGACAAGCCACTTTCCCAGCATCCTCAGCCAGTTTGCAGGCTTCAGAGCCTTTCTTGGCTCTGCCCTACATGGTGGGCTCCAGAAAGTGCCTCTGAGCCTCCATTCCCTTCTTTGGAAAACTGAGATAACAGTTCCATCCCAGCAGGGACACTGGGGTGGGGGTGGGGGGTAGGTTCAGAGATCCCACTGATCCCCGGAGGAAGCTCTTAGCACCTGAGGAGGATAGCGTCCCCCTTCCCCACACTCCATCCTTGAGCCTTTGTGCCCTGCTGTCTCTCATCTCTGCCTCTTTCCTTCCCTCCTTCCCTTACTCCTCTTCTCCGTCTCTCCCTCCCCTCCTTCCCTCAATTTCTCTCCCCCTCTTCCTCTCTCCATTTCTCACCCTCTCCCTGTCTGCTCCTCTGGCTCTCTAATCTCTCTCCAAGCTCTTTCTCTCCTCCTTTTTCACCCTCTCTCTCTCCTTTCCATCCGTCTCTGTTTCCCTGTCCCTGGCTCCTCTGACTTCCCCCTCCTTGGCCTCCGAGGAATGAGGGTGCACCACCTGGGCTTCTTGCCGGGCCAGCCCCCCTCCCCAGTCCTCCTGGCTTTCACTGCTCATCCATGTCAGCCAGGCAGCCCCACGTAGCAGAGGGGGATGGGAGGAGAGGGGACTGCCGGCCTGCTGTCTCTTCTCATTAGGGAAGGAGAACTGGACAGGGGAGAAGTAGGGGTGGGTCTGCCCACATCCTGGGGGGGAGTAGAGGGGCAAGAGGAATTCAGGGAGAGGCTGGAGATCCACACATGGGGACAGAAGCCAATAGAGGGAGGGTGTCAAACAAATTTAGGGACGGTGTCAGAGACACACGTAGAAATGGAACGGAGAGATGGGGGATGAAATCCAGCCACAGGGATGGGGGCAGAGAAGGTGGGGGGCAGGGGAAAGGGAGCTGGGAAGACATCTTGAGAAAGGCAGGAACAGCATAAAGAGACAGAGGTTTTGTGACAGTTGGGTGGGGGCCCAAAAGACCCCAGCCAGTCAGTGATGGTGATGCGATGACCCAGGGTGGTCAGAGCACAAGCCAACCTCAAGGCCTCAGCATGTGGGGGCCACGGGGGGTGGTAGACACCGGAGGTACAGGGAGTTGGGCAAGCTGGCTAGCTCCCCCGCCCCCACCAGGGACACTGTTACATTTTTAATGTCCCAACGATGCTGAGAAATGGAGCAAGAGGAGGAGGAGAAAAGGGGACCCAGCAAGATGGCCCAGTGAAGAGGAAGTATGGCAAGGGTGTGGAGAAACAGGCAGAGATGGGGAGACCCAGGAGGCAGAGGGTCAGAGCCATGGAGAAACAGAGATCCTGAGAGACAGAGACCAGAAACCTGGAGAGATTAGAGACCCCAGGAATCGGTGCCAGGAGCCAGATCCCAGAGACGAGGAGACCCCCAGACCCAAAAGATCCAGACCTCAGATGTCGGAGTACAGAAGAAAGAGAATATGAGAACAGATAGGGTCTCTTGGGCCTGGTAAAAATGATCTGAAATTGATTGTGGTCATGGAGGCACAAATGTATGAATTTACTAAATGTCATTGAACTAGACACTTTAAATGGGCGAATCATATGGTATGGGAATTGTATCTCAATAAAACTTTTAGAGAGAGAGACAGACAGACAGACGGACAGACACAGAGAGCAGAGACTAGGGACTCCTGGGAGACACAGAGGGGCAGACTGCGAACCCTAAGAACCAGAGACAGAGACACAAGAGATCAAAGAGACAGGACCTGCAAGAGGAGGGCCAGAGTCTCAGAGACAGAAGTGTTTTGGTGTAAACTCGGCCTGGGCAGAGCGGTGGGGTGGGGTTCTGTCTGAGGGGCTCAGCCAGGAAGAACAGTCCTAGAGAGTCACCCCCAGAAGCATCAGACTCCACAGGGGAAACCTTCAGTAGGGGTGGAGTCCCTGCAGAAAGGCAGAAAATCACAGACCAGGGAGGGGAATGATGACCATCCATCCTCCAAGCTGAGTGATGACCACCATCAGAGAGGTGGGCTGGGGAGGCAGGTGAGGATATGCAGACCCAGACAGACAGCCCAATATCTTGGCTGCTTCTGCTCAACAACACCCGCCCACTCCTCCACCCCCACCCCCCTGCAACCAAACAGGCTCCTGGATGTCCGCTGTGGGGGTGGGCTCCATGATTGATGCAATTAATTAACTATGGAGGTAGCTGAGGCAGCAGCTGAGGCTGGCAATCCAAGCACGCTGGCCTTCGAGGGCCAGCTGGCATCCACCACACCCTGGTCAGAGGGCAGGTCTACGATACCTTGTAGGTCTGGAGAGGGTGAGCCAAGCTGGGAGGAGCCAGCCAGGCAGGCAGGAACCCAGGAGTCCAGGCCCCCAGCCCCTTCCTCTCAGCCCTGATTTCCCCTCGCCGGATCTCAGGGTCTCAGGCTCTGGGTCTCTGTCCCCACCCACCCAAAGGATTCCCCTGGGCTCACACAATGGCCTGGGCTGCCCCTGCCCTGCCACCACAGGAAGCCTAGCATGCCAGGCCACAGGCAGGGGAAATGTGTCTGGGGACCCAGCTGACACCCCATGAAGCTGTCACCAGCCTGGCTCGCGGAGGAAAGCTGAGGGCAGCTGGTGTTCCCACAGCCACACCCTCCCCCACTGTGCTGCTGACCATGTTCTGGCCAAGGTCAGGGCACAGGCTCCCGCCCAACAGTGTCCTGGACACTAGGGTCTGAACTCCAGGCCAACCTTCCTCCTGGCTTCATTTCTCCCGCCTCTGCCTGAAACGCAAAACATCTGGGCATCAGCCAATACACCTCGTTCCCCTCACCACCTACCCCTGCCCCACAGCCGGTCAGCCTCCGTGTCCCAACCATTCTAACTTCTGAATGTGTTTCCAATCCAGTTCATCCTCCATCCCCACTGCCCTGACCCCCGAAGCCTGGCCCCAGTCCATTCTGAGGGTTCTTTCTAAAGCACAAATCTAACCTTGTCCCTCCCCCTGCCTATAACTCTCTATGGCTCTCTAGTGCCCCTAAAAAAAAGCCCAAACTCTAACTCAGCCTCAGCCTCTGTCATCTAATGCACTGTTGCTTCCCCATCTACACCTCATTCATTCACTCAACACATTTCTGGAGCTCTTACAGTGTGCCGGCTACTCCTCTAGGCTCTGGGAATACAGCAGGAACCAAGGCTCAGATGGTAGAGAATCTGCCTGCCAATGCAGGAGACCCGGGTTTGATCCCTGGGTCAGGAAGATCCCCTGGAGAAGGGAATGGCTACCCACTCCAGTATTCTTGCCCGGAGAATTCCACAGACAGAGGAGCCTGGCAGGCTACAGTCCATGGGATCACAAAGAGCTGGACATGACTGAGGGACTAACACTTTCAAGACAAAGATCCCTGCCCCGAGAACTAATGTTCTAGCGGGGAAAAGACATCAGGTGCAATGAGGAAAACGAAGCAGTGTCAAGGGAATTTCTGTTCTCATCATTAGGGTGGTCAGGGAACGCCCCAGAGCAAAGATCTGAAGGGAGCGAGGGAGGGGAATGTATTCCAGGATGAGAGAACAGCAAGTGCAGAGGCCCTGAGGTGGGACTTGCCTGGCATGTCTGAGAAATGGTGAGGAGGATGGCGTGTCTGGAGCAGGGTGAGCTAAGGGGAGAGGGTGAGAGATGAGGTCAAAAAGAGCACGGGCACAAGTCACACAGGACCTTGTGGGCTGCTGTAAAGACTTGAGCTTTTTTTATTTTCCGAGTGAGGAGAGAGCCATAGAAGAAGACCCTTCTCTGCGTGTGGGAACTGCAGGGGGCACCTGCAGCCCTTCATGGCAAGGGAGGGGGTGTGTGTCAGATGACCTAGGGGAGAGATGCCACTGGCTTAGACCAGGATATGGGTAATGCAGGGGTCAAACCTGGTCCACTTGAAGATATATTTTGAAGAAGAAGCTGATGGGATTTCCTGATGGATTGCAATGGGGGTTGAGAAAAAGTGGAGTCAGATATGACTCCAAAACTTCCATCGTAAACCTTTTACTGAGGTGGAAAGACCTAAAAGATGGGCCATTAACCATATGGGGGCTGAACCATGCTATTCATTCATTCAAAATGAGGCATTTAGAATGGGAATCGTGGAGCCTTAGAATTTTAGAACCTCCTTCATTTCACATATATGGAGCATCTACCAGGAGCAGGTCTCTGTTGCAGGTCTCGAGTGTACCCCTGTGAACAAGACCAGGCAAAGAATTCCTGCCCTCCAGGAGCTCAGGAGGGTCATGAAAACCTGGTGTGTGAGATGGGGAAATGGGTTCGGGGTGAGGGGATGATGAGGGCCAGCTAGTCAGAAAGAGGAAGGGTGTATGGCCATCCAGGACAAAGTATTGGTGATAAAAGAAATTCCTGAGAAGCTTGCCCCACAAGAAGCTAAAAGTGGGGTTTTTTTTATTTAATTAATTAATTCATTTATTTCAGGCTTACCGACCAGAGATTGAACCTCTGCCCTCAGCAGTGAAACCACAGAGTCCTAACCACTAAGCTGCCAAGAAATCCCCAAAAGTGGGTTTTTTTTTTCTTGTTGCTTTTTTTTTTTAATCTTCCTGAAGCTACCAGGGCCACTCGAGTTGCAGGACAACCTCCCTCAGAAGAGAGGTGTGAACCCCAGGCCATGACAGTGAAAGCCTGGGTCCTAACTACTGGGCAACCAGGGAACTCCCCAGAAGAGAGGCAACTGGCAGCCACAGGATTTCCTTAGGACAAGAAATCTGAGTCCCCAAAGGGACCCAGTGACCCAGGCAAGGTGTGGAGCTCCATGGGCTGGAGCTTGGCTTCCCTTGGGAAGGGTCTCCTCCTCCAGGAAGCCCTCCTGCCCTTCCCCTCGGCTGGGTCAGGCCCCTGCTTTAGGTCCTCCCCTCCACCCCCAGCCCTGCCCCCCCCACCCGACTGTCTGTGCAATCTCTCCCCTCTCCTGGAATGTCAACTCCTGGAGGACTTGTCCTGACACATCTGTGAAATGTACAGCCAGAACAGATCTTGATATTTATTCAACAGTTTTTTTTGTGTTTTTTTTTTCCCCAACAGTATTGATTGAGCACCTACTATACCCACGCCCTGGTGTGGGCTCTAGGGATACAGTAAGCAACAAGATAGATAAATCCCCGTCCTCAGGGACTGACTCTCTAGTACCTGGGGTCACTGTGTTGAGCAACTCTTTGTTGCCCACTGGTTGGCACAGGCTGGAAAAGAATGGCTAGCAGGAAGGTTCTACCACTCAAGCCCTTGAAGTTCTCAATCTTTGCTTTAGTCAAGTTCTTCTTCAAGTGAAGAACCCTCAATGGTTCCCACTTACCTCAAGAAGAAAACTTAAACCCTCATCCCCACCCTATGTCTCTTCTGCGCTCACACTGGCCTGGGTGTTTTTTCCCTGACTGAGTTCCCATCCCTCCTCACCCAGCTCAAAGGGGGCAGAGCCCTTGGGAACCCTTGTCCCATCCTCAGCGCCTTTGGGGGCCACGCAGGGTCCTTGCACCTTGGGGGAAGGGGGCAACCCTGCCTCAGCTCCACCCAACTGCTGCCCCCAGGGTCTCATATCCTGATTTTTGTCTGGATTTGACCTCCAGACCTTTCTGTGCTGCTAGGTCACTTCTGAAACTATGCTACCTGAGCCAAAAGTAACTGAGGGAGCTGGACTTGTTCGGTAGCATGTGGCTGTCTGCCCCTACTTGACTTACCTGCTGTGCCTGCCCTCTGAGGAATCTATAGGAGAAAATCATGTCATGGACTTGTCGCCAGGGACCCTACAGGGTTGCTCAAACATTCCCATTTTACAGATGGAGGAAATCAGGCTCAAAACAAAGTCACCCGGGGACTTCCCTGGTGGTCCAGCGGCTGGGAGACTCCATGCTGCCAATGCAGAGGGCCCGGGTTTGATCCCCGGTCAGGGAACTAGATCTGACATGCTGCAACTGAGAGTTGCCATGCCACAGCTAAAGATCCCATGTGGCACAATGAAGATGGAAGATCTCACATGCTGAAACCAGGGCCTGGTGCAGCCAAATAAATAAATATTAAAAAAAAAAAGTCACCCACCTAAAAGGGCACAGAGCCAGCAGGAAGCCCCCAGCCATCTGCTCCAGGGTCCCACACATGACACTCTGCAGTGTGGTCCCTCCAGAGGGGAGGATGCCCGTATCTCAAGGTGGGCCCCCTGGGTTTGAGTTGCAAGATATATGTAGGGATTCCACGAGATGATATGTGTGTCACACAGCCTTCACTGATGGCTTCTTTTGAGCAGTGCCTAGGATGGGTCCTGCCTTCTCTTGGGGACCCTCTCACTAGGGTCACTGTTAATGTTTCCTGGATTCCTGTGGGAGGCCAGCCGCTGCACACATGCCTCCCCTCACATCTCGGTCAAGGACAGCTGGGCATGGGCCTTTGCCTCGGAGCTGGGTGTCAAGGGCTACTTGTAATTATACTTAGCTGGTTATGTTTATTTACCAAGCACTGATCTTGCACTTCCTGGGGCCCTGTGTGCTAAGTGCTCAACAAACATCCTTTAATCCTTAAACAGCAACCCCTAGGAGGTGGGCACCATTATTACCCTCCCCTTTACAGCTGAGAAAACTGCGGCACAGAGAGGTTAAACAACTTGTCCAACGTCACACAGCCAGTAAGTGGCAGAGCTGGGATTTGAAGGCTTGTGCTCTCAGTCCCCATGCTTTACTGCCTTGCACAGTAAAAAAAAAAATTCACCTTTTAAAAAATAAATTATTAATGCATTCATTTGGCTGTGCTGGGTCATAGGGTTAGAGTTAGGGATGTGGCATGTGGGATCTAGTTCCCTGGCAAGGGATTGAACCTGGGCCCCTGCATTGGGAACATGAAGTCTTAGCCACTGGACCACCAGTGGAAGTTTCTGGAGAAACATTTATTTTTATGTTCGTTTTTATTAAAAGCCAGAAAACAAATGATGAGCTGAGAAATAAAAGCCATATATTCAGACAAAAACTGGCATAGAAATGTTCACAGTAGCTTTGTTCATAATCACCAAAACGTGAATACAACTCAGCTGTCCATCAGCTCCTAAATGAATGAACGAAACGTGGTCAGTCTGTACAGTGGAATATTACTGAGCCGTATAAGGGAACCGAGGCACTGATCCTTGTTACTGCCTGGGTACACCTTGAAAACACTGCCAAGTGAAAGACACAAAAGGCCACATATTTTATGGTTTGATTTATGTGATATGGCCAGAAGAGGCCAGTCTCTAGACAGAAAGTAGATCACTGATTGTCAGTGACTGGGCGACAGGAGGTGCAACTGACTGTATGATGGGTACATAGATTTCTTTGGGGCATTATAACAATGTCCTAAACTTGATTATGGCGATGGATGCACAACTCCTGTGAATACATGAAAAGCCACTGACTCGTACATTTTTAATGGATAAATGGGAATTAATCTCACTAAGGCTGTTAATAGGAAAAAAAAAAACAGGCTCAGAGGGTTGTTGGTTTTATAGAGATGTGAGAGAAAGGATTATTAACTGTGCAGGAAAAAAATGAAATACATACCCTTAAAAATTTTTTTAATTTCTTTTGGCGTAGATTTGAGTTTTTGTTATTTTTGGAAAATTCTTTTTTCCCTCCAAACATTTTACAATGAAAAGTTTCCAACATACACATGTAAGTTGGAAGAAAGGCCCATCAGCCTCCCTCATCTCTGCCTCTAGACTTGACAGCGTGTCATATTCTGTCTTGTTTGCTTCATCACTTTATCATTTGGGGGTTTTTGTTGTTTTTTTTTTTTTTTTGGATGAACATTTCAGATATGACATTTCCACCTTTTACCTTCCCCTTCTTTCTTCTTCTTTTTGGCTGTGCTGGGCGGCTTGTGGAATCTTAGTTCCCTAGCCAGGGGTTGAACCTGGGCCCTCAGCAGTAAGAGAGCATAGTCTTAACCAGTGGATCGCCAAATCAGTTATAGGACTTCCCCAGTAGTCCAGTGGTTAAGAATCCGCCTGCCAGGGAGAAAGGTTCGGTCCTTTTCGTCTGGCAGCAGCCATCAGGGTGAGTCGAAATGGGTCCGGACAAGTTCATCCAGGAGCTATGGAGGAAGAAGCAGTCAGACGTGATGCGCTTCCTACCCCCGGTGCGCTGCTTGGCGGTACCACCCGCTCTTGCGCGCTGCACCGCGTCCCCCCGCGCCGCACCTCCCTCATACCCCCAACCCCCCCAACCCCGCCCGCCCCCGCCTCGGCCCGATGAGGCGCGCAGGCTGGGATACAAGGCCAAGGAAGGTTATGTTATATATCGGATTCGTGTGCGCCACCGTGGCCACAAACGCCCAGTTCCTAAGGGTGCCGCTTTCGGCAAGCCTGTCTACCATGGTGTCAACCAGCTCCAGTTTGCTCGAAGCCTTCAGTCTGTTGCGGAGGAGCGCACTGGACGCCACTGTGGGGCCCTGAGGGTCCTAAATTCCTACTGGGTTGGTGAAGATTCTACATACCAATTCTTTGAGGTTATCCTCATTGATCCATTCCATAAAGCTATCAGAAGAAACCCTGACCCCTAGTGGATGACTAAACCAGTCCACAAGCACGGGGAGATGCAGGGGCTGACGTCTGCAGGCAGAAAGAGCGCAGAAAGAGCCGCGGGCCAGGCAAGGGCTACAAGTTCCACCAAGCTATTGGTGGCTCTGGCTGTGCAGCTTGGAGAAGGCACAGTACTCTCCAACTCCACCGCTACCGCTAATATAAGTAATGTTTGTCAAGTTCTTACCTAATAATTTAGGATGTTCTTGTCTGCTTAAAAGTGTTTTTTAATTTGTCTGTTAAAACTAGTTGTCTGCAGATTGCTTTATTGAATGCATTGTCAAAATTATAAAAGTTAGGGACTTCCGTAGTGGTCCAGTGGTTAAGACCCTGTGCTTCCAACTCTGGGGGCACACGTTTGATCCCTGGTCGGTCTGGAACTAAGACCCCACGTGCTAAGACCTGGTACAGCCAAGGAAAAAAAAATTATGGAAGTTAAAGTGCAGTGATGCTTGAAGACTTTAAGTGATGGTGTAACCCGTTTCTAATAAGGCGAATGCCTTTGTTTTTGCTTTCTTAGGGAGTTGATATGTCCATGTTTAAAATGCTGTTTGGGCAATAGGTGTAAAGTTCTATAAAAGAGGAGTGCAGAAATTTCACCCTGTAGATTTGTTGATGCATGTGATGAGACCTGCAGCTTTACTGGGGTGATGCAATGCTCTGCAGTTCTATGGAGTTTGGCAGCTACAACGTTTTACGTTGGATATTGCTTGGAAATGTGAAGGGTGTCCTGATCCTTTCTCAAGATCATATGCAGAAAAATAAAGTTGACTAGGGTCCATGTTTTAGGCTTAATCTGATACTACATTTATGTAACTGCTGCTTCTGAAAGGCAAAAAGTAATGCCACCATTTTTAAGAGAATTGAATAGACCTGTTGCAAGAGGGTTCTCACAAATGAATCAAATCCTGGTTTACCAAAATTAAATTGCCTTGGCCTCCATGGTACCACTGAAGTTCACATAAAGCTCCTGGTTCAGACTCTGGTATCTGTAGAATACTGAACTTCATGCAAAATGGTTGTATTGACATTGGTGTTGATTAAAACTAATGGAAATTGAACATTAGATAAGTGAGAGGGAGTTATTAGCCCTGAGGTTTTAGGAGCTAATAACTCCTAGGATTTAGGATTGGGAGGCTGATGTTCATCAGGTCCCTTTCAGGTGTAGGACGATGGGAAAAACTTATCAAAAAATTAAATGTTTTATCTGTAGTATTAGTTTGTGACCATCATGAACCACCTTAGGGGATGCAGGAAATAGGGGTGGTTATATTTAAAAGTATCATTGCTAAGTGTAATCAGTGTTCTCTAGGGTCAAGTCACTCCATTCTTAAAAGGCTACTGAGAAGGACTTCCCTTGGGGGTCCAGTGGCTAAGACTCTGTGCTCCCAGTGCAGTGGGCCCAAGTTGGATCCTTGGTCAGGGAACCAGATGCCACATGCTGCAATGAAGATCAAAGATCCTGTGTGCTGCAACTAAGACCTGGCAACTAAATAAACAAATAAATAATGAGTATCTTTTTTTAAAAAAGGCTACTGAGAAAAATCATGTAGTTGGTGTCACTACAAGTTCAATTGGCTTCTGACTTTGTGCTGTCTACAGTTGTTTCCATCCCTGCTCAAACCACCCTCAAGAGCCTCACAGTTCCAGACTTGCCAGGCCACCAGTTGTGGCTGGGCTCACCACCTCATTCTGCTCGTTGCATCGTGTCTTCCTGTAGACTAGACTTCTGTTTCCCAGGGTGTATTTGAGTGTAGAAAATACAGAAGAGGAATTGCCCCAGTTCTTGGTTTGCTATCTTAATAGGTAGTTTAATTTTGAAATCTAATTACTGATTTTCTTGAACCAATTTTTCTTGTTTTTTTCTTTTTCTCCCTCCCAAGGGTCTTTTAAAAGGCCCACTTAAGTGATTTCCAGAAAACAGGCTTGCAAAACCTTTTGAGACCCAAATTCCTTCCTACTCAAAAAATCTTAAACCATATTATTCTGTGTGTAGAGGTTGTTCAACTATATAATAATGGAATAAATGTCTATTAAACTAAAAATAAAAAAAGAATCTGCCTGCCAATGCAGGAGACACAGGGTTCTATCCCTGGTTTGGGAAGATTCCACACGCTGCCGAGCAACTAAGCCCAAGCACCACAACTACTTAAGCACAGACAAAAATTAAATAAATAAATAAAATGTTAAAAATAAATCAATCAACTATACTTCAATAAGATAGGGAATTCCCTGGAAGTCTGGTGGTTAGGACTCGGCACTCTCAATGGCAAGCCTGGGCTCTATCCCAGGTAGGGGAACTAAGATACTAAAAGCCGTGTAGTGAAAAATGAAATAAAATAGGATATTTTTAAAGATTTTTGATTTAAGGACTACTTTGTGGTTATTCAGTTAGTCCCACTCTTTCCCACCCCATGGCCTATAGCAAGCCAGGCTCCTCCGTTCTCCACTGTCTCCCAGAGTTTGGTCAAATTCATGTCCACTGAATCAGTGATGCTACCTAACCACCTCATCCTTTGCCACCCCCTTCTCCTTTTGCCTTCAGTCTTTCTCAGCATCAGGGTCTTTCCCAGTGAGTCAGCTCTTCACATCAGGTGGCCAAAAAGTATTGGAGCTTCAGCTTCAGCATCAGTCCTTGCAATGAATATGCAGGGTTGATTTTCTTTTTAAGATTGACTGGTTTGATCTTGCTGTCCAGGGGACTCTCAAGGGTCTTTTCGAGGACCACAATTCAAAAGCATCAGTTCTTCGGCACTCAGCTTTCTTTATGCTCTAACTCTCACATCCATACATGACTACTGGAAAAACCATAGCTTTGACTCTCTACTGGCAAAGTGATGTCTCTGCAGATTAATATGCTGTCTAGGTTTGTCATATCTTTCTTTCCAAGGAGCAAGTGTCTTTTAATTTCATGGCTACATGAATACTACATAATCACAATTTATTCATCACACCGAAGATCATGAGCAGTAATTCCATAATCGTATAACAGCTAGCCCAGAACCCAAATGGCCCTAGTTTTCCTCAAACTGTCTTATCTGGTTGGCCTTTTGGGAACTGGGACAGCTGAAGATGCCTGCATTACCCTGAGGTCTGCATTTCCGGGGTGGGGTGGAGGGGGCCCCCTCCCATGATGGCTCTGCCTGGCCCAGGGATTTCTAGGTACTTCCCCTACCTGACCTCTCTCTCTCTCTCTCTCTCTCTCTCTCTTCTCTCTCCTCTCTCCCCAGGTGCCCAGGATGTGCGAGTTCAGGTCGCCGCTGAGGTGCGGGGCAACCTGGGGGACACGGTAGAGCTGCCGTGCCACCTGCTGCCTTCAGCGCCTGAAATCCGAGTGTCCCAGGTGACGTGGCTGCGCCTGGACGCGCCCGAAGGCAAACAGAACGTGGCCATCTTCCACCCCCAGTATGGTCGCAGCTTCCCCAGCCCGAAGCCCGGCAAGGAGCGGCTGTCCTTCGTCAATACCGCGCCGAGCACGGGGGCCGGGCAAGGCTCGGAGCTGGAGGTGCGGGACGCCACGCTGTCCCTCCGGGGGCTGACGGTGGAGGATGAAGGCAACTACACTTGCGAGTTTGCCACCTTCCCCAAGGGCACCAGTCGGGGAGTCACCTGGCTCAGAGTCATAGGTGAGCAGGGTTGGGGTGAGGGGCTGCGGCGAAGCGAGAGGGGGAGGGGTGCAACGCGCGAGCGCCCCCACGGGCCTGTTTCTGGGCTTCAGCTGGGAAATCGACCTACTTTGTCTGCGGTCATCAATTGGCTGGCCGTGATTCACTAAGCACCTGCTATTTGCCACCGGTAGTTCTGCAGGGAGGAGATACAGCCGGCAAGAAGCGTTCAGATGGTTGAGCCCCTACTCTGTGGCAAACACTGTGGCACGCTCTAGGGATGAAGCCCTAAGGAGAACAGAAGTCCCCGTTCTCCTGGAGCTTAGACTCCAATTAAGGGAGTAGATAACATAAATAAGAAGAATAAGAGTGAGCTGGGCGGTTGTAGGCGCTTTAGAAATTGGAGGAGAAAAAAAAAAATTGGAGGAGAATAGGTTACCATTTTAGTAAGGGTGGTCTGGTGCTATTTGAACCCAAACTAGGAGGGTTTGAGGGAGTCCTGCAGGTCCACGGAGGAGAGTTTCAGGCAGCAGGAACAGCAAGTGCAAAGGCCCTGGGGCAGGGCACACCTGGAAGGTCTGAGGAAAAGCCAGGAAGTCAGTATGGCTGGAGATGAGTGAATGGGGGGGCGGGCAGGGAGAGGCAAGGCCAAGGCAGTGATGGGGGAGCACAGATCACAGATGACCTCATGGACCATGAGAAGATGTTGGCTTTTGCCTTGAGAGAACAACAGCTACAGGAGATTCTGAGTAGGGGAGGAATGCATTGCCTTGGGTTTTCACAGGCTATGTGGGGAGTGAGGATGGAGGCTCACAAAGGCGGCGAGGGCATAAGTCCAGGAGACAGGTGATGGCAGTTAGACCAAAGGGGAGGCAGTGGAGGTAGTGAGATGTCATTGTCTTATGGAAACATTTTAGAGGTCAAGCCAGAGAATAATCAAATTAGCAAACAAAAGGAGCTCCAGGATGTTGCAATATTCACAGTAAGGCCCCAGTGGACTCACGTAGAGAGAATGGTCAGTGAAAACCTCTTAGTCAAGTCTCGCCAAGTAAGCAGGAGCCACCCTCGGGGAGAAGAATGAAGGTCGAGCAGAGGGAATGGAACAGTCTAGGCAAAGGCTGGGATAAGAGAAACAGACTGGCACATTCTAGGAAGAGACAGGAGGCTAGTGGCAAGGGCTTGAGTGAGCCTCAACGAGGCAAGAAACCAACAGGGCCAGGTTTCACGAACCTCATAGATAAGAGGCCAGGTAGCTGGAATTCATCTGTTGGTTTTGTCCCCCCCCCCCACCCCCCCCCCCCCCCCCCCCCCCCCCCCCCCGTGCTGAGCAGCTTGGAGAATCACAGTTTCCCAACCAGGGATTGAACCCACACCCTTGGCGGTGAAAGCATGGAGTCCTAACCACTGGTGGACCACCAGGGAATTCCCTTCATCTGAAATGTTATTTGGAGCCATAAGACGGTTTCAAATCATAAGAACACCCTGACCAGGGTCTTGAAATTCTTTAAAAAAAAAAAAAAAAGGGGGGGGGGTCACTGGCAGGACTTCCCTGTTGGTCTAGTGGTTAAGAATCCATCTGCCAGTGCAGGGGACATGAGTTCAATCCCTGGTCCCGGAAGATCCCACATGCCATGGAGCAGCCTAACCCGGGCACCACAACTACTGAGCCCATGCTCTACAATAAGAGAAGCCACCACAACGAGAGGCCCATGCGCCGCAACCAGGCATGGTCCCCACTCAACGCAATTAGAGAAAACCCGCTTGCAGCAACAAAGACCCAGAGCAGCCAAAGATAAATAAAAGAAAAAAAAAAGAAAGATCAACTGGCTGCCAGGGTCAGGGAGGGGTGATGGGCATGGGGCATCAGAAGAGTAGACAAAGGTAGAAGGAAGCAAGGAGACAGGTTAGAGAAGGCATTGGTTTGGAAGAGGGAAGAAGCAGGGAGGAGTGAGGAAAGGGGAATAAACAGAGAAGTGAAATAATCACCCTTTTGGGAGATAGTGGGTGCTTGTCCGTGAACTAAGGGATGAGGAGGAGGAAGAAGAATTCCCAGCCTTCTGGCTCCAACAGGAAGTGACCAGCATGACCACTTAGCAAAATGTGGAAGAGTTAGGGAAGGCATCTTTTCAAAGGATGCTATTTCTTGCTAAATCTTGGCGGTCCCCTGGGGTCCCATCTTCCTCCAGCAACTCCGAAGAAGCCACATCACTCTGGATACGTTCTCCCCGCTCTGAGCTCCAGAGAGTTGGAGAAGTGTACCCTGTAATGTCCCTCAATACACACTTCCCTTCCCAAGGAACCACAGTTGTTTCACATAGTAAACCACTCTCCTCCTCCCCATCTTTCTCAAAGGCCTCTCTTTCTCTGCCATCATTTGTTCTATTAAGAGATAGGTAGAGATCACTTACTACCAGGCACCACGTGCCTATAAAAGCACAGAGCAGGACAGTGAAACCTCTACTTTCTTGGGGAGTCAAACTTCAGGGAAGTTTCTATGAAAAAGTGAGTCCGGGATCTGGAAAAGGAGGAGGAGCAAGACAGAACATTCCAGGCAGTGCAAGTCACTGAAGACCCCGCAGTGGGCAGGAGCAGGGACCAGGGACAGGTAGTGATACGGGTCAGAACGTGAGGGGCTGTCTGGTTAGGAGCACACATCAGTAACTGTGGTTGGCATTATTATTCCTCATGGAGGTTTTACCCCGCCTAATATTTTTCCATGTCTCCCCGGAGGATGGGTGAAAAGGGCAAAAAATGTCCAGCTTTGGGAATCTCCATTGCCTTTATCTCACCGCTGGGCCGAAATCTAGTGGTGATGAAAGGAAAAGAAGTAGAAGTTCTTTTCAGCTGGACCTTTGAACTGCATTGTTCTGCTTTGGCTTTTCGCTTAAAATCACAGCTTCATCCAGGCTTGTGGACACCGTCTGCTTTACTAGCAGACCAGAACAGAGAATGCATTGTACTATAATGGCTAACACTTAGATAGCACACTGAGTGTCAAGCACTGTCCAAAGCGCTTTATATGTCGATTTATTTCATCTATTACTATCCCCACTTTACAAAAGAGGAACCTGACGTAGAGAGTTGGGAAATGACTTGCCCAAAGCCATGCGGCTGCAAAGCAGCAAAACTGGGAAGTGAAGCCCTGCAGTTGGACCTTGGGCCTCCCAGATGACTCAGCTGTAAAGAATCCGCCTGCCAATGCAGGAGATGTGGGTTCGATCCCAGGGTTGGGAAGATCCCCCGGAGAAGGAAATGGCAATCCATTCCACTCCAGTTGAGACTTAACTGCTCAGCTCCACTGCTGAGGGTGTTTGTGGACTGACTCTAGGTGTGGAGTGACCCACCCCCTCTGTACCTCTCCCCAGCCCAGCCCCAGAACCATGCCGAGAAACAGGAGGTCACATTCAATTTGGATCCTGTACCCGTGGCCCGCTGTGTCTCTGCGGGTGGCCGACCACCTGCCCGGGTCTCCTGGCTCTCACCCTTGGACGGGGAGGCCAAAGAGACCCAGGGGTCGGGGCCCCTGCCTGGTACAGTCACCGTCACTAGCCGCTACACTGTGACACCCTTGAGCGAAGCAGACGGGGTCAAGGTCATCTGCAAAGTGGAACATGAGAGCTTCCAGGAGCCCAAACTGCTGCCAGTGATTCTCTCCGTGCGCTGTGAGTACATCAGGCTGTGACCGCTCCCCCATCCCAAAACACTGGCCCTCTAGGGCACCATCTACACGATCCTGGAGTGTGGTCTACACTGGCACTCTGGATCAACTTCTGCACTGCCTTCCTGTCCATTGTCTACAGTAGCTTCACTAGGCTCTCAACTTATTGCCACAGTCAATGGTACATCAGAATGGGCTTGCAAAGGTCAGTTTTACACATTTCTTCCCAATTCCACGTCCATTAAGTGTTACTGGTAGCTTGAATCAACTGTGGGGAGTATTTATACCAAGAGAATTGACAAACACCGCAAACTAGGGCTATCCCTATTTTTTTTTTTTTTTTTACCAGCATACAGGTGCACCCAGCAATCTCTTCTGGCTCCCATGGACCCCAGTTGACACTGCTCCTTCACTGTCCTATCAACTACTCTGTCTACTCGGCCCAACCCAGTATTGTTTACGCACACACCCCCGTTCATACTGTCTGAATTGGCTCCCTGGGCACTGTCTATACTGACTCGCCTGGGGTCTCTACACCAACTTCTGCCCCGAATGTGAGCACGCTGGCCCCTGAGGACCCTGTCGACGTACTGTGCTGCTGTCAATGTTGTTGGTGGCGATGGTGGTGGTGGTTTGCGGGATCTTAGTTCCCTGACCGCGGACTGAACCCAGAACCGTGGCGGTGAAAACACCAGGTCCTAACCACTGGACCCCTTCCCATATGTTCTGAGCTCGCTCTTCCCCAAACTGCCTACCCCGACACCCCCCGCCCCGATATTCCCCAGAGAGGCTCTCCTGGCACTCTCCCCACAGACTCTGCCAAATAGTTACCTTAGCAGCTTTTCCAACCGCATACCCCAACTCAGCATTTTCTATACTAGCTCCCCAGACAATGCCTTCAGTTAAACTAATTCCCTAATCTGCTCTGGGCATGTCAGAAATGACACACATTATCTCTAGTGGCTCGCTCGGGCGCTGCCTGCACTGAACAATAACTTCCTCAGAATGACCCTCAGGGACATCCCTGGACGGTCTCTGAGCAGGCGCTGTCCCTGGGTCCACCTCCTACCAGCCCACCCTGTTTCTTTAGGATTCTTATCTGTCTACTCACTGTCACCCCTTCTGGGATTCCCCTGGTCACTGAGTCAGTCCCCCCTATTTCCTGCAGACCCCCCCCAGGTCTCCATATCCGGCTATGATGACAACTGGTACATCGGCCGTAGTGAGGCCACCCTGAACTGTAACGTCCGCAGCAAACCAGAGCCCACGGGCTACGACTGGAGCACGTGAGTCCTGTTTGGAGCCAGACTCCTGGGTCTGGGGGAGGAGGGGCTGGGGTCTGGACTCCAGGGTCTGGGGGAGGAGGGGCTGGGGGCCTGGACTTCTGGGTCTGGGGGAGGAGGGGCTGGGGGTCTGGAGCCCTAGGTCTGGGGGAGGAGGGGCTGGGGGGCTGGATCCTGGGTCTGGGGAAGAGGGCCTGGGGGCCTGGATCCTGGGTCTAGGGGAGGAGGGGCTGGGGGTGTGGAGCCCTGGGTCTGGGGGAGGAGGGGCTGGGGGCCTGGATCCTGGGGCTGGGGAAGAGGGCCTGGGGTCTGGACTCTAGGGTCTGGGGGAGGAGGGGCTGAGGGCCTGGATCCTGGGTCTGGGGAAGAGGGGCTGGGGGTCTGGATCCTGGGTCTGGGGGAGGAGGGGCTGGAGGTCTGGATCCTGGGTCTGAGGGAGGAGGGGCTGGAGGAGGAGGACTCCTAGGTCTGAGGGAGGAGGGACTGGGGGAGGAGGACTCCTAGGTCTGAGGGAGGAAGGGCTGGGGGAGGAGGACTCCTGGGTCTGAGGGAGGAGGGGCTGGGGGCTGGATCCTGGGTCTGGGGAAGAGGGGCTGGGGACCCAGACTCCTGTGTCATGAGAAAGGAACACCCGAGGCCTGAAACCGTAAGTCCCCCAGGAGGAGGGAGCTGGCACTTTGGGGTGTCAAGGAGTAAGTTTCAAGTCTGTGGAGCTTGGCTCTTGAGGGTTGTGTCATCAGGGACCAGATTTGGGCCCCCCGTGGATCATGCTGCCCCTCTCACGTGACCCCCACACCCTCCAGGACTTCCGGTGTCTTCCCAGCCTCAGCAGTGGCCCAGGGCCCCAAGCTGATCGTCCACTCAGTGGACCGGCTGTTCAACACCACCTTCATCTGCACCGTCACCAACGCCGTGGGCACCGGCCAAGCCGAGCAGGTGGTCCTCGTTCGAGGTGAGCGGGTCTTGGGGGTGGTGTGACGACAGGGCCTGCTCCCCGAGTGTTCCTCCCGCCGGGCTCTGGGGCTGCGCTGGGGGGACTGTGCCGCCGACCTGAGGTGGGCTGCACCCACCTCACCGATGTGGGGCGTGGCTTTTATCCCCCGCCCCAGGTGGAGTCTGGATTGGGGTGACTGGGTAGGTGCTGACAGAGAAGTTAGGAACTTGAGGCCTGAGAAGGATCCTAAGGAAGAGATCCAGGGCAGCTGGCCCCGCCTCCAGCCAACGAGACACACCCACAGGAATCAGACAGCTCAGTCACGGGAGGGCAGCTGGACAGGCACTCAGAGACAATAGACTTTTTACAGGGAGCGCTGGCTGGTACCAGCCGGAAACCAGTTTGCGTGTGTGTTGGGATGTTTGTGTTCCTGGAGGTGGTATTTTGGGTTTGTTTTGTTTTTTGTTCTTTTGTTGGCCTGCCACTCAGCTGACGGGATCTTAGTTCCCCGACCAGGGACCAAAACCAGGCCCATGGCAATGAAAGCGTGGAGTGCCAACCAGTGGACCACCAGGCAACTCCCTGGAGGTGGTATTTTGGAAACAGTGGCTGGTGTGTCTGGCAGTCAGAAGTGCTCTGAGTCTCCCTGATGGGACCCAAGATCCACAGCCAGAGAGGGAAAAAGTGAAAGGAAACGAAGCCCAGGTGCGGGCTGATGGAAATGGGGTTGAAATCACAACTGTAGACTGTGATGCTTACAGGGAGCCAGGGGGCCTTGGTGTGCCCCCCCCCATCTCAGAAACACCACCAAAGACAAACTCAGAGTCACCCGTGTAAAGACAGACACACACACACACACTGGAGACAGGTGGAAGCAGGTCCCTTGCTGAGATGATCATCACACACACACACGCACACACACACACATCTAGAAAGATACCCACATGAAAACCTCCCCCAAAAAAGGAAAAATGAAAACGGATCCCTCTTGAGGAATTCTGACACTTGCCAGGGAGATGTGGCGTAGCCACTCAGAAACACTGTCACAGACCACACACCCAGAGAGACCCTTGGCCCGCCCTCAGCACGTCTCACACGCTCAGGTCCACAAACACACACCTGGAAGGAGACACCGCCACACAGACATGCTACAAGAACCTCCGGCAGCAAGGGCGCACGGGAAAATGTCATCACCCAGATGCTGAGAAGGAAACTCGGAGACGTTCTCAAGGGCATGCCCTTGGAAACCCCAGAAATGCCACTGTGGAGCTTCTCTTTCGACAAATCATCCTCTGACAAGTTGTTTGCTGAGGTTTCCTCTTGGCCAGCCATGCTCCTTGATGTTGAGAATGCAGCGATGACCCAGTCAGAGTCCTGCCCTCCAAGGCACACCCAGAGGAGGGTCAGCTCCACCCACCCAGCAAGGTGCCCAACTGGAAATACACCCCCTGAACTGTACCCCAGATGCACACCCACCTGAGAAACCGGTCTCTCCACCCACACTGGGCCCGTGGGGGTGGAGCCTGCAGAACCCAGACAGGATCACACTGAAGGGCCATGGGAGAAACACACAGCCATGAAAGCATGGACGCCGCCCCCGAG
This sequence comes from Bubalus bubalis, assembly GCF_019923935.1. Lineage (NCBI taxonomy): Eukaryota > Metazoa > Chordata > Mammalia > Artiodactyla > Bovidae > Bubalus > Bubalus bubalis. The sequence continues at coordinate 52,096,775 of NC_059174.1, forward strand.
ACAGCCAGAAACCCCAGGAACATCCACCACTGGCAACCCCCAAGGCGAACACACCACCATCAGAGTTCAGCCCTGGACAGGCAGTATTCACCCAGTGAAACACACGTACCCGGGTGGGGTGGGGTGCACACAGAATCACACACCCGTGGGAAGGCCCCCTGCCCCCGCACAGGTAACCGCAGACCCACAGGCAGTCAAGAGCATCCTTGCAAAGTCACACACCTACAGATGGACACCGACAGGTGGGGGGTACTCTCAGCACTCTAGAAATTCAGTCAAAGGTAGTGATGTGTCAACAGATGGCCCTGCCTGGAGAGGAGATTCACTCACAGCTCTTGGCAAAGTCACCGCAGAGGGTCTCAGAGATGGCTCACGTTCCTCACGTGCACACAGACCCGCACAGGCCGTCACACTCCGTTTGGGGCTCACGCCAGAGAAAACATAAGTACACAGGCCATGCCACAGGCTAGACGTTGCTTCAGAAACTTGACCCTGAGACAGGAACACGCTCAGCCAGCACCTCCAAAATACTACCTTCAGTAACACGGACACACGTCCCGACACGCGTAAAAACTGGCCTCCAGACTTCACTGAACAGTCTTTCCCACCTTCACCCAGGGTGCAGGCGTAGAAATATAGCCCCACCAGAAGTCTCACAGGGTATTATTGGCCCTTCACACTTGAGGTGGACTTTTTCTCTTCTGTTTTACTCTTGTTTGCACTGATTTGACAGCCCGCTAGGTCATGACCCCCGTCCCACCCCAACTCCAGTTTTGAAAACATCTAGAAACTGTGGCCTGGGTTCCAGCCCCTCCAATGTCCAGAGACGTGGGGAGGGGAGGGGAGGGTCAGGTGTGAGCAGGTCCTTCCCTGGTCTCTCCCAGTCAGGCCCTGCATGCCAGGGTGGGGGAAAGCAGGTATGTGATAAGATGCTGGTTGCATCTGTGGGCCCCAGACGCCCCCCCCATCCTCACTTCTCCCCGATTAGTGCTCCCCTGCTTCCTTCTCTACCCACCCCCCCCCGCTCCCCCAGACCCATCCCCGCCCACCAGCTCAGCCTCCGCAGGGAGAAGAAACCCCTGGGACTATGAGCTTAAGGGGCGCCATTTTCCACCCTGGGGATGCTGGGGGTGCTCAATCTCCTCAGTTCCCTTCTCTCAAGTGCTCAGAGCTTTGGGATCAAACAGTCTCAGGCTCAAACCCATCTCTGCTTCTTTCTGGCTGGATCAGCCACAAGATTCTGTGAGCCTGACCTCAGGGTTTCTAAGAGGGAGTGGCAAATTCAGATGCCTACAAGGTCCTGGCGAGTGACAGGGTGGCCAGGTATGGATCTCTGTTCCCGGAGTCTGCAGCCTCACTCAGCCACAGCCCATCACCAGGTGGAGGAGTGTGATGATGCCAGGTCTGATTTTTTTTTCTGCCGTAAAAGAAATCTGGAATTTTCAGTGAGATGACCTAGTGTTTTAAATGTTGGGTAGCGAGCTGTTGTTTCCTGTATGCACGTGTGTATGTGTGTGTTGGTTTTTTCTTTTGTCGCCGTGTGGTTCGGCAGGTGGGTTCTAAGTTCCCGACCAGAGATTGAGCCTATGCCCCCTACAGTAGGCTTCCCAGGTGGCTCAGTGGTAAAGAATCCGCCTCCCAATGCAGGAGACGCAGGAGACTCGGGTTCTACCCCTGAGTCAGGAAGATTCCCTGGAGGAGGAAATGGCAGCCCACTCCAGTATTCTTCCCCAGAGAATCCCATGGACAGAGGAGCCTGGCGGGCTGCAATCCATGGGGTCGCAAAGAGTCCAAAATATGGCTGAGTGACTGAGCAATCCGCCTGCAGTGGAAGCACAGAGTCTTAACCATTAAACAGCCAGGGAATCCCTAGCAATTTTCATTTTGGTTTTGTGTTTGTTATTTCAGGAGTCTTTTCTTTTTTTTCTATGTTGTTAGCAAAGCACTAGGCAGGTGTGAGGAAATCCATCTGGGGGAGGGCACCCACTGGCGCGGAGGGTGAGCGGGGCTCTCCCTCCTCTCCCCGCCTCCCCGTCCTCTGTCCCGCGTGGCGCCTCTTCCCCAGTTCCCGGCCCTGCCCTGCTGTGTCCTGTCCCCCCGGCCCCCCACCTCCAGATGTCTCCTCTTGACCTCGTGTCTCCCTCTCTCTCTCTCTCACCCCTCTTCTCTCTCCTCAGACACCCCCCGGGCCTCGCCTCAAGGCGCAGGCCCAGTGGTGTGGGGGGCTGTGGGGGGGACACTGCTGGTGCTGCTGCTTCTGGCTGGGGGGTCCTTGGCCTTCATTCTGCTGAGGCTGAGGAGAAGGAAGAGCCCCGGAGGAGGAGGAGACGGCGGCACAGGAGGGTCCTACGACCCGAAAACTCAGGTGTTTGGGAATGGGGGTCCCGTCTTCTGGACGCCCGCGGACCCTGGCCCCCTGAGGCCACAGGGCAAGGACGAGGAGGACGAGGAGGACGAGGAGGAGAAGGCAGAGAAAGGCCTCATGTTGCCGCCGCCCCCGGCGCTGGAGGACGACTTGGAGTCCCAGCTGGACGGCTCCCTCATCTCCCGGCGGGCGATTTACGTGTGACCCCCCTCCACCCCCCACCAGCCCACCCAGGCAGACAGACAGACAGACTGAGACAGACACAGCACTGCGCACACCGGCCAGCCAAGGGCCCCAGGCTGGTTGAACTCGTTTGTCCGAAACACACTGGAGTTCAAAGCTACCTCCCGCTTCCTTCCCTGGGATGTAGAGGACGCTGGAATATCACACACTGGACTTCTGCGTCCTGGGCCGCAAGGAGCAGGGGACGGCCCCCCCGGGGGGAGGGGGGCGCTGGGGAATGGGGACCCACAGAGCACCACCCCCCACAGAGACTGTTGGTTCGGGCTCCAGCCTGCCGTGGCCCCTTGACACTCAGGAGTTAATAAACGCCTTGGAGGAAAATATCCTGGGGTGTCTTGTAATACATCAGACCCCCTCTTTGGGGGGTGGGACAGGGACTGCTAGGTCCCAGCGGGTGGGCACTGGAGAGGGGGAGCATGGTGGGGGCTAGACTTGGGGAGGCTGGTGGAAGGGAGTACTCTGGCACTTGGGTCCTCAAAGGACACATTGGATGTCCGAGCCATCTGAGGCCCAGGGAACTGGGCTCGGGCTGGCTCTTGGATGTGGGGCTTCCAGGACAGCCTTCCCAGGCCGAGTAGCCAGACTGGCAGGAGAACTGAGTTCCTGGCCCCAGCGGGACTGAGATCCTGGACTCCTGGGTCCTCAGGGGTGGCGAGGGCCTGGGTCTGATCCTCTGGGGGCATCTCAGACCCGACCTCCCCAAGTCTGCTGAGGACATTGGAAGGGAGGACTTTCCACCTGCATTTTCGGGGTGCTAAGAAACCAGGGGAGCCCCACCTGGGGAGGACATCACGTCAGCCTTTCCTACCTTCTTCCTAGTCCCTTATCCCCAGGCTGGGCCCAAGGAGGGGCTCTGTATCCTTCTCACTGCCCCCTTTCCCCATTAGAAAATCTTCCAAACTCAGGCTGGGGACTGTGGTGGGGGGGCCGAGGAGGGAGGCAAGGTTAAATCCAGTCACCTCCACTCTCCAGAGCCCCACAACCACCCTAGGTGGCCTTCATCTCTGCTCCGGAGGCTGTCCTGGGACTCGGTTAAGGCTGCACCCAAACACCCAGTGTGGGGTGAAGCACCCGGGAGAGGCTGGGCGAGTCTGCTTCTGCCACCAGCATAGCCTTCCACTCACTCTGCGGGGGACACAGCGGTGGCGCGCAGTCAGAAGAGCAGCCTTAGGATGAGCAAGTGTGTGGACTGAGTGCAATTACTCTGATATTTCCCCGACGCTCTGAGACGCCCTCCAGAGGATGCCAGGCTGTGTAACAGGAAGCTGTGGAAATGGGATGGTCCAGGGATCCAGACAGCATTCCTTCGAGCAGCTTTCTCTCCTCCTCTCTGTAGTGGGGTTGATGAGAGGGGGAGGCCTGTGGGCGGGGCCTCGGCACACATGTTATTTCCTCTGGTTGTTTACTGTCCGTACCACCCTGTCTTGTCCTGCCCACCTCCCATCTCAGCTGCCGCCTCCTCCCCCAACGGGAGGGTAGTGCCAGGAGTGCAGGGGTGGGAATGTAGTCGATCTGGCAGACAGTGGGTCCCCAAGTGTCCCTGTTGGGCCCCTCCTTATGCATCTAGAAAAAACACCAGCTGTGTGTCAGACCCCGTCCCTTGGACGTCACAGTGTGGAAATTGGCAAGTAAACAGGTAATGGCTCCAATAACTATTCAGGAAGTGGGAAGTGTTACAAAGGAGAGGTCCAGGGTTGTGTAGAGGGGAGTCACACTTCTCTCCACCCCTTTTCCTGTGAGGTTGGAGGCCCTCTGATGCTCTGCCCAGGATAACTTCATTCTGTATAATGCATGAGGGGTTCTGATCCCAAGCCCAGAATCACGCATGCCCCCGATTTTCTGCCTTTTCGCTCCATTCCTTGTCACCTCTCTTCCCTTAGCACCACACTCTCCCATCAGCTCTCTGCTCTCTGCTCTGCTCCCTCCTGTCCCTAAAAACAACCCTAGGCTTCCTCCAGAGGACCTTGGCTCTGGCTGGCTGTTCGCTCTTCCTGGAATGTGCTCATATCCTCATGACTCGCCCCCTACAGCTACTTCAGGCCTTTGTTCAAATATCTCCAAGTAAGGCTCTCTCTGACTACTTTTGACTACCTTGCTCTGTCACGTAGCACTTCCCTACTATAAGTAAGGTGAATGACATTGGCATTATGTGGCATTATGTGGCATTGCCTTTGTATATGAAAGTGAAAGTGAAGTCTCTCCGTCGTGTCCGACTCTTTGTGACCCCATGGACTGTAGCCTACCAGGCTCCTCTGTCCATGGGATTTTCCAGGCAAGAATACTGGAGTGGGCTGCCATTTCCTTCTCCAGGGGATCTTCCCTACCCAGGGATCGAACCTGGGTCTCCCGCATTGCAGACAGGCACTTTACCATCTGAGCCACCAGGGAAGTATATATATACTGCTGCTGCTGCTAAGTCACTTCAGTCATGTCCGACTCTGTATGATCCCATAGACGGCGGCCCACCAGGCTCCCCCATCCCTGGGATTCTCCAGGCAAGAACACTGGAGTGGGTTGCCATTTCCTTCTCCAATGCATGAAAGTGAAAAGTGAAAGTGAAGTCGCTCAGTCATATCCGACTCGTAGCGACCCCAGGACTGCAGCCTACCAGGCCCCTCCATCCATGGGATTTTCCAGGCAAGAATACTGGATTGGGCTGCCATTTCCTTCTCCAGGGGATCTTCCCTACCCAGGGATCAAACCCAGGTCTCCCGCATTGCAGACTGGCACTTTACCATCTGAGCCACCAGGGAAGTGTGTGTGTGTGTGTGTGTGTGTGTGTGTGTGTGTGTGTGTGTATATATATATATATATATATATATATATAAAATTGGATTTTTTGGCTGTCCTGGGTCTTCATTGCAGTGCGCGGACTTCTCCCTGTGGTGGCTTCTCGTTGCAGAGCACGGGGCTCTAGGCATGCAGGCTTCAGTAGTTGCTGCTTGGTGGCTCTAGAGCGTGGGCTCAGTAGTTGTGATGCACGGGCTTAGTTGCCCCGCAGGATGTGGAACCTTCTCGGACCAGGGATGGAACCCATGTCCCCGCCATGGGCAGGTGGATTCCTATCCACTTCGACACGAGGGAAGTCCCCTACGATTACCCTCTATCATTTGCTGTCTGTCACCTGGCACATTAGCTATTATGTCTATTTCTCTACTTGTGGCCTCCCTGCCCGACAAAACATTTGTCCCATGGGACTGGCGCTTTTGCATGTTTTATTCACCATTCTATCACACAACAAATGCTCAATGAGGATTAAGTGAATAAAAAGAATGTCATCTGCCCTTGGGAGAGGTGGTAGGCAGGCAGGTGGTGACTGGAGGGTGGGGTGGGACTGGGAATAAGGCCTTGTGTGGCTTCCTCCTGGAGACTCCCTCACGCTGTCCTCCTCCTTGCAGAAACATCCAACACAGCTGGAGCAGGGGCCACAGGGGGCATCATTGGGGGCATCATCGCCGCCATCATCGCTACTGCTGTGGCCGCCACGGGCATCCTGATCTGCAGGCAGCAGCGGAAGGAGCAGAGGCTGCAGGGGGCAGAGGAGGAGGAGGAGTGAGTGAAGGGTCCTAAGAAGTGGATGGGGGAGGGGTCCCAGGACCGGGGTGCACAGGCTGGGGGAGGAGGCTGGGAGAAAGTCGTTGGCAATGGTTGTGACGCTGAAATGGCTCAGCTTCTCTGCACACCAGTGCTGAATCGAATCTCCAAGACAGAATTTGGGATGACTGGCAGGCTACTGTCCAGAGGGTCGCAAAGAATCATACACCACTGAATCGACTTAGCACACACCCAGAAAAGAGTAGCTTTATTGCTTTGCCAGGCAAAGGGGGACACAGTGGGCTACTGCCCTCAGAACCCAAGTGTCCTAACTTGGGGAAGATATTGAGAAGTTTTATAGTAATTATTCAAAGAGGGTGCGATCATCCCATGGACATTCTTCTGATGGGTCGGTGGTGAGGTAAGTAGGAGTCAGCAGCATCAAGCTTCAGGTCCAACTGGTCTGGGGTCTACATGCCTGTGGGCCACTTATCATCATTAACCAGTTGCTTCTCCCACCTGGAGGGGATTTCTTTATGTGCAGAGTAGTTCAAAGATATTGTTGTGAGTGTATCCATTAATAGGGAAACAGGACCTTGGCCCAAGGCTGCTCTTAACTGTTTCTCCCTGGTCTTGCATCTCCTGCCTTCCCTCAGTAACAACTGCTTGAATCTCCCCATTGGCACTCAGGGAAGGTCATGGAGGCTGAATGAAGGGTGTTTCCTATAAACAAAGAAATGGGGGACACAGAAAGGCCTTGTGCCCCAGGACCCCCACAGGACCCTGCACGGTATCAACTCTGTGAAACAGAGTGGTCCAAAATGACCAGGACTTAAATGGGGTGGAGAGGAGGGTTTATTTTCTAGAAATCATGGCCATGAAAACTCTGCTCTGTGATGTCATCAGAGTCCAGGTTCCTGCTATCTTGTTGTTCTGCCTTCCCTTCTTTGACATTCCAAGATGGCTCCCTTCTCTCTTATCATTGTCTATAAGGACAACCAGACATGGCCATCCTGGCCTCAAGGACCACCCTGCCTGCCAGTGGGAAGGGGAAATGGAAATAGAGGGCAGTCCTGTAAGGGAACCATCACATTCTCTCATTTCCCATTGGCCAGGGTCTAGTCACATGGCTGCCCTAGCTGCAGAGGAAGCTGGGAAATGTAGTCTTTATTCTGGGTGGCCACATGCCCAGTCAAAATCCGTATTACTGTGAAAAAAGAGGAATATTGGGGATATGAGGGGAAACTAGCTCTACTTCTCTCTGTAGAGCACTTGTTATGAGAGGCATCCTGACATCTCTACAGCATCTTGTGGAGACTTGATAAGAGGCATCGTACTTGTGATCTCAATGAAGCCTCATATCCATTCATCCATTTGTTCATTCAGTAGGTAATTCAGAAAGTATCCCCGTGGGGCGAGGCCCTTAAATTTAGGAACACAATGATGAGACAAAACACTTAAAAGGTGTCCAAAAAAGGGCTTCTCTGGTGGTCCAGTAGTTAAGAATCCACCTGCCCATGCAGGGGACATGGATTTGATCCCTTGTCCCACAGGATCCCACATGCTACAGAGCAACCAATCCTTTGCATCACACATACTGAGCCCGTGCGCCTAGAGCCTGTGCTCTGCAACAAGAGAAGCCCATGCACCTTAGGGAAGACTCAGCACAGCCAAATAAATAAATAAGCCTTCTAAAAAAAGTCCAAAAAATAATAAATTTAAAGTGTAAATAAAAGATATCCACACACATCAACATATCGTATCAAGGAAACCTAGATTCTCAGACAGAGCTAAGGATATACATCTTCTCAAAGAGGAAACAGGTTCAGAGAGCTGAAATCACTTGCTGAAATTTGTTCAGCAAGAAAGTTTTGCGGGCAAAATGCTTCTGATATAATGTGACCCAGTGTGTGTGAGGGGAGCACTTGTTAAAAATGCACCTTCCTGGGCTCACCCCAAACCTACTAAATCAGCACTTTCACAAGAAGGGCTTGGCGTCTATATTATAACAAGCTCCCTAAGATGCACATGGAAGTTTGTGAACCAGTCTGAATCATCTAGTCAATGCAAACCAACAACCTGCTGATGTTCTCATCTTCTAAGCCCGTGAGACCCAGTGGTGTCTGAGATGGTGCTGGCCTTGAGCTCCTGGGGTTCACAGTCTGGAGAAGACAGATCCATCCCCAATGACAGTCCAGGATGGCTAGGAATGGGCTAGGGAAGCTGAAGGAGCTGAGCGCGGCTACAGAGAGCACCTGACTCAGCCTGAAAGATCAGGGAGGGCTTCCTGGAGGCAGGGACATCTGAGCTAGGGATTGAAGGTGTAGTGAGCACCCGCCATTATTATATATACAGGATACTCTGGTCTGTGGATGTGCAGAATGAGGGAATTTAATATAGTTTGGGCGACAGGAAAGCATTTCACTCATTCTTTTCATTCTCTTTTTAAAATTATTTCTTTGGCTGCGCCGGGCCTTCACTGCTGCGCCCCGGCTTTCTGCAGTCACAGTGAGCAGAGGCTACTCTTAGCTATGGTGCACAGGCTCCTCACTGTGGTGCCTTCTGTTGCTGCAGAGCACAGGCTCTAGGTGCGCTGGCTTCAGTATCGTAGCCTGTGGCTCTAGATGCAGGCTCAGCAGTTGTGGCCCATGGGTTTATTTGGCTCACGGCACATAGGGTCTTAGTTTCCGGACCAGGGATCGAACCCGTGTCCCCTGCAGTAGCAGGCAAATTCTTAATCACTGGACCACCATGGAAGTTCTCATTCTGTCTTTCTCCAAATATGTCCTGATGCTCCTCATCGTGGGTTCTGGGAACACAGCACAAATCTCATTTTTCTCCCCTCACACTGTTCGCAGCGGGATACAATTGTTGAATGAGATCAGAAGTGATATTTCAAATACAAACTCAGTACGTGCCCCATTAGAGACGCATAGCTAGCTATGATCCTATAACAGGAACTCTGGCTCCTCCTGGAGAGTCAGGAGAACTTCCTGGAAGAAGAGAAATTCATGGAATGAGTAGGAGACAGCAGGGGAAGGGGAGGTGGGTGGTGGAAAAGGGAGATCAGGTAGAGGAAAGAGATGTGCAGTGGCTCTGGAATAGAGGGCTTCTCGGGGCTTAGCCTCCACCTGACTTACCTCCTACCCCACAGACTGGAGGGACCTCCCTCATACAAGCCACCGACCCCGAAGGCAAAGCTGGAGGAACCAGAGATGGTAAGCACTTTCCCTGGAGCCCAGGCTGCCCCCACCTCCCCACCCACCTTCCCCCACTGAGGCCAGGGCTGGAATTGGGAACTTGGGGGAAGAGGCTGTCAGGATAGGGGGGTGGTCCTGACTTGTCCCTCTCTCTCCCATCGAAGCCCTCCCAGCTCTTCACCCTGGGGGCCTCGGAGCACAGCCCACTCAAGACCCCCTACTTTGATGCTGGTGTCTCATGTGCCGAGCAGGTAGGAACTCAGGAAAGGTCAAGGGTGGATTTGGGATCTGAGTTTAAGGGCCTCCTTACATAAGAGGAGGCTTCCCAGGTGGTGCTAGTGGTAAAGAATCTGCCTGCCAATGCACGAGACGCAGGACTCTGGGTCGGTAAGATCCCCTAGAGTAGGAAATGGCAACTCACTCCAGTATTCTTGCCTGAAGAATCCCATGGACAGAGGAACCTGGCAGGCTACAGCCCACAGAGTCCCACAGAGTTAGACACGACTGAGCACGCACACAGAATCTTACATAACAGATCAAGGATTTAAAGGTTACAACTCAAGTTCAGGGCTGTATCTCTGGTCAGAGCTTAGAGGATTGAGATGTATTTAGGATTCAGTGAGGACGGTCATGGTTTTGAAAGTCCAAGGACAAGGGATGAGAGTTAAAATCACTCTATCAAAGAGGACCAGTTGAGTATCTCCATTTGCCAGATACTGTGCCTGGAGCTGGGACAAGACAGACAGTCATTCCCCTCAGTGGCCTCCTGGAGGTCAGGGGTTGGATGTTGAGTTTGAGAACAAGTCAAGTTTCAAAGGTAGAGCTTAAGTTTAGGTCAAGATTGAATTCAAAGGCTCATCGGGAAAGACCAGGTTTTCAATGATCAAAAGAAAAGGAGACACTTAGGATCAACGGGGTAGGGCCCATGCTCTGGGCTTTGAGTTAAGAACCACCTACATGATTATCCCAATATCAACCCAGGGAACAGGGGGTGACATAGGGTGAGGTCTGATCTGGTTGGCATGGGGAGACGGTGGTCAGGATTTGAGGGTCAAGGAGCAAACTGGGATTCTGTGTCATGCTCAAGAGGTAACCTTGGGCTCATTCCCTCCCCATTCCCAGGAAATGCCTCGATACCATGAGCTGCCCACCTTGGAAGAGCGGTCAGGGCCCCTGATCCTTGGGGCCACAAGCCTGGGGTCCCCCATCCTGGTGCCCCCAGGGCCACCTGCTGTGGAGAGGGTCTCCCTGGATCTAGAGGACGAGGAGGAGGAGGAAGACTATATGGACAAGATCAACCCCATCTACGACGCCCTGTCCTACTCCAGCCCCCCTGAGTCCTACCAGGGCAAAGGCTTTGTCATGTCCCGGGCCATGTATGTGTGAGCCACCGTGGCCTTGCCCTTTCACCTCTCATTTTTTGATATCTTAACTTTTGCCAGGGATCTGGGGTCCCTGGCTCGGGCCCAGCCACTGTCAGTCAGCACCCATGCATCTCATCTTTGACTTCTACCTTGCTGGCTCCACTGTGACCTCTAATCAATGATCTCTGATTCAGAGAAATTGGCCATGACAGTGGAAATCTGATAACCTTAGCAGGGGCTGGAGAAGGTAGGTTTCTGCAAAAACTCTTACCCAAGGATTCACCAGACATAGATTATACCTCTCACGGCCCACCATCTCCAGACTCCTCCCAAATCCCAAAGAAGACCCCAGACCTGATTCTTCCTCAGGCAGTAACTCCTACTATATATACTGGGGTGGGTGTTGGGGCCATCCTGCTGCTCAGACCTGAGCCCTCCAGGCAGCAGAGCCTCTGTCACCCATTCCCCACCCTGTCCCTTAAAGGTGGAGGGAGGGGATTCCCCAGCCCAAAGAGGAACTTCCCCATCTCCTCCCTCCTGCAGGCAGGAGTCTCAGGGTACCGACCCTTCTTCCCTGTGCGCCCAGTACCCCAATTCCTGTCTCCAGAGAATTAAGCCCCAGCTCAGGGCTACATGGGGTGAGCCTCATGCAGAGTGTGCCTTGCTGATGCCAACCTTGGAAGAAGAATTTGCTGTTACTTTGAAGACTACTGAGTCCTTTTACTCCTGCCCAGTGGGATTGGACCCAAACATCTCCCTGGGGGTTGGGGGGGGGGGAGTGGATCACCTGGGTTAGGGATAGGGGATGTGGTTGTTAATATAGCATTTCCTACAAAATATGAGTGTGTACTTTGACCAGATCTCAACTGGTGTTTTCTGTGCGCTGTTTAGGGGATAGGGGTGGAACATAATGGGTAATGAATGGGCAGCAGGGCAGGGTCCAGGGCTTGAGGGAATCAGTAGACTAGAAGTTAAGATAGGTTACAAACAAAAAGAAAAGGACCAAAGATATGAAAAAGATAAGTGCGGGGATAATGAGCAAAAATGCATAAGCCATGGTTAATGGAAGGAGCGGGAGGAGTCCAGGGCATAAGGAAAAATAATCTACAACAGCAGTCTAATGGGTAATGGGCAGAAATAAATGGAACAAAGTAGAAATAGCAGTAACTAAGTACAAGGGGCAGGGGTGTAATGATTAAGAGTAGGCAAAAGGCAAAATTATGAATAATGTTGTGATAGGAGCTCAGGGCATGATGGGCAATAGATCTCAATGAATGAGCCAGGGGTCGGTCAGTTCAGTTCAGTTGCTCAGTCGTGTCTGACTCTTTGCAACCCCATGAATCACAGCACACCAGGCCTCCCTGTCCATCACCAACTCCCAGAGTTTACCCAAATTCATGTCCATCGAGTCAGTGATGCCATCGAGCCATCTCATCCTCTGCGGTCCCCTTCTCCTCCTGCCCCCAATCCCTCCCAGCATCAGTCTTTTTCAATGAGTCAACTCTTCGCATGAGGTGGCCAAAGTATTGGAGTTTCAGCTTTAGCATCAGTCCTTCCAATGAACACCCAGGACTGATCTCCTTTAGAATGGACTGGTTGGACCTCCTCGCAGAGCAAGGGACTCTCAAGAGTCTTCTCCAACACCACAGTTCAAAAGCATCAATTCTTTGGTGCTCAGCTTTCTTCACAGTCCAACTCTCACATCCATACATGACCACTGGAAAAACCATAGCCTTGACTAGACCGACCTTTGTTGGCAAAGTAATGTCTCTGCTTTTGAATATGCTATCTAGGTTGGTCATAACTTTCCTTCCAAGGAGTAAGCGTCTTTTAATTTCATGGCTGCAATCACCATCTGCAGTGATTTTGGAGCCCAGAAAAATAAAGTCTGACACTGCTTCCACTGTTTCCCTGTCTACTTCCCATGAAGTGATGGGACCAGATGCCATGATCTTAGTTTTCTGAATGTTGAGCTTTAAGCCAACCTTTTCACTCTCCTCTTTCACTTTCATCAAGAGGCTCTTTAGCTCCTCTTCACTTTCTGCCATAAGAGTGGTGTCATCTGCATATCTGAGGTTACTGATATTTCTCCCGGCAATCTTGATTTCAGCTTGTGCCTCTTCCAGCCCAGCGTTTCTCGTGATGTACTCTGCATATAAGTTAAATAAGCAGGGTGACAATATACAGCCTTGACGTACTCCTTTTCCTATTGGAAAAGACATGGAACCAGTTTGTTGTTCCATGTCCAGTTCTAACTGTTGCTTCCTGACCTGCATATAGGTTTCTCAAGAGGTAGGTCAGGTGGTCTGGTATTCCCATCTCTTTCAGAATTTTCCACAGTTTATTGTGATCCACATAGTCAACACTGAAATCAGATTGATTATATTCTTTGCAGCCAAAGATGGAGAAGCTCTATACAGTCAGCGAAAACAAGACTGGGAGCTGACTGTGGCTCAGGTCATGAACTCCTTATTGCCAAATTCAGACTTAAATTGAAGAAAGTAGGGAAAACCACTAGACCATTCAGGTATGACCTAAATCAAATCCCTTACTATTATACAGTGGAAGTGAGAAATAGATTTAAGGGACTAGATCTGATAGATAGAGTACCTGATGAACTATGGATGGAGGTCCATGACATTGTACAGGAGACAGGGATCAAGACCATCTTCATGGAAAAGAAATGCAAAAAAGCAAAATGGCTGTCTGAGGAGGCCTTACAAATAGCTGTGAAAAGAAGAGAAGCGAAAAGCAAAGGAGAAAAGGAAAGATATAAGATCTGAATGCAGAGTTCCAAAGAATAGCAAGGAGAGATAAGAAAGCTTTCCTCAGCAATCAATGCAAAGAAATAGAGGAAAACAACAGAACAGGAAAGACTAGAGATCTCTTCAAGAGAATTAGAGATACCACGGGAACATTTCATGCAAAGATGGACTCGATAAAGGACAGAAATGGTATGGACCTAACAGAAGCAGAAGATATTAAGAAGAGGTGGCAAGAATACACAGAAGAACTGTACAAAAAAGATCTTCACGAACCAGATAATCAAGATGGTGTGATCACTCACCTAGAGCCAGACATTCTGGAGTGCAAAATCAAGTGGGCCTTAGGAAGCATGACTATGAACAAAGCTAGTGGAGGTGATGGAATTCCAGTTGAGCTATTTCAAATCCTGAAAGATGATGCTGTGAAAGTGCTGCACTCAATATGCCAGCAAATTTGGAAAACTCAGCAGTGGCCACAGGACTGGAAAAGGTCAGTTTTCATTCCAATCCCAAAGAAAAGCGATGCCAAAGAATGCTCAAACTACCACACAATTGCACTCATCTCACACGCTAGTAAAGTAATGCTCAAAATTCTCCAAGCCAGGCTTCAGCAATATGTGAACCGTGAACTTCCAGATGTTCAAGCTGGTTTTAGAAAAGGCAGAGGAACCAGAGATCAAATTGCCAACATCCTCTGGATCATCAAAAAAGCAAGAGTTCCAGAAAAACATCTATTTCTGCTTTATTGACTATGCCAAAGCCTTTGACTGTGTGGATCACAATAAACTGTGGAAAATTCTGAAAGAGCTAGGGGTATTGGAATGAATAAGGGAGAAATAGGGGCCACAGGCAAGTTGAGCAATAGACATAAAGCCTGATGCTCAATTAAGGTACAGCTAGAAGAATGCTGGAGGAATTCCATGGTGGTCCAGCAGCTAAGACTCTGCAGCTCCCAATGCAGGCGGACAGGGTTCCATCCCTGGGCAGGGAACTAGATTCCGCGTGCTGCAACTAAGAATTCACAGGTCACAACTAAAGATCCCACATGTCTAGCCATGCAGCCAAATATTAATAGATACATACTTAAAAAAAAAAGAATGTGGGAAATGAAAGGGCTAAAGGCGTAAAAGGGCTAAAGGTCGTACAGGCAACTAAGCTGAAATGAATGGAGAAGAAGGCATGATGGGTAATGGGATAGGAATGAATGGGCCAAAGATAGAAGCTTCAGTGACTGAGGCAAGGGTTGGGGGAAAGACACAGAAAGCATGATGGGTAACGAAATGGGTGGGCCTACGGCAACTGTCCCGTTAAATAGGTAAGAGGCATTGTGGGTAACAAGAAGCAGAACAGAGTTCACAAAACGGGTTAGAATTCTCCCCGTGGCACTGTGGGAAGGGCTAGCACTTCCGTCTTTCGGTCTCCGACTTCGGACTAGGGGGCCGCCCCTTTGCCGCGGTGCCTGGTGGGACTCGAGGCCTGACCTTGCTGCCTAGCAGCCTCTGCTGCGCAACCCATCTTACTCCGTGTCCCTTGACCCTCGCACGTTAGCCAATGAACACACAAGATGGCTTACGACACCAGGGTCCGACCCACTGTACCTGAAGGAGCCAATCAAAAAGCTGGAAAGGCCAAGGCCGACCAATTATCATTAACAACTTCGCCGCGGGGCGGAATCGAAAGAGGGACGCCTTCGGGAATGGGGCGGGAGTGTTACGTCAATGGGCGGTGCAAAGTGAGCAGCACAGACCAATGGTGGGTGAGCCCTGGAACCCGCGGCATCGCGAGCCAATCGGCGTGGGCTCCCCAAGCCAATGGGAAGGGCACGGAGGTGTGCTGTGACCTGTCTGCAAGTGGGAACCAACAGAAAAGGACGTTCCAAATAGGTGGGTGGGACTCTCATCTATGACTCCAATAGTAAGGCCAGACCCTGCAGCTGGCGGGAGGACCTCAGGGCCCGCTAAACCAATGGGCTAGGTGGGGCGGGGCGACCGTGGCGGCGGCGGCGGCAGCGTGTTCGGTTGCGCGTGGCCCACGGGGTGGGAGCGGAGCCCGGACCGGGAGGAGGCGCTACCGCGCGTAAGAATTGGGGTTCAGAGCGGGGGGGGGGGCTGGGGGGGTGTTGGCTGGAGACGAAGCCTGGAGCCTGCGAGCCTTGACCTCTGCCCTCTGACCTTTCCCCTTGCAGGCGACCATGGGGAACGTATTGGCCGCTAGCTCGCCGCCCGCAGGGCCGCCGCCGCCGCCTGCGCCTCCCCTCGTGGGACTGCCGCCACCTCCGCCCTCTCCTCCCGGCTTCACTTTGCCGCCACTCGGGGGCGGCCTGGGCGCTGGGGCTGGCACAGGTCGAGGTTCCGAACGGACCCCCGGGACTGCGGCTGCCAGCGCTGGAGGGACCGGGGACGATGGGGCCTGCGGCTGCCTGCCCAACCCGGGCACGTTCGAGGAGTGCCACCGGAAGTGCAAGGGTGAGGGGCTAGGGGCCTGGCAGGGGTGTGATGGCCCGGATCTCGGGGGAAGGAGGAGCGCACTGAGGACCTTGGGAATTGGCACGGACCATTGGAATCATTTAACAGAGCGTTAGGAGTTGACGTTGGGATCGAATAGTGGAATGTTGAACCTGGGGCTTAGAATGATGGGATCAAATGATGGAACCTCAGGATGGAATGCCGGAGCGGTACAGAAAGCCCTGAAGGACCTCATGTGCCCCAGGAATCGGCCAAGCCAGCCTCATGTGATCGGGAGGGAAACCGAGGCCCAAGGTCACAGTGTCAGCAATGGGTCAGTGGGGGGTGGAACCCAAGGCTTCTGGATCCTGGCTTGGAGTAATTGTGGTAGCGAAAGTGGTGGTGGGTTATTGAGCACTGTTCTGGCATTCAGTGTGTGTTAACTCATTAAATCCTTGCAGTATTTCTATGTGGTGAGCATCTTCAACTAACAGATAGATTTGACATGGATAAAATAATTTGCCTAAGGTCACACAAGTAGTAGATGGTGGCACTGGAATTTGGATGCAGGCAAAGGCTTTGGTCCTGAGCCCATCCTCTGGGCTGTTCTGCCTCTTTACTGGATGAGGTGCTTTGTGCAGTGTGCTGGTTGTGGGCTCCTGGAGAAGGGAGAGTGGGGACCATAGAGAAGAAAGGGATGAGAGATGGAGCGTGTGTGTTGAAGTGTGACAGCATTTTTCTCTCCTTCAGAGCTGTTTCCTATTCAGATGGAAGGTGTGAAGCTCACAGTCAACAAAGGGTTGAGTAATCATTTCCAGGTGAGCCTTTCTTGTGCCATTATCCTCCAGAGGTCATCCCAGCCATCCCTCTGCATCTGCACATACAGTCCTTTAGTGAAAGTGAAGTTGCTCAGTCATGTCCAACTCTTTGCAACCCCATGGACTGTAGCTTACCAGACTTCTCAGTCCATGGGATTTTCCAGGCAAGAGTACTGGAGTGGGTTGCCATTCCCTTCTCCAGTCCTTTAACTCCTCCTTAAACATTTGGGCTCCTTGATACTTAAAGACACCAGAGACAGTGCCAGGCTGACCACTCAATTTGGGGGCAGTGGCAGGGTTTAGGGACCCGCCCCCACAACCAACATCCAGGCAGGGATGAAGTACCAGGTATGCTCCCACACATCCCTTCTCTTGAGTGTCTAATCTAGTCAGGCCACACCTCCCAGTCTTCATCCCCTACCATGCCCAGAGATGCCCTGACAGGGAAGTCAGATTGGCAAGCATCCCCCATCCCAGGCTGGAGGGGAGCTAACCTGGAAATGGGCTCAGCTGGGTTCCTTGGGGAGTGACCCACAGGCTCATTACCACAGCCCTCCCTCTTCTCCCAGGTGAACCACACAGTAGCCCTCAGCACAATCGGGGAGTCCAACTACCACTTCGGGGTCACATACGTGGGGACGAAGCAGCTGAGTCCCACAGAGGTGAGGTACCTTTTGCCATTCATTCATTGTATCTTTCTTCTAACAAATAATGTAGCCAGTCAGTCGAAGAAAGCTGGGCTGCTGGTGGTGTGGGGAGGTGGGAACTGGGTCTCTCCAGGGTGCATCGAAACCTGGGTCATTCCTTCATCCTGACCCCCACTTCTCTGGGTGAGTCTGAGGACACCAGGGTCACCAGGCAGTGATGACCCAGAGTGGGCAGGGCTGGGCTGCAGATCCTGCAGGCCTCAGGCCAAGCCAGGCATTTGAACTTCCACTAGGGGGCACTAGAGAGCCATGGAAAGATTTAAAGGAGGGGAAGATGCGGTGATATGAGTGCTTTGGAAATAGCATTTCTCAGGCTGTCTGCGGAAGCTGGGTTAGAAGAGCGAAGGCAAAACTAGAAGCCCAGGAGGAGGCTGGGGCAGGACAAAGGTGGAGTTGTGGGGCTAAATTAGGTTTTTGCTTGTGTTAACTATTTCCATGCGATAAACTTACTTATTCAGCAAACCTTCAGGGCACCCCCCCATGTCCTGCCCATCTCTGTGCTGGGTGGTCCTGGGGACACAACAGTAACTGAAACAGCCGTAGGGGCTCACAGCCTAGTGGAGAAAGAGAATAAGCTTGTCCCCAGAGAGGAACAGTCCAGGGAGAGTAGGACTGAAATGGGGGAACCCAAAGGCTGAGCCCAGAGGAGAGCCTGACTCAGCCTAGGTGGTCTTATAGGGCTTCCTGGAGGAGAGGATCTCATTCTAGGCTTTCCAGTCCTAGGCTTTTCACCAGAGCCCATCATGCATGTCCATCCATGACGCTAGGCCTCTCACCTCTAACCCTGCCCTCTGCCCCACAGGCATTCCCCGTGCTGGTGGGTGACATGGATAATAGTGGCAGCCTCAATGCTCAGGTCATTCATCAGCTGGGCCCTGGCCTCAGGTCCAAGATGGCCATCCAGGTGAGTGGAAGGATGGAGTCGGCGACTCCCCCAGCCTCCCTGAGCCCCAGGCTGCCCTTGGGTGTTGAAACCAAGAACTCAAGGCACAGTGCAGCCAAACAAACTGAACCATCAGAGTCTGGAGCAGAGAAAGGCTTATTGCAAAGATTAAGCGAGGAATACGGGTGGCTGGTTCTCTACAGACCAAACTCCCGCATAGTTTTCAGGGCGTGAGTGAATGAAGTCGCGCAGTCATGTCCTACTCTTTGCGACTCTGTGGGCTGTAGCCTGCCAGGCTCCTCCGTCCATGGGATTTTCCAGGCAAGAATGCTGGAGTGAGTTGCTATTTCCTCCTCCAGAGGATCTTCCCGACCCAGGGATTGAACTCAGGTCTCCCGCATTGCGGGCAGACTCTTTACTGTCTGAGCCACCAGGGAATCCCAGTTTTCAGGGAAGGGCTTTTAAAGGCAAACTGGGGGCAGGGTGCTGCAGGATGTGTGACTTTCTTCTGGTTGGTCAGTGGTGAGGCCGTAGGGTGGATGGTGTGCCAGGCGTCTTGTGCTCAGCTGGAAGTTACCGTCCTCCTGGGTGGAGGCCCTAGCATGTCCTCGACAGGAGCTAGGATTCCACCTTATCATGGCACTGTTGTGCTGTGCTTAGTCATTCAGCTGGATCCGACTTTTTTCGACCCTTTGGATTGGAGCCAGCGAGGCTACTCTGCCCATGGGATTTTTCAGACAACTTTTCAGAATACTGGAGTGGGTTGCCATTTCCTCCTCCAGGGGAATCTTCCTGACCCAGGGATCAAACCTGTGTCTTCTGTGGCTCCTGCATTGCAGGCGGGTTCTTTACCCGCTGAGCCCTAAGAGAAGCCCTCACGGCACTATTGTGTGACTATTTAGCGGATTGCTTTTCCTTTCTTTCTGCTTTCTCTCTCTTCTCTGATGAGTAAATGGATCTGCCCTAGGGGAAGGTCTAGGAGGTGGAAGCCTTTTTCCTACAAACAAGAAGGGGAGGCCACTGAAAGGCCTTTGGTACCGGCAGGCCCCATGGGGTCCTGCTCAGTTTCACCCTCATACTTGGCCCTCCCCCCACAGACCCAGCAGTCGAAGTTTGTGAACTGGCAGGTGGATGGGGAGTACCGGGGTTCCGACTTCACAGCAGCCGTCACTTTGGGGAACCCAGATGTCCTGGTGGGTTCAGGTAAGAGGCACAGGGCTTGGAAGGTGGTCAGACCCCATGCCCAGCAAATCCATTTCTCCCTCTGACCCTCCTTTTCTGCCATCCAAGAAATGGTTTCAGGGACAGGTGTGACTTCAGAACACAGAGCATCAATTAGGTCTTGTAGCCTCGTGGGGGAAAAAACAGGTTCAAGTCCCAGCTCTGCCACTGGGTTCACTGCAGTTGGGGGCGGGGGGTGGGGCGGGGGCGCTTCCATCACCCTCATGGGCCTCAGCTTCCTCATTTGTTAAAATCGGGTTGCCTCACAGGGTTGTCGAGCAGGTCATGTGTGGAAAGTCTCAAATGGGGTCAGGCATGTGACGGGTCCCAAGGAAATGAGCTGCTGCATCACTCCTGGGGCTCTGGGGTTGCTCGGGGGCACAGATTGACCCCAAGGCAGGCGGAGTCCACGTGCAGCTGAGGGGAGGCAAGTCAGTCTGCAGTGGAGGGTGACAAGGAAGATTCCTGTTTGGGTTGGCTGGGGGGCAAGGACCTGCTGACTAATGTCTGTATTTCTGGTCTCTCCTCTCTGCTTCCCCCTTTTTTATTTTTGTCTCTGGGCATCTGCCTTTGATTTCTCTACATTGATTTGATGTTTCTTGACTGAATCATATATTCCATGTCCAGAGGATATGGTGATGAACTAAGGAAAACTAAGTCTGTCTTCTGGACATTCTAGTGGTGATTTTTATATTATGTATATTAAGGGAGGCATGCACATGTGCTAAGTCACTTCATTCTTTTTGAACTCTTTGTGACCCCATGGACTGTAGCCCACCAGGCTCCTCTGTCCATGGGAGAGTCCGGGCAAGAATACTGGAGTGGGTTGCCATGGCCTTCTCCAGGGGATCTTCCCAACCCAGGGTCTTATACCTTATATAAGACCCAGGATCTTATATCGGGTCTTATAAGACACCTGAACCCAGGTGTCTTATATCTCCTGCATTGGCACGTAGGTTATTTATCACTAGTGCCACCTGGGAAGCCCCTGGAACCTTCCATTCTAGAGACACGAGTAAAACAGATGGGTAATGGAGCCCTATGGAAAGATGGTGGTGTCGGGAGGGGCTGGTGGAGTCTTGAGAGAAGGCCTCATTACATAGGTGATATCTGAACGAAGACTGAAGGATGTGAGGGAAGGTGCCAAGCAGATATGTGGGAAAAGAGCTTTTCAGCCGGAAGGAACAGCGAGTGCAAAAGCCCTGAGGTACGACCCTTCACTGGAACATCAAGGAGGACTGGAGCTGTAACAAATGAGGAAGGAGGGCAAGTGGTAGAAGTCAGGATGGCAGGGCTGAAACATAAAGCTCTGGAGAGCTGAGTCTGAGGCCACAAGAGGATTTTGAAAGGGACAGGATCCTCCGACGTAGCTTCTAACAGGACCTCTTGTGCCCACGTGTAGAGACCAGGCCACAAGGGGGCAGCGGAGCGGGTAAGTGGAAGTCTGGGGTTAGGGGTCTGGATGTACCTTGAAGGCGGAGCAATAGTATTTGCTGCTGGATTCCGTGTGGGAGATAAGAGGGAGGTCAGAGTTGAGAAGTCAGCCATTTTGGGGGGCGGGGTGGGGCTTGACCCACCAGAAGGGTAGAGTTGGTGATTCCAGATTCTTGTGCCTGCTGTTAGCTCTATCAGGAAGAGCAGGCTCTTGGGCAGTGAGTGCGGCGTGAAGGCGCCCAGCACCTGGAACCCTGCTGGGAACAGAGTAGGCGCTCAGAAAATAGCGCATAAAGGAGTGAGCAGCGGTCACCGCAGGTCCTATTTCCCACCTGGTGCCCTTTGCCAGGCCCTCGGAATACTGTGCGCACCCGGGCCTTCACCCAGTCACTCAAGCCAATAGGGACTGGCTCGTGCAATCCTTCACAGCCCTGTGGGGCGGCGCTGCCATCATCCCTGTCTGATTGAGGCCCAGAGAGGGCAAGTACTTCCCCAAGGACACACAGTGAGGCCACCTCCAGAGTCCACAGCACCAGGCCCCCCGCCCCTGCAAACACTCACCAGCATCGGCCTCTCTTGCTCCTCAACACTGGCCTCTAGGTCTTTCTTCCCTGGAGCCCAAGGCCACCAGTGACACTCTTGTCTCTTAGTCCCTGTGGACGTCCCTTCCTCCCCTCAAGCACCGATCAGAACTTCTGGGCCCAGGGCAGTACTGAGTATATGAGTAGTTACTCATGTAATTATTCATGAGCACTGACAGCTGGTGCTCCACCCATTCTGAGCCTCGGTTTCCCCATCCATCTCAAAGACACGGTCACAGCAAGTGCACCTTGGTGAAGGAATCAGTGGGCGGACCGTCAGCCCCTTGTGGGACCAGACACAGCTAGTTAGGGTTCACTGTGGGAAGGGTCTCTGGGCCGCCCTACAACAGGCAGGGGGATCGGGGTTCTCACAGGTGAGGAAGGAAAGGTCTGGGGTGAAATCAGCCCTGCCCCAGGATCGCACAGCGAGGAAGCCGAGGGCCTGGCGTTGGAACCATGGTTGAGGCCTAACGAGGAGCCCGCGGACTACCTGGTCCCCTCCCCTGGCCTCAACTCCTCCTCTGGGGCCTCGGCTTCGTTCTGAGCACCCCAAGTGTGTGCCCACCCTGGGACACACACAGCCCCTCCCTGGCCAGTAGCCAAGACACTTGCCTTGAGACAAATAATCACAGTGACTGTGTTACTGTTGGGAGAACGCCTACTTGGGAGAGGTCCAGGTTGCTGTGAGAGCTTAGAACAGGAAGGCCCAGCTCGCCTGGAGTGATGAGGACAGTGTCTCTCGATGCCAGTGTCTAGACCGAGGAGGGTGAAGAGAAAGGCAGTGCTCCCAGAGGAAGGCTGTGTGGCCAAAGCCCTGGGGAGCGCAGCGTGGGGAGGGCAGGAAGCTGTTCTGTCGGGCCCCAGCCAAGAGCCCGCTGTGTACCCCCTCCCCAGGGGGCCAGGTGCGGCCCCAGCCCCGCAGGTTTCAGGAAAGCCGCACTCCGCCCCTTGTCCGAGGCCACCTCTTTGCTCTCAGACCTATAATAAGTGTTCTTTTCCTTCTCGTGGAGTTTTGAACTCAGTGGGTTCTTCACTCCAGGCACTCCATCCTAAAGGAGATCAGTCCTGGGTGTTCATTGGAAGGACTGATGTTGAAGCTGAAACTCCAATACTTTGGCCACCTGATGCGAAGAGCTGACTCACTGGAAAAGACCCTGATGCTGGGAGGGATTGGGGGCAGGAGGAGAAGGAGACGACAGAGGATGAGATGGCTGGATGGCATCACCGACTCGATGCACATGAGTTTGACTGAACTCCGGGAGTTGGTGATGGACAGGGAGGCCTGATGTGGTACAGTCCGTGGGGTCGTAAAGAGTCAGACACGACTCAGCAACTGAACTAAACTGATCTGAAGGAGATGGAGGTGCTAGAAAGGGCAGGATGTTCAAGAAAAAGGCCTGTGAGGAGATGAGGACTGTGCAAGGACTTGTGAAGCTCTTGGATGAAGTCTGATTGAAAGCTGGGGATGAACCACAGGGGGCTTTGCCCCCGTGTCCTAAGAAGCCAGGGTGTCCTTGATGCTGGGGTGTCATGGCAGGTTCTGAGCAGGGGGAGCAGGGTCGAGTGTGCGCTTTAACAAGATCCGTCTGCATGTGAAGCTGCTTGGAGAGGATGAGACTGGGGCAGGAGGCCAAGGAGGAGGGTAGGGCTTGGGAACCAGAGGGTGAGGCAAGCAGAGGAGATGGGGGGTGGGAGAGGAATTCGGGGTCTCGAAGCCCTCAGTCTGAACCATGACCAGAGACTCTTGAGTTGAAGTCCCTGTGTGACCCCTGGATGGTCACTTTTCTCTCTGTGGGCCCGAGGTTCCCCTTCTCTTGGGACAGAGGCTGCTCTTGTCCAGAGGTGTGCTGGTGATGGCTTAACAACCAGCTGGCGGAGGAGGGGCCAGGAGGTGGGTCAGTGCCACCCACTCCCGAGGAGAGGCCAGCTCCAGCCTGCCCTGACCGTGGCAGCCCCCGCCTGGGTGTGCCTGAAGACGCCAGCAGGTCCCATCCTGTCCTTCCGGCCTGCCCGCCCCCTCAGGCCAGTCCCCACTCGGCACCGCTGATCCCTGTCCAGGGAAGCATCTGCACGTCTGCGCTTTCCTTGTCCTTGCCGGTCCCCACCTCCTTCCCTCCTGCCCCGGTCTTCCCCATTCTTGCTGGGTGTCCATCTCTAAGCTTACCTCACTGGTCCTCACCTGCTCCGTCCTTCAGGTTGGGCGTCTCCAGGTCCTGCCATCCACCTCCATCTCTGATCGCTTCCCCGTCTCTACAGAGGTGATCTTGCTTTCCAGTTCTCCGTCATCACCCCCTCTGCGTCCCCCACTGCCTCTCTTCCTGGCCCTTCCCCTCCGCAGTGATCACCTCTGTGGTGTCCACCCTCCTGGGCTCTCAAAGACAGACAGTCTCAGTCCTTGGGCTCGAGGAATTCAGCCCGGCGGTGGAGTGGGTGGTTAGCAAACACTGAGGGGCCCTTAGAGCCATCCTTGCTGCCGAGGGGCCCGGGAAGTGGACTTCCGCAGGTCAGGTCTCCGTGGCGGCTGGGCCCTGGCCATGTGCTGAGCACGCCTTGTGCACACCACGCCTGCATCCAGCGCTCTGCTCTTCCTCAGAGTCTTGCGAGGTGTCCTGCTCACGGAGGAGTGGTGCCAGTGGCCCTCGATTACCCCAGCAGCAAGTGCTGGGGCTGGGACTTGAACCCAGGCCGTCTGGCCCCCACAGTGTGCTCTCGCCTACCGGTCGTGGCGGCAGGGTGGCTCGAAGCCTGTGTTCAGGAGATTGGGAGCCCTGGACTCTACCTCTGACATGTCCTGTGACCATGTGGGAGCGACTTGACTCCTCAGCCTCTGCAGCCTCCTGCGTAAAGGGAGGTGAATGCAGAGTAGATGAGGTCCCGGGGGCCATGGGAGGCTGACCTCAGAGCCCTGTGAACGGCCCTAGCAAGGAGCCCAAGTGGGAGGCCCGGGGAAGCGGGAGTCCAGTCTGTGCCTTGACGGGGTGGAAACTAACCACCAAGCTCAGAAGTCATGACTCCACTTCTCGCCTGCAGGGATCCTCGTGGCCCACTACCTCCAGAGTATCACACCGTGCCTGGCCCTGGGCGGAGAGCTGGTCTACCACCGGCGGCCCGGGGAGGAGGGCGCCGTTATGTCGCTAGCTGGGAAATACACATGTGAGCCTGGGGGCCCGGAGCCCTGGGACTAAGGGAGGAGGGGCTGGGGGCTGGACTCCTGGGTCTGAGGGAAAAGGGGCAAAACCTGGGCCCTTGGCTGCCCAAGCCCCCTTGGTAACCCACCTGCTCTCTTCCAGTGAACAACTGGTTGGCGACAGTAACATTGGGTCAGGCAGGCATGCATGCAACGTATTACCACAAAGCCAGTGACCAGGTGAGCCCATCTGGGGACTGGCTGTCTGGGTATGGGGTGCCCAGGACTGGCATGCCTGAGAGTCCAGCCTAGGAGGCTGACTCGTGTGTGTTGCCCTGGCCCCTCCAGCTGCAGGTGGGTGTGGAGTTCGAGGCCAGCACAAGGATGCAGGACACAAGTGTCTCCTTTGGGTACCAGCTGGACCTGCCCAAGGCCAACCTCCTCTTCAAAGGTACAGATCTCCCTTTCCTTACACGAGAAACAAGCAAGAGGTGGCTTGGCTCTGAGTGGGGTACAGGCCAGAGAAAATGGGAGAGGGTAGCATGCTGGGCCCCCAAATTACCCAGGAATGCTTGTTAAGAGGGTGGGTGGGTGCCTGGGCCCCGAGCTTTGCAGGGACCATCCCCACCCCAGCCAGCAGCCCTCCAGCAGTCTGCATGCATGGCCCTTGCTTTTCTTTTTCTCATGCATAGAAGACAAGTTGGAGCGCAGCCGGCCTTGCCCCACTGTCTCACCTTACGGAGGCTCCCTGGTCACAGCCAGACCCAGACACAACCTTCCCCCAGGCTGACTGAATCTCATCTTAAGTTTCTCCTTGCGCCTCAGTGGCTCTCGGGTTTGGGGTGTGTGGAGACCACCCCGGAAAGGCCGCTTCAGTGGCCCTGGTTCAAGGCTTCTAAAGGCAGCCAGGGGAAATCCCTGGTGGTCCAGTTGTCTCACTCTCAACTGCTGAGGGCCCGGGTTCAATCCCTGGTCAGGGAACTAAAATCCCACAAGCCATGCAGTGTGGGCAAAAAAAAATTTTTTAAACAAAAGTAGCCAGGAGGCCCAGGGAGAGGGGTTTGTTTTGCCTCTGAAACCTGCCTTAAGTCCTCACTCTGCAGTCAGCCCTGGGTCTGAGGCTGCGTTTGGACTGTAGCTTCTCTGCTCCCCTTCAGTGAGTCCTTGAGCTCCATTGGGTACAAACGGCAGCGGGCACTTGCACACCCATCAGGTCCTGGGCATGAGCCCTAGAGATTTCAGTCTCTGATTCAGCAGATACTCAGCACCTGCTCTGTGCCCAGCTGGGGACACAACAGTGACCAGGCTCCCCCCACCCAGTGGGGGTGTCACTCACAGTGGCAGGGACAGGCCCATCCACACAGAGCAGCGACCTGGTGTGGACAAGACTGGGATTGGGAGGGTGGTCCACGGGGTGGCCGAGGGCTTCTGGAGGGGAGGGGTCACGGAGCTCAGAGCTGAAGCACTTGGGGGCGTGAAGAGGGCTCCGGGTGGTGGGGACAGTACAGTCAGCGGCCTGGCCGGTGGTATCTGATGTGTCGGGTGAGGCTCTTCACACAGCTGTCCACCCACAGGCTCTGTGGACAGCAACTGGATCGTGGGCGCCACGCTGGAGAAGAAGCTCCCGCCGCTGCCCCTGACACTGGCCCTCGGGGCCTTCCTGAATCACCGAAAGAACAAGTTCCAGTGCGGCTTTGGCCTCACCATTGGCTGAGCCCCCGCAGGCCCCGCCTTCCTCGCCCTTTCTCCTTCTGATCCCACCTCCCCCTCCCCCTGCCACGGAGGGGAGACCTGAGCCCCCCTCCCCCTCCCTTCCCTCCCTCCTCGGGGGTCAGGGGGCAGCGGAAAGGAGGGGACCCATCACCCCAGCAGCTGAGGGGGGATTCTCCGAAGGACAGGCACGGCAGGACGTGGAGGACAAGGGGCCGCGTGCCCAGTAGTCTTGGAGTCCAGGAAGCGATTCTGGAGTTAAGGGGCCTATGGGATTCTGAGCACCAGGGGCAGAGGCGGCCAGACAACCTCAGGGAGGTGTTGGGGTGTCCCCGTTCCCCCGAAATGGCCAAATGGGCCTAGCCCCAAGGGGGCAGCAAAGAGAGGTGCGTCCCCAGTCACCCCGCCCCTGCCCACTTTCCCATCCACCCCTCGGTATAAATCATGTTTATAAGTTATGGAAGAACTGGGACATTTTACAAAAAAAATAAAAAATTAAAAAAATACACATGGAAAAAAGAAATGGGAGGCCTCTGTTTTCCTCTGTGTCTGGCCTGTTTTGTCCGGCCTGGACCTCCGACAGTGGCCCATGGAGGGCAAGGGAATCCAGCCTGGTCACTGGCCAGAGCCCAGACCAGAAAGGGGAAGGGCCTGGCCCAGGATCACACAGCCGCCCTGTGACCTTCCCAACGAGGACATCACAGGCCTTCCCTCCCTGGGAGGGTGCAGCCTGTGGTCACTCAGCCTGGCCTGGCCAGCAAGGCTGCAGAAGACTTTGTCCCAGTGAACTGAAGCGGGTGTGGGGAAGCAGCGAGCTGGGACTCGGGTCTTTCCAGGCTCCAGAAGGGGCAGGGGATGAAGGGGTGTTAAGACTTGATTATAATAGAAGGTCAAAGCTTTCAAGAAACTTCAGGAAGCATTTGAGCACCTGGAAATCATTTGGAATCATTTAGTTCTCATGGGGTGGGGGAGGGGTGGGCTGGAGTCTGACTCATGGGCCGGGAGAGAGGGTGGGGGCGTCAGTTCTGCACCCCTAGGGCTCAGGCAAGCTGACATCGCTAACCCCTCTCCAGACAGGGGAACTGAAAGTTCATCTCACACACTGTCTGGGCAGAGAGGCTGCTGGCCCTTGATGACCCATTATAGCCCAGAGAAGCCACTCCACCCACTCCCTGCCAGCACCTTCTGAGGCCAGAGCACACAGGCTGACAGCAACCCAGGACAGGCTGGCATTGAGGGTCCCTTCTTGGGACCAGGCATCCAGCCTCCCCAGCCCCATGGAATCCAGTAGTCCTCACCTCCTTAAAGGACCAGGAGTGAATCCCAACTCCTCCAGTTCTTTCAGGGTGACTTTACCATCCACCTCAACTCTGAATCTCCTCTTGAAAGAGGAAAGTGGGCAAAGGGGACTCCACCTTGGCTGTGGGACTCCATTTTAGACTTATTGTGAACTTTGGACTACATGCCTGGGTGCTTTCCCAGTGGACTTTGAGCTATGTGCCCGGTATCTATGGAAACAACATACTAACTGAAAAACAGACCCCTGGATAAAGGACTCCAGGACTGGTACCTAGACTTCCCATCACCGAAAAGAATGTACTAATCTACCCCAGAGCAAAACAAATTATCTCTACAATATCTATTGATATATGTTAGCCTCATTAGCTGTCTGGACTAATATATGAATCATGATTTAGCCCCTTTACATTATCCAGGCTAGTTTCCAGGAATTTGGGGAGGTGGATTTGAGCATGTACACTTATGGTATATAAGATTGCCACAAAAATTGGCCGGGTCCTTGGCTAAAAGGAGACTCTGCCTTGGACCCGCTGGTGTAATAAACTGCACTCCACTATTTGCGTTGTCCTTCTGAGTGAGTTTGCTTCCCGGAGAGCATGTCTACAACATTTTTGGTGCACTGGCCGGGAAGCTCCTCACTTTGAGGAGACAAGTTCCATTTGGAGCTACTCCGGGGCCTTGCGCCTTGAATCACCTAGAGGGGTGAGGTTGCCTCACCCCTCTGGAACGATTCTGCCTTTCAACGCCCAGACCTCTCATGTTAGCAAGTAGTGGATGGCAGCGAGGAAACTGAGCGCTCAGGTAAGGAGGGTCCCACCCAACAGGGTGGAAGAGGGAGCCTGCTCAGCCCCCTGAGAGAGATTAGAGACGTGCACGGACCTACGGTGACTGATGTATGAGGGTGACTGCGATTGTCGGGTACAGGTTGACAGATGTGACAGGGCTTTAAGGAAGACTCTATTGTGAATGTCATCTAGGAGGTGGTGTCTTGGGGAAAATTATTACCAGGCAATCGCAAGAGGGCTACTGGGGGAAGAAACTTGGTCTCTGTGTGCACGTATTCTGCCCTCCCCCAGGAGGTGTCCCATCTACTGTGAAAGTCTCAATCCCCTCAAGCTTGCTCAGGCAGAGAAAGGGAAATACATGAGTGAGTACGAATTGGCTTTTCTGGAGATTACCTGGGATGCGGGTTATTTAACTCGCCTGTGCTTATGTTGACACCCGATCAAGCTCACCAAGGCGGAGAAGGCGTTTAAAGTTTCAGGAGAAGTGGTCCTAGACAAAGTGATATTCTGGCTAAAGCACGTAAAATAACAGGAGAAAGCACGCTGGACTCCCCTCTCCCTCTGGGACTTGGCCAGCAAAGCCCTTTTCAATCCTATCAGGGAAGAAGCCGAGAGGCAATTTAAGTGCTTCATCGAGTGGAAATATCAGAAGTATCTGGGGTACCAGAAATTCCGCCAACAGGAGAAGAAACACTCCCGGAAAGGTAGGCAAGATGGGAGGAAACGGATCTAAGGCAACTATACTGGACAATATGATCAAAAGTTTCAAAAAGGGGTTCAGAGGAGACTATGGGGTAAAAATGACACCTGGCCAGCTGTGCACCCTCTTCAAGGTCGAATAGTCTGCTATGGGAGTTGGCTGGCCACCAGAGGGCACAATGGACTTGAAAATAATAAAAGCAGCCTATGTGATAGTCATGGGAAAACCTGGACACCCGACCAGTTCCCATACATATGCCTGGCTAGAGCTGCCCCAAGATTCCCCCACCATGGCCACGATTTTATATTCAAAATGGAGAAGGAAAGAGACACAGAAACTGATGATAAAAAAGAGATTCTACAGGATCCAAATGAGGAACTTCCTCCCCCGCTGTACTGGATGATGAACCTGCCCTCAAATGTGTCCGCCAGGCCGGGGGCCTTAACAGCCACCAGACCGAGGCCACAGGACATTCCAGCATCACCGCTGTCCCCGGCCCTTCCTTCAGCACCCCCAGAGGTCATAGAGCCGCCACCCCAGCAGGCTCCGACCCTAGTGGGAGGGACCACTGGATACCGCCCTCCGGATTCAGCTCCTGCCACAGAGGCACAACCTAAGCTCTACCCGCCGCCAACGCTGCCCCCCCCAACATGAATACTGATCAAAAAGGATATCCAATTAATCCAACTGGAATTAAACGAAGACTGTGCTCCGCCAAGGAGTTAGAAGAAAAGACACCATTTCAGATGCCCCTTAAGGAAGTCCAGCAGGCCCACATACAGGGGCAAGACGGTAATTATCATCAGGCTCCCGTGGCCTACTACGATCAACTATTTTTGTCTACTGATATATTGAACTGGCAAAAATATACGCCACCATATCCAGAGGAGACACAGGACATGATTAGATTGATGGAAACCATTTTTTATACCCGCAGACCGACATGGGACGATATTATCCAATTATTAACTTCCCTCTTCAGTACCGAAGAGCAGTATAGAACTCTTACTGAAGCAAAGAAATGGCTGCTAGAAATGGTTCCAGATGGAACTGTAAACCCACAAAGGTGGGTGGAACAAACCCTCCCCTATGACAGACCTAACTGAGACTATAATACAGATGAGGGGAGAAGCCTACCGTACAGCCATTCTACAGGGACTAAAAAGGGGAGCCCGCAGGCCTATGGATATGGCAAAACCTGCCGGAGTAGTGCAACAAGGGGCCGAGCTCCCTTCTGAATTTTATGAAAGACTGTGTGAGGCTTATAGACTCTGTACGCCGATCGACCCCGAGGCCAGGAGCTCCCACATCGTTATAAACTCAGCATTTGTGTCACAGGCTTATCCTGATATTAAAAGAAAGCTCCAGAAGCTGGATGGAGTATTATCAATGTCCAGCTCCCAACTAATTGAAATTGCAAAGAAAGTATTCAGAGACAGACATGTGGAAGCCAAGAAAGAAATTGAAAAAAGACGGAGGGAAGACACTAAGAGAGCAGATCAGAGATTTGCAGTGCTAGCCGCGGCCTCGGGAAGGCCTGCTGGGCTGCCCACGAAAGCCCCTCCCTCCTGGAGATGAGACCACTCCCTCAGGAGACCCCCACAAAAGCCTAGGCCCACGCTGCAGCCCAATCAGTGTGCCTGGTGCCGAGGGTTTGGCCACTGGAAAAACAAATGTCCTAAAACCACTAAAAACCGGGAATCAACCAGTACAGTGGAAGGCCTTGATGGACTAGAGACTGAATAGGGATGCTGGGGCTCAGAGACACAGGTCCACAAGAGCCCGTGGTAACGTTAAAAGTAAGGGACCGACTCACTGACTTCATGGTGGATACCGGAGCAGGATTGTCAGTAGTAACTGAACCCATGGCACCTCGCTTGAAAAAGGCCATTGCCATAACTGGGATATCTGGAAAGGAAATGATTAAACAATTCTGTAAGCCCCGAAAGTGCCAGATGGCAGAGGAGGGCACCAAGTGACTCATGAGTTCTTATATATCCCTGAATGCCCGGTACCTCTATTTGGAAGAGATCTACTCTCTCACCTGGAGTCACAAGTGACCTTTTCCCCCGACGAACGCCCTACTTTGCACATGGGCCCAGCTACTTACTTACTCTCCCTCTCAGTTACCCCACAAGATGAATGGGGGAGGGATGAATGGCCGGGAGGAAACACTGGCTCAACAACTGCCGGAGGTCTGGGCAGAAGGAAACCCCCCTGGGCTCGCCAAACACCATGCTCCAATAATAATAGAACTTAAGCCCGGTGCCACCCCGGTTAGAAAATGCCAGTATCCATTGCCCCTGGAGGTTCGTCTCGGCATACTGCCACATATAAATAGACTGAAACAGGCCGGCATCCTGATTGAATGCCAATCAGAATGAAACACACCAATCCTGCCAGTTAAAAAGGAAGGGGGACAGGACTATAGGCCAATACAAGATTTCAGGCTGGTCAGCCAAGCTGCCATGACCCTGAACCCCACAGTCCCAAACCCATATACCTTACTCAGCCTCCTCCCTCCAAATGCATAAGTTCTATACTTGTCTGGACTTAAAAGATGCCTTTTTCTGTACACACCTAGCCCAGGTATCACCACCAATTTTTGCTTTCGAGTGGGAAGACCCAACAGGGGGCGCCAAACAACAACTAGCCTGGACCCACCTCCCGTGAGGGTTTAAAAATTCTCCATTTTTGAAGTAGCCCTGGCTTTGGACTTAGGCACATTTCAGCCAGAAAAGTTTGGTTGTTGGCTGCTGCAATATGTGGACGATCTGCTCCTGGCCGCTGAGAACAAGGATGATTGCTGGGAAGGAACCAAGGCCTCGCTGAGACTGCTGATGGAGGCTGGTTACCCGGTCTCAAAAAAAAAGGCTCGGATCTGCAAGGAGGAGGTGAGGTATTTGGGATTTGTTCTAAAGAGGGGCACAAGGCTGTTGAGCCAGTCCAGCGCCATGCCTCTATCTGTGATGGACGGGCTCCCATGGCGGGTATCACCTCTACGGAGGGGTGATATGCCTATGGGATTTTTTTGCATCAAGCAAGAAAACAAAAATCAAGTATAGAATGGCATTAGACATACTCACTGCCGCGCAGGGAGGAACCTGTGCCATACTTAAGGTTGAATGCTGTGTATGGAACCTGTGCCATACTTAAGGCTGAACGTTGTGTATGCATTCCTGATTTATCTGGCAATGTAACGACTGCTTTGGGTGACATGAGGGACCAAGTAAAAGCAATGTCAGATGAAAATATTCCCTTCTGGACCTCGGTCCTATCTTGGGTAAAGGGTGATTGGTGGAAAACTGTGCTCACTGTTATTATAGTCATTTTAATAGTTCTGTTATGTGGACCTTACATTTTACAATGTGTTGTTAACTTTGTATCCCAGAGACTAACCTCACTTCCCCAGATCGGCATTAGGAGGCCTAGGATACAATATATTCCTATGAGCGATGCTCCCACTGAGAGTTAGGAGCATCAAGAGAGAGGAATGAAAGAGGAAAGTGGGCAAAGCGGACTCCATCTTGGCTGCGGGACCCCATTTTAGACTTCTTGTAAACTTTGGACTACATGCCTGAGTATTCTCCCAGTGGACTTTGAGCTATGTGCCCGGAATCTATAGAAACAACATTCCAACTGAAAAACAGAACCCCCGGATAAAGGGACTCCAGGACTTGTACCCGGACTTTCTGTCGCCGAAAAGAATATACTAATCTACCCCAGAGCAAAACAAATTGTTATCTGCACAAAACCTATTGATATATGTTAGCCTAATTAGCTGTCTGGACTAATATATGAATCATGATTTAGCCCCTTTACATTATCCAGGCTAGTTTCGAGGAATTCGGGGAGGAGGGTTTGAGCACATACACTTAGGGTATATAAGACTGTCACAAAAACTGGCCGGGTCCTTGACTAACAGGAGACTCTGCCTTGGGTCCGCCGGTGTAATAAACTGCACTCCGCTATTTGCGTTGTCCTTCTGAGTGAGTTTGCTGCCCGGAGAGCAGAGAGCAGTGGCTACAACACTCTCAATTCAGGATGCCCATCTGTTAAACAGCTGGGGTTCGTGAACAGGGCTGCAAGGGAGGGAGGGACAGGAGTGTTCACTGTGGCCCGGCACACAAGTGAAGTCCAGCATGGGGCCACTGTTTGCCAGCTAACCCTACTTGTTCTCAGTACACACAGTAGCCTGTTGCTTCACCGAATGACGGTGTTAAGTGCAACTCTTTTCCTGGTTGTGTGGACCTAGAAACTGGATGTTCAGAGAGGCTAGGTCGTTGGCTCAGGGTCACACAGCTGACAACTGGCAGAGCCTGGATTCAGGCCTGAGCAGTTTGGTTCTGGAGTCCACAGTCCTAAGCAGGCAACACTCATGCTTCAAGCCCCACTGAAGGAACAATACACAGTTGGGGAGAAATGCTGGATTTTCAGGTCTCAACTGGGGAAGGGGGCTCAAGAGAGGCAGTGTCCTGTGCCCAAGGTAACAGCCCAGGAGGGAGCTCATGTTAAAGTACAGATTGCACTCTCAAAGCCTGGGCTTTTAGCAGATACCTTACACTGTCCCCAGAACTCCTATCCCATTTCTATCTGGGCCAGCCAGCTCCCTTCCCCCTCCCTACCCAGAGTCCCAACCCCCTCCTTCCTCTAACCAGGGATTTCAGGCCCCCAGTCCTTTCCCCAAATTCTATTCATCCATCCGCTAGAAAAGAGGGGGAGGGGATGGGTACTGTGGGCAGTGGCCTGTTCCAGCCCCTTCCATGCCCACTGTCCCAGCCCTCACCAGCTCACCCACCCCCCAGAATGGAGGAAGCCGCCTGAGTTACTGGGTGAGAAGTCATCTTTTCCCGGGGGCTGGGACTGGGGGCTGCCAGGTCTCCAAGCCCCACCCGCTCCCCTCCTTGCTGTGTGTGATGGGGGAGGACAGCCCACCTCGTGACCTGAGGGGGCTGGCCCAGCTTGCCCCAGCTCAGGAGGAGTGGGCGGGCCAGGGGGGAGCCCTATAATTGGACGAATCTGGGATCCGTGAGTCCCTACTCAACCCCGGAGGCGAAGGACGCGGTTTCTGGAGGCGAAGAACGCGGTGAGAGGCAGAGCTGAGGAGCACGGAGACCAGCTCAGGGCTTCTGTGGGGGACGGGCTGCGGGGGAGGTGGACGAGGTGACGGTCCGACGCTGCCCGGACCAGGACAAAAGCTTGAGCAGAGGAGACCAGAGGCAGGGGACTGGACCTAGAGGGGTGGGGAGCAGGCGCATTCCGTTTGGACAGGAAGGTGGGTTCACGGGAGCAGCTGGACCTGCAGGAAAAACCAGATGAGAGATAGCAAAAACCCACTAACTGTTACTGCCGTTTATTGAGCACCTACTGGGTGCCCACAATCGTCCTAAGATCGGTAAGGGGAGGGTCAGGGGTGGCGGCACGGTAGCTAAAGCGTGGGTTGAAGTACTTCTAAGTGAGGATTAGATTAGCGAATATGCGGAAGACAGCTTTTAGAGTTGGAGCTGAGAATGGGAAGATACAGTGAGGAATGCGAGGTCGGAACTTTAGAAAGTCCAGCCGGGGCTCTCCGGGAACTCCGGGATGGAGGGGAGGGCGGGGTGAGTGGAATCTGAACCCTGGGAGAGGGATGGAATTTAGGCGGCGGCAGACCTGGGGATGGGGAGATAAGAGAAGACAATGAGGGAATGAAATAGACAATGAAGGGGTCGCTGGGTAAATATTTGGAATTGAATTAGGATGTTGCTGGGAGCGAGGCTTTGAAGGCTAAAACCGGGTGGGGCGGGGCTCTGAGGGGGAGGGGGTCCCCCCCACCCCGGGGATGAGTGACAATTTCTCCCTCCTTCAGGTTGGCCAATCGCAAGCCAGAAGATGAAGGTTCTGTGGGTTGCCGTGGCGGTCGCGCTTCTGGCAGGTATGGGGGCGGGGCTTGCCCAGGTTCTTTGCCCCACCCCCTCCCATCCTCAGCTTGCCCTCCTCCGGTCCGTCGTCCGTGGATCCTCTCTTCTGCTGGTCTATCTCCCCAGGTCTGAGGTCTCTCCGACATTCCGTGGTTCTGAGCTGCAGTTTTACTTTCTCTGAGCTTCAGTTTCCCCATCCTTAAAATGAGAGTTTTTAGCGCACTGCTGGCAGGCAGGTAGTGAGCTAAGTGTCAGCGGTGATTATTCTCAATCTGGGGCTGTTTTATTCCCTATCGCCCCAGCGTGGACCACACACAATCCATGCTTGTCAAGTGATTAAACAGGCTGGGCGTCTCTCCACTCCCTCCCCACCCCCCAGTGCTCTAAAGAAGCCCACCAGCCTCTGTGGAGCATCTCCTCTGTACCGGGTACTGTGTGTGAGCTGGTTCCAGCGGGCAGAGGACCCTGACCGCGGTGAACTTGCTGTGTGCAGGATGCCAGGCGGATATGGAGGGAGAGCTGGGGCCCGAGGAGCCCCTGACTCCGCAGCAGCCCCGGGGGAAGGACAGCCAGCCTTGGGAGCAGGCGCTGGGCCGCTTCTGGGATTACCTGCGCTGGGTGCAGACCCTGTCTGACCAGGTGCAGGAGGAGCTGCTCAACACCGAGGTCATTCAGGAACTGACGTGAGTGCCTCCGCCCTGGCCCCTGATCCCTCCGGTGGGCAGTGTGTTCGGGACCCCAGTTTCCTCTGATCTGGGATTCTTTCCGTCCCCATCACCAACACTTGGGGGGGGGGCGGGTCTAGTCTCTGCTCATTTCTTGCTTTCTTTTCTTCTTGAGCTCCTGGCTTTCCCTCTCTCTGATCCTGTTCTTCGGAGTTTCCTGTCTGGCACCTTCCTCTTCATCTCTCCCTCCATCACCCTAGCTCAGGATCCCTACCTCTTCTCTCCATTCCTGCCCGCTTGGCCCCCAGGGCGCTGATGGAGGAGACCATGAAGGAGGTGAAGGCTTACAAGGAGGAGCTAGAGGGACAGCTAGGTCCCATGGCCCAGGAGACACAGGCCCGCGTGTCCAAGGAGCTGCAGGCAGCCCAGGCCCGGCTAGGCTCTGACATGGAGGACTTGCGGAACCGCCTGGCACAGTACCGAAGCGAGGTGCAGGCCATGCTGGGCCAGTCCACCGAGGAGCTGCGGGCACGCATGGCCTCCCACCTGCGCAAGCTGCGCAAGCGGCTGCTCCGCGACGCTGACGACCTGAAGAAGCGCCTGGCCATCTACCAAGCTGGGGCCAGTGAGGGCGCCGAGCGCAGCTTGAGCGCCATCCGCGAGCGCCTCGGGCCCCTGGTGGAGCAGGGCCAATCGCGGGCAGCCACCCTGAGCACCCTGGCTGGCCAGCCGCTGATGGAGCGCGCCGAGGCTTGGCGCCAGAAGCTGCACGGGCGCCTGGAGGAGGTGGGCGTCCGGGCCCAGGACCGCCTGGACAAGATACGCCAGCAGCTAGAGGAGGTGCACGCCAAGGTTGAGGAGCAGGGCAGCCAGATGCGCCTGCAGGCCGAGGCGTTCCAGGCCCGCCTCAGGAGCTGGTTCGAGCCCCTGGTGGAAGACATGCAGCGCCAGTGGGCCGGGCTGGTGGAGAAGGTGCAGTTGGCTCTGCGCCCCAGCCCCACCTCTCCGCCCAGTGAGAATCATTGAGCTCCGGGGCATCGCCCTGGGGGGCCCCCTACTCCCACCCTGAGCCTCTGGTGCCCCCAGCCTGCAGGAGGCCCTGCCGCTGCCCCAGCTGTCCTCCTGGTGGGCCCTAGCTTAATAAAGATTTATCAAGCTTCATGGCAGCTGCTGGGCATCCGTGTATGATTTGTCACAGCTCAAGCCTGTTTCACATTTTTTCCCTTTGCTGACTACACAGCGCACTGTCCTGCCTCCTGAGCCTGTGTGTGCCTGTTTTCTTTGTGTCTCTTTCCTTCTGTCCCCTTTTAGAGTTGCCCGGTGACTTAGTGGTAAAGAAGCCGTCTGCAGTGCAGGAGACTCAAGAGACATGGGTTTGATCCCTGGGTGGGGAAGATCCCCTGGAGAAGGGAATGGCAACCCACTCCAGTATTCTTACCTGGAGAACCCCATAGACAGAGGAGGCTGGCGCAGGCTATGGTCCATAGGAAGTGACTTAGCACTCAGCTAGTCCCCTTTTAAGTCTTTCCCGTTTTCCTCCATCTCTACTCACAACTGCTCACTCTCTTCCTTAATTCTCACCAATTTGTTGCTGAGACAAAGTTCTGGAACAAATCCACCAGTGGGTTAAACCCTTTGGTTGCCCCTGACTACTCTGGGCAAAAAGAGCAACCTCACTGAGCCTCGTTTGGCCTGGCTTCACAATATCTGCCTCATGACTCAAAAGACTTCAGACCACTTCTGTGAATACTGAGCCATTTTCTGGACTTGCCTGGTGGTCCAGCAGTAAAGAATCCACCTCCCAATGTAGGGGACACCGGTTCCATCCCTGGTTGGGCAGCTAAGATCCCACATGGGCTACTGAGCCTGCATGCTCCGGAGCCCTTCTGCCAGAACAAAGATCCAGTGTAGCTAAAAATGAAAAAAATTTTCAATCTAGCCATTTTCAGGTTTTTTTTTTTCCCCCCACTCTTATTCTCCCACCTGCCTGATCTGATTCTTCCTCCTTCCTGCCTCTGTCTCTGTTTTTCTGTCTTCCATTTTTCCTCCATCTTTTCACTCTCTGGTTTCTCTTGCCTCTGTGTGTGTGTGTGTGTGTGTGTGCACGCGCACACACACTAAGTCATGTCCAACTCTGTGACTCCAAGGACTGTAGCCCGCCTGACTCCTCTGTCCATGGAATTTTCCAGGCAAGAATATTGAAGTGGGTTGTCATTTCCTCTTCCAGGGGATCTTCCCTACTTAGGAATCAAACCTGCGACTCTTGTTTTTCCCGCATTGACAGCAGATTCTGTACCACTGCACCTCCTGGGAAGCCCTCTCTTGCCCCTGGTGTGACATTTCTTTCTTCCCTTCATCTGGGTTTGCCCTCGCCACCATTTTGTTGTACATAGACCCTCTGCCTTTCACCCCTTCCTCTTGTTCCTTCTCTCCTCCAAGCGGGTGCTTGGCATCTTGTCTACCCTGACAAGCCTACTGGGTGCTGGGTGCAGACTGCAGAGAGAGGCACATTGAGGGTCTGCAACAGGCCCCAGCTGTTTAGGGCTGGAGGGGCTGGTTGGAAATCACACTCAGAGAAGCTTGGCTGGAGCCTGGAGGTGGCAACTCTGTCCTCTCCCACGCCCTTAGTTCTCCGAGGAAGGGAGTAGGGTTCCCCACCACAGGGGACAGGCCAGGACTTGTATCTCCCAGGCTGACCTCTGCCTGCTTTGGCTCCAACACACTGCACTCCACTCAGAGTTTTCTCGGGAGTTGCCTTGTTTGTCCTGATGGAATCAAGCCCCTCCCCGCCACCAGATGCTTCACCCTTGGGACTGAGTGGGGGGGTGGGGGGTTTTCTGGGGACTCAGAGGCAGGGGGCCTAGTCCCACCCACGTTTCCTGTTCACTCCGCTGACTCACACTGTGCGTCCAGGGACTGGGGCCGAGCCCCCTGAGCCTGTTTCCCCAGATGTCAATGAGGGCAGGGGCATCAGCCATATGTCCACTTGAAGACCTGAATCTTGAATTCTCCCTAATGAAGCCAGCTAAGCACAGAGGGTGTCCCGCCTCACCGCAGCCTCCCCCTCAAGGAGGCTGATGGGGGTGCTGTGGGGGTGGAGGCTGACCCCAGCAGGAATCCAGAGGGACAGCCTGAAGTCCGGGAAGAGGAGGGAAAAGCTGAGGGACAAAGAAGGGGAGGACCCTTAGCCTCTCACTGAGCCACTGAATGTTCTTGGCTGCGCCTCAGTTGCCCCATGTGTAAACAGAAACTCGGATAGCTGAGGTGAGGATGAAGCAGGCAGACTGCAGTGGTTGGTGCTCGCGGGATGGGGTGGGGAGCAGGGGCATTTGGGTGGACATGTGGGGAGCACTGGGGGCTCAGAGAGGAAACAGATGGGGCCCCCCGACAGGGATTGGCAGCACAGAGCTGGCCAGAGGGCTGTTGCAATCCTGCCATGGCAGTGTCTGTGCCTCGCTTTCACAACTACCCCACTTTGCCCCAAGGCTGACACGTGGGTGTGGGGGCATGAGGCCAGCCAACCTGGAGTCTGGGGCCAGGGCCACCCTCTCCCAGCTGCCAGGGTTCACTAGCAGTCAAAGACAGCTGGGCGGAAGAGGGGGGACGCCTTGGACGGGAGCCCCGGGGGGGGATTGATGTAGTGGAAGGGAAGGGGGTGGTGCTTGTCTTCTGAGTAGCCAAGAGGGTACATAAGGGCAGATGGAGTGTTTACAGGGGCCTTGGAGGCTTGGACAGCCGGGGAACAGAGAGAAGGGAGTTCCTGGTGGATCTCTTGGAGGGGCACACGTCGGGAGTCTCGCAGCTGAGGTTTTGTACCTTTGACAGGTTGCAAAGACTTCTCTCTAGAGAATTCCCTGGCGGGCCAGTGGTTAGGACTCCGTGCTTTCACTGCCATAGCCCTGGGTGCAATCCCTGTTTGGGAACTAAGATCCTGCAATGTGTGGCAAAAAAATAAAGACCTCTCTCCAAAAAACACTGGGGGCCATGATATTAAAATCCCAGAGGAGCATCCAGGGAAGTTTGGGGGAGTCTCCCAGATGCAAAAAGATGGGGGAATAGGAAGGCTAGTCTGAAAGTGACATTGGATGTGATAAAGGTGCGGGTGTGTGGCGGCAGACTGTAGGACCCCAGACCCTGGGAGGAAGAGTCATTTTAGCTGAAGAGGCTGGCTAAGAAGGGAGAGGGGATAGTAGAGATGGCCTGGGGACACAGTGTGAATTGACTTAGTGAGTTGGGTTTGTCAGTTTTTTTAATAATTACTTATTATTTGGTTGTGCCAGGTCTTTCAGTTGCAGCATGTGGGATCTAGTTCCCTGACCAGGCATCGAACCCAGGCCCCCTGCACTAGGAGCATGGAGTCTTAGCCAGTGGACCCCCAGGAAAGTCCTAAGTTAGTGAGTTATTGAATGTTACTGAGAGAACCCACTCCCCGCCCCCGCCCACCCAAGGCTGGGAGGAGAGACCCCTGAGGGAAGATGACCACAGAGAGAGGGGGAAGGCTGTCCCCTGGGTTGGGAAGGGACTATAGCAGCTTGAGGTCCCTACCAGTCAGGGAAATTTAGAGGTGCAGGTGCTGAACAACAAAATGCTTTGGGCCTGAGGCTTCAGGCTTGTGCCCTACTTGATCCCACCACCACCAAGGAGGGGTGGAAGTGGAGGAGGTGGGTGGGCACAGGGAGGCAGATGGTCAGGTGAGGGCTTAAGGGAAGGGAGACTCACCTGACCCCCACCCCCTACCCCTCCACACTCCCAGCATAAATAAGGCCCCGTGCTGTCCTCAGTGCCCAGAAAGGAACCTTCAGAGTGCCCCTCCGGACCCACCCTACCACAAAGCTCGTTCTGTCCGTCTTGGTCCTATTGGTGGCTCTCTTCATGGTTTGGGGCGGTAAAAGTGGAATGGGACACTGAGAATTTGAGATTTGGAAGACTAAAGCTAGCACGGGCCCCGGCACAGGCTTAGAAGACCCTTGAGAGCTCTGGGGCCCATTCTGTGCCCTGGATCTCATATTCTCCACCAAGTGCCCCCGCATCTCCACCCGCCCTGGGCGGGTCTCAGGGCTCTCTAAAGGTTGGTCCAGTGGATGGCAATCTGCCCAGAGGAGCACTAGCAACTGATGACGTAATCACTCTAGATCCTTCGGGATTGGCTAGTTTGCTTTTACCACGCCTAGAAAGGGCGGGGAACCAGTCTAGTGCTGAGAGGAAGGCAATTACCAGCATGGTAAAAACGATCTGGTCGCTCTGGTACCCTCCGCTGCATTCTAATGCCATGACACCCAGAACCACAGTCAAGGATCTCCTTTCCCATCCCGGGAATCTCATCCTAAAGGGCTCCCGTTATGGAAATGTTTGCACCCTTGCTCCTCTTCTGGGCACTGCCAGCCCCAGCCCAGGTGGCCCCAGGCCCTATCAAATTCCTTCCCATCATCAGAGGAGTACCGTGGTTTGGTCAAGTCGTGAAGACAACACAGCGAGTCGTTAGCACCGTCGAACACAGAGAAGTTCCTCTGAAGGCCACGTAAGGATCCTTCCCAGGGCAAGGGAGGACTGGGGTGTACAGATTCAGAGACTGGGAGGTGGCAAAGTCCCTGTGGCCACACAGTTGGTTCTCAGATCGCAAGGTGCTCAGACTTGGGGGACTGGTTCCCTGATGCCTATCCAGCCATACTATAGAGATAGTCCTGGAGGATGGTGAAAAAGCCCAAGCCGAAGGGCAGGCAGACATAGGTCCACAGGCTGGCAAAGACTCAGTACGCCCTGTGTAATCATGAGCTTCATTTTTCATGGGTTGACTCATCACCATGCAGGTGTTAGATCTTACTACATTTTGAACGGATAACGAAGAGGGATTTGAAAGAGGTCATGGGCTAGAAACCAGAAAAGACTGACACAATCCCCAGTCTCCACGTCTCAGCTTTGATGTCCCTTCCTCCAGGAAGCCCTCCTTGAAGCCCTCCAGGAAGCCTCCATCCCAGCCCTGTCCACTCTGGGTCATCACTGTCTGGGGATGGGTCTGTCCCACGCCCCACTGAACTCTGAGACCCGGGGGCAGGGACAGGGCTTCATCACCACTGTGGACCCAGGCATAGCCTGGCACAGGACTAGGTATGGTACAAAGATTTAATATTTGGTGACACGAATACGGTAAATCAGGGAGAAAAAAAAAATCTAAAGTAATATATCATTTTTACAAACCCCCCCTGAGGCAGATGCTGTCATGCTCCTATTATAAGAGAAAGAAACTGAGGCCCAGAAGGCTAAAGTCACTTGCTAGACATCACAAAGCCCAAAGTGCATAGAGATGGGATTTGAACCTAGGTGGGGCTTCTAGGGGCTATGTTCTACTCTGACTTCCTCCCCCAAGTCATCTTGCCTATCGTATCAACTGCAATTAAGCACACACACCTGATCCCAGCCTCACTGGCATCACATCCAGCATGTTAAAATGTGCACATGTCCTGATTTTTTGTTTTCATGTATTTATTTTTGGTTGTGCTGGGTCTTCATTGCTGCAAGCGGGCTTTCTCTAGTTGAAGTAAGCAGGAGCTCCTCTTTCTTGCGGTGTATGGGCTCCTCATTGCGATGGCTTCCCTTGTTGCGGAGCATGGGCTCTGGGTGCAACGGGCTTCAGTAGTTGTGGCGCATGGGCTTAGCTGCTCCGAGACAGGTGGAATCTTCCCAGACCAGGGATCGAACCCGTGTTCCCTTCATTGGCAGGCAGATTCTTAACTACTGTACCAACAAAGAAGTCCCCCATATCCTTTATTAGATCGAATTCCTATGAGGAGTTGCACTGGTCTTGCCTAGTTGGTATATGGGTATATCCTGTAGCGATTTCATCAAAAAATTACTTTTAACTTGATTTATTTATTTAGCATTTTGGAATCAATCAAATGATTTCCCAAGCACTTTCCTAAATCCCCAGAAATCTGTCACATTAAAGACTCAGAAGACACACAGGGGGACTTCCCTAGTGGCCCAGTGGCTGGGACTCTGCACTCCCAGTATGGAAGACGCGGGTTCAATCTCCAGTCAGGAAACTAGATCCCACATGCCGCAACTAAGACCTGGTGCAGCCAAATAAATAAATAAATAAATATTTTTTAAAGATGAGTACACAACTGAATCCCTTTGCTGCATACCTGAAACTAACATATTGTAAACAATATTACTTTTATTAAAAAAAAAACATTTTTTATACTGAGTAGGAAAAAGGATGAATGAAGCCACTCTGAAAAACAGTTTAGCAATTCCTCAAAAAGTAGATAGTTACTGTACATCAATTAAAAAAAAAAGAATCACCTTGGGAATTTTTTTTTTTTTTGGTCCGAGGTTTAATGAAAATATTTCAGCACAGCAGAAAACTTCAAACAGCTCTAAATTCATCCCAACTATAGCCCGCTGAGTGACCTGCAGTTTGGACAGACTGCCAAACTCCAAGAGCTTCAGGGTTTTCTTCGCGTCAGAATCTACTTCAGCGATTTCCTAGTCCAGGGCTGAGACCTCAGGCACGTAATTCTCTCTCCCCTCTCCTGCCTTCTCCTGCAGCTGGATGGAGACACCCCTCACCGGGCCTCTCTGAATCCGCTTCATCAGATGTGCAACACGACCTTTGATCTTGTTGCTGAGCTTCCTGCCAGAATCAGGGCTATCTCCTGGCCTACACGCTTGTTGGCGTGGAAGTTGCTGCCCAGGCTGGTGTAGACTTCTTGGTAATGACCAGGGGCCGCCTTCTTCATGGTTTTGGTGAGATCTCGGCCCACGTTGGTGGGTCCTTGGTAAAAGTGGGAGTTTAAAAAAAAAACAAACCCTGTTGTACATTTTATGTGGGGGCTTCCTTGGCGGCTCAGTAGTAAAGACTCTGCCTGCAATGCAAGAGATCCAGGTTTGATCCCTGGTTTGAGAAGATCCCCTGGAGGAGGAAATGGCAACCTACTCTCATCTGGGAAATCCCCTGGACAGAGGAGCCGGTAGGCTGCAGGCCACGGGGTTGCAGAGAGTCTGACACAACTGCACAGGCACACATCACACGCAC
The DNA here is from genome assembly GCF_019923935.1 of Bubalus bubalis. Classification (NCBI taxonomy): domain Eukaryota; kingdom Metazoa; phylum Chordata; class Mammalia; order Artiodactyla; family Bovidae; genus Bubalus; species Bubalus bubalis. The sequence goes on from NC_059174.1 coordinate 52,140,555, forward strand.
ATTATATGAAAGTTATCATGAGAGTAGATCCTGAGAGTTCTCCTCACAAGAAATATTTTTTTGCATTTAATTTTGAATCTATATGAAATGTGGGTGTTTAGTAATCTTTACATGATGTATGTAAGTCAAATCATTATGCCGTACAACTTAGACAGTATTGTATGTCCAGTTTCAGTTCAGTTCAGTTCAGTCGCTCAGTCGTGTCCAACTCTTTGTGACCCCATGAATCGCAGCACGCCAGGCCTCCCTGTCCATCACCAACTCCTGGAGTTCACTCAGACTCACGTCCATCGAGTCGGTGATGCCATCCAGCCATCTCATCCTCTGTCGTCTCCTTCTCCTCCTGCCCCCAATCCCTCCCAGCATCAGAGTCTTTTCCAATGAGTCAACTCTTCGCATGAGGTGGCCAAAGTACTGGAGTTCCAGCTTTAGCATCAGTCCTTCCAAAGAACACCCAGGACTGACTGCCTTCAGAATGGACTGGTTGGATCTCCTTGCAGTCCAAGGGACTCTCAAGAGTCTTCTCCAACACCACAATTCAAAAGCATCAATTCTTCAGTGCTCAGCTTTCTTCACGGTCCAACTCTCACATCCATACATGACCACTGGAAAAACCATAGCCTTGACCAGACGGACCTTTGTTGGCAAAGTAATGTCTCTGTCCAGTTTACCTCAATAAAATTGGAAGAGGAAAAAACAAGTTAAACAAGGTTACCACATGACCCAGCAAGTGCATTCCTAGGTCTCTACCCAAAAGAACTACAAACAGGTTCACACAAAAACTTGTACACACCTCTAATAGTACTTTTATTCATAATAGTCGAAAAAGTGCAAAACAGCCAAAAAATACCTATTACCTGATGAATGAATAAATAAATCCATATAGTGTATGTATGCTATGCTAAGTCACTTCAGTCGTGTCCGACTCTGTGTGACCCCTAGACAGCAGCCCACCAGGCTTCCCCGTCCCTGGGACTCTCCAGGCAAGAACACTGGAGTGGGCCGCCATTTCCCTCTCCAATGCATGAAAGTGAAAAGAGAAAGTGAAGTCGCTCAGTCGTGTCTAACTCTTAGCGACCCCATGGAGTGCAGCCTTCCAGGCTCCTCCGTCCATGGGATTTTCCAGGCAAGAGTATTGGAGTGGGGTGCCAATGCCTTATGTATGTCCATACACAGTGGAATATCATTCAACCATAAAATGGACGAAGCCCTGGGAATTCCCTAGTGGTCCAGAAGTTAGGACAGCAAGCCCTCACTGGATTTAATCCTTGGTCAGGGAGCTAAAATTCCACAAGCTGCACACACACAAAAAAATCCAGGAGAAAAAAAAAAGGAACAAAGCACTGACACACGCTGCAACACTGCAACAGGGGTGAACCATGACAGGAGCAACCACAACAGACCTCATGTTATGATTCCAGTCACATGAAATGTGCCGAATTGGGAAATCTACAGAGACACAGGATGAGATGGTTGGAGGCATCACCAACTCAACAGACATGAGTTTGAACAAACTCTGGGAGATGGTGAGGGACAGGGAAGCCTGGCGTGCTGCAGTCCATGGGGTCACAAAGAGTTGGACACGGACTGAGCGACTGAACAGCAACAAAGAGACAGAAAGCTGGTCAGTGGTTGCCCTGCCTTGGGGAGAAGGGGATAGGAGTGAGGGCTAAAGGGTGTGGGGTTTCCTTTTGGCTGATGAAATGTTCTCTAATTAGATAATGGTGATTGTTGCAAACTTTGCGAATATACCAAAACTCATTGAATTGCACACTTCATTTATTTATTTATTTTTGGCATCACCACACTGCATACAGGATCTTAGTTCCCCAACCAGGGATCAAACCTGGGTCCCCTGCAGGGAAGTGTGGGGTCTTTACCACTGGACCACCAGGAAAGTCTGAACTGTACACTCGAAAAGGGTGACTGTTATGGTATGTGAATATCTCAGTTTTTTGTTATGTGTTTTCTTTTCCAAATATCTCAACTTTTATAATAAAATGAATGAATGGAGATCTTCCAGACAAAGGCAGAAAGTAGAGATGGAAAGGATATACCAACCTCTCTTCCACCCCTGACTTCCCCACCACAACCCAGAGCAGCCAGGGAGGTGAGAGGTTAGGAATGACGGAAGGGAAGGGAATGTAGATTTCATGGGACGGGGAGTGGAATCTGGATTGAAGCAGAGACCCTGGAGTGGTTGGGAGTCTGGCGATGAGATTGACCATCTTGTGGACACAGAGGTTCAGGCTCAGAGATGCTGTCTGTCCCCAGACACACATGCTGAGATCTCAGGGCTCACTGCTCCCGTCCCCCATTCCCTCTTTGTGACCTCTCTGCCCCCCACCCTTCACCCACGGTTGTTTTTTTGAGCCACCCCTGAGGTCCACCCTGAACGACCTTCAGCCTGTTCCTGCCTTGGATGACAGAGATGGGCAAACATTGCAAGCAGGGAACAGCTCATGCTGACCTTGGAGCAGGGTCAGAGACCTTCCCCTCACGCCCACCCACCCCTGGCCCTGCTTCCATCTGTCTCTTGCCCTCTGGGATTGGGGTGGGGGAAGTGAAGGCAGAGCTCGTTTCTGGCTTGGTTAGGCAGAGTGAAAGGGGTGGCTTCGAATTTACCACTTACTGGCTGGGGAGCGCAACCCCTACAGCTTCAGTTTCCTCACCTGTAAAATCGGAATGGAAAAGATGCCCACTTCGCAGCAGTGAGGTTAATTCAGTGAGTTAATGTGCCCCGATGAGTAGCGAGCATCAGGAAATCCAAGCTTAATAATTAGCAGCGGGGTTAACAGCACGGCTTTGCAGTGTATCTGGCGTTGTTAGGGTAAGTTAGGTAAACGATCTACTTTACTCTCCTGCGTAAGCACATAGTCCATGACTCTGGTTCGTGGATGAAGAAACAGTCTCAGAGACATTAAGCAACATACACCAGGTCACACAGCAGGAAGGAGGTGGAGCCAGACTCTGAACCCAATACCCCACTGCTTCCCCTAACACAATGCAAGATGGGTTTTTTTCTTTTTCTTTTTTTTATCATGGTAAAATGTGACATCAAGTTTACCATTTGAACCATTTTTTAGGTGTACAGTTCAGTGGATTTAAGTAGATACACAATCTTGTGCAACCATGATCACTATACATTTCCAGAATATTTTCATCATCCCAGTCAGAAACTGCAGATTTTATTTCACTTATTATTGTCAGTGGTTCAGACGTGAAGAATCTGCCTGCAGTGCAGGAGACCGGGGTTCGATCCCTGGGTCGGGAAAATCCCCTGGAGGAGGGAATGGCTAACCACTCCAGTATTCTTGCCTGGGAAAATCCTATGGACAGAGGAGCCTGGCAGGCTACAGTCCATGGGGTCACAAAGAGTTGGACACGACTGAGCAACTAACACACATTGTGAGTGAGGAACTCTAGGGAGCATTCATTGAGTACCTACTGTATGCCAGAGCCCACACGGGGCCCACTGGAATGGACAGCATTCTGGAAGGCCTCCTGATCAGTTCTGTACAGTCATTCAGGTTGTGGCCAAAGGTTGATTGTCAGAGTGCTTGTGTGCTTAGTCACTCAGTCGTGTCCAACTCTGCTATCCCATGGACTCTGGCCTGCCAGGCTCCTCTGTCCATGGGATTCTCTAGGCAAGAACACTGGAGTGGGTTGCCATTTCCTCCTCCAGGGATTGTTGCAATCACCACATAAAAACACAGGATGCCTGGTTAGATTTGGGTTTCAGATACACAACCAATAAATTTTAGTATACTTCCCAAATACTGCGTGGGACATATTTATACAAAAAAAAAGATTCACTATTTCTCTAAAATTCAAATGTCACTGGGCGTCCTGTATTTTATCTGGCACCCTTAGACCAAAGAATCCAGCCCGTGGTTTCTTGGCTACATTGTGCAACCTGGCTCACAACTCAAGTCCTCCGGGAGAAAAAGGCTCATTTTCTTTCTGTCTGGTGTTTGACCGAAGCCTGATGTTGACAACCTCCCGCTAAGCTCTCCCTCAGAGGGCCTCACTTGGCTTTCATGTGGACCCTGGGAGGCAGACACTGCTATCCCCATTTTACAGATGGAAACATTGAGCCCAGAGACCGGACTATATTCACCCTGATCAAGCGGTGAAGGTGTGTCTGGCTCTATAGCCCAGTGGCCAAGGGATCTCAGAGACAAAAGAAAGAATAGGCAACTCTGATTTGTGAGCACCTTTGTTGCCAGCTTCCACACTAAGAATTTCCCTTAGGACGTCCCCGGGGGTTCAGCGCTTAAGACTCCGAACTTCCAATGCAGAGGGTGTGGGTTGGATCCCTGGTCTGGGAACTAAGATCCCACGTGCCACAGAGTGCAACCAAATAAAATAAAAATTTTAATTTTACAAACTTAAAATATCTAATTTCCCTTGTTATCACATCATTTAATTTACGTCCTAAAGTATGGATTGTGGGCCCATTTTACGGAGGAGGAAACTGAGGCCCCAAAGAGGGGCTATCACAAGAGGTGGAGCCAGGATTTGAACTCAGTTCAGCCCAGGAGGCCAAAGAAACTTCTGTCGTCCCCTGTCAGGTTAGGGTGCTGGGAGGGTAGGAAGGAGGCCAGCAGGGGCGGGCATGGCCTCTGTCACTGTCACCTGGGCCCCTCTCTCTCTGAAGTCCCTGCCAAGGGGCGTGGGGAGGCGGTCAGGGGAGGGCTCTGCTCAGTGCAGCCTGCCCCTCCCCCAGCCCGGAGAGCTGAGCTCAGAGGGACAGAGGACCCCAGAAATGTCGTTCCCTGGAGGCAGGCCCCAGGCCCTGGCCTTCCTCTGCTTCTGCGTTCTGGTCCTGGCCTGTGTCGTGGGTGAGGAAGAGCCGGGGGTGGGGTATGGGGACCCCGCAGCAGCCTGGGGTGTGAGTGTGCGCGACTGTGAGGCGTGCAGATCTGTGTGCGTGTCTGGGAGTCTGTGTCAGGGTTGGCCGTGTTTGAAAAGTGTATACACAGGCCTGGTACAGATGACACTGGCCATGAATTTGCACTTGTGTGTGTGTCAGCAAGAGTAGGCAGGCGAGGTAAACGTGTGTTTGTGAACATGCATTTATATGCTTGTGGGCACGTGTGTGTCTTTAGCGGGTAATTATGCAAAAGATTTGAGGGTTAGCGGGTGGGAGAGTGTCTGTGTGTACTGCTGTGTGAGTATGTCTGGGTTCTGCACGTGCAGTTCTTAAGTTTTGTTGCTTTGGCCATGCCATGAGGCACGTGGGATCTTAGTTCCCTGACCAGGGACGGAACCCATGCTCCCTGTATTGGAAGCGCAGAGTCTTAACCACTGGATTAAGCAATGAAGTCCCTCTGCACATGTATTTAAAATATCACTATGTACACAGTGCCTCTGATGTCCTGGAAACTGGTTCTCCGTGTTAACCCTGAACTCTCACAGTAACCCTATAAGCTAGGTCCTGTCCCGAGCCCATTCTACAGAAGGGGAAACTGAGTCTTGAAGAGGTTAAGTCGTTGGCCAAGGGCACCCCAATTGTTGCATGGGTGCCTCCGTACATGCCTGTAGACATGTACCCGTGTGATGGCTGGTCTCTGTAGGTGAGGCTTTGCCCAGGTGTGCGGGTGCCGGACCGACAGGTGTATGTGATTCCTGGTAGAACCCCTGGCCCACCAGCCTGACACACAGCTTTGCCAACCTCCGTCCCTGGGGACATCCCTCACTGCCCACGGAGGTCGTTCAGACTGTGTGGGTGGGGTCGCAGGAGAACAGAGGAGGCAGCAAGATCAGCTAGCAAGGGAGGCCTGGAGGGGCAAGGGTTACAGACTGTGGGAGGGAGCTTCAGGCAGATGGAGCGCTGATGGGGGTCCTGGGCACAGGGGGTGAAAGGAGATGACCGATGGCTGGAGGGGGGTGAGGGGTCAGAGCAACAGAGAAGGCAGTGAGAGAGCTCCAGGAGTGACAGCAACCACGAGCATGGAGGGAAGGGGAGAGGGACAGGTTCAGGGACCTGGTCGTCCAAGTTGTCCTCTGGTCCCACCTAGCATGCCAGCAAGAAGAGCCTGAGGGGACCCTGAGCACCCTGCCAGGGCCGGCCAGTACTTCCCAGAGCCGGGTTCCAGGCAAGGTGAAGGAGCAAGAGCCGGAGAGGACCCTGAGCCCCAAGCCAGCGCCAGCCAGGAGTTCCTGGAGCCTGGTTCCAGGCAAGGTGAAGGAGTGGGTGGAGCCGCTGGTGAACAGGACCAGAGAGAAGTGGAAGTGGTTCTGGTGAGTGTGTGCAGAAGGGGCCTGGGGGCCTGGTTCTCAGAGAGCAGGGGGTGGGCTAGGGGTGGGCTAGGGGGCCTGGACTCCTGAGTCTGGGGGAGGAGGGGCTGGGGGTCTGGATCCTGGGTCTGGGGGAGGAGGGGCTGGGGGTCTGGACCCCTGCATCTGGGGGAGGAGGGGCTGGGGGAGGAGGACTCATGCATCTGGGGGAGGAGGGGCTGGGGCCTGGACTCCTGGGGCTGGGGGAGGAGGGGCAGGGCCCTGGATCCTGGGTCTGGGGAAGGAGGGGCTGGAGGCCTGGACTCCTGGATCTGGGAGAGGAGGGGCTGGGGGAGGAGGACTCCTGGGTCTGGGGGAGGAGGAGCTGGGGGTCTGGATCCTGGGTCTGGGGGAGGAGGGGCTGGGGGTCTGGACCCCTGGGTCTAGGGGAGGAGGGGCTGAGGGAGGAAGACTCCTAGGTCTGGGGGAGGAGGGGCTGGGGGCCTGGATCCTGGGTCTGGGGGAGGAAGGGCTGGTGTCTGAATCCTGGATCTGAGGGAGGAGGGGCTGGGGGCCTGGACCCCTGGGTCTGGGGTGGAGGTGCTGGGGTCTGGATCCTGGATCTGAGGGAGGAGGGGCTGGGGGCCTGGACCCCTGGGTCTTGGGGAGGAGGGGCTTGGCGCCTGGAACCCTGGATCTTGGGGAGTAGGGTTTGGGGGCCTGGACCCCTGGGTCTGGGGGAGGAGGGGCTGGGGGTCTGGATCCTGGGTCTGGGGGAGGAGGGGCTGGGGGCCTGGACTCCTGGGTCTTGGGGAGGAGGGGCTGGGGGCCTGGATCGCTGTGTCTGGGGGAGGAGGGGCTGGGTGCCTGGACCCCTGGGTCTGGGGGAGGAGGGGCTGGGGGCCTGGTCTCCTGAATCTGAGGAAGGAGGGGCTTGGGGTCTGGATCCTGGGTCTGAGGGAGGAGGGGCTGGGCGTCTGGATCCTGGGTCTGGGCAAGGAGGGACTGTGCCCAAAGTCGTGGGTTCCAAGGAGCAGGATGAGGTGGGGGCAGGCCTGTGACGCTGGGTCTGAGAAGAGTGGAGGGTAGGTGTTGAGAGGGGGGTCCTGGGTCAAAGAGAGGAATGGGTGAACTGAGCAGAAGTCTTGTGGGCTATCTGTGGTCTCCACCGTGAATCCCCTCCCTTCCAGGGGCCCTACGGCCTTCCGGGGCTTCATGGAGACCTACTACGATGACCATCTGAAGGACCTGGGCTCTCGCGCCCGGGCCTGGCTCCGCAGTTCCAAGGATAGCCTCCTGAACAAGGCCCACAGTCTGTGTCCCCAGCTGCTCTGCAGGCCCAGCGACCAAAATTAAAGCGTCACACCCTCTGCAATAAACAAGTTCTCCTGTGTGTGTCCCTGTCCCAGTCCCTCCTGGCCTCGCCAGAGATAACCCCCCATCCCCCTCCAGAGGGTAAGACGTGGAGGAAGTGACACGTGGCAGGAGCACCAGTGGGGGTGGGGGTGGGGGTGGGGAGGAAGGACTGGGAGACCCGGAGGGATGACCCCACCCCGCCCCCAGTGCTAGACCCACACTGCCAGCTTATGGGGGGCAGAGGACTTCAGGCTTCTCAGTTTGGGGTAGAGGGTGAAGGCTGGAGAGCAGTTAGCAAGCCCCCCACCCCTGCCAGCCACCCCTCCTTCAGAGCTCTGCCTTCCCCTCCCACGCAATGGAGACCCCAGACCCGGTGCCTGGTGGGCACCCAGAACCCCCAACCCCTCCGCAGCCCCCCATTCAACCTGTCTCTTTCTCTGTCCCCATGCCACCTCCCCCCCAACTCTCCCCCTCCCACCCCCGCAGTCCTGTTGGCCAGGACTTTGGCCGAGGTGTCGAGGTGGGGGTGGAGGGGTGGATCTCAAGAGCTATAAAGCCTTTCTCTGCCCATTTGGAGCTGCTGAGGACAGCCGCCAGAGTCTGGTAAGAGAGGGGACAGAAATGGGGGGGCGGGGGACAGCAGGAGTGGCCCAAGATTGTTAGATCAGAAACTGCAAAAGTCAAGATATTAGATTCCAGGGAACTCCCTGGCCGTCCAGTGGTTAAGACTCCGAGCTCCCAATGCAGGGGGCACGAGTTCGATCCCGGTTGGGGAACTAAGATCCCTCATGCTGCTTGGCTCAGAGTTAAAAAAAAACAAACAAAAAATTAGTTCCAGTTTTAGAATCATGGAATTTAGGGAATTCTCTGGTGGTCTAGTGGTTACGACTGGGCACTTGCATTGCGGGGGGCCTGGGTCCTGTGCCGGGTGTGAGAACTTAAATCTTGCAAGCCGGGCATGTGGCATGGCCGGGGTTAAAAAAAAAAAAGAATCATGGAATTTAAAAACTGTAGAATGTCTGTGTGTGCTGATCCTCCTCCTGTCAGATGTCAACCTCCACGCCGCAGTCTCTGAAACGTGGAGGGTGATGTGATGGACTGAGCCCTGTTGTCCCTGAGAGTGACTCCCTCCCAGGGTTGGGATCAAGATGACTCTGGAATGTGGGTAGAACAGGGCCCAGAGCAGAGGAAACTCACTCATCCAAGTGGTGGCTCTTAACCCAGACTGTGGCACGTGGCCCTGTATTGAGTGGGTCTTAACATAAATGCCACCCCACTGCTGAGGCTTTCCCGGGCTACACAGCACATCCTCTGCATTCCAGAGCACTTATCAGAGGGAGACAGGCACTTTAATTCATTCATTTGACTTTTGCTCCTTGCATTTCTCTCTCATGTTGGCTTCCTGAGGGTGGCGGGCCACTGTGTTCAAGGCTGGGCCCAGAACTGCACCTGGCACACAGTAGGTGCTGAAGAAACGCTTCTTGAATGAATGAATGTTAGAAATAAGATGTTGCGGGGAATTCTCTGGTGGTCCAGTGGTTAGGACTTGGCGCTTTCACTGCCGGGCCTGGGTTCAGTCCATAGTCGGGGAACTAAGATCCCACAAGCCATGCAGCACAACGAAAAAAAAAAACAAAGAATTAAGATGTAACAATCAGCAAGCAGGAGTAGCATCATAGAATATTAGGAAGTGAGGCTCAAGTCATTAGGAACTTGACTCAGGTGGGGAGGAAGGGGAGAGGGGGTCCTAGGCCGATATCCCTGAGGCCCGGAGACCCCAGGACCAGATGCCTCCCATGGCCCTGCCCCCACCCGCCTCAGTGTTCCAGGTCTCCTGACGCCATGGGCACGAGATACTTCCTGGTTGGGTTTCTCATCCTCCTGGTGTTGGGATTCGGTGAGTGGGGTTGAGTGGGGTCGGTAGGGGAGGTGGGGATGCCAGGACGGGGAGGAGCCCCGAGCATCCTCCCAGTCCGGTTCTTGTCCCGCCCTGCCCCTGCCCATCCCTCTCCTTACGCCTTTTATTCCCCTACTGCAGCAGGCCCCTCAGCTACCCTAACGCACTCTCCTCCTGCAGAGGTCCAAGGGGCCCATGTTCCCCAGCAAGACGAGGCCTCCAGACCTACCCTGCTCACCCAGATGCAGGAGTCACTCTTAGGTTACTGGGACACAGCCAAGGCAGCCGCCCAGAAGCTGTACAAGAAGACATACCTGCCCACTGTGGATGAGAAAATCAGGTACCACCTGCCCCCCACCCACACCCCAGGAGTCCAGAGTCCCAGCCCCCAGCCCCTTCTCCCTCACACTCAGGAGTCCAGGTTCAAACCTGTAATCTTTCAAGGCCCAGGTATCTTAGCTCCCAACACCTAGCTCTGGGATTCTGGGATCCACGGCTTTGGGTTCTAGTCACCTTTTCCAACAGGACACGTGATTCTGGGCCCCCAGACCCAGGAGTCCAGACCTCCAGCCACCCATCCCTCAGACAGAGGAGTCCAGACCCCAGCCCCTCCTCCCTCAGTCCGTCTGTCCTTTCTCCCCAGGGACATATACACCAAGAGCACGGCAGCTGTGACCACCTATGCAGGGATTATTACTGACCAGGTCTTTTCTATGCTGTCAGGAAAAGATTAACAGCTGGGCCCCCAGTCACGGGGGAGTCCAGGCTCCAGCAACTCCCTGGGTCCCCTGATCTACACCCCTGCCCACTTCCTTGCAACTCTCAGCATCCTGTTCCCAATTCTAGCCTGACTTATCAATAATAATAATAAAGCCAAGTTTATTCTTTTCAACGTTGTCACTTTTCTGAGACCCCAGGGTCTAAGATGGAGGAGCTGATGCCTGCCAACCAACACTTATTGAGCACCTGTTCTATGTATATCTTCCTAACCCGATCAGTGAGAATAAAGAGGTGAATAATAATAATGAATAATCGTAACAACAATAATTAGAGACTGACCCTCACTGAGGTCTGGCTTTCTCATCTATTTTTTTTGGCCATGCCATGTGGCGCATGGAATCTAGTTCCCTGACCAGGGATCGAACCTGTGCCACCTGCTGTGGAAGCACAGAGCCTGAACCAGTGGACCAACAGGGAAGTTCTAGATTTCTCATTTGTAAAATGATAAATGAATCAGTTCAGTTCAGTCGCTCAGTCATCTCTGACTCTGCGACCCCATGGACTGCAGCACACCAGGCCTCCCTGTCCACTGCCAACTCCCGGAGTTTACTCAAACTCACGTCCATTGAGTCGGTGATGCCATCCAGCCATCTCATCCTCTGTCATCTCCTTCTCCTCCTGCCTTCAATCTTTCCCAGCATCAGGTAAATGAATATAGCTTACTTACAGCGGCCTCTGACTGTGTCTGGGGCCTGGACTGACACTTTTTAAAAATTTATTTATTTTTAAGTGAAGGATAATTACTTTGCAATATTGTGTTGGTTTCTGAATCACTGGGCTGAGACTTTAAATATGCCATCGCAGAGAGGTGTTCAATGGCCCGATGGCAGAGGGGAGAGTGGTGCCCATGAGTCATTGCTGAGTGTGGGAAGGCAGGGCCCAGGTTGGCTGGGACCCAAGAGGGCAGATCTGTAAAAGCTGTGTTCTGTGCCAGTTCCTATACATTTGCCCCACTCCCCGTCATGTATTTATTGAGACACAACCAGGCGCTGGAGACACAGCAGGGAAAAAGACAGCCCTGCCTTCATCAATTCAGTTCAGTCACTCAGTCGTGTTCGAATCTTTGTGACCCCATGATCTGCAGCACGCCAGGCTTACCTGTCCATCACCAACTCCCGGAGCTTGCTCAAATTCATATCCAACTTGGTGATGCCATCCAACCATCTCATCCTCTGTCGTCCCCTTCTTCTCCTACCTTCAATTTTCCCCAGTATTAGAGTCTTTTCCAATGAGTCAATTCTTTGCATCAGGTGGCCAAAGTATTGGAGTTTCAGCTTCAGCATCAGTCCTTCCAATGCATATTCAGGACTGATTTCCTTTAGGATCGACTGGTTTGATCTTGCCTTCACATGGCCCCTCAAAAACGTACTGATTGGGTCCTGACCCAGCTTCATACGGTTTTACTGATTACAGCTTGGCAGTATGCTTTTTTAGCTCTTCTTACTAGCAATAGCAATAATGTTTCCTGAGCTCCTATTCAGGACCAGAAGCTCTGTTCCATCCTGAGCCACAAATAAAGAGGCTGAGGGGACGGGGTGGGAGGCAGAGACGACCCATGGAGAAGATAACTTCAGACAGAAATGCAGGTGATGAAGAAAAGGTGAAGAAGTGAGGAACGAGTTCAAGATCTAGGTGCAGCCACCTTGGATAGGGGTCACAGGGAGCATACTCTAAAGGACGCAGCTGGGCTGGTCACAGGGTATGTGGAGTCACAATGAAGTGTGGTAAGGACAATTGCTGATGGAAAGTTGGGGGAGAGGAGGGGAGTATTCACTTGGCTCCCAGGTCTGAAAGGATGGACTCTACCCTCTGGTATCTGGGCAGTGGGGAATTACCGGCCAAAAGCACAGGGGGTGAATTAAAAGCAGAGGCCCTGCAGTCTGAGGGAGGAAAGTGCTGGGGCCCATGGGTGGAGTGGGCGAAGGGCCTGGACTCCTGTATCTGGAAGGACTAGAGAGTGGGTCCTCTGCCCCCAAATCCCATGGGTTGGGCATCTGAGGATGCAGGGCCTGTAGTCTGCTAACAGACTTGACATTAACTTCCGGCCAGCCTTTTCAGCTCTCTTGGGGCAGTTTTCCCAGTCCTGGGGCTGGGCAGCTGTGAGTCCAGCAGAAAACAGGGGCCTTGGGGAGAGGTTGTGGGAAATGCCCCCAAAGTCCCCAGGGCCTGGGAAGAACTGAGGCTGCCAAGCCCAGTGGGTGATGGGGCAGGGGGGACCCTGGATGAACAATCCCTGCTCTGTCCACTTGTTTCCCACAGACTCAAGCCAAACCAAACCACTGCCCAGGCTAGTTCTGCTTCCAACCAATCCTGGTGTACTTCCCAGACTCCTCCTTCCTTTCTCAGGCACCCACCCCCCATCCTATTCCCTTCAGGACCCTGGGAGTCGAGGCCACCCAAACTCCTTCTCTCCCAGAATCCAGGACCCTCAATCCATTCTCCTTGGGGACCCAGAAGTTCAGGTCCCCAGCCCGCTTAGAATTTGAAATCTTACTCTCTGGTTGGTGTTGGGCGTCCCCTAGTGGAGCACAGAATGGGTCTGATCGGTGATTTATTTAACAGGAACACAAGTATTCATTTGGTCATTCAGTGGACATGGGGGAGGGCTTTACAAGGGCCCCATGTGAGGTCATAGTGTACCTCAGAGCCCCTGGTATTGCAACAGATCAGGACTCTGCAGTATATGAGGATGTTGGGGCGTCTAGTGCTGAAATCAGAGATGGGGTAACAGTGAAACTAGAGAAGATGAAGCTTCAAGGTCCCTCACTTGCCTGGGCTTTCTTTGGTCCTCTATTTAAATTTGTACACGCGATTTTGCACTTTTAAAAAAGAGGTTCACAGGTATTTCCCTGGTGGTCCAGTGGTTAAGAATTTGTCTTCCAATGCAGGGGACGTGCGTTCGATCCCTGGTGGGGGAACTAAGATCCCACCTGCCTCAGGGCAACTAAGCCCATGCGCCGCAAACTAGAGAGAAGTCCGTGCCACAGTGAAAATCCCAGGTGCAGCAAATAAGACTCATAGTTGTTTTTAAAAGCCCACAAAATCTCCATCTGCCTATCTTCTGGGAGACTTCATCATCATGTTCATTACATCTCTAGACTTGAAGACTAGGCCTACAATTTCACAGAATCATTGCTATCGTTAGTATCTGTACTAGAAAGGGACAAGGCAAGAAGTTTTCTAATGTTTCTTCTTGTCCTTGTGTTGGTTCACAGAGGTAAGTCATTCACCTTCTGCACTCAAGAGTTTCATTCTTTCACTCAGCAGTCATGCCCTGGGACAGTGTTGGAGACACATGACCATGACCATGCGGTGACCATAACCAAGACACACCCATCTCTGTCAGTGATGACACAAAATGTGGGCAGGGAGGGGTGAGGAGTCCAGGGATACAGGAGGTCTGGGAGCTCAGGAGGGTTTCCTGGAGGACAGATACTTTTCAGCTGAGGCCTCGAGGAAAGTGGAGAATGTAGTTTGTAAAACATTAAATAAATATTTAAAATATCTCAATGCAAAGCCTGCTTTCCTTTCCAGACCATATGAAAAGTTTATAACCACAGTGCTTGATACTGATCACTTACTAAGGTCCACACTAAGTGAGGACGGAGGCCAGGTGCTTTACATTCTTTTACAGAGGGAAAAAATGAAGCCCAAAGAGATAGGTCATTTGTCCGCAATCATTTAGCCGCTCCGCAGCACAGCCAGGGTTTGAACCCAGGTCAGACTTCCACCCAATTCACTGGTGAAGGTTTCACAACTGCTAAGTCTTCTGTCCTCTCTGGGCCTCTTATTATTCCTTCCTTGGGCCAAGGGTCTCTCAACACATATTCGGAGCTGTAGCAAGTTACTGAAAAGGCATGGAGTTCTTTGAGTCCCTGAAGCGGAGTCCACCGCGGCAGGCTTCGCTGGACTGCGAAGACCACGGGGGCTATGTGCCTGCGCATTAAACTAGGCATCCCCAAGGCTTAGGGAGGGGCCGAGAGGGTCCGGTTAGGAAGTGTGGTGGCGTTAGGACGCTGAAATAGTAACTAAGCGCACAGGGCTATAACCTAGGGAGACTTGTCAGAGGAAAAGAAGAGAGGTCAGAAAGAGAGGCCACCGAGTCCTGGTTCGAAGACCAGGAGAGTTCCTTTAACGCAGGAGGGGTGTGGTTCAAGCGGAGAGGCTCTATGCGTTTACGGTGGCCGGGAAAGCTCATGAAAGTTGAAATGAAAATGATTTAAAGAATCCGCGGGGCGAAGCGGGCAGAATGACCCAGGAGGCTCATACAACTGAAAGGGGCGGGGTTACGCGAGAGGGGCAGAAAGAAGGGAGGCTGTGGCAAGCGTAAATGTTCGCCAAGAAAGTCCTGGGAGTTAGGGTCAGGCAAGGTGTCTACTGCTTGCTGTTGTTTCAGTTCAGTTTAGTTGCTCAGTCGTGTCCACTCTTTGTGACCCCATGAACCGCAGCACGCCAGGCCTCCCTGTCCATCACCAACTCCCAGAGTCCACCCAAACCCATATCCATTGAGTCAGTGATGCCATCCAACCATCTCATCCTCTGTCATCTCCTTCTCCTCCTGCCCTCAATGTTTCCCAGCATCAGGGTCTTTTCTGATGAGTCAGCTCTTCACATCAGGTGTTTGGCTCCATCCCTTCATTCTTTCTGGAGTTATTTCTCCACTGATCTCCAGTAGCATATTGGGCACCTACCGACCTGGGGAGTTCATCTTTCAGTGTCCTATCTTTTAGCCTTTTCATATTGTTCATGGGGTTCTCAAGGCAAGAATACTGAAGTGGTTTGCCATTCCCTTCTCCAGTGGACCACATTCCATTTAGGCTATTTCAAATCCTAAAGGATGATGCTGTGAAAGTGCTGCACTCAATATGCCAGCAAATTTGGAAAACTCAGCAGTGGCCACAGGACTGGAAAAAGTCAGTTTTCATTCCAATCCCAAAGAAAAGAAATGCCAAAGAATGCTCAAACTACTGCACAATTGCACTCATCTCACACGCTAGTAAAGTAATGCTCAAAATTCTCCAAGCCAGGCTTCAGCAATACGTGAACCATGAACTTCCAGATGTTCAAGCTGGTTTTAGAAAAGGCAGAGGAACCAGAGATCAAATTGCCAACATCCGCTGGATCATGGAAAAAGCAAGAGAGTTCCAGAAAAACATCTATTTCTGCTTTATTGACTATGCCAAAGCCTTTGACTGTGTGGATCACAATAAACTGTGGAAAATTCTGAAAGAGATGGGAATACCAGACCATCTGACCTGCCTCTTGAGAAACCTGTAGGCAGGTCAGGAGGCAACAGTTAGAACTGGACATGAAACAACAGACTGGTTTCAAACAGGAAAAGGAGTACATCAAGGCTGTATATTGTCACCCTCCTTATGTAACTTATACGCAGAGTACATCATGAGAAACGCTGGGCTGGAAGAAGCACAAGCTGGAATCAAGATTTCCAGGAGAAATATCAATAACCTCAGATATGCAGATGACACCACCCTATGCCAGAAAGTGAAGAAGAACTAAAGAGCCTCTTGATGAAAGTGAAAGAGGAGAGTGAAAAAGTTGGCTTAAAGCTCAACATTCAGAAAACTAAGATCATGGCATCCTGTCCCATCACTTCATGGCAAATAGATGGGGAAACAATGGAAACAGTGAGAGACTATTTTGGAGGGCTCCAAAATCATTGCAGAAGGTGATTTCAGCCATGAAATTAAAAGATGCTTACTCCTTGGAAGGAAAGTTATGACCAACCCAGACAGCATATTCAAAAGCAGAGACATTACTTTGCCAACAAAGGTCCCTCTAGTCAAGGCTATGGTTTTTCCAGTAGTCATGTATGGATGTGAGAGTTGGACTATTAAAAAACAGCTGAGCGCAGAATTGATGCTTTTGAACTGTGGTGTTGGAGAAGACTCTTGAGAGTCCCTTGGACTGCAAGGAGATCCAATCGGTCCATCTTAAAGGAGATCAGTCCTGGGTGTTCATTGGAAGGACTGATGCTGAAGCTGAAACTCCAATACTTTGGTCACCTGATGCGAAGAGCTGACTCATTTGAAAAGACCCCGATGCTGGGAAAGATTATGGAGGGCAGGAGGAGAAGGGGACGACGGAGGATAAGATGGTTGGATGGCATCACCGACTCAATGGACATGAGTTTGGGTAGCCTCCGGAAGTTGGTGTTGGACAGGGAGGCCTGGCGTGCTGCGGTTCATGAGGTCGCAAAGAATCGGACACGACTGAGCGACTGAACTGAACTGAGTCGCTAAGTCCTGTCTGACTGTTTGCGACTCCATGGACTGTATAGTCCGCCAGGCTTCTCTACCCATGGGATTTCCCAGGCAAGAAAACTGGAGCAGGTTGACATTTTCTTATCCAGGGGAATCTTCCCTACCCAGGATCGAACCCGCGTCTCCTACTTGGCAGGCGAATTCTTCACCACTGAGCCACCTGGGAAGCCCGAGGGTATCTACTAGGTGAAAACAAACGGGACACAGCAGCACTAGGGTACGGTGGCTCGATTGGCCCTTTCATAGCCGGAAGAGGCTTCCGAGAGGCGTGGCTGAGGCGCACTTCAGAGATAGATACGGTGGCCGGCGGGTCGGGCAAACGTGAAATCTCGCGCGATCGCGCTGGAGCCGTCCGGGACGGGGCGGTCCTGGCGGCGGGGGCGGGGACCCGGAGCGGGAAGATGGCGGCGGCGCAGGAGGCGGACGGGGCTGGCAGCGCCGTAGTGGCGGCCGGGGGAGGCAGCTCCGGTCAGGTACGGAGGCCGAGAGGGGCCTGAGGGGTTCTTCCCCACCCGGGGGGCCTCCCACGGGGCGTGTCCTGCCTGTTTTCACAGAATCCTGTGCTCTGAGGGGTCCTTGCCCAGAGGGACCTTGAATACCGGGCCCAGGCGGGGCCGGCAGCCTGGGAGGCCGGACAGTGCGGGGAGCGGGGCCCTGTTGCGCGCCGGGTCCCCTGCATACTCGCGCCGGGTGGCCACCAAGCTCGCTGCTCGAGCCGACGAGACAGGGGCGCGGAGGGGCGCAGACTTGTACCCAGGCTCCCTGGGTTCCCGACTCCGCGGTTCCAGGCTTCCGGACCTTCCTAGAGTGGGCTGGGGTTCACGGCGTGCTCTAGCTGTGGGCAGTGATTGATTATTTTGGAGTTTTCTAACTCTGCGGAAGTCGGGTTATCATCGTGGTGAAAGGCACGCGCTGTGGAGACTGACAGACCCATTTTACAGACAGGACTCCGAGGAACAGACTAAGGCGCTTAGAGAAGGTCACCTCGGTTAGATTTGGGATATGTTCCCTGTAGAACTTACCCGCCGTTGCTGAAGCGGGGTGGTCGAGACTGAGATGGGTTTACTTTCAGCGTTTATGAGTCCTATGGGGAAATTAATCCTGGCACTGACTTTTGACCCATTGCCACTTCAGCTAAACAAGCTGTAGAACATACTAGTTGAGGCAGCCACCCTTGAGATGTTCAGGGAGTCGATGGAGTGACAGCAGAGGTTCTGTCGACCCACCCACTGGGATGTCACTGACACGTGGGAGGCAGTACAGAGAGAGGAGCGCAGGTTGTGAGAAGAGAACAGATCTGAAGCTGACTCTGGGTGTGACCTTGGGCAAGTTCCTTTCCCCCTTTCATTTCTCCAGTGGTAAATGGAGGGGTTGGGCAGGAGGGCCAGCCCTGTGAGAGCCCTGCTCTCTCTTTTCCTAGCCACGAGAGTGGCTCTAACCATGTCCCTTCATCAGGGGAGTGAGAGAGAAGACAGGAGTATAAAGAAGTAAAATCCTGGGGTGACAAGGGTGGTGACAAAAAAATCCATGTCAGGGACTGAGGGAACCCAGTTCAGTTCAGTTCAGTCGCTCAGTCGTGTCCGACTCTTTGCAACCCCATGAATCGCAGCACACCAGGCCTCCCTGTCCATCACTATCTCCCGGAGTTCACTCAAACTCAGGTCCATCGAGTCAGTGATGCCATCCAGCCATCTCATCCTCTGTCGTCCCCTTCTCCTCCTGCCCCCAATCCCTCCCAGCATCAGAGTCTCTTCCAATGAGTCAACTCTTCGCATGAGGTGGCCAAAGGACTGGAGTTTCAGCTTTAGCATCATTCCTTCCAAAGAAATCCCAGGGCTGATCTCCTTTAGAATGGAGGAGGGGCAAATAATACCACCTGGGGAGGACGCGAGGGTGCAATTTGTATGACAGAGCCAACCTTCCTGGTCTGGATCTTTTCAGCATCTTCAACCAGGGCCTGGCCCCAAGGGTAGTCCTAGGAAGTGTTTGTCCCTGTCTTCAGGAGCTTCCCAGTCTCAATGAAAGAAAGCCTTTCCTTCTCTTGAGTTTCTGTTGATTGTTGCCTGGGGCAGTGTTCAGGGAGACTAGGGCTCAGTTTGCCCTGATTGATTACAGAAACCTGCCCCCCACTCCACCCCACGCAAGATCTCTTGTCCGACTTCTATCCAGAATGTTTCAAGATTTATCCCTTTGCTTTCAGGATTAAGTACAAATTCTTTGGCAGACCGAGGCGTTGCGTGATCTGCCTTTTTCCCCCTCAGACTCGACTGGGGTTTCTCAGCCTCAGCACTGTTGACATTGGGGGTTGGACAGTTCTTCGTGGTGGGCGCCGTCCTGTGTTGTATGATGTTTAGCAGCATCACTGGCCTCTACACGTTGGGTGTCAGTAACAGACACGTCCCTCGCCCATTGTGACAACCAAAAACATCTCCAGATGTTGCTAAGTGTCCCCTGGAGGGAGTGGCAGGGGGAAGGAGGCAAAATTGTCCCTGCCTGAGTCCCTGGACAGGAGGAGCATCAGCCACTGTGACGCCCTTACTGTGAAACGAGGCACATGCCTCGCTCTCTCTTCCAGCCTTTGCACGTGTTTCTCCTGTCTTTACCTGACTGATCCTTATTAGTCCTGGATATCTCAGGCATTCTCTCCCCGAGGAGCCTCTCTGACCCTCTCAGACTGGGTCAGTGCTCCCACTGTCCCTGGGCTGCCTGGTGCCAGCCCTTCCCACTCTGGGTTGTCACTCCGTCTCCTCCAATGGACTGGGAGCCCCTGGAGGACAGAACGGGAACTGCCTTGGTCAGCGCTGTATCCCCAGCACCGCCCAGCTCAGGAGTAAGCACGGAGCAGCCGCTCAGCACCTGTGGGATGAATGGGTCTTGAGGCAGAGGCCGGGCTGAGGTGGAATTCCCAGTGTGGATCCAGGCAGTCAAAGAGGATGCCCTGAGTTCCTCCCAGCCCCAGCCTGGTCTCAGGGCCTCCACTGCTTCCTGGGGCCTTTCCTGGGTGTTCTGGGGATGGTGTGAGACTGGGCACATGGGTCCCAGAGCAGGAACTATGTCTTAGTCACTGCTGTGCCCTCAGCCTCTGCTGCCACCCTCGCCTGGCTCCTGGGCGGGCCCTCAGCGATCTGCCCCAGCCAGCCTGCCCCTGCTTCAGCCAGGGCCTCAGACACCAGCCCACAGCTCTAATAATCATCCCTTCAGCTGATGTGGGTTGAGTCTCCGCTGCTTGTTAGTCCCCATGCTGATACTGGGGATCGGCTGGGAACAAACAGAGGCCCTGCGCTCTTGGAGCCCATGTATTGTTGAGGACTGGGGGGTGGAGTGGAGTTAGGGACAGGGACAGTGAATAAGAGAAATAAGAGAGTGTATACAGATAAGAACACATATAAGAAAAACATACAGTGGCTCAGGTGGTGATAAGTGCCGTGGCCAGACCTAAAGCTGGGGAGGAACATACGAAGTGAGGGTTGGGTAAGAGGGTTGTAACTTAAATACAGTGGTCTGGGAAGGGCTTTCTGAGGAGGCGACGTTTGAACAAAGATCTACTGGAGATGTGGAGGGAGTCACACAGACAGTGGGGGAAAGCCCTTCAGATGAAGAGAACAGCCAGTGCAAAGGCCCTGAAGCAGAAGAGGCCTGGGGTGACCAGGGAACAGTGGGGAGGCTGGCCTGTCTGGAACTGGTGACCGAGGGGAGGCGGGTGAGAGAAGACGGGCGTGGAGGATCATGCCAGGCCTCAGAGGGCCACGGTGACAGCTTTGGCTTTACTGTGAGAGGAGTGGGAGCTGCGAGAGGGCTACCTTTTCACTAAGGTGTAATTTAGACACCTGTGGTCAGTGTGGAGTTCAGAAGCTGTCCGCCTTCCTGCAGCTGTGCGGTGCAGCCGCTGCCCCAGTGTGGTCTCAGAACTCTCCCTGGTGCCCTTCTGCATGTTCTCGCCCCAGCAGGGGTCCTTTTTTATGGCTCAGTAGTATTCCATTGTGCCAATCCAGCGCAGGTCACCCATCAAAAGACTCGTTTGTGGGTTGCTTCTGGCTTTATGTATAACACTGCTATGAACATTTGCATATAAACTTTTGTACGGACGCATGTTCTGAATTCTCTCGGGCAGAGACCTCGGAGTGGGATTGCTGGCTTGGTTGGGAGCATACTTAGCTTTTAAGTATCTGCCGGATTTTTCAAAGCAGCAGCTCTGTGTCTCCCACCAGCAGCGTGCGTCTCTTCCAGTTTCTCCACATCCTCACCAGCACTTGTGCTTGTCCCTCTTTTTGATTACAGCCATCCTAGTGATTTGGTTTCCCTTTGCATTGCCCTGGGAGGGTTTCCAGGCCAGCTTGTCCACCATCACGGGTAGGATAACAGACCTGGGAGCCAGCCAGGTGCTAAGGTGCTCAGTGTCTGACTCTGCAGCCCCGTGGCTTCTCTGTCCATGGGATTTTCTGGGAAAGAATACTAGAATGGGTTGCCATTTGCTACTCCAGGGGATCGTCCCAACCCAGGGATTGAACCCATGTCTCTTGTGTCTCATGTGCTGGCAGGTGGGTTCTTTACCACTGGCGTCACCTGGGAAGCCAGCCAGACGTGGGTTCAAATCAATATTCAAATCAAATATTGAAGTCATTCAAGCTTCCTTTTCTTGACCCAGAATCAGCTCAGACCTGCTGGAAATCTTTGCCCCCTTTTCCCAACCCCTACCCTGTGTCGCCAGGAGCAAGGCTAGCCCTGAACTCTGCATGAAGTTCTGTGCCTGTTTGACCTCCCCCGCCCCTTGGCCAAGCCTTTGCCCACACCTTTTCTCTCCCTCAGATGCCCTTCACCCAAATGGCAAAGACAGCTTCTCAGGAGGCCACCTTGACTACCCGGCTACCCCTTTGTCATCACCCCCACTGCTTGTTTCCTCCGGAACACATCCCCGTTTACCATTGTTAATTATCCTGTTTACTTTTCTGCCGGCCTGCTTACCTCTAGACCCTGAGCTCCAGGAGGGCAGGTCCCAGAGCTGTGTGGGCAGCACCGACCCCACCGCCCAGCACTGGGCCTGGTGTTTGGGAGGTAACTTCTTTTGACACGCGAAAGAAATCTTTTCTGCCCTAAATGTATGATATTATCACAGCCTGGCCCCTGGGTCAGAGAGGTGAAGTGTCAGTGAGGGGAAGCGACATGCCCAAGATTTCACAGCCGGGAACTGTGGGACCAGACTGCAGCCTGGGTCTCCTGGACTCCAGAGCCCCCACCTTTGACCCCAGGGCTGGGTGCCACCCCCACTTCGGGAGGTGAAAGGAGAGCACTCTCACTGGTGAAGGGGACCGGAAATGGCAAGTGATGCATTTAACAAACACTGGCCTTGGCCTCGTGGCAGCCTCATCTGGCTGGGGGGTGGGGGGGGCCCTCTGTCTTCCGCTCTCGGGCATTTGCAGCTGACCGAAGGCAGAGGAGCAGTTTTGGGGTGGGAGGGAGAGAACTGGGGGGGCCCAGGAACAGGTAGACTTGAGTGGCTTGGGTGTTCAGGGCAGGCCCTTAAGGCAGCATTTGTTGATTTTCCAGGTGTTTATTGAGCCCCTGCTCTCTGCCAACGCTGGGTGGGGCAGTGCTCCCACCTAAAAGCGATTGAGACAGTCCTGGTCGTGTTCTCAAAAGCTGGTGGGTGAGGGGACAGCTGTCGGGAGGGAATAGGGCAGGACAGGGGAGTTAGCAGGTGCAAAGACAGGGGCAGCAAGAATTTCCCTATCTCAGGCCCTTCCACTCTGACATCATGACACTCCGCTTCTGAGCTTCCCTGTCTATCTTTGTTTCCTTTTTAAAAAATGTATTTAGCTTTGGCGGCGCCGGGTCTTGGTTGCTGCGCACGGGCTTTCTCCAGTTGTGATGAGCAGGGACTTTTCTCCAGTTGTGGTGTGAGGGCATCTCACTGTAGTGGCTGCTCTTGTTGCAGAGCTCGGGCTCGAGGGCACTCAGGCTTTAGTTGCTCCTGGGCATGTGGCGTCTTCCAGGATCAGGGATCGAACCGGTGTCCCTTGCATTGCAGGGAGGATTCTTAACCACCGGACCAGCAGGGAAGTCCCTGAGCTTCTGTTTCTAAGTGAAGACTCTGCCTTTGGGCAGCCCTGCCAGGCCTGCCCACCCCTCTGTCACCCTGCCGTCATCCTTCCTGAGTGACCCAGACACATGGTGGCTTAGGCTCCGCGAGCCTCGTTTGCCCGCCTGCCAGGTGGAGATGTTCCTGGTTCCGGCCTCACAGGCGGTCTGAGCCATGTACAGGTCACGCACGTCCGCCTGCCTCACGCTCCGGCTGTGGTTGTGTTTCTCTGTGTCTGTCTCACTTGCTGGATCCGGAGCCCTTGGAGAGAGGGCGCCCGCCACAGGGCTGACCACGGAGGAGACATCGTGACTTGTTTGCATAGGGAAGGAGCTTTCCGATCAACCCCAGCCTTGCGCAACCTGATGCCTCCTGCGTGACCCCTTTTGCACTGTCCCCGGCGGGCATCTCGAATCCTGGGAGTGTCCTGGCCACCGGAGCACTGGCCTGTCCTTAGAGTCAGACTGTCTCTCTCACCTTCACATGTCTACCTGCTGCTTCCCTCATTGCCTCCCCTGCACCGGCCAACTGGTTATAATTTAGGGCTCAGCTCTGGCATCTACTTCTCCAGGACTACTCCCTGACTCCCAGGCTGGGCCAGGCACCGCCTCTGCGCTCCGCCTTTGCTGGGCCTCAGCACGCAGTGGCGCCTGCGACAGCCTCAGTGCATCAGGACGCGTCCTCCGTCCTCACTCTGGCCTCTGTCCCCGCAGGTGACCAGCAATGGCAGCGTCGGGAGGGACCCGCCGGCAGAGACCCAGCCCCAGAACCCACCGCCCCAGCCAGCACCCAACGCCTGGCAGGTCATCAAGGGCGTGCTATTTAGGTGAGTGGATGTGGCTTCAGTGTTGTTCACTGACAAAAGCTCAAATAAGGAAAGCATAAAGAGGGAGTCCTCTGGCAGTGCAGTGGTTAGGACTCTGCGCTTCTGCTGTCAGGGGTGGGAGTTCAGTCCCTGGTCAGGGAACTAAGAGCCCACAAGCCTCATGGTACGACCAAACAAACAAAATTTAAAGAAAAAAGAGGAAAGGAAAGAATCATTGAGAATGGCCACCATCTGTATTAATGGAGACCCTTTCTATTTGTCCATGATCCTTGAGGCTGGAAGTCTTGAGATCGAGGTGTCAGGCAGTCTCGTCCCCTCTGAGGCCTCTCCTCGGCTCGTGGCTGGCCATCTTCCTGTGCCTTCACCAGGTCTTTGCTCTGCCTGCGTGTCTGTGTCCTAATCTGCCCTTCGTGTGTGGGGAGTCTTGTGGGATTGGGGCCCACCCTGAGTAATGACCTCACTCAGCCTTAATCAGCTCTGGAAAGGCCCCGTCTGCCCATACTGGCACTGAGATACCAAGGGTTAGGGCTGCAGCATGTGAACGTGGGGTGGGGTGGGGTGCGGACACAGTTCAGCCGCAACATTTGCATTACATACAATTTAGCATTTTAACTTTTATTATTTTGGCCGCACTGCAAGGCACATGAGATCTTAGTTCCCTGACCAGGGATGGAACCCGGGCCCCCTGCATTGGAAGCCCAGTGTGATAACCTCTGGACCGCCAGGGAGGTCCCATTTAACTATCCTTAAGTGTACCATTCAATGGCATTTGGTATATTGATACTGTCGTGCAACCATCAGACCATCTATCTGCAGAACTTTGTCATCTTCCTCAAACTGAAACTCTGTGGGCTTCCCAGGTGGCTCAGTGGTAAAGAATCCGCCTGCCAGCGCCAGAGGCGCAAGAGACGTGGGTTTGTGGCTCAGACAGTAAAAGCATCTACTGGCAATGCAGGAGACCCAGATTTGATCCCTGGGTTGGGAAGATCCCCCGGAGAAGGAAATGGCAACCCACTGCAGTACTCTTGCCTGGAAAATTCCGTGGTTGGAGGAACCTCGTAGGCTACAGTCCATGGGATCGCAAAGAGTAGGACACGACTGAGCGATTTCACTTTAACTTTCTTTTCCAGTATTCTTGCCTGGAAAATTTCTTCCCATGGAGGAGCCTAGCGGGCTACAGTCCATGGGATCACAAAGAGTTGGACAGGACTGAGCACACACACAGTCTGAAGCTCTGTACCCATGAAACACTGACTCCTGTCTCTCCTGCACCCGCTTCAGCCCCGGCCACCACCACTCTGCAGCACCTTCTGTCTCTATGGAACTGACTGCTCTGGGTGCCTTCTGTAAGCGGAGCCATACGGGCTGTCCTTGCGAACTTGGCTGGTGGTCATCCTTTTGCCTGCAGATTCGTATGACCATTCCAGGTGCCAGGAGGACAGGACCTGCCTTCTGGAAGGCCAGCATCTGACCAAGCCCTGGGGAGCCTCTGGGAGGGCGTGGGAGGTGGGGGGAGGAATCTCCCGGGTGGGTTTTTTTCATCCGTGGAGCCCCTCCCTCCTCTTCCCCATTTACTCCCTCCTATCCCCTTGTCCCCATATCCAATAGCAACTCTATGGACCATAGCCCACCAGGCTCCTCTGTCCATGGGATTCTCCAGGCAGGAACACTGGAGTGGGTTGCCGTTCCCTTCTCCAGGGGATCTTCCCAACCCAGGGATCGAACCCACATCTCTTACATCTCCTGCATTGGCAGGCGGGTTCTTTACCACTAGTGCCAACTGGGAAGGCCAGTATGGAGTTAGAATCTTCTTATCTTATATATCAGTTTCTTCTTTTCATGCTTCAGGCACCTAGGAATAAAGATTATTTTTATCTTTTCCTTCATTTTTACATAAGAGGTAGCCTATTTTACACAGTTCTGCACCTTGATTTTTCTCATTAACAATATATCTCAGAAACCTCTCCACATCAGTACATAACAGAGCTTCCTTCAGATAGGCGTTCTTCATACGACACGGTGTAGGCTCATTTCCTTCCCTAGAACCAGGCAGCACCAAGAAGCGGTCCCGGTGGGTGCCCGGGGACCTTCTCCATCCGGAGTTCTTGGATGGGCTTCAGGCTTTGTGCTCAGGGCCTGTGAACTCTCTGAAGCATGGAGCGGGTTGTGCGAGTGGCCTTTTGGGGAGTAGAGGGTAGAGTCCATGGTTTTCAGCGCCTCCTGCGACTCCACCAGCGGTTACCTGGGGTAGGGGTGGGATGGGAGGGCGGTTTTCTATGCTTTTTTATATATTTACAACTTTTTTCTGTGAATGTATTGATAGACTGCCTGCTTGAGGTGGGAGGGAAGTCTCTTTTATTTGCTCACTCCAGTAAGTTGAAAAGCAGTAGCTGAGGCCAGCACTGGTATCCTCAGGCTGGGCCTCCTCGTCTGGGAGGCGGGGATGGTGGGCTGCATCCGTGGGCTGCATCCGAGAGGGCCCGTGATGAGCAGATGGTGCACACTGGAGGGAATTGGGGATCTGGAATCCTGCAGAAAGTTTGTCCGGCCTGCCACGTCTTAGACACAGGGGCCCAGAAGCCCAGAGTGGGTGGGCCCCCTGCAGGCCACGTACTAAGTCAGGGCAGAGCTGCCTGTGGATGTCGTTGCTCCCACACCTTCTCTTGGCATATTTACTAAAATAAGAGCCTCTCTTGGAAGTGGAGGGGGTCCCTGGAGATCACCAGTGTCAGACCTTCCCCAGCCCTGTGCATCAGGGACCTCCTGGGGCAGCAGCGGATGGCTCAGCTGAGCCGTGGCCCCCGAGACCCCAGGGCTGTGTGCCTTGTACAGGCAGAGGCAAGTCCCTGCGCCTGATCCTGCCCTTCAGTGTGGTTTGGGGCTCAGCAGGGAGGTACCCACGCACACTAGAATTCGCTTGTAGTGTTTTTCCAGTTCAGAGTTGTTGTATGCCTTTTTTCCTATGATGAAAGTAGCGGTAATAGCTGACACGTCTAAGGCATTTACTGTCAGTACCAGGCTCCATTCTAGATGATGTATATATCGTGTGTGCGCATGTACATATCCGTGTATCTAATGCTTATCAATAACCCTACGTGGTAGGTAGTATTGTGGTCCCCATTTTAACTGTTGAGGAAATGGAGGCCTGGAGAGGTTGAGTCCTGCCTGAGGTCTCACAGTCAGGAAGTAGCAGAGCTGGACTTTGGATGCAGATATTGCAGCTTAGAGGCTGAGAACTTAACCTTTCTGCCACGCAGCCGAACACAGTCTCTGCTACACAGTTGAACAACGTGGGGATCAGGGATGCCTATGCTGTGTATCCACGTATAGCTTATAGTTGGCCTTCTGTGCCGGCGTCTCCTCCATATTTGTGGTTCCACGTCCACAGGTTCAACCATCCATGGATTGGGTAGTTTTGTAGTATTTACTACTGAAAAAGATTTGTGTGTTCAAACCTTTGTTGTTCAACGGGCAACTGTATGGCTTTTCACACCTGTGATCAAGAAGTCCTTGTCTCATTCAGTAATTACAGAGCTGCATGTATATGAGAGACCTGAATTAACACAATAGAACTTTCCCTCCATCTCATGTACTGTTCTGGACTTGGGCAGACCAGGGTTATGCAGTGTTCTGCATCCCAGATTCCTTCCTGCTCTTTGTTCATTCCTGGATTTTGCCTTTTATCCTCGGGGCCTAAAACCGCTGCTGAGGATGCAGCCATCATGTCCACATTCTAGGAGGGAAGAAGAAATAAAGATGGGATGCTCTGTCTCTTTAAGATACTCGTATAACATAATGTTTTTACATTTTACTGGCCAGGACTTCACCATGTGTCTACACCTAGCTGAAATGCTAGACTTGTAGTCTTATTCCAAGTAGCCAAGAGGTCCAGTTAAAATTTAGGAGTTTTCTTTCTGATAGAGAAGGGGAAGATGAATATTGGGAAAAAACTAGCAGTTTTCTGTAGTTTTATTGTGGGGCTTTTATTTTGTTCATTAAAAAATATTCAAAAAGCAAAGCATAAAGAAGAAACTAAAAATCACCTCATGGTAGCCAGCATTCATCATTACTATGTTGGTGGCGATCCTCTTGCTGCGTGGGCTTCTGTCTAGTTGCAGCGAGCCGGGGCTGCTCTTCATTGCAGCACGCAGGCTTTTCATTTCGGTGGCTTCTCTTGTTGCAGAGCATGGGCTCTGGGGCTTGCTGGCTTCAGTAGTCGCGGTTCCTGGGCTTTAGAGCACAGGTTTGGTTTTTGTGGCATATAGAGTTAGTTGTTCCTCAGCATGTGGGATCTTCTCAGACCAGGGATGGAACCCGTGACTCCTGCATTGGCAGGTGGAGTCTTTACCACTGAGCCACCAGGGAAGCCTCTGCGCTGAATGTTTTTAAAGACAGTATTGTGTTTTGAGGCATTTTGTTCTGTTTTTGCTTACCCCCAGGTCTTCCCTATTCCCCCAAAGCAAGGGGGTCCATTTTAAAGTTGATTTGTACGTTATACTTGTCTTTGCTTTTATGATGGCATAAAGTGCATTACAGATTGTTGGGATTTTTCTTTTCTTTTTATTGCAGCAAAAAATGTTTATAACACAAAATTTACCATTTTAAACCGTTTTTAGGGGTACAGTTCTATGGCGTTAAGTACATTCACATTACTGTGCAGCCATTATTGCCAAACTTCTCCAAAACTTTTTCATCTTCCCCATCTGAAACTGTCCCCATTAGACACCAACTTGCATTTCTCTTTCCTCCAGTTCGGATTTTCCATGGGGTTTTTGCGTATATTACACAATATGGATGGGTAACTCTAATTTCCTTCCCCTCGCCTTTCTCCTTAAAAGTGTATCCTGGAAATACCTCTGCTTCATTTTCAACTCAAAGGTTGCATATTATGTTTATTCAATTTTGTAAATTGAGAAAATGACTCTAATGTATTTTTTTAACTAAGAAAAAAGAATATGTCTACACAACTATACTTTAATAAAAATGAACAAAGAGCATATATTTACATGTATTATGTATAAAAATTATACGTAAGAATATATGAAGAATATAGAGAATATATTGCTATATTAAGACTTGTAATTATATATACAAAACTAATGTTGGTATTTTCTTACTATATATGTATATTTTTTTTGGCCTTGCAACAAGGCTTGTAGGATCTTAGATCCCCAGCCAGGGATTGAACCCACACCCTCAGCAGTGAAAGCGCAGAGTGCTAACCACTGGACTGCCGGGGAATTCCCTACATAACTCCTCCAGCTAGTTTCCAACGGAGAGTTGGTCTGCGTAACCTAGCCCAGTGGTACTAAAACTAGGGACTCACGATTCCTTGCTATCTGCTGGTCCCGTTTTCAGCTGACTTGAAGTTCTGAGGTTGCTATCTGCTCGTCCCGTTTTCAGCTGACTTGAAGTTCTGAGACGTTGATCATCCAATGTCTGTGCCTCCAAAATGCTGGGATTCCAGATTCCAGGGTTCTCACGCTTTGGGATTCCAGGGGACTGGGACATGAGGTGTCCAAGTTCTGAGGTTTCGAGGGTCTGAATCCCTGCGGCCTGTGGCCACCAGACTCCCAGTGGGAGTCAGTGCCAGGCCCCCCACTGGCAGACACAAGCATCTGGGGTCTGTCCCAAGGCATGACCTTTGGGGGCATCTGGTCTTCTCAGCAGCCCTGCAACTTCCTTCTTAGGGACGCCCCCCTCCCTGATGAGACCCCCAGTCAGGCCCCAGCAGGTGCTGAGTCAGGTTAGGAGTGGCCACATTGGGAAGAAAAGGACTCACCACCTTCCCTGCTTGCCTTCTCAGGATCTTCATCATCTGGGCCATCAGCAGCTGGTTCCGCCGAGGGCCGGCCCCTCAGGACCAGGCAGGCCCCGGAGGAGCCCCTCGCGTCGCCAGCCGCAACCTGTTCCCCAAAGACACTTTAATGGTAACTGCTGGCTGGGAGGCCAGACCCGGGAGAGGAGGGGTAGGGGAGGGAGGGGGAGTGACACGGGCAGTCAGCACAGACGCCGTCCCTGGTCACAGGCAGGTCTGTGAACGGGTCTGGAGTCAAAAGACTCTAGGTTCATCTTCAGCCTATGAAACCTGAGTCACTCAAGTGACATTACGAGGAACAAAGAAATTCTTTCGGGTTTGGGCAACAGTCTTGGCTTCTCCCACGTTTGTGGTTCTCCAGAGCTCTGGGATGCCAGATTTCTCGGAATTCTGGCCAGCAGGGTTACCACCGTCCAGCTGGTCCTTATCAGGGGACTTCCAGTTTCTGGAGAGAGAAGGCCATGGGGACGTGAGAAGGGAGGGGGTTCCGATGCTGTATCTGCAGCATCCCTGGGTTCTCAATAGCTGGCCAACACTCCTGCACACCTTAACTGGGCTTTGTCCATGGGAATTCTGATGAAGAAGCCCATGAGAGGCTGAGAGGGAACATAATGCAGGGAGGTTCGGATCCTTTCTAATCCCAAATTCTAATCGGCAGACTGACCATTGTTAAGACTCAAGATGGATCCCTGGGTTGGGAAGATTCTCCTGGAGAAGGCAGTGGCAACCCACTCCAGTATTCTTGCCTGGAAAATCCCATGGACAGAGGGGCCTCGTGGGCTACAGTCCATGGGGTCGCAAAAGAGTCGGACAGGACTGAGCACGCACACCTTCCTTCTTAGACGCCATAGGCTCAGACCAGGACAGACATGGTGGGGTATGAGGAAAGAGATTTATTCTGCCAGCGGCCACGCTTCTCCTCACTAACTGTCCCCACGCCGTGTTGTTCGTATGACTGGTGACAGCCCCTCTTGCGCTCGTTCATCTGTCAGCCTTCGGGGGCTCCTGTGAGCAGCCCTGGCCGACCCCCCGCTTCCCCTCCCGACAGAACCTGCACGTGTACATCTCCGAGCACGAGCACTTTACAGACTTCAACGCCACGTCGGCGCTTTTCTGGGAGCAGCAGGACCTCGTCTACGGCGACTGGACCAGTGGCGAGAACTCCGACGGCTGCTACGAGCACTTTGCTGAGCTCGACATTCCACAGGTGGGGCGGCTTCTGGTTTCTGGCTCCGCGGCTGCTGGGCCAGCACCCAGGGCGTTGCCTTGAACCAGCTCCCAGGCCGGCAGTTGGGAGTCCGGTTCCAAGCCTGGCTCTGCCCTCAGTTCACACTCTGTTGAGCACAGGCAACTTCCCAAGGTCTCTGGGCCTCGTCCCCCCTGCCTCTCCAGGCAGATGGAGTTGGAATTGGCCTCCTACCTGCTTTCAGGGTTGTGATCTGTGTTTTAAACCAGTGAAAGATAGTAATCATCCCTGGAGGTGTCCAGTCAGGCAGCCTGGTTTGAAAAATACAGTTGGTGTTGATTAAGTGCTCACTGCATACTGGGCACCAGACTAGGCTGACTGAGGGGAACCGCCCAAGGCAGTGGGAACTTTTCTTTCCATTTGACTAATGAGGAAGATTAGGTACAGAGAGGCCACGCCCAGGGTCACACAGCCAGTGACAGTTTTGAACTCGGGCTGTCTGACTGTGAGCTCTGTGACAGCCCCAGGTGCTGATCCCACCTCCTCCAGGAAGCTCTCCCTGACACCAGGCTCAGGCAGAGCCCTCTCTGGGCTCCCCCACCCAAGCCTTGCCAATCTGGAGGGGGTGGTCACTACCTGAATACGGATCTCTTTCCGCATGGGACTGTGAACCCTGTGACGGTAAGGCCAGGACCATCTTGGTCACCGCTGTGTCCCCCGCTCTACCCGGCAGTGCGCTGGGTGCAGAGCCCGTGACTGTTGAAGCGTCCGTGAAGTTGATGGCTCTGTGAGTGTTGCCGTCTCTCTGGAGCTTCCCTCACTCATGCCTCCCCATCAGGTCTCCTCAGCCTCCTAGGGAGGAGGGGGTGTGGGTACCGCGTCTGGCTCTGGCTCGGTCTGTCAGCAGCTGGAGGTAGCGGGGCGATGCAGGCCTTCTGAGGCAGGCAGGACAGCCCAGGCCGTGGGAGGGGTGGCTCCCGCGGAGACTTCACGTCCAGCCCCTAGACCCCTCCGCAAGATCCCAGGAGGGCTGCGGGGCAGGAAGCTAGGCAGTGAGGGCTGCTCCCAAGGACTTGGAGCTCACCCTCCTTCCCAGCTTTGTGATGGGAGGGTGTCCAAGTTGTTCCTGATGTTGATTTAAGGAGGTGACTGAGCAGCGACACAGAGAAGCCAGTGCCATTGGAAGAAGAATTTACTACTTACATTTCCTGGGAGGAGGGGGCCCACCACACCGTGCAGGGCCACATGCGAAAGTGCCAGGTTTGGGCAGGAGCACTTCCAAGGGGCAAGGAGAGGCCTCGGCCGAAACCTCCCTCCATTGAGGTTTCCTGAGGAAAGGCAGGCCAGGTGGGGAAACAGCTTAGGACTGGCCAGCTTGGTCAATGTGTAGGCTCCGGGCTGGAGGGGTGGTCTCTAGTTGTCTGGTGCCTGCCCTGGGTGATTCAGTGCAGCCTGGGGTATGAGAGTCAAATAAAGGGCTTGTTGCGGGTGTGGACTTGGGCTTCTTGGTTTGCATTTTAAAGGTGTCTTCGAAAGCAGTTGTTTATTATCTCCAGGAATCAGCTAGCCCTGGGAGGAGCAGTCTCTCCACCACCAGATGTGAAAATAGCATAAAATATAAAAAACATGAAAAGAAAAAGAAATAAAAAACATGGTTAGCACAGGGGTGGACTTAAAAGACGGAAGTTGAGGACAGAGAGCGGCCAAGTGAGTCCCAGCTCCCCATGAAGGTCAGACAGAGAGGCTCCAGCGAGGCCTTGGCCGCCCAGCTTCAGTTTCTAATCTGTGTTGGGGGGAAGGGCGGGCAGGGAGGGGGCATGAGAACAGCGGTGAAGGACCCAGGGAGGACACACACGGTGAGAGGCAGGGCCCTGGGGGAGCCCACAGACTGGGTTCGGACAGATCCACTTACTCACTGCCTGTAGCCTCTCCATGTGAGCCTCAGTCACCACATCTGGAAAACGGGATAATAATATGCCCCGCTGCCTGAGGTGTACGTGCGTGTGTGGATGTGGACTCGCCGGATCGGGCAGTTGCCATTCGAAGTGTCAGAGCAGGGTCTGACCTTCATTGTTTTACTGTTTAATGAATTCGGGCCGCTGGTGTTTATTGAGCCCGTCCTCTGGGCTCGAGTGACTGTGCTCAGTGACCCCAAGTACTCCTTACGCGCCTGCTGTGCCCTCCGTGCTGACCATCTGTGTCCTGCAAATGGGCCCTGAGGCTCGGTGAGCCACACAGCTATTGTGTGCTGGAGCCCGGTTTTGAATTGGAGTCTTAACTCCAGCGTCTGGCCTGAACCCCTCAGCTACACTGCCCGCCCTGAGCACTCAGGACATGGGGGTATGGGTGGGCATCATCAGGGGCGTCACTGTCTCCTTGTCCCCATGCACCCACCTTGCAGAGTGTCCAGCAGAACGGCTCCATCTACATCCACGTCTACTTCACCAAGAGTGGCTTCCACCCAGACCCTCGGCAGAAGGCGCTGTACCGCCGGCTCGCCACAGTCCACATGTCTCGGAGTAAGTTCCTCTGCGCCCTGGAGTCCGGCTGGTATGGCTGGACTCGAACCCCACGTACCCTACTTGTCTCTGGACACCCATGGACAGGCAGGAGAAGAATCTGCTTAGAGCAGGTGGAGAAAGGGCCTTTGGAGGGGGAGGAGTTGGTGTTCACAGAAGGAGAGGGTGGGCCGGCTGTGCATAGTGCCGGGCCTGGCAGACCAGAGGGTCCAGAGTAGTCTGTGGGCAAATGCTAGCTGGATCGAGTGAGCAGAGGGAAACTGGAAGGCCCTTGGCCGTCGGTTGCATCCAGTGTGATCTCCAGTCATCCACGTCAGCTGCTCCTGGAACGAGTGCTGCACAGTGGGCGTCTGGGGCCTCCCTTGGGGCCGGGCTAGGCTTCCGGGCTGCGGGTTTGGGTGCGTCCTGCATGGCTGTACTCCAAGCCTCTGTCCCCCCGCACCCCCAACACACGCCTCTGTGTGGGGCTGCTCTTGATGAGGCAGGCTGGTGGGGCCACGTCAGTGGACTGGCCGCGTTCTCAGCCTGCTGGCCGTCCACCAAATGCCAGGTGCACCCCCCGAGAAGCTTGATCTGGTGAGCAAACCCCGGGACTGCCAGTGGCCCCCAGAAGCCCCGGCTCAGAACTGTGGCCATTTACACAGCCTGGTACTGAAACTAAGCTGCTCTGCCCACGGCCTCTTCTTAAAATTTTTTTTTGTTTTAAATCTTGTTACGAGCACATGGTTTAAAACTCAAGTAAATTCAACCAGACAGCAAAACCCATCCGTCTCCTGCCCACCCCCTCTCAGGCTCCCCCAGTTTCCACTCCCCACTGGCAGCTGCTCTAGCTGTTTCTGCTCCTTAATCTCCAAGGCTCCCAGTAACAAGGCGATGCTGTAATTTTTGGATTTTTCTGTTCTAGACATTGTCTCTTGATTTCCTACTCTGGAAGAGGGCATCTCAACTCAGGAACGTAATTTGATTAGATTCAAATTCAACATTCAAATGATCTTGAGTTTGTGGCTCTTCCTCCCATCTAAACCACACAGTGTCTGTGTTTATTTTCCCTTCCTAGTCTAACTTCTTTTCTGTGAGGTTAATAATTATTGGCATTCTTTCATCTGCTCTTTGTCTTTTGTCCTTGAGTCCACTGTCTCCTAATGGGCAGTCATGGGGCTCTCTCAACACACTTGAGTTTCAGCAGATCTAGAGAACAGACCCCCTGCCTTCCACCCCTCAAAGCCCCCATCCCTTCATGTAAACGCTGTGTGCCCCTTGCTGTGATTCTGTCGTGCCTGTGGACTTGGTTAAGATCCCTCCAGCTGTTTTGCGTGGGACAGCGACAAATGCACTTTAATTTGCGTGGTTAGGTCTTTCCCTACTTCTCTGGGTATAAAAATAACCCAAAGGATGAGAATATTTTTGTGATCGTCTACACTGGATGAAACAAAAAACTAGTGACTCTGTCAGTTCTCAGAGTTGAGTCGGAAAAGTCCCCGAGTGTGCTGAGCACTGTTCTGACTAAGCAGGTGTGCCTGTGGACCGTGTTCTGCAGGCTGTTCTACCTAGCTGGCTGGCGGGCTTCGGTGGCGCGTGTCCTTGAAGATGTGGGCTGAAGGGGTGTGGTCTGCAGCCCCTGCCCCCCCCAAATGTGTCCCTGCAAGTCTGGTCACACGTGCCTGATGCCTGAGAGGTTCCCTCGAATGTGACCCCGGTGGGCAGCTGCTCACCTGTCCAGTTACCCCCAGCAGCCCTGCTCAGTGCCAGCGTCCTCTGTGGTTTCGTCTTTGGTGAATGTGATTTGTGGCACTGTGTGGCTAGGTCATGTTCACGGTCAGTGTGACAGATATTGGTGCACTCTGCAAAGTAGAGCCTGCAGCCTGTGAACCTGAGAAACCGCCGGGGTCACCAGGCTTGCCTCACAGCTGGGCCCTCTTAGAGCAGGGGCTCGGAGGGACATGCCAGCCCACTCCAGGGCATAGGACGAGAGTGTGGGACCGGAATAGCCCCCTCCCCAAAGGACCAGCAATCGGGACTCGCTGAGTGCTGTCCCGTAGAGATACAGCGCCCGCCACAGAGCTCATTTTAAGTTATCTAGTGCCCACATTAAAAAAAAAGATGGAAAAATGATTGTCAGTAATAATTTTATTGAGGTCAGTGTGTTGTCATTTCAGCGTGTAATCGGTACAAGAAATGAACAGGATGTCTTAGTCTTCTTTTTCCTGCGCTCCGTTTCAAAGTCCAGTGTGTGTTATGCACTCATAACACATCTCCGTTTCAGCGAGCCACATTGTCGGTGCTCAGGGTGTAGTTCCAGAAGCTTTAACTCCTAAAAACGGGAGCTTCTTTCACCCTTCAGAAGGCAGTTCCATCTCATATCATAATCCCCTCTGATGCCACCAAGTTGCAGCATGTTCTCCACCCGAGTGGAGAAGCCTCTCTTCCCTGGGGCCGGCCCTCCCTCCCCCAGGTGTGGAGCATGTCCAGTGACCGTGACAGTGACATGATCAGTGGAGCACGCCCCCTGGGTTCATTCCCCAAGACGTCCACCCTTGGGCGTTTCCTGCTTTCCCCCAACAAGTGGGGCCTAGGTCTCAAATGCCTTCCCCGTTAGTAATAATAGAAATGCTGGGATGATATTCATGGGGACGATAGGAGCAGCTGTTCCTGGGCTGAGACCCTCAGTCATTTGCCAGAAGAGTTTCTGAGCGTGAGCTCGTTCATAGACTCCAGAAGCCCCCAGTTCTGAGCGGGTGGGAGGGATCTGGACCCTGTGGCATGTGTCAGTGTGACTGTGCCGGGACACTCTGCTTGGCTGTGCTCTGTAGAGCAGAGAGCCACCTCCCAGTGGTCCTGCCCAGAAAAGGCGAAATTTATCCCCATTGTCAAGAGTGGGGACCGAGGCCCAAGGAGGTGACATAGCTTATCAATGGCCCCCAGCTTGTGGGAGACAGAGCCAGGGTGTGACCCCAGGGGCCCCCAATTTTGGCTAGCTCCCTCTCCCAATTCCCCATGTCTCCCTAGCCCCTGAGGGCAGGATGAAGTCTCAGACAGGCCGTATGAGGTCCCAACATAAGGAGGAGCTGAACAGTTACCCAGCCAAGGAGGAGGTGGGGCGACAGAGTGTAAACAAGCACCGGCCCTGTCTGTCTGGCGTGTTTGGGCAGGGTTGGGGGCAGGGTGGCAGGGAGCCCATGGCTGACCTGGCATCCACAGGAGGAAGTGAGGTCCATTCCTGCCCAGGGACTCAGCCCCACAGTACTTTCCACATTGGCGGTGCTTGGCCTTCTCCAGCACTGTCGCGGCCCACCTGTTTACATTTGTCAGCCCCTCTGCTCGTCACTGTGGGCCCAGCCTAGAGTGGGGGATATACTAGAGTCCAGGGTGGGCCGAACCCCACAGTTCGTAGACTGGTTGAAGGGACAGACAGCAGACGAGTAAGCTGGTGCACAGGTGACCAGTGGGTGGTGATGGGCTGCTGTGAAGGAAACAGAAACGGCGAGGAGCAGGCCTGGGCAGTCTCCTTCAGTGGAGGGGGCAGAGGGCCATGTAAGCAGGGGCTGGAAGGGGAGAAGGAGCCAACCGGGAAGATTCCCACCCTGATGGGTCCCTGCCAGGGAGACGCAGCAGCTCGTCTGAAGGCCCAGGGTCAGCACATCTGAGGAGAAGGAAGTGGGGTGGGTGAGGTAGGGAGGTGGCGCAGGCTGAGCATCAAAGGGGCCATGGTGAGCCTCTCAGGGGCCTTGCCCAGGACAGCCCTCTAGGGTTCTGAGGCAGAAGGATGATGCGATTGCATACTTGGTCACAAAGAATCTGGCTTTCCTGGGCAGAGGGATCTTAGGGAGCAAGAGTGGCCACCAGGAGGCCAGTACTGAGGTGACTCTGGTCAGACAGGAGGGGGTGCTGTGGCTGGCCTGGAGGGGTGCCCAGGAGGGGAGGCAGTAGTAAGGTGTTTGGCATGTGCTGGAGGGCACGTCCACCCAGGGTGGGCTGATGGAATGGACGCAGCAAATTGTGGAGAGGGAAGACAGGACAATTTGGTGGATGCTACTGTGACTATAAAGATGGGGACCCCGAGGCCAGCTAAGATGTGGAAGGCAGTACAGGCTCTCTGGTTGCTTCTGTTCTCGGTTGGTGGGCGGAAGAGTGGGAACCGGCAGCCAGGTGAGCAGCCGTCAGTGGGTGGAGGTCTGGGGCCTGGGTCCCCTGAGTGCCAGCCCATCTCAATGTCCACCCCTTTCCCGGCCTCCCTGCCTGCAGTGATCAACAAATACAAGCGCCGGCGGTTTCAGAAAACCAAGAACCTGTTGACGGGAGAGACAGAAGCTGACCCAGAAATGATCAAGGTAAACACGAGCAGAGCCTGGGGGCGCCATCCGGACCCGGGTTCCCAGCTCAGCAGGCAGCCCAGGGGAGTCATCTCCTGCACCACCCCTGAGCCCCTGGGGGAGCCTTTATGTCTCTGAGCCTCAGTTTCCCTCACTGGAAGCAGAGTCAGGATGCAGTTAGCTCTCAGGGAGCGGGGAGCTCCAGGCGAGGCTCCAGCCGACCTCTGGCAGTGGCGGGCGGGCCCTCTGCTCAGTGTACACAGACCCACCCAGAAGCCTCTCACCAGTCCGCTGGGTGGGTCCCGGCACAGGCAGACTGGCCCGAGGTGTCACAGCCAGGAGGTGGCAGGGCCGCGATGCACACCCAAGTTGCCGGGCCCAGAGCCCAGGGTTGGCCCGGCACAGAGGAGGCAGTGGTGATACTGTGGCTCTGGAAAGAACACTCCCCGTCAGCCCAGGATGTGAACTGGCCCCAAGAGTCTCCCTCTCCACAAGGTGGTTCCAGGTGGGAGGGTGGCCCCTGAGCATGGAGGCTGCACTCCACGGCCTGGCATGCTGTCCCATCCAGGTGGGCAGACCTGCGTGTTGTGCTCCAGCGGGTGGCTGGGGACAGCCAGGGCAGTGGGGTCTAGAGGCCGGCCCTCGGCCAGCGGTCGCTGTGGTGGTTGCTCTTTGCCGTTGTGATGGTCACGGGAGTCCTCTGGAGGAAGCGAGCAGCTGCCTGAGGCCCCCCACCTCCTGTCTTCCCTCAGAGGGCTGAGGACTATGGGCCCGTGGAGGTGATCTCCCACTGGCACCCCAACATCACCATCAACATCGTGGACGATCACACGCCGTGGGTGAAGGGCAGCGTGCCACCTCCCCTAGACCAGTGTGAGTCCCGCCTGCTCAGGCTCCTGACAGGCCATTTCCTCATCTCCTGGCCCCACGCCCCCACCCCTGTATTCCCTGTCATCTCCAACTAGGTGTCCCCCTTCCTAAGCTTCCCGCCCCACCCTCTAGACACTCCCCTTTCTCTCCCTCCGGCACCCCGATGACCCCAGTGCTGACCACCGTGTGCCCAAACCGGTCTCATCTGCCCCACGAGCTTTCTTCGGAAGGTGTGCACTGTTGCCAACCTTGGAAATGGAGGCAGCATCACTTAGGAAGCCAGATTTCTGACTCTTAAAAATCGCGACACGCGGTGGCCCTTGGGGCAGCCAGAGTCGAGCTGAGCTGCACCTGTCCTTCCAGCTGGGGCCTGCCCAGCCTGCCCTTAGCCTGCCCCCCTGAGGTCATGCAGTCTTTCCACTCCTTGGCACAGCCCAGAAATGTCCCCTGTCCTCCAGTGTCTGTCGAGGGGGCCCCATTGGGTCCCTGCAAACATCTGAATTTGACCCCTTTGTCCTCGGAGGCTGGAATCGCCCCACCCCTGTGGGTGCCTGGGGCCTCCGGCCCGGGCTGAGCAGTACCCTCGCCCCTCGTGTCTGCAGATGTGAAGTTCGACGCCGTGAGTGGTGACTACTACCCCATCATCTACTTCAACGACTACTGGAACCTGCAGAAGGACTACTACCCCATCAACGAGAGCCTGGCCAGCCTGCCGCTTCGCGTCTCCTTCTGCCCGCTGTCGCTCTGGCGCTGGCAGCTCTACGCCGCCCAGAGCGCCAAGTCGCCATGGAACTTCCTGGGTGACGAGCTGTATGAGCAGTCAGATGAGGAGCAGGACTCGGTGAAGGTGCGGCAGGGGTGGGGCCTTCCCTGGCTGCAGGAGGGGAAGGGGAAGTGGACCGCGCTGCTGGCCTGGGGGCTGCTGGCCGGTGCTGTCCTGCCCACAGTTTCACAACCTCTCAGGGCCCCTCCCCGTGGGGGGCAGGAAGTAGGCATTCGGCCTCTGGCCCTGGCTGACACTGGGGGTCCTGCCTCTGAGGCTTCCGTGGTCATCTTTGCCTTGGCTTTTCTGTTTGCCGGGGCCGGCCCTCTGGGTCTAGACCTGCCCCTTCTGCCCCACGGCCTGCTGCCCTGCCTCTGGGCTCCGACTCGAGGCCTCTGCTCGCTTGCCCTGTGTCCTTGAGCAGCATCCTTCTCTGCCCGCCTCTGGCATGTTGGGTCTTGGCTGCGCTTGCCTGGGGCCGTCTCTGGTGTTGGGTTTCTGTCCCTCACTCCGACTCTCTCAGTTATTACTCTGCCTGCCCCCATCGCTGTCCCCCCGTCTCTCTTCTGTCCCCATTTTTCCCCCTCCCTCTCCGTGCATCCCTCGCCCACCCCCTCTGTGCCCATCTGCCCATTTCTGACCTGCTCTCCTCCTGGCCAGCACGCCCCCTCCCCAGAAGCCCCAGGGTCAGGTCTGTGGGAATATCATCAGGCTCTCCCGGGGCCAGAGGAAGGAGAGACAGGCTGGCTAACGGGGAGGCGCTGCGGTCAGCCCCAGCCGGGGCCCGGCGATGCTCACGGCCATCTCCCCACCCCCGCCCCAGGTCGCCCTCCTGGAGACCAACCCCTACCTGCTAGCGCTCACCATCATCGTGTCCATCGTCCACAGTGTCTTTGAGTTTCTGGCCTTCAAGAATGGTAGGGATGGGCCCTGTGAGAGGCCATGGGGGACTAGGGGAATGGGGGTGTGTGTGGGAGGGTAGGGTACACTCCCTCCGTCTTCCTCTCAGGCCTTCTCCCTGCATGGGGCCCGCCAGCCCCACTCTCCAGAGGCCTAGGGAGCGGCCAGCAACTCCCAGCCTAGAAACTACCGGCCGCAGGGCGTGGCACAGGGGGAGGGGCAGGCCCGCTGTTCTGGCAAAGGTCTGGTCGGCACCGCCAGGAAGCAGGGCCGGGGAACTCCGAGGCTGGGAGCAGGGAAGCCCCACAGCTGCTCCCGCTGCCCTGCCCGGCAGGCTGCCCATTGGGGGAGACCCCTCGGGGGGAGCGGACAGGGCCCACCTGAGTGGGAAAGTGACAGCCATGTCCCCAGAGGGCCCCAAGGTGCCAGAGGCCAACAGGGGTGATGGCCATATTTGAGGGGCCCTGGCCACCTGCCAGGCACTGTGGGGGCACCCTCGCCAGTGAGCTCATGGAAGCCCCGCAGCCAGAGCCCAGGAGGCAGCATCATTACCCCACGTTTACGGATCAGAGAGGTTGGTTCCTT
The DNA here is from genome assembly GCF_019923935.1 of Bubalus bubalis. Lineage (NCBI taxonomy): Eukaryota > Metazoa > Chordata > Mammalia > Artiodactyla > Bovidae > Bubalus > Bubalus bubalis. Next base: position 52,180,944 of record NC_059174.1, read on the forward strand.
GCCCATGGTCATACAGCTCCCAAGTGGCCCAGCCAGGACTTGGATCCAGGAGCCCGCTCCAGCTCCCGCTTCATATTCCTGGCCCTGCTGGCTACTTCTTCCTTCCCTGGAGAACCCTGGTCTGAAGGAGGCCTGGCCCTCAGCAGCTTCTGAAAGTGGCAGTAGTAATGAGTACTATTAATATTATTATTAAGAGGGCATGGCTGAGATTGAGTTACTTTCTGGAGAATTGTAACATCAAAACCCAACAGTAAATGGTGCTGACTCCAGTAGGGAGGAGTCTGTTAGCCGAGGTGGATGCTGGTCCAGGCACCAACTTGCAGACGCTCCTGCTGACTGCAAGCTGGGTCCCTCAGGGTCCCTCTTTGCCTAAGCAGAAATGAAGGCACAGGGGAGGGAGTCACTTGCCCAAGGTCACAGCAAGGGTGTGAAGGGTGCCTCTGGTCTGAAGCGTAACTCGGATCCATGCACCCCCGCCAGAACCCCTGTGCGTCTTTGGATACATTCTTCCTAGTTAGGATTGGGTGGGGGAGGTCCTATGAGGGTCTGATGGTCTAACAAGAGATGCATGAGTCTGTTGGGTGTGCTGGGGCTCTGGAGTCAGATTCTGCCGTGATCCTTGGGTCCATGGGGCCCGCAGGGGGACTGAGCTGGGCCCCACGGAGGGTGACGGGGGTCCAGGGGGGACACAGGAAGGAGCTTCCATTGGAGAGCAGAGCCAGTGGTCCTTGTGCACGCCCCACGCGTGGTGCCGGCAGGTTCCTTCAAGGCTTTGGGGCCGTGGGCCGAGAGAGTACGTGTGCTGGATTTTCCCACCCAGCGGAGGCGCCACAGCGCCAGGGTGGACAGCTCAGGTCTGGTGTCACACAGACCCAGCTTCCGTGTAGATTCTGCCAGGCCAGGCTGTGTGGCCTTAGGGATGCCGCAGCCCTGAGCACTGAGTGCATGAGGAGCCCCGGAGCATGGCCGCTGTCTCACCATCACTGCCCATCTAGGGGCTGACCCTCGTTGGGGTGAGGGGTGTCCAACCTGAGGACTGCAGAGATCCTGCCTGCCTGGGGCTTCGGCGGCACCCACAGAGCTGACTCTTAGGGGAAACGGGAGTCGTGTACCCCCTTCCCCCTTGGCAGACCCACTGCCGTCCCGGGAGTCTGAGGAGGTCAGGGCTTGAGGGAGCTGCAGGAGGGCCCAGGCGGCTCCTCACCTCCTGGCTGTCCCCCGCCCCTTCCCGTGCACAGATATCCAGTTCTGGAACAGCCGGCAGTCCCTGGAGGGCCTGTCCGTGCGCTCCGTCTTCTTTGGCGTCTTCCAGTCCTTCGTGGTCCTGCTCTACATCCTGGACAACGAGACCAACTTCGTGGTCCAGGTCAGCGTCTTCATTGGGGTCCTCATCGACCTCTGGAAGATCACCAAGGTCATGGATGTCCGGGTAAGGCCGGGCTGCTACACTGCAGCGGGAGCCCCCCAAGGTTGGGAGCGGGGTCGCACGGCCCAGCCAGACCCTGGAGCTGGCCCCGGGGGATTCCCAGTGCCTGCCGCACTCCCAAGACCAAGGGGATTTTCGCACCAGGGGATTTTTCGGGTCACACATGGGGCAGGGGAACTGGGAGCAGTGGGGAAGGTCAGGGGCTGGAGCTGGCTCGGGGGTGGGGGGAGGGCGGGAGCCAGCACTGCAGCTGGCCGCAGCCTCCCTGCTTGTCTGCAGCTGGACCGGGAGCACAAGGTGGCAGGGCTCTTGCCCCGCCCGACCTTCCAGGACAAGTCCACATACGTTGAGTCCTCCACCAAAGTGTATGACGACGTGAGTGTCCCCCTTCCCAGCCGGCCCCAGGGGGGATCTCCAGGTACCCGCTCGCTCCTGGGGGCCCCAGCTCTGCACAGTGGGGGGCTGGGATGTCTGCCTGTCGGCCGACAGCCCCTTGCTTTAGGGCTTGTGTCATTCCCTCCAGTGTCCTCTGTCTGCCACATCGACTTCCTGGCTGAGTCGAGTTCCCAGGGCCACCTGGAAATTCCCCCAGGCTGGCCTGCCAAACCAGGTGTGGGTGGGTGGAGGCGAGGAGCCAGGCTGCCAGGTGGGGCCCAAGGAGCCACATCCCAGCCCCACCCTGTGCCCTGCAGATGGCGTTCCAGTACCTGTCCTGGATCCTCTTCCCGCTGCTGGGCTGCTATGCCGTCTACAGCCTCCTGTACCTGGAGCACAAGGGCTGGTACTCCTGGGTGCTCAGCATGCTCTACGGCTTCCTGCTGACCTTTGGTGAGCAGGCCCCGGGTGCACAGCCCCCATGGTGTCTGGGCAGGTATCCAGCCACGGCTCTCAACCCCGTGTTGGGGCCTTGACAGTGAGCAAATCGGCCTGGCCTTGCCCTCCCCACACTTGAGGTCCAGTGTGGGGAGACTCACACAACCCCAGACAGGGATACTTTGGGGTGGTCAGGGATGGCACATGGGCAGCTTCAAAGTGCTGCCCAGTCTGATTTGGGGGTCAGAGAGGGCTTCCAGGAAGCCCTGGACAGTGCATTTTGGTTGTCATCCCCAGGGGAACTGACAGAGTGAACAGGCAGACGGTGAGCAGGTGATGAGTGGTATGAAGGAGTCATAGTGAGGGGGCATTGAAGCTGGTGGGGGGACCTCTGAGGAGATGACACGTAAACTAAGGCCTGAAAGATGCCTAGGAGGGAACCATGCAAAGATCTGGTGACAGCAGGCAGAGCAAGTGCAAAGGCCCTGAGGTAGGATGTGCCGGGCTGTGGAAGTAGCAAGGAGGCCAGTGTGGCTGGAGCCGAGTGAGGAAGGCACAGAGGCCAGAAATGCAGTTGGGGTGGAGGGTCAGGATCCCCTTTTCCTCTGCTCACGGGTGCCCCTCCTCACCCCACAGGCTTCATCACCATGACGCCCCAGCTCTTCATCAACTACAAGCTCAAGTCTGTGGCCCACCTGCCCTGGCGCATGCTCACCTACAAGGCCCTCAACACCTTCATTGATGACCTTTTTGCCTTTGTCATCAAGATGCCTGTTATGTACCGGATCGGCTGCCTGCGGGACGGTGAGGCCCGGTGGGTGGGTGGGTGGGTGGGTTGGCTGGCAGCCCCCCCGCAGGCTCTCACCAGAGCTGGGCATGGGCGGGGCCCTGTCTGAGGGAGGGGCCCTGGCATGGGTGCTCAGCCCACTCAGGGCAGGACGACTCCTCCACCCGCCACATGCTGGGGGCCGGGTGGGCCCTGCCTCCGTCCCTCACGCCACCCCCCCCGCCCCTCCCCCAGATGTGGTCTTCTTCATCTACCTCTACCAACGGTGGATCTACCGCGTCGACCCCACGCGGGTGAACGAGTTTGGCATGAGCGGCGAGGCCCCAACTGCAGCTGCCCCCGTGGTCGAGGCCCCGCCAGCAGCAGGGGCCCTCTCATCTGCCCCCAGCCCCGCCACAACCACCGAGGCCGCCGGGGAGGAGGCCTCTACACCCCCACCCTCCCAGGCCCCCCAGGGGCCCAGCTCTGCCAGTGAGCCCCAGGAAGCCCCTCCAAAGCCAGCAGAGGACAAAAAAAGGGATTAGTCGCTCCTGGTTCTCCTCCGCCCAGGCTCCTGGTGACCACCACCCCGCCGCCCTGGCCCCTCGCCACCCCATCCCCGTTGCCCTTTCCCTGGACAGATCGGGCCGGGGCGGCGGGAGGCCCCCCACGGCCGGGGCCCAGCGTGAGGCGTAGGGGCCGGGGCAGGCCAGGGCCCATCATTTGTGGAGGTGCCGTCCGTCTGTTCCTCTGTGTTTCTAGCCATCGCGCCCCGCCAGCCTAGCACCATTGGGAATCATGGTGAAGCCGATGTGGCACTGCCGAGGGGGTGGGCCAGGTGGGGGAGGGGCCAGGGGCCCATGAAGGGACGCCCACGGCCGTCCGTCATCTTGTCCCTCGATCCCCCACCAACCCCCCTCCTCCCAGACCGCCGCCCTTTAACACAGTCTGGATTTAATAAATTCATATGGGTGTTTAACTTAAACTCAGCAGAGCCCCCACCTCGTGCCTTCCTTCCTCTGCCACCCTAGGGAGCAGGTATGGGTGGCTCTCCTGAGCATATACAGGAACGCTCTAGGCCAGGCCCCTTTCTCATCCTGCTCCCCCTCCCAGAGGGTTCCAGAACTGTCCCATCTCACAGACGGGAAGTTGCCTGCCGTGACCTCACTGCACCAGCACTCTTAGCCACAGAGCTATGTCAGAGCCTCACCTGTGCCTCCGATTATCTCCTGGCCTCAGGCAGCCTGGCAGGGCAGGAGGGCACACCTACCACCCCAAGAGTCGAGTCTGCCTCCCTCAGTCCATGGTCCTGGGACCCTGGCTGCCTGACGTTGCTTCTGGGCTTAAGAGCTCGTCTCCAGGGGGACCCTGAGGGTGAATCCTGGCTCAGAACGGTGCCAGGCTGTGGCATCCATAACTGTTGGGGTGCCATCAGCACCCTCAGGGCTGCCTGTGCCAAGGACCCAGCCAGAGTCTTGGTGTGTGGTGTGCCTGCCTTCCCAACAGACTGGGTACTGGTTCACCCACTTTGTCGGTGAGGGGACTGAGGCCCCTGGGTGTCCCTGCACTCCCAGGAGTTGGCACCCCACGTTCCCAGGTTTCCTCTTATTTGTTTATTTGCATGGGTGTTCTCATCAGTAGTTCTAAGAGAGGAGCCCTGGGGCTTAGAAGCTCTGCCACGGTGCCCTGCAGAGCGAGGCAGGGCATCCAGGAGGTGTGTACAGAGCTCCACCTGTGTACACAGGCGCGTGTGCACACGCTGCAGGTTCCACCCCTCAGGCAGCTACTCCACTCCCTCTCCTGCTGTGCGTCACCCCCGCACCCACTTCCCTAGGAGAAAGCCCCAAATCCTCATCCCACAGCCTTTGGCAAGACCCATCGGTGTACCCCACAATTGCTTGGGGTTCTCACTGCTTCCACTGAGACCACCTGGTCTAGGCTCCTCATTACCCTGGGGTCCCCACTCAGCCTCCTCCCTGGTCTCCTGCCCTTCCCCTCACCCATTCACTCCTCATCCAGCAGCCAGAACTTTTCTTGTTTCTTTTTTTGTTACCCTGCGTGGCATGTGGGATCAAACCCATGCTCCCCGCAGTGGGAGCATGGAGTCTTAACCACTGGACCACCAGGAAAGTCCTGAGCAGCCAGAGCTTTGTGAAGCACAAACCTGACCCTGCTCACTTGTTCAGAATCTACCATGACTCCCCAGTACGCTTGGGAGAAGAGCCCAGGCTGCTAACAGTGCTGAACACTTGTCGGGAGGGGGCTTCTTAACCCTTATAGCCTCATCTTCCTTGCTGTAACTAGCTGTGACCTCTTACCCTCTGGCACTGTTCCCTTACCTGAGACATGCCTCCAGGCACACAAGCCTTCATCTTACCCTATGCATCCTCCAGGTTGTAGCTCCATAGCTCCTCCAGGAAGCCCTTCCTGACCACCTCCTCTGGGACAGACCCCCCCCCCCCCCCACCCCGCACCCCGCCACCAGCTTCCTGGTCGCACATCCCAGCCCTGCCTGCTAAAGTTCATCACTACCTGGGGACAGGTAGTGTCCACCACCTGGACTGAGCCCTGTGAGTCTCAGAGCTGCCTTGGCTATTGCTGTGTCCGTGGCACAGAGCAGTCACTGAATGTTTGCTGAGTGCATAAGTTTGCACAATTCGGACTCTCACAGGCACACATCCAGAAGTATAGACCTAGATGGGACCTGTTTTAAGACACCAGTGGAGAGACTAACATACAGTCGGTCAACAAATGTTCCCTGAGCCCTTCCCCTGGACACTGCTCTGAGCAGGGGGGAGTTCTGTGCACACAATAGGGGTCAGAACAAGCCCAGGCCTGCCCTCGTGGGGCTCAGAGCCCCAAGCTGAGGGTTTCTGACACGTCCTTTCAGTCATTCACCCAACAAAAGCGTTGTGAACCCTGACATCTCATGGGGCAGAAGGGAAGCAGGTGGACTAACCGGCCCTACGCATAGGAGCCACTATCCAACACTCTTTACCATGACGCAAGTTCTAGTCTAGCTGTACGTGGTTCTCTTCATTAAATTTCGGTACCCAATGGCCCCGTCACCTTGCGGACCATGGCTCTTGCCTCATCTCCACTGCTTCCCCAGCAGTCCCTCACGACCTTGCTGTTCTCTGAACATGCCGTGCGTGTTCCCACCTCAGAGCCCTTGCACTTGCCATTCCTTGTGCCTTGAACACTCTTAACCTAGACATCCACATGGATCCTTCACCATTTCAGGTATCTGCTCAGATGTCACCTCAGACCCTCCCTGAACTTCCAAACCCAAATGCTACCCTCATACTCAATCCTTGTATCCTGCTTTAATCTTCTGTAATACTATCGTCACCATGAGACACGTATTTGCTTATCTCTTTTCCAGCTGTCTCTCCCCCGGCTTGGATTTCAGTGCCATGATGGCAGGGGCTTTTTACTATTGTGTTGCTTGCTGTGTCCCCAGCTTTTGGAAGAGTGCCTGGTATTATTACCCTGTGTGCAATAACTCTTGTTAGTCATAGTTCACAAGAGCAGATGAGAAAACTGAAAAACCAGAGAAATTAATTTGTCCAAAGTCAGACAAAGTAATGTGACATAAAGTGCTAGAACAGTGCCTAGCACATGGAAGAGCTCTATACAAGTGTCAACTATTGTTAGTATTTAATCCTCACAACCATCATATTATTAGACCCATTTTACAGAAGGGGAAACAGGCTCAGAGAGATGAAGTCAGTTTCCTAAGATCTAGTAAGTGGGAGACCTAGGATTGTAACTTGGCAGCCTGATTCTGAACCTTCAAATCATAGCCTTCTAGCAATGCCCTTGTCATACGCAGACTACAGCCTGCAGGCCCAAAACAGCATTTTGAATTTTTCTGTAATTTTGACATGTTTTAAGTAGTTGGAGAAAAATCTCAATATGTTGTTTCACATGAAAGTTAAAATTCAAATTGCAGTGGCTTATAATATTTTATTGGAGCACAGTCATGCTCATTGTTTCTGTATGGTCTTTGGCGCCTTTTGTGCTATGGCAGAGAAGGAAATGGCAACCCACTCCAGTGTTCTTGCCTGGAGAACCCCAGGGACGGGGGTACCTGGTGGGCACCATCTCTGGGGTCACACAGAGTCGGACATGACTGAAGCGACTTAGCAGCAACTTAGCAGCAGCAGTGCTATGGCAGAGTGGAGTTTTGAGACGTCTGATCCTCAAAGCCTAAAGCAGAACAAATTTGCTATCCAGCCATTGCAGAAAATGTCTGCTCCCTATTTGGCTTTATAGCAGTACTCCAACTTAAGCTGACTTCATATCACCAGAAGGCTTAAGGCCACACCTTGAGAACTACAGTGGACTCTCCTGCCTCCCATGAGCAGTTCCAGGGCTGGCTTGGGTGCCCTGGTACCCAGTGCAGGCTCTGGCACACAGCAGGTGCTCAGTAAGTGTATGTCAACTGAATCAGTGAGTCCATGTGGGCCATGAAGAGAAGAGGTGGAACACTCAAAATTTTCACAAGCAGACATATTATGTCAAACCTGGGCTCTGTGACCTGAGGGCGCTTGGTGTCCAAGCTGTGACCTAATGAATAGGCTTGACATGATCTAACCAACTGGCTGCCCCTCTTTGAGCCTCAATCTCCTCTTCTCTCCATTAGTTCCAATTATCTCACCTTTCTCTGATACTGGTGCAAGGTGTGAGGCATTGGTGAGGCCCCCAGGTAAGCCCAGGCTGGGTCAGGCACTCAACTCATGTACCCTGGGGTCTATGCTGTTATCTTTCCCAGACAGTTATTGAGCCTTGGAGCTGAAAGTGTTGTGGGCTGTTAGAAAACCTAAGGCAGCTATGGGGAGGAATGAAACATCCATCCATTCATTCAGTAAACATTATTGGGCACCTACTGTTTTTCAGGTGCTGTTCTAGGTGCTGGGGATACAGCAAGGAACAAAACAGACAAATCCTAGAGTTGACACCGTAGCTTTAAATGTTTAAGTATCTTCAACGACTGACTCAGTTGAAGGAACTGAGGTGTAGAGAGACCATGGGAAGTTTCGAAAAGTTTATCATCAGGGCAGCTATGGAGCCCTGGTAACCTCCTCATCCCGAAGCTTCCCTTCCAGCCAGAGAAACAGGTCAAGGCCGGTTGGCAGACTTGGGGAGGCTGGTCACAGTTTCCTAATTTGCTACATGGGTAGGTTAGGTAGTGGCTCCAAGCGGACTCAGTGGTCTCGGCCTGGGTAATGGGCATCGTCGCTGGTCGGGCCCCTCGGGTGAGCCCAGCCTCCTCTTCCCGGCCGGCCCCACCCCCGAAGACACGTGACGCGTGGGGGTTTTCCCGTTCCCCTGGCGTGACGTAACGACGGGGTGCGGGCCAATGAACGCGCAGGCCGGCGGCGCCGGGGAATTCCGCCGCCCCGCCCCCGCCCGCCGCCCGCCCGGCCCGGCCCGGCGCCCCCCGCAGCCCCGGGCGCCGCGCGTCCAGCCCGGCCTGAGGCCCCAGCCCCTGCGCCGCTCTCCCGACCCGCGATCGTCCGCCAGACCGTGCCACCTGGCCGCTCTGCCCGCCCGCGTGTGTGTGTTTTGGTCTGGGCTGGCCTCCGGGCCGTCAGTCCCCACTGGTTGGGCCATGCCGAGTCGCCGCGTCGCCAGATCGTCCGCTGCGCCGGAGCTCGGGCCCTTGGGTAAGCGGGGCCAGGGATCAGGAGAGGAGTCTGGGGTGGGACTGGAGACGCGGGAGTTCTGGGGGTCCCGGAGTAGTCTGGGAGTTCCTACAGGAGTCCAGGGGTTTTGCGGGGAGAGTGTGAGGGTTTGGGGACACTATATCAAAGGGAAGGAAGGAGGCAGAGGATGGTGACCAGGTCCATTCCAAGGTAAGAGAGAGGCGTCCCACTATAGAGTGAGAAGGGGGCGGGGCCTGACCCTGAGGCAAAGAAGGGGGCGGGACCCGACGACAGAAGGGAGGGGCGGGGCCTGACGCCGAGAAGGAGGAGCGGAAGCCGTTCCTGAGGGATTGGGCGTGGCCAGACGCAGAGAGGGAGAAAAAGGAGGGGCCTGGCTCCCAGAAGGGGGCGGGGTCTTAGATTAGTGCGATGAGGGGGGCGGGGCCTAACGCAAAGAAGGAAGCAAGCTCTCGCCTACTCAGAGTAAGAGGCGGGGCTTACGGTGATAGGGGGCGGGGACAGACTCGGATAGAGAGAAGGGGCGGGGCCTGACTCGGGCAGAGAGCGAAGGGGGAGGGCCTGTTCTGAAAAAAAGAGGGCGGGGTCTGATTCAGAGAAGAAAGAGGAGGTGGGGCTTGCCTCAGGAGAGAAGTGGCAGGGTCTGAGAGGGAGAAGACTGGCTTGACACTGGAAAAGTGAAGGGTAGGGTCTGACCCTGAAATAAGGGAGGGGGTTGGGGCTTTTCTAACTGAGGTTGATAAGGGCTCCTTCAGGCCCTTCTCAGCCTTTTTAACGGAGAGAAGGAGCAGGGTCTGAGTGTGACGAAGGGTAGGGTGACTGAGAGAAAGTAGAGAACCTGTCCACGAGTTAAGGAAGTAAGGCCAGACCAGGCAAGCCAAGAGTGAGGGGCCTGACCCAAAGAGGCGGTGCCAGAAGAGGAACGGGGTGGAGCTTGGAAGATTCTCTGGTTTTCCCGCCGCATCTTCATCACCTCCTGAAACATGCTTCCTTCCCTGCAGGGTCCGCTGATCTCTCCTCGCTCTCTCTCGCCGTTTCCAGGACCACGGGTGAGCAGCCCTCCACAGTTGCTGCCCGTCTGCACTCTCAGGACGGGGCAGAGGGAATCCTATGGAGGTGGCATTGTGCACGCCTCTGTCTGGGGGGTTTTGCAGAGGTCCACCTCAGCTTTCCTCAGCCTGTGTCCCTCCCTGCCCGTTGAGATGGGGGTCCCCAGATGCCCCTACCTCCCAGGTGATAAGGAGCTGGGCAAGTATAACTAACCACTTACTCGCTTTCTAAGAGTCCTCTTTAGAGATTCACTATCATAGTGCAGGGGGTAATAATTATATACTGGTGCCACCACTCCTTCACTGTGTGAATGTCTGTCTGCAAGTCATTTCCCCTCTCTGGGCCTCAGTTTTTCTCATCTGTAAAATGGGCATGATATCAATGCCTCCCTTTTAGAGGGACCAAGATGAGTCAATGAGCTGATAACAGCTAAACAGTACTAGTATTAAAACAATGACAGTATTAAAGCAATATCTGGCACACATTTAAGGATCACCCAGAGAGTTGAAGTGACTTGGCAGCAGCAGTAGCAGAGAGCTGTTAAAAACAAATCTTTGGGCTCCACCTCCAGAATTTCTGATTCAGTGGGTCCAGGATGAGCTCTGGAAATGTGCATTTCTAGCAAGTTCTCAAGAGATACTCAGAACCACTAGTCTATACTGCCCCTCCATTCGGTGCCATCCAAAATTCATGGGACTTCCCTGGCGGTACAGTGGTTGAGACTCCACACTTCCACTGCAGGGGGCATGGTTCGATCCTTGGTTGAGCAACTAAGATCCCACGTGTCATGCAGCAAAAAAAAAAAAAAAAGCACCCAATATACAGCGCTGACCAAGGAAATACAGAACCATGGCCAAAGGATGACATCCTTTCTCATAAGTGTGCTGGAATTTGCAGGTCAGGAATTGAATCCGTGGCCCCTGAGGGCTGGGTCTGAACCTCTCTCTGGAGGTAGAATCTTGGGATGGACCCCAGAAGTGCTGGCATGGCTGTGGAGGAGGGCCTGTGGGTTCTCTAACAGATCTCTGAGTGGGAGATTCTGAAAGGTGGGAGCTGCACTGGAAACAGGTCCTCCCAAGCACTGCTTCTGGGCAGGAACAAGGCTGAGATTTTTCTGACCCAAGACCTAGATCTTTGGTTTCAATTAAGAGTAATTTTTGCCATAATCCATTCAATAAATATTGAGTGCCTATTCCTTACCTGGCCCTGTGCGAGGCAGTGCTGAGGACTCAGCAGTAACTGAGACAACCCTGGCTGTGCCCTCATAGTGCTCCGTGGAGGCAGCTAGGTGCACAATGAATTAACTGTAGGATTGTAAAATGTGATAAAGGCTATAAACAAATCTTGGGATCAGTGACACCTAAATAGCAAGGTGGGGATGGGAGAACTGAGATGGAGGGAAATTTTCCCTCATTTTGATGGACCAGACACATACTGAGCCCTGGGTATAGTGGGGAGGGGCAGACGTGTTTCCTCCTCTCTGGTGCTCACAGTCTACAGCTGATACGAATCACTGTAATATAAGGTCATGTCAAATCCTAACGAGTGTCATGAAAATGATAAAACCAAGGCACCTAACTATGGGTGACTGGACTGGAGGTTCTGGGGGTTACTTTGGATAAAGGAGTCAGGGAAGACCTATCTAGGAGGTGACATTTGAATGGGGACCTGAAAGTGGAGAAGGAGGCATACAAAGAACTGAAGGAAGGGCATTCTGGCAGAGACTAGCCTGTGCAAAGGCCCTGAGGCAAGTGGTGAGAAAGACAGCTGCTCAAGTGTGCTTCAGTGGCTGCCCCTGAATGGTGGCAAGTTTGTGTAGGAGGTTGGCTGGGGTAGGTTGGTGTATTTGAGCAGACCCTGAATAAGGAGAAATCCCTAACATTTCCTGACTGAAAGAGGATTTTAGATAATAATAATTTAAAAAAACCTAATAACTAAGCTTTATGAAGGGCCTGAAGTGTTCAGATTCTATACTAAGCAATTTCCCAGTGTGCTTCTAAATCCTCATGCTAATGCCTGAGATACATCAGAGCTCATTTTATAGAGAAGGAGGCTCAAGAGAAGTTAGGCGACTTGCCCAAGGCAACACAGCCAGCAAGTGACAGCTGGGATTCAAACTGACATTTGTGTGACTCCACATCTGATATTCTGATATGATGTCTTCCAACCTCCCCATTTTATAGACAGACAAACTGAGGCCTAGAGAGCAGAAGCAATTTCCCCAAATTCATAAAATAATGTCTCTGACGCCTTACCCAACACTAGCCAGCATTTCTGTATCACCTACTATCATGGCAGTTCTCGGTATTTGCTGCGTATCAGCTCATTTAATTTTCACAACAGCCCCACAAGAGGAGCATTATTATTATGTCCCATTTTATAGATGAAGAAACCAAGGCACAAGGAGAGGTTAAGGGACTTCCCCTGGAGAAGGAAAAGGCTACCCACTCCAGTATTCTGGCCTAGAGAATTCCATGGACAGTCCATGGGGTCATAAAGAGTTGGACACGACTGAGTGACTTTCACTTCGCTGGTGGTCAGTGGCTAAGACTCTGCACTCCCAATGCAGGGGGTCCGGGTTCCACCCCTGGTCAGGGAACTAGATCCTACATGCCACAACTAAGAGTTCACATGCCTCAACTAAAACATCCCAAATTCTAAACAACAACAACAAAAAGTTAAGTAATGGGCTCAAGGCCACATTAGCACATAGCAAGGAATAGAGCCAGGATTTGAACTGAAGCACTCCAGAGCTTCAGTCAAATTTGCCCGGGCCTCAGTTTCCCCTCGCGGCCTGGGAGCTCCTTGAGGGCTCAGACACAGGCTAAGTCATCTTTGGAGCCCCAGGTTATCCAGCACGGACGCCTGAGAAGGTGTTTCCAAGTTGAAGTGACTTGACGTTGGCCCTGCCACTGAGCGACAGCATGTCCGCTCCTCTCTCCCAGACTCAGTGTCCCGATCTACCAAGTGGGGGTGTCTTCCTCACCTTGCTGACTTCACAGATCACATGAGATAAGAAGTGTAGGAAGACTGCTTGCTTTCCAAGGAGCAAAGGTCTGGCTGCCAGGAGCCACTCCCAGAGAGTGGAGGAGGAGGACAGATCTGGCAGCTGAGCAGCTTGGCGATAATCCAGCCGCCAGTCGCCAGCGCAGGCCACCGTGGATGGGGCACCTGGACCCTGCCCACCCTCCCTGGCTGTGTGACCCTCCAGGCTTGCTTGCTCCCTCAGGGCTCCCGTTGTTCTACGTCTGTGGAATGGTGGGAGGTTGGTTTCGATCCGCCATGGTCCCTTCCAGGGCTGAGCTTTCCTGAGGAGGTGATAAGGGGCTTCCTCAGCATTGCTGTTATTCCCTCCTTAGGAAGTAGGGGTGAATCCTGGATCCCAGGTGGGCACCGCTGGGGGACCAGCATGGGATGCAGAGCAGGTGGTTGCTTGGGGGTGGAGGATCAGCCTCCCTGGAGCTTCAGACACCAGCAAGTGATATCTTGGGGTCTAGGGTGGGCTTTAGGGAGGGGTACACCCTCACGTTTTGTTTAGAATTTTTTTTTTTTTTTTGCTGAGCTGTAGAACTTGTGAGATCTTAATTCCCCAACCAGGGATCGAACCTGGACCCTTGGTAGTGAAAGCACAGAGTTCTAATGACCAAACCTCTAGGGATTTCCCTTGTTTAGAATCTTAGGTGTCCCTTTTTTTTTTTCCCCTGGTGATAAAACCCTTGGCTTTTCATCAGATTTTCAACAATGTTTCCTAATCCCTGGTCTAAATGTTTTGAGGGGAGGCATTTGAGGGTAGCCTAACCCTAGGACCCCAACATTGGGAGCTGAAGGGAAAGTAGGCCAGGAGTGAGAGGTGGGGGTTGGGGCTTAATATCCCAGGATTTCTCAGGATGGAGGAAGAGGGAAGGGTTCCAGGAGGGGAGGGGGTTGGGGGGGTCTGTCTTAAAACATGAAAGTCTTGACCACTTTCTGGACCTCACCTTTCTTACCTTTCTCTTTCTCTTCCTTCCACAGATGAACTGGGTAAGTATCACAGGGTGGTCTGCGGGGGGAGGCTTAAGAGTCCCAAGTGCTCACAGAGGGGGATCTTGGCTTTCCTTGTTGGCAGGGAGGTCACGGTGTGACTTCCGGGACTGCTGGGGGATTTTAACAGTCATGTGCTCCCAGGGTACTTAGCAGCACTTGTGAAAATTCTGCATATGCCAGCTGCCTTTAATATTAGTTACTATTACTACAACTTTTGTTCATTCCTTGAGTGCATTATATGGAGCACGTGCTGTGGATTCGGCCCCGAACCGAAGCCTTTGCCCTCTTGGAGCTGATACTCTAGTGGCAGAGACCAAAGGAAAAGGAATAAAGAACAAAATGATGTTAGATCGGGCTAAGGCTTCTGAAGGAAATAAACAGGAAGGGGCCTGGGGAAAATATGTTAGATCAGGCCTTTCTGAAGAGGTGAACTGAGATTGGAAGGACGAGAAGGAGCCAGCATGGTTCAAATAGGGGGACCGGGCAGATGGAGGAACCAGTTCAACACCCCGAAGAGGGCCGGGCTTGGTAGGTGCAACACAAGAGAGACCAGAATGTGGTGAGAGGGAGCCGTGGGAGGCAAGAGGCCCAGGACAGCCAGGATTCTGTGGCCAAGGCCAGGGGTGTGGGTTTTGTCTTGTTTTCCTGAGATGAATGGAGTCTGGGGGGAGTTTTATATGGGGAAGCTGTTGATTGACTCGTAGGGAGATGGGAGCCACTAGAGGTTTCTGTGCATATGAGGACAGGGTCTGATATCAGATCCCTCTGGCTGTGTGTGGTGGATACACTGGAAGAGGGGAGGTGGGGACCAGGAGCCGTGATCAGATGGAAAAGGATGGAGGGCGGCCCAGGGAGGAGGCAGTGGGGGTGGGAGAAGTGGTGGGATTATACATGTATATTCAAGGGAGAGGCAGGAGAGAGAGTTCCAGGTAGTGCTAAGTGGTAAAGAATCCTCCTGCCAATGCAGGAGATGCAAGAGATGCGGGTTTGATCCCTGGGTCAGGAAGATCCCCTGGAGGAGAAAGTGGCAACCCACGCCAATATTCTTGCCTAGGAAATCCCATGGACAGAGGAGCCTGGTGGGCTACAGTCCATAGGGTCGCAAAGAGTCAGACGTGACTGAAGACTTAGCATACACACACACGCGTGCAGGAAAAGATCATGGATTGGACCTAGTGGATATGGGATCCTGAGCCACTGACAAACATGGCATCCTTCCAGCTTGATCGCTGGATGGTGATGCTCCTTTCTGAGATGAAGCTTCAGCAGAGTGGCTGTTATTGTTGTTATTAAATGGGGCAAGATGGAGGCAGGGGTGCCTGTGACTTGGTCTTACCTTGATCCAGGTGAGAGGTGATGGAGGCATGGGTGCAGGAACCGTTTCGGAGGCTAGTGGACACGAGGGTGCAGGAGAAGGAGAAACCAGGCGGACCCCCAGGGCCTTAAGAACTGGGCATGCTGGGGGTCTATTTGCAAGAAGGAAGGCAGGGGCTTTTTTGTGTGTTCAGAGCTGAAGCCCCTACTCTGTGTGTGTGAAACCCACAAGAAATCTGTCTTGAAGAAACGAATGGACGGGAAATGGAGAGGGTGGCAAAAGTCAGGGGATTAAACAAGCCTTTTCTTTTAACAATCAGCGTCACCCCCAGTTTTGGCTTCTCCCGCAGAGATCATCGACGAGTACATCAAGGAGAATGGCTTCGGCTTGGAGGGGGCGCAGCCCGGCCCCGAGGGGCTGCCACGCCTGGTATCTCGCGGGGCGGCCTCCCTGAGCACCGTCACCCTGGGCCCAGCGGCGCCCCCGCCCCCTGCCACGCCGCCGCCCTGGGGCTGCACCCTGGGCCGGCTGGTGCCCCCGGCCGCGGGCACCGGGCCGCGGCCGCACCTGGTCATCACCGAGCAGCCCAAGCAGCGCGGCATGCGCTTCCGCTATGAGTGCGAGGGCCGCTCGGCCGGCAGCATCCTCGGAGAGAGCAGCACGGAAGCCAGCAAGACGCTGCCCGCCATCGAGGTAGGCAGAGGGGGATGGGCACCGGGAGTGGGGGGGGGGGGGGGGGTGGGGTGGGGACTGCGATTCTCTTGCCCCCAGGAGTCACATGCGCGAATTTCTTTATTTGTGCATTTTTATGATGATGATGGTTGTTTTTTAAATTTCATCTATTTATTTATTTTTGGCTGCACTGTGTCTTCCTTGCTGTGGGCTTTCCCTAGTTGCCGAGCGTGGGGCTACTCTCTAGTTGGGGTGTGGGCTTTTCATTGCGGTGGCCTCTCTTGTTGTGGAGCAGGGGTTCTAGGCCCTCAGATTCAGTTGCTCCACAGCATGTGGGATCTTTCCGGACCAGAGATTGAACTCCTGTCCCCTGCTCTGACAGGCAGATTCTTATCCACTGCGCCAAGGAAGAAGTACCTATGGTGGTTATTGTTGTTGCTACTGCTGGGGTAGATGATACCACTGTTGTGTGTGTGTGCGCATGTGTGTATGTGTATGTGTGTGTGTGTGTGTGTTAGTCATGCTCAGTCATGTCCAACTCTGCAATGCCATGGACTGTAGCCCGCCAGGCTCCTCTGTCCATGGAATTCTCCAGGCATACTGGAGTGGGTTGCCATTTCCTTCTCCAGATACCACTGTTACTTGGCATTCAATTTAAAGAGTTTTCAAAGAAAGACCTTCTTCCTGGCAATATGACAGTATTGATCAAAATCATTGCTGTAAAGGCAGTGTAGCCTCTTGGTTCACGGTAAGAATCAGAGTGCTTGAGTTCGAATCCTGCTTGCACCATCTGCCAGCTGTGCTGCCTTGGGCAGGTTGCTCAGTCCCTCTGTGCCTTCTCTACAAAACGTGATAACAGGGACTTCTCTGGTGGTCCAGGGGTTAGGGCTCTGTGTTTTCCTACCTGAGGGCCCAAGGCTCAATCCCTCGTTGGGGAACTAGGATTCTGCAAACTGTGTGGCATGGCAAAAAAAAAAAGTAAAATAAAATCCCCAAACTTCTGGAAGTGGGATGGCCTATCAAAGGCAACTTGACAGCCGTTGCCAAGTTGCCCTCCTCGGGGGTTGCACCCATGACTGTCTCTTCCAGTGATGTCTGAGAGGCATGATGCCTCATGCCTCTCCAATATGGAGCCTTCTTGTATTTCTGGATCTTTGCCCAAGTGTCTGTGGACCCTGAATTGTGTCCTCACCATCCCACTAGGGCTGGATCCAGGCCCAGCTGCTCCCTGACCTCCAGCTTCCTCCCTAGTGACCAGCTCTCAGTCCCCTCCAGATTTCCCTCCCGGTTTCACTGAGGCAGCCAGAGAGGTGCTGGTAAATTACACATCTGCTCCTCTCCCCTGCTTAGAATCCTCCTTTGTCTCCAGAGTGCCCTCAGGAGGAGGCCCAAGATCCTTTAAGACCTTTGCTTATTTCTTGTTTTAAAAAAAAAGATTTATTTATTTATTTAACTGTGCCGGGTATTAGTTGCAGCACATGGGATCTTCCATCTTAGTTGTGGCATGTCGGATCTAGTTCCTTGACCAGGGATGGAACCCAGGCCTCCTGCATTGGGAGCGTGGAATCTTAGTCACTGGACCACCAGGGAAGTCCCTCTAAGACCTTTCCTGGTCCAGCTTCTGCTGCCCACTCGCATCCAGCCCCCTCACTCCCCACCATCCGGCCATCAGGCCTTCGCTACTGCTGTTCCTCCTGCCTGAAGTGCTTTCCACCTGCAGCCTTAAGTTCAGTTCAGTTCAGTTCAGTCGCTCAGTCGTGTCCGACTCCTTGCGACCCCATGGAC
Source organism: Bubalus bubalis (assembly GCF_019923935.1). NCBI lineage: Eukaryota > Metazoa > Chordata > Mammalia > Artiodactyla > Bovidae > Bubalus > Bubalus bubalis. The sequence continues at coordinate 52,198,463 of NC_059174.1, forward strand.
TGCAGCATGCCAGGCCTCCCTGTCCATCACTAACTCATGGAGTTTACTCAAACTCATGTCCATTGAGTTGGTGATGCCATCCAACCATCTCATCTTCTGTCGTCCCCTTCTCCTCCAACCTTCAATCTTTCCAAGCATCAGGGTCTTTTCCAATGAGTCAGTTCTTCACATTAGGTGGCCAAAGTATTGGAGTTTCAGCTTCAGCATCAGTCGTTCCAATGAATATTCAGGATTGATTTCCTTTAGGGTGGACTGGTTGGATCTCCTTGCTGTCCAAGGGACTCTCAAGAGTCTTCTCCAACACCACAGTTCAAAAGCATTCTTTAGAGTCCAATTCTCACATCCATACATGACTGCTAGAAAAACCATAGCTTTGACTAGACGGACCTTTGTTGGCAAAGTAACGTCTCCGCTTTTTAATATGCTGTCTAGGTTGGTCATAACTTTCCTTCCAAGGAGCAGGTGTCTTTTAATTTCATGGCTATAGTCCCCATCTGCAGTGATTTAGGAGCCCAAAAAAAGAGTCTCTCACTGTTTCCACTGTTTCCCCATCTATTTGCCATGAAGTGATGGGACCAGGTACCATGATCTTAGTTTTCTGAATGTTGAGTTTTAAGGCAACTTTTCCACTCTCATCTTTCACTTTGATCAAGAGGCTCTTTAGTTCTTCACTTTCTGCCATAAGGGTGGTGTCATCTGCATATCTCAGGTTATTGATATTTCTCCCGGCAATCTTAATTCCAGCTTGTGTTTCATCTAGTCCAGCAGTTCTCATGCTGTACTCTGCATATAAATTAAATAAGCAGGGTGACAATATACAGCCTTGACATACTCCTTTCCCGATTTGGAACCAGTCTGTTGTTCCATGTCCAGTTCTAACTGTTGCTTCTTGACCTGCATACAGATTTCTCAGGAGGCAGGTCAGGTGGTCTGGTATTCCCATCCCTTTAAGAATTTCCCACGGTTTGTTGTGACTCACACAGTCAAAGGCTTTGGCAGAGTCAGTCACCCCCATTTACCTGTATGGCCTCAGCCCACCTCAGGAATGCCTGTTCTGATCCCCGTGCTGGTGCCAGCTTCCTCGTGTGAGATGTTTCTGTCTCTTCTCCCTCAATGCCTCTCTCTTTATTTAATTGGAGGATAATTGCTTTATAATGTTATGTTGGTTTTTGCTGTACAACAGTGTGAATCAGTCATAACCATATATATATATCCCCTCCCTCTTGAGCCTCCCTCTCACCCCACCCTTGCCTCTCTCTTTATATAGACATTTATAGAGGGCAATTTGAAAGTGAGTTGGAGGTATGGTACTTCACTCAAAATGTTTCTGCCTGTATCTCTCAAAAGCCATGACTTGTTCTTTGCAAGGTAGGACCTGTATAATGACAACACTCTTATCACATACTAGAAATGTAATATTCGTGCAACAATATCTTCTAAGGTTAAGTCCATAGTCTATTGATCCCACTGACCCCAGATATCCTTTATAGTTTTTCCCTTTGGTCCACTTGTTTAATATCCAGTCTAGTCCAGTCCTGCCTTTAGTCGTCAGGTCTAAATGTTTGTGTACCCTCTCAATTCATACATTCAAACCCTAACTCCAAAAGTTGGAGTAGGAAATGGCAACCCACTCCAGTATTGTTGCCGGGGAAAATGCCATGGACAGAGGAGCCTGGTGGGCTGCAGTCCGTGGGGTCCCAAAGAGTCGGACATGACTGAGCACACGCAACTCTGCAGGTGATGGTAGTAGGAGGCGAGGCCTTTGAATCAGTGCCCTTACAGATGAGGCAGAGAATGCCCTCAGCCTTCCCCCATCTGAGGACATGGCGACAGAGCCTGCGCCCAAAAGAGGCCCTCACCAGAACCCAGCTGTGCTGGCACCTTGATCTTGGACTTCCAGCCTCCAGAATCCTCAAGAAACAAAGACAGGCATCTTCAGTGTGACTGGGTTTGTTTCTCAGGCTGCCTTTGCGTTTCGGAACAGGGACGTTTATGGAGGACATAAAGGTGTCATTTTTTGTTGTTGTTGTTTATTTGGCTATGCACAGCTTAGTTGTGGCCCGAGGAATCTTCGATCTTCACTGCGGTGTGCAGGCTCTTTAGTTGCCTCATGAGGGATTTTTTTAGTTATGGCACGTGGATTTTTAGTTGCAGCATGTGGGATCTAGTTCCCTGACCAGGGGTCGAACCTGGGCCCCCTGCATTGGGAAGTGCGGAATCTTAGCCACTGGACCACCAGGGAAGGTGTTTTGTAGTATGTCCCACATTCTGGATGTATTGGCTGTTTCCAGGTTAAATCAGGTCATTAATTTTGGCGGGAATACCCCAGCGGTGAGGCCGTGGTCCTCTCAGAGTCTGACATCCTGGCACGTGGGGCGGCAGTTTGTCCTAATATCTGACGCTGAATCGGATCCCGTGGTTAAGGTGGTTTATTACTCAGCTCTGGCTGCCCTCACAAAATCCCACAGACTGGGTGCCTTGAACCACAGGAATTTATTTTCTCATGATTCTGGAGGCTGGAAGGCCAAAACTGAGCTATTGGTAGGGTTGGTTTCCTCTGAGGCCTCTCTCCTAGGCTTGTAGATGGCCGCCTTCTCTCTTTCCTCACTTGGTCTCTCCTTTTTGTCCACACTGGTGTCTCTTTGTGCATCCAAATTACCTCCTCTCGTTCAGTCACTCGGTTGTGTCTGACTGTTTGCGACCCCATGGACTGCAGCATGCCAGGCTTCCTTGTCCTTCACCATCTTCTGGGGTTTGCTCAAATTCATGTCCATTGAGTCAGTGGTGTCATCCAACCATCTCATCCTCTGTCGTCCCCTTCTCCTCCTGCCTTCAATCTTTCCCAGTATCAGCGTCTTTTCCAATGAGTCAGTTCTTTGCATCAGGTGGCCAAAGTATTGGTGTTTCAGCTTCAGCATCAGTCCTTCCAATGAATATTCACGGTTGATTACCTCTTCTTAGAGAATGGCAACCCACTCCAGTATTCTTGCCTAGAGAATTCCATGAACAGAGGAGCCCTACAGAGGCGGGCTACAGTCCACAGGGTTGCAAAGAGTCAGAGACAACTGAGCAACTTTCACTTCAGAACAGAAGGCCAAGAGGCAGGTTGGATTAGTCCTCACCCTAAGTGAAAGTGAAAGTGTCAGTCACTCAGTCGTGTCTTTGCGACCCTGTGGACTGTAGCCCGTCAGGCTTCTCTGTCTGTGGGATTTTCCAGGCAAGAATACTGGAGTGGGCTAGCCATTCCATCCTCTAGGGGATCTTCCCAACCCAGGGATCCAACTTAGGTCTCCTGAATTGCAGGCAGATTCTTTATCGTCTGAGAAATCAGGGTAGTCCCCATCCTAAAGGCTGATTAATTTACTCACCTCTCTAAAGGCTTGCCTGGAAAATCCCATGGGCAGAGGAGCCTGGTAGGCTGCAGTCCATGGGGTCGCTAAGAGTCGGACACGACTTCACTTTCACTTTCACTTTTCACTTTCATGCATTGGAGAAGGAAATGGCAACCCACTCCAGTGTTCTTGCCTGGAGAATCCCAGAGACGGGGGAGCCTGGTGGGCTACCGTCTATGAGGTCGCACAGAGTTGGACACAACTGAAGTGACTTAGCAGTAGCAAAGGCTACAAGGCTTCCCAGGCGGTGCTAGTGGTAAAGAATCCACCTGCCAGTGCAGGAGATGCAAGAGACTTGGGTTCAATCCCTGGGTCAGGAAGATCCCCTGGAGGAGAAAGTGGCAACCCACTCCACTATTCTTGCCTGGGGGAAATCCCATGAACGGAGGAGCCTGGCGTGCTACAGTCCATGGGGTCACAAAACAGTCAGACACGACTAAGCACAGCACTTACAGGGTCTGTCTCTCTGGGGCTAGGGCTTCAACATATGAATTTTGGAAGTGTGCAGTTTAGCCCATGACTGGTAGTGACTCACTTCCTTGATGGTCCAGTGGTTAAGACTGCATGCTTCCACTGCAGGGGCACCAGTTCAATCGCTGGTCAAAGAACTAAGAGCCCACAAGCTGCATATTGAGGGAAGAAAAAGCCACCAAAGTCATGAATAATTCTCAGTCTAAATGAAATCCAGTCCTCTCTCAATTAACATAGCCATTGCAGTTTTTGACACTTCAGTGTATTTGGAAGTTATGGGAAAAAATGTGTGCGTGTGCGCTCAGTCGCTCAGTCATGTCCAACTCTTTGCGACCCCATGGACTGCCGCCCACCAGTCTCCTCTGTCCACGGAATTTTCCAGGCAAGAATACTGGAGCGGGTTGCATTTCCTATTCCAGGAGTTTACCCGACCCAGGGATCTCCTGCATTGTGGCACCTGGGAAAAAAAATACTATATATGTAAAACGGAAGGAGGTTCTGGCTTCTGACTTTTTCAAACAGGCTTGTCATCAATGTGAATGCTGGCAGGATATTCAGAAGTCTTATGGGATTTGTGTGGGTCTGTCCTGGTTATCACAGGCTGGGTAGCATATCTGGCCCTGTGTACTGCCTGCTGTGTCTCAATCACCAAAATTGTCACCAGTACCACAAACACCCTCTAGAGGGCAGTACTCGTCCACGGAGACACACCTGTTCATTGTAGTTTATAGGCACCAGCTTACCTGTTCACTTTCCCTGGTGGCTCAGCTGGTAAAGAATCCGCCTGCAATGCAGGAGAGCTGCGTTCGATCCCTGGGTTGAGGAAGATCCCCTGGAGAAGAGAAAGGCTACCCACTCCAGTATTCTGGCCTGGAGAATTCCATGGACTGTATAGTCCATGGCGTCACAAAGAGCTGGACACGACTGAGCAACTTTCAACGTTCACTTTTCACTTTACATGTTCAGATCACACTTTTTAGAGGTTCTGTGATACCAGCAGAGCCCTGCGAGTGACCCAGGAAAACCAAGTGGGTCTGGGCCCCGCCTCACGGGGCTGGTATCTGTCTGCTGCTCCATGTAGCTGCTGAGTAGAATTCCAGCCCCAGTTGTCATAACTTCCTTTTTAAAAAGGAGAACCTGGAAATCTGGAATAACATGATGTCTCATACGTTTTAAATGTAGGCTCCAAGTTTTCCCCAACTTCTTTTTTTTGGCCATGCTACACAGTGGTCGGGACCTTAGTTCCCTGACCAGGGATCAAACCTGTGCCCTCTGCAGTGAAAGCGCAGTCTTAACCACTGAATATCAGGGAAGTCCCTTCCCCAACTTTAAAAAAAAATTTTATTTTATTGAATTATAGTTGATTTACAATATCGTGTTAATTTCTGCTGTATATCAGTGATTTAGTTATATATACATATGTATATCGGAGAAGGCAATGGCACCCCACTCCAGTACTTGCCTGGAAAATCCCATGGATGGAGGAGCCTGGTAGGCTGCAGTCCATGGGGTCGCAAAGAGTTGGACACGACTGCGCGACTTCACTTTCACTTTTCACTTTCATGCATTGGAGAAGGAAATGGCAACCCACTTCAGTGTTCTTGCCTGGAGAATCCCAGGGACGGGGGAGCCTGGTGGGCTGCCGTCTCAGGGGTTGCACAGAGTCAGACACGACTGAAGCGACTTAGCAGCAGCAGCAGCACATATGTATATATTTATACATATATTCTTTTCATTATGGTTTATCGCAGGATATTGAATATAGTTCCCTGGGCTATCCAGTAGGACTCTATTGTTTATCCATCCTACATATGATAGTTGGCATCTACTAATCCCAAACTCTCAGTCCTTCCCTCCCCTACCCCGCCCCAACTTTTTATTTTGAAAAAAAAAAAATCTTTTAAATTTTTTTTCTAGGTTTCTTGTTTGTTTCTTTCTTTGAGGTATAACTGATATACAAAAAACTACACACTTAATGTACACATTTTGATGAATTTAGAATGAAAACAATCGCAATCTCCAGAAAAATTTAAAAAATAGTACAACAAGCACCTGTGTACCCTTCACCTGTATTCACCAGCAGACCTCAATTTTACCTCAGTTTGCTATATCTGACCCTCTTTCCACGCACACAAACATACGTACACATGCGTAGTGCTCACACACAGATATGCACGTCGCTTTTTTTGCAGACCCATTTGCAGATGAGTTGTAAACATCATGTTATTTCACCTGTAGATACTTAAGGGGGCATCTTCTAAAAATAAAGTCCTGCATGGCTGCGACACGCATTACTATCCCTAGAAAAAATCAATAATATAGCATAATATCATCTAATATATAGTCCATGCTGGAATTTCCAAATTGTTCCCCCCCATTTTTTTTTTTTTAAGATATATGGCTTGATTGAGTTTTGGCCATGCTGGGTCTTTGTTCTGCACGGGCTTTCTCTATTTGCGGTGAGTGGGGGCTTCTCTTCGTTGTGGTGCTCAGGCTTGTCCATTTGGCAGCTTCTTTTCTGGTGGAGCACTGGTTCTAGGCTTGAGGGCTTCGGCAGCTGTGGTGCACCAGCTCAGTAGCTGCAGCTCACTAGCTCTAGAGCACTGGTTCAGTAGTTGCGGTGCTTAGCTGCTCCGGGCTTAGTTGCTCCAGGCATGTAGGATCTTCCTGGACCAGGGATAGAACCCATGTCCCCTGCATTGGCGGGTGGATTCTTAACCACAGGGAAGTCCCTCAAAATGTGTTTTATAATGATTTCTCCCTCCTCAGTCTAGGGTCCTATGTTGCATTTGGTTGTGTCTCTGGAGTCTCTCGCCTCTATTTTTTTGGAAATTGAGTTGTGTTTGATCAAATATTAAGTGTGTAGCTCTAAGAATTTTGACATATGTATACGTTATTTAACTACCAGCAGATCAAAATACATTTTTGTTCTTTTTGTTCAAATATGACACCTGTATTTCTTTTTTTTTTTTTCTTTTTTGCTGCTCTGGGTTTTAGTTGTGGTGTGTGGGATTTAGTTCCCCAACAAGGGATCAAACCCAAGCCCCTGTATTAGGAGCACAGAGTCTTAGTCACTGGACCACCAGGGAAGTCCTCACTCATCTTTTTATTGTCTTTCATGACACAGATATGTCTGAATGGATGACCTGCAGTTAGGGCTTGTATGACATTTCCTCATGATTAGATTCTGGGGTTGCACTTCTGGAGGGGCTGTCATAGAAGAGAGCCTTCTTTATGGTCCAACTCTCACATCCATACATGACTACTGGAAACATAGCTTTGACTAGACAGACCTTTGTCAGCAAAGTCATGTCTTTGCTTCTTAATACACTGTCTAGGTTCGTCATAGCTTTCCTCCCAAAGAGCAAGCATCTTTTAATTTCGAGGCTACAGTCACCATCCACAGTGATTTTGGAGTCTAAGACAATAAAAATCTGTCACTGTTTCCAACTTATTCCCCTTCTATTTGCCATGAAGTGATAGAACTGGGTGCCATAATCTTCGTTTTTGGAATGTTGAGTTTTAAACCAGCTTTTTCACTCTCCTCTTTCACCCTCATTAAGAGGCTCTTTAGTTCCTCTTCACTTTCTGACATGAGAGTGGTACCATCTGTGTGTCTGAGGTTGTTGATATTTCTCCCGGCGATCTTGATTCCAGCTTGTGATTCATCCCAACAGAGGATGCCTGTGCTCTGTTGGCCCCTTATTGGTGATGCTGACCTTGATCGCCTGGTTAAGGTGGTGTCTACCAGGTCTGCCCACTATTAGTTTGCTATCTGTGAACCACACTTGGAGACCTTGCGTGCATCCGTTTTTTTTAAGTCAAGTGGCCAAAGACAGTGCATCTGTGGGTCAGCTCTCATGTTATGAGGTCCCCAGGTTGGAAGCTTTGGGTTTAGGATCTAAAAGAGGTCTTCAACCGACACACTTCCATCATTGAGGGGGAGAGAAGGTACCAGAGGAGGCTTGGATGGGTGCAGGTGTCTGCGATGGGACCCCAAGAGCACCCGTCTTCCTGCAGCTCCGGGACTGTGGAGGGCTGCGGGAGGTGGAGGTGACCGCCTGCCTGGTGTGGAAGGACTGGCCTCACCGAGTTCATCCCCACAGCCTCGTGGGGAAAGACTGCACAGATGGCGTCTGCAGGGTGCGGCTCCGGCCTCATGTCAGCCCTCGGCACAGGTACCTGACCCCTGACCCCTTATGCTTGGTCATGGAGATTTTGAGGAGCTGAGGATCACCCCAGAAAACCTTAGGGCTGGGGCAGCTTATCCAGACTCTCCCCACTGCATTGCCTAGATGGGGAAACCAAGGTCTGGGAACAGTGGAGGGTCTCATTTAGGCCTGGAACCCTGCTGCATGCACATTCACATGCATTCTATTTATCCTCACTTTGTAGAGGAGAAAACCAAGGCTCAGAGAAGTAAAGGGGCCCAGATAGCCAGTGGCAGAGCTGGGATTTGACTCCAGACCTGACTTAACTGCAAGGCCCATTCTTTCTTTCACTTTATAATTTATATGTTTTCAATTTTAAAAAGTAAAAGGTTCAGAAAGGGTGTGCAGTGAAAAGTGAATTTCCTTCCATCTTTGGCCCCCTGGTCACCAGTGCCCCTTCTTGGAGGCAGCTAGAGACGTGCTATGCCTGTATATATGTATATATATTTGTCATTCCCTTATGAATGGTAGAGACAGTTGCACCTTGTTTTTATGTTTTAATACATCGGAGAGATAATTCCTATTTAGAACTGTCCTATCCTTTTTATTGGCTGCATAGTATTCCAATGCATGGATGTTAACAATTAATCAAATGTGTTCTTATTAATGAGCACTCATTCCAATCTCTTGTTGCTCTGTTGCTATTATTCATGAGCGGTTTCATGTATACCCTTCTCTAGGATAGATTCCTAGAAATGAAATTGTTGGCCCCACATCTGTGCATTTATACTTTTAGCAATTTATAAACTTAATGAAAATGTAAGTTCTGTGAGAGCAGAGATTTTCTCTCTTTTGTTCCCTGATGTATCCCTCTGTTCCCTGTGCCTAGCACAGTCCCTGGCACACAGTAGGTGCTCAGGAAATCTTGGTGGAATGAATGAAAACTGCCACGTTGTTTTCCAGTACGTGATCACTTGGGTGATTTACAGTCCCTCCAGCAATGAGTGAGAGTGCCTGATGCTCTACAACATCACCTACAGGGGGTATTATCCAGCGTTTTGATCTCTGCTGTTTTGGAGAGTTTTTTTAAAAATTGATATCACATTTGAGTTTAATTGGCAGTTTTCTTCTTATAAATGAGGTTAACTGATACTTTCATGTGATAAAGATAAGGTGTGCTCCCAAGTTCTCTCAGGAATCCTCCATACTGCTAAGGGTTTGAGCCCCAGTCCCCTCCCAGTGCTGGGAACCCTGGGCTTGAGGCAGCTTCGGCCTCTGAGGGTGTGAGCCCCGCAGCAGCATCTGCCAGAGCTGTCTTGTGGGTCAGAGTGACACCTGCCCTCTCAGGAGTGCCTCCCGTCACCCCTTCCCCCACTCAGCTTTAACAACCTGGGCATCCAGTGTGTGAGGAAGAAGGAGATCGAGGCTGCCATTGAGCGGAAGATTCAGCTGGGCATTGACCCCTACAACGGTGAGTCCCTGTGCCTAGCTCAGCATCCCATCCTCCCAAACTCCTCACCCCTCTGCCACCCCGTCCCCTCGCCTTTTCCAGTATCCACCATTGCCCCAGCCCCATCCCTTCCTTGTCCCCCATCCCCTTACTAGGGTCTCCACCACCCACAGTCAGCCTTCCCATATCTCCCCCACAGCTGGGTCCCTGAAGAACCATCAGGAGGTGGACATGAATGTTGTGAGGATTTGCTTCCAGGCCTCATACAGGGATCAGCAAGGACAGATGCGCCGGATGGACCCTGTGCTCTCTGAGCCCGTCTACGACAAGAGTGAGTCGAGGGTGATGTTCTGTTAGGATTGTCTTTGGTCGCAAGTACTGGAAAGCCCCACACACAATGGGTGAACAAACAGGGAATTTTTTTTTTTTTTTTTGCTCAGTTATTAAGTCTGTTCCTGTTGATTAAGCTGCTCAGCTACATCAGGGTACTGGTTCAGTAGCTCTGTGATTCTCGTGGCCTTTCCCTCATGGTCATAAGCTGGCTGCCACAGCTCCAGACATCATGTCTATGTTCAAGATGGTATGTGGTGTCACCCTGTAGAGGTCAGCGTTTACTAAGTAGTCTATGGAAATGGGGCCTTCTGATGTTGTAGAAAGCACAATCAGTACAACTATACGACACAGTCCTTGGGAAGAGGCAGCATAAGTAATAATCTCTCTCTTTTACAGAAAATAATACATTTCTCAGAATCACCCTGATAGGCATCTGCTTATGTCTCATTGGCCAGAACTTGGCTCCATGGCCACCTTTAGTTGCAAAGCAGTCTGAGAAAGCATGTATTTAGATTTTTCATCCTCTATCGAGGAGTACAGGCATAGAAGAGAAGATTAGGAATGGCTGTTAGATTTTAGCCCACTTACAGTGACTGCCACAAGCATCACAATGGGCAGGGAATATTAATTCAATCCAGGCTTTTATGGATGCAAAAGATAGAATCCCAACTCACATAAGGAAAAAAAAAAAAAAAAGAATGTTTGTTCCATTAACTAAAAATATCCAGAGATAATACAATGCTTCAGGTTTGGGTGTATCCAGGCTCTCAGAGATATCATTAGGGATTTCTTTCTTTCCATCTCTCCATGCTTCCTTCATGATAGAGTCACTCTTAGCAGGGCCCTCCCAGGCAGGGGCAAAATAACTATACAAAGCTCTAGTCTTATGTCCTACCAGCCTGGAACTTTTCTCCTGCTCCTAAAGAGACATTCTTTTACCCAATTTCTTTTTTTTTTTTTTTTTTTCTGCATGCAGGCGTTCTCTAATTGCGGTGAGTGGGGCTACTCTTTATTGAGGTGCGTGGGCTCTAGGCACTTGGGCTTCAGTAGGTGTGGCAAGTGAGCTTAGTAATAGCGGCTCAAAGGCTCTAGAGCTCAGGCTTAGTTGCTCCGTGGCATGTGGAATCTTCCCATACTAGGAACCGAACCTGTGTCCGCTGCATCAGCCGGCAGATTCTTATCCCCTGTACCACCAGGGAAGTCCTCTTACCCAATATTTTTGCTCAAAGTCCCAGGGCTGTCTCTCATTGGCCTAGTTTTACTCACATTCTGCTCTCTGACCAATCAGCTGTGGCCAGGAGGAGGTGATGCTTTGATTGGCCAGGTCTAGGGCACATGGTCCCCACTTAGCTACCAGGGGGCTTTCACCTATCCAATCCCCATGACAGAGATGGGAGCTCACTAGACCTCAGTGCGGAGGCCTCATGGATGTCCATTAACCCCTCCACCCTGGGCATCTTCTTTTTTCCACCTGCAGCACAGGTTCCAAAAATATCAGACACCCTGGCTTGTCCATTTCCCACCTCTCCACATCCTGAGTGGGCACCCATGGGGTTCCTGGTAAGGATTTGTTGACTAAATTCTTTTTTTTTTTTTTTCCTTCCTTTGTGTGTCTTCCTCTCCTCTTTCCCAGAGTCTACAAACACGTCGGAGCTACGGATTTGCCGAATCAACAAGGAGAGTGGGCCGTGCACGGGTGGCGAGGAGCTCTACCTACTGTGCGACAAGGTGCAGAAAGGTGAGGGGCCTGGGGCAGTGAGCGGGCAGAGTGGGGTCTGCCAGCTTGTAGAGACTGAGACGGTGAGGAGTAGCTGGTTAACCAGGGGAGCCTAGTAGAAGGGTCCAGTGCTCTGGTTTCAGATTTGCCCATTGATTCACTCACTCACTGAGTCACCCACCCACACACTCTGTTCACTCATTCATGAATAGAGAAGGAGGCCTGTTTATACTAGCCAGCATTGAGTGCTGGGCAGACCTTGGCATCAGGAACTTTGGGGAACTACTCTGGTATTAAAATCATGGAGTTGTATAAATAAATGCTTTATGACAGTTGGGTCAGGGCCAGACGGAGAAAATGGAGGAGGTTTCCACTTGAGTCACATCCATTCAAATGCAAAACCCCTTTCTCAAACTGGGTTTTAAAAAAATTTATTATGTATTCATTTTTGGCTGCGCTGGGTCCTTGTCGCGTTGCGTGGGCTTTCTCTAGTTGTGGCGAGCAGGGGCTACTCTCCCTTGTGATGCGCAGGCTTCTCACAGCGGCGGCTTCTCTCGTTGCGGAGGTGCGCAGGCGCTACTCTTCCTTGTGATGCGCAGGCTTCTCACTGCGGCGGCTTCTCTCGTTGCGGAGGTGCGCACATGCTTCAGCAGTTGGAGCGTGGGCTCAGTAGTTGCGCCATGCAGGCTCTAGGGCACGGGCTCAGCAGTTGTGGCGCACGGACTTGGTTGCTCCGCAGCATGTGGGGGTCTTCCCAGACCAGGGATCGAACTCATGTCCCCCTGCATTGGCAGGTGGATTCTTATCCATTGTGCCTGCAGGGAAGTCTGGGTTTTTGTTTTTGTTGAACGAGCAAATGGTTATTGGGTGGCTCTCTATGCTGGCCTCTGTGCTAGGCAGTGGTGGGACATAGCAGTGACCGAGACACGTCCAGACTCTGCCCTCACAGGGCTCTCAGTTCAATGATAGGTAGGGAAAGAAATATAAATTATAAATGTGCATAATGCTGATAGGGAAGAAGACACAGTACTGAGACTGAACAACAGGAAGACCAGACATGGTCCAGGCATCTGGGAAGGCTTCCTGGAGGAGGTGGTATTTGAACTGAGATCTGAGGAAGGCCAAGGAGATTCTTAGGGCCTGGGAATTGGGGTTAGGGCAGAAAAACTGATAATGCCTCGGGTGAATGATTCAAGGTAGATTTGAGTTCTATTCCATCACTGACTCACTGGCTGATTTTGGCCTGGTGATTTCAATACCCTGAGCCGGTTTCCTCAGCCCCTAAAATGAGCTGGTATTAGGATGAGATGGGATCCCAAGTACCTAAGAGGTACATCACAAAGAAGTAGCATTTACTGAGGATTTTCTGAGTTCCTGGAGCTAATATTTTACATAATGCTTATAAAAGCCATCATACTTAATAAGGCTTGATCACCTATTATGTTAAGTCCTCTTCTAAGCCCTTTTATTGGAATGACTCATTTAATCCTTCTAACAACTCCTATGAGGTGAGTGCTATGACTTTCCCTCTTTAGGGTGATGACACTGGGCCCAGAAATACCAGTAACTTCCTCGAGTCCTAGGAGCTAGTGCTGAAGAGCTCTTGCTTGCCTGGATTCCCATCTTGGCTGCACCACTTGTTGACCATGTGACCTTGGACAAGTGGCTTAACCTCCTGGTGCCTTTGCTTTCTCCTCAGTATCATGGGCTCCCTAGAACTGTTGTATGTCTTAGAGGTAATCTGTGTGTGTCCAACACATATAAAGCCTCAATATATATACTCATATATGGGCTTCCCAGGTAGCGCTAGTGCTAAAGAACCCATCTGCTAATACAGGAGACACAGGAGATGCGGGCTCGATCCCTGGGTTGGAAAGATCCCCTGGAGGAGGCAATGGCAACCCACTCCAGTATTCTTGCCTGGAGAATCCCATGGACAGAGGAGCCTGGTGTGCTACCATCGATAGGAGTCAGACACAACTGAAGTGACTTAGCATGCGTGCACACATAATTAGTTTTATTCTTGGAAATACTTGTGTTGATTTTGAGGGAGGCTGAGTGAGTTGGGTCTCTGGTGGACCAAGTGTCTTGGCTCAGCTGATGCCCCCACTTTCCTGCCAGAGGATATATCAGTGGTGTTCAGCAGAGCCTCCTGGGAAGGCCGGGCTGACTTCTCCCAGGCCGATGTGCACCGCCAGATCGCTATTGTGTTCAAGACGCCACCTTACGAGGACCTGGAGATCGTTGAACCTGTGACGGTGAACGTCTTTCTGCAGCGGCTTACTGATGGGGTCTGCAGTGAGCCTCTGCCCTTCACCTACCTGCCTCGGGACCATGGTAACCACAACAACCCAGGGTGACCCACTGCCCCAGAGACCAGGTCTTTGGCCTTGCTTGGGGTGCCCCAAAGGGGAAAGGGGAAGAGGCAGAAGTAGAATGCAGGCTCCGAGTTGCACAGACTGGGGTTCAAATCCCCGTCTGCTTACTGGTTTGTGTGACCTTGGCTTTTCCTAGTCTCAGACTCCTCCTGTGCAAAATGGAAATAGTGACAGTACCCATCTCGTGACATTTTGGGATTATTTAATAATTTCTCCTCTCAGCACAGCTGCTTATGCCTGGCCCTCTGCTGGGAACGTAGTGGTACCAGAGACAGCCCCAGCCCTGTGCTATGAGGCCCATCGTTCTATAGGGGTGGGTGGATGGGGCGGGGAACAGATCTATTCCCATACAGTGACAGCCAGAGTGGGCAGGGCTGGGATGGAATTGCTTATAGAATTCGTCTTGCAGAGTAGGGCAACTGACCCAGCCTTAGAGTTCAGGGAGGGTTTCCTGGAAGAGGGGGCAGCTGACCTGAGGACAGAAAGGTGACTAAGCAGTTTTCCAGGGAAGAGATAAGAGTTGAGGAAGAGTGTTTTAAGTAGCTGGAACAGCAAGTGCAAAGGCCCTGGGGCAGAATTATGCCTGGGATGTTCCAGTGGGGTTAGAAGTAATTTGGGTTTTATTCTAAGATATGGACATCTATATACATTGGTTGGGAGAAAGCCAGAACAGCTCAACAACTTCCCAAATGGTTTCTATAGTTAATTCTTATTTTTCATGTGTTATTTTGTATGCCTCTGGTATCTCCTGAACAGACAGCTATGGCGTGGACAAGAAGCGGAAACGGGGGCTGCCTGACGTCCTTGGGGAGCTGAATAGCTCTGGTGTGTCCCCTCTGCCCCTTTTGATGTCCCTCTCCAGGTCCCTGGGAGGGGTTGACTGACCCCATCACCCTGCCCACCCCCCCCAGGTTGGGGAGGAGGGGCTGGTGGGATCCAGGGGTCCTCATCTTTGCCTTCCTTCAGATCCCCATGGCATTGAGAGCAAACGACGGAGGAAAAAACCAGTCTTCCTGGATCAATTCCTGCCCAGCCATGGCTCAGGTGGGTGTTGGTTCAGTGCAAGCCCCTGCCCTCGAGGTGGGCTGAGTTGGGGGGGGGTGTTGCAGCCACGCTTTTCTAGCCTCTTCAGGCCCCCCAAGAGCTCCTACATGGCCAGTGCCTCACCACTTAACCAGCAACATAAAGTGGAAAGAACAGTGGTTCTGGACACAGTCCAGAGGCTCTGATCTCCACTTGGCCATTTACATGCTGTGTGACCTTTATCAAGTTGCTCTACCTCTCAGAGCTTCAGGGCGCCTCTGAAAAGTATCACCACATACATACCTCATTGGCCTTTTAAATGATACTGTATTTATTTTTACAGACATTCTGAGCATAACTGCTTTGTGTGTGTTCACTTAATCTGTGCAGTCCCTCTGGGGGGTGGGGGGTGGGTGCTGTCATCTCCTCCCATGCCCCAGTCCCATTTTACTGGTGAAAAACTTGAGGCCCAGAGAGGTGACATCTCTTGCCCAAGGTCACACAGCCAGTCCGTGGTGGAGCGGGGAGTTACACCTGGGCAAAAGTTAATTTACTTGTTAATGTATTTAAAATTGTAATCATTTAATTAGGCTGCAATAGGTCTTAGTTGCAGCATGTGGAATCTTCGATCTTCTCTGTGGCACGTGGGGTCTTTAGTTGCGGCATGCGAACTCGCAGTTGCGGCATATGGGATCTATTTCCCTGATCAGGGATCAAACCCAGGGCCTCTGCATTGGGAGCATGGAGTCTTAGCCACTGGACCACCACCCGTGGGCACAGGTTTAGACTAATGATGATACATGTGACTCCAGTAGTAGGGAGTAGAGGATGGATAAATGGAGGTGGTGTCAGAGCTGCTGCTGCTGCTGCTAAGTCACTTCAGTCATGTCTGACTCTGTGTGACCCCATAGACGGCAGCCCACCAGGCTCCCCCGTCCCTGGGATTCTCCAGGCAAGAACACTGGAGGGAGTTGCCACTCCCTTCTCCAATGCATGAAAGTGAAAAGTGAAAGGGAAGTTGCTCAGTCGTGTCCAACCCTTAGCGACCCCCAGAGCTAGCCAGCCTTGAATTCATTCACCCTCTGACCTCTTCTACCATGGCCTTCATCTCAACTCACACACCAGCCTCTAGATCCCATGAACTGTAACCCTGTCTGGCTGCTATCCAAAGCCTCCCCACTCGCTGACCGCTAGCTCTAAGAACGCTGTCCCCAGCACCCCAGGAGCCCAGCTCCCAGCCAGAGTCTGCTGGAGTTGTCAATCTCAGCCAATCTCACCCGAAGGTTTCAAGTGTCATCTGTTGTCTACCAACACCTCTGCCCCTAGAAATCCCCGGTCCTAGTCCATTTCATCAACCTTTGACCCTGAATCCCTGAAGTCTCTCATCATTAGCCACTTAGTAATTCTTTCACCTGCTCCATCACCCCAATTTCCCAGTATCCAAAGTTCTCCTCTCTTATTCCTTTGGCAAAGCTGCCCTGGCACTAGAGTGGAATGGTTAGGAGCCTAGCCTCTGCAATCAGACTGGGTTTGAATTCAAGGCCACAATTAAGCCACTGTGTGATCTTTAAAAAAAAAAAATTTATTTAGGGCTGCATCAGGTCTTAGTTGCAGCATGTGGGATCTTTCTGTGGGTCATGTGGGCTGTTTGTTGAAGTACAAGGTCTTCTCTCTAGCTGTGGTGTGGGGGGGTCTAGAAACATATTTGTGGTGCATGGGCTTAGTTGCCCTGAGGCATGTGAGATCTTAGTTCCTGAACCAGGGATCAAACCTGTGTCCCCTGAACTGGAAGGTGGATTCTTAACTACTGCACTGGGAAGTCCCTGTGCAACCTCTTTGGGCCTCAGTTTACTTAACTTGCAGATGGAGATCTTCCTTCTTGGGGTTCCTTCTGGAATTTAGTGAGGTCACAATGCACAGTTATTTAGTATAGGATTTGGTGCCCAGGAGATGTTAGGAACTTGTGGGAAACCAGGAATGCCACCTGCATTTGTTATGATCATGTTTAACTGCATTCACAGCAAAATCCCAAATAACAGGAACTTCAGTAGGATAGGACATTATTTCTCCTCTCACACAAACACAGTCCAGGGGTGGGTGGTCCACAGATGCTTTGGTGGCTGCATGATCATCAGAGACCTGAGCTCCTGCTATTTTCAGCTCATAGTTTCCACCTCATGGTGCAGAATGGCTGTTGCAGCTCCATCCATCATGCCCACATTTCAGCCAGCAGCACTTGGTCACATGTCCACATCAAGCTACCAGGGAAACTGGGAAATAGAGTTCCAGCAGCACTGTGACTCCTTCTAAAATAAGTGTAGTCAATCTTTGCTGGTGAGGTTTGTCTTGTCTCAAAAAGACTTCCACAATGACACTTACCATTTTACCTTACAATTTTGGGACTTGATATTTCTCCTTGGGTCTCCCATGGTGTGATTTCACCTTTTGTGTTGTCTTTATATGCTGGGGGGCTTTGGAGCATCCTTTTCTTCCTCATTCTTGAGGAAAACTCACTAGCATTATAGGAGCATGGTTTCAACCCTGGTTCCACAACTCACCTGTGGACTGCAAGTTATTTTGCCTGTTTGCTTATTAAGTAAGAATGATTCTTAGTTTATTGAGGAACTTCCAAACTGTTTTCCCCACCAATTTACCCTCCCACCAACAATGTATGAGGGTTCTCTTTTCTCTGCATCCTCACCAGCATTTGTTATTTATGTCTTTTTGATGACAGACATTCTGACAGGTGTGAGGTGAAACTTCACTGTGGTTTTTATTTGCATTTCTCTGATGATTAACCATATTGAGCATCTTTTCACGTGATTGTTGGCCAACTGCATGTCTTCCTTAGAAAAATGTCTATTCAGTTCTGCTCATTTTTTTAGTTGGGGTATTTGTTTATTTAATATCGTATGAGCTGTTTTTATTTTGGACATTAACCCTGTATTGGTCATATCATTTGCAAATACCATATGACCCAGCAATTCCACTCCTGAGTGTATATCCAAAACAAACAAATAAAACGAAAACACTAATTTGAAAAGAGACATGTACCCCAATGTTCATAGCGCCATTGTTTACAATAGCCAAGAAATGGAAGTAACCTAAGTGTCCTTCAATAAATGAATGGATAAAGAAGATGTGGTGTATATATACACAATGGATTACTGCTGCTGCTTAGTCGCTTCAGTCGTGTCTATCTGTATACAACCCTATGGATTGCAGCCTGCCAGGCTCCTCTGTCCATGGGATTCTCTAGGCAAGATTACTGGAGTAGGTTGCCATGCCCTCCTCACAAAATATTACTACTCAGTCATAAAAAACCCTGTAATTTGCAACAACATGGATGGACTTGGAGAGCATTATGCTTAGTGACAGAGAAAGACAAATGCTGTATGATAATGTATACGTGGAGTCATAAAAAAAAAGTGAATATAACAAAAAAGAAATACTGACAGATATAGAGAACAAACTAGCGGTTATCAGTGGGAAAGGGAGGGGGAGGGGAAATATAGGGATGGGGATTAAAAGGTACAAATTACCATGTATAAACAAATCAGCAACAAGGACAGGGAATACAGCACAGGGAATATAGCTAATATTTTATAACAACTATAAGCAGAGTATGGGCTTCCTTGGTGGCCTGGATGGTAAAGAATCTACCTGCAATGCAAGAGACCTGGGTTCAATCCCTGGGTTGGGAAGATCCCCTGGAGAAGGGAATGGCAACTCACTCCAGTATTCTTGCCTGGAGAATCCCATGGACAGAGGAACCTGGCGGGCTACAGTCCATGGGGTCGCCAAGAGTCAGACACGACTGAAGGATTAAGCACACACACATAAGTGGAGTATAACCTTAAAAAATTGTGAATCACTATGTTGTACACCTGATCAACTATATCTCAAAAAAAATTATTGTAAATAAAAAAAAGAGAATGGTGATAGTCCCTACTCAGAGTTCTCCCTGGCGTTATAGGAGGCCACATGATAAAGTATTTAGCCACAGACCCGGCATTTGAGCTGGCGGGAGGTCGACCCTAAAAGCCCACCATGCTTCCTTCTTTCTTCTCATCCCTGCAGGACCGTACCTCCCGCCGTCAGTGCTGCTACCCGACACAGACTTCTACCCGGGCACCGTATCCCTCCCCAGCCTGGAACCCCCCGGCGGGCCGGACCTCCTGGACGACAGCTTTCCCTACGACCCCGCTGCCCCCACGCTCTTGACCATGCTGGACATGTTGCCCCCAGCGCCACCACTCACCAGCGCTGTCGCGGGCAACGGCGGTGCAGGGGCTGCGGTCGGGGAGCCCCCCGGCCCCGAGCCGCTCACGCTGGACTCGTACCAGGCCCCAGGCCCCGGGGACGGAGGCACTGCCAGCCTCGTGGGCAGCAACATGTTCCCCAACCAGTACCGTGAGGCCGGCTTTGGGGGTGGCCTCCTGTCCCCGGGCCCTGAGGCCACGTAGCCCCGCGGCGCTGGAGGAGAGGCGCTGGGTCGGGAGGGAGGTGGCCTTCCAATCAGGATACCCAGCACCCCCATCCCCTGGGGCGGCCCTTGGTCAGTCTTCCGACGTCCTCGTCCTTCTGAATCGGACATCTTCAGCGCTGGGGAGAAACTCCGTAACACCGGTTTCTCCTGAGCTCCTTTACAAATGAGAAAACTGAGTCTGGAGAGGAAAGGGGGCTTGGCTCTCAAGCACTAGCTTGTTAAAGCTGCTGTCTCAGCCCCCACAAGCAGGGACACCTTCTCCAGGGGGATTCTGTTGTGTATAAATGGGAGGAGGGTGCAGATCCCCCATCCTCCTACCCCAGGCTTGAAGGTGGGGGGGGCGGGTAGGTTGTTTGTTTAGAGTCTTGCTAATAAAGATGAGCTTTTGATCCCTGGGGGTCTCGTCTCTTCGCTAGAGAAACAACCCCCGCCCTTAAGTACAAAGTCTCCAGACTCCGCCTATGCCCCTCGGGTTTCCTCATGCCCCGCCCTTCCGCTCACTCTCTAGTCCAACCTAGTTCCCGCCTCTCGAGTAGGCGGAAGTGCCTCTGCCGCTCCCCGCCCCGTCCCTCAGCCTCCCACTTCCGCTTCCGGAGCGGGTCGCGCGCGAGCGCAGCGGTGGGAGGCGGCGGCGAGCCGGTGAGTGCGGGCAGCGGGTGACCTGGTGCCCTCGGGCGGACGTCAGCCCAGCTTCGCCCTTGCCTCGGCTTCTCCGCGGTCTACTGTGAGACTCCGGTCGGCCCGGGCCCCGAGGGCCGCCCGCCCCGCACCCCTTCGGCCTGCCGTGGCTCAGGCCGCGCCCTACCTCCGCCGTCGGCCAGAACTCGCCGCGTCGGACCCTGCCGCTTGCCACAGGTCCCGCCCCCTTGTCAGAAAAACTTAGAGGGATCCCTCAGGCCCAGACCAGGTGCTCGAGCCCGGTCCTGCAGGCTTGCCCCCAAACGCAGCCCACCCCCTCCTGTCAGCTCGCTCCGCCTCCCTCAGCCTCTGTACCCTCCCCCCGCCCCCAATTTAGATTCCTGCTTTAGACCTCTGCAGCGCTTCTTTTCTTCCGGCGCTGCCTCCTGCCCCCTCCTCCCGCAAGTGTCGGGAGGACATCCACCACCATCCACGCCCTTCACCTGCCCTCGACCCCTACCTCCACACCACTACCCTTTTTCCATAAAAACTTTATCTTCGTCCACCTGCCTTCATCCCCAGACCTCTGGTACCCAGACCCCCCCCCCCCCCCGGCCCACCTGTTGGGCGCCGTTTCAGCCCTTCCTCTCCCTTGAGCTCCCAACCCCAGCTGCTCATGTTCTTCCTCCAGACTTTACTTCAAACACTCCTTCCATCCTTGAACCTTTCATCCTTGATTCCTCCTCCTTCAGCACAGGGTACCACTTTCTCTGGGCTGCTCACTCCAGAATCAACGGGAGTGCGGGTGGGGGATTCAGAATGCCCAGGGTACTGGATCAGACTTGCCCGGGGTCCACCCGAGTGTATCCTGCTGCACAGCTCTGCAGCCTCACTTACCCTCCCTGAAGCTGATGCTCAGGATTAACTCTGTCAACTTACTAGGTGTCGGTGATTCTGCCCGTATTTTTTTTTTTTTAAGCCCATCTGACACCCCTTCCCTCATCCCTCAGGTTGAGGCCCCAGCCTTGGCCTCACCACAATGTGGCACGAGGCTCGGAAACATGAGCGGAAACTTCGAGGCATGATGGTCGACTACAAAAAGAGGGCAGAACGGCGCAGGGAGTACTATGAAAAGATCGTAAGTGACCTTTAATCTGGGCTGGGAGCTCTGTGAGAGGGCGGAGCCCTGGTTATCCTGGTACCACCAGGCTTGGAAATAGGCTAAGAGGGGATACCCGTTTTCTCAAGAGAATGTCCATTTTTTTGAGCGTAATCATGTGCTATGCTGTGCTGAGCTGAGTCTCTCAGCCCCATCTGACTCGTTTCCACCTTTGTGGACTGTAGCCCCCCAGGCTCCTCTGTCCATGGGGATTCTCCAGGGAAGAATACTGGAGTGGGTCGCCTCCTCTCCTCCAGAACATAATCACTGGGGGCGGGGGCGAAACCGAGATACTTTGTTTACTGTCTCCCCCTGTGCTGTCTGGTGTGGACTCAGAGTACAGAACTGGTGTTGGCAGGAAGGAGGGAAGGCTTTGTAGCACTCCAGACATAAGATTGGCCACCTCCGGAATGCTGTCGGTCTTGGTTATTATTCCTCAGTGTTCACAGCGCCCAGAGGAGCTCAGCCCTTCTTAAGGTTTGACTTGACACCCGGAAGGAGTACCGTCAGTATTCACCTAGTGAATTCTGGCCATTTCTCCCCTGTTAGATGCTTCAGTTGCTTTTGGAGAGAACAGCACACTCCATCTTGTGACCTAAAAGGCCCTTGTGATCTGGCCTCTGGGCTTCATCCTGAGATAGCTCCATTGGCCTTTTTTTGCATCTCTGCCGCCGCTGGGTATTGAGCCTGTAATGCCTCCTCTCAGTTATTTAACTGTCACTTGTTCTTGAGACCCCAGCTTGAAATGGCTTTGGCACACTAGGTTCTGATCTTCTGTGAGATGGTATTTATATAGATGTTTTCATTTGTTACTGCATCACTGCCGCAGGCTCCTCCCTGGTGTTCTGGCTTCCAGTCCTGCCGCCTCTAATCCACCCTCCTCAGAGAGGCCAGAGACGTCTTTTTTTTTTTTTAAATAAGGGATGGAATTATTGTTATTTTTTAAAAAATATTTATTTGGGTGCACTGGGTCTTAGTTGCGGCATGAGAGATCTAGTTCCCTGACCAGAGATTGAACCTGGGCTCCCTGCATTGGGAGTGTGGAGTTTTAATTGCTGGACCACTAAGGAAGTCCCCAGAGAGGTCTTTCTAAAGCACAAAGCTGACTCTGTCCCTCTCTTACTCAACTTCTCTGTGACTCCTTAGTGCCAGGCTCCTCATGACAGCCTTTAAGAGCATCCATGGCCTGGCTTTTACCACCTCCTCCAGACTCATGTTACTCTGCTTTCTGCCTTATTCCTTTGCTCATGTCATCTGGCCTCCCTACTATCTGGGGCTACTTTTTCTAGCAAAAATAGGTGTATAAAGAGCTACCAGTTTACCTCCCCAAATTGTATAGTTCTCTTTAGCCATAGGGGCTTTGTGTGAGCTTTTCCTCTACTGGGTTAGCTCCTGCTCATCTCTCGGATCTCAGTCCTCAGGAAGTCTTCCCTCATCCTTTGTACTCAATCAGTGTCCCCTATAAATGCTGTCATAGCTTCTTGTTTTTCCCCTTTGTGGAATTTAACACACATTTTCAGCTCTGTGAGACTGGGGACTAGGTTTATTTGGGTCATGGTACTCCTTTCCACGCTTGAGCCCAACGTGGTTTAAAAGACTAGATGAATAAAACAATAATAATAGCAGTTGCCATTTTAATTGATCCTTCTCAGGCTCCAGGCTCTGTGAGGAGAACATTATATGTATGATTGCTTTGAGTCTCCACAATCACCCATGAAACAGAGGCTGCTATTATCCTAGGAGAGGCATCTCGGAGAGCCCGTCTCCAGTGGTGTTGGAATAACTATGACGGGACCACAAGGGCAGGGCCTGGGCCTATGTTGGTTATAGTTGAGGCCCTAGCAGTGGACGGGGAATGCTGTCAGCGGTCAGGGCTGAGTAACTGCCGCTTATTAAGGGTTCGGGCGCGCCAGACCCCGCGCCTACTACTCGGTGCATTGTTTCTGGTCCTTTCAGCAGGCCTGGGAGATGAGTGTTGACCCCTGTGTTAAAGCTTTGCTGATAACAGTAGTTAATGCTGTTGAGCGTTTGTGTGTTAAGTACTGTGCTGAGCGCTTGACACGCGTCTCTGTTTCATCATATCTTCACTGAAGACAGATGTTTATTTCCTTTTTACATAAAAGCCCAGAGGTGGCCAGTCCTGCTCAGGGAACTGTTACTCAGCCATGAGTGGCTTCTCTTGCCAGTGTTTTCTTAAGGTCTAAGAGGGCTGCTCAAGCTCTAGCCATCATGTCTTTATATTCCATTCAGCAGGGAGGGAGAAGAGGCCAATGGGCTCATGTCAGTTGTTAAGAAAGTTTCTAAATGTTTGCACGTAATACAGCCACTTGTATCCCCGTGTCCAGAAAGTAGCCCCTGGTCACATACAGCTGCCAGGAAGGCTGAGAGGCATGCGCTGTATGCTGGGGGGCCTTGTGCCAGTTATGTTAGAAGTCTCATTACTGTGGAGGAAGGGGCAGTGGATGTTGGTTGCCAACTAATGGGCTGTCACAAATGATGGGGATAGGGCACCTCCCTCCCAAGGTATCAGAGTGTTGGGTGAGATTGGGCACAGAGACTCCAGAGGGCCGACCTGCCCAGGCTAACTTGCTCAGTAAATGCCAGCTCTTCTTGGTGCTGAGGTTATTATTACCAAGTACAGTTGGAATCGCATCCAGGTGGATGGATGGAGTGGAGGAAAGAAGGTCGGAGCGGGGTCACTCAAAAGGCTTGGGAGTTCAGGCTCTCGCCGTGTGAGCTGGAGAGCTCGCTGAGCCGTGTTTTCCCCCTTGGGACAGTGGTGACGACCAGCCCCTCTCACTGGGTGACAGGGAAGAGCTTCAAGAATAGAACAGTGTCTGTGGCGTGTGTTGTGGTGCAGGCCTGTACAAGCAGCTACTGTCCCCGAACATGAACGTGATCAGCATTCAGATCAGAGCCACCGAACTGTGGACGGTGACGGCTTTGAGGAGAGGATGGGGCTGTCATGTGGGTCTCTCATCTTATTCTCCGCCCGAGAGAGGCAGCTGAGGCCAGTGTTGAAGAAGCAGAGGTCAGCTGTGGCAGACTAGGCCGGTGTGTCCAGTCCATACAGCTGATTTCTCTTCTGATGTGTCCTTGGTGCCTGCTCTAGCTCCCTTCCTGTCCCTGGTTCCGTCATTGTTTTGTCCCTGTTGACTTTCTTCTAATCAGTGATTTGGGTAAAGAAACAGAATTCCATGTTGATGTGAAAGTGGAAAATAAAACAGATCTCAGCTCTGGCATCTCCTCCAGGAGGCCCCAGGCTGATCCCAGCAGGCTGAGCGATACAACCCCTGGCTTCCCCATCCCAGCACTGCTCACTCTAGGTTGTCACTGTGGGGCCCGGGTCTGTCACCCACAGTGAACTGTGAGCCGTGGGGACAAGGCTGACTGTCTCAGTCACAGCTGTGGCCCTAGCACAAGACCTCGCTCAGAGTGGGTGCCTGCTTCACAGTTGAATGAGTGAGAGAAAGACCATGAACTTGTCTGACCCTCTTCGATCCTGGAGATATAATGGTCCAGTGGTTAAAAATAGATTTTGGCTCTTGAAGACGGATTTGTACATGTTTGTTTGGAGTTTGTTTCACCATAGCCAAGGTGTGGAAACAACTTAAATGTCCAGCAGCTGATGAATGGGCAAAGAAAAGTGGTCTGTGCATGCAGTGGGATGTTACTGAGTCGCAGAAAGAAAGGGGATTCTGTCACAGGCTACAGCAAAGAGGCACCTGGAGGACTCTGTCCAGTGAAATAAGCCAGTCACAAACAGACAAACCCTGTGAGATTACGTGTGTATGAGGTATTTGAAGCAGTCAGGCCCTTCGAAACAGAAAATGATGGTAGTCAGGAGTTGGGGGAGGGGAAGGGGAGGAGCAGTTCAGCAGGTGTGGAGTTCCGGTTTTGTAGACGAAGGTCTAGAGACCGGTGCACAGCGAGGTGCAGATCGTTAATGCTGCTGTACTGTGCATTTAAAAATGGTCAGGTTAGTGGATTTTACGTTGTATGCCTGTTACCATGAACCAAATAATTATTTTAGAAAAAAAGTGGATTTTGGAGTCAGGCCTATTTGAGCTCAGATCCTGGTTCTGTTTGTGACTGGTGTGATCTGGAGCGAGTGAGCCTCCCCACTCTGAGCTCCAGTTTCCTCATCTGGGACATGGGGTAGGAGTAGCACCTTCCTCCCACGGTTGAGAAGTTTGAAGTGTACGTAACGCACCTGGCTTTTAGCATGTGTGGTTCAGGGACTTTTCCTGAAGCTAACAACAGAGCCAGGCCACGGACCCAAAGTCTTAACTCCCCGCCCAGTGCTTTTTTGTTTCCCTGGTGCTGGTACAGTGAATTCTTGGTACAGGCCAAAGTCCATCCTGCAAACAGTCCCACGTGTGTCTTGGGTGTGGGAGCCGAGCATTTGGCCTGGAGCGGTCTCTGAACCCCAGGTCTTAGACCTGCCCCGGGGCGGTCACGAGGCCTGAGATGAGGGCCTGAGGGAGGCAGGTGAGGTGCGGGAAGAGGCGCTGGGTCGCAGCAGCGCCACCCTGTGGACGTGGGTGGAGCCCACCCTCAGCTCGCCGAGCGCGCACAGGACAGGGAGCAGCCTGGTGGTAGCTGTGGTCATTGGTGAGTGTCCTTCTCAACTCCTGCTGATGGGGCTGGGGTGGGAGCTCAAGGCCGAAAGAGGAAGTGCAGGCTCTCGAGAGCTTGAGGCTGATGGTTTTCTCAGTCTTGGGCTCAGGCTCCTCATCTGTGAGTGAGGCCGCATTCTGTTTGCTTTGGTCAGTGTTCCCAGGCCCTGCCCTGGGCGCTCGGAATACAAGACGGGTCCTGCCCGGCTGGGAGTTCCATTCTAGTTGGTGGGTGGTGACAGGTGATAGGTGATGGGCGGTGCTCTGAAGAGAGTAGGGTAGGGTAAGGAGCTAGGGTCAAGTCAGGGGCTGGGGTGGCTGTTTAGATAGACTTGACGAGGAAGGCGGCTGGAAGGGGATCGGAAATAAGTGAGGAGACAGACTTGCAAGAGCAGGGCTGTTCTGTGGCGTGGAGGCTGGCGGTGTGGGGCGGGGCAGGGCGGGGCTGGGCAGCCCATGGCGAGCATCAGAGAGGGCCAGGCAGGAGCGGGCCAGGCTCTGCGCAGGGGGCCAGGGCCTAATACGTTTTAATGCTGCCTCAGGCTGCTCTGTGGAAAAGGAGCTGCAGGGGGCAAGGGTGGTAGCGAGGAGCCGAGCTGGGGAGAGGAGGCTGCTGAGTGGTCAGGGACGGTGGCGGGGCAGGGGGCTCGGGATGGGGGGTGGTTGGAGTCTGGGGAGGGGAGCTTGGTCAGGGTTAGTGGGGAGCACTAGTGCCCTGGCTCGTGGCTCTGATGCGGCAGGGGCTGGAGCTCAGCCAGGGCCCGGCACTGGTGGCGGGTGCTGTTGCTGCCGCCGCCAGATTTTAGGCTTTCCTGCTGCAGTTACGGTCACTTGGGGTTGTAACCCCCACAGGAGAGCTCAGGCCAGAGGTGAGAAGTGAATGGAAGGTAGCAGCAGCTGGTGAGGCGGTGGGAGGGGCTCTGGAAAAAACAGTGACTCGGGGGCCAGTCTCCTCCATCTTGGTGCCCTTTTAAAAAAATATAGCTTTATTGAGATATAATTCACATACTCAGGCCTTTCTTGGTCCAGTGGTTAAGACTCCACGCTCCCACTGGTTCTATCCCTGCTCAGGGAACTAAGATCCTTTGTGCCTTGAGGCATGGCCAAAAAAAGAAGAAAAGGGGAAGAACATTTTTTAAATCCACATACTGTACAGTTCAGTGGTTTTCAGTATCTTCCCAACCCAGGTATTGAACCCAGATCTCCCACATTGCAGGCAGATTCTTTACCAGTTGAGCCACCAGGGAAGCCCAAGAATACTGGAGTCGGTAGCCTGTCCCTTCTCCAGAGGATCTTCCTGACCCAGGAATCGAACCGGGGTTTCCTGTATTGCAGGCGGATTCTTTACCAGCTGAGCTACCAGGGAAGCCCTCAGGATATTCACAGGATTGTGCAACCATCTTCACAGTCTAATTTTAGAAACTCTTTGTGACCTCCAAAAGAAGCCCCATGCCCCTTAGCAGTTAGTTCCCCCCTCCCCACACCCTGGGTAACTGCTGTCTACTTTCTGTCTCTATGGATTCACCTGCTCTGGACCTTTCACATGAATGGAACCGTAGGCTACGTGGCCCTTTGTGACTGACTCCTTCACTTAGTGTCACGTTTGCAGGGCCCATCAGGTTTTAGCATGGGTCGGCATTCCATTGCTTTTTACTGCTGAGTAATATTACACTGTCCGGCTGTGCATGTTTTGTTTCTCTGTCGTGCACTGATGGACATTTGACTTGTTTCCACTCTTCGGCTGTTGTGCCCAGTGCCACTGTTGGTGTACAGGTATTTCAGTGTCTGTTCTTAGCTGTTTCGGGTGTGGAGTGGAGTTGCTGGGTCATGTGGCAGTTCTTTGTCTGACTTTCTGAAGAGCCTGATTTCTCCGTACTCCTGTCAGTTTCTTGCTGTTGCCTGTCCTTTCAGTTTTAGCCATCCTAGGCAGTGTGAGGTGGCGTCTTGTGGTTCTGATTGCTGTTTCTCTGACGAATAGTGACATTGATCGTCTTTTCATGAGTTTATGCAGTTGTGATGTCTTCGAGGCTACTCCTGGCCAACGTGCTTGCACCTGGCTTTGAGTGAGTGGCCCTGGGGTGGGTGTGGGGTGAAGAGTTGGGCACTGATATTTTAGGGAGGTCAGTCTCGGTACTGGCTCTGTAGAAGACTGAGCCAGAGCTCAGAGCCTCCTGGGGCTACCTTGAGAGGAAACTTATCCCCAGAGGTTAGGTGGCCCTGTTAGTGCCGCCCGCACGCCCCGGCAGGTTCTTCTACCTCAGAAGTACGGCCTGCTTGGTGTAGAGGTGAAGCTGCTCCTAAGCTTGGTTGTGTGGGCAGTGGCAGGGCTCAGGGCTCAGTTGGGTGGTGGCCTTCATCTTGTCCATCCCCGCAGAAGAAGGACCCGGCCCAGTTCCTGCAGGTGCATGGTCGAGCTTGCAAGGTGCACCTGGATTCTGCAGTTGCCCTGGCCGCGGAGAGCCCCGTTAACATGTAAGACCGGGCTTGAGGGTGACATCTGTGGCTGGGGGTTAGGGGTCCAAAGGGACCTGGTGTATGGACAGACCTGTGGTGCCTCAGACAGGAAAGGCTTGACCTGAGTGGGAGGTGGTCACTAGTTAAGGCAAGACGGCAGGGTTTGGGATGAAGACCCTGTGGTGTAGTGGTTGGAGCACCTAGAGGGGACGAGCAGGGCCACGGCCAGAGGCCCAGGTGAAGCAGAGAGTTGGTTGCTAGAGGGCGTGTTTTGGGGTGTTAGCAAGTGGCCCATGGGACCTTGTTCAAGGTCCCACTCATGCTTGGTTCTGCAAACTAGGGCCCCGATTTCCTCAGGGCCCTGAATGTAGATTCAGGGTGCGTTGTGACATAAGGAACAGGAGGTGGGGGCTGAGAGTGGGACTGGCATGGGCATCAGAGGGGCTGAGGGCCAGGCTTCCAAGCACAAGGTGGCAGGGGGCAGGTGCTCTGTGTCCAGGGCACTGGGACCCTAGGTGCCTTGCTCCCCTGTTCCCACTTCAGGATGCCCTGGCAGGGGGACACTAACAACATGATTGACCGCTTTGACGTCCGCGCTCACCTGGACCACATCCCCGACTACACGCCCCCGCTGCTCACCACCATGTAAGCCGCTTCCCCTGGGGTTGCCGGCCAGTCCCTCCTGGGAGGGAAGGAGGTGTGCATGTGGGGGAGCCCCCGCCCGCTGGAGGCCGCCCCCTCCTTCCCCTTCCTGCCGGCTTGGGTTGGGAGCTCCCTGTGATCTCAAGACCTGGTCCTCCCCCACAGCTCCCCAGAACAGGAGTCGGACGAGCGGAAATGTAACTACGAGCGCTACCGAGGCCTGGTGCAGAACGACTTTGCTGGCAGTAAGTGACCTGGGGTGTGGGGAGTGGGTTGAGGGCGGGGTCCCTGTAGGCTGGAAGACGGCAACAAGACTGGGAAGAAAAGTTATCCCAGTACTCTCTATTACAGGGCCTTGGGTGGTCCCAGCTCTGTCATGGACCTGCTCCGTTCGCATCCCTTTTCTCTCCTGGGGCCTCTGTCTCTGGAATTGGTACAGCAGATGTCTGCTGACCTAGATGGTCCTACCAGGTGGCCACTTCCACAGCCCATGCTCTCTAATTCTGTGATCTTTTTCCTAAAAAACTGGGAGAAATAGGAAGAACATATTTTTTTTGCTCCGTGTATTTTCCCCACCTGCATGGGTCAGAATGTTAGCTCAGAAGAGGAAATTTATGCTTGTTTTAAATGACTGTTTAGGCAGTTTGATAGCTTGCCAAGTGTTCATACACATTCAAGGTTCTTTTCCCAAATTGTCACCTCACAAAAGGGAAAACAAGTGTAGAGGCTATTCCCTGCTCTGGACTTGGGGAGGTTCCAACCCTGACAGAGTTTTTCGTCTCTGTTACTGCAGTACATCTGTGTGATCACCCAGCAGGGTAGGGGTGATGCCCCATTTTACAGATAAGGACATTGAGGCTCAGGGGTTGGGAGGGACACTCCAAGGAGTTGGGGTTCTCACCCTGCCCTGCAGACAGCTCTGAACTGTAGCTCACCTTCTGAGAAGGACTCAGAGCCTCTCTCCCAGATCTCCCTGTGAGATTAAGGGCCACACACTCGTCCCTCAGCCTGGCTGGTCTCGTTTCCTGGAGAAGGGTGATGGTGGAGGTTTCTGTCTCTCAGGGTGATGTGAGGGTTCGCGTGAGGGATGCTTAGGGCCCCTGCATGGAGCCTGGCATAGTCCACCCTCGCTGTGGGTTCACTGTCCCCATATTTCTTTGTTTCTGAAATAGATGTTTAGCATCTTTAAAAGCAGAGATTTTCAAATTCTGGCTATCAATGAAGCCTTCACATCAGGGGAGTGTAGCGTCACGGACGCGGTGGTGGTTTTTGCCTTCACCCAAGGCCACATAGATGCTTGATGATGGAGCCAGGGTTTCCTTTAGTTCTGCCTGATTCCATCTCTTCATCCATCCATTCATTCATACAATTCCTGAGCACCTGTAGTGTGTCAGGCATTCTTCTGGGAGGAGGAGTCTAGTGTGGGAGCCACGTAATCACGAAAGTGGGTGCTCATTACAAGCTGAGGCACTGTTTCGACAGATGGTATACTGTTCTCGGAGGTGCTTGACTGAGGCTGGATCAGTGGAGGGTGGCGTGGGGTGGGGCAGGAGCTCCCCAGTGAGGGGAGGGGGGCTCCCGACTCTGTCCGGGCCATAAGGACAGCTGTGAGGGGACGGGAGGAGGGTGGCCTGGGGGACAGGGAAGGCCAGTCTGGCTGGAGCTCACGTGAGACAGCTCATGGGACTGCCTAAGCCTAAAGCCGATGGCCGTGCTGTGTCACCTTGGGGCTCGCCCAGACCCCCAACTTCGCTTTATAGATAGAAAAGCTGAGGCCCTCTGAGGGCAGGGGATGTGTCCAGGGTCCCACTGGAGCTGGGCATATGTCTTACTGCGCACGGACCAGGGGGCTCCGGTACATTGCTGAGCTCCTCAAGTTGGGTGTTACAGCTGAGAGAGAGCCCAGATTAGCTTAATTTAAACTGGGGCCCAGAGGCCCAGAGTGGTGGCCCCGTGGGGCCCAGGTGGCTGACCCAGCTCCCGGGATAGGCTGTCATTCTGCGGGTCCAGTCAGAGGCCTCTGTGACGGCGCCAGCAGTAGCAGTGCCCGGGCGCTCCCTCGGCCGGTGCTCGTCCCATGCTACAGGGGAGGAAACCAAGGCACAGAGCGGCTGAGTCCTCGCCCAGGGCTGCACGGCGAGTCAGCGGGGCAGCCAGGGCCCTCCTGCAGCTGCTGTGTCATCACCGTGCATGCTGTGATTATCGGGGAATCCATGAGCCTGCCGCCAGCCGTGCTGGGTTCACACCTGCCCAAGCCCCACTGCATTCTTGAGTCTCCCCTGAATTCCCAGTGTCCCCAGCCCCCTCTGATCCACGTGCCTCTTGCCCCACCCCAGTCTCCGAGGAGCAGTGCCTGTACCAGATCTACATCGACGAGCTGTACGGAGGCCTCCAGAGACCCAGTGAGGATGAGAAGAAGAAGTGAGTCGGGGTCCGGGGCAGCGGGGGCTGTGGGAGGCAGGAGGACTGTGTGCCCTACAGGGCTCCGTCCACCTGGTGTTCCCTAGAGCCGGGCCTGGTGGCTGGCGCCCAGTAGGTACTCGCTTCATCAGTGTTGCAAGGAGCAGGCAGCGCCGGAGGGGACGGGTTTGCTGACAAAGCTCTCCATGGCGTTTTCCACCCTTGGGTTGGGAGGAGGTGCAGTTAGGAGGGCAGGAGCTGGACTGGGCCAGGGCCTGGGTTTGAGTCCTGCCCTCTGAGCCTCAGCGCCCCCTGCTTGGATGCCCCAGGACTGCAGGAGATGGAGCTGGGGAAGTGCTTGTCCCCTGCCAGGCAGTAAGCGTGTGGCCCACAGCAGCTGATGTCACTCTGCAGAGGGCTTCTCTGGGGTGTGTGCCCTGAGGAATGGCTCATCCCTCTGCCAGCCTGGCTGGCCCCTCCAGTGCTTTGCAGTCCCGGAGCCGCCTCCTTACCCCCTGCTCCCAAGCCGTCCCCACCGTGGTCCTCACGGAGGTGACTGAGCGTCTCAGTGACTCACCCTTATTCACAGCCACCTGTTTTGGACAAGGCTGGCATAGGGATGGCGTCAGGGCGTGTCAGCTGAGTTCAGCAGCACACATGCCCTAGGCCCCTGCTCCATCCTGGACCAAGGTGGGCTGCGTTGTTACCCAAGAGAACTCGGGCCGGCCGTTGCAGGACACGTAGTCGGGGGTGGCAGTGGAGAGACCCAGTGTGAGTGGGGCCGGGAGCTGAGGACGGCCGCCACCCCCAGGCGAGGACTTCTGAAGGGTGGTGCGCTGGAGCTGTAGGAAGAGGGAAGGGCTGGTGGCAGGTGGGCACAGAGCGTTCTGGGCCGAGGGACTGTTCGAGGGCACCAGGCTGCCTTGGCTCTCAGGAGGGCAGCGTGCGGGCAGCGGTGTGTGGGCCCTGGAGGCTTGGCTGGGTTGCATCTGGCCTGGGGCCCGCCTCTCCTCCCAGCGCGGCCCTGACTCTCGGCTCCCCCGTGCCAGGCTGGCAGAGAAGAAGGCATCCATCGGCTACACCTACGAGGACAGCACAGTGGCCGAGGTGGAGAAGGTGACAGAGAAGCCGGAGGAGGAGGAGTCCCCGGCTGAGGAGGAGAGCAACTCGGATGAAGATGAGGTCATCCCCGACATCGGTGGGGTCCCCTCTCTGCCCTCCCCATCCACAGTCCCTGGGCAGCGTTTTCATGTCTCGCCCCTCCCCCTGTGCGGGGCGCCCCGTGCTTACGAGCCTGCCTCTCCTGCCCCCCACCTCCCGCTGTCCTTCCGTCTCACTTGTGTCCTGCTGGTCCAGCCTCCCTCGCTGTTTCTCTCTCCTTCCTTGTTTCTAGGACTCTGCTCCTCTGACACTGTCCCCACTTGGGTTCTGGCTCTGTTCTCCTCTTCTGACTTCAGCCTCTTGGTCTCTCCCTGCCCTTCTCTTTCTCTCTTCTGGAAAACACGTGTTTCTCCAGTTACAGAGCTGGCCTCAGCCCCCACCCCACTGCCCACTGCCAGCTGAATGCCCATTGATCAGACCAGCCACCCATTTCTCCCCTCGCCTCATCCAGCTCACTCTCAGCCCGTCCACTGTTTGTTCAGAAGTGTGTAAAGCCCACTTGCCACTCAGCCATCAAGCATCCCACTCCCGAATACCTGAGACCTGCACCCCTGCCTCCACCCACCTAGATCTTCAGCTGTTCTCGTTCACGTCCCCGTGTACATCACTCCCTCCCCATCACATCTCCCCCCACCCTCACCCGCTGTTGATGGTGCTTGCTCCTGGCCGAGCCCTGTGCCAGCCTGGGGATACCAGGACGTGCTGACTCGTGTCCACACCCCCACCCACCCACAGAGGCCTGAGGTCTGGTGGGCACCCCCGCCCCCATGTCCTGGGGCGCTGCCCCTTCCCTTCCTCTTGCTCGGCTTTGGCCCCTGACAGCCTTTCTCTTGGTGCAGACGTGGAGGTAGATGTGGACGAACTGAACCAGGAACAGGTGGCAGATCTCAACAAACAGGCCACGACCTATGGCATGGCCGATGGAGACTTCGTCAGGTGAGGCCTGTGGGCAGACACCACTCCCCACCCTGTGGACCTGGCATCTCTGCTGTTACCCCTCTTCTGAGCACTGGTGTCCCTGACTCTGCACCAGGGACATTACATGCACAGGCTCCTGAGCTCGTGGAGGAGGGGTGGGGGTTGTACGGGATGGTCCTTGGGGTCAGCTTCAGCGGTGTTGAGACAGAGGCCGCCCCCGGCTGTGTGACCTGAGGCCTTCTGAGCCCTGGGCGCTTCGGGGGTTTCTGGGCCTGTTGGACAGCGCCCTCTAGTGGAGTGGCTCCTCTCCCTGCATTCACTGGCAGTTGCTGGTTGGACCTCCGCCCTGTGCCTCACCTGGGTGGGTCACAGAGACTGGTCCCAGGTAACAGGGTACTGAGTCCTGAGTACTCCCACGTCTGAACACAGCCTGAGCGTCTGAGCATCCTCACTCAGGAGCACCCAGCGTCCTCACCACGGCCAGAGTCTCACCTCTCTGGTCCTTTCCCCACACACTCCACCCCTGCCCGAGGCCCCACTTGACCCGGGGCCACTCAGGTGCTGTGGGCTCTGCCTGCACCTGCACAGCTCACTCCCCAGGGGTCTCATCAGCTGTCGCTCTCTGAGGGGCTTCCCCAGCCCCCCTGTTAAAAACTGCAGCCTCTACCAGGCCCCTGGACTTCTCTCCCGCTTCTGTGATTTCCTTTCATATCAGGTTTTTCACCATTTAACAAGTCATGTGTTACGTGACTTTGGTCATTGTCTGTCTTCTCTCCAGAACGTTAGTCCATGGGAGTGGGGAGTTTTGTTTTCAGTAATCCCTGATGCCTGAGATAGCACCTGGCGTGCAATTGGTGCTCAGTAATAGTACTGAATGGATGTGAGACCCACCAGGATGGCTTGGGGTCCTTCGCCTCCTGCAGTGACTGCCTATAATCTGACCTCATTCCTCCTGGTGGCCCTCTTCCCCCTCCGCAGGATGCTCCGGAAAGACAAGGAGGAGGCGGAGGCCATCAAACATGCCAAGGCCCTTGAGGAGGAGAAGGCCATGTACTCGGTGAGGGCTGGGCCCGAGTGGCAGGGCAGGTGTGTGCTTCGTGGAAGGCACAGCCTCACCAGCCTCATCCCCACCCTGCTCCAGGGCCGTCGCTCCCGGCGCCAGAGGAGGGAGTTCCGGGAGAAGCGGCTGAGGGGCCGCAAGATCAGCCCCCCCAGGTAGGTGGGGTTCTGCCCTGTGCCCCTGCCCTGCCAGCATCAGTCTTTCAAGACTCTGGGGGAGGAGCCAAGGCTCAGGAAAGTCTGGGGGGCAAGCTTGTGGACTGTGGGCAGAGTTGTCCTAATAAAGCGAACAGGGAAGGTCTGGGATAGGTGTGGCCACGAGGGACGTGTGGACACCCGTCCTGCCAGCCATCCCCCCTCTCCCTGCTGGATTTGGAACCCATGTCACATTGCCTGGCTGTGAGCAGAGTCAAGGGGGCCCCATTGCTTCTGTTGTGGGCCGCCTCCTCCCTGTTAGAGTTTGGGTAGGTGACTTTCTCTTCTTGAGCTGCAGTTTTCTCTTTGGGAAAGGGGCACCATCACCTTCCAGGACAGGGGCTACACCAGTGCCCACAGTGAGGTCTCGGGCAGGTTTGGATGAGGCAGCTGGTGTGCAGAGAGCCCAGTCTGGGGCTCGGGCAAACCCATGTTTCTGCCACATCTCCTCTGTTCAAGGGGAGTCACAGGGTTGCTGTGAGGCTTAAGGGACCTGCAGTGGGCTCAGGGTTGGATGCGTGGTCTGGAAAATGTTCAGTCACGAGCTGTGGTGATTCTTGCCATCGTACTGAAGAAGTGCAGGGCTGCGGTTCAGGCTCTGGGCAGGTGTGAGGGGACAGGAGGGATGAAGGCAGGGCCCGTAACCTGGCCGGCAGCCTCCTTGTCACTGTCCAGGGCGTGGCCTGGGGCACCCAGGTCAGGGGTTGGCCTTAATTCCATGCGTACTGACCCCACCCCTCCCACCCCCATCCCATCTGGTTCTCTCTACAGCTATGCCCGCCGAGACAGCCCCACCTATGACCCCTATAAGCGGTGAGTTCCCAGGGCCCAGCACCCTCCTGATGGAGGGCAGGGTGGGGTGGGGCCTGTGTGCTGTAGGCTGCCCTCCTGAGATCACAGACTGGGGAATGTGTTCTGCTTTTTTCTGATTTAAACATAACGGAGTTTTGTGTTAAAAGTGACCAAACATGGCAGAAAGGTGGGACTTAGATGTCAGGTGTCTTTAATCTGAACTGCCAGAAATAACCAGTGAGAAATAACAGGTACAGAAATGCCTGGTCGCACACATGTGTCTCCTGTTGTGGGAGTGGTTGGTCAGAGGCCTTGAGGGTGGACAGGTCTCAGTCTGACCCATTCCCTTTGTTGGATGGGGTGAGAGGGACCCTTGGGGCTCCTAGGAGGACAGATGAGATAAGGCAGGTACACCTTTTGAGAAAAGGTCTGGCTCAGGTTGGTGCTCAACTGTGGGTGCCGTGAGGGAGATTACATACTTACTTTAACAAAATTGAGATTATTTCACACTTAATGCTTTCAAAGTTGCTTTACACCTGACTTGACATCTTTTGCCAAGAGAATGCACTGCTCATAGCAAACACCCTCTTCCAGCAACACAAGAGAAGACTCTACACGTGGACATCACCAGATGGTCAATATCAGAATCAGATTGATTATATTCTTTGCAGCCAGAGATGGAAAAGCTCTATACAGTCAGCAAAAACAAGACCGGGAGCTGACTGTGGCTCGGATCATGAACTCCTTATTGCCAAATTCAGACTTAAATTGAAGAAAGTAGGGAAAACCACTAGACCATTCAGGTATGACCTAATGATTATATAGTGAAAGTGAGAAATAGATTCAAGGGATTAGATCTGATAGATAGAGTGCCTGAAGAACTACGAACGAAGGTTCATGACATTATACAGGAGGCAGGGATCAAGATCATCCCCCAAAAAAAGAAATGCAAAAAGGCAAAATGGTTGTCTGAGGAGGCCTTACAAATAGCTGTGAAAAGAAGAGAAGCAAAAGGCAAAGGAGAAAAGGAAAGATATTCCCATTTGAATGCAGAGTTCCAAAGAATAGCAAGGAGAGATAAGAAAGCCTTCCTCAGTGATCAATACAAAGAAATAGAGGAAAACAATAGAATGGGAAAGACTAGAGATCTCTTCAAGAAAATTAGAGCTACCAAGGGATCATGTCATGCAAAGATGGGCTTGATAAAGGACAGAAATGGATCTAACAGAAGCAGAAGATATTCAGAAAAGGTGGCAGGAATACATAAACAAACTGTACAAAAAAGATCTTCACGACCTGGATAATCACGATGGTGTGATCACTCACCTAGAGCCAGACATCCTGGAGTGCAAAATCAAGTGGGCCTTAGGAAGCATCACTGTGAACACAGCTAGTGGAGGTGATGGAATTCCAGTTGAGCTATTTCAAATCCTGAAAGATGATGCTGTGAAAGTGCTGCACTCAATATGCCAGCAAATTTGGAAAACTCAGCAGTGGCCACAGGACTGGAAAAGGTCAGTTTTCATTCCAATCCCAAAGAAAGGCAATGCCAAAGAATGCTCAAGCTACCACACAATTGCACTCATCTCACATGCTAGTAAAGTAATGCTCAAAATTCTCCAAGCCAGGCTTCAACAGTACATGAACTGTGAACTTCCAGATATTCAGGATTTAGAAAAGGCAGAGGAACCAGAGATCAAATTCCCAACACCCACTGGATCATTGAAAAAGCAAGAGAGTTTCAGAAAAATATCTATTTCTGGTTTATTGACTGTGCCAAAGCCTTTGACTGTGTGGATCACAAAAAACTGTGAAAAATTCTTAAAGAGATGGAAATACCAGACCACCTGACCTGCCTCTTGAGAAATCTGTATGCAGGTCAGAAAGCAGTGGTTAGAACTGGACATGGAACAACAGACTGGTTCCAAATAGGGAAAGGAGTACGTCAAGGCTGTATATTGTCACCCTGCTTATTTAACTTATATACAGAGTACATCATGAAAAAAGCTGGGCTGGATGAAGTACAAACTGGAATCAAGATTTCTGGGAGAAATATCAATAACTGCAGATATGCAGATGACATCACATTTACGGCAGAAAGTGAAGAAGAACTAAAGAGCCTCCTGATGAAGGCGAAAGAGGAGAGTGAGAAAGTTGGCTTAAAACTCAACATTCGGAAAACTAAGATCATGACACCTGGTCCCATCACTTCATGGGAAATAGATGGGGAAACAGAGACTTTATTTTGGGGGGCTCCAAAATCATTGCAGAAGGTGAGTGCATCCATGAAATTAAAAGATGCTTGCTCTTTGGAAGAAAACTTATGACCAACCTAGACAGTATATTAAAAAGTAGAGACATTACTTTGCTAACAAAGGTCTATCTAGTCAAAGTTATGGTTTTCCAGTAGTCATGTATGGATGTGAGAGTCAGACTATAAAGAAAGCTGAGCACCGAAGAATTGATGGCTTTGAAACTGTGGTGGTGTAGAAAACTCTTGAGAGTCCCTTGGACAGCACAGAGATCCAGTCAGTCCATCCTAAAGGAAATCAGTCCTGAATATTCATTGGAAGAACTGATGCTGAAGCTGAAACTCCAGTACTGTGGCCACCTGATGTGAAGAGCTGACTCATTTAAAAAGACCCTGATGCTGGGAAAGATTGAGGGCAGGAGGAGAAGGGGATGGCAGAGGATGAGATGGTTGGATGGCATCACTGACTCAGTGGACATGAGTTTGAGTAAACTGAGTTGGTGATGGACAGGGAGGGCTGGCGTGCTGCAGTCCATGGGGTCGCAAAGAGTTGGACACGACTGAGCGACTGAACTGAGCTGACATCTGTGTGGAGGAAACCTGTTGCTGTTACAGTACAGATCTGTGCATCTGTTCTTAATAATAGTTTTCTGTCACTGCTTTTCCTGGTTGTATTGAGAAGGCCTCGTGGTCATGAATCAGATGCTTGCAGGCCTGCTGTCTTTCTGCCTGCTGGCTCTGTTGTACCTGGTGTCTGTTGTTGCTCGGGACCCTGCTCTTCTGTGACCTCTTGCTCTGTGGAGGGTGGACCTCTTTGTTCGACCTCTAGCTCTGTGGCTGGTGGACAGGCTCGAGGGGCCCGGTGTGAGCCTCTTCTCCCTGCTCTTCAGGTCGCCCTCGGAGTCCAGCTCCGAATCCCGCTCCCGTTCCCGCTCCCCGACCCCCGGCCGGGAGGAGAAGATCACGTTCATCACCAGTTTCGGGGGCAGCGATGAGGAGGCGGCTGCAGCCGCAGCTGCAGCAGCTGCATCAGGGGCTGCCACAGGGAAGCCCCCAGCGCCTCCCCAGCCTGGCGGCCCCGCACCGGGACGTAATGCCAGTGCCCGGTCTGTAACGCTCACGCTGCCCGCCCTACACCCAGGCACCGTGGGGGGGACTCGGGGCAGCGGGGGGCCGTGGCCCGGGCTGGCGCTGACCGCCCCCCGTGCCCGCCTGCAGCCGCCGCTCCTCCACCTCCTCCTCCTCCTCCTCCGCCTCGAGGACTTCCAGCTCCCGCTCCCGCTCCAGCTCCAGCTCCCGCTCCCGCCGAGGCGGGGGCTACTACCGCTCCGGCCGCCACGCCCGCTCCCGGTCCCGCTCCTGGTCGCGTTCCCGGTCCCGCTCCCGGCGCTATTCTCGCTCACGCAGCCGTGGCCGGCGGCACTCAGGTGGGGGCTCACGAGACGGACACCGCTACTCCCGCTCGCCAGCCCGGCGTGGCGGTTATGGACCCCGGCGCAGAAGCAGGTGCGTGGGGCGGGGGGCCCATGTGGGTGAGACCAGGCTCTGCGAGGGAGCCGTGGGGTTGGGGGATGGTGGTCATCCCAGATGTGGGGAGCCAGTGGGTGGGAGACTGGACTGTGCTTGTTGCAGGTGCCTCGTAGGACCAGGGTGCCCCGAGGGGAGGGTGGGGTGTGATGTAAGCGCTGCAGGTGGGGCAGGAATACCGTCCTGGGAGACAGGAGCATCCCTCCTGCCCTTTCTGGGGGAGGTCAGGGCTGCCCGTGGAGGGACAGCACGACCTACTGGGTGAGAGTGGGACTTGCAGAGCAGCTGGTCGAGTGAGGAGTCTGGCCCTGCTGCTGAGCTGTTGGGGCCTCTTCATCTGTAGAAGAAATAGAATCATAACGTCTCCTTCAATGAGTGCAAAGTTGTGACAAAGTCTACTTCGGTGCTTGGTCCAGAGCCTGGCACTTGATGAGAGCTCTTGTCGTCAGCGTTATTACCTGTGTTATTGTTGTGGGGATCTCAGTGTCAGCTGCCCACGAGGTCTGGCAGGTAAAATCGAGGCGCCCCGTGGGCCTGGTGACCTGGGGCACACTTCCCCTCTGCTGGGCTTGTAGGCCACTCAGTGGCGGGTGTGGCTTGCCCAGTTTTCTGATTTTTCCAGAGAAATTGAGTTGGATGTTTAAAGGACAGCTCTTGTTTTCTCGATATTGCTGACAAAACCCGGGACAGTCCCACCAGAGTCAGTGTGTGGTGTTGGTTTGGCGTCCAGATCATTGCCTGGAGCCTGTACCCAGGGCAATGGCAGGAGACAGGTTCGGGGTCAGAGGGGAACCTGGTCACCCTGAGGAGGGGGCCCTTGCTGAGGAGCCCCCAAGTCTTGAGCAGAGAGAGGAGGGGGCTCACATATTCCCAGACTGGATTCTGTGGGTCTGTGCCACAGGCAAGTGGGGAGGGATGAGGGGTCGTCCCCACTGGTGGCGAGACCCTAGGCCTGGCAAGGTGAGGTGGTGAGCATCCACGGGGGGTCACCAGGCAAGTCCTGCCCTCCCAGAGATCGTCTCGCAGGGAAGTGGGCACACAGGTGTCTAGTGAGACGTGAAGAGCTGTTCTAGGCCAGTGTATCTAGAGGACAGTCTCTGTTTAGAGACCGGGGAGGCCAGGGAGGATGTCTGAGGAAAGCAGCAGGAGGGACTTAGAAACAGAAAGATTGCAGGGCCACGCGGAGGCGCGTAGGTTCAGTGCCCGGGTGGGGGCAGCATGCAAGGAGGTCCCCAGAGTCTCACAGCCTCCCTCCTGCTCTGCGGCACCCCCAGGAGCCGCTCCCGCTCCGGGGACCGGTACCGGCGGGGCGGCCGGGGCCCCCGGCACCATAGCAGCAGCCGCAGCAGCTGGTCCCTCAGCCCATCCCGAAGCCGCAGCCTGACTCGCAGCCGCAGCCCCAGCCTGAGCCGCAGCCGCAGCCTGAGCCGCAGCCGTAGCCGCAGCCG
This sequence comes from Bubalus bubalis, assembly GCF_019923935.1. Taxonomy (NCBI): domain Eukaryota; kingdom Metazoa; phylum Chordata; class Mammalia; order Artiodactyla; family Bovidae; genus Bubalus; species Bubalus bubalis. The sequence goes on from NC_059174.1 coordinate 52,239,110, forward strand.
CAGCCAGAGTCACTCGCCGTCACCGCCGAGGGAGAAGCTGAGCAGGCCGGCAGCGTCCCCCGCTGTGGGCGAGAAGCTGAAAAAGTGAGCGGGGCTAGGGCTGGCAGATGGAGGTGGGGGTGCGCCCCACTGTTCTGTTTCAGAAGGAACTTGGTCCTGCCCTGGGGGGGTCTGCCCTTGGCAGGGGTGGGGGTGCTGAGGAGTCCCAGCCTTGCCTTGGGTGAGGGGTCGGGGGGGACACGACCCTGCCCTGCAGGATCCAGGAGGCATGTGGTTTCCGCCTGGGGGTGTTTGGGGTACACAGCCTTTGCTGTCTGGTCCAAGGGCAGTGCTGAGGCCACGTGTGATTGGAGGTGGCAGCTGCTTTTTCTTCCTCCCAGGACCGAACCTGCCGCTGGTAAAGAGACAGGAGCTGCCAAAGTCAGTAAGAATTTGGAACTCGCCCGTCTAATTCCCGCCAGCAGCAGTGCCCGAGAGCTGGGCCCGGTGGGCCTGCAGGGGGGCCCGGGTGGGCCGGGAGATCCAGCCCCAGGGATTGAGATCGGTGCCCCGCTCCCCCCTTCCGCTGTCCACTGGGGCTCCCAGACCCTCGTGGCTGGTCTCCGCAGCCTGCCCGTTCTCTGCTCCTGCCCCCGCCAGTCCCAGGCTTTGGATGAGGTGGGTTGTGGGAGCTCCGGGATACCCACCCGCTCTCCTGCCTCTTCTCCCCCTTCCCCAGCCCAAGCTGACGCCGCAGGAGAAGCTTAAGCTGAGGATGCAGAAGGCACTCAACAGGCAATGTACGTCCTGGCCCCGCCCCTCCAGGGCTTCCCTGCTCCTCCTCCTCCCCGTCCAGCTGGGGAAGGCCCTGCTCTCTCCAAACAGGAGGCCCTTGGGGAGGAGCAGGTGTGCACCCGCCCTGTGGCCGCCAGGTCCAGGGCCTCTCTGAGCTCAGCCTCCACCTCCTCAGCCCCTGTGCCCTCTCCCCACAGTCAAAGCAGATAAGAAGGCAGCGCAGGAGAAGATGATCCAGCAGGAGCATGAGCGCCAGGTATGGGGTCGGGAGGGTGCAGGGCCCACGAGGGGCGCAGCCTGGCCCCACCCTCACCGCCGCCTCTGCCGCAGGAGCGGGAAGACGAGCTGCGTGCCATGGCCCGCAAGATCCGCATGAAGTAAGACTGCCCCCAGCCTGCCTCCGGGTGGTCCTGTGTTCCCCACCACCAGCCCGACCCAGAGCTCTGACCAGGCCCACTTCTCCGAACCTTCGTGTCCTTCCTGCCTCGCAGCTCAGCCAGTCTCCAGCTGGGGTCGCCTTTCCTTCTCTCTCCCAGATACCCACCCAGTGTTCCCAAGGCTGCTCTTGGGTCCTTCCTTACTGTCCTGTGTGGAGCAGCACCCCCAAAAGCACCGTCCTCTAGCACGCCTCCTTCATAGCACTCGTCTCCCGCGGCACCCTAGCGTCCTGTCTGTGTCCTTTACTCTCTCTTGCTGGCATCCTCACTGAGAAGTCGGGTCTGGCTGCCAGGCTCCTGCTGTGTGCTCTGCCCCCAGAAGCCTGGTGCTCATAAATGCTGAGGGCTGGACACAGGCCAGCCCCGCGCTGGGAGCCAGGGCTTTGCTCCCCTCCTTTCTTCTCCTCTCCTCGCCTGACTCTTCTGCAGAGCTGAGTGGCCCAGAGCCTGGTTCAAACAGACTTAGGGTTCAATCCAAGCTCTGCTTCTCTCTGACTCTGTGGCCCTGGGGTGGGTGCTTGTCCAGACTGTGAACAGTCCTTGGTGCCAGCTGCACAGGGTAACAGGAATTAGTGCCCTTAGAGCGTCAGCCTGTGTGGGGCTGGTGAGCAGAACTGGAGGCTGTAGTGCTTGGTCTTGGCAAGGAAGGGAGTCAGTCAATTGAGAGCTGTGTCACCTGTTACTTATTTTTCTTTCTACCCTGTATTTGCTGTGGGTCCTTGGAGAAGTACCTTAACCTCTGTGAGCCAGGAATTGTCATGTGAGGTAGATGTAATAAGGCAGCCGTCTCTGTGGAATCCCGCTGTAAGGCTCCTGATGTGTGGTGCCTGGCACGTGGGGAGGCTTGATGGCTGGAGCTACTGTTACTGGTTGGTGGTTTATTACACACCCATCACACGGGCGCATCAGGAAGTGGGGAGCACAGTGCGTAGGGACTCGGCGTTCTAGTCAGTCAGGCCCAGCTTCTGATCCTACCTCACCTCTGCTACCCCCTAGCTGTGGGCCTTTTTCCTGTCTGAGCCTCAGTGTGCCCATCTGTTAAATGGGGATGAACTAATTATCCCATCTCATAGGCTTGTGGGCAGGATTTAGTGTGATCAGGGCCAGGCACTACAGCACTCAGTAAATGCAGCCCTTGGGGTGGTGCTCAATAAATGCAGCCCTTGGAATAGCAAAGCAAATCCCGGTCATTCTGACAAAGGCCAGATAAGCACTTAGCATGTAAGTCCCTTTGTTCAGAGACTGCGCCTGGAGCATGACAGGAAATGATCAAACTATCCAGGCCTCAGCAAACCTTTCGTCGGGTGGTAGACTGGGATTCAGCTGCCGGCCGGTGTCCCTCTCTGAGCTCAGTGCTCTCGTTTCCAGATGGGGAGAGGAGCAGGACCTGCCCCTTGGCTCACTTTTCCACTCGACCTGGCAGGCAACCCAGCTGGCCCTTGAGTTCAGTATTCTCACCTCTTCCCCTGCTTTGCCTCTCCCTGCAGGGAACGGGAGCGCCGAGAGAAGGAGAGAGAGGAATGGGAACGCCAGTACAGCCGGCAGAGCCGCTCGCCCTCCCCCCGCTACAGTGAGTGTGCCCCTGGTCACCCTCCCCCCCTACAGTGAGTGTGCCCCGGTGGCCCTCCCCCTCTACAGTGAGTGTGCCCCGGAGGCCCTCCCCCCCCAGTGAGTGTGCCCTGGAGGCCCTCCCCCCCTACACTGAGTGTGCCCCGGTGGCCCTCCCCCTCTACAGTGAGTGTGCCCCGGTGGCCCTCCCCCCCTACACTGAGTGTGCCCCAGTGGCCCTCTCCCCCTACAGTGAGTGTGCCCTGGTCACCCTCCCCCTCTACAGTGAGTGTGCCCCTGGTCGGCCTCCCCCCTCTACAGTGAGTGTGCCCCTGGTCACCCTCCCCCTCTACAGTGAGTGTGCCCCTGGTCACCCTCCCCCCCCTACAGTGAGTGTGTCCCTGGTCACCCTCCCCCTCTACAGTGAGTGTGCCCCTGGTCACCCTCCCCCTCTACAGTGAGTGTGCCCCTGGTCACCCTCCCCCCCCCCCTACAGTGAGTGTGCCCCTGGTCGGCCTCCCCCCTCTACAGTGAGTGTGCCCCTGGTTGGCCTCCCCCCTCTACAGTGAGTGTGCCCCTGGTCACCCTCCCCCCCCTACAGTGAGTGTGTCCCTGGTCACCCTCCCCCTCTACAGTGAGTGTGCCCCTGGTCACCCTCCCCCTCTACAGTGAGTGTGCCCCTGGTCGGCCTCCCCCCTCTACAGTGAGTGTGCCCCTGGTCGGCCTCCCCCCTCTACAGTGAGTGTGCCCCTGGTCACCCTCCCCCATCTACAGCGAGTGCCTCTCTGGTCGCTGGGTCAGGAGAGCTGGGCTGGAGGCTCTGGGACATTAAAAAGAGAAGAGATGTCAAAACTGGGTTACTGAAAACCACGGTACACCTTCCACATTAGCCTTCAATGAACTAAAACGTTTAAGCTGTACACACGACACACAGCGCTTCAGTCCCAAGGGAACCACAGGAATGGAAGAGCTTCGTAGCACCTGGGTGTGGGCCGAGGGGCAGGCAGTATCCTGCTCTTCTCACCTGCACTCCTGTCCCCCTTCTTTCCAGGTCGAGAATACAGCTCTTCTCGAAGGTAAGCAGGCAGGCCCTGTTCCCCGGGCAGTCACTGTTGTCCTCTCATGGGAGGCCCCAGCCCTGGTTCCCCCATCCTCGCCCTGGCCCTCCTCCAGTCATAGGAGCTGCCCAGGGCCTGGCCTCATGCTGCACGCAGCCAACTTCTGGGTCGCTGAAGCCCCAGTGGTCCCATGTGGGTGGGTGTGTGTGCACCTGCCCACACGGCTGGGCTCCCTGCTTCCTGCCCAAACCCTCACAGGGCCTCTCTCCCCGCTCTCTCTCCAGACGGTCAAGGTCCAGATCCCGAAGCCCCCACTACCGACATTAGGCAGAAGTGTGGGCGGGCAGAGATGAGGTGGGGGGACAAGGGCTCAAGCTGTGATGCTGCTGGTTTTATCTCTAATAAAGTCACACGTTATTTAATTCCCTTCCCCTGGTCTGTTTCATCTGTGTGGTCAGTGCAGGGCCCCCAAACCCCAGTGCCCACCAACCGAGGCTGGCTGGGGAAGGTGCTTGGTGGCTTCAGGGAACAGGCGCCAGTGTGACCTGGTGGGGAGTCCCGCCCACATCTGGGGACTGGAGCATGGCTCCTTGGTAATCAGAACTGCTGCTCCTGCCACACTCAGGGCCTGGGTGCCATGTGGTGGGAAAAGGGCTGAGCACCCCGCCTGTGGAGAATGGGCCAGGACTTTGCCCAGGGGCCTCCAGTGACAGGTCCAGGCCTCTCCCCACCCTCGCCTCGGCCCCTGCCCTGGCCTCGCCCACACCAGGAACCGGGAGCACAGCTTTCTGTGCCAGTCCTGCGGTGCCCCGGGCACTGGGGGCCAGCCTCTCCCCTCACCCTGTCGTGCCAAACCGGTCTGTCCAGCTGTCCACCCCAAGGAGGGAAGCCTCCCGCCCCAGCTCAGACACCCCAAGAAAACCAGAGTCCAAACACGTGTAGCTACGTGCAGGCTTTACTCAGGGATTGCGGGGAAGGATAGGAGGTCACAAAAGTGGGTAACCATGGTGCCCTGGATGGCAGGGGGGCATTCCTTCTGCTCAGGCCTCCCCAGCCATCTCAGGGTGCTTCTGCCGCAGGTGCTTGTCCAGGGTGGCCCGCAGGCCGAAGGGCACGCAGCAGTGGGGGCACGCGAAGCGGGGCCCGCCAGGCCCCAGGCCGTGCATGCGGCGGTGGCGGTTGAGCTTGCTGCTCTGGGCACAAGCGTAGGAGCAGAGCTCGCAGGTGTAGGGCCGCTCGCCCGTGTGCGAGCGCCGGTGCACCGTCAGGTTGCTGCTGTTGGTGAAGTGCTTCCCGCAGAACTCGCAGCTGCCCCCAGGCCCCGGCCCCCGGTTCTTGCCCGCCGGCTTCAGCGTCTTCTTGGGTGATGTCTTCTGGTTCTTCTCCTGGTCCTTTCTCTGCTCCTTAGTGTCAGCGCCCCAGCCGTCCCCACCAGGGCCCACCTGAGCCCCGCCGCCAGGAGCCCCGGGTTCCTGGACCCCTGCCGTGGCGGCCGCCCCGGCCCCCTCTCCTCCTCTGCACGGAAGGACACTGGCAGGGGCTGCGGCATGGGCGGCGGGCTCGGGAGGGGCAGTGGAGGCCTGCTCCTGGCCGGTGTCGGCCAGGCAGGGGCTCTGGGGCTGCAGCTGCCGGTGGGTCTTCTTGTGGCGGTTGAGCTTGCTGCTCTGGGCGCAGGCGTAGGGACACTGGTCGCAGGCGTAGGGCCGCTCGCCCGTGTGCGAGCGCATGTGCACCTTGAGGTTGCTGAAGGAGCTGAGGGTCTTCTTACACACGGGGCAGGTGGGGCTCCGCCGGGTGGGCCCCATGGGCCCCACCCGGGAGCCCTTGACCTCGGCTTCGGGCCCCACCACTGACGACACGGCCGACACGGCCACGGCCACCTCAGCCAGGCCCAGCAGCGGGGCCTCCGGGGACTCAGGTTCCGTCTGGTAGATGGACAGTCCGTGGTCCCACTGGGCGTGGCGCAGCAGTTTCCAGGCTCCTGTGAACTGTCGGCCACAGCGGAGGCAGTTCAAGGCCTTCAGGTCCTCGTGTTCTGCAGAGGGGAGAAGGGCCAGGAAGCAGTGTGACTGGCAAGTCGGAGCAGTTGCAGTTCACAGCTGCCAGCTAGACACGAGGTGTGAGAGAGGCTCTGGTCCAGGGGCTGAGAGGTAGCAGAGGAGGCCAGGCTCCCCGCCCCCCAGGTGAAGCTGTGCAGAGAGCAGGGTGGAGAGATACGGAGCAAGGAAAATCCATGCAGTACATGAATCCCTGGGGATTCCCTCTGTGTTTGAAAAGTCTTCAAGAAAAAGTTAAAAGAGAGGGATGGATAGAGGAGTGCTAGCTTATACTGGGGTCATGAAGGGCTGACCCAATTAGGCCTGCTGGGCACCTGCCACCCGCAGCTCCCTGTTAAAATTTTCCTTAGGAAAGACTCATTTTCCAGATGGGAAAACTGAGGCAAAGAGACCTTTCCCCAAGGTCACACAGTTAGGAAGGGGTAGAGCTGGGGTTTCAATCCAGAAATCCCGGGGAGTGGGAGAGAGGAAAATGTTTTTAGGAAAAATGATTGGTTTACTTGTAAAAACAGCTCTTGATAACTGGATGTCTCTGCCAGGCCCCAAATACTTGGGTCCCATCCATGATCCCCTTTTCCTGCCTTAGAGACAAGAGTGCCAAGGTTTAAATGGGGAGAAGGCTTAGCAGTCACCAATGTTTTCTTTTAACCCTCAGGTACTATTAGTAATGTATTTCCATATCCTTTTGCCTTTATGTTTGGGATGGGGGCGGCTTTCCCGATGCACAGATCAAGAGCACAGGTGGGGCCTGTCCTGACTTCCAGTTGGTTCCCCTGCCCCCTAGCTGTGTGACCTTGGGCAAGAAATACACATCTCTGAGCCTCAGTTTCCTCATTTGCTAGAATATGGGGATCCTAGGGGTCCTCTCCCTTTTAGACTTGCTGTGACCTCAGATGGAGAATAGCTGAGAGTTCTGGTCCATCGAGCCCTCTATAAGCATTAACTGTTGTTTAGTCACTAAGTCTTTGCGACCACATGGACTATAACCCACTAGGCTCCTCTGTCCCTGGGATTTCCCAGGCAAGAATACTGGAGTGAGTAGCCATTCCCCTCTCCAAGGGATCTTCTGGACCTAGGGATCAATCTAACCACATCTCCTGCTTGGCGGGCGGATTCTTTATCACTGAGCCACCTGGGAAGCCCATCGGTGTCCACAATTCTCCCAAGCCCAAGCACCTACTGAGTGTTTTGTTCCCATGATCCCATCACAGCCCCACCCTTGCCCACAGGGTCAGCCTCCCTGCTGCAATCAAAATCCCCCCTCCCCCTCTCACTTCAGGACCCTCTCCCTGGCCCAGCCCTGAATATAATTCCATTTCTCACAAATCCCAGGGGCACATGGCACAGGGGCTAGAAATCCAGAGCTGTGTATGAGCTTCATAATCGATGCTGACCAAAAGCTCAGCTCACCAGACGTCTAGTACCAAGTTAAGGGTTTTAATTCCTACCCACGGCCGGGAGCCCAGGTATCCAGACACCCAGGACCTGGCTGAAAACAGGGGCTTCCTAGCATGCAAGGCTGGGAGAGTCCATCAGGGAGGGAGGCCAGAAGCCCCTTCCCCAACTCCAAGCAAATGCCCAGCACCTCGATGAGAAGTGATAAATAAATGGAGGGGGGTGACAACACCCCCAGTCCAGCTGGCCTCGGCTCCCCTCCCCCAGGCCGCTGCCCTCCCCAGAGGTCCCCCCTACTGCCACACTGGTCCAGCCACCTGGCCAGTTATTTCTGGCCAAGGGGAAGGAGAAGTGAAACCAGATTGGGGGTGTGTGTATGGCAAATCCCCAGACCAGTCTTCTGGGGCTGGCCACACCCTGTGGGTGGCCCTCCTCCCCTGCCCAGCCCCGCCCCCACCTCCCCCCTCACCACCACTAGTCTCGGCCCTAGGACAGGGCAGGCCCTGGCCACGCCTAGGCTGCACCCGGTGGGGAGCCAGAAAGGGGAAGTAGTGCTCACTGCCCCGCCTGTCCAGCTCAGCCCCTCTCCCACAGGAAGCCGGGCCCTTGAACTTGAGACCGGTGACTGCATCCCGGCTCTACTCACCTGAGCCCTGGCAGGGGCTGGGGCCTCTGAAGAGCTGACAGCCCAGCTTCTTGTGGTCCACGAAGGCAGTGATGGCCTCCAATGGGAAGGTCTGCAGGCAGCGGCCGCAGGTCAACAGATCTGGGTGTTTGTCGGTCCACGGCTGGCGGTCTGCAGGGAGGAAGCGGGTGGTGAGCGTGGGGTGGGGCCAGGATGGGGCCTGGGGGTTCCGAGGGAGAGGGGAAACCCGAAGGTCAAAAGGCAGGTTGGAGGCCAGGACCTGGCCAGGAAATTAAGGCAGGGGCCGGGAGTCGGGGGGGGGAGAGGGGCGGGGGTCCGTGCCCCGAGGAGGTCCCACCCGAGAGAGAAGGGAGGGAGGTTGGCCCGGGGCTGGGGTAGGGGGCGCTCACCGTGAGGGCTCAGGGACAGCGGCGTCCACTGGTTGCGCAGGCCGAGGGCGTGGATGAGGCCGCCGATGGGTACGGGGCCGGCGCAGTGGCGGGGTTCGCTCTCGAACCGCTCCGGCGCGGGCACTTCCTTCGGGGTGAAGGGCCCTAACCCCGGGGCCTGCAGGGGCCGCGGGTCCGGCTCGGGCTTCACGTCGATGACGAGGTCTCGCATCTCCATCTCGTCGTCTGAGCTGGCGGCGGGCGCGGGTTCTATTCGGCGAGGCATGCAGCCGGCCTTGCGGCGGGACATGGGTCGCGGGCAGGCGGACTGGCGGGCGGAGGACACGCGAGGCGTGCGCGCTCAGACCGAGGCGCCCAGGTGAGTGACTGCGGCGACCCGCAGCGAACTCTTACACGTGCTGGCCCGGCCCGTGGCTCCGCCCACCGAGGCGGGGCCTGCCGGGGGAGGACTGCCCCACCCTCAGCCAAACTCAATCAGGACCGTGACCCCTGCGTTTGGCTGAACGATTGAATATAAAGATAACGAGTTCACACGACCAGGCACGGAAACAGCTATTCCTGACCCCGTTTCCGGGCTGGTGGAAACTGAGGCACAAGGTGCCCACTCACACCCCCAAGCGAGAAAATGGTAGGGGCCAAGTTTCTAGCTAGGCGCCTGATAGTAATCTGACCTATTCCACTGAATACATTACAATAAAAATTCCTTGGGCTAACAAGGGTTAAGCGCCTACTGTGTGCCAGGTGCTGGACTAAGCACTAAGATGCAGCAGGGTGGAAAAACAGACAATAACCCTGGCCTCCTGCAGGTTATTCGTTCAGAAAGACAGAGTCTCAACAAGATAAACTAAAATATGAAGTGCTGTCCACCACAAGTGCCAGGGTGGGGGGGAGGGCAGAGCTAGGAAGGGTTATAAAGGGACAGGATTACTGGGGTGGGGTTGGGACCTCAGTTTTCTCCCCATGCCAGGCCTGTGTATTCGAGGAGTTCTGTAAATTAAGTTCTGTATCGACAGAGTTCTGTGAGAAAACAAGGTCAGCTCCAGGGACATCTTTTGACCACTTTAAAGTCTTCGGGTTTTTTGAGACGGAAGCCTTGGGAGGGTTTGGAGCCCTGGAGGGTCATGATCACAGACACTGACTCTGCTCCTAGACCTGGACTCGCCATTAAAACCAAATAGCCCACCAATAGCCTCCTTCCGCTGGGGCCTCCTCCAACTTCCCTTGTCAAAGCTACTCTCTGATTGCTATTTGAAGTGGCATCAACACCCTGCCCCACCCTCCAACCTTGCAAGTTTTCTTTTCTTCCTGGCACCGACCACATCACCATCTAGAACTGTTTGTTTACTCTCCTATCTCCCCTCTCCCTAACACAAGCCCCCCCAACCCCCAGAGGTCAGGGCCAGGGTCAGTTGGCTCTGGCCTGCCGGCTGTGTCCTCAGCCCAACACTGAGGGAATTTCACATGCTTAATCTCCTGGAGTGCCGCTGCAAGCCTGAGGGCTCCTTCATATTGTTATTCAGGTCTCAGCTCAACCGTCCTCCAAAGACCAGAGGACCTCCCTGACCACAGGATCTAAGACAGCCCCACCCTGCCGAAGGCCTTACAATTTACACTCCTTGACCTCCATCTGTCCCCAGTTCCCTCCTGGGCTTCAGGTTTCCCATCTATGACCTGAGGTGGCTTCTTCTTCAATGCCACCTCCCATGACGGCCCAATTAAAGACGCTCCCCCAACCTGCTACCCCCCTATCTTATTTTCCTTGTTTTATTCCTTTTGCATCCTTGTCAAGCCTTGAAGGACCTTGTCGGTGTATTTGTTCACGTAATAACCTATTGGATCTCTCTCAATCTCCCTAGAATGCAGGCTCTGAGATGAATGGAGCCAAATCCATCTTGTTCACGAACAGAGCTCCTAATGGTTCATAGTTCAGTTAACAGATTGCGTATTGAGCTCCTTCTATATGCATTTTTTTCAAAATATATCTGCAGAGGGTCTCTGTACCAGGTACTGGGTCTTGGGGATCCAGTGGTAAGCTGAGGTCCACAAGACCCCTCCCTTAGTGAAACCGTGGGGAAGAATGAATTCTGAGCCCAGAGCAGTGTGTTTCCAACTCAGAACAGACATTCTGCCTTTCAAGGCCTCAGTTTCCCATTGTAAGAAGGGGCTGTGGGGAGTCCTGCAAGGCAAAATGACCGCCTTTGGTCTCCCCCAGGTGCTGCTCTGCAAGGCTTTTTCCTGGTGCGTGGCTACTGAAAGCATGATCTCAAGGTTTCAATAGGGAAGGTGGGGTTCAGAATGGAGGTGAGGGGTAGGAGTGTGCACGTGTACGGGGTGGGGGTGCCAAGTCCCATGTGCCTTGAAGCAGACGACAGAAGCCTCAATTTCGTCTTCTGTAAAATGGACATCCTGGACGTCCACACCACGCAGACTGGTAGATCAAGAGCTCAGCGCAGGGTCAAGCCGCTGGTGGGGTGGCGCCCGGGGTCTGTGCTGATTTCCGAGCCCGCGAGCGCGCGCCCGCGACCACGTGGGGCGGCGGCAGCGGCGCGGGCGGAACCCAGGCTCGGAGGCTAGCGGCCCGCCCGGGCCTCTGCAGCTGGCGCGCCGGCGGAAGTAGGGGCGCCAGGCGCCGTGAATCTCAGAGTGGTGGGTCGCGAGCACGATCCCGCTCCTCGGTCCCAGCACGGGACGCCCACCCGTGTGCAAGACCCCGAGCGGCGGGAGGAGGCGGGTCCGCGCTTACAGCGCCGGCTACTGGGAAGTTCTAGTCCCCGAACACCTGCATCGGGGAGGGACTGCACTCCTAACGCAGCAGCGGAGACATCCCCGCGCCCGGGGTGAGTTGCGGGGGAGGGGGCAGGTGTCGGAGGTCGGAATGCAACCCCTCGGGAAAATAATAACGACGACGATAATAACAGTAATAATGGCTGAAGTCCTCAGACTCCGGCCTTTCCTGGAGCAGAATCGTCCGCTTAATCTGTGTCGGGAGGTTGGAAAAAAGTCCAGCCCAGGGCGGAGTGGGGAGTGGACGCCTGCGGGCCGGGAGGACCTACTTAGTATGAAAAAAGGAGAGCGACGGGTGGCCGGGGCGGAAACGAAAGGAAACTGACCGGCCCTGGTTGGGGGCGGGGGGATTCAGCGCTCGATGTCCAGATGCTCACCGGACGCCCCATTTAACTAATTTGTATCCAGACCGGGTCAGCCCTTGGGGTGGTGGTTGTAGGCTGGTCAGTATCTCGGTGAATTCGGTTTAGAGTCTTCGCTGTTAATCTGGTAGCTCAGTTGGTTCCCAACCCTGGCCACTGAAGGTTTAGCTAAGTGTTTGTCCACGGAGCCGATCATTCCTATTTTCTAGAAAGTGAACTTTGAGGCCCCCAAGAATGGAAGTTTGTGAGTCTCTTGCCCCTGCCATTGATCCAAGTGATGGGCACTTTAGTTTTTCTAGTGGGGAATGGGATCCAATTTTTTTTTTTCCCCTGAAACCTGGGCAGGAAATCCTTGGCTTGGAAACTGATAGGATTAAGGACTCTCGGCTTGGTCACCAGGAAGAATATCTGCCTTTGCTGTCTTGGGCACACCCTACGTGACCTTTCTCAAACCAGTTTCTTATCAAGTCACTCCCAGACCTCAATGGCTCTCCTTTGCTGACTGAAAAAACTGCCCTTTTGCATATAGGACAGGTGTGATGGCCCTGACTGTTACCAGACCAACCTTGGTTTCTCCCTTTTCCTGTCAGTCACCAGCTTGCACCCAGTAAATGCTTTGACATCACCCAACTTCATTTTCCTCTTTGGGAAAAGGGGATTGTGCAGGTATGACCAATTTTTTTTTTTTTTTTCCTCTCTAGTAGCAAAAACATGGCCTATGTTGGCCCATGTTTAATTTAATTTTGTTTTACTAAGGAATTTAACAGAACTTTCTGGCAACTTGCGTATTTCCCATCAGCCCTAGAGAGGAGTGTTTCTCCTAGAACACTCAAAGTGTTAACCTACAAGTGCTGGGAGAGAGCCCTGGGGGCTGGTGACCCTGGACTAAACTGGGAATGCAGTGGTCAGATACATTAGAAAATGTACATATCCCTTAATCTCCTTCACAGCCATCTGTCATGTAGCAGTCCCATTAATTCATTGTTCACTGTGGTCTTGCCCATCAGGTGAAAACCTGGGAGTCTTCCTTGGCTCTGCCCAGTCCCTTAGCAAATAGTGAGGGCTCTCAATCCTCAACAGATAGCCTAATCCAATCATTTCTGTCATCTTCCATCTTCCCCATGAGGTGGCTTCCTCACTGGGCTCCCTGCTTCTCCCCTTGCCCCTCACAGTCCATTCTTTGTGCAGCAGGCAGAGGGATCCTATGAGTCAGACCCTGCTCCTCCTCTACTCAGAGATACCCCAGTCCTCAAGGCCCCTGCCCCCACCTCCTGCACACTGGCTTCCCTACTATCACCCAGTCACCCTTCTATGGGCTTTGAGTTTGCTGTCCCCTCGAACTGGAATGCTTTCCCCTCCATATCGCCTCATGGCTCAATTCCTCATTCCATTCTGGTCTTTGCTCCAATGTAAGCTTATCAGAGCCTTCTTTCCGGAGCCCCTTCCTGGAAACCACCTCTTACCCCCCCAGGCAGGGCCAGGTGTCCCCTCTGGGCTCATGAGGCCCCCGGGTTCCTTCATTCTAGCCCTGCCTACTCTTGGTGTCACTGTCTGGAGCCCTAGTGTGTCATCCACTGGACGGTAGGGCCGGGCTCTTTGGTTCCCAGCTGGGTCTCCAGCACCACCCAGCGTGGGTCAGGTGCAGAGAAGGCAGTTGGATAATAGGGGGAGTGAATCCTTCCACAGATATTTATTGAGTGACCCCTGGTTGCCAGCCCTTGTGATGTAATCAGACATGTCCCTTCTCCCAAAGTCTTACGTGCTGTGGCAGAACAGATGGCACATGGGCAGACAAGTAAATGCATATTGTCAGGAGGTGATAGTGATGTGGAAAAAAAAAGATACTACAAGGTGAAAGGGCTATTATTTTCCTCCCTGTAAGGAGGAATGTTTGAGCAGTGACCTGAGTGAAGTAAGGGAGGAAGGCAAGCCATGTATCTGCAAATATATATGTCTCATGTATGGAAGAAGGTTCCAAGCAGTAAGAATAGCATGTGCAAAGGCCCCCGGGGCAGGAATGTGCTTGGCATTTTCAGGGACTGACAACAGTGACCACAGGGTAGAAGGGAAGGAAATGAGATCACAGAGGTGATAGGGCTTGGGTTGAGGACTTTTGCTTTTGGCCAGATGGAGTGGGAGCCATGGGAGGGCTCTGAGCAGAGGAGGTGTGAGATCAGACTTAGAGCTGCAATTGAGAAACGTTGATTCATTTCTCTGCAGGATCCTTTCTTGCAAGGAGCTGACAGTTGAGCTGCCGAGACAGGAAGAGCCTCACAAGAAAAAAAGACAATCCCAATCACCTCTGTATGGTGAGTGGCCCTGGGATGGGACCTGGGTACCTGATTCGTGTCAGTCACTTCAGTGAATCACTTTAGAGAGGAGGGGACTGAAGCAGGGGGAGGGGTGTACTGCCTGAAACTTAGGTCCTCTCTCCTGCCCACAATGCCAGCATCTCCTTACATGCAGTCAGCATCAGTGCAGTGGGCAGGGTGCAGGGTAAATTAGGAGTGTGAGATTAATGTACGCACAGTACTATATATAAAATAGATAAGCAACAAGGACCTACTGTATAGCTCAGTCGGGAACTATACTAAATATTCTGTAATAACATATAAGAGAAAAGAACCTAAAGAAGTGTATATATATATATGTATACGCATATATATATATAGTTTTCATATATATAGTTTTCCCTGGTGGCTGAGTGGTAAATAATCTGTCTGCCAATGTAGGAGACATGAGTTTGATCCCTGGGTGGGGAAGATACCTGTAGAGGAAATGGCAACCCACTCCAGTATTCTTGTCTGGGAAATCCCATGGACAGAGAAACCTGGAGGGCTACAGTCTATGGGGCTACAAAGAGTTGGACGTGACTTAGCAACTAAAGAGCAAAATATATATATATATATTTTAATATATAACTGAATTATATATATATTTATATATATATACATATAACTGAATTGCTTTGCTATATCCCTGAAACTAGCACAACTATACTTGAAAAAAAAAAAACCCGACCTCAGTGTAGCAGCATGTAACATGTTACAGGCGAGTGCTAAACTTTCACATTTGTTGGGTCATTTAGTCCCCGTGGCAACCCTGTCAGGTTGGTCCTCTTGTCAGTCTATTTTATAGATGGGGAAACTAAGGCAGCTCCCCCTAGGTCACACAGCAGTACCAGCACTCACACAGTTGTTATTCAAGTGTAACTTCAGTGACACTAGGGAGAACCTAGTGTGTAGGTCATGAACCTATGGTGCAGAGGCCTGTTGAATCCTGATAACAAGTGGAGGTGGCCGTTGGTGCCGTTTCTCCACACAGTGGAAGAGGAAACGTCTTTTGCTTGGGTCTCTTGCTCTTGTCTCTCGCTTGAGGTCACCCACCTAAGCAGGCCTGAGAGCTCAATTTCCGTTCCATTCATTCCAGCAGACACAGTATTTAAGGAGTCTGGTCTGTATGCCGCCCCATGTTCCAGGAGCTGGGGCTACGCAGAGGGGAAAAAGCAAGGTCGCTACCTGTGGGGAGGCAGCCGTCTCGCAGGGAAAAAGACCATAAGCAGACCAGTAAATAGACAACATCACGTGTAAGAGAGGGGCATGCTCTGAAGAATGAGGAAGCCGACTCAGATGAAGGGGGCTGAAGGGGAGATCTTGAAGACAGGCTGCTCTGGGAATGGGGAGAAGGCAGTACAGGCAGAGGGAACCCCAGTATCAGGGCCCACGAAGAGACCACACCAGGCGTGCCTGAGACCAGCAGGGAGACCAGTGCGGCCAGGTGGAGAGAGTAGGCGGGGGCGTGAGGCCAGGGCACGGGCGGGATCCGTAGCATGCAGGGCCTTGAGGGCTGTGGTGAGGACTTTGACTTTGACTCTAAGCAAGACGGCAGCCAGGGGAGGGCTCTGAACTGAAGAGGGATGTGATCTGACCTAGGTGTTAATGGGGTCCCTCTGGCTGTGTGTGAGGACAGACTGGCAGCGGGTAAAGGTGGAATCGGGAGTCCAGTGAGGAGCTGACTTCAGTAGTCCAGGCAGGAAATGACAGTGGCTAGACCGAGCTGTTGGACAGAGTGCAAACTATTAGTTTGTGAATCAGTCAGTTCAGTTCAGTCGCTCAGTCATGTCCGACTCTTTGTGACCCTATGGACTGCAGCACGCCAGGCTTCCCTGTCCATCACTAACTCCCAGAGTTGACTCAAACTCACGTCCACTGAGTCGGTGATACCATCCAACCATCTCATCCTCTGTCGTCCCTTTCTCCTCCTGCCTTCAATCTTTCCCAGCGTCAGGGTTTTTTCAAATGAATCAGTTCTTTGCATCAGGTGGCCAAAGTACTAGAGTTTCAGCTTCAGCATCAGTCCTTCCGATGAATATTCAGGGCTGATTTCCTTTAGGATGGATTGGTTGGATCTCCTTGCTGTCCAAAGGACTCTCAAGAATATATATATATACACATATATATATATGTGTATATATATATATACACACATATATATATATGTGTATATATATATATTTTTTTAATTTAAAATATATATTTTTCTCCCTGAGCATTTCTTGTTTTTGTTTGCCACTTCTAACCAGGGATAACCCGGTTAGAGTTCCCTAAGCCGGAATAACCCAGGCCACTTCCTTGGTGGCTCAGATGGTAAGGACTCCGCCTGCCAACACAGGAGACCTAAGAGATGTGGGTTCAATCCTTGGGTCAGGAAGATCCCCCTGAAGAAGGAAATGGCAACCCACTCCAGTATTCTAGCCTGGAGAATCCCATGGACAGAGGAGCCTGGCAGGTTACAGTTCATGGAGTTGTAAAGAGTCGGACACAACTGAGCAACTAACACACACACTCTTATGAAAGCACCAAATCCTAACCACTGGTTAATCCTAACTAGGGAACTGCCTGCGGCACCGCCCCGACATTTGTCTTTTATGATCTGAATATTTTTGAAGAACCAGGCTAATGTTTTTGTTTTTTTGGTAGACTGTTCCTCAGTTTGAGTTGCCTCAATAGATTGAGGTCATCCGTTTTTGGCAGGGCCACCATAGACGGGGTGCCCTGTCCCTAGTGTCATATCAGGATGCCCTTGGGGTTTGTTTGCCCCATTACTGTACATGTTGATTTAATGCCAACGTTAGACTGGTGTCTACCACTTCCTCCACTGCAGAGTTACTCTGAAGTCTTTACAAGGAATATCTTCTGAGGAGGTACTTTTAACACTTTGCAGATATCCTGGGCCTTCTCAAACATATGGTAAGGACTTTCCCCTCTCCTCCCTGTATTTCATTTATTTATTTAAAATAAGTATGACTCAAAAAATTTCACCCTTAAAAAAAAAATCCCCCTTTTGAGCTGACTCCTGTGTGAATGGGAACTTACTTGGAAGATGTGCTGTGCTTAGTCCCTCAGTCGTGTCTGACTCTTTGTGACCTCATGGGCTGTAGCCCCCCAGGCTCCTCTGTCCATGGGGATTGTCCAGGCAAGAATACTGGAGTGGGTTGCCACACCCTCCTCCACAAATAATGGATTGGATGGGCTGTTTGTGAGAGAGGTCAGGGCTTGTTCTTTTAGCAAATATTTATTGCCAGGGACTGGGGATAAAAGCAGTACAGGGAATCTCTTGGCGGTCCAGTGATTAGGACTCCACACTTCTACTATAGTGGGCCATGGGTTTGATCTCTGGTCCAGGAACCAAGATCCTCTGGGTGGCACAGCCAAAAACTTAAAAAATAAAATTTAAAAAGCAGTGCAAAGGCTCTGCTTTCATGGACCTTGTAAATGGGGGTGATAGGTCCTGGGAAGAGGGGTGACTGGCCAAGGGATGGCACAGATTTTAGAAGGGGGACTTAGGAGTGGGGTTTTGGACAGGTTAAGTGGAAATGGGGTAGATAGGCCTCTGCCCCAAGCCCCCTCTTCCTGTAGCTCCACACTCCCCATAACGACTCCCTGGTCTACTTCTTCACCCAACAGCCAGGATAATGCAGACTCCGCTGGCCACTCCTGTGCCTGTGCTCCGGCTCCCCCGGGGTCCTGATGGCTCGAACCAAGGCTTTGCTCCCGATGGACGCAGAGCTCCCCCGAAACCGGAAGTCCCTGAAGTCCCGGAGCCTCCAGAGTCTCGGGAATCCCGGGAACAGCAGGCTCGAGCCTCCCTCCGGGAGCGCTACCTCCGCAGCCTGCTGGCCATGGTGGGGCGCCCAGTGTGCTTCACTTTGCACGAGGGTGTGCAGGTGATCGCCCACTTCGGAGCCACCGACCTGGACGTGGCCAATTTCTACGTGTCGCAGCTTCAGACTCCAATAGGCGTGCAGGCTGAAGCACTGCTCCGGTGTAGTGACATTATCTCATACACCTTCAAGCCATAAAGACGTCATCGTGTTCATCTTTCTGCCTTGAGCGTAGCTACAGTCTCCCAGGCCTCCATATGTTCCTGAGCTTGGACCTCTGGGCCCCAGAGAGTTCAGAACCCCCTTGGAAATTCGCACCAAGCTCCAAGCAACTCTCACATCTCTGGACATCCAGGGTGTAGTCAGTAAACTTCTGCAACCCCATGGGTTCTACATCCTGTTGAAAGGAATGCTCTACCTCACAGAACTCTCAACTCTACAGATATATGGGCCCCATGCCAGTTCCTGAGGATTTGGGACAGAGGGAGGGAATAAAGGACGGCAGATTACCTAATGGGAAATTGTCTATTGAAGAGGGTGCAAAGTTCAGCCACCCTGGAAATATTCCCCAATGCTTCCCTCCTGCCAAGGAATCAGTTATCTCAGGAAACTTTGCTTCTTGTTTTATTTCTCTTTTTAATGTAGCCTATAGGGATTGAGCCAGATTCAGGGAGTGAAAGGGTGGCTATTGAAAGGCTGAATCCTGTGGAGCTGGGTCAGGAAAGGGAAGACATGTCAAAGGAGTGGGAGGAGCTGGGATAAAGATGTGAGGATTGGACCATGGCTAGTCTAGAACAGCTGGTGTGACCTGGATGCCAGACTTGGGAGACCTGGACTTTTCTGGTGGGCTGGCTTGTATACAGTGAGGGGAGTGACTTGAATTGGATCACATGGTCACACACAAGAGGTCCCTCCCATTGCCTGGCCTCTGGGTGGGTAGCCTTTAGGTGGGTCAAACCGTGCAGCACCATTGGGGAAAAGGGGGTTTAAGGGTTAGAGTGAAACTTTGCCCCTTCTCCATTTAACCCCGGCTTTGTAGCCTGGCTGTCCATTTCACACACTTTACTTTTATTTGTTTGGCCATGACACTGGGATCTTCTCACACCAGGGGTTGAACCCATGCCCCCTGTAGGGGAAGCACAGAGTCCTCACCATTGGACCTCCAGGGAATTCCCTCAGTAGATTGTTTCAAAAAGTAATTTCTGCCCCCTCTGTAGTCCCATCAGTTTAAGAATGTAAGTGAAGATTCCGTTCAATATAGATGTGATTTCCTTTGGTCATCTTCAGTGGTCAAAGTGCAGCAACCCCTGAAGTTGAATGAAGCTTGTGCAGGGCCTCAGCTCCCGTTTGTTCATTCTCAACGCTACCTCTGGTGACTCCTGGGCCCAGATTTCGAGTTGCCTTAGCAACGACGTCACTTGCTCCTCCCCAAGTCACCTTTTTTGGTTTTAGCTCCGCCCACCCAGGGTTGTGGTTGGGTTGGGATAGAGCGGAGAAAGTGCGGAGGCGAATAGTAAACGACTGAGTCAGCCCTTGTGGGGGCGTGGCTTGAGTTCGTGCTAGTTCGCTACTGGCTCCGTGATCTACCTGCTCCATCGCCGGGTATTTCAGTTGGAAGATTCGTCCCTTGCTTTCGGAATTTCTTCCCTCGTCTAGCTTTTTCTTTTCTTAAAAAAATAAAAAAACAAAAAGCTAAATTAAGGCTAGAATACGCCTTATGGACTCATTTCCGTTTTTAAGTTTATATAAAATACAATTTATAGAAAAGAGCCCGACACGACTTACCGTCTGTTATAACCACAAAATCCAAAGAGGGTCATTGATGAAATTGCAGCCTGCAAATGGAAAGCTGGAGCCTAACCAAGTGGAGACAGGCTTTGTCTCCAGGCAGAGATTCCCTCTGTCAGCATCCATCACCTGTACTCATATAGTCAACACAACTCCTATAGCCTTTCAAGTTCTCCATCTCTTTGCTTCTCTCCATATCAGTTGGCCTAGCCTCACCAAGTATATGTTTTTACTCCTATCACCTCCACTCCTTTCTCCGTTGCCTGAGCTCGTGACGAATGTGTGAGGGCCTGAATGTTAGTTATCTACTTTGAAGCCGGGAGGCGTGGGGCGGGGGAGCGGCTTAGGTTCGCGCTTGCGCGCTGCTCCGGGAGACGGCGTCCGTCTCGCCCCGCCCCTCGTATTCTGCAGTTCAGGCTCTGCAGATTCACTACTCAGGTTTCTTTTTCCCGTGGCTCTTTCTGCTTTTTGGTACCCGCTTTAACAACGCACCAGACAACTCTACCTGAAAATAACTTAAATTGATTTTCTGCTTTTCCGCGTACGCGGCGGGATCACTGGCCCTTAACGAAAGTGCGGCTGCGAAGGAGCAGACGCGCACGGAGCTCGGGGGAGGCGCGCTCGAGATCCCGGCGGCGACGACTACGACGACCAGGAGAGAGGACGGAGTCGGCGCCTGAAGCAGTGGCTGAGCCCATGCCCCGGGACGGCGGGAGGGCCCGGAGAGACAAGTCCGGGGCCCGGGGCATGTCCCCAGGGCCCCCGTGAGGAGGCGGCGGCGGCGGCGGCGATGGAGATCCCGCCGCAGGAGGCGCCGCCCGGGCCGGGCGCGGACGGCGAAGCCGAGGAGGCCCCCGCCGAGGCCCCGTCTCCCGGCCCTGCATCGCCCCCGGCCGACGGGCGCCTCAAGGCTGCGGCCAAGCGCGTTACGTTCCCTTCCGACGAAGATATCGTGTCCGGAGCTGTGGAACCCAAAGACCCCTGGAGACACGGTATAGCCACCGCTGGAGCGCGGGGGCGGGCTGGTTGGGGACTTGGGAAGTCGGTGCGACGACCAGTACAGAGGTGGAGCTCAATAAGTTGCCCCTAGTAATGATTTAAGGAGACAGTCGTCAGTTTAGAGCTTGGAGGGTGTTAGGGAGTGGCTGTTGGGTTGGGAAGGTGAACATTAGCTGGTTTATGCTCCCTCTCTCCTCTCCCCAAAGGACGCTGATGGTGATCGTTTGAGGAATTCAGATGGTGAGCAATCAAAGAAAGTATAGTGGCTTGGGAAATTGATTAGGAGGGCAGCAGCCTTTGAGTTCATAGTTCCCTCAGAGAAGGATAGAACAGTCAGGGGAGGAAGAGTGGGTCAACATTGTCGCTGAAAGGGCAGTTGGAGGAGTTTGATGGGCCCATGGGGACAGAAAGAGGTTACAGTTGTCTGTCTGCAAGCCTCGGGGCTGGGGATGGTCATGTGACTCAACTTCCTTGGCTGAAAGGAGGACAAGGAGTAAACTTGGAGTCTGGCGGTAGAGGAGTCAAGTCAATCCCGGGACTGGGAAAGGGAGGCAAGGTAAACAAACTTGCCAGAAAAAGAAGCTAGTTGGTGGTCAGTTTGGGGCTGGTTGAGATAGTCCTCTCCTCCCCTACTCCACCCCCACCTCCCCCCCCCAAAAAAAAGGGAAGCAGAACATTGTCAGTCATTCAGGAGCAGAGGAACTTTGGAGCCTGGCTCTGGGAGGGCTGTCCTTCTTTTGTTCCCCCTAACCCCGTCCCGCCTTCCCCCTAGAAAGCATTGGAGTTGCTGGCGGTGGAAGGTGAGAGCGCTGGAGAAGTTTGATGGTTCGAGATGTGGTAGGGAGAGAGTGACTGCATAGGTTGTAAGTTCTCTGGAGAAGGTCGGCTCTGTGTTGGAACTGAAAGAGCAGTTGGAGGAGTGTGTTTTATCTGTAGGGCTGGCAAGGTGGAAAGTGGCTCCAGAGATGGATGGCAGGGTTGAGTCCTGGACAGGTCTGGGACTCGTGCTGGGATGGAGCCGAAGATGAGAGGGATCAGCCTGGACCTGGGTCTATAGAAGTTGGTCTGTTGGCCCTGGGGAGAGAGGTAGAAATGTTGCTAGTCTGTGGGCAGTGGAGACATGGATGGCTTTGATGTGAGGGTGGGAAACGTGGGAACTGAAAGCTGAACCCACGAGGAGCAGCCGTAAATGCCGTCTTGGCCAGTTAGTGTTTCGTTTGTTTTGTCTTTTGGCTGCACAGTGCGGAATGGGGGATCTTAGTTCCCCGACCACAGATCAAACCCTGGGCCTGGTGCTGTGGAAGCACAGTCCTAATCTCTGGACCTCCAGGAAATTCCCCAGCCAGTTATTGTTAAAGAGGCAGTGGTTAATTTCAAATTCTTGGTGTTGGGAGCCAGCCAAGTCCCTGGGCTCTCGGCCCTCAAGATAGGTTAGGTTGGAGGGCTTGGGGGACTAGGGCTGAGGAAGGGAAGAGGGAACAGGCCCCAGATATAGCATCCGGTCCAGGGAGCTCAGAGCAGGAGGGAAAGAACTGGAGAGGCAGAGCAGGATGATGGCTAGCCTGCACTCCACCTCAATCCTGAGTCCCATTTACCCAAAGCACGACCTCAGGCTGGGTTCCTAACTCCTCAGAGCCTCGATTTCCCACCTGTAAGTGGGTGAGAATAGCCACGCCACGGGGTTTCAGAGAGACTGAATAAGGTTGTATGTGGAAAGTGGTCGGCCAGATTGGGCTTTCATGAAGCTGCAGTTATGGTTGGTCATTTTAGGGGTGACGTTAGGTGCTACTGGTCATTTTAGGGGCTAGCCTGGACGAGTTGGTTCATGGAGTTGAGGGGGCATGCTTCACAAGCTTCCAGTCGGTTGGTGGGCTCGGGCCCGGGGGAAAGGAAGATGTTCCGTTTGTGGGCTGGAACGTGGTGGTGGCCGCGGCAGTTGGAGAGTCCAGGCCGGGGGTGGGGTGGGAGTAGGGGAAAGTTTCTGGCCCACAGGTTCCCAGAAGAGCAACAGCTGTGTGTTAAGCAGCTGTTGGGCTTTGGGGAAGCCATTTTTCCTCTCTGAGCCTCCTGTTTCTTTCTCTGCAAATGGAGGTGCTAATTTCTACTGTGGGGAAGTTGTGAGGATTAAATAAGATAGTCCTTGTAAGTTCCTGCCACATAAATAGCAGCTGCTGTTATCCAGGCAGATTCAGTCTGGATTTTTTTTTTTTTTTTTTTTTGGTTGGTTGGGTTTTTTTATGTCTCATGGGCAGTCGTGAAGAGGCAGTGAAGGCGGGGGTTGGGGGGCCAGAATGTTGAGCAGGAGGGTCAGTTGGTGCCTGGCTGGGAGGGGTTGAGAGGATGGTGGCTGGGAGGGACGGCGGGACTGGTCTGCACTCACTCTCCAGAAACATCAGTGGGTCTGAGGTGGAGAGGTGATGACCTGGAGAAATGGTTTGACTTTATGGGAGGGCGGGGAGAGTTGGTCTGTCTGGGCCAGGGAGAGGGGCTGAGGTCGACCTGTGAGGGAAGGAGTTGGGTGGCAGGGGAAGGAGTTCCCAGGCAGGGGAAGGCTCATTTGTGAAGTTGGTGAGTTCGGGAGATGGGATTTGGCGGGCCTGGTGGTCCTGGCCGGTGAGTCGCCCTGTGTCTGGGGAGGACAGTGGAGTTGTTGGCTGGTCTGGGACTGAGGGAGACAGAGGCTCACCAGGCTGTGGGAAGTTGGGCCAAGGGGCTTGCCCAGTTGAGAGATGGAGGGTCTCAGCTGGGGGCTTCAGGGAGGGGTTGGCAGGTCTTGGAGGAGGGGCAGGAGATTTGTTGGAGGTGGTCTGTGAGCCACAGGAAAGCAGAGAGGGTGTCATTTGAGCCGCAGCCCTCGTGGGAAGGGTGAGGGAGGGGTCACGCTGGGGCCTGCCCTGGTTACATGACCCCGAGGCCAAGGGTGAGGGAGGAATTGGCGCATCGGAATTGGAAGAGGTCATTCAGAAGCTGGTCTTCCATCGCAGAGATGGAGAAGTCGCCCCGGCCCGAGGTGCAGGAGCACCCCCGGGCTGGGAGCAAGCAGCCACTGGAGAAATTGGGCCCTAGCACCGGGTGCCCAGTCAGCAGAGCCTTGCCCTGGGAAGAGAGCTTGGCCAGGCCTGACAGCTTCCGGCTGCGGTGGATGAGGCTGGGTCTGGGGCTAGGTGGGGGCCCAGCTGGGTGGGAGCCTCTGGGGGTGTCTGCCTGAGACAGGAGCCCTGTCAGGCCCCGTCAGAGTTCACGTGTTGAGGGATTCCTGGAGGCCAGACATCTGAAAGAGGTGCCGGAGAGTCTCATGCCTACTGAGGATCAACCCAGCGCAGAGCTCAGAAGGGCCTTTCCTGGCTCCCATGTCACATGACGTCCCCGCCTGCCCCCAACTTGGGGGCCTGCTTGTCTGCCTCATTGCACTAAAGGCCGCCTGCTGTTAAGATGCACATTTGTTTCGTGCTGGTGGTCTCTCTCCCCCTCTAGAATGGGAGAGCAGACAGTCCATCCTCATTCCCACTCAGCCCCTCGAAAGACACATGGGGATCGTGGCCAAATGAGCGCCAGGGACACGTGCAGCCATGCAGAAGGGCTGAGGCCAGGCCATACCTGGGGTCCCTCTCGCTGCGGTGTGCTCCCTGCCTGGCCCCGGCTGCAGCGTGCTGTGGCTCCGGCACAGCCCCGATTCTCGCTGAGCTGGTTTGTTTCCTCATCTGTGAAATTGTGAGCCCTGTCCTGCTGACCTGACCTCCAGGATGTCTGAGTGGACGGGATGGACCTGGTGGGGCAGGGGGTTCTCTGCAGCAAGCCGGTTGCTGGTGGATGGGCTGTGAAGCTGGAGAGGAGGCCGCCTCCGTACTGCCGGGCTGGGGCCCGTGTGTGCCCCACACTCCCTGGGGGGTGGAAGTGGGCCCCCATAGAGGAGGGGCTAGCCTGCCGCAACCCCCATCCATAACAGCAGGCCTTGCTGTCCCAGCTCCTCTGAGGGTCTTGTACCAGGGACTCTTCAGACCAAACTGCGGGAGTGACCTGAGGCCCAGCTGTCTCCCTAGTCCCAGCTGACCACCATGTGGGGAGGAGACACGGGTTTGGCGAGGCAGGCGTCGGAGAGCATGTGACACTGGCCACAGTCTGGGCGGCTGTCTGCCCCCTCCCTCCAGCCCTGCCCATGACTCATTCCCTGCTCCCTGACCTCCACCCTGTGCAGTCTGTCCTGGAGTGGGGGCATGGGAGCTTTGCCTCCCGCAGGAAACTCGTCACATGGAGTGGAGGCGTCTGCAGGGTGAAGGGAGCCCAGACATGCCCAGCTCCGGCCACCCGAGCTTCAGGGCTCGGTGGGGGCGAGGGGTTGGTGGGGACAGCGGCCGTCATGTTCCTCAGTGAGGATCAGGAGGGTGGAAACACCTTCCTGTTTGTTCTCACTGAAACCCGGGCTGCAGATTGAGTCCTTGAAACTGTTTTGACAGGTGGAAAGGAACCTGTCCGTAGTGGACAGAGGCTCTCTTGCTAGTTAATGGCTCATTTTACCTGAGTGGTGAGCGGCCTGGCTGGTGAGGAGCCAGTGCCCTTGAGGGGGGTGGCTCTGGTGCTTCCCCCAGGTTTCCGGCAGGGCCACCCTCACCTCCTCCTGCCGGCATTGGCACATAGACTCTGCCGTGTGACTTTGGGCGGTCGTTCTGTCTGTCCGTAATGATATTTCTGTCTATGAAATACAGCTGACAGTCGTACCTCCTCATAGGGCGATGAGGATTAAGTGAGAGAACAGTGTCCCCGGGGAGTGCTGGGGGGCCCTGTTCTTGTCGTCGCCAGTCTTCTGCCGCCGCCTACAGCCCCTACCCTCCATGCCGCGCTGTCTCTGCTCTGCGTTTGCACTCGCCTCTCCCGCAGCGTTTCCCTCATCAAAACCCTGCGGTCTATCCATCAGGAGAGTTCCCCGACATCCCTGACAGGGACAGTCCTGTCTGTGACGAGCTGGGTGACTCTGGGCAGGCTGCCCAGCCTCTCTGAGCTGAAACTCAATCAGCCTGTCTCAGCCTACAGCTGAGAGGCCGCGAGGGTCTAGATGTGAAGCGCTGAAGTGTTAACCGCAGCCTCTCAGACACCGGCCATGACTGTGGACAAGTTC
Source organism: Bubalus bubalis (assembly GCF_019923935.1). Classification (NCBI taxonomy): domain Eukaryota; kingdom Metazoa; phylum Chordata; class Mammalia; order Artiodactyla; family Bovidae; genus Bubalus; species Bubalus bubalis. Next base: position 52,264,623 of record NC_059174.1, read on the forward strand.
CAGCTGCCCCCGGGGCCCCGTCCCCTCTGTAGACTGGCCTGGCGCCCCAGCCCTAAGCCCCATGGGCAGCTGACTCCATGGTCGGGCCTGTGTGGGGAGCAGCTGGCCCTCCTTTCCACCTCCAGGGCTTTATTTGTGTTCGCTTCTTGTTTCCCTCTTGAAGGGTGAAGACTGTGGGTCACCCCTGTGACCTGCGTCTGGCGCCCAGGAGGGTGGGCGAGCGGCAGGGGAGTGAGGCTTTCCATCAGATCTCACGCCACCAAGGCACTGGGGAGAAAGCCTCTCGGAGGAGTTGATGGGCCTGTGCCAGGCCCCATGCCTCGGGTGCTTGGCACTCGGTCCTCCAAGGGGGCTGTCGAAAGTGTGTGCACGTGTTTCTGGGAACCAGGCGTCTCCTGTCTCTCACAGGCGTTTGGCTCCAAAAGTATTAAGAACTGTGGAGCCAGGCGCCCTGGACTGGACTGGCCGTGACGGGGGCGGCTTCTGGGAATGGAGGCCAGGAATCTGTGTTTCTAGAAAGCTCCCCAGGCGGCCAGGTTTGGCTGTCCTGCTCAGGGCCCCTGATTCAGCGCAGCTGCCCAGCACTCAGTCCCAAGGCTCAATTCCAGACCTCAGTTCAAGGGTGGCTGGGGCTGGCCTCGCAGACTTGTTTTAGAGCACACTGAAGCATCTGACTTGCAGTAACTGCAGAAACGGGATTTGGGTGGGCGGCCTTCTGCAGTGGAGCGTGGAGGGGCCCAGGCCGAGGCCCTTGCTCTCCGGGCGACCCTGGTCACCGCTCATTACTCCCACCGCTGGGCCGAGTGGGTGTCTCAGTTATGTCTCCCAGCCACCCGGGAGGCAGGTGCCGTTCTTCCTGGTTTGTAGATGAGGTACTGGGAGCATAGAGAGGCAAGGTCACTCACCGGAGGCCGTCACAAAGCCAGGCAGCGTGGCGGGGGGCCTGCGCTCTCTGCCCCTGGGTCCTGGCTGTGTGAGCTTTGGCTCACGGCTGCATCCGCTTCTGCCTGCTGCGTGGTTTCTTCATCTTGAACCCATAACCCTTTGTAAGATGGAGATGACCGTTCCAGCCTCCCCAGGCAGCTCAGGGATGAGAAGCAGCCTGAGTGAAGGAATCGGCTGGGTGGCACTCAAGAGGGGATCTCTGTGGTTCTTGGGCAGCTCAAGCGTCCTGGGAGGTCCTCGCTGCTCCTCTGTCCTCAGCCTTGGCCAGAATTCCTCCTGTGCTCCCCAGCGTCCGGATGTGGTGCATGCTCAGTCCCTTCCAGCTGAAGGCGAGAGCAGCCTCTCATTTAGTGAATGCCGATGTTAAGGGTCGGGGGCGAAGGCAGGCCCTGCCTCCGTGGAGGTCACGGTTGATTAAGGGAGCTGCATGGTAAATAGTTCTAATCAAATCAGGGTGCCCAGGACCCTGACTGGGAAGAGCTGATGGGCAAGGCACAGGTGGCTTCTTAGAGGAAGGGGCCGTCTCAGGCCTAAAGAAATCACTGGAGTGAGCCAGGTGTGGAGCAGTTGGAAGAAGTGCAGAGGGTTGGAGGTGGAGCCAGTGAGGCCCATCCGAGGAGGAGAAAAAAGCCAGTCTTCCTGGAGTCAGAAGTCTGGAGGTGGAGGCAAGAGGGTCAGAGGCCAGACTGGAGAAGGCAGGGAGGGACCACCCACCCAGGTGGGGCCTTGTGGGCTCTGTTAGCCTGAGGGTGGCAGGGAGCCAGCAGAAGGCTTTAAGAAGGGGCCTGCCCCCTGTTTTCAGCAGAACCTTCTGGAAGTGTGGCCTGCAGAGGCTGAGACCAAGGCTGGGGCAGCAGGCCTGAGACTCTCGGCCTCGTGAAGCCCTGTGGTGGCTAGGCGCTTGCATTTGTTTGATTTTATCACCAGATTTATCTGAACCTCTCCCTCCCCAGAAGGTTTTGCACTGTGGTGTTCTCCCCGTGGGTCTCTGAGCTCCACCGCCCCCCAACCGTAGTTCGTGCCCCCTGCCCTGGGATGGGGTGGTGGGTGGGGGCGTCGTGCACTTGGGTGCTTTCACGGCCTCCCCCGTACCACCTCAGCAACTGGCTTTACCTGTAAAGTCCCCCAGGTCCCACACTTCCGAGATCCAGAGAGCTGTAAAAACTGAGGTCTAACATAATAGAGGAGGCATCCTGTGGTGATTTTCTAAGATCAGGAAATTCTGAACTCTAGAATATTGGCCCAGCAGGTTCCAGAAGGAGACCATGGAGCCCCCAGTGGGCCCCTTTCCTGTTTCTATGAAGCTGTAGTAACACAAGGCAGCCCAGGCCCCAGGCTTCGGGGCACTCTGGTGCCAGTCCACCTCTGCCCTCTGTCCAGAGGCGGTCGCCTGGCTTTTCTGCCTCAGTACCCCCTCTTGTGTGGGGATTGAGAAACTTGGGAGGCGACTGGACTGGTAACTAGCTGTTGCAAGCAGTCAGGGCTTGTTAGAGCTGAACGGGGCCGTGTCCTGGTGAGCCTGCCCCGGCTCCCTCTGGGAGCAGAGTGACCAGCCCGAGACCCTGGGCCGATTGTGAGTTCCACCGCGTGAACGCAGGCACGTCCCGAAACCTCTCTGTGTCACAGTGTGCTCGTCCGTGGAGCCGTTCTGGCAGAAGAGGAGTCTGTTTCGAAGCCTCCTGACTCTTGGTGGGGACCCAGGCCCAGCCTTCTGAGCCAGCAGCACCCCGTAGCCCCCACAGACCTGGTGAGAATGCCGGGTCTTTGACCTCACTGCTCCCGGGCCACCCTCATCACTCCCGCCCTGAGCTGGGCCGTGCTCGTGTTAGGGCAGCTCCCTCTTGGGGGTGCTTTCTGGCTGGGCTGGAGCTGCAACAGGGGGTGGGGGTCTGGTGCTTCAGTTAGGGTGGGACAGGCAGAAGGGGTCCTCTTTCCCGGAAGGCAGTTCCAAGGCCAGGTGCCCCCAGGAAGGACCGATGTCCATCGTGCTTTGCTTATGTTCTCTCCACGAGGGCAGAGCCCGGCTTGGTCTAGCTTTCCTGAGTGTCCCCAGAGCTGCTCGGCAGCCCTCCCCTTGGCGGGTCGTGGTGGGTGCAGGTGCCCAGTGGGCACTCTATATAAAGTTATTCTCACCCTCTTCCTTATTCTCTGCAGCAGCTCTAGAGCCTTTGCCTCAAGGTGGGGGTGGTGGTTTGAAAGTGTCTGCTGACAGCCGCTCGGCTCATGTGACTTGCCTGACGCCCTCTCCCTTTCCTGCAGAAGCCTGGGGTGGGAGCCCTGTGGTCTGATGCTGCGGAGGCCCTGTCGGATCCCACCCGGTTGGGTGGGTGGGAACCCGCTGGGGTCAGACTCGTGAGCCACTTTCACGCCCACCCCTCCGTCTCCCCATAGCCGTAGCCTCCTGCCAGCTGCCATCAGCCGTGTGGTGGGGGAGCTGCTGGTATTTCTTGCGGCCCTCCCCTTTGTGCGAAGCCAGCACCTTCACAGCTGAACCCCCTGGGTTCCTCAGAGCCCTGGGGCGGGTGGGGGGAGGCAGGGCGGGCCTGCTGGGAGATGGAAGCCCCCGGTCCCTGCCAGGGAAGAAAGGGACCCTGCGGAGGGTCAGGCTTTGGGATGGCCATGATGGTGACGACCATGGTGGGGTGATCTAAGCTCTTCGTGTGCGTTAACTCATTCAACCTTCACAGCAGCCAGAAGGGGAAAGCTGAGGCTCACGTGTGCCAAGGCCACACAGACAGTGAAGGGAGGAGCCGTGTTCGAACCAGAGGGAACAGGGCTCACCCTCTGCTCTGTTCCCCAGAAGCCTCCCAGGCATGGCTCCTTCCTCACCACAGGACAGAGGCTGCGCCCCTGAGCCTGTGGGGAGCCCTTCCCAAGCCGGTGTCCATCCCCATCTGCCCACCACCCCCCGGCCCCCCCAGTCTAATCCACAGACCTCGGTTCCCTCTCCCTACCTCCCCGCACTGGCACACACTACGTCTCCAGACAGCGCTGCTCTGCTCTCCTGGGTTCCTGTGGCACCTCCTCACGCTGCTGTTACTTGTTTGGGTCCATCTCCCCCCACTGGACCCAGGAACACCGCGAGAGACCACATCTGTTCCCTCTGGCTCCACGTGAGCACCCCCAGGCCCCACGGGGACTCGGAGCTCAGTAGGCCTGCTGACGAGCGCCCCAGGTCGGGAGCCTCGGGCCCCTAACCCAGGACTGGGCCTCAGAATAGCTGAGGGCCTGAAAGGAAGCAGGGGCCAAGGAAGATGTTCAAGGGGTCACTTGGATCGTTTGTCCACGCTGCCATCCGTCCGTCTATCCGTTCGTTCATCCCTTGCCACCGCCTCTCCCCACTGTGCACCAGGTGACGGAGTTCTGACTGCTCTCCCTGCTCACGTCCTCTCTCCATTCCCGAGGAAGCGAGCCCTGTTTCTTCACATCAGGCTTATGGCCCCTTCCCCCCACTGCCTTTCACACCCGACGCAGGAGCCCTAAAACAGCTTGCGAGGCCGGCCCCTGCTGCCTTCACTGACCATGGCTGGGCCCCCCCTTGCCTGTGTGCTCTCTGGGCTCAAGTGCGGTGGCTTCTTCTCAGTTCCAGCCTGCTGGGCGCTCCCCTTATCCTGTCCTGGAATGCCTGCCTTGCTCTCACGGCTCTAGCTTGTCCTCAGGTACCAGCAAACCCTTCTTTCCTGGCCCTCTCTCTTGGTTCCCCCAGAAGGTCAGCAATCTGGTTATCTGTGGGCCGGAAGGTACTCTTGCACCCTTGACCATGAGCATCATGAGGGCGGGGGTGGCTTTGGCTGGGTGCTCCTGTATCCCCTGGTGCTCCTGTATCCCCTGGTGCTCCCAGCATGTGGCACTGAGAGAAGGAAGGGCAGGTGGTGCTAGGCCTCAGGGACGAGGCGGGCCCCGCCCTCTCGCAGCCCAGGACAGGACTGGAGGAGGGCCCGGAGTCTGCCGCGGGTGTCCCCCGCCAGATCCGCAGAGCCGCGGGAGTGCGGGTTGGCCGAGCGGCTCAAGTGGCAGGCCCGTCATGGCTGTGGGCTTGCTGTGGGTCCTCGGCCACGGCACTGCCTTTTGATGCAGCAAGGGGGTGTTGAGGTCCCTTCCCACCGCGTGTGTTTCCCTGTCTCTGTCCACGGGTCACCCCCACCACTTAGGGAATGGAGTGCCAGGACCTCCTGGGCCGGTGGGCGGGGCAGGAGAGCTCAGGTTGTGGTGACTGGTCTGCCTCTCTGCCTTTGTGGCAGGTGGCCTGATTCCCTGCCTGCCAGTGACAAGGCGTGTCCCGGGATGGGGTGGAAGCTGTCAGGGGTCCAGCCCCCCACCCCTCCCAGCTCAGGCCTCCAGCTCACCCCTTGTCCAGTGACCCCCTTCTCTCCTTGGGGTATTGGCGTCCTGACTTTAATCACAGTGACTAGAAAGAGCTGTGTTCCCTGGAATGGGGGTTGGGGGTCCTCTGCCCCCCGGGCCTGGGCTCAGCCCTCGGGGTCTGTGGCGTGGAGCTTCTCTGGGCTCCCCTGCTGTACCGCTGTCTCCCCGCTGCACTGCGAGCCCCAGGAGGGCGGGGCTGGGCTGTCCTGGTCACTGCTGTGTCCAGCAGCACAGAGCCTGCGCTTGGCGAGTGTTGTTCCATTAGCATGGAGTTGGGGGGTTGGTGTGGGCAGAGCCCAGAGATAGAGCTCCCCGTGGAGCCCTGCTCAGAGCCCGCATGTCTGACAGCAGTCTGACCCTGGCTGGTCCTGAGCAGACACCCCAGGCCCGTGAGTTCGGGGGGCGGGGGAGGGCAGGGCCATCTGACTTGCTGGGCGGCCGCCAGCTGTTGGGTCCAAATGCCTGTGCTCACTGACCATGCAGCCGTGAGGATCCCAGCTGGCGCAGGCTCCGCCCCTGTTTCCCGCGTCCGGATTATCCTGGGTGGGGGCTTATCGTCCTGGTTTTACACGTGAGGCAGCAGGCCAGGTGGGGTGGCCTGGCACCCAGGATGGCTCCTGCTGCTGCTCAGCCACCTCTGTTGCTTTGAGGGGCAGAGTGACATGTCCTCGAGGAGGGCAGCTGAGAGACCTGCCTTGTTGTGCCCCTGGGTTCCCCGCCTGATGTTATTATGAAAAGAGAGGGTTTGGGCTCTGGGGCACTGGAGATGCCATCTGCAGCCCATGGGGCAGCTGAGCAAGACCTGCCCGAGGCTCAGCTTTCTCCTCATCCCCTTAGTGAGGGTCGGTGAGGGGAGCTGGGAAGCTCAGGATGGTTGTTACTAAGGTAGAGACCCCTTACTTTGATTCTTTTCTGACTTTACAAATAAGATATGTTCACTGTAAAAAAAAAAAAAAGATTTGGAAAGTCGAAAGAAAAAAATGAAAATCACTTCTTAAGCTTACCATCTGGAATTTTTTTACAAAGCTCCACTGAGATGTAATTCACGTGCATTTCACGCATGTGAAGCCTACAGTTCAGTTTTTCCCAGAATGGTGCGTTTGTCATCACAGTCCATTTTTAGAACGTTTCATTGCCCGACCTCCTCTCCCCGCCCCAAGAAACCCTGAACCCCTTAGCAGGGAATCCCAGCACCCCTCCCGCACCCCCTCGGGCCGCTGCTGATCCGCTTTCTGTCTTGGTGGCTTCTGAACGTCCCCTGGAAGTGGAATCGTGCCACCCATGGCCTCCTGTGTCTGCCTCCTCTCGCCGAGCACAGTATACACAGGGTTCACCCACGTCGTGACTGTGCCCGCGCTTCATTCCTTGTTATCACCGAGTCACATTCCAGCATGTGGATGGTTTGTCTCTTCATCCATTGATGTGCATTTGAGTTACTTCCACGTTTTGGCCTTGATGAATAGTGCTGCTGTGGATGTTCACATTCAGGTTTTTGTGCCGACCCAGGCTTTCATTTTTCTATGAGATTTCTGCGAGATTGCTCGCTCATCTGGCGACTCTAACCCTCTGAGCAACTGCCAGACCATTTTCCCAGGCGGCTGCCCCACTTAGCACTCTCCTGCACCGGGCGAGGCTTCTGCTCCCTCGCACCACATCCTCCCTTCCTTGTCCGGCCCTTAGATCCCAGCCACCCCAGCGGGCGCTGGGCATCACATTCTGGTTTTGATCTGATCTGCGTTTCCCTGACGGCTGATGGTGTTGAGCATCTTTTCATATGCCTCTCAGCACTTGTATGTCTTCTTGGGAGGCATGTCTATTCAGATCCTTGGCCCGTTTTAAAATGGGATCATTTGTCTTCTGGTTGGGCTGTAAGAGTTCTGTATATATTCTGGATGCAAGACTCTTTATCAGAAACGACGCGCACCACCTGGAATGTCGTCAGCGTGAAATGCCAGAGCACTTCCTTCCCTTCCCTTCAATGGCTAAGTTACAGTGCCACAAACACGTAAAAATAAAACTGGGCGGAGCCTGGGTATACACTTGAATGTTCTGCATTTTCACTTCATTTTTCCTTTTTTATTTTTTTAACAAAGCATGATTAAAATCCACTGTCAGGCTGTTGTAATTTGTTCCAGCCATTCCGCGTTGCTGAGCATTTAGGCCCTTTCCAGTGTTCAGCTGCATGAATAATGCAGCGACGTTCAGCCTTGTCCATAAATTTTTCTGTTGTCACGGGGAGCTTTCTCAGAAGAAATTCTTAGAAGGTGGTTTTACCAGGTCAGAGGGTAGGAACCTTTGAAGTCTCATATACAGTCTGTGCTCACAAAGGTCTGGAAGCCTCGAGGGACAGCACTTGGTTGTATCTCTTGATTTTTTTTTTTTTTTTTTAAGGAATGAATGAATAATACTTGCATTTGGGTGTCTTGGTGCCCAGATGGTGTTTTGTTTTAATGAGCCTTCTTGAACTACTAGTTAACTTGTTTCTTGTTACCGCGTTAGTTGCTTCTTTGTGCGCTGGGCCCGTTTTTGTTTTGGGACATTTTGTAAGCCCTGTGTCTCTATTTTAGATATCCACTCTTGGGCATTACATCGTGTGCAGATATATTTTTCCTCATTTATCATTGGCCTTGCTGGAAAGCTGGAGATGGGGGAGCCTCCTTAAAAAGAATCCCTGTTGCCTTTGCTCTTTTGCTGGCTTTCTGCAGCAGAGAGGGCGGGGTGGGTGGGGGGTGGTGGCCCTGGCCCCGGCCCTGGTGGCACTGCGGGGGGAGGGGGGTCGTGTTAGTGGCGGCCAGGCCTGGGCAGAGGGGATAGCAGGTTCCCAAGAGGTTCTCCTGGAAACACACCTACAGCCACTGTTCGCTGAGCACCAGGCCGAACCACCCGGCGAAGCTGGTGGGGCCCCTAGTTGGTGACCTGGCGCCATCCGTCACTTGCTGAGGTCACGGCCCTGTGTGGAACGTGACTGAAGCCCCGTCCCTTGGCACATCCAGTCTGCCTCACCCCCAGGAATCTAGACCCCCCCACTCCTCCAGTGCCTACATGCTGGGCCTCTGTGCTGGCTCTCCCTCTGCCTGAGAGGCTCTCCCCAGCTTCCATGGGGTTACCATTTGTCTGCTGACACACACTCCCTGTCTTGTGTCTGCCTTTTCCATCGGAAGGGACTTGGGAGGGGATGGTCCAAGGCTGCGTTCACTTCGAACTGCACCTGGCCCCGAAACTTGAGAGGCACTCAAGAAACATTTGAGGGAATGAATGAATTTCTGCCTCGTAACTCGTCTTTTAGGTCTCAGCCTAAATGTTCCTCCCTCTACAGGCCTTTCCCGGTTACTCCCTCCAGTCTAAGTGATCATCACCTGTGTTTTCCTCTGAGTGCTTTCTTGGCTTATAATTTGTCACTTATATTTGTGTGATTGTTTGTCTGCCTTCCTAGCAGTCACTCCCCGAGGGCAGGGATCCGGATCTGTTTTGTGCTCTGTTGTCTGCCCAGCCCAGGTTGTTTGATAAAGAATGAATGAACATGTCCTTTAGCACCCAGACACACCTCGTGAGGCCACGTGGCCTGGCGGTGCTTACCTTTCATAGGGGAGGAGAGTCAGGTCGGGCAGCAAGAAGTTCCAGGCACTCAGTGTCCATCCCTGGAGCCTTCATCGCACCAGTAAACAGCTCACAGTTATTGGATTTTAAAATTCCAAACTAAAGTCCCTATTGAGTCCAGCTGGCCATCTGGTGCCCCAACCAGAAGCCTGAGGCAGGCAGCCTGAAATAGCCGGCCTGGTTGTCCCCTGGTGGCCCTCAGCTTTCTCAGAGGTCCCCTTCCCTGAGCTGGGCCTGTTGCCTATGGGAGCAATGGGAAGCAGGGAGCCACTGAGTGATTTGCAGACCTTTCTCAGGCACCGCAGTGCCGGCAGCCCTGTGTTGGGTCCCTTGCCTGTTTACCTCACTTGACCCTGACAGTGACTTTCAGTTCCCCAGAGGCTCCTCAGTCCTCTGTCCTCTGAGCCTTTCCACGTGCTGTTCCCTTTGCTGCAACACACTTCTCCCTCCCTCTACTTTTTTTGGCTGCAGAGAATAGCTTATGGGATCTTAGTTCCCCGACCAGACCAGCCCAGGGATTGAACTTGTGCCCCCTGCAGTGGGAGCATGGCGTTCTAACCCCTGGACCACCAGGGGATTCCCTCCTTCCCTCTGCTTTTAAAATTATTGTTATTAAGTTCTCTTCACGGCATTTAAACTATGCATGTACCATACACGTAAGTTAAAGTGTAGTATAATAAAGACCCATGAGCCTACCTCCCAATTTAGGGCTGAGAACATTACCATTAACTCAGCTCTGTCTGGGTGGGAGGGTGGATGGAGCCCAGAGACCCATGACTGCTACCCTGCAGGATGTGATTGTCATGCCTCTTTTATTAAAAAAAAAAAAAAAAAAGTTTTATCACCTGTGCGTGTATGATGAAAAAATACAGTTTGGTTTTGCTTGTTTCTGGGTGTTATGAGAATGACGGTGTGTCGTGAGTGGAGACCTGGGGCTCTCCTTTCCCCTCAGCGTACCATTTCTCACTTCCATCCATGGAGATGCTCCCGAGCCTTCCATCACATGGCTCTGCCTTAGATTATCCTCGATGGACACTTGAGCTGTTTCTGGCTTTCGGTCTGACACACTGGCGTAGCCGTGAGCTTTGTGTACACATCACCTGGGGTGTGAGCAAGAAGTTCTCCAGGGTACAGACCTCGGAGTGGAATTGCTGGTTGCAGTTGGAGCTGTGCAGTGGTACATGATCACACCCAGCCCTCTCAAGTGGCTCTTCCCTCCCTTACCTGGCGAACTCCTACTCAGACCCGCCCTGGGTCTCCTCACCGCCACCCCCGCTTTCTTTTCTTCAGGTGATGGAGCACCTGCCGTGGACCAGGCGCAGTTATGTTAAATTCCAGGATGAGATGGTGAATGAGACTCACAGCCCCTGTGCTCACATGACCAGTGTGGTTAGGTAGCCCCTCCTCCAGGAAGCCCTCCCTGATCCCCGGATCAGGTTAGGTGCACTCCTGGGCCCTCCTGCCTTAGTCCTGCCCCCTCAGGGTCATCACTGTCTGGGAACTGCGCTGTCTCCCCTGTGGAGGCAGGAATCAGAGGTGTTTTGAATGCTGTGTCCCCAGCATCACCCTCCAGGGGTGGAGCACAGAGCAGGTGTTGAGTGAAGGATCCATTGAATTGCTGCTGAGACACTGACCTTTGAGGCAGGTGGGATTAAAGGGAGAAACGGAGTCCAGTATCCAGGACTCGGAGTTAAACTCGGGCCCCTGGCAGAAGGAGGGACTGTGGCCTCTGCCCTGGGCAGCTGAGAGGAGCTGCCACCTGGCTCTTGCCTCCTCGGCCAGTGGGTGGGCTGGGCAGGGGTGCTTCGCTGCGGAGTGGGAGTTAAGAGTTGGCACGCGTGTTCCTTTGAAGAGGGCAGGACTGGGAGGCTGTGGCGAGCCTCACAGATGTGGACGAGGCAGGCGCCAGGCATCCCGGAAGAGTGGTGGGGGCTGTGCAGGGCCGCCGATCAGTAACCGCGAGGGTGGCGGTGGCTGGTGTTGGCAGAGCGCCCGCCCGGTGCAGGGCGCAGCACTGACACCATCCGTGCTCCAGCCGGCCCTGTCCACACCTGTCCCTCGGGGTAGGTGGATCGTTGTTGCCCCATTTCACAGACGTGGGGGGACGGTGAGATGCAGAGGGGGGAGTCCGGCTCGTCTGGCCCGCTGGGAGTGGAGCAGCGTCTCCCCCCTGCAGGCGGGGGACTGGCGCAGAGCTGCGTGGCCGACCTGGGCTCCCCGTCCCACCACCCTGTGGGTCCTCCTCCATCCCCAAGCCTTCACTCCTGTGCCCTCAGGTGCCCAGCCCTGGGTAAATATTTGTCTTCTGGCAGGCAGGAGTGGTGCGACCAGTATTTCTGAGCCAGGTGGCGGGGGACAGGTGTACGCAGCTGGCCTGCAGGCAGAGCCGAGGAGCCTCCGGGCAGCGCCGATCCTTTGTTTGCCCAGGGCTCCGCTCGCTCTCCAGGTGTCAGCTCAGGGCCTCGCTGATGGCCGGCCGGCCGGTCGACCAGCACCAGCCTCCCGCCAAATGTGTCCCCCAAGTGATCTCAGTTACTGCTGCTAGAAGTCTGCGAGCTGTCTCCTGGGGTGTATGTGTGTGTGTGTGTGTGTGTGAGAGAGAGAGAGAGAGAGCGCGCGCGAGTGATTGGCTGTGTTTTCCAGGAGAGGAAACTCGACCAGAAAGAGACCAGGGCCTTGTCCTGCGGCGCCTGGGGTCTGGTGGGAAACCATTGGGGTCGCGTGAGGTAAATGAAGGCGCTCACGGGAAGGACACAGAGGCCTCTGTGCGCTCCCGCGGGGCTGGGGGTTGGAGCCTATGGGAAGAGCACGCCCCGGCTCTCCGGGCCACAGCGCTGCCGACTCGTTCCTGTCTCCGGTCACTGGCCATCCTGGTGGTCATGCAGGCTGAGCAGAAATCCCACATCCTTCCTGTCAAGTGGGGCCTGGGAGGGCCAGGCTCAGCCTCGTGGGGCTTGGGGACAGCTCAGAGAAGGGGACCTGGTCTCCTCAGACGCTGAAAACAGACACTGCCAGATGCACCGTCTGCCTCCAGAGGCCATGCCTTCCACACCGGCCTGCGTGGTTCTGGGTCAAGAAGGTGGATTCACATCACAAGGCAGAGAGCCACCAGTCACACGTACACACGTGCGCCTGCACATACACTCCAGGAGACAGCTCGCAGTGTCTCACACACACACACACACACACACACACACACGCCCCAGGAGACAGCTCTCAGTGTCTCACACACACACACACACACACACACACACTCCACACCCCCAGGAGACAGCTTGCAGTATCACATACACACACACGCCCCACCCCCCCAGGAGATAGCTCTCCGTGTCACACACACACACACACACACACACACCCCACCCCCCCAGGAGACAGCTCTCCGTGTCACACACACACACACCTCACCTCCCCAGGAGACAGCTCGCAGTCAGAGGGCCTGTCGTGGGCACTTGTGTTGGGTCGTGCTGCGGCTCCACCCACCACAGGGCTGGACGTGTCGTCTTGGTGGTTCAGCATCAGCAGGCGTTGAGCTCTGTGCCCACCCACATGTGCTGGGCACACAGCACCGCCAGGGAGGCGAGAGACAAGTCAGCCTCGCCACCACAGACCCACTTTGAGGGCGGGAGGACGATGGGAGCCCAGGGCTGGCGCAGAGAAGAGGGGGCGCCGCTGGTGGGTCAGCGCAAGACTTAGGTAGGAACCTTAGACAGCTCGGACTGTCCCACCCCCACCCTGAGCCTGCCACGTTTGCCTCTCTCTCCTGGCCATGTCCTTGGAAAGTACCCTGCCTCCCTGGGCCTCGCTTTCCTCTTCTGGAAAGCTTGAGGCGGCGTGTACTGTAGCTCAGACTGTGGCTGTGGACAGAAAGCGTCGGGTGTGGTTAAGGGCAGCAGTTGTGGGGACTTCCTGATGGTCCAGGGGTTCAGAATCCCCCTTGCAGTGCAGGGGACGCGGGTTTAATCCCTGGTCAGGGGAACTAAGATCCCGCGTGCCACAGAGCAGGTGGGCCTGCGTGCCACAAGGAAGATCCTGTGTGCTGTGACTAAGACCCGCCGCAGCCAAGCAAGTGATGACAGGAAACAAGGAGCCAGGACTGAGGAGTGGGACTGCTTAGGCCTGAGCCCCAGCTCCTCCCATGGGCACTGCGACCTCAGGCCGGCTCCTTAACTTCCGCGCTTCAGGTTCATTTTTCACCTGGGGAGTAAATGTGCCCTCACCTGGTTGCCGAAAGCAGTCAAGGTGCTGTCCGAGTGTGTTTGCTGCGGTGAGTAGCAGTGCCTTAGAATTAGAAGTGGCCTGTCACACGGTTGGCGCGTGGGTCCTTAGTGTGCCCCGTGTGACCGCGCCCCGTGACCTCCTCCCTCCCCCTAGAGCGCCCTGGAGCTTCATCAAGCTCCTGCTGAGGGGGAGGCTCCGCGGTGGGCCAAGCTGAGTCGTCTGTGACTTAGAAAGCTTCCGGCACCTTCAGACTGCACGTGCTTCTGTAGCAGGATCTTCAGATGGGCCGAGCGGTTTGGAAGGTTATGCGGGTCCACGGGTGGAGTAGCCAGGCCCTCCCTCTTCCTGGCCTGGGACTTCTGGCTGGTTGCAAAAGCGCATCCCACCCCCTGCAGCTGGCGTCCCTGATCCTGCCTCCCCTCCCCCCAGTCATGATGCCTCCCTCCCTGGAGGGACAGGGAAGACCACGCTTATCACCCAGGAAACTGTGGACATCGTGGCCCCTTCACAGGCCTGGGGAGGGGCCCGGGGTCTGAGAAGATAGGACTGGCCCAGCCTCTCCTGAGGGGCCTCCTGTCCAGGGCACGGTGTGGCTTCCTACCCCCGTCACATGGCTCTCTGGGGAGAAAGGAAGAGAGACCCCGTGCTATTCACAGAGCGAGTCATTCATTTGCCGCAGCGATGTCTCTAGACTCAGGGAGCCCTTGGTGTAGGACAGAGAGCGAACGAGGAAACAGATACCGGTTGGGGTGCGTCCCATGAGGCCGCAGAGGGACATGCTGGAGAATACGGGCGTGGGGGCGCTGATTTAGAAAGGGGCCAGAGGAGGCCCCTCAGAAGTGGTGACATTTGAGCTGAGACCTGGACGACGGGTTAGGAAGGGGGTGTGGGGAGGGGAGCGCTCGGAGCCGCAGCAACGGCAGTTGCCGGCCTAGAGGCAGAAACAAGCGAGGTCGGCCGGGAGGTATGTGCGCAGGGATGGGGGAGACCACAGCAGGATCGAGTTAGGGGCCTTGTCCTGGGCTGAGGAGTTGCAGCTTCAGTCCCAGCGCAGGGACAGGCTGTGGAGACTAAAAGTGCCCGAGTCCGGCCCGTTCCTCACCGTGGTCACCATGCCTTGTTATGTGTCTGCCTGTCTCCGAAGGACAGAGACTGCGAGGTGGAGGGTTTTCCTTTCCGGGGGGGGGACTGCTGGAGTTTCCCCGCACATGCTCACCATGTTTCTGAAGGTGCACACCCAAACACACCCCTTGGGGATCTCAGCCCCGCCTCAGCTCTGCCAGGGACAGGCAGGGCCTGTCCAAGCGAAGGCACAGGAGACCAGGCTGGTTGGAGTGACAGGCAGCGGCCCCTGGGGCTGGTGCGGCTCCAGGAAGGATGGAGCTTGGCATCAGCAGTGGCGACATGGGCACCCTCTGCTGGGAAAGTTAGGGCTTCCAGCCTGGGCGTGACCTCCGCTGCCTCGGTCCCTCTGAGCTACGGAAAGGCTGGCAGGGGTGGAGGAAGCCCAGTGCTTCGTCATCGGGAAGAATAACTCGTGACCGTGTCCCTTCGTTTTTCCCGAGTAGTCACAGGCAGAGGCTTTTTTTGGAGCCAACTGCGCTGCTAGAAACCCCTGCTGGTGGAAGTCGTCCTAGCAAAGGCTGCTGCTCCCCTCCGCTCTGTCTGGGCCCTGTCACTCCCCCATCCTGGCCCCGGACCTCCTGGCCCCCAGAGCACCCTGTGGCTGGGTCCTGGGGGAGCCCCTGGCTTGGTGGGGGGCAAGGCCTGAGAGTCGTAACCGCCATGGGCACGGGCACCCGAGGACGCTTCCTCCTGGCGTATGCAGAGCCATGGAGCTGACTTCGGTGGACTCTGGAGGCCATAGTGGCCCGGCTGTGAGAGAGGAGCCCCTGAGTGTGCGTCCTGTGTGCTCACTCGGGTATCGCCTCCTCTTGGCACCTGATTTTCTTTGTCTTAGGTTGGGGGCCTGATCACCTCCCCTTCCCAGGGGTGCTGTGAGGCTTCAGCTCAGGCACGTGAAGGTTGTCACCATCGGCGGGCTCCGTGCAGAACTCAGGGACGCTGCCATCAGCAGGCCTGTCCTGGAGCCCTTGGTCTCCCCGCTTCACCACCGTGTGCCTCAGATTCCCCGTGACAGCCCTCCGTCTGGGTCTGAGGCCCGGCTTTGTATTCCTCCCTTCCTTCTTCCAGCCCATGTTAGTTGATCACCTGCTGGGCCAGACCTGACTGTGTAATTAAGGTTGTCGTGAAAGGCTGGCCTTGGCCTCCCTCAAGCTTCTTCCTTCCGATCCCAAATACTGCCCCTGGGGCCTGTGTGGACCACCAGGTCTGAGCAGCTGCTTTCCGCCCCCCATTTAACTTTTTGTTATGGACGTCTCCCGACATAGCAACTGTAGGAGTATGATGAACCCGCTTTCTGGCTTCAGTAACGACCCGTATGTGGCCAGTCTTGACCCTCAGGCTGCCTCGCCCCCATTATTTTGCAACGAATCCTAAAAACCCACCATCCCCCCATACGTTCTTCTAAATTGCTTCTGAATTGGTGGGGGCGCTCAGCCTCAGCCAGCCACCTTCTGTCAGTGGTCATCTCCCCCAGGGCAGGACGAGACCGCGGTCCCTGTGGCCCCGTACACAGCACGTGACGCTCGGAGAGGAGCGCTCCCTGCCAAAGGAGGCTCTCCGCCACAGGGCGAGGCTCTGGAGGCTGCCAGGAAGGCCTTCACGCTCTGATTCCTGGGCGGCGTCCCTTGCTCCGTCTCTGGGTTAGCTTGCTTTCTAACAACGAGCACTGTCCATGAAAGGCGATGTTTACCTGCACACTCTTCTGCTCCGCGCCGTGGGTAGTAACCTGTTAGGTATGCAAGTTCTCACCTTTCAAGGATCTCCGGGAGTGGAGGCCCTGGAGCAAAGGGCACACGCATTTGTCTTTTGGCCTCTTGATGGGTTGATGTAGCCACGTTGCTGTCGAGAGGGGTTGTGCCTGTCGTTGCGGACACCGGCTGCTCAGGGCGCGCCCGCCTCCCACGTCACCAGCGGGTGCTGTCCAGCTTGTGGGGGTCGCCTGTGTGAAAAACAACGTCAGTGTACTTGCATTTAATTTGAATTTCTCTTTATTCTGAGAATGAGTATGGAAGGATTCTGAACCTCGGTTTCCATCTTTGGGGACTGGACTGGCGGAGGCCGTCGTCGAGGGGTGGCGGGGAGAACTCGACGAGGCCCCCTCCCCAGCCGAGGAGCCAGCATGGCAGCTGGAGACACAGGGTGTGGACGACGCAGACGGGGCCAGCTGTGGCCTCTGCCTCTTGCTGGAGAAGCGCCCCTGGGCAGGTCACTTCCAATTGCGGCCTCACCTGGAAGGCAGGGTGACGATGCCTACCCACGGCGGGTCACGTGGTGTTTCTGGCCGTCTGGGCCCTGGCATCCTGCCTGCCTCCCTCCAGGCTCTTCTGTGTTCTTCTGCGCATGGAGCCAACCCCCCGCCCCACGATGTCAGAAGGCGCTATCTGCCTTCCAGGCCTGGGACGGTGGCCCGGCGTGTGCTCCGCCGCCTGCCTCTCCCCCTCACCCTATCACGGTGCCTTCTCTGCGCCTGGCCCTGTTAGGGACAGCGCAGGGGACATGCGTGGAGCCCAGGGGAGGGCGCCTGACCAGCGGGGGGTCGTGGAGGGCTGCCCAGAGAAAAGGTCCCCTGAGCTGAGGGTTGAAATGAGAGTGTCCTGCCTAAGAGGAGGGAGAGAACGAGGTGAGGTAAAGCCCTGGGCCTTTCTGGAAAAGGAAAGGAGTTTTGAGTGTGGCTGGAGCACGCTGCTGGCGGGGGTGCGGGGGGTCCATGAGCAAGTCTTCAAGGGGGCTTCTGAGACCTAGCTTCCCCCTCCATCTCATCCCAGCTCAGTCCAGAGCATGCACAGCGCCCCCAGAGGGCCTCCCTGGATGGACTGCATACTCCTCCCCCCAGATAATAAGAACCCCTGGAGGGCAGGGACCCCCGTCCGAGCCCTCCCTGTCCTCCCAGTGCCAGCACACAGCGTGGCAAGGCCCAGGCCTGGGAGTTGTGGGCTGACGAATACGAAGATGGTGTCTAAGTGGGAATTCTGGGTTAGAAGCCTCACTCCAAGGGGCTGAAGGCTGAAGGGGGATTTTATTGTCTTCTGGATCTGAGCAGCCTTGACTAGCTTGACTTCTGGCCTCGCTGGATCCTGTGTCTCTCTCTTCCTCTGGGCTCACCTCTCCCAAGTCGGCTTTATCCTCGGGAGGCTCTCTCCCCGTGGTGGATTCTGGAGTGGCTGCTCCAGAAGTGGGAGGCCACCTCGTCCACCCCTGGGGACACGAGCTCTTGTTTCCTGACAGCCCTGCAGGGGTCATCCCCCTGTCCCCGGCCAGTCACTGAAAGGGGGCTGCGGACAGGGCACCTCTGGGGAGGACAGCAGGACGTGGAGGTAACGCAGACATCCCACCTGGGGCCCAGGGATGGCATCGTGAGGGCGGTGGGGCCCGGGTGCTGACTGCCTGGGGCAGCAGGGTGGGTACGCGGACAAGGCAGCCTCACCGTGTGGGTGGGCTGTGCACCTGGCGCACCGCCTGCCCGGGGGCTGCTGGCCTGGTGCCCCCTGAAGGTGTGAGCCCAAGTGGCCTGGGTGGGCGAGGATGGTGTTCCCCAGACGTCGAGGCATGGACCACAGAGCCTGGGTGTCCTACAGGACTGGTCACTGCAGTGACCTTACTGCTGCGAGGCTCTGGTTTCCTCTCTGTCGGGCAGGGTGATGGTGATGGTGCCCTTCTGTCTGGGTAGGAAGGGCGTGACAGGGCCCTCTGAGGGTGGGCTCCGCAGATGCGCTGGCCAGGCCCTGGGAGTCAGGACCACGTGCAGTTAGAACCCAGGCCTGGCTCCGGGCTGCCCAGTAGCTTCAGCCTCCCTCCTCAGCTCTGGGTGCCAGTCCTGACAGCCTCCCTGTTAGGGGACTCAGGGGCTCCCCGCTCCCCGGCCCTGGTCTCTGCAGACGCAGCCCTTCCCAGACCACGGATAGTTCCTGACACTGCTCTGAACCAGCCTGGTGGCTCCTGTCTCGTGCAGAAAGCAGAGTGCTTGCTGAGGCCCACTGGGTCCCCATCCCCCTCCCCCCGCCCCAGCCTCTCCTGGTGCCCTGGATCCTGCCCAGCCTGTTCCCACCCTGTCCCACCTCTCCGCTCCCCAGGGCCACTGCCCACTGCTCTCTGTATCTCTCGTCTGTGTCTGTAACCTGCTTTTGAAGCCTTAGGAGTGAGAACTGGCCCTCAGCCCCCTGTCCCCCCCCCCCCCCACCCTCACTGCTGCTTCCTGGTTTTGACGCCCACTGGGGTGACCACAGCCCCAGGCTAGCAGGGGTGTGGCCTGAGCCACCGCCGCCCCCTGGTGCCCACCCCGTCCTTGCCTCTCATGGGTGCCTTTGCACCTGTGTGCAGAGGAGAGAGCCCTCTCGGCCGTCACCTGATGCCTGGCATCGGGTTTCTGTGCCCCTTTGTGCGGCAGGGGTGGGGGAGCAGTCTCGTTTGCCCCACAGCCTCTTCCTGGGAGACTGGCGCCAGCTGCACACAGGCCTCGCTCCCCACAGCTCACACCTTCGCCCCGGCCCTTGTCTCCCCCTGGGCCCATCAAGTCATGTGAGAATGGAGCCGTGTTCCAGTTACAGAGCAGGACAGGTTGGAGTGTGTATTCCAGCCCGGCCACTCCTGGCTCCGTGACCTTGGACAGATGGCTTGCCCTCTCTGAGCTTGCTTCCCCTGATTACAAAGTAGAAATGTAACTGCCAATCTCATAAGGTCACGCAGCTAGCAGAACGAAACAGCATAGAAAGTGCTCAGCATGGTGGCTTAGACGGAGTAAGTGCCCGATGCCTGGAAGTGGTGCCCATGGCCACCATCGTCACCTTTCTCCAGCTGTGTCTCCTGCTGAGTCAGGCGCTGCGCTGGGCAGCTCTGTGGCGGGTGCTCTCATGTCCCTCTCTCCTGAGACCCTCCAGATGTCCCTTTCAGAGAGGAAAAGAGGTCATTGTGTTCATCACAGCCTCACAGGACGAGGATCGGAACATGGATCCTCTTAGCGGAAGCAGTGACCTCTTCGCATCCCACCCCCGGCGCCCAGGGGTGCGCCCCTCACCGCACGGCCCCTCCTCTGTGCCGGCTGCTTACACCAGCCCCTGCTCAAATCAAACCTTGGCAGCCGTGGCTTTGGGAGCTGGAAACACACACTCACAGGCATGTCCCCCTCGCATACGCCTCACCAACCATTCCGTCACTCAACAGGTGCTTTGTTCTCTTCTGGGTCCCCGCCTTCCAGTGTGGGGATAAAACACGGCAGTGATGGCCAGCCGGCTTCGAGGAGCACTCCGGAGCGTGAGCTCGGCCCTGGTCTGAGGGGTGCACTGTGCTGACTCAGTCACCACACTCACCCTGGAAGGAGTCCCGCTCGGCCCTGTTTTCAGGGTCGGGTGGTTGAGGTGCAGACATTACGTCGTTTTGCTCAGAGTCACAGGGTTTAAGTTGGGAGCCAGGACTTGGCCCCAGGCACTCTGGCTCTGGAGCCCGTGCTCAACCACGCTGCGAGACCCCACGTCTCCAGTGAACCGCGTCCAGGCAGGGCCTTCCTGAGCTCACGGGGGCAGGGGGCAGCCAGGCCCCAGGCCCCCCAACTTCAGGCTGGAGCTGGGCCCTCACCAGTTTGCAGCCATGCCCTCGGAACCTGGGGGCAGGGCTCCGACTCGGGCCTCCCAGCCTGGCCCAGCCGTGGTGGCCAGTGACCTCACCGTGTGAGCTGTCCTCCTCACCCCAGCTCGCCGGGGCCGCTTGCTCGGCTGGGTGCCTGACTGCAGCTGGAGGCCCGGGCCCTTTGACTCGCAGCGGCCTTGTGGTTCAGTTAAGGCTGGACAAGTCGAGGGCGGATGACCCAAGGTGGGGCCTTGATGATTTCATCACAGCATCACAGATGAGCAAGTGTGTGGGGGCTGGTCCTGAGCCGGCGCCCGGGCCAGCCCCCCAGCCTGTAAAGTGCTTGGGTGGCCCCTGGCACAGCGGAAGTGCTGCGTAAACGCTCTATGTAATTTCTCCGAACCACCTGTACTGCCATTTCCTTACCGTGTTTGTTTTTTTTCACTGGTTCATTAAAAAAATTTGAATGTGTTTCTTCTCATTTATTTCCACTGATAATCTATGCAAAATGCTGGTTTTGATTTAATAGTTCCTTTTTCTTATAAATGCATGAAATACGCATACATACTGATGACCTCAGGGTCCTTCCCAATCCGCCTGACACTCACACGTGCCCACTGGTGACCAACCAGGCCTGGGGACATGGCTGGCGGTGCTGCTGAGAAAAGCCAGGCGGGGCTGGGGGGCCTTCAGGCCAAACCCCGCTTCCATTCCTCTCAGTGTTTCAGCCCACTGCTGCCCCCACCTGGAGTGTGTGTCTCAGCATCAGAGGAAAATGACCAGATGCAATTATCATTCTTTTTGAAAAGTAATTTTATTGTATTTGCCCGTTTTGGGCTGAGCTGGGTCTTCGCTGACGCGCACAGGCTTTTCTCCGATTGCGGCGAGCGGGGTGTGCTCTGGTTGTGGCGTGTGGGCTTCTCGTTGCCATCCGCGTCTTCCTGTATGACGGAGCAGGGACTGTAGGTGCATGGGCTTCAGTAGTCGGGGCGCCCGGGCTCTAGGGCACAAGCTCAGTAGTTGTGGCTCACAGTCTTAGTTTCTCCATAGCATGTGGAATCTTCCCGGATCAGAGATCGAACCCACGTCTCCTGCGTTGGCAGGTAGATTGTTCACCACCGAGCCACCAGGGAAGCCCGCAGATGTCATTCCTGTCTGCAGCTGCTCTGGGCCTTGGGCCTCAGGTCTCTGAGCCTGTCTGTCTCTCCTGCCCCTGCTCTCGGATTCCCCTGCTGCACACAAGTGGGCAGGTGCTGCCTCCCCCAGCCCTGGCAGTGACCTTGTGTGAGGCTGTACCGGCATTGAAACCACGCGGGCGCCTCACTGGAGGAGTGGCTGGATGGTACCTGTGGCTGGTGTGGAGGTGGCAAGGTCAGAGATCCTGGCCCTCAGACTCACCAGGAGGCCTCTGAGAACAAAGACCAACCCAGTGGGTAGGCTTTCAGGGGACATCAGGAGCCAGAAGTCCTAGGCAGTCTGGGAGGGCTTCCTGGAGGAAGTGGTGTTGGAGCTGGACACCTAAAGGACCAAGTGCAATTTGAGAGGTTGCTAAGGGCTTATATTTCCTGTAGACTGTCTAGGGTACTGAGAACTGCTAGTTAACAACCCCCTGTGTACCCTGTCCCTACTTTATCTCCATCTGAGGTGACCAAACCAACCCCACCTTGGCCTGGGGGCCATTATTGAAGGGAGTAGATCCCAGGGAGCAGTTTTTGCCTTTTGGCCATCTGGTAAAGCCTGTGTATGCTTTCTTGGAGTGACGATTTTTTTTTTTTTTTTTTTTAATCCTGGAGTGGGTTGCCGTGCCCTCCTCCAGGGGATCTTCCTGACCAAAGGATCGAACTCCCGACTCTAGATATCTCCTGCACTGGTAGGCAGGTTCTTTACCACTAGGGCCACTTGGGAAGCCCCGTGGAGCAGCGATTCTTAAAGGCAAAAAACGGGATTTATAAAGGGTACTAGTTAAAGTACAGTTTATTAAATACCTTTAAAATCATT
Organism: Bubalus bubalis; assembly: GCF_019923935.1. Taxonomy (NCBI): domain Eukaryota; kingdom Metazoa; phylum Chordata; class Mammalia; order Artiodactyla; family Bovidae; genus Bubalus; species Bubalus bubalis. The sequence continues at coordinate 52,286,433 of NC_059174.1, forward strand.
ACATAGTGTTTATACTCATCCTCATTGACACATGAGATAACAGGATATAGCGGCAGCTCTGACGACTCCCAAAGCAGTGATGAGCATTCAGGATCTGCAGTAACTGTTATGTGATGTGAAAACATCTGCCGTTTCTATTGATGACAGAGTGTTAGGGTCTGCTAAAGAGTGTTTCTTTTCTCTCTTTTTTGCCTCTTACATTACTAAGAAGGAAATGCTAAATTACGTCACAATTCAGCTAGTGAAACTAAAGAGGCAATTTTTCTCAAGTTCATGGACCCCCTGGGGGGGTCAGTGGCCCCCTGCTTGGCGGATTCCCTGAGGACAGGCCAGTGCCAGTCCCCTCTCCCCCAGAGCTGGGAGCCACCAGGCACGTGATGGCATGGCAGCGGGGGCAGCTGACATGGGGGAGGCTGCTGGTCACCTACAGCTAGCTTCTCTCAGGCTCCATGCTGCCCACTTCCACCCAAGAAAGAAGCGAGGGGTCTAGGATGGAGCCTGAGCTCTGGGGAGCCCAGGGCCTCTGTGGGCTTCTTTCCTCCAGCATCCCTACCTAACAAAACAGAGAGAGTTCTGGAGTAGGTATTCTGCTCTGCCTGGACCAGCTGCCTGGCCCCGGGGAGGCCGCTTTCCTTCCCTGGACCTTGGTTTCGTCCCCAAGAAGTCATGGTGCTGTTTGATAGGGTCAGGGTGTTGGGCTCCTGGCCAGAGTGATGGCCGGAGGGAGCGTCCCCTGGAAATGCCTGCCCAGAAGCTCCGCGGGGGCTCCCGCAGGCCCATCCCCCGCCCACCCTGCAGCCCCTGTGTCCACTCCACACTGCTGGCTCCCTGCACCCAGGCCTGACCCTGTGCCTCCCTGGCTTAGAGCCCTTCCTTCCTGCACTCCTTGCTGCCCCTGAGCAAAATCCAGGGCCTGACAGCCAAAAACTGCTCTTTTCACCTGGCTAAACAAAATGCATACTTGGACAGTTACTACGCCGTACTACAAAGGGGCCGAAACTCAAAACTGTTCCATTTCAGAAAGAAGCGGGCCACCAGAGGCCACATACTGTTTACCACCATTTGTATGAAATGTCCAGAAAAGGCAAATCTGTGCAGACAGAAAGGCTAGCCCTACCTTCCGCGTGGTGGCAGGCCTTCCCAAGGACAAGTCTGTGCAGGTTGGGTTTGGGCTGCACCCCTCGTTCATTTGGGGAACCACTGCCCGCCTCTTTGGGGCGCCAGGGCCGTATCAGGGACTGCGACTGCTGCCGTGTCCCTGGGGCACAGGAAGCCCCGTTCAGTGCTGAGGGAGTTTCAGGAGTGAGGAATCTGAGAGGCCGTGTGGCATCGCCGTTAAGGGCTGAGTTCCGGCTCCACCACTCACCAGCTGTGTGACCCTGGGCAAAGTGCTTCACCTGTCTGAGCTCAACATCCTCATAAGGTCGGAGTGTGGCCTCATTCTCTCATTCAAAGGAAACCACAAATCAGACATCTGCTCTGGGTCTGGCCCTGTGCTGGGTGGTGTTGGGGACCCTGGGGGTGACCAAGAGAGCCCCAGTCCTGCCTGAAGGGGCTCCCAGTGTAGTGGAGGAAGTAGCTGACGGGTAGCAAAATGGCGTGGTATTAGTTGTATGACGTTTATGTGAAGGTGTTTGAGGAGCTCTGGGGAGGTGTGGGAGGATGGGGTAACTTGGTTTGGGGGTGCCGGGAGACATGTCCCCAGAGTAGCAGTCACAGCAAGGGGCCTCAACAGCAGGACTGAACTCAGTGGGTTGTTGGAAGGAGGTTGAGAGAGGAGGGGTGGCAGAGGCCAGTGGTAGGAATGGGTGAGTGAGGCCCAGGGTGTGGAGAGTCACCTGCCTGGGTCTTTGCCTGCAGCCCAGAATGTGACCGTGGACGAGATTATTGGCGCCTACAAGCAGGCTTGCCAGAAGCTGAACTGCAGACAGATACCCAAACTCCTCAGGCAGCTCCAGGTATGCCAGGTGACTGGGGGTGGGGGTGGTCCCTGGGGTGAAGCTGCCCTCCCTGTGCCCTCCAGCACCTCTGGGCCCGTGGTGTCTGCCCCAAGCAAGAGAGGGCACACAAAACACTCCCCCTCCCCAGCCTAGCCGGCCAGCCAAGGACTAGTGTAAATATGTCTTTGAAAATCCTCTTTTAAGTGGTAAAACCAGTCAGGCTCTTCATGAATATTTAAACAGTACAGAATTATATAAAGTAGGAACTTATTCGTCAAGAATCATCCGCTCCCCAAATAAGTTCTCTTCCTCAGGGGAAAAGCCATGTATATGAAAGTTAGAAGTGTGAATGACAAAAATAATGTATATTTTTTCTTTTAAAAAGTTCAAATACTGCAGATACGAAAAGCAAGCCGTTTCTCAATTCTTGCCCAAGTCCCATTCCCAGGAGTGCCCCCTGGTGGCAGCTTGGGGTTTTTGCCCTCTAGGCTTTCTGTGCTTTTTATAAATGGAGGAGTCACTGTCCAGAGGTGTGTAGACACGTGGGCAGGTTCTGTTTTTTGTATGACTAAGGCCAGTCCATGGGGTCGCTAGGAGTCGGACACGACTGGGCAACTTCACTTCCACTTTTCACTTTCATGCATTGGAGAAGGAAATGGCAGCCCACTCCAGTGTTCTTGCCTGGAGAATCCCAGGGACAGGGGAGCCTGGTGGGCTGCCGTCTCTGGGGCTGCACAGAGTCGGACACGACTGAAGCACCTTAGCAGTAGCAAGGCCTTGCTGTGGGGCTTCTCTGGTGGTTCAGCCCATAAGGAATCTACCTGCAGTGTGGGAGACTCAGGTTCGATCCCTGGGTCTGGAAGATCCCCTGGAGAAGGGAATGGCAACCCACTGGAGTATTCTTTCCTGGAGAATCTCCATGGACAGAGGAGCCTGGCAGGCTGCAGTCTATGGGGTCACGAAGAGTTGGACACGACTGAGTGACTCACACACACACACACACACACACGGCCTTGCTGTGCCTCTGGCCTGCGCGCCCCTAGTTGTCACTCGCAGCTGCCTTCCCTGTCGCCCGTCCACCCTGGTCGTGTTAGTAAAGCACTGCCTCAGCGCCTTCCCTCTGGACGGGTCATTCCAGAATGTTCCAGGACTGCTTGTTTCAGAGCCCTGGCTGCCCCACTGTTAGGGACAGACAGCCTCACAGCCTGGTCAAGGGCTTCCTGCCTTGACCACCATCCGCTCTGCTTTCCCAGGAGTTCACGGACCTCGGACACCGCATCGACTGTCTGGATCTGAAAGGTGTGTGTCTGGAAGGGGCCGGGGACCCTTGGGTGGTGGCCAAAGCTGGGGCCTCCCTGGAGGTGGCCGAGGGCAGGCAGAGCTGGGCCAGAGAGAGGTGTGGGCGTCCCCGGAGGTGAGACAGGTGCCTCGAGCCGTGCGGAGGCGCAGGGGTCTTTCCTCCCTGGGTTGGCCAGAAGCCCGTGTTTCCACCCAGCGCCCCGCCCCACACCTGAGTGCACATGCGTAGAGATGCGCCCATAGATGCGCATGCACACACAGCGCTCCATCTCGTCCCAGGTGAGAAGCTTGACTACAGGACCTGCGAGGCCCTGGAAGAGGTCTTCAAGAGGCTGCAGTTCAAGGTCGTGGATCTGGAACAGACGAACCTGGACGAAGATGTGAGCGGCCCGCCACCGCCCATCTCCACGCCCTGGGCTCTCTGCCCCTTAGATGTCTGGGGGGAGGGCATAGCAGAAAAGAGGAACCCCCTTGGACAGAGGCTGGGCGGGGCTTCTTGAGGAGCAAGATCAGGGAGACGGCCAGAGCGCCCAGAGGGCGGGTGGCAGGTGGGGTTGGACTCTGGATGGGGCCCAGAGAAACGGTCTCACAGACTCACCCCAAGGATGGGGGCTTCCTAAACAAGGGGGAGACATGGGGAAGCAGGCCTGAGCAGAGGCATATGGCCTTCGGGAGTCTAGTGCCTCAGCCCCTGCCTCCTGGCTTCCCCGGGCGGCCGCGACCTGAGGCCGAGCCCCGCTGTCTCTGCCCAGGGTGCCTCAGCCCTCTTCGACATGATCGAGTACTACGAGTCGGCTACACACCTCAACATCTCCTTCAACAAGCACATTGGCACCCGGGGCTGGCAGGCTGCCGCCCACATGATGCGCAAGGTGGGCACCTCCGGCCCGTGGCCTCTCTTCATAGGGCCTGGTTCCACAGCCCTCCTTTCACCAGCCAGTGTCCCCCGCTGTACAACCATGTGGCCCTGCTGCCCATGAGGCTGTTGGGATGTGGGGGGGGGGGGCATCCCCAGGGCGGGGAGGGCGGGGCCAGCCTGACCCCGCCCCTCACGCACCTGCCTCGCAGACAAGCTGCCTGCAGTACCTGGACGCCCGCAACACACCCCTGCTGGACCACTCGGCGCCCTTTGTGGCGCGCGCCCTGCGCATCCGCAGCAGCCTAGCGGTGCTGCATCTGGAGAGCTCCAGCCTGTCGGGGCGGCCCCTCATGCTGCTTGGTGAGGCCCCAGGGTGGCGTGCTGCTGGGCTCGGGCTGTTGGCCGGGTCCCCCAGGCCTGGCCGGTCACAACCCCCTCCCCCTCTCCCCCAGCCACGGCCCTGAAGATGAACATGACTCTGCGGGAGCTGTACCTCGCCGACAACAAGCTCAACGGCCTGCAGGACTCAGCCCAGCTCGGCAACCTGCTCAAGTTCAACTGCTCCCTGCAGATCCTGGACCTCCGCAACAACCACGTGCTGGACTCAGGTGGGTATGTGGTCCCTACCTGACCCCTGCTCCAGTCTCCCAGCACCCACCGCGCGGCCAGCCAGTTGCTCATCGTGCTGCTGACACAGGGGTGGCCAGGACAGTCCCAGCCCTCCCTTCATGGTGATGGTGCAGATGGGGCCAGGCTGTGGGAGCCCCGGGGTCTGGCCCTGACTCGGGATGAGGGAGGAGGGAACAGTTCAACTGTTTCTTCAGGGTGAGGTGCAGTATTGACCAGATCGTTGATAATGGGATAAAGGATCAACCAGAAGCTGTTCAAGGTGTGCAGGCAGGGACCTCTGGGTGGTGATGAGGAGGCTGGGCTGGAGCCAGCCATTTAAACAGCCTAGGGAAGAATCCAGGCAGAGAATACCAAATGCAGAGACCCTGAGGTGGGAAGGAGCTTATGCGTGCATGCTCAGTCACTTCAGTCATGTCCTACTCTTTATGACCCCATAGACTATAGCTAGCTAGGCTCCTCTGTCCATGGGATTCTTCAGGCAAGAATACTAGAATGGGTTGCCATGTCCTTCTCCAGAGGATCTTCCTGACCCAGGGATCAAACCCCCATCTCCTGCATTGCAGGCAGATTGTTTTATGGCTTAAACCACCAAGAAAGCCTGGGAAAGAGCTTAGATGTTAGATACCTGGGGGGAAGAGCCCCAGTGAGCCCGAAGCTGAGTGAGCAGTGAAGAGGGACTAGTCACAGGGCCTTGTCAGCAGGAGGAATTGGATTTCCTCCTGGCTCACTGTCGAGCAGAGTCCCTTGGCCTCAGTGACGACAGGGTTCCAGGAGAGGGAGGTGCAGGATGGGGCAGCAAGTCCAGCGCCTTCCTCCAGGGCATCTGGCCCTGGACGCCATGGTCAGTGAGCACGTACCACATTCAGGGCCTGTTGGCTCCTGGTTCACACCTGTGAGTGAGGCAGAGGTCTCTGTCTCAGGAGAGACACAGCCAAGATACATTAATAATGTCTGTTAGATGGTGAGACATGCCATGAAGAGAAACAAAGCCACGATGGTGGACAGAGCTGTCTGCTGAGGGTAGGCTGGCCAGGACTGTCCTGTGAGTGGGCGAGATTTGAGTGAAGATCTGAGGCAGGTGGGGGAGGCCTTCATCTACTCACCCAGAGGACGAATGATCCCTGGGATTGGGAAGCTGTGTGTGCCAGGTCCCAGGTAGTGGGGCCAGAGCCTGTGGGGCTGGGCAGGCCGGGGTGGGGCTTTCTGAGCACTCGAAGGTGGCTCCTGGGCCAGCGTCCCCCGGGGAGACTCCCCAACCATGGACAAGACTTGCCCACGGGCCTCCCCAGGTCTGGCCTACATCTGCGAGGGCCTTAAGGAGCAGAGGAAGGGGCTGGCGACCCTGGTGCTGTGGAACAACCAGCTCACGCACACGGGCATGGCTTTCCTGGGCATGACGCTGGTGAGTTGGCTGGAGAGGGAGGGGGCAGCATGGCTCCTCCAGCACCTCCCCCGTCCCCCTTCTTCCTCCTCTTCCGCGGTCCTGGCTCATCCTGCCAGTTGGGGAACCTGGCCTCTCCCGCCAGCCCTGCTTGGTTTCTGCTCCGGCTCCTGCTCCCTCTTTCTCTGAGGAGGGCAGCCCTTTCTTCATTGCCTCTCCACACCCAGCACCACAGCCTAGTACAAGACAGTGCCTTGTGCCAGGGGAAAGCGTTTTGCATAGAAAGTTAGCATTCCTGGAAGTCTTCAGTAAGTCTTGAATCTCTTCATCACGTGGTATTCAAAGCAAGCCCACAGGGTACAAGGACTCAGACCCAGGTTAAGAATTACCCACAGCCAGGCCTGTGCCCAGAGCCCTCAGGAGGCTGGCGAGGTCAGAGAGTGGGCCTGGGGCTGTGGGGTGGCTGGATACTTGGAGGGCTGGGGAGTGGACGGGGAAGCTGGCACTTGGGAGATTTCTGTGTACCTGAGGGATTCGGCCCAAAGCAGGAAGGCGCTGGTGCTCAGACTGGGGGCACTGCCAAGGAGAGCCTGCCTCTTTCCTGACTGGCCTCCTGGGCCTTTCCTGGCTCTTGTGCGCCAACCCCTCCAGCCGCACACACATAGCCTGGAGACGCTGAACTTGGGCCACAACCCCATCGGGAACGAGGGCGTGAGGAACCTCAAGAACGGCCTCATCAGCAACCGCAGCGTGCTGCGCCTCGGCCTGGCCTCCACCAAGCTCACGTGCGAGGGTAGGGCACGGGGGATGGTGGGCCCGGGGCGGGGGGCGGCCAGCCGAGTGTGGGCCCGTGGCCAGCCCCTGCGGTCCCCCTCCCAGGCGCGGTGGCAGTGGCGGAGTTCATCGCCGAGAGCCCCCGCCTCCTGAGACTGGACCTTCGGGAGAACGAGATCAAGACAGGCGGGCTCATGGCGCTGTCGTTGGCCCTCAAGGTGAACCACTCCCTGCTGCGCCTGGACCTCGACCGTGAGCCCAAGAAGGAGGCGGTGAGCGGGCTCTTCCCTGCCGGCAGGTGGGGGGCAGGCCAGGGACCCGCCTCGGGCAGGCCACCCAGAGCCCGAGCCCGGCCCGCTCCTCTGCCCGCAGGTGAAGAGCTTCATCGAGACGCAGAAGGCGCTGCTCGCCGAGATCCAGAACGGCTGCAAGCGCAACTTCGTGCTGGTGCGGGAGCGGGAGGAGAAGGAGCAGCGGCTGCAGCTGTCGGCCTCCATGCCCGAGATCACTGTCACGGAGCCCCAGCCTGACGGCGAGCCCCGGGAGGAGCCCGCCGCCGAGGCGCGGGAAAACGGGGCGCCGGGCCCCAGCCCCGGGCCGGACTCAGACTCAGACTCAGACTCTGAGGGGGAGGACAGGGACGAGGCGGATGGGGAGAGGGCTGAGGCCCCCTGCCCCACCCTGGTGCCCCCCACGGACTCCCTGGGCCCTGGGGACAGGAGCCCCCCAGGCTGCCCCTCCTCCCCCGCCGAGCAGCGCATCTCTGTGTCCAGCCCGGGCTGGGGCCACAAAGTGTTTGTGGTGACCCGGGTGGAGAGTCCACCCGAGAGGGCAGAGCCTCCTGTGCCCCCCGCCCCTCCTGGTCCCATGTCCCCACCCGCCTCAGCCTCCCCCCCCGCCTCACCTTTCCCGACGCCCACTGAGGCCGCCAGCACTCCGGACCCTGGGCCGCCTGAGCCCCAGCCACCGCTGGAGCCGCCCCAGGTGGGGCCACCATTGCCCAACGGCCTGAAGCCTGAGTTCGCCCTGGCACTGACCCCAGAGCCGCCCCCGGGGCCTGAGGCCAAGGTGGGAAGCTGTGGCCTGGAACATGGTGAGAGGCGCCCTGGGGCTGGGTGGCTGGCAGGGCCCCTGGGTGCTGCATGTGACCGTGGCCGAGCATCCACCCGTGGGGTGCCTCAGTTTCCCCTTGAAGAAAGTGGACCTTGACAGGGACGAGTGGGACTGGGTTCTCGGTCCCCGCCTTACTCCCTTGAGTCCCTGGGAGCCCCTTGGGGGTGGGGCTGCTGACTGGAGTCTGAGGGTCTCAGTGGCCCCCGGACCTGTGCTCCCTTATGAGTCTGGCTCAGGCAGGGCTCCTGCCCCCAGCCCTCCCAGCTGATTGGAGGCTGCCCACCTTTCTCCCCTGATCCCCCACAGAGCTGAGCTGCTCCAAGAATGAGAAGGAGCTCGAAGAGCTGCTTCTGGAAGCCAGTCAGGAATCTGGGCAGGAGACACTGTGACGCTTTAGGTGCGGTGCGGGCCGGGGCCGGGGCCGGGGCCGGGGGCTGAGCCCCAGCTCTGACAGGCTCTCCCCTTTCTCTCCTCCCGAAGCTCCCTGTTACCCGTCGGTCTTCGAAGAGCTGAGGCCAGAGCCATGAGAATCTGCTCACCCTCACCCCCAGCCTTCCGAGGCCCGGGACACCAGAGGGTGGGGGCCTTCCTGGGACCCCTGCCCACCCGCCCACACAGCAACACTACACGGGGTGCAGGAGCTACAGGGGTGGCCCTCCTCGCCCTGACTGAAGCACTTCTATTTATGTGTCGACACTCGAAGACTCTGGGCTGGGGGTGGAAGGGAGGAGGAAATGGATGCAGTCTCCAAAGTCATCGGGCTCACGAGGCCCCAGCACCTCTTCCCAGGGGCCCATTTGGCCAGGCTTGCCCCATCGAGGGCAGGAGTCCTAGGTGGTGGCGGGATGGCCCCCCAAGGCCCCAGGTGCGGGGCCAGGCTGGAGGCGCGGCTTGGGAGGGGCGGTGAGCGCTGGTGGTGGTGGTGGTGGTTGGACTTGGTGGAGCAGCCCCAGGCAGGGTGAGGGCCTGGGCTGGGGTGGGTGGGGGGAGATGGGAGCCGAGGATCAGAGCTTTCTTTATCTTAAGTGCAATAAATCTTTCAGGGAGCTGGGGTGGGGAGCATCCGGGGCTTGGAGACCCTGCTGTCCGGGCCACGTGAGGCTGCGCCCTGAGAGGCACTACAACCCGGGGTTGGGGGGCGCGGGGGTGGAGGGGGGTGGGCAGAGGGCGGGGGAGGGGCTGCTCCTGTCGGTGCAACTCTGTTCACACCTTTTCTAATAAACCAGAGCTGGGTTCCCCATTTGCCTGCTCTCTGCTTGCGCTGATCCTGGGTCTCCACTGTGGGGGCTCTGGGCAGAGCGAGGGGAGGGCAGGGGCGCCACAGGTCCCGGCTGCGGAGCATCCGCGGGGATGTGTGGAGGCCATCCCAGGCTCCTCTGTGTCTGACACAGCCAGTTCGTCCCTGCTTCCACTCCCCTCTCTTCCGAGGAAATACCTTCCGAATACCTCCCAGCTTCAGGTCCAGCTCCGGTTCAGAGGTTATTGCTCTGCCCAGGCAGACTCTGTGACCCCCACGGACTGTAGCCCCCACAGGCTCCTCTGTCCATGGGACTTATCAGGCAAGAATACCCGAATGGGTTGCCATTCCCTTCTCCAGGGATTCTTCCCGACCCAGGGATTGAATCTGGGTCTCTGGCATTGCAGGCAGGTTCTTTACTGCCTGAGCCGCCAAGGAAGTGGTCCAAGGAGAGTGGACAGCCCAGCCCTGTCAGCCCCAGACATCCCGGGAGGAGGATGCCCGCCCCCGGAGCCCGGCGGTTGCCTGGTCACTGCCCACAGGCACCGACGTGCGGCTGGAGGGCTGTCGGGCACTTATTTCTGGGAAATCTGAGTCTCACCTTTCAGAAAAGGTGAGAACCACTTCAGGGGAAGGCCTTCGCCACCTGCTCCTTTGCTGCGTGGGAGGCCGGCTCGGGTCAGGAAGAGGTGCGGTGAGAAGACGAGAGTCACAGCATTGATGACCAGGAGCCCCTTCCATTCGTATGCAAACTGGGGGGTCTTCTGCCCCAGTTGCCTGAGCGACTGGGATGAACACCTTGAGTCACCAACCACTACGGTGTCCTAACTGTCCTTAGGGCGGCCACAGCTGGGACTCCCTCTCATTTGGGCAAAGGGCTGGGGGAAGCCATGTACACTGGTCGCCAGCCCGTGGCACCCGCCCCGCTGGCAGCCAGGGAGACACCGACAGTGTCCAGGTGCCGGGCTGTGGGCAGCGTCATCCTCTGGTACAGCTGTGACCAGGTGGGGGACGAGCCCCTCCAGGCTGCCCTGCCTCCAGCCCCCGCTTCCTGGGGAGACCCAGGAGTGCGAAGTTTCTTTCAAAGTGCTGAGAAACCACAGTCCTTTGCCAAGTTGGGGTATTGTCAGTACAGCCCCCTAAAAATCTCAGTAGGTTTTTGGTGAAATTTAGCCATTGCCCAGGAGTCAACCCCGGTGGGGGCTTTTGGTCCTTACATCAGTGTTGGGTGCTTATCCATCCCTTTGCTGTCTGCCTCCACCTCCAGGCCAGGTGGTTAACAGACTGGGCCGAGGGGGGCACGTGGGGTAGGAGCCTCTGCCTCGTGGGGTGCCTGGGAAGGCTGGGGTGCCCAGCCTTGTCCCTGCCCTTCTCTTCAGCTTGTGGTAAGGAATTAAGCCTTTCCAAATTCATTCAGGGTTGAATTGTGACCCTCCCCCAGACCTCGGATGGGACTTTGGAAACAGGGTCTTTATCAAGGTATTCAAGTTAAAATGAGGTGGTAGGATGGGCCCTGATCCAGTACGAAAAGGGGGAATTTGGAGACACGGACAGGCGTGCTCACAGGGAAGATGTAAGGACACCGAAGGCCTTGTGAGGATGGAGGGCTGGTGACGCAACCACAAACCAAGGACGCCAGAAGCTCGAAGAGGCGAGGAAGGGCTCCCTTTCCAGGTTTCTGAGGGGGCATGGCCTGACAACTCCTTGATTTTGGACTTCTGATTCTGGAACTGTAAGGAAATCTCTGCTGTTCTGAGCTACTCAGTTTGTAGGATTTAGTTACAGCAGCCCCAGGAGACTAGTAGACCAGTTCTGCAGTGCTCCTGATTTTCTGACTTTAGGAGTCTTGGATCTTGGAGGTAGAGATCCCTTTGGCCAAGGGCTTTTTTGTTTTTTGTTTTTCATTTTAAGGAGTGTGTCTCAGCTTAAGGGATCTTAGTTCCTTGACCAGAGATCAAACCTTGGCCCTCAGCAGTGAGCCTCAGAGCCCTGACCACTGGACCACCAGGGAAGTCCCTGGCCAAGTATTTCTTTCCTTTGTCTTCAGCCATCCAAGCATCACCCAAGCTTGTTGTGAACACACGAGTCCTTCACAACAGCTTGACGTTGTACCAAATCTTAAAAGTTCTCAATTCCCTAACGTGGGAGATGTTTATTTTCGTGCACGTGGGCATTCCGGGTGGCAGACAGCTGTTCCCATGAAGTGACCCTTGGAAGCCAGGACCCTGTCCTCTGGTGGCTCTGCCATCCCTGGGTCCTCAGGAGACCCTGTGTCCAGCAGGCAGGCCGGGGAGGAGAGCGGAGAAAAGGCAAGCCTGCCTCTTAAGTCGTTGCCATGATGGGAAAAAGATGCACACTTCCACTCCTTTGTAGGCACCAGTTCCCAGTAAAAGCCCCACACTACAGAGGACCTGTGAATGCTGGGTGATGGAGCCATCTTAAACACACCCAGCCCCTCTGACAGCCTCTTTTGGTGTGGTTTTTTGATGTTTTTTTAGTCTCCAAAAGCTCTAGTTTTGCCAGGTACATGGCTAGAATCTAAGATAAAATTGGGCAACAGTTTGACTACTGCTGCATACCCTGTTACGGGGAGCAGCTTCCTCTTGGGGCCTGGGGGCAGGGGAGGCAGTCCTCAGCCCCACCCCTGACTTCGGTCTACAGGTTGGTTCTGCCTCCCCAGCACCCCGCTCCTGGGGCCAGTTTGTTTGCAGCCTAAACTGCCCAAGTCAAGTGGGCTGAGGAAGCAGAAAGGAAGGGAAGCATACTGCCTTCAGCGGCACATCTACGGAGACACCCATCTAAAGTGTCAGGAGGACCATGTCTCTCTCCTCGGTGGCTTCTCTTGAGCAGGCTCTCCCCCTGCTGTTGGAAAACAGCTTAGCACGCCTGGGGTTTATGCCACCAGTTCAGCCTTGCCAGGACTGCCAGTGCTTCAGTCCTGGCAGCTCTTTTTAAGTCACAGGCTGGTTCGCTCTGCCCCATGTCCACTTTGAAGCAGTTATTGGCCAGGGATGTTGGGGTGCTGCGCCCAACCTTGGAGCTACAGCATGAGGGCAGTACCCGCACTAGGCTGCCTGGCCTGGGGGTGGATGTCTTCACAGAGCTCCTGGCTTCCTCTGGGATTGCCCTCTTGGCTCTCAGGGCCCCGGCTCAGAAGTCACATCCACCCCTGCCCCCCCAGCCACTGAACTGGGCCAGGCACACCATAGGCCTCAGCTTGTGGCTCTTTGACCAATGAGAACTGGGAAGCCGCCCAGAGGAGTGGTGCCCCTAGCCTAGGTCTCTGTCCCTGAGATGGAAAGGAAGCTGGTGAGCCATGATGGCAGAGGCTGGCCCTAGGAGGCCCCCCACTTTGGCTCCATGTGCCCCATCTCTGCGCCTCAACTTGCTGTTCTCAAGAGGCTCATCTGGTGGGCCTGGAGTGACCCGTAAGGCAGGCACCCCCCCTGGACAGTTAGTTATCCGGGAGAGGCAGAGCCACCAGCTCCTCCAGACTGCGGTGCCAGCAAAGCCTAATTAACCCATTATGCCAGGGGAGGAGCCACCCCGAGAGTGGAGCAGCCTGCTGAGGTCACTGGGGACACCGCCCTCGGAAATACCAACTCCTGCCCTGCCCACGGAGGGGCAAGCTCAGGTGTGGGGACAGGGACCCGGATCCCCTGAGGCATGGGTGCGCTCCACTGAGTCAAGAAGCACATCCGCCTGGCCCTCATAGCCCCTGCCTACGCAGCCGCACCTGTTGCCCCTGCAGCCCCTCCCGCCTCCGGGATGTCAGCGAGCAGGCTGCTAGCTGAGCCTGCCCAACTCCCTGGGAATGCAGTGGACTTGGCAGGACAAGGCAGGCCTGGTGCCCAGTCCTCAGTGAGCTGGGGAGGCCAGGGCCATCTCTGCTTCTCAGCTTCCCTGCCCTCATTAAGGAAGACCATTCGGGGGCTTTCACATTTTCATTTATTGCACTTGAACCCCGATTTCCTCATGGGTCCTTATGCCCAGCTCTCAGACACACAAGCTGTCCCATTCCTGGTGGCCATGGCCTATGGCTCTCCCTGGCTAACAGATTCATCTGGGAAATATGGGCACCACAGGCCCCATTCTGGACACTGGCCCCTGGATCTTGAGCCCAGCCAGGCCCCCTTCACTCTCATCTGGGCAGATGCAAGTGTTGTGCCCAGAAGTCTTACATTCAAGGCCCACCTGGGCTGGATTGCCCCTGAGTTAACGGCACTCAAGCCATGGGTCTGGGCTTGCCTCCCTGCGCCCAGTCCCGGGGATGGTGGGCTTCGCTGGCATGCACAGGGGAGTGCCCTGCAGGGTGGCCTGCCCGGGCCGGCCCGGGGGCGTGGTTGGCTCCGTTGGCGGCGTGGGGGGTGTCGCGGGCAGGGGACTTGGGCGGGCTGGGCGGCTTGAGCGCGCTGACGGCCCGGATGAGGCCCATGCGGCGGCGGATGGAGTGGTCCAGGTTGACGGTGCAGCGCAGGAGGCTCTGCGCCTCGGCCACAGTGAAGGGGAAGTCGGCGCCCAGGAAGCGCTCGAAAAGCTCAGGGTCGCCGTCCAGGTCAAGCACGTTCTGCAGCGGCTTGGTCATGGTGTGCAGCTCGCGGCTGTGGTCGCTGAACACGTCCCAGAGGCGCGCGCGGGCCTCGGGCGCGCCCCCGGCCTGCTGTCGGTCTTCCAGGCACTGCAGGGCCCAGCTGAGGCGGCACGGCCACTGGTTGGCGAGCACGACCCAAGCCACAGCCTGGCGCGGCGAGGGGCCCCCGAAGTCCCCCTGCTGCTGCTGCAGCAGGCGCACGGTGATGGGCACGGTGTTGACGATGCGCCGCATGGACACCACGTTGTCGGGCACGTACTCGTAGAGGCAGTCGCGCTCGTCGTGCAGGCAGAAGAGCGCTTCGCGGATGCGTCGCGCCGCCTCGGCGTCGATGCGGCTCTGCTCGCGCTCGCCCCCCGCCTGCGTCTGCACCTCCAGGAGCTGTGCGCCCTCGCCGCCCCTGGCCCCGGGCGGCGGCCGCAGCTTGCGCGTAATCTCGCGATAGAGCAGGTCGTCGCGGCTCTGCACGGCGTCCTGGAGGAACTGCAGCTTGGTGCGGCGGCCCATGATGGGCACTGAGAAGGGCAGCGTGACCGTGCGGTTGAGGAAGAGGTAGCCGTTGTCGGCCGTGCCCTTCATGGAGCCGGCGCTCTCGAGGCACGCGGCCAGGATGCTGGGATCCACCACCAGGATGAAGATGAAGGGCGCGTGGCTGTCAGACAGCAGCGTGTTGATGGCGTTGAGCACGCCCACCACGCGCTCCGGGTAGCACGTGTCCAACCCGGTGACCTCGAGCACGACGCGCAGCCGGCGCCGCTGGTAGATCTCCAGGAAGCACAGGAAGTCGGTGAGCAGTTCCACCTCCTTCTTCACCTCGCACATGAAGCCCAGCTGGCTGCCGAACTTCTCTCGCGACACCAGCCGCTCGATCTTCTTGCGCTGGCTCACAAACAGGTGCTTGCCCACCGAGTACACGGCCATGAGCAGCCCGGAGCCCGACAGCGTGGTGGCCGCACCGCCGAACACCCGGAGCAGGCTGCTGTTGGTGGCGCGGTGGCTCAGCGAGCGGGCGCCCACCGACAGATAGAGCAGCCCCACGCCCAGGCTGAGCACGGCCAGCAGCGCCAGCAGCGCCAGGCACACGCGGTGCCGACACTGCCACTCGTGCTGGCGGAAGCCCAGCGTCGTGGCCGCCTTCGTGCCCAGCACTGAGTACACGCTGAAGGGCAGCGCGCCGTATTGGTGGCGGATGCCCTCGCACAGTGTGGTCACCAGACCGGCCCATAGCTTGTCGGTGCCCGCGTACTGCCAGGCGCTGAAGCGGATGAAGAGGAACTTGACGTTCTTGCGCCGCAGGTGCACCTCGGTGATGATGGGCCGCAGGAACACCAGGTACCACAGCAGCTTCGGGAAGGCCCAGCCCTGCACGGGCCGCGGCCGCCACTGCACGCGCTCCAGCTCCTCGGCCTCGCGCTGGGCTGCTTCTTGCTGCATCAGCGCTGCGGAGACCGAGGGCGCCGGGAGGGGGTGGGGCACGGTGTGAGCCGGCTCAGATCAGCACGGGGGGCCTGGATGTTAGGGAGCCCGGGGCCATCCCCAAGCACTGGGCAGGTGCACAAGGGCGGAAGGAGAGGCTTGGAGCCAGGCTTGAACAGGGGAGGGTCCGAGGTGGGGAGGTGGGATGGCAGGGTCAGAAATAGAGCCCCCAGAGGAGAGAGGATGTGTTGGGGCAGCCAAGTGCTGAGGAAGGGAAATGCAGGGCCTCAAGGATACCCCCTGGCTCCCATTTTCCTGGCTTACTGCCCCTCCTCCAGCTCTCAGCCCAGCTGTCACCTCTTCCAGGAAGCTTTCCCTGAGACCCAAGCTGGGTCAGATGACCCTGAGCTCCTCCACTGCAGCCCTGCCTGTGCTGGGTCCTCCATGTCTAGGGACAGGTCTGTCTCTCACAGTGGTCTGTGAGCCCAGGAAGGGCAGAGCCCCGGTTGTTTTGGCCACCCCGCGTCCCTTGGGTGCTGGGAGAATGTCTGGAGGACTGGATCGTGAGAGGTTGGGGGCAGGACCTTCCTGCTGGGAGGGTGAGTGAGTGAACCAGAAGCTTTGTTTGCTTTTGCCTTTTGGCCAGATCTTTTCTCCTCCCAGGACCCTGTTTTTTTGCTCTATGACAACAACATGATGTGGGCTTGTTTAGCTCCCCAGGGCTGGGTACACAGGGGTGAGTCACCTCCGGTTTCTCTGGCGGTGATTGGGGATGGGGGCTGAGCTGCAGCTGGGTTTGAACCTGCTCATGTTTTCAGTCTTGTGGGTGCCCGGTCCTGGGCCCGGGCTAAGGAAAAGAGATGGGCCTGAGGAGCACAGAGCCCAGGAGGGACTCGGCAAGAGCCTGCAGCCTCGGCGAGGAACTTGGGCTTCCTCCTGAGGATGCTGGGGAGCCATGGGAGACTTCTGAGCAGGGGAAGGACAGGGCTAGACGTGTATTTTATTTTTTGTAATTTGCTTAACTTTCTGACTGCAGTGCGTGGCATGTGAGGTTTTAGTTCCCTGACCAGGGATCGAACATGCACCCCCTGTAGTGGCAGCATGCAGTCTTAACCACTGGACCACCAGGGATGTCTCTCATCGATGTGTATTTTAGAAAGGTTTCTTGCAGTGGATTTGGTGGGGGAGGGGGGCAAAGGCATGGGGAGGGCCCTGGTTAATGCTGACTTACGGGCCTCTGGCCTGAAGTCGACTGACCTCAGGGGCAAGCAGGTCTTGGGGAAGCCTGGGGCGGGGCAGGGACCCAAGGCTCCATTTCCCTTAATCCCTCTCCCCCGAATACCCGCAAATCCTCACCTGTGATCTTGTCCAGCATCATGTGCAGGCGGCAGCCAAAGGGGGCATAGAAACCCACGGTCACAGGGACGGGCACGTGGCAGAGAGTCTTGGCCAGGCAGCTGCAGTAGACGTCATCCTCTGTCAAGATGTCTGGGGGTGCCAGGGGTGGGGAGGGGAAACCTGAGTCAGCAAGGCTGGCCAGGCACCACCCTGCTCCCCTCTGCCCTCTGCAGTGCTCACCCTCTCCCTGCACCGCTGGCAATCCCTCCCTGTCTCCCAGCTGTGACTCAGGCCAAAGCCCCCAGCAGAGGTTTCTGTGGCTGCAGGCAGCCCCCTCCTCTGGGACCAGATGTGCCCGTCTGGGTCGGAGGGCGCCAAAGGGTCTGGTGGAGGCCAGGCCCTCTGTCAATGTTGTGGTCTGGGGTGGCCCTTCAGGGCGCAGCTGTCCTGTCTGAGACCTGGCACAGGGACTCCATGTGCCAGGGCTACAGGAGAGCGGGCCTGCTCTCCCACTATGGGCCCCCACTGAACGCCAGTTCTTGGACCCAGAGTTGGGGTGCCAGAAGGGTACAGCTGGGTTGCAGTGGGGGGGGCCACTGGCCAGTCTCGTGGTGCTCGGTGGGGATGACACGCCCGCTTTCATAGAGACCTCTGGGCTGCATTATCCATCCCTCGCCCAGGGCCTGGGGGCACAGCTGGGAGGGCAGGGGGCAGACTAGGGCCAGAGTCAGCTAAGGCGGCAGCCAGGGAGGACCTGAGCCTGCTCTGTCTGGTCACTGGGTGACCTCACCTCACTGAGCCTCTACTTGCCAGTGTGTGAAATGGGCATCATGGCCACAAGGCTGCACTCTATTTTTTCTCTATTGATGAGGTTGTGCCCGACCTGGAGATGAGCTCAGCCACGCTCTATTTTCAAAACAGCCCTCAAAACCAGTGTGAGTCCCCACCTCTGCTGCCACCTCCCTGGTCAGGTCACCAGCCCCTCTCGCCTGGACTCCAGGAGTCAACTCTCATGTCATGTCCCAGAGTCAGCTCTGGGCCCTCATGGCTCCTGCCTCTCCAAGAGAAGGCCGACCCCTCACTGCAGCCACGGGGTCCGCAGAGTCTGGCCGCCTTCAGCCCTCTTGGACCTATCTGGCCTTCCTCCTCGCCTCCCCCGACCCAGCCACATGCACCTCCTTGTTGCCCCTTGAACCACCTCAGAGTCAGTACATTTGCCATTGACTCGAGAACTGCCCCATGTTGCTCAAAGGTCGACTTAATGGGGTCTTGCCTGATGACCCTGCTTAATTTGCAGACCCCATCTCCTCTCCCTGCTTTATCCTTCCCCCAACATGGTTATCACCTGGTGATGCTGTTTTGAACTTTCCTATTGTTTCCTGTAAACCCACCTCCCCCAACTGCCTACAGAATGTGAGCTCCATAAGGGCAGCAATCTGTCCGCCCTGGTCCCTGGGGCACTCCCAGAACAGAGCCTGGCACCTCTGTAGGTGTCCATACCTAGTCACAGAATGAATGAATGAGTGAGTGAGTGGCTGGGTGTCACTTGTCAATGTCAATCACGACACCGACAGAGGGCCAGTCCCCTCCCATGGTTGCACTGCTCTCTGAATCTCCCAGGCCGCTCCACACCTCTGGCTGTAGCCGCACACTTGACCCATCGCCCCCACCCCCGAGCTGGCCAGCAAGCTGGTGCTCATCACCCACTGCCCCAAGTCAGGAGGGCTGGGGAAGAGGAAGCAGAGCAAGAGCGTCAGCAGAGGGAGAGAGCTGGGGCCAGAGCCCTGGCCTGGCCCAGGACCCTCGGCTCCTGACAGGTGAAGCAGTGGTGGCTGCCCCGAGGCCCAGGGTCGGGGACGAGCGCCCTCCAGACAGAGCCCAGACGGAGGGGTGAGGAGGGCGGGCCCCAGGCCCGGGCGGGAAGCAAGGTGGCAGGGACAGAGCCTGGGAAGGGGAGGCTGGGCGAGCACCAGAGCTGTAGGAGGTGAAGCAGCCGCAGGCTGCGGGGGCGGGCAGGGGCCGGGCGTCCGTGGGCCTGCTGGGCTCCAGGAGGGTGCCGGCTGCGTAGGGCAGGGCTGGGCCGCCAGTGGCCAGGGTGCTGGCTGCGGTGAGTGAGGTGGGGGGCAGCTGGGGGGCGGTGGCCGGCTGCGTGGGGGCAGCGGTGGTTGCAGGTGGCCGCTTCTGGGCCCCATGAACAGAGCAGAGACGCTGCTGCAGGGGCTGCCGCCTCTGCTGCTGCTGCTGCTGGGTGGGGGGCTGGGGGCCCCAGCGACAGCCACCGCGCCCCCCCTGGTGGTCGTGGTAGGCCGGCTGCCGGCATGCCTGGGGAATCGGCCGACAGGGCCTGTGGGCGCCAGGTGCCGCTGGGTCGTGGCACCCCTGATGACAGCGTCCTGGAAGGAAGGAAGTGGGGGTGACTGGGCCTGGGTCCCCGAGCCCTGAGGGCGCTGGCAGGAACCAGGTCGGGTCTTCAGGTGGAGGGGGGCTCAGGAGAAATCGGAGAGAAGATGAGTAGGGGGTGAGGGCGGAGGGGCGGCCTCGCCCTGTGCTCTCCCAGGGCTGGGGTGGGAGGGAGGGGAGGAGGTGCAGAGGTCTGGGCTTCAGCCAGGTCAGGGACTAGAATGGGGATGCTGTCCTGGAGTTCCTACTCCCCCAAATTCCCCAGTCCTCGGGGTGTCCCCCAGTGCAAGCACTGAGAATACTGCATTGGGAGCTGGCCCGGTTGGTCCAGAGGCCAGAGTGACAGGAGGTGACTGAGGAGAGGGGACAGGGTAGGGACTAGGAAAGGGGGGCTGGGCCTCACACCTGAGCTCAGATGAGGCCCTCAGGAAGGGGACTTCCCTGGGAGGCCCCAAGGAGGCTGAATCAGCCCTGGTGGGCCATAACCGCCCCCTCTCGACCCCAAGCACGAGCACCTGTGGTCACCATGAGAGGCTGGAGCCCCACTTCCTTCATTCACTCATTGTCGGAGGGGGCTTGCCCTCTCACCCCTCCCTCCCACCACATGGCTCCCCCCAGGTGGGGGGCAGTCCCCCCAGGCCTGGTGACTCGGGAAGGAAATTCTTCCCATGCTGGGGGAGGAGGGGCAGGTCAGGTGGGCCTCCCAGGGTCCCCCACGGCCCCCTGTGAAGACGCCTCTATGGTGAGTGCTGGTGGCTTTTCTCTCTTGGGGCCTGAGGGTCTTCTTCTGCTTGGCCATCCCCCTCAGCCACCCCTCCTTGCTGCCAGGACCCCCCCAAAACTGAACCCCTACCTTTTTGGTGCCCCAACTCTGGGTCCAAGAAGTAGCGCTCGGTGGCGATCCGGGGGGGCAGGGCACCCTTGGCAAAGTGGACGGTGTGGTGCTGGTGCATGGTGGCCAGGGGCCTGCTCAGGGAGGGGCGGGAGGGGCCCGGCTCAGTGCCCAGCACCCTTAGGTGCCAGCAGCCAGAGCCCACCCCCGGGGCAGCTCCCTGAGACCTGCCGTGGATGAGCCCCTCTCCCTGATGCTGGGGTCCCCAGGTGGGGTGGAGGTGCTCCTCCAAGAAACACTGGGAGGTCTGGACGGGATCAGGGGTGGACGGCGAGACCCCAGGTTGGACGGTGTTAAGGGGGGTGATCTGGGGTGTTTGGGAGCTACTGGGTGTTTCCAAGAGGCCGGGACAATGGGGGTGCTGAGCTGAGGTGGGCTGGGAGCTGGTGGGTGGTTGAGTAAAACCAGGGGGAAACTAGGTATTGGGGTTTGTGCTGTGGGATGTGGGGGCTGCCGCCCTTTGAAACCAGCGCAGTCAGTGATGAGAGGTGGGAGCAGTGGGCCACCCAGCGAGCGACTGGAGTTTCAGGGCTGGGGCGTTAGGGACTTAATGAGGGGTTGGAGGGAGGGGCACTCTGGGGGAGAAAATGAAATCTGCGTGGTCCGATTTTGGAGAGGCCGAGAGAGCAAACTCAGGATGACGCGGGGCGGTGGGGGGCGCCGGGTTTAAAATGTGAGGCGCCCATTTTAAGGATGGGAAGGATGCTGTTTAGAGGCGGGGACCGGTGGTGGGGGGCCACCGAGGCGCGGAGGAAACGCGGTGGTGAGGGTTGGGGACCAGGCGCGCGGCCCCCGCCCACCCCACCCCACAGCCCCTCCCGGCCTGGGGTCTCCCGTACCTGAAGGCAGCCTCGCAGCCCCAGCTCCCCGCCCGGCTCTACGCCAGCCCCTCCGTCCGGCAGCGTCAGCGCGGGCCCGACTACGCGGAGGCCCCGGAGCCGGAGCCTGGGATCCGGGAGCCCAGCCGCCCGACCGGTTTGCCCGCCCCGTCCCCGCCCCGTCCCCAGCAAGCCCTCCCAGTCCCCGTCTGCTGCGCTCCACTTTCCAGGACTGGGGGTGCCCCAGGTAAGGCACGGAGAAGGCAGGCCTCGGTGCCGCCCAGGGAGGGCCCCGCCACAGGTCTGCAGGTCTGGGCGCCTCCGCCGGGGCGGGCAGGAAGGAAGCCGGGAGTCCAGGCCCAGGGAAGGAGCGATCCCAGCTTCGGGTGCTAGCTCCTCCCGGGCCAGGTGACTTCCCCTCTCTGAGCCTGGCTTCCTCACTGCTGAGTGGACTGGCGTCCAGGCCGGCCTCTCGCGGCCGTCGGGAGTCCGCCGAGCCCAGCGCCTGACACTTGGCAATAGGCTCCAACCGACCCACTTACCGGCTGCCCCAGATGTTTCACATAGTGAGGACACGCGAGTGCCTGGCTCGTCAGGAGCCACGCTCGGTGGACATGCTTTTCCCTTTTGGGGCCCGACACAGTTTGTGGGATCCGAGGTCCCCAGCCAGGAACTGAACCCTGGCCCCGGCCGTGAGAGCACAGGGTCCTAACCACTGGACCACCAGGGAACTCCCCATGCGCTTCTCTATAGTAACCCCCTTTCCCCTGACCATGCCCCCGCAGGGTGGGGGTGAGGCCTGCCCTGCAGATGAGCAAACAGGACCGACAGAGTCCCCTGGCCCCAGGTCTTAGGGAGGCCAAGCTGGGCTTTGCAGGCAGCGTTTCATGCTGGGTAATGAAGGCGCCTCGCAGACATTCTTGGGGGTGGGGGTGGGGAGGGGGCTTCTTAGATACCTTGGAGGGGGCCCCTCTGCTCTCCAGGGTCCCGTCTCCCTGTGGCTGCTGCCGGGGTGATGGCACCAGCAGAGGTTTCCCCCGGGAGGTGGGGGAGGCAACCCCCGAGCAGCGCCCAGGAGAGAGGACACCGACGGGCCCTGCGAGGCGCCCAGTGACCAGACGCTGCAGCCCAGCTATGCCTTCTTCCCTTTTCACCAGGCTTCCCAGCAGCTTCTTCCTCCCCGTCCCCCGCCAGCTTAGGACTCTACCACCCCACCCCCCACCCCGTCCTGCGCAAGGAGGCCAGGCTGGCGGGTCGGAGTCAGGGGTGGGTGGGTCTCTGGGGGCTCCTTCTGGACTGCCCCTGGGCTTCCTGAGGGCAGGGCTGACCCTGGACCATTCCCCCACTCCCGCTCCCCCACCCCCGCCCTCCTGCCTGCAGAGTTTAGCTGAGTGACCGAGATTCATTTGGGACTCATCCCAGACAGTGCCAGCCCCCAGCCAGGGACCCACAGGGAAGCGCAAGTGAGCAGCCACTGCAGGGGATTTGGTGGGCTGCGGAGGCTGCAGGAGTAGGAGTTTGGGGTGGGGGGGCCAAGCAGGAAAGGCCCATGCGAAGGCTTGGAGGCAACCCAGGGACTGCGGGGCTCGGCTGTGTGCTGGGGAAGGGGCTGCATGCAGTGTCTGCACCAGACACTGTGAAGGCAGAGCACCAGCCCCTGGGGCGGTCTTAGGCAAGGGGACCCCTCCTCCTCCCATTCAGGTCAATCCCAGCCTCAGGTCACAGCTCTGAGGCCGGGGTACTTACCCACCTCAGGCAGCGAGTGGCAGAGCCCGGCAGAGTCCAGACGGGTGATGCCCCCAGATGCTATGAATATAAACAGGGGAGGTGGTGGCAGGGGTGGGGTGCGGGCTCAGAGGCTGAACTGCCTAGAGACTAGTCAGCGAGGCCATTGTTCTGGGTATGACTCGCATCCGCCAGGCACGTGAAGCGTGTATTTGAGAGTGTTTGTGTGTGTGTGTGTGTTGGGGGGAGTTGAGGGTGTCTGGCCTACCCACTCACCCATCCTTGCTCCTGGTGGCCCCCCGAGGCCAGCCCATACCTGGCAGCAACTCCAGGGGCCGCTGGCCCCGCTCCCAGGGAGAGCTCCATTCTTTGGGCCCCGCTGAGCAGAGAGAGCACCTCCAGACTTGTCCATGCTGGCAAGGCCACCCGTGCTGGGGGCCACCCTCCCCTGCCGGGTATGCGGGGCGGGAGGCGGCCAGCCCCAGGGCTGAGGCTGGGGCAGAGGGGACTCGGCGGGGAGGAAGCCACACGGGGTACTTCCACACTGGGCCCGTGACACACACAGTCACTTTGCCCCTGCCCCCAGCACTCTATAGAGTGCCCCTGCTCCACCTTCCACTCTGAGTCTGGTTCCACCTTCAGAACCTTTATTGAGTGCCTGCCCTGTGGAGGGACATGTGTGATGCAGACCCCCTCCACACTGGCCCCGAATGCCGCGGGGACCACCTGGCCCCCAGGACACCCCCACCTCCCTCTGACACCCATCTGTTGGGCATCTGTGACACCCTGCAGCGTGGGGACCCCGGTCTCCCCAGCACCAGCCCCCAGCACAGGCAGCAGCAGGGTTCTCTGGGCCGGGGTGCCGTGAAGCTCATCTGGGAGTGGGACCTGGGGCTCCTCAAGGTTTCTGGATCACCACCTGGAACTTACCTGGAAGAGAAGGGCTGGCCTGAGCTCGAGGCTGGGGCCGGAGGGGAGAGGTGGCACCCCAGCCGCTCTGAGCCGTTCACCCGGGCCCTGCACCCTCAGCCTGGGTGGCCCTGACTGGACCTCGTTTCCTCGCTGGCCTGAGATGGTGGTGCCCCAGCCCCACCCCTGGCCTGCGCCCCAGGGCTGTGTGGGTGGCTGGGGGCATGATGGGCAGGCAGCAGGTCAGGCACGGAGGTTGTGGGGGAGGGGCCTGGCCCAGTTTCAGTGGCACGTGTGGCTCAGATCCTGCCAGCTCAGGCCCCAGTCCCCTGTGATGCGTGACCCTGGGGACCGGCAGAAGGGAAGACGCCCGAGGGAAGGGTGCATGGAGGGCTGGTCACAGGCGGCCCCCAGGGAAGGGTGTGGCCTCGGCTTGTCCGATGGGGGGCACTGTGGACCAGTGGGGCCCCGGGATCAGGAGGACACCCCCTCACACTGGCTGCCTTTGGAGCCCCTCAGCCCAGCACCCTGCCTCTACCCAGGTGACTCCTATTGTGTCCACCTGGGTTCTCGCGCTGGGAAGAGTGTTGGAAACCACTAGCCCAGGTCCTTGTTGTTGGCTCTCCCCTCCAGGCTGGCACGCCCGGGGAGGCAGTCTAGGACGACATCGGGGGCACGGCCGTGGATGGGCTGCACCTGCTGTGTGGCCTGGGCCCGGGACTTCAGCTCTCTGGGCCATAGATTCCCATCTGCAGTGGGGCTTCACGGCCCCTGGGAACAGGGGGGGCCCCTGGCACACTCGAGGGATGGGAACCCCCCACCCCAACTCACAGGCGGGCAGGGCTGCCACGGAGGCGGTGACCAGGCTCTTGACGCCCAGAGTGCTGAGGGTGCCACGCAGGAGGCCGCAGGTGAAGGCCAGGAACTGGGGGCGGGGGACACGGGTCACCGTGGGCAGAGCAGGGGGAGCCAACACCCCAGGGCCACGCGGGCTTGAGGGTTCACAGCAGGGTGCAGTGGGTCCGCCTCCCTCTCCCAGGGTCCTGGACTTGGGAAGAGGCCTCTACCCCAGGCCAGAGTCCCGCCTGGTACCTTGGGCGCTTCCTCCAGGTACTGCAGACCCGAGGCCATCCGGACAAGGAGGGGGAAGCTGTTGTCCTGCAGGACATAGGTCCCCTGGGGACAGAGGAGGGTCCCAGGGAGCCGGGGTGGCGCTTGTACCTTCGTGGTGGGGGGGGTGAGGGGAGGCAAGGGCCCAGAGCTGCCACCCTGAGGTCCAGAAGGACCCTTCCCTCAAAACGGCTGCGGTCAGTCTTGGGCTGTCCTTTGGGGCTGTACGAGGACCCATGGGCCCTCCGACCAGGGCCTGGGATCCTCCCCTCCACGTCCCTGCTGCACGACTTCCAAGGTGCCTGGTGGGGAGAAGATACAGCCCAGGCCATCGGGCCACCAGCTGAGCCCAGCGTGGGCGCCTAATGGGAACGAGGTTCGGGTGCAGACAAGCCGCGTCAGGCCGAGGCACGGCCGCCAGCCGCGAGGGGCCTGTCCTGGGGCGGGGGGCTGGGGGTGCTTGTGGGGAGCCCCCAAGGGGGGCTGGGCCTGCTGTGACTGCCCTGAGCTGGGGTCCCCTCCCTGGGTTCCCAGGGCTCTGGCCTCTGCCTGCTGTCTGCCTGGGGGGCACCCACCTGGTGGTTGGTACGGAGGCTGTCCATCTGCTTGTGGAACACAGCCACCCACAGGTCTTTGCACAGGAACTTGAGGATGTCCAGCTCTTCCCTGAAGGTTAGCGTCTCCCGGGGCAGCCTGGGGGGGCGGCGGCAGACACCGTGGGGGCCAGGCTGGGGGAGCCCCGAGGTGAGGAACAGGGAGGAGACTGGCCCAGGATCCTGTGTGGAGCGAGGCACCCTTGCCACCCGTTTGCCCAGGAAGGGACCCCACTGTGGGTCCTGCCCACCTCTCACCTCTCACCCAGGGCCTGGCCCACGCGGAAGCCCATGCCCTCCAGGACCAACAGGCTGGTCTTCTGTCCCTAGAAGGCCAGGGAAGGGAGGCTCAGGGGCCCTCGGCCACCTCCAGCTGGGAGCCAGCCGGTGTGGCAGCAGAGGGGGGCTCGTGTGTCCCTGCTGGTGCGGGGAGACAAGACCCGGGATAGAGGGCTTCCTGAGTGCCCTCAGGCCCCTCAGCCTCACTCCAGGAAACACGGGGGTCCTGCCCAGGCTCGGCCTCACCCGTTGTCTTTCCTCGCAACTCCCATCACTTACTGTGCGCACTTTCAGCGTCCGTCCTTAAACGCCCGGTGGGGTAGCACTCCCGTCACCCCAGACACTCCAGGTGACTTGCCTGGGGCTCATGTGGCGAGCAAGGGGGCTTCAGTGAAGGGGCCACAGGGGTGGGCCCCCGGACGGGCCAGCAGGCGGGTAAAACGTCAACTGTGATTAGGAGGCCTTAAATATGAGCCGAGACTCCTGGGAGGGACCCGCAGGGGCTCAGGGGAGGCAGGGGTGGCCAAGTGGCCTTCCGGGGGGCCAGGCCAGGGTCCCACGGTGGGGGTGCTGAGGCGTGGGGACCGAGCGGCGGGAGGCCGCACTTGGTGTCTGTCCACGTGTCCTGGAGCTCAGACCGCGTGGCTGGAGGAGAGCCGACCTGTGTACTTTGCCGATCTGTGTGACCCAGAGAGAGCTGAGCGGCCCCGACTCGGGGCATCAGAAATGCCAAGATGGCGTTAGGGGGGCCGGGCACACACGGGGGGCGGGTGAGGAACATGATGAATGAGCAAAGTGAGGAATCGGGACCTGGGCCTACGCTGTGCCAGCTGCATACCCCCTTAGGTTGTGTTTCACATCTGGAGACCGGGGCACAGAGGGGTTAGGTCAGACCTCCCAGAGGCACCTTCGGACCTGAGCAGGTCCGGTTCCTAAATATTGGTGGCTGACAGGCAGGTGATCAGGGCAGCACTTGCAGCTGCCCATGCCCCAGGGAAGTGGCAAGGGCTGAGGTTGGCCGAGGGGAGGTGCCAGGAGTGGGTGGGGAGCCGGAGCAGAGGTGCCCCGCATGATGGCCCCCTCCTCTGCTGGGCCACATGACACTCAGACCATGGCCCACCATTCCGCCTTCCTCCTGTGGGAACCGGGCCTGAGGAAGGACACAGCTTCCTGCCCTTGACACTCTGGTGTGTGCTCTCTGGTGTCCTCCGGCACGGCAGGGCTGGCCTCGGGGGGGCAGGCTGACTCGATGACTAAGGTGGTAGAGGTCTGAGCTCGGGTGTGAGGGGCAGAGAGGGGAACACATGCCTGGTGGCTGGGGCCAGGGTCCGGATCCTTACCAGCTGTGGGCCTGGGGCAGTGGCCAGCTGCCCTGTGCCTCAGTTTCCTCCCGTGTAAAACGAGGACCTTCCCAGGGCCCTCGTGAGGATTAAAGGAGTGGATAAGTGCAAGCCAAGCACCCCGAGTCGGGCTCGGGAAGTGGTACTGTCGTCATTTGCGGCCTCTGCATCTGTCAGCCTGCTGATGAGCTGGGGATGGCGAGAGGGAAGGAAAAGCCCACGAAGGAGGGGCTCTGTTCTGTGGGCGGACGAATCTCAGCACCTGGTCCCCTGCCCAGCCCTCGACAGGCCTCTGCTGCTCTCGCACCACCTCCCTGCTCGGGGGAACTCCTGGAGGGGGCCGGACGGGCTCCGCTTTCACCAAGCGCACCTGTGTTCCCAGGACTCCCCCATTCATCCTGCGGTCACTTTCTAGCTCCCCTCCAGGAGCTCGCACACCGTGCCTAGTGGGGATGACAAGCTGGTGACAGGGTTAAGGGGGGGCCAATCTCCCAGGGGCGGGTGACCGGCAGCTCGCAACACAGCTGCTGTTGCTGTTGGCCCCACGGTCCCAGCCCTAGAGAGAGGCCAGGTGGATATCTGCTACACTGCAGAGACTGGGGGTGGGAGGGAGAGGGGGCATAAAGCAAGCAGCACAGAGGAGAGGCAATGGGGGGGGCAGGGAGGAAGTGTGACAGGGGTGGGCTTTGGGGGAGGGGAGGGCGGCAGGGCTGGCACACCCTAGGCCCTGCAAAAGCTCCCCTGACACTAGGGTGTCATCTCTGCTACGGAGGGAGGGCGAGGGGCCTCTCCCATCCTGTCCTGAGCCTCTGGAGCCCGGTCCAGAGCCAGTGCGTTTCTGGGCCTCCCGCATCTGGTTTACACGAGAGCCCAAGGAGAGGAACTGAGATGATGGGAGAAGCGGGGCAGGGGGACCCCCTCAGAGAAGGCTTATTTAGTGTGGGCACCAAGGGCACCCATGAGCAGCACGGGTGCTCGGAGGAAGGGACGAGCCGACAAGGGAACATGCATAAAAATGAACGTGGTGACCAAACCAAATCTCTTTGCAAGGGAGCCGAAAAAGAGAGAACTCTGGAAAGTCGCTAAAACTTCACAGACTGTTAAGGGAGAAAAAAGAAAAGGAAAGCTGACACGTGGAAAGAGACCCAGAAAGTCTACGATTCCTCTGAGTGCCACAGATGGAACAACAACAGGAGAAGAAACAATGAAAGAGGAAAACGTGCTCAGCTGTGCTCGGCTAAAGGCAGATTCAGGCGTCCAGACTGAAAAGGGCCACAGAGCTCCGAGCAGGAGGAACGCGAAACAAGGAAACCACACTGCCTCCCCCGTGCCATCCTGGACTGCTGGGTGGGGGGGCTGTGTGCCGGGCCCCTCAGTTATTTGTGAGGATCAACCCCCACGGGTGGGGCCACTCTGCTGGCCCAGGGTGGGGCAGCACAGGTCCTGCCTCAAGCACAGGGAGAAGGGATGACTTCTGGCTTCCCCAGCGTCAATGGCCCCAGAAGACGCAAAAGAAGTATGGTGAGGGGACTTCCCTGGTGGTCCGGTGGCTAAGACTCTGAGCTCCCAGTTCGGGGGAATCTGGGTTCGATCCCTATCAGGGAACTAGATCCCGCATGCCACAACCAAGGATCCTGTGTGCAGCAGCTAAAAGACGGACGATTCGGCGTGCTGCAACTAAGACTCAGTGTGGCCAAAGAAATAAATTTTTTTTTTCTTTAAGAAAAGGAAGTGTGGAGAGTGACCAGGTAAGAGCACACCTCCCAACCTGTCACTCGTCTTCTCCCCCATCATCCACCAGACAGTCTCCAGGACAACCGCAGATCCCACCTTCTCCGCTGAGAGAGCTCGCCCAGTCCCCGTCTGTCTGTGCTCTGGGCTCCCTCCCCGCCCAGTCTCTGTCCCATCTCACCCAAGTGGCCAGGGAGGACCTCCGAAGAAGTAAATCTGAGCCCAGCAACCTCAGTTTAAACCTTCTACGGCCCCCGCCACCCTCAGGACAGAGCCCCAGTTGGCTCACAGAGGCCCCACTGCTGGCTCTGTGGCCTCAGAGGCACCACGCCCCGATGCCATGCACTTTTCTAGGAAGCAGGTGGTTTCCCAGGCTCCGGCCTGAGGACAAGGACTGTATCTGATGGCTGCTCCACCCCCACCCCCCGCCCAGGCCCTCCAGAGAGAAGGGGCTGGCTGAGCGCCCAGTTGGCTTCGTTGGACAAGGGCCCGGCCCACACGGCTGCTCCCAGGCCTCCAGACAACAGCTCATTCCCACGCAGGCTTCACTCCTTTGCTCACAGGTTCCCCTTATCGTCAAAGCTCCTGAGATGGACAAACCACAGCCGCCTCCTCTTCCTCCTCCTCCCCTGCCTCTTCCTCCCGGAACTTTTCCTGCTCAGATAACAAAGGCCCTTAGACCTTCCTGTTCCTCCAGCCAGCCTTCCACTCAAGCCGTAACCCTCCAGGAGAATCCATTCAACAGCTACAAATAACCAGGCAGGACGTGGAGATCAAAAAGCCCTAAACAATGACTGCGGCTCCTGGGCGCCTGGCGCCGGGGACAGAGATGAACCAGCCACCACTGCTTTCCTCAAGGGGCTCCGGGGCTGGTGGGGCTGCTGCCACAGACAAGCTCTGACCCGGATGCCCAAGTCCTGATTTTGCCTCTGATCCCGGAAAAGCCCTTCCTGTCTGGTGCCCCAGTCCCTCTCCTGTAAAATGGGATAATAACGTCAACCCTGGAGGGCTGTTTTGAGAACTAAATCAGAGAAAGCACTGTGCTGGAGCCACGAGAAGTACCCAAGAGGCAGACAGGACACTTGCTGGACCAAAAAGAAGAAGCAGAGAAGGGAGGGGCCAGGGGCAAAAGAGAAAAAGACTGCGGGAAAGCCAGACAGCTGCCCATGATGTGCCACTGAGGAACAGGGTTTGCCAGCTTGAAGGAATGTGGGGAGATAGCGGTCCTCACTCTGGCTGCACACGGGAACCACCCAGGAGCTCTGCAGTCCAATGTCCGGGCCACCTCCCGGCCCAGCTCTGCCGGAATCCCTGGTGCAGGGACCCCAGCACTGGGGCTGCGGAGGCAGCCGGACAGAGAGCCATTGCCAAAGGTTGTGGGCACACTCGCGCTCTGAAAATCCTGTGCTGAGCAAAGCTGAGTAACCGCGTGTCCCCCACACTTGCTTGGCCACATCAAAATCCTCCCAAGAGTGTCAGGGAAGATGCTGAAACAGGTGAGAGTTCATAGCACAGGTTTTGGGAGTGAGAGGCCCAGTTACATTCCTGACTCTGCCACTTGACAGCAAAGACTCCATCCATCAAAGCGTCTGTTCCTCGCCAACAAAGCAGGGAGGATCATGCTGACCTCCGTGGGTTGTTAGGCGGATCAAATGAAATCAGGAAGGTGAGGCCCCTGCGGGCACCTGGTGGGCGTTCCTACTGGCCAAAATACTAAGTGAACCCAGTTCCCACCCTCACCTTCCACGGCACAGGGGCTGCGTTCACTTCTTCAACAGATCCACACTGGGATTTCCCTGGTGGTCCAGTGGTAAAGAATCCGCCTGTCAGTGTAGGGGACACAGGTTGGATCTCTGGTCCTAGAAGGTTTCACACACTGTGGGGCAGCTAAGCCCATGCACCACCTCTACTGAGCCCATGTGCCACAAACACTGGGCCCTGCACACTCCAGACCTCACGCTCCACAAGAGAAGCCACACCAGTGAGAAGCACCACAACTAAAGTAGCCTCTGCTCACCGCAACTGGAGAAAGCCCAAGTGCACCAACAAAGACGCAGCACAGCCAAAACCAACCAAATATAAATTTGAAAATATATACATCCATTCTGAGGACCTACTCTATGGTCATCAACACAGAGCTGGTCCCTGCCCACAGCGCAAAGCACAAGGCCTGGCAGAGGAGACGGCGGTAACTAAAGGATCATAATTCAGGTTCGTACGGTGGTGTGGGGAGGGGGAATGTGCAAACGGAACAGAGATACCCCCACTTCCACTGAGGGCTTCCCTGAGGAAGGGACATTTGAACTGAAGGATTAATAGGTGTCAATGTAGTATTGACGTGGCAGGTAAAATAAGCTGGAAGATGAAGAAGGGGGCTGGTATGGAGAGGAGAGGAGGGAACCCACACTGCAACAGGGAGGGGACAGATGGGAACTGTATTTAGACAGTGGAACAGGCTGGGCCTGGCCGATGGCTGGAGGTGAGGGAGTAAAGGTGGTTACTGCAGACCCTTGGGTTCCTTGTTTGAATGCCAGGATGGATGGGGTGCTGGGACACTGCAACCCTCTCCCTGGCACACAGGCCAGCGCACATTCCCTCTCCCAAGTGTTATCGTTCTCATAGCATTGCCCCAAGGTACAGTATAGATGCATTTATCTGATTTGTCTGTTTCCCCCACTACAACGTAAGCTCCAGAAGGCAAGGGTTTTGCACAGTTTGCTGAGTAATCTCCAGCCCCTACAGCAAGGCCTGGCACCTTGCATGTTTTAATAGTTAAGAGTTTGTTGACTCTATGTTGGGATGATAACAAGCAACGGCCTTGTTAGGGCTCCTGGATTGGGAAGGAAACATACATCAATAAAAATGTCTTGCATATTGATGATGATGACAGAATAATAATGAAAGAAGTGGGCATAGCACCCACTTATTAAGCATCTGCTCTCTCCCTCACCCTTTCTTCTTAGTACCAGATTTT
The DNA here is from genome assembly GCF_019923935.1 of Bubalus bubalis. NCBI lineage: Eukaryota > Metazoa > Chordata > Mammalia > Artiodactyla > Bovidae > Bubalus > Bubalus bubalis. The sequence goes on from NC_059174.1 coordinate 52,317,782, forward strand.
AAAACAGAGCTCCATGTTTTGAGGGCTGATTATGTGTTAGACATGGCACTAAGTGCTTTAAAGTCTGAGCATTTTTCCTAAGGACCAACTTTCAAAATTCCAAGCACGCTCTAAGGCCTCCTCTTGCCTGGAATGTTCTTCCCCCCTACTTACCCCCAGGGCTTGCTTCTTCCCTTCTTTTCCTCAGAAAGGCCTTCCTCCACCATCCACCACTCCATCCCTTTTCTTTCTCTGATTCTACTTAAGTTTTGTTTATAGCACTTCTCACTAGCAGGTGGCACATTTGTTGCTATTTTTGTTTGCGTGGGTGCCCTGCTCAGTTGTGTTCAACCCTTTGTGATCCCAGTCTGATAAGCTCCTCTGTCCATGGTATTTTCCCTGCAAGAATACTGGAGTGGGTTGCCATTTCTTCCTCCAGGGGATCTTCCCGATCCAGGGATCCAACCCACGTCTCCTACAGTGGCAGGCGGATTCTTTACCACTGAGTCACCTGGGAAGCCCACTGTTGGTGTAAATTCCCTACTAAAAGGTTAAGCTTTGTGAGGACAAGGAAACAAGTGCCTGGGGAACAGTAAGTGCTCAGTAAATTTGTTGAATAAATGTCTCACCGAGTCTTAGGTGCTGTTACGATCCCATTTTACAAGGGAGTAAACTGAGGCACGCAGAGCGAATCATTGGCTCTCACACCCAGGGTGAGTGGCGCAGGCGGGACTCAACCCGGGCAGTAAGTCCTCAATATATACCAAGCAATCGTAATTACTACCCTCTTACTCTGTGTCAGGTTTTGAGCTAGGAGCTTGTCCCCGTGCTGTCTCGCACAGTTCTAGGAGTAACCCGCGAGGCCAGCCCTGTCCGGACTCGGCTTCGCAGAGGCGGAAGCCCGCAGTAGAGGTCTCCCCGCGATCAGGGGCTGGGCGGGTATTCGGCCCGGGCCGCTGCCGCGCCCTCCGCGCCTCCCAGGGGCCTCGACTGGCTTTCGAGCCGCGGCCCGTGGCTCCTCCCTACCAGGACCCGGCGCTCACCCCGGGGCCGGGGTCTGGATCTTGAGCCCACAGCTCCGCTACCATCTCGGTGTGCAGAAACTCGAACAGTGCCGGGTCCGCCATGCGCGGGTCTCAGTCGCCTAACAACCGCTCAGCGTCTCGTGTTCTCATTGGCTCAGTTGGGCAAGCCCCGCCTCCCCTTCTTAAGTGCGGCCCACCCACTCCTGCTTCCATTGGTGTTTCAGGCTAGCCCCGCCTTCCTTTCCTGGGCTCTCGTGGTGCGCGCGTAAACCCGGGAGTCTAGGGGGAGGGCCTGCTTTGTCTGTAATGGCCGCACGTGACAAGCACCTCCGCCCTTCCCGCTGTTTCTTCACCGTTTCCGGGTCCGCGAGCGTTTCCATTGGTCGAGTCGCTGGTTACACGTGACAGCTCGTCTTCTAGACTCTCTATTTGTCCTCTCTTCTCGCAGCACAACCCGGAAGCGCCAGCCCAGCCGCTTTCCTATTGGCCGTGCCCTTATTCACGTGGCTCTTTACAGAAGCCCCAACATCTGGTCCGGAGGGCTTACTTCCCGGTTGGTAGCCGGGCGGCCCAGGTGATAGGCCGCCAACACCCGCCCAACTTTGTCCCCTATTGGTTGGGGCTGCCGCGCTCCTCGGTAAAGACGCCGCACTTCGGATAGGTAGAGGATCCCGCAGGCTCGGAGCTCTGGTGACCCGGTACGGTCTTCGGTGATAACGCTCGCCCCCCCGCCCCTTGTGCATCCTCCCCCAAGTCCAGTTGGACTGTTACCCTTTCTGTGATGGAGGCCCTGGTTTCCGAGCGGTTCAGAAACCCGTGTGCTTCCTAATCCGTCACAGGTTAAGAGGACAGTGTGGAGGGTGTGGTCTCTGCTAGGAAGCAAAATCAGGAAGAGTTGAGTTTAGGATTCCGGGACCTCGTGTCTCAGAGTCTTGATCGAGCTGGTAGCCCTCAGTTTTCCCATCAGCACACTGAAGAGTCACAGTCCAGTAGTTCCTACCATCATTAGGGATGATGGGCTCAGTTTGCAGAAACTGAAGCCCAGGCAGGCAGTGACCCCGGATTGTTAAGTTAGTGGAATGGGTGAGAATCCAGAAACTGCGGCTTTTAACCACGGAAGGGCGCCCGCCTCTCATATCATCCTTTCCCGCGTCTTCTCCCTAGCTCGCGCCATGGAGTCTCAGAGTCGTCGGCGGAGGCCGCTGCGGAGGCCTGAGACTTTGGTGCAGGGGGAAGCGGCCGAGTCGGACTCGGATCTCTCTGCGTCCTCGTCGGAGGAGGAGGAGCTGTACCTGGGCCCCTCGGGCCCAACGCGCGGCCGCCCCACGGGACTGCGAGTGGCTGGGGAAGCCGCGGAGACCGATTCAGACCCCGAGCCGGAGCCGAAGGCTGCGCCGCGGGACCTGCCTCCGCTCGTGGTGCAGCGGGAGACGGCCGGGGAGGCCTGGGCGGAGGAAGAGGCCCCGGCGCCCGCCCCTGCGCGCTCGCTGCTGCAGCTCCGGCTAGCTGAGAGCCAGGCACGGCTGGACCACGACGTAGCGGCCGCGGTGAGCGGCGTGTACCGCCGCGCGGGCCGTGATGTGGCCGCCCTAGCCGGTAGGCTGGCGGCTGCCCAAGCAGCGGGATTAGCCGCAGCCCACAGTGTGCGTCTGGCGAGGGGGGACCTTTGCGCGCTGGCGGAGCGTCTGGACATCGTGGCCAGCTGCCGCCTGCTGCCCGACATCCGCGGTGTGCCGGGGACCGAGCCTGAACAAGACCCCGGACCGAGAGCCTAGCCGTGACCCACTGTCTCCACTGACTGTGCCCTGGGGGTAGGCCTTGCGGCCTCTTGACCTGGCTTTCTGCTCCGTTTCGCCACCCACCCATCTTGCTGTCACCCTCAGGGATAACCTCGCCCCTGGATAATGCTGTGTTATGTGTGTGTGTGTTATGCGTGTGTGTGTGAGTGTGTGTGTACCTGCTGGACCTTAGCTCTGGTTCCTCCCCCGGGCTTGGCCTTTGCTTCCTGGTTCAGAGCTTGTGTCTGAACTTGACTCCAGCTCCTGGGTACCTAGCTGCCCTTTGATCTGTCTCCCTCTTAAGGGCTCATGGAGCCTCATCTTTCTTTTCTCTCTGCCTTCCTCAGTTTGGTTTCTGTTCACAGGAGCTGGGCCTGCTTCATTCTCCCCACGGGAGCCCCAGAATCCGGTTGAATGTCAATTCCCTGATGTCTCCCTTTACTCCCTTGGCTCTGTCTCTTCTCTTGCCCCACCTCTGGGATTTTTGTCCCTCTAATCTGGACCCTTTTTCTGCTCCCCAGGCTTGGCCTTGATTCCGTCTCCGCCTTCTGGTCCTTGCTCTGCCACCTCTTGGCTCCTTCTCCATGGGCTTAGCCCTACCCTCTTGGCCTGATCTTGTTTCCTGGGTCCAGCTCTACCCTTAGTTTTGGTCCTGCTGCTTTTTACTTCTCCCATTCTGTTTAAACTACCTGCTTACTTCTGGGCTCTAGGGATCCCCTATGATTTTCTTCATCAGGTCCAAGATGAGGCTCCCTCCTGACCCAAGGAGGTCCCCCTCCCAGCTGTCCAGGCCCAACGTGGCATCTCCTCCAGGCCCAAATTGGTGTATCCTTCCCACCCCCCAGGCCAAGATTATGCCTTCTGCCCAAGCTCCAGGTATGAGCTCCAGGCCTCGGCCTGACTCACCAGGCTGAGAGTGCCCCCAGCAGGCACTGAGGGCCCGGTACAGACTCACCCCGAACGTTATGTGCAATATGACAGCAGTTTGCAGATAAGGACCACATGTAGTTTGTTTGTTCACTATGTTCCATGGGTGCTATTGGATGCTAAACTGCTTGGATTTCTGGGTTAGCTCCTTCTCTCTCCTCCTCCTCACTGCTCCCTCTTCTCCCAGCCCCAGCCCCTCAGTCCCATTCATATGCATTCCCTTCCCCCACTCTCTTATCCCAACCTGAGCTGAGATCTGAGCTCCCAGGATGAAGTGCTGAGGAAGAGCACTGTATGGCAAACTCATTAAAACTCAAGGCATTCACTGATATAATCAGTTCCTCTTATCTCCCCATCTAAGCTGGGGGGCGGGTCAGTTGGCGATTCTGCTGCAAATGTGAGTCCCAAGAAAGAGATCCTTCCCACCTGGCCAATTGAAAGTGGACCTGTAGCTAGGAAATTGGGGCCCCAAGTTTTTTCACCCTGGTTCTGCACTTGTGTTTTGTTCATTCACCACACATTTACTGAGCTCCTGTTCTGTGCCTGTTCTGTGCCTGTCCTCAGCCAAGCACTGGGGATGCCCCACCCAGGCTGGGCCCTCTCAGAGCTGACAGTCCAGTGGGGAAGACAGACATGAAAATATTATTGTATAAGTGGATAGTCTTAATTGTAATTTATACTTTGACTATAATTTTTCTGGCATTGTGGTTAGTGCCCTAAAGAAATGCAGGAGTTTTGTGGGCGTGTAACTGAAACCTGTCAGACTTTGTTTGAAGGATGGTCAGATGGCTTCTGCGAGGAAGTGATGAGTGAGTTTGAGGTGTAAAAAAAACCCTGAAGGTGTAAAAAGATGAAATGTGGGGTGGAAAATTGTGAGCAGCAGGAGGAGCATATGCAAAGGCCCTGAGTCAGAAGAGGGCATGTCGTATTTAACAACAGAAGAGGGTGATATCTTCTAGCCTGTACCTGGAATGGGGGGACCAGGGGAGATGGGGGTGGTGAGGACTGTGCCAGCGGGGGCCAGACAAAGCTGGACTTCTAAACGAAGTCAAATCCTTGGTCTTTATTGAACAGCCAACAAGTAGAGAATGATGCCATCTGGTAAATGTGTTTTGTGAAGGAGCCTCAGGCTGGTGCTTCTGCAGTGTGGTTGCCTCTGAAAAATACCCAGAAATACTGGTTTCGAAATTAAACGTCCTTTTAAATGTACAGCTGAGCTCAGAGCATGGGAAATCTGTACCCAAATTGCAAACCGCAGTTGTCCTGACAGTATTTGCCAATACCAGATACTCAAAGCCTTGGTTGTTTTTTTTTAAATAATGTATTGCAGTATAGTTGATTCACAGCATTGTGATCGTTTCTGCTGTACAGCAAAGTGAGTCAGTTATTTTTGTTGTTCAGTCGCTCAGTCATGTGACCCCATGGACTGCATGCAGCACGCCGGGCTTCCCTGCCTTTCGCTATTTCCCGGAGTTTTCAAACTCATGTCTGTTGAGTGTATGTACGTTCTTTTTCATGTTTGTTTCCATTATGGTTTATCAGAGGATATTGAATATAGTTCCCTGTGCTATACAGCCGGACCTTGTTGTTTATTCTATATACAGTAGTTTGCATCTGCTGACCCCAAACTCCCAATCCTTCATTCCCCACCCTCTTGGCAACTACAAGTCTGTTCTCCATGTCTTTGAGTCTACTCTGTTTTGTAAGTTTGTTTGTGTCCTGTTTGAGATTCCACATGTGAGTGATATCATATAGTATTTATTTTTCTGTGTGACTTACTTCACTTAGTATGATCATTTTTAGTTCCAGCCAGTTTTCTGCAGATGGCATTTCGTTCTTTGTTATGGCTGAGTAATCTTCTATTGTAGACATATGTCACATCTTCTTCACCCACCCCGTCAGTGGGCATTTCGGTTGTCTTCACGTCTTGTTTGCTGTAAGTACTATGAATATTGGGGTGCATATGTCTTTTTGAATTATAGTTTTGTCTGGATATTTGCCCAGGAATGGGATTGCAGAATCATATAAAACTTTGGATTTTAACATCTGCTGGACCTTGGGCCAGGCAGTTTGGAGACAAGCAGAGGCCCCTGCATAAAACTTAGTCCCTTGAAGAGCTACGTCTTCAATGAAAGAATGTGGAGGGGAAAAAAAAAAACCCTGAGTGATACCATTGAGGCACACTTAGGGAGCTTGTCCATTTTGGCTTGGGCTGTGTGTAAAGGGACTGTTTCCTCAGGGAATTCATAACTACAGGCCTTTCTTCAGGCCCGATTAGGGTTTGGGTTTACCCTTGTAGAGCAGTCCAGGAACCCAGAAATGAACTGCAAGTAGGCTGCAGCCAGGGGAGACACCCTCAGCTGGCCTCGTGCGGAATTACAGCAGATGAACGCAGACCAAGCAAGCTCACAGCTGAAACATGCCAGGCGCAGCTGATGGCAAAGTGATGAACTCGTGCGGGCTGCTGGCTCCTTTCCCCAGCTTCAGCCTCGGAGAAACTGGAAGAAAGAACAAAATCAGGATCTGAGGAATAGAAAAATGTTGAGAAGTCTTCAGGGACAAAGAGAGTTCTGGTTCTGGCATAGTATACTGGTACTTATTTCTTTGTAATAAATGACCAAAAACTTAGTGGCTGGAAACAACTGTTTTATTATGCCCCAGATTCTGTGGGTCAGGAATTCCAGCAAGGCTCAACTGGAAAATTCTTTGGATCCTTGGAGTAATGACTGAGGTCACTCAGGTGTTCAGCTGGCAAGTGGGTTGGCACAGAGGATCCCACGTGATTTCACTCAGGTGCCTGGACTACGCTTACTCAAAGATTAGGCTTGCTGACTGAAGTGTCTATCAGCGGTCTTCTCATATGGCTCAAGCTTCCTCCTAACATGGCAGCCCCTAAGTAATCAGATTCCTTACATGGCAGCTCAGCTCCAAATGTATTTCAGTTTTTTTACTTAAAACTTTTTTGGCCACACCATGCAGCATGTGGGATCTTGGTTCCCAACCAGGGATCAAACCCATGCCCCCTGCATTGAAAGCATGGAGTTTTAACCATGGACTGCCAGAGAAGTCCTCAAATATATTTCAGTGGACAAAGGAGAAGCACTCGGGAATGTTTTCTCAGTTACTAGCTAGTTGCTAAGTCCAGCCAAGGTTCAAAGGCAGGAGTGGAGGGGAAGGAGACCTGGACCTTTGATGAATGAGTGTCCGTATTTGTGGATCTATTTTGAAATCACTACAGGTAGATTGGGGAGCGGATTGTGAAAGAGGCTCTGACTGTTTTGGTCCCTCTCTTTGATGTTGCCTTGGATAAATGATTGAGACAACAGGAGCAGCCACGAAGACCCTCTGGGGAGGGTGAGGTCACATCAGGGGTGTTCCAGAGTCCTATTTTATTTAATGGGTTATAAGATACTCCTCGCATTGTTTTGATGCTCAAATTGTGTCCAGTTTGGCCAGTAGGATCTCGTTTCGAGCTGGCTTCTGTGTCCTGTGGGCATTTCTCCATCATTGTTTGAATACTTTCTTGCTGACCAGCACGAGATGATCTAGGCACACCTTGTATTTTTCTCTGCCTCAACCTTGGAATCAGCCATCTGTGCATGGGTCCCTGGTTCCTTTTAGTGGGAAATGGTGTTTAGAAGCCAAGATGTGGGTGCTGGGTTGCTACTCCCAGGCCCTCTCAATGCACAAACCTAAAACAAAAACAAGGCAAGCAAACAAAACTACGTAACCCCTGTGCCATACACACATCTTAAAATTGGTTTTACTTTTAGAGCAGTTCACAACAAAATTAAGTAGAAAGTACAGAGAATTCCCATATGCCCCCAACCCTGCCCCTCACAGCCTCCCCCACTATCAATATCCCACACTTGAGTGGTACATTTGTTACAGTTGATGAACCTACATCAACATCATTACCACCCAAAGTCTGTATTTTAGAGTTCACACTTGTTAATACATTCTATTGCGCATGCTTAATTGAGTCTCGACTCTGTGAGCTTATGGACCATAGCCCGCCAGGTTCCTCTGTCCATGGACTTCTCCAGGCAAGAATACCAGAATGGGTTGCCAATTTCATGTCCTACAGGTTTGGACAAATGTATAAGTGATAGGTATCTACCAGTAGAATGTCTATACGGAATAGTTTAGTTTCCCTGACCTAAAATTAATCCTGTGTGCACTGTCTCTTCCTTCTTCCCGTCCCCCAACCCCTTGGCAATAACTGATCTTTTTAATGTCTCCACAGTTTTGCTTTTTCTGGAATATCATATAGTTGGAATCTTACAGTATGTAGCCTTTTCAGATGGGCTTCTTTTGCTTAGTAATATTTAAGTTTCCTCCATGTCTTTTCGTGGCTGGATAGCTCATTCCTTTTTTTTGTTTTTTGGCTGATCACTGGACTTTATTAAGGTGCAGTCATTGATAATTACACAGAAGCTACTTGACTAAGCCAAAATCCTTGAGGTTCACGAACTTAGTTACACAGATAAATGGCATGTTGATAGGAAATATCCCCATGCCCAGGTGATGAAGGCTGGGGTGAATGAATCTGCACACTTATTTTAAGCCATTCAAACAGTTTGTGGGCCACACAGTGGTCCCTTGTGTGCCAGAAGTCGAAGAGCTCCTCTGCAGTGGTGTTTCTGTGACCTGGAGGATACATGCTCATCACAGCGTTCTGGCCGCTCCTGAGCCTTTACACATTTCTCCAGCTGGTTGCGTTGCTCTCTCACTGTTGTTAGGGGATCCACTAATTCCTCCCCCTCTTCCTCTTCCCTGGGCTCTCCGGACCCAGCATCCTTTCTTCATCCTCTAGCCCCATGTCCGGCTGTGTTTCTGGACTCAACATAAGCAGCAACAGCCTAGTTCATTTCTTTTTAGTGCTGAATAATATCCTATTATCTGGAGGTACCACAGTTTGTTTATCCATGCATCTGCTCTAGGACATCTTGGCTGCCTCCAAATTTTAGCCGTTATGAATTTAAAGCTGCTCATTTGTGTGCGGGTTTTTGTGTTGATACACATTTCAGCTCCTTTGGGTAAATACCAAGGAGCACGATTGTTGGCACACATCATTTGTATTTCTTTCTGTTCCACTCGGGCATCACGGGTTAGGACTTTTCAAGGGCAAAATCCTACAGACCTAGAAAGCATGGAGGACAATGCCATGTGTACTTGGAAAGATGAGAAGCACACAGATGAGTGAAAAGATCTTAGCAGTCCTGAGAAAAACAATCTATAAAGACTGACAGTTGAGAACCAAGCAATTGAAGCAGCAGAATTCCTTCAAACTGCAGGAATTGTTTGAAACAGCTACTGGGAAGGCAAAAATAAGTTGATTGAAAGTCTGCCTAAGCAGCTGCCAGATCCCTGATAGCCTCTCCTAAATGCAAATGAGGCAGCCATAGCTCCTGTGTTCTGGAAACAGTCCGGGGGTTCATCCTGGAAGTGGAGGTGGTCGGAAAATACGAGAATATTTGTCCTAGATGGGGTGTGGTCAGTCCATTCTGAAAACAGGACTGAAAGAATGAATGTATACTGTTTGTCTACCTCACCTAAAGCATAAAAGTGAAGATACAGAAATGTAAGCTTCCAGGACTTCCCTGGTGGTCCAGTGGTTAAGGCTCTGGCCAATGCAGGGGGCATGGATGGGTTTGATCCCTGGTCTGGGAACTAAGATCCCACATGCCTTGCGACACAGCCAGGAGATAAAATTTAAAACATTTTAGAGGGGACCTGCCACCATCTCAGGTCTCTCAGCCTCACTATGGCCCACAGGAGGAAGCTGACACCTGGGTCCTCTAATCCTTATGGAGAACCAGCTTTGTATTTCTGGGAGATAACCTGGAAACAAGCAGGAAATGCAGCCTTCAAAACAGCGCTGCCTCCTAGCTCCACAGTGGGATTATCCAGAAAGCCCCTAACGGAGATCGCATCCCTCTCCTTCCACCTCCTCCAGCATCACCAGGCTGAAGTCACCCCCACCTCCTCCAGAGAAGCCATACAATGTACTTCTCTGACCCCAAACCACCAGTCTTTGAGGGATTGCAGTGTGACTCCGTTTCCTTGGTGTATTCATAAAATAGTTCACTCAGCGAAGACAGTGAAGATTATTGACGACGCTACCCTGCTTCTGATGTCCTTCACCAGGAAGTGGTGTTTTGTTTTGTTTTTTAAAAAGTCTTATGATGTAATCAGTGAAATTTCACCTGAATTTGGATGGATTGTGGGACATGACCAACATCAGGCTGTAGACCTCTAAGATTGAAGGCCCCGGGCTGGGTCGTGGTGAACTCACCAAAGCAAATAACACCTGTGAGGTGGTCCTGCAGCATCCAGTCAGCGCTCTCATCTCATGACACTCTGTCCTTGCTGTATAACTTTGAATTCATATAAATCCATTAAGGTGCCAGTACAGTTTTTCTCTCATTTTCTGTTAAAATTTTTTTAAGAGAAAAAAGAAATGTAAGCTTCCTATTAGAGTTGGCTGATACCCTGCCTTGAACTGGGTCAATTTACACACACGCACCCCTCCCCGCCATTCCCTCGGGAGTGCCCATTTCCTTCCAGTGGCAAGCACAGCGTCAGCACTGGGTTGTATCTTTGCCAATCTGATAGGGGGAGAATGGCACTCAGTGTAGTTTTAAATGGCAGGAAATGAAATTAAAACCACAGCATGACAGCATTTCACGCCCATCAGGTTGGCGGCATTTTAAAAATCGTAACAATACCGATTATTGTTGTGGAAGTGAAGCAACGGAAGTTTTACAAGCTGTGGGTAAGAAATGGACATTGACATGACTGCCTGGGGAGACAGTCAATAGCTGATGATGTACCCACGCCACACCCCATCTCATGTTCTGTGTTCATAGAAACACTGGTAACTAAATGCCCATTAACAGGCGAACAAAGATATATGTTTTGGTATACTGATAAAGAATACTATACAGCAGTGAAAATGAATTAACTAAAGACCCCTACAACAAAACATCAGCTTCCCTAGTGGCTCAGTTGGTAAAGAATCCACCGCAATGCGGGAGAACTGGGTTTGATCCCTGGGTTGGGAAGATCCCCTCGAAGAGGGCATGGGAACCCACTCCAATATTCTTGCCTGAGAATCCCCATGGCCAGAGGAGCCCGGCAGGCTACAGTCCATAGGGTCTCAAAGAGTTGGACACAAACAAGCGACTAAGCACACAACAGAACATCAGAAGACCGGGGCAAACTGCAAAAGAATGCATTCAGGAGATCATCCTTCATCTAAAGTCAAATAACAAGCAAATGACTGGTATGGATTCCTGGGTTTGTAAGTACATGCTCTATAAATTTAAAGGAAAGTGGGAGCAATAAAAGATTCCCCAGTTGCTTCCAGTGGGCAAAGAGAAGGGTGTCTGTCACAGGGAGGAGTAGTTGGCAGGTTTCACCTAAGTTGTGACATTTTGCCCTTGAACTGGATGGTCAAGACAGGGTTATTCAGGGCTTCCCTCGTGGTCCAGTGGCTAACAGTCCCCCTTGCAGTGCAGGGGACATGAGTTCGATCCCTGGCCCAGGAAGATCCCACATGCCGCAGAGCAGCCAAGCCCGTGCACACGACCACTGAGCCTGAGTGCTGCAGCTACTCAAGTCCACACATCCCAGAGCCTGTGCTCTGCAACGCAGAGAAGCCGCCAAGATGAGAAGCCCGTGCACCGCAACCAAGAGTAGCCCCCGCTTTCCGCAACTAGAGGGAGCCCGAGCACAGCAGTGAAGACCCAATGCGGCCAATAATAATTTTTTTTTTTAAAGACAGGCATGTTTGTTTTCCTTTTTGTTATTTACACATCATACATATTCCATAAGGGAAATAAGAAATAAAGGTAGGTATGCCGATAGAGAGAATGGCAGGGATAAAGCTCCTGAGGCTGGAGACTGGGATGCTAAGAGCCGAGAGCTGGGGGCACAGGGAGTGAAATGTGATGGAACGGTCAGCAGGGGCCAGACCAGACTGGGGACCCCCTTGAGAATGGTGTTGCTTTCTCCTGAGAACAATGGAGGATCATGGAAAGAATTTAAGCATGTAGGTTACACAACCAGATTTGCACTTTGAAATGGTTGTATCAGCTAAGAGATGAAAAGCAGAGGGAAGCAAAAGTGGGGATGGTAAGCCCAGTCAGGAGTGATGACAAATGGAAATAATAATGGAGTGATCCTAGACTTCCATGGTGGTCCAGTGGTTCAGACTCTGTACTTCCACTGCAGGGGGCATGGGTTCAATCCCTGGTCAGGGAACTAAGATCCGGCATGCCACATGGTGTGGAAAAATTCATAAATAAAAAAAAAATAATGGAGTGATCCAAGTTCAGGTGTACAAAAATGGAGTCAATCGGCCATTGAGGATCTGGTCTCAAACACCTCTCGGCACCACTTCGAACTTGAACTTGCTTTGAACTGTGCTAGCTCCAAGGACACCACCAGCTGTAGTCAGAAGAATACCTGCCAGCTGCAGACTTATCCTCTCAAGGTCTCCCCTTGTAGCTGTGCAACCATTTCAGATGCCAACCAATCCTTCTTAACAAATACTGTTACTTCTTACCAACTCCAATTATAATTCTTCAGAAAAAACTCAAGTAACTGGCTGTTACTTTGCAGTGTTTGCCGTTTCAAGCCTCCCCTCTTTGGTAATATGGAGCTTCCCATGTGGCACTGCTGCTGCTGCTGCTAGGTTGCATCAGTCGTGTCTGACTCTGCGACCCCACAGACGGCAGCCCACCAGGCTCCCCCGTCCCTGGGATTCTCCAGGCAAGAACACTGGAGTGGGTTGCCATTTCCTTCTCCAATGCATGAAAGTGAAAAGTGAAAGGGAAGTCACTCAGTCATGTCTGACTCTTAATGACCCCATGGACTGCAGCCCACCAGGCTCCTCCATCCATGGGATTTTCCAGGCAAGAGTACTGGAGTGGGTCGCCAGTGCCTTTAGTGGTAAAGAATCCAATTGCCAATGCAGGAGACACAAGAGATTTGGGTTTGATCCCTGGGTGGAGAAGATCCCCTGGAGGAGGGCATGGCAACCCACTCCAGGATTCTTGTCTAGAGAATCCAATGGACCGAGGAGCCTGGTGGGCTACAGTCCATAGGGTTGCAAAGAGTCAGACACAACTGAAGCGACTACATGCAAACATGCACTTTTTTGTTTGTTTTTTTTTCTAAATATATGCATTTTATTGAAGTATAGTTTCAGGTGTACAGCAAGGTGATCAGTTACACATGTACACATATATTATTTTTAAGATTATTTTCCATTATCAGTTATTACGAGATAGGAAAATAGTGCAAGTGCTTCTTCAATCTGTGTCTCCTGGGCTGAAGTTCTAACAAACCCCCAATAAACACCTTTTTAATTTCAATCAGGATTTTGTTTCTGAAAGCTTTATTAGCAGGAGGTTGGTGTAAGGATCCAGGTGAAGTAAAATGGTGGCTTGGACCACCTTCCGAACTTGCAAGGACAGGGGGTCTGGAGACAAGCAGATGGAGTCAATAACTGACTAGGAAATGAGATCAACAGCCCTTCTGGGTGATGGAGAGGAGTTGTCGATCAAGGGCAAGTCTGAACTTCCTGACTTGAGCTCCTGAAGGGATGGAGGTATAGACAATAATGGTTTCCTATTGTTGCTGTATCAAATTACCACAAATTTAGTGGCTTAAGACAACATAAATGTATTATCTTACAGCTGGGGGTCAGAGGTCCTGAAACCGGGGTATCAATAGGACTGCATTCCTCCTGGAGGCTTTAGGGGAGAATCCATCTCCTTGCCTTTCCCAACTTTAAGGGGCTGCCTGCATTCCTTGGGCTTCCCTGGTGGCTCAGACAGTAAAGAATCTGCCTGCAATGTGGGAGACCTGGGTTCGATCCCTGGGTCAGGAAGATTCCCTGGAGAAGGGAATGGCTACCCACTCCAGTATTCGTGCCTGCAGAATTTCATGGACAGAGGAGCCTGGTGGGCTACAGTCCATAGGGTGGCAAAGAGTCAGATAGGACTGAGCAACTAACACTTCCACGGCATTCCTTCTTCATGGTCACTAACACTTGGCATAGTCAAATAAATATATTTATATATATATATATATATATATTTTTTTTTTAAAAGCCCACACATCCTCAGATCATGTGCGTGCACTCTCTGCTGAGGTCATTCCATTGCCCTCGCTCTCTGTCAGATCTCCCTTTGCCTCCTTCTTATAAGGGTACATGTGATTGCATTGTGAGCCCGTCTGGATAATCAGACTAAACCCCCCACCTCAAGATCATTTAATCACAGTTTCAAAGATTCTTTTTGACATGGAAGGCAACTCTCACAGAATCCAAGGATCAAGACCTACCATATCCCCTTCAATCGAGGAGCTCAGTTAAGGGCACAAGCCTCAGTAGAGGGGGATCTTAGTGAGGGGAGTTGAGTGCCTTGTCCTTATTGGAAGGCCTCATGGGATTTGAGCTGGCCCCAGATGTCTGCTTGCTTTAACTGTGGCTAAGTCCTTGACCCATTCTAGCCCAAAGGAAGAATGAGTGCTGGCTGAGTTCAATTCACTTGCTTTTTGTTTTTGGCCCCACCACATGGCATGCAGGGTCTTTAGTTACCTGACCAGGAATTGAACCAGTGCCCCCCTGTAGTGGAAGCCTGGAGTCTTAATCACTGGACCTCCAGGGAAGTCCCGCAGGTTACTTCCTGATTCACAAGTCGGTGGAGGTTAGTGGGTAAAAGCGTGGCCCCTGGAGCCAGCCTGCCTGGGTTCATGTCTGAGCTTTGCTGCCTGTCAGCTGTGTGACTTTGGGAAAATTGCTCAACTTCTCTGTGCATTTCCTTATTGCTGTTATGGACTGACTTGTGTATTCTCAAAATTCATGGACTGAAACCGTAATCCCCGGTACCTCAGAATGTGACTGTATTTGGAGATAGAGCTTTTAAAGCTTTTAAAGAGGCGTGTAGGTTAAATGAGGCCATTGGCTGGGTCCTAATCCAATCCAACTGATGTCCACTAAGAATAGGAAATTTGGAACTTCCCTAGTGGTCCAGTGGTTAAGACTCCACTGCAGGGGGTGAGGGTTCGATTCCTAGTCAGGGAGGTTCTGCATGCAGTGAGGTGTGGCCAAAAAGAAAAAGAAAAAGGAGAGGAAATTTGGACAAATAGAAACCTCAGGCATGTGCAGAGGAGAGACTATGTGACAACAACTTGAGAAGTGGGCGGTTTGCAAGCCAGGAAGAGAATTTCTCCAGAATTGTGAGAAACACTTCTCATATCTAAGCAGCCCAGTTGGTGGAATTTTGCTATGGCAGCCGTAGCAAACTAGTATATCTACTAAGTTAGGATAAAACCATTATCCATCTCCTAGGGTTGTTATAAATATGTCGGGTGCTGAGCCTACAGATAAGGCTGTCATCCACTGTGTTCAGTCCTCTAAATGTCCTTGGGGCTCTCCCAGGTGGCACCTGGGTTGCAAGAGAGAACCTTCCAGGTGCATGGGAAGCAGATGCTATAGATGTTATAAGGCCAGCCCGGGCAGTTATGAGGCACTTCCATCTCACACTATTGGTCAAAGCAAATCTCAAGGCCAGAGTCAGATTCTAATTGGTAAACCCTTGATGAAAGTGAAAGAGGAGAGTGAAAAAGTTGGCTTAAAACTCAACATTCAGAAAACAAAGATCATGGCATTTGGTTCCTTCACTTCATGGGAAATAGATGGGGAAACAGTGTCAGACTTTGTTTGTTGGGACTCCAAAATCACTGCAGATGGTGACTGAAGCCATGAAATTAAAAGACGGTTACTCCTTGGAAGGAAAGTTATGACCAACCTAGATAGCATACTCAAAAGCAGAGACATTACTTTGCCAACAAAGGTCCATCTAGTCAAGGCTATGGTATTTCCTGTGGTCATGTATGGATGTGAGAGTTGGACTGTGAAGAAGGCTGAGCACCGAAGAATTGATGCTTTTGAACTGTGGTGTTGGAGAAGACTCTTGAGAGTCCCTTGGACTGCAAGGAGATCCAACCAGTGCATTCTAAAGGAGATCAGCCCTGGGATTTCTTTGGAAGGAATGATGCTAAAGCTGAAACTCCAGTACTTTGGCCACCTCATGCGAAGAGTTGACTCATTGGAAAAGACTCTGATGCTGGGAGGGATTGGGGGCAGGAGGAGAAGGGGACGATAGAGGATGAGATGGCTGGATGGCATCACTGACTCGATGGATGTGAGTCTGAGTGAACTCTGGGAGTTGGTGATGGACAGGGAGGCCTGGCGTGCTGCGATTCATGGGGTGTCAAAGAGTCGGACAGGACTGAGCGACTGAACTGAACTGAACTGAGGGGAGGGTTCATTGAAGTTGTGGAATGTGGTTGCCAAAACCCATAAAGATCCTGACATTGTATCACATTCTAGCTCAGGGCTTTTGATTGAAAGTCTGACTACAGGGGGCGCTCCTGCCATCTCATGGAAGCAGGTCGGTTTCCAGTAGTAGCAGTGAAAGTGAGTGAAAGTTGCTACTTCATGTCCGACTCTTTGTGACGCCAGGGACTATACAGTCCGTGGACTTCTCCGGGCCACAGTACTGGAGTGGGTAGCCTTTTCCTTCTCCAGGGGATCTGCCCAACCCAGGGATCAAGCCCAGGTCTCCCGCACTGCAGGCGGATTCTTTACCGGCTGAGCCACCGGGGAAGCCCAGCAGTAGTAGTAGTGTTAGTACGATACTAATACCAATAACTCAGCGACAGGGCTTGCTTGAATTTCAGCAGTTTTCCTGTCTGTCAATGTCCTCTTTGTTCCAGAAGCCAATCCAGGATCGAGCACTGCATTTCCTTCTGAGTGTCCCCCGAGCAGTAACAGCTCCCCATCTTACATGACCTTGGCCCTTTTAAACAATATCGATCAGTTATTTTCTAGAACATCCCTCAGTTTGGGCTTGTCTGAGGTTCCCCCCATGATTATATTGACCCTACGCACTTTTGTCAGGAATACTCCAGAAGTGATATTTTGCACCTCGGTGCCTTATATTGGGGCTCCCCCGGTGGCTCAGCAGTAAAGAATCTGCCTGCAATGCAGGAGCTGCAGGGACTGGGGTTCAATCCCTGGGTCGGGAATAGCCACTGGAGTAGGAAATGGCAACCCACTCCAGTATTCTTACCTGAAGAATCCCATGGATAGAGGAGCCTGGTGGGCTACAGTCCATAAGGGTGGCAAAGAGTCGGACATGACTGAAGAGACTTAGCACACACAGCTTATATTGAGGATATTGATAGAGGTGATATTAACCTTGATTACTTGATTAACGTGGTGTCTGTTGGGTTTCTTCAGTGTGAGATTACTGTTTGTCCTGCTGTAATTGACAGATATCTTGGGGGAGATACTTTGAGATTATGCATATATCCTATTTCTTCTCAAACTTCTGCCCAGTATTAGCATCCATCAGTAGATCTTGCCTGCAACACCTGTCATCAGGCTGTCTTTTAAGTCTTGAAGATCTGTGATCTTGGGAAGTGCTGTCCACCTCTTGGCACGGTCTGCTTCAGGAACCAGTTTATTGGCTCTGGAAATCATCTGGTGCCGGTCATCATCTGTAGGGACAGGCTTCCGAGAATCCTGGGAGTGCTGACTTGGGTCTGGTTTGGCATGTTTCCTGTGAATTCAGCAGGATCGCTTTTATTCTGATGGTAATGCAGGCGATCAGCAGTGCTCGAGAGATCCTTTCCAGCCAGGTGATAATACACATTTTCCTCTGAACCTTTGACATACCCTGGATCTCCTGGTTGGAAGGGATGATAAGGCTCATTGGCCAGTGGCAGCCTGCTGACCATACTCTCCAAGGACACAGGCAGACCTGTTTTATTGCCCTTCGCTCTACTGCACTCCTCAGATGCTGCACTTTTACAAATTTGTGGCAAGATCTGTGGCAACTCTAGGTTGAGCAAGTTTGTTGGCTCCATTTTCCAACAGCATTTGCTTGCTTCGAAATGGGTCACATTTCAGTAATTCTTGCAATATTTCAAGCTTTGTCATTAATACTGTATTTGCATGGGCCACAACTAGAGAGCCCGTGAGCCGCAACTACTGAAGCCTGCAGGCTCTAAAGCCCGTGCTCCGCAACTAGAGAGAAGCTCCAAGACCTAGTACAGCCAAATAGATAATAAATAAAATAAATACATTTAAAAAATACTATATTTGCCATGATCTGTGTTCACTGATCTTTTTTAAATATCAGATTGAGCAAATGATTTATTTTTTATTTATGTTTTTAATATTTGTTCACTTATTTGGCTGCACTTATTTGGGTCTTAGTTGCCTCCAGTGGGGTCTTCCTGCTTTTTTTTTACTTGCCGCTTGCAGGGTCTTTAGTTCCAACCCAAGACCTAGTTCCTGACCAGGGGTTGAACCCAGGCCCTATGCACTGGGAGTGCAGAGTTTTGGCCACTGGACCATCAGGGAAGTCCCCCTCAGTGATCTTTGACGTGACTCTTGTCATTGTTTTGGGGGTGCCCAAGCAGCACTGTATATAAGACAGTGAGCTTAATTGATAAACGTGGCGTGTGTTCCGACTGCTAGGCCAACCAGCTCGTCCTCCATATCTCTCCCTCTCCTCCGGCCTCCCTGTTCCCCAAGACACAGCAATATTGAAATTAGGCCAATTAAAACCCTGTTGAGGTCTCTGAGTGTTCAAATGAAAGGAAGAGTCACACATCTCTCACTTAAAATCAAAAGCTAGAAGGGGCTTCCCTGGCAGCCCAGTGGTTTAGAATTCGCCTTCCAACGCAGCAGGTACAGTTTGATCCCTGGTGAGCTAAGATCCAATGTGCCTCTTGGCCAAAAAACCAAAACATAAAATAGAAGGAATATTGTAACAAACTTAGTAAAGACTAAAAAATGGTCCACTTCAAAATATCTTAAAAAAAAGACTTTAGTGGAGGAACTAAGTACAGATGGGGGGAAATAACAAGAGAACTAGAATTAGACGTGGAGCCTGAAGATGGGGCTGAATTACTGCAACCTCATGGAAAAACTCTAATGAATGAGGAGCTGTTTCTTGTGGATGAGCAAAGAACGTGGTTTTTTGAGCTGGCCTCTATTTCTGGTGAGGATGCTGTGAAGACTGTTGAAATGATGACAAAGACTTTAGAATATGTCATAAACGTAGTTGATAAAGCAGCAGCGGGCTTTGAACGGATTGACTCCAATTTTGAAAGAAGTTCTGTGGGTAAATGCTGTCAGACAGCACTGCAGGCTACAGAGAAATCGTCTGTGAAAGGAAGAGTCAATCGATGCATCAGACTTCATTGTTGTCTTATTTTAAGAAATCACCACGGCCTCCCCAGCCTTCAGCACCCACCACCCTGATCAGTCGGTGCCCATCAACACTGAGGCAGGCCCCTCCAGCAACGGAAAGATGACAATTCACTGAAGCCTCAGACGATCATCAGTGTTTTAAAAAATTTTCTTATTGTTGTTCAGTCAATCAGTCATGTCCGACTCTTTGCAACCCCATAAACGGCAGCACACTAGGCTTCCCTGTCCTTCACTATCCAGAGTTTGCTCAAAGTCAAGTCCACTGAGTCAGTGATGCCATCCAATCGTCTGTCACTCCCTTCTCTTTTTACCTTCAATCTTTCCCAGCATCAGGGCCTTTTCCAGTGAGTCGGTTCTTCCCATCCGGTAGCCAAAGTATTGGAGCTTCAGCGTCAGCCTCAATCCTTCCGATGAATATTCAGGACTGATTTGCTTTAGAAATTATATATATATATATATTGCAAGTGGGATTGTCAGTCTTCATTGAGGCATTCGAGATCTTTAGTTGCAGCATGTGGAATCTAGTTCGCGGATCTAGAACCTGGGCCCCCTGCATTGAAAGCTTGGACTCTTAGCTATTGGACCAACAAGGAAGTTCCTCTGCTGTAAATTTTGTGTATCTGATATTTATGGTGGCTCAGATGGTAAAGCATCTGCCTGCAGTGTAGGAGACTCTGGTTTAATTCCTGAGTTGGGAAAATCCCCAGAAAAGGGAATGGCAACCCACTCTAGTATTCTTGCTTGGAGAATTCCATGGACCTCTGTCCATGGGGTCACAAAGAGTTGGACACAACTGAGGGACTAAAACATATGCTCAATCAAGCTATATATGTATGTATTAACATTTCTGCTGTTCCTTGGCCCGATTCCACAGAGGAATGCCAAACTGAGGGATAATCTCCAGTATTCATTTCTTTTCCTCCGTCAGAGCATCAGCACGTCTGGCTGGATAACCTCCAACCCCTCCAGTAAACAAGTGAACAGCAGGAACAGCCTGAAGCCAGAGGGCAATGTATGGAACCCACATGAGACAGTGCAAGGATCAGCGTGGACCTTGGAGGATTTCCTGAGATAAGCTGTTCTCTGGGGAGCCGCTGAGATTCCCAAACAGCACATCAGGAAATACTTTGGTTAGAGGTTTTATAGATGCTGGGGCAGAACCCATTGTCCTTTAGAGGCTTCGCTGCCGCCCATCTGCACGCAGGTCCCATCTGATGGGAGATAAGGTCAGCCAGAAGGTCACGTGAAGGGGGCTAGTCAGTTATAGCTCAACAACAAAAAAAGAGTGGGGGCCACCGGAAGACCATTTGGCCTGATGTATAGTCCACCAGTGAATCGTTTGCTTGGTACCTTTTTTTTTTTTAATTTGAGGTGTAATTGACATATAACATTTTAATTTCAAGTGCAGATCGTAATGACGCAACATTTGTGTGGTATATGTGAAATGATCATATAAGTCTAGTTAACATCCGTCACCATCCTCAGTTACAATTTTTTTTTCTTGTGATGAGCGCTTGTAAGATCCACTCTTAGCCATTTTCAAATATGCGATGCAGTGTTATGAGCTACCGTCACCATGCCGTACGTTACACCCTCGGAACACACTGTTTGGTACCCTTTTGTATCCCATTTGTCCT
Organism: Bubalus bubalis; assembly: GCF_019923935.1. Lineage (NCBI taxonomy): Eukaryota > Metazoa > Chordata > Mammalia > Artiodactyla > Bovidae > Bubalus > Bubalus bubalis. The sequence goes on from NC_059174.1 coordinate 52,338,432, forward strand.
TTTCAGTTTGCCGTGTATTTGCCTGACTAGCTGATAATATCCGTTAGGGGATAAAGGCAGATTTAGACTACTGGGTGTAGAAGGGATCGGGGTGGGGGCAGGGGGCTGTGGGCCCCTTGTGGGCTCTGTCCTTCCCTGGAGATGGGGAGTCTGTCTCCACGATGAACAGCAGCAATTTTAGCAGGGAGGTCTGTTAGCCCCTGGGCTTCCCAGGTGGCTCTGGTGGTAAAGAACTTGACTGCCAATGCAGGAGACATAAGAGACTCGGGTTGGATCCCTGGGTTGGGCAGATCCCCTGGAGGAGGGCATGGCAACCCACTCCAGTATTCTTGCCGGGAGTATCCCATGGACAGAGAAAGCTGGTGGCTACAGTTTTCATAGGGACAGAGTAGGACACGACTGAAGTGACTTAGCACGCACTCAATTAGCCCCTATCAGGGCAGCAGTGATATCCCCGATGGCAAACCGGAGCACCAGCAGGGGTCAGGAATCCACAGGATTTCCATGTGCACCGGCAGCGCAGCAGACACCAAAAGCATGCCTGGAGGTGCTATATGTATGTACTGCTAGTTCGCAAGCTCTAGGAAGAGCTATGAGCTGGGCCGCTGGGGCTGAACTTGTAGTGTGCAAAGCATAAGCCTCCAGCATTTGATCTGGGGAAACTCGGGCACGACCCGTGATCAGATTTCCCCAGGAATTTCGTCTACCAGAGCCATCTCAAAACAGAAGAAAAGTCTGTGTCATCTGAGGTGGAGAGGGTGCCTAAGAAGTATTTTCTTGGCTTTGAGACCATTTCTCTAGTTGTAGGGTGATTGAGTGGGCTCCCTGGTACTCAGCTGGTAAAGAATCCACCTGCAACGCTGGAGTCCTGGGTTCAGTCCCTGAGTTGGGAAGATCCCCTGGAGGAGGGCATGGCAACCCACTCTGGTATTCCTGCCTGGAGAATCTCCACGGACAGAGGAGCCTGACAGGCTACAGTCCATGAGGTTGCAAAGAGTTGGACATGACTGAGCGACTAAGCATAGCACAGGGCGACGGGGTTGGGCTCTCTGTCACCAGGAAGCGACCATAGTGCAAATGGATTTAAATGTTATGTGATGCAAGATGATGGCAGCGTGGGTGCCTGCAGAGAGAGGCCATGTCTTTGGCACAGCAGGGGGAGCTGAGAGGACTGGGGAGCCCCAGGTGAGGGTGGTGACTCAGAGGGGGACTTGTGTCTGATGCCACAGGGTCTAACTGACCTGAGAAATACACTACAGGGTGTATCTGAGAGGTCAAAAGTTGTCATAAAACAACTTTGTGGCAGCGGAGGTGAAAAGCTTTGTCAAAATGAGGTCAGCTGAGAGCTGGGGGTGTGGACAGTGCTCATTTTAAAGTTTCAGGGGACTGATGTTCATTGCAGCATTATTTACAACAGTCAAGACATGGAAGCTACCTAAAATATCCACTAACAGATGAATGGATAAAGAAGATGTGGTGTATATATATGCACTACTCAGTCATAAGGAAAGAATGAAATAATGTCATTTGCAGCAACATGGATGGACCTAGAGATGATCATACTAAGTGGAATAAGTCAGAAAGGGAAAGACAAATATCAAATGATATCACTTATATGTGAAATCTCAAAACATAAAATGGGGGGCTGTAGGGAGGGGAGGTGAAAGTCGCTCAGCCGTGTCTGACTCTCTGCGACCCCATGGACTCTACAGTCCATGGAATTCTCCAGGCCAGAATACTGGAGTTGGGTAGCCGTTCCCTTCTCTAGGGGATCTTCTCAAACCCAGGGATTGAACCCAGGTCTCCCTCATTGCAGGCGGATTATTTACCAGCCACAAGGGAAGCCCAAGATTACTGGAGTGGGTAGGGAGGGGATATATGTATACTAATAGCTGATTTACTTTGTCACGTAACAGATAGCAGCAGAACACTAGGAAGCAATATTCTCCAATTAAAAATAAATTTTAAAAAATAAATAAGATTTTAAAAGAATGCAAATGAACTTACACACAAAACAGAAATAGACCCAGAGACATAGAAAACAAACTTATGATTACCAAAGCAGGGAGGGATAAATTAGAAATTTGGAATTAATATTAGCACACTGCTGTATATAAAATAGCTGACAAAGACCTATTGTATAGCACAGGGATTTTGTAATAACCTATAAGGGAAACGAATCTGAAAAAGATTAGATATATACATGTATGTATAACTGAATCATGATGCTGTACACTTGAAATTAACACAACATTGTAAATCAACTATGTTTCAATTTAAATAAAACAGTTTCAGAGGAGGTTCATGCCTCCAGGAGCTAGGACGTGGGCTCCAAATAGCATCTGAGAGGAGGGCAAATAAAGCTTGAGGAAAGGCAGCAAAAATAAAGGCATCTGCCGGCGGCAGCTTCTCCCCCGGGTTTGCACATCTGCTTTTTTTGCTCTGAGTAGAGGGATGGGCAGAAGTGATTAAAGGCGTTTGGGAGTGAGTTTTTGAGTTCCCTGCAATAACTCCTGTTTTGAGTAGGTGGCAGTGGTTAGCAGTCACTGAAGCTTAGATATGGAAGTGTTCTGGTCTTGTCTCGTTTGTGCCCTGGACTTCCCAGGTGGTGCAGTGGTAAAGAATCCGACTGCCAATGCAGGAGATACAAGAGACGTGGGCTTGATCCCTGGGTCAGGAAGAGCCCCTGGAGGAAGGGGCCTAAAAGAATGAGAGGGTCTGTTTCATCACCCTGCTTATCTGGTTACAGAGTAAGAAAGCACACATGTATTGAGCGACGGTGGAGTCTGAGGTAAAGGCTGCAAAGTGAAGTCAGCTTTAAAGACTTGGGAAAATAATCTCGCACAATCCCTGAGATACGTGAGTCCACGTTGATTGTCTCCCTCTAAACATAATTGCAGAAAGAAATGGTGAGTCAGGAATCAACGGGGGAAAGAAAGCTGAGCAAAGGTCCATCACTGTAACCAGGCTGCATCAGCAGGAGTCAATGTCAGGGTTAGGGACTCTGAGGTGGAGCAGTGACAAGTGTTTATGGCTATTCCCCCTTTGTACATATCACCAGGTTTGATTCAGAAGGGAATCCGGGAATAGAAGAATCCGGGAATCCAGAGACTCTCGACAGCTTGAATGGAGGCAGACGTGGTGGGTAGACATAAATCCTCGGAGCCAAGGGTAGGCAGTCATACCTGTGTCGATTAAGAAATCCATGGAAGACTTCCCCAGTGGTCCAGTGGATAAGAATCCGCCTGCCCAGTGCAAGAGACACGGGTTCAGCCCCTGGTCCAGGAAGATTCTCCATGCAGCGGAACGACTAAGCACATGTGCCACAACTGCTGAGCCACGTGGTGTGACCACTGAAGCCCGTGGGCCTGGAATCCGCGCTCTGCAGCAAGAAAGCAGCCCCCACTCTCTGCAACTAGGGAAAAGCCTGAGAGCCGCAGTGAAGACGCAGTGCAACCAAATAATAATAATAAACAAATAAGTAAATTAAAAAATAAATCCAGGGAGACTTCCCCAATGGTCCAGTAGTTAAGAATCCACCTTTCAATGCAGGGGACCCGGATTTGATCCACATGCCTCGACGCAACTAAGCCCATGCGCCACAACTAGGGAGCTGGCGCTGCAGCTACTGAGTCTGTGCCCTCTAGAGCCCAAGCTCTGCAATAAGAGAAGCCCAAATGCCAAAATTAAAAAAAATTTTTTCTTAATTAAGAAATGGAATTTAAGGCGTTGGCTCTTGCCCTCTGCGGTGGTCCCCACTCTGCCTGTGGAGTGTGTTTCTCTCTGAATAAATCTACTTCTTCATATCAAAAAAAAAAAAGAAATGGAATTTAAGAAATCCAATTCCTGATCCTCTATCTTAAGTTCAATGGTGGGTGCCAGGGTGTGACTCAGGATAGGACTGACCTTGTCCTTGAAGGGGAATTGCCCCCGAAGGAGGAGAACTTGACCCTCTGTGGGCTCAGGGTTCTAGGATGATTGCTTTGTAAGCTTTCCTTTATTTGACGTACAGGACCACTGTTTTTCCAATGTCCCAGCCTTTTACAGAATGTACAATTGTCTTGGGACAAAGGCAGGGACCATTGATTTTAACTGCCTTTTCCTCCTGCTTTCCTGAAGGCTATTGTAAAAGAACCGAGAAGCAATTTCTGTAATACCATTGAGAGCCTGTCCATCCTGGCCAATTACGCTATTTTGGATTTGCTCAGACAGTAAAGAACCTGCCCATCCCTAGGTAGGGAAGGTCCCCAGGAGGAGGGCATGGCAACCCACTCCAGTATTCTTGCCTGGAGAATTCCATGGACAGATGAGCCTGGCGGGCTACCGTCCAGAGGGTCGCAAAGAGTCGGACAAGACTGAGTACACACACATGTGTGCTAACACACACACGTTAGGGAGATTTCCAACTGAAGCAGACGTGTTCTGGGGCATCTGAGTTTGATGCAGTGTGTCTTTGAAAAGTCTGTGTAACACCTTTCATGGAGATTTGGGGACGCTCTTCTTTCTGAGCACACAGTTCAACCTGGGACCAGTTGACCTTTGGAGGAAAGCCCTTTAGCATCACTCCTATGAGACCTGGAACATCAGGCTCCACTTGGGTCATTTCCTGGCCATTTGCTGAAGCACCTGGGAAGGGTTCTGGCCACCCGTTTCCCCGGTGTGGGGAGTTTCCTGCAGGAGCTCTTAGCATATGGCTTTAGTATCATCAGAGGGCCTTCCCTGGAAGCTCAGTGGGTAAAGAATCTGCCTGCAGTGCAGGAGACACAGGTTCATTTCCTGAGTTGGAAAGATCCCCTGGAGAAGGAAATGGCAAACCACTCCAGTATTCTTGCCTGAAAACTGCCACGGACAGAGGAGCCTGACGGGCTATCGTCCACCAAATTGCAAGAGTCAGACATGACTGAGCGACTGAACCACCACCATAGTATCATCACCAATGGAAAGAACACATCTTACAAGCTGCCTCTATGAGCAGGGTTATATATATGGCCACTAACGTTTCTAGCTCCTCTCTGCATTTGGCAGGATCTTCTGGCAGTGGAAGTTTAAAAGATCTGCTGGTATCCAGGGAACATGGATGCTTTCCAGTGGAATCCAGGATACTTCTTTCTTTTTTTTGGCCGAGACAGGTCTTAGTTTCAGCATGTGAGATCTAGTTCCCTGACCAGGGATCGAACCCTCACCCCTGCGTTGGGAGCATGGAGTCTTGGCCACCGGACCACCAGGGACATCCCCATCCCGGATACGTTTATTTATTTATTAGCTCTGGTTTACCCCAAGCATAATCTTACATTTTATCTGTTTACTTATTTATGGCTGCACTGAGGCACTTTGCTGCCTGAAGGCTTTTCTCTAGTTACAGGGAGCGGAAGCTACTCTTCACTGTGGTGCGTGGGCTTCCCGCTACAGTGGCTTTTCTAGTTCTGGAGCACAGGTTCTAGGCCCGGGCTCAGGAGTTGTGGCACGCAGTCTTAGTTGCTCTGTGGCACGTGGGATCTGCCCAGACCAGGGATTGAACCAGTGTCTCCTGTACTTGCAGGGGGATTCTTAACCACTGGACCACCGGGGAAGTCTGAGTCCAGGAAACGTCTGACCAGCCCTTTGCCTGGGAAAGCCTGAAGCTGATGGATTTTGATTACAGAGCCCTGGGAAGTACTCCTGATTACCAGAGATGGCAAGACCAGTACCGAAGCCTCTACCAAGTTTTCCTCCTCCATATCAGCATTTATGTAAATAACCTATATCCCCCAGTCCAGATATCGGGCCCAAGTGCTCTCTGGATTCTTTCAGGGAAGGGGAAGTTAATCCTGGCAGCTGTGTGTTTGAGGGATTTTCTGGGGAAGCTGGGGTAATTTTAGAAATTAAAGGTATTTGCTGGGGAGGTGAGGCTAGATTTTGGGGAGATGGATTTGAAGCAGAGACCCAGAGATGCAGAAGACCTTCTGGAGGGTCAGGGACAGGGAGTTGGGTATAAAGAGGCATGTGGGAGAGTGGAATTTATGGGGGCTGTAGGTTTTTGTTCTAAGTCTGACTTCTGTTTTTTTCAGTCTTGTTGAAGGGACCCCTAGGGCTAGCCAGGATGCTCTTTTGCTTCCTTCTATCAGTTTGATCTTGGTTCCAACAGGACATTTATTTAGGATGAGAAGTCTTTAAAATCTTTTAAAAACATAAATGTTTTTCCAAATCAAACAATCCCTTATCTCACCATTGATGGGTAGACTTTTCAAAGGTGTTGTTTAGTCACTCAGTTGTATCTGACTCTTTGCAACCCCATGGACTGTAGCCCACCAGGCTCCTCTGTCCACGGGATTCTAATACTGGACTAGGTTGTCATGCCCTCCTCCAGGGGATCTTCCCGACCCAGGGATGGAACCCATGTCCCCTGCATTGGCAGGCGGATTCTTTATCACTGTACCACCTGGGAAGCCCAAAACCCAGAAAGAGACAATAATCACAAGAGTCACTAGACTCCAAGAGTTAGTTCACACGAATGTTTTCTCCAGCTAATGTAAAGTTAGAGGGGAGAAACACAGTAGAGACTTGTACTGCTGGGCTTGATCAGACCACATGCAGAGGTCCAGGAAACAGAAAAGAAGCCTAACGTTTTGCTGCCTTTGTCAGGTCCCAGGATCTCTCAGTTGCAGCCTCCAGAGTGGCAGAAGGTTCTAGGCAATGCAGTCTCTCCACACTTCCAATGCAGGAGGTAAGGGTTCGATCCCCAGTCAGGGAACTAAGATTCCACATGCCAGGTGGTGTGGCCAAAAATAAATAAATGGTTAAATATATAATTACTATATGATCTGGCAACTCCACTTCTAGGAATATACCCAAAAGAATCGAAAGCGGGGACTCAAACAGATCCTTGCACATGAATGTCCATGGTAGCATTAGTCACAACAGCCAAGGAGGTGGAAGCAACCCAGACGTCCGTCAACAGAGGAATGAATAAACAGAATGTGGTATGTACATACAATGAAATAGTATTCAGCCTGGAAAAGGATCGGAATTTTGATACGTCCTGCAGCATGCACAAGCATGAAAACATTACACTCACTGAAATAAAACAGACACCAAAGGACAAACAGGTATAATTTCTCTTATATAATGCATCTGGAATATGCAAATTAATCAAGACAGAAAGTAGAATAAAGATTACATAGACATTCAGTTCAGTTCAGTTGCTCAGTCGTGTCCGACTCTTTGCAACCCCATGGACTGCAGCACTCCAGGCCTCCCTATCCATCACCAACTCCCAGAGTTTACTCAAACTCATCTCCATTGAGTCGGTGATGCCATCCAACCATCTCATCCTCTCGCCTTCAGTCTTTCCCAGCATCAGGATCTTTTCAAATGAGTCAGTTCTTAGCATCAGGTGGGCAAAGTATTGGAGTTTTAGCTTCAGTGTCAGTCCTTCCAATGAATATTCAGGACAGATTTCCTTTAGGATGGACTGGTTGGATCTCCTTGCTGTCCAAGGGACTCTCAAGAGTCTTCTCCAACACCACAGTTCAGAAGCAACAATTCTTCAGTGCTGAGCTTTCTTTATAGTTCAAATCTCACATCCATACATGACTACTGGAAAAACCATAGCTTTGACTAGACAGACTTTTGTTGGCAAACTAATGTCTCTACTTTTTAATATGCTGTCTAGGTTGGTCATAACTTTTCTTCCAAGAAGCAAGCGTCTTTTAATTTGATGGCTGCTGTTACCATTTGCTGGAGAAGGCAATGGCACCCCCCTCCAGTACTCTTGCCTGGAAAATCCCATGGACGGAGGAGCCTGGTAGGCTGCAGTCCATGGGGTTGCACAGAGTCGGACATGACTAAAGGGACTTAACAGCAGCAGTAGCAGCAATCGCCATTTGCAGTGATTTTAGAGCCAAAAAAAAATAAAGTCTATCACTGTTTCCATTGTTTCCCCATCTATTTGCCATAAAATGATGGGACCAGATGCCATGATCTTAGTTTTCCGAATGTTGAGTTTTAAGCCAACTTTTTCACTCTCTCCTTTCACTTTCATCAAGAGACTCTTCAGTTCTTCTTTGCTTTCTGCCATAAGGATGGTGTCATCTGCATCTCTGAGGTTATTGATATTTCTCCCAGCAATCTTGATTCCAGCTTGTGCTTCATCCAGTCCAGAAGTTCTCATGATGTACTCTGCATATAAGTTAAATAAGCAGGGTGACAATATACAGCCTTGACGTACTCCTTTTCCTATTTGGAACCAGTCTGTTGTTCCATGTCCAGTTCTAACTGTTGCTTCCTGACCTGCATACAGGTTTCTCAAGAGGCAGGTCAGGTGGTCTGGTATTCCCATCTCTTGAAGAATTTTCCACAGTTTGTTCTGATCCACGGAGTCAAAGGCTTTGGCGTAGTCAATAAAGCAGAAATAGATGTTTTTCTGGAACTCTCTTGCTTTTTCGATGATCCAACGGATGTTGGCAATTTGATCTCTGGTTCCTCTGCCTTTTCTAAAGCCAGCTTGAACATCTGGAATTTCACAGTTCATGTACTGTTGAAGCCTGGCTTGGAGAATTTTGAGCATTACTTTACTAGCTTGTGAGATGGGTGCAACTGTGAGGTAGTTTGAGCATTCTTCGGCATTGCCTTTCTTTGGAATTGGAATGAAAACTGACCTTTTCCAGTCCTGTGTCCACTGCTGAGTTTTCCAAATTTGCTGGCATATTGAGTGCAGCACTTTCACAGCATCCTCTTTTAGGATTTGAAATAGCTCAACTGGAATTCCATCACCATAGACGTGGGTTAGGGAATGATTGTTTAATTGGCACAGAGTTTCTATTTGGGATGTTAAATAAAATTCCGGTAAGTAAATTAAAAATTAATCTGGCTTACTCAACAGTTCATGAATCAAACTACATTCCATCCACCAGCAGAAAGGTGCTCCATGGAGCTGTAAAAAGGAAAGATTTTTTTTTTGTTTGTTTAATGTTTATTCATTTGTTCGGCTCAGCCGGGTCTTGGCTGCAACACACAGGATCTTTAGCTGTGCCACGCAAGCTCTTAGTTGTGGCGTGTGGGCTCTAGTTGTCTGACCAGGGATCGAACCTGGGCCCCCTACATTGGGAGCATAGAGTCTTAGCCACTGGACCACCAGGGAATCCCAAAAGAAAAGTCTTTTATAGGTGGAAAGAGCTGGGGAAAAAAAGTTATTAGAAAAAAAAACAAACATTTTTTTCAGACATAGTAACCCTCCTAATGGGAATAGAAGGATCTATTGGGCTATGAGCTCAGTGGTACTGACCAGGTAATTCCAGGTTGACTGGTCAAAGGTCACATCCCTGGAGATTGAGACTACAGTTGGGTTAGATATTGTGTTGTTTTCCTGGCATTGGGTTGAGCACAAGTGACTCCATTTTGAGCCTGCTATCTTCTTTTTAAGGGGGCTTCCCTAATGGCTCAATGGCAAAGAATCTGCCTTCAGTGCAGAAGACTCGTGTTCGATCCCTGGATTGGGAAGATTCCCTGGAAGGGGAATTGGCAACCCACTCCAGTATTCTTGCCTAAAAAGTTCCATCAAAAAGAGTAGGACTCGACTAATCAATTGAGCATGCATGTCTTCTTTTTAACCATCCCCTAATTTTGATTAGATTCTCAGCCTGAGAGATACGATTAAACTTTAAGGCATAACGCCACTCGAAGCTACTGTTGTGCAGTTCTCCAAACTCCTATTGATCCTCTGTGCCGTATCCCCAAGTCCTGATGTTTTCCCTTAATCTGTGATACTCGCAGCCACAACTTCAGATTCACAATTTTTAAGCTGGACATTTTCTTTGTTTCTTTTCTAATATCTCAGGGAGAACACGTGTTTGGTGATTATCGGCTATGAACACACAATTAAAGCTTTTGAGAGAGTATGAGAGGGTACAGTGTACCAGGGAGATGACTGTGGTTTTTATAAGCAGGATATTTCTTAGTGTTCTGAGTGCACTTTGGAGATATGAGCCTCAAGACCCAAACCAATCAAATCAAATAAGTCAAAGAAAAACTCCACTAAAAGAATGATCTTTATATGTATATATTGGAGAAGGCAATGGCACCCCACTCCAGTACTCTTGCCTGGAAAATCCCATGGATGGAGGAGCCTGGTGGGCTGCAGTCCATGGGGTCGCTAAGAGTCAGACATGACTGAGCGACTTCACTTTCACTTTTCACTTTCATGCATTGGAGAAGGAAATGGCAACCCACTCCAGTGTTCTTGCCTGGAGAATCCCCGGGACGGCGGAGCCTGGTGGGCTGCCGTCTATGGGGTCACACAGAGTCGGACACGACTGAAGTGACTTAGCATGTGTATATATAAAGATGATTATATTATATATTATAATATATTATATAATTTTATTTATTTATTTATCGGCTGTACTGGATCTTTGTTGCTACTTGGGCTTTTCTCTACCTGTGGCAAGTAGGGGCTACACTCTAGTTGCAATGCACAGGCTTTTCTTTGCAGTGGCTTCTCTTGTTGCTAAGCATGGGCTCTAGGGTGCATGGGCTTCAATAGTTGGGATTCCCCACCACTAGAGTGTAGGGCCGATAGTTTTGGCACATGGACTCAGTTGCTCCGAAGCATGTGGGATCTTCCCGGACCAGGGATCGAACCTGTGTCTCGTGCATTAGCAGCAGATTCTTTACCACCGAGCCACCTGGGAAGCCCAGAGAGTCATCTTCTTAACCCAGGTGGCCTCCTCAATGATTGTATGTACCTGAGTTTCAGCTTCTCCAAAAGTGTTAACCCAGGTACAACAGGTGGTGTTGGCCATAGACACTGCCTCACTCAGCTAAAAGATAATCAAGGGCTATCCTGTTATCAGGAACAACTTTGACCAGGGTCTAAGGATCTTTGTTGGGCAGCTGTGGTCTTAGCAATGGAAACTACAGTATCTTCAAGAGTTAAAGAGATGTTTGAGGTCATATTCCCATTTATCAGTTAATCCTAACTGGAAAAGAAGGGCCCTGCCAAAGGACGTGAACCTTGAATCATGAATGCCTCCTGGTTAGTTCCTTTCTAACTAAACAATGTAGGTCAAGGGGACTCAATCAATGAAATGTCTTCACTCCTTTGTCCACAAAGTTAGAGGCACAGTTAGATAATCTAAGAGGCATTATCCAGCTGTACACAGTCATCTAGGCATTCATACACCCTACGAGAATGATAACCATTACAGACAAAGAGAAAACTTGTTTCAGGACAGACCATTCCCCTTATGGGAGTACTATAAATAGAGGTTTTTAGTGCATACGGGAAGAAAATCTCCTAGCCTGAAACAGAGTCGTTTTAAATCCCTTGCAAAGATAGGAGCTGCTGGTGAGAATGTTTAGCGAGTGGCAGCAGATCTGATCCAGATAATCATGAGTAGGTGGCGGGTGCAAGTGTACAAAGATTTACATAGGGGTGTGTGTGTGTGTGTTAAGTCACGTCAGTCGTATCCGACTCGGTGGCCCTGTGGACTGTAGCCCACCAGGCTACTCTGTCCTTGGGATGCTCCAGGCAAGAATAGTGGAGTGTTTTGCAATGCCCTCCTCCAGGTTACATAGGTATTCCTGTGTAATCGGGCACGCACGGGCATAACAAGAGAAAGGGAAAGACAAGGCACTGGATATTCTGGCCACAGCAGCTGAGATTTCTAAGGGCAGTCAGTCATGGTTTGCAGTGACATTGTGAACAGAAGAGAAGTGGGCCACAGGAAGGATGAGTGCGGATCTCTCGCCTCATGGACAGGTGAGTTTTTGATGACAAATTCAGCAGTCTGAAAGGTTGCTTCACTTAGCAATGGCCTGGGAGATATGATGAGGGCATTATCTTGCTAGGCCAATGCCAGAGTAAAGAGAAGAAAGGGTTTCACATTTAGCTAAAATATGAACTGGTCTTTTTTTTTTTGGCAGCTCTTGGGTTTTCTCTAGTTGCAGTGCAGAGGCTTGGTGGCCTCATGGCATGGGGGATCTTAGTTCCCTGACCACGGATGGAACCCAAGTCCCCTGCTTTGGAAGGCAGATTTTTTTAAAACATAATAACAAGCTTTTAGTTTTTCTTTTTTTTTAATTTATTTTTGGCTGAACTGGGTCTTTGTTGCTGCACACAGACATTCTTTAGATGCAATATGCTAAGTCCTTCAGCCATGTCCTACTCTTTGTGATCCCATGAACTGTAGCCCGCCAGGCTCCTCTGTCCATGGGATTCTCCAAGCAAGAATACTGGAGTGGGTTCCCACACCCTCTTCCAGGGGATCTTCCCCACCCAGGGATCAAGCCCAGGTCTCCTATGGCTCCTGCATTGGCAGGCCGATTCTTTACCACTAGCGCTACCAGGGAAGCCTCATTGCAGCAAGCAGGGGCTACCCTCTAGTTGCAGTGTGCAAGCTTCTCATGGCGATGGCTTCTCTTCTTGTGGAGCACAGGTTCTAGGGTGCACGGGCTTCGGTACTTGTGGCACACCAGCTTAGTTGCCCTGAGACATGTGGAATCTTCCTGGACCAAGGATCGAACCAGCGAACCCTGCATTGGCAAGTGGATTCTTTACCCCTGTACCACCAGGGAAGTCCCTGGCACAGGTGTATTTTAACAAGGTTGCTTGCTACCAAAAGACATCTCTACTTCAAAAAAAAAAAAAAACTGAACTCTGAAGTTCAGTGGCACGTGGTGAGGGATATCCAGGGGACAGTCCCTAAAACAAAGGGACCAGGCAGCTGCTCAGATTTGTCCACAGACTCTCAGTGTCAGCAAGGGGCCAACAAATAACCGGCAAAAAGTCCGTCTGGACCTTTATCTCCAGGATGGCTCACCAAATTTGTTACTGAATCAGGTTCATTTGCCCACAGTGAAGCAAGCCAAAGGCCAGGACACTAAGGTTTGCAACAGAAAAAGTTTATTCACAAAGCAGCCAAACGAGATCTCAAATCCACAAATCCTGCTCCTCATTGGTGAGGAACTTGGAATATCTGTGGGTGAAAAAGTTAGGGTGGTCATAAGCGTGGGGAAAGGAGATTGGAGGTAGGGGAAAAGGTGAAGTAAGTGGCATTCTGCACAGATGTCTCTGAATTATTAACACATGAGATGCTAATTATTAATACATAATTCTTCATGAGATGCATGTTAAAAAATGGAGGTGCTTTAGCACAATCTGAGGGGCTTCCCCAATGGCCCAGCAGTAAAGAATCCGCCCGCAATACAGGAGACACAGAAGAGGAGGGTCTGACCCCTGGGTTGGGAAAATCCCCTGGAGGAGAAAATGGCAACGCACTCCAGTATTCTTGCCAGGAGAATCCCATGGAGAGAGGAGCCTGAAGGGGTACAGTAGCAAAGAGTTGGACACGACTACACACACAGCGTACTCTGAGACTGGGGTTTTTGCCCTTTTGATGTCAAAAGGGCATCTGTTGGACACTTGTGCAGGACCAGTTTTAGGGTCGGTGGTCCCAATCAGTCTCAGCTGACTCAGACAGGACAAGAGCTGACTCCAAGTTCCTGAAAAACAGCTTAAGTCCCCATTACTATAGTGACCCGTCGGTCAGTAGTGTTATCTATAGGGGTGGTTAAGGCATTAAAAAAAAAAAAAGGCAAGCTTGGTCAGTGAAGGCAAGTTACAAGTGGAGATTTGTTTATTTTTTTAAACAAGGTGTTTCCTTAGTTGCTGTTCTGCAAGACCAGCTCAAGAATTTGTTAGTCACCAATTTCTGTTAACCCTGTGGAGCACAGTTTTAGTTATAGCCTTATAGTTGGAGTAGGCAGTAGCCACTGAGTCCGCTTGTGTGCTATAAAAGGCAAGGAAAGTCTAAAAGTGTTAGTTGCTCAGTTGTGCCTGATTCTTCGCAACACCATTGACTGTAGCCCACCAGGCTTCTCTATCCATAGAATTCTCCAGACAAGAATACTGGAGTGGGTTGCCATTTCCTCCTCCAGGGAAATCATGCCGACCCATGGTTCAAACCCCACATCTCTTGCATCTCCTACATTGGCAGGCTGGTTCTTTACCACTGGCGCCACCTAGGAAGCCCTTAGTAAGTTTATAGAGAGGAAAATTAGGATCTGCAGTAGCCAGCCAGGATTAGAAATCCACCAAGCTGTTGCCTAGTTGTGGGTCAAGGAAATTCTTGGGTTGACTTAATCTGTTTGGGAGACAATGGGATTCCTTCAGCACTCCGATTATGACCTAGGTAATAAACAGCATCTAGAGATAGTTGTTATTTTGCATTAGAGACTGCATGTCTCTTTTCAACTAACTGTTGCAGCAAATAAATAGAATCCTCTTGGGGGACACTGAGCACAGCAAGAGTACATCTACTTCCTGGGGAAGTGGAGGGTGCTCAGACCCTGGTGGAGCACTTGGGAGAAATAAGAAGGGGTCTCTGTGGACCCTTGCCACATGAGTGTCCAAGTATATTGTTGATTGTTCCAAGTAAAGGCAAATAGATGTTGGCTGTTGGGGTCCACAGGGATGCTGCAAGAAAAGACGCCAGGCAAAGAGCTACAGCAGTGAACCATTGTGAGCCTGGTGGAATTAGTGACAAAAAGAATGTTTGTGTTTGAAACAACTGGGAAGCAGGGAATAACTATCTTGTAAGCAGCTTCCCAACCATTAGATTTTTTTCCCCCCCTGTGCTGGGTCCTCACTGCTGTGCAGAGGCTCTGGCAAGGCTGAGCGGGGGCCACTCTCTCGTTGTGGTGTGGTGGCTTCTCTTGTTGCAGCTCACAGGCTCTAGAGAAAGGGGGCTCAGCAGGTGTGGCCCACGGGCTTAGTTGCTGCATGATACCGGGCTCCAGCCCTGGTTGGATCCAGGGATTCCCTCGGGAGGACGGCATCGGCGATTAAAAGAATAGATAAAGAGATAAGGAAAGAATTTTGCATTTAAGAAAATAGAGTAGAGAAAAGAGGCTGATATTCCTTGGTTTATCCAGAAAGCCAATAAAGCCCCAGAACGGGACTTGCTCTGTTCACATAGGCCGCGGGCGCCCTCTCCAATCGCAGAAGGTGCCCCACCCTGGGCACCTTCTCGAGTGGGTCTTAGAAGCCCAGGAAGGAACGTGAACGCAGAGAGCCCCTTGCACTCCATGGAATCAGCCTGAATAGGAAAAGGAAAGAGAAAGAGCAACATGGGGAGACCAAGCTTCGGTAAGCAAGGCCTGCACTTTATTTTCCAAAGTAGTTTTTATACCTTAAGTTGTGCATAGAGGATAATTGGGGAAGGGGTAGAGTCATGCAAGGTCAGCAGTCCTTGATCCTTATCGAAGCCAAGCTTTCTTTCTGCAAACTTATCATATGCAAAAGCTTTAGGTGATTTACATCATCTTCTGGCCAGGAGTCCTGTTAACATTTTATGACCCTTTCTTCAGAAAACTTATTTTTCTCTAAAGGTGATTATTCTAAAGTCAGGCACCACCCTCCGAAAGCATTAGATAAAGTTGCATTCCTATAGGGCAAAACTGTGGTGGGCTATAACAAGAAAAGAATTAACTCAAGGGTCCAAGGTTACAAACATTAAAGCTACTACTTACATTTCTATACACCAACTATATTAATCAATACACTCCCAGGGACACAGTAGGTAAGGGATATGGAAACTTGGCACCAAGCATTAGCTCAACAAAGAAATCCTCTACTAGTTCTATTTTAACAATTTTAACTCTCTGAGAAGCTCTGCATTGCTAGAATATCTTAAGCTTCCCGTGCCTCTCATGGTTGGGAGGCTGTGAATTCTGAACAAACCTGTCAGGAAAGCTAGAAAGTCATCAGAGGGGTTTGAATTGAAACACTCCTATTATGTCCAGGAGACCTATTAACTAGAGTTTTAAGTTGATTTTCTTACAGAGAAAAGTGGTCGGGGATAGCCCCCTGTTAATGTCAGAAGAGTTGGTGAAAGTCATAAAATAGTAAAACAGATTCTGGTTTTGGGGTAGATGCTCAGGCAGGCCCAGAGGGGCACCCCTTGAGTTCTGGCTTGCCTTGTGATCTCTCCCACATGACCTTGTCATGGGGTGGGGACTCCCATGCTGGCTCCCAGCACCATGACACGTGGGATCTTCCTGGACCAGGATCATATCTATGTCTCCCACACTGGCAGGCAGATTCTTAACCACTGGACCACCAGGGAAGTCCTCATTAGGGTTTCTAATCAGCCAGATCACTGTTATAGGGGCTTGTACAGGAAATGATTAACCCTTGGTGATTAGATTGTCTATTGTTGGTATGAGGTCTTGTGTGGATTCAGGCTTTAATGAATATTGAGGCAGTTTAGAAAGAGGTCTAACCACATATGTCAGAAATTTTACCGGCTCTGCAGTTTTTGCTTTCCCAAAGTCAGGATTAGAAATAGCCTATAGATTGAATATTCTTGCCTGGGAAATTCCTATGGACAGAGGAGCCTGGCGGACTACAGTCCATGGTGTCACAAGACTCGGACACAACTTAGCGACTAAACAATAAAAATGGTTTAGTTATGAAGGCAAGTTACAGTAGACAGACCAATTCTTGTAAGTATTAAATGCTAATATAAAAGAGAGCATCTCACTGTTTCATAAATAAAGCATAAAATGCAAAAAAAGAAAAAGAGAGAGAGAGAAATAACCTATATTTGGGGGGCACCTCTGTTAAACTAGAGATTTTTTGTTGTAATTCTTTCCCTTCTATAACAAGGACAGATTGTAAAGGACATAAAAGATCAGGTTTAAGCCATAACCTGCCAGCAAAAAGCCCTAACTTCATTAGCCAGAGTAGTACTAGACAATAAGATTGCTTGTCATTGCAAGAACATGGATTCAGTCTCATAGGAAACACTTTCTCATGGATCCCATAGGAATAAGGCCTACATTGGAAGGATTGCTTAAATTCGGTAAGTGTCTTGTGCTGCTAGGATTTATATTCCTTCTCATCATAACTCTGTTCTTGCTCCATCCAGACCCGTCAATTTTTGCAGCTTTTGACCTCTGACGTCCCAGTTAGCAACAGCCCTCATTGATTCAAAACAAGACAAGCAAAACACATGTACCTTAATATATCGGTGAAAACCAAGAGATGTTACTGCATCCTGGCCCAGAAAAGGTGCTGTGTACACCATGACCAATTCCCAACATGGAACTAGGCACTGGGGAAAGGATTGAACCAGCAGACTCTAAAGAATGAGAGTTGCAGGCTTCTTCCAGACAAATGGGAAACTGCAGTGGTCACCGGCTGTTCCCGACATGGAACTAGTAATTCCAGACAAATGGGAAAACCGACTGGTGCCGGGAACCAGCACGGGAGTCCCCACCCCATGACAAGGTCATGTGGGAGAGTTCTGGTGGGCAAGGTGAGCCAGAACTCGAGGGGTGCCCCTCTGGGCCTGCCTGAGCGTCTATCCCAAAACCAGAATCTGTTTTACTATTTTATGACTTTCACCAACTCTTCTGACATTAACGGGGGCTATCCCCGACCACCTCTCTGTAAGAAAATCAACTTAAAACTCTAGTTAATAGGTCTCCTGGACATAATAGGAGTGTTTCAATTCAAACCCCTCTGATGACTTTCTAGCTTTCCTGACAGGTTTGTTCAGAATTCACAGCCTCCCAACCACGAGAGGCACGGGAAGCTTAAGATATTCTAGCAATGCAGAGCTTCTCAGAGAGTTAAAATTGTTAAAATAGAACTAGTAGAGGATTTCTTTGTTGAGCTAATGCTTGGTGCCAAGTTTCCATATCCCTTACCTACTGTGTCCCTGGGAGTGTATTGATTAATATAGTTGGTGTATAGAAATGTAAGTAGTAGCTTTAATGTTTGTAACCTTGGACCCTCGAGTTAATTCTTTTCTTGTTATAGCCCACCACAGTTTTGCCCTATAGGAATGCAACTTTATCTAATGCTTTCGGAGGGTGGTGCCTGACTTTAGAATAATCACCTTTAGAGAAAAATAAGTTTTCTGAAGAAAGGGTCATAAAATGTTAACAGGACTCCTGGCCAGAAGATGATGTAAATCACCTAAAACTTTTGTACATGATAAGTTTGCAGAAAGAAAGCTTGGCTTCGATAAGGATCAAGGACTGCTGACCTTGCATGACTCTACCCCTTCCCCCATTATCCTCTATGCACAATTTATGGTATAAAAACTACTTTGGAAAATAAAGTGCGGGCTTTGCTCACCGAAGCTTGATCTCCCCATGTCGTTCTTTCTCTTTCCTTTTCCTATTCAGGCTGATTCCATTGAGCGCAGGGGCTCTCTGCGTTCACTTTCCTTCCTGGGCTTCTAAGACCCACTCGAGAAGGTGCCTAAGGTGGGGCACCTTCCGCGATTCGAGAGGGCGCCTGCAGCCTACGTGAACAGAGCAAGTCCCGTGCTGGGGCTTTATTGGCTTTCTGGATAAACCAAGGAATATTAGCCTCTTTTCTCTCCTCTATTTTCTTAACTGTAAAATTCTTTCCTTATCACTTTCTCCTTTTATCTATCCTTTTGCCAACGCTGTCCTCCCGAGGGAATCCGTGGATCCTACCGGGGCTGGACCCCGGTAGACTGGAAAGGCCACTAGGTAAGGAACTTGACACAAACAGAACAGAACTCAGAACCAAGAACTCACCCAGGATCCTCGGAAATGGCCAGAAAGACAGTGAGCCCAAAGGGTTCACGGGGCATCACACCTCTGTCTCCTGCTGCCTCCAAAGCCATCAGAAATCCTCTTTGTCCTGCTCTTGCCACCAAATCTGTTAAATAGCACAAAGTCCCAACTCAGTAAACTTAAAGATCAAATTGGCTTTATTCAAGGATTCATGCATCAGGCTACATCCCATCTAGCCGTAGAAAGGATCTCCACTGAGCTGTAGAAAAGGGAAGTTGTTAAAGGCAGAAAGGGAGTTGAAAAAAGGATCTTTTCAGCAAAGAAATTCATTGTTTGAGTCAAGGCTATCCTCCTAAGGGGATAACTCTAGGATGTGGTAACAGTTGCACAATCTTGTGAGTGCACCTAATGTCACTGAATTATGTCTATACTTTAAAAGGATTAAAATGGTAAAATTTATGTTACGTATATTTATTTTACCACAGCAATCGTGTCTAACTCTTGAAAACCCATGGACTGTGGCCTGCCCGGCTCCTCTGTCCATGGGATTCTCCAGGCAAGAATACTGGAGTGGGTAACTATTCCTTTCTCCAGGGGATCTTCCCGACATAGGGATTGAACCGGGTCTCCTACATTGCAGGCAGATTCTTTACTGTCTGACCTACCAGGGAGGCCCATTATTAAATAATAATACTATTTATTATAAGTAATAAATATAATTTATGTTATTAAAGAATATCCATAATTATTAGATGATAATTACAATTTATTATTGTCAAATAATCGCTTTCTAATTGTGGCGCTGGAGAAGACTTCTGAGAGTCCCTTGGACTGCAAGGAGATCAAGCCAGTCAATTCTAAAGGAAATCGATCCTGAATATTCATTGGAAGGACTGTTTCTGAGGCTGAAATTCTAGTACTTTGGCCACCTGATGTGAAGACCTGACTCACTGGAAAAGCCCCTGATGCTGGGAAAGATTGAAGGCAGGAGGAGAAGGAGGCAACAGAGGATGAGATGGTTGGGTAGTATCACCAACTCAGTGGACATGAATCTGAGCAAACTCCAGTAGATAGTGGAGGAGAGAGGAGCCTAGCATGCTATTGTCCATGGGGTGGCAAAGAGTTGGACGCAACTTCGGGACTGAACAACAACAAATTATTCAATAATAAATGCGAAGAACAAGTGAAAAAACCAGAATTTGCAAAGGAGAAGTGAGGAGAAAGGTTACATAGAGCCATTGTAAGGCCTCTGGCTTTCATACTGCCCCGGCACATAAGTTGTAGGTGAGGTTCTTCTGACAAACTGTATTGACAAACCCTGCCTGTGGGACACAACTTGGCGCCTGAACAACGACGTGATTGGTTCCTCGTTTCAGTTCTGGCCTTCACCCACTAACAGCGATATTGAGGTCAGTGACCCAAATAGAGGTTATCTGTGGGTACCCTTTGCCCAGCTCTGTAGATTGAGAGGAGGCTGGATGTATGCTGGCTCTGCAGGCATTGGGAGTGGACTTTGAGCTCAGGGGTGGACCCATCAAGGGGCGGTGCTAAGGCTATGGGCGTGGCTGTTGGTTAGACTAAACTCTCATTGGGCGTAGCTAGAGAGAGAGAGAAGGGGTGGAATGCTTGACTGGCAATGGGCGGGGCTAACGCCCAGGCTTCTAATAGCTGGCCCCGGAAAAAACCCCCTTGGTCCTAGGTCGGGTGATCTGTTGGTTGGGGTTGTGATGGAGGCGGAGTGGGATGCGCTGAGAGTGCTGGGAGCGGTTACAGCCCTGTTCCTGCTGCTGCGGGCGACCTGGGCTGTGGGCTCCATAGTCTATGTTTACCTGCTGCCTCAAGCACGCCAGAGCAACCACTGGCTCCGGGCGCACGGGGCCTGGGCAGGTAAGAAAGAAGGTCTCTGCACTAAGCAGGTAGAGGTGGGGCAGCAGGAACACGGACAGATGACTGGTGAGGACCCCTAGTCAGGGCAGAGGCCAGGGACCCCTGGAAGCATGACGGGTGAAGGCTGGAGATGTATGAAGTCCTCCAACCTGTCCGAGGTGTCAGAGCCCCTTGCCGATGAAAGAGGAGGATGAAAACCAGGAGGGTTGGGTCTCAGTGAGGGGGGTTCCCAGAAAAGGTGCAAAAAGGGACAAGAGGGACATGAAGTGGATGACGGGGGTAGGAGAGGGTGGGGATCCCCTCCTGCCCTTTCCTCCTCTCCTTTCTAGTGGTGACAGGAGCCACCAGCGGCATCGGCAAGGCTTACGCACATGAGGTGAGCCAGGGCTTGGGTGGGTGATGGGAGGGCTTCTCCTGTTTGCCTGTTGTCAGCTAAGTCTATCAGACTGAGAATGGTGTGCTCTCTCTGGTTCCCACAGACATCCTCTCCAGGGAGCCTTTCCTCTGCTCCCCAGGGTGGGGGCAGGTGTTTACACTGGGCTTCTTCTTATTTATTCATTCCAAACATATTTATATAGCACCTCCATGCATCAGGCATCTTCTAGATACTAGGGGGTACAACAGTAAACAAAATAGATTAAAAAAAAAAAACCAGAAGACCTTGTCTTCTTGAAGCTTATGTTGTAGTGAGGGGAGATATGTGTAAGATAAACAAATGAAATGTATAATGTATCAAATACTGGAATAGTTGCTATCTTCTTCTCCAGGGGATCTTCCTGACCCAGGGATTGAACCCAGGTCTTCTGCATTGCAGGTGGTTTCTCTACTGCTTGAGCCACCAGGGAAGCCCACCAAATGGTTATAAGAGTTAAAGAGAGGGACTTCTGTGGTGGTCTAGTGGTTAAGACTGTGCTTCCACTGCAGGGGGCAAGGATTCCATCTCTGGTCCCTGTTGGGGAACTAAGATCCCACATGCCACACGGTGTGGCCAAAAAAAAGAAAGAAAGAAATAGATTTAAAATTTTAAAAAGAGTTAAAGAGAAAAATAAAGCAAGAAAGGAGAAGAGGGAGCCCTGGAGATGTGCAGGTTCCAATTTTTATATAGCGTAATCAAATATGTCACTGAGAAGGCAGCATTGAGCAAAGATGAGAAGGAGATGAGGGATGGAATCTTGTGAATACCTGGGAGAAGGAATTTCCGGGGAGAAGAAATCACCAGTGCAAAGCTGCCGGGAGCCAGCACGAAAGTTCCCACCCATGACAAGGTCATGCGGGAGAGCCCTGTGGGACAAGGCGTGTCAGGGCTCAAGGACGCCCTCCCTGGTCTGCCTGAGCATCTACCCCAAAACCAGAATCTGTTTTACTATTTTATGACTTTCACCAAATCTTCTGACATTAACAGGGGGCTATCCCCGACCACCTTTCTCTGTAAGAAAATCAACTTAAAACTCTAGTTAATAGGTCTCCTGGACATAATAGGAGTGTTTCAATTCAAACCCCTCTGATGACTTTCTAGCTTTCCTGACAGGCTTGTTCAGAATTCACAGCCTCCCAACCATGAGAGGCACGGGAAGCTTAAGATATTCTAGCAATGCAGAGCTTCTCAGAGAGTTAAAATTGTTAAAATAGAACTAGTAGAGGATTTCTTTGTTGAGCTAATGCTTGGTGCCAAGTTTCCATATCCCTTACCTACTGTGTCCCTGGGAGTGTATTGATTAATATAGTTGGTGTATAGAAATGTAAGTAGTAGCTTTAATGTTTGTAACCTTGGACCCTCGAGTTAATTCTTTTCTTGTTATAGCCCACCACACTTTTGCCCTATAGGAATGCAACTTTATCTAATGCTTTCGGAGGGTGGTGCCTGACTTTAGAATAATCACCTTTAGAGAAAAATAAGTTTTCTGAAGAAAGGGTCATAAAATGTTAACAGGACTCCTGGCCAGAAGATGATGTAAATCACCTAAACTTTTGCATATGATAAGTTTGCAGAAAGAAAGCTTGGCTTCGATAAGGATCAAGGACTGCTGACCTTGCATGACTCTACCCCTTCCCCCATTATTCTCTGTGCACAACTTAAGGTATAAAAAGTACTTTGGAAAATAAAGTGCAGGCCTTGCTCACCGAAGCTTGGTCTCCCCATGTCGTTCTTTCTCTCTTTCCTTTTCAGGCTGATCCCCTGGAGCACAGGGGCTCTCTGCGTTCACTTTCTTGCCTGGGCTTCTAAGACCCACTCGAGAAGGTGCCTAAGGTGGGGCACCTTCGCGATTCGAGAGGTCGCCTGCGGCGTACGTGAACAGAGCAAGTCCCGTGCTGGGGCTTTATTGGCTTTCTGCGTAAACCAAGAAATATCAGCCTCTTTTCTCTCCTCTATTTTCTTAAATGCAAAATTCTTTCCTTATCTCTTTATCTATTCTTTTAATCACCGATGCCGTCCTCCCGAGGGAATCCCTGGATCCAGCTGGGGCTGGACCCCGGCACAAAGCCCTGTGGTAGGGAGCATCACTTGTTGGAGAAGCAGGAAAAGGCCTGCTGTGATTGTATCAGAGTCACAAGGAGAGAGAAGCAGTAGGACATGAGGGCAGAAATGCAATTTCAGGACAGATCATGGGGTATCTGGTAGGTTATTGTGGAGACTTTAACATCTACTGAGTGAGATGGGTTCTGAAGGGGGATATGATAGATACTATGGGGGGGTGAGGATGCAAGCACGGGGATCCTGCTTATGCAGGCTCTTGCAAAATCCAAGCAAGAGATCTTGATGACTCATCCAAGCGTGATAGCATCGGGGCATGAGAAGTACTTGCACTTTGGTTTTATTGAATTGTCAGCTCGTTTATTTTGGCTGCGCCAGGTCTTAGCTGACCTGCATTAGATCCCCTTAGCACAGGGAATCTTTGATCTTCATTGCAGCATGCTGCATCTTTTAATTGTAGCATATGAGATCTAGTTCCCTGACCAGGAATCAAACCTTGGCCCCCTGCATTGGGAGCACAGAGTCTTAGCCACTGGGCCACCAGAGAAGTCCCAAATTTTGGATTGATTTTGACATTAGTACTCGTGAATTCTTTACCAGTTGAGCCACAAGGGAAGCCCAAGAATACCGGAGTGGGTAGCCTATCCCTTCTCCAGCAGATCTTCTCAACCCAGGAATCAAACCAGGGTCTCCTGCATTATAGGTGGATTTCTTTTACCAACTGAGCTAAAAGGGAGCCTTGCACTGACAAGATTTATTCTAAAGATTGGAGGTAGAGTATGACTCCAAACCTCTGACCTTATATAAACTGAAAATTTGCTAAACCCTCTTAATTCTTGTAAACATTTTGTAGATATCTTGAGATTTTCTATGTAGACAGACATGTCATCCAGGTACAGACACAATGTTATTTCTTCTTTCCAATTGGCATACATTTTATTTCTTTTCTCTGCCTTATTGTACTGCCCAGGAAATTAAATAGGACATTTAGAGAAGTGTTCTTAGAGGGAAAGCACTCAGTTTTCAACCATTCAGCATAATGTTAGGTTTTTAAAATTCATGTATGTGTGTATGTATGTATTTATATGATCTTTATAAAGTCAAGAGAGGCCCTTTCTATACCTAGGTTGCTAAGAGTTTGTTTTTTTTTTTATCATGGATAGTTGACTTTTGTCAAGTAATTTTTTTGTCTATTGAGGTGTACCAGGGTCCAGCCCTGGTAGGATCCAGGGATTCTCTCGGGAGGACGGCGTCGGCAAAAAGGATAGAAATAGAGAAAGGAATAAGGAAAGAATTTTGCAGTTAAGAAGACAGAGGAGAGAAAAGAGGCTGATATTCCTTGGTTTATCCAGAAAGCCAATAAAGCCCCAGCACGGGACTTGCTTTGTTCACGTAGGCCGCAGGCGCCCTCTCGAATCACAGAAGGTGCCCCACCTTAGGCACCTTCTCGAGTGGGTCTTAGAAGCCCAGGCAAGAAAGTGAATTCAGAGAGCCCCTGCGCTCCATGGAATCAGTCTGAATAGGAAAAGGAAAGAGAAAGAACGACATGGGGAGACCCAGCTTCAGTGAGCAAGGCCCGCACTTTATTTTCCAAAGTAGTTTTTATACCTTAAGTTGTGCATAGAGGATAATGGGGGAAGGGGTAGAGTCATGCAAGGTCAGCAGTCCTTGATCCTTATCGAAGCCAGGCTTTCTTTCTGCAAACTTATCATATGCAAAAGCTTTAGGTGATTTACATCATCTTCTGGCCAGGAGTCCTGTTAACATTTTATGACCCTTTCTTCAGAAAACTTATTTTTCTCTAAAGGTGATTATTCTAAAGTCAGGCACCACCCTCCGAAAGCATTAGATAAAGTTGCATTCCTATAGGGCAAAAGTGTGGTGGGCTATAACAAGAAAAGAATTAACTCGAGGGTCCAAGGTTACAAACATTAAAGCTACTACTTACATTTCTATACACCAACTATATTAATCAATACACTCCCAGGGACACAGTAGGTAAGGGATATGGAAACTTGGCAGCAAGCATTAGCTCAACAAAGAAATCCTCTACTAGTTCTATTTTAACAATTTTAACTCTCTGAGAAGCTCTGCATTGCTAGAATATCTTAAGCTTCCCGTGCCTCTCATGGTTGGGAGGCTGTGAATTCTGAACAAACCTGTCAGGAAAGCTAGAAAGTCATCAGAGGGGTTTGAATTGAAACACTCCTATTATGTCCAGGAGACCTATTAACTAGAGTTTTAAGTTGATTTTCTTACAGAGAAAGGTGGTCGGGGATAGCCCCCCATTAATGTCAGAAGAGTTGGTGAAAGTCGTGAAATAGTAAAACAGACAGATTCTGGTTTTGGGGTAGATGCTCAGGCAGGCCCAGAGGGGCACCCCTCAAGTTCTGGCTCACCTTGCCCACCAGAACTCTCCCACATGACCTTGTCATGGGTGGGGACTCCCGTGCTGGCTCCCGGCAGAGATGATCATATGGTTTTCCTTCTTTAGTCTGATTATATGGTAAATTACATCAATTGATTTTGCAAAACTTGAACTAACCCTGCATTCCTGCAATAAGCCCCAGCTTGAGCATTACCTCTTATCCTTTTTCTATATTGCTGGACTTGATTTACTCATATTTCATTGAGAATTTTTGTGTCTAAGTTTATGAGAGGTATTAGTTTGTAGTTTTCTTGTCATCTTTGTTTGATTTTTGCTTTTGGGATAATGATGACCTCATAAAATAAATTACTTATAGGATTTGTGACCAGAATACCTCAAAGAATGGAGCTGCCATTACTGCAATGGAGTTGAACTGAGGAGAAGACCAGGTTTGGGGGAAGTGGAAAGGACTCTAGTTTTGGACATTCTAAATTTGACATTTTGGACATTCTATCTTCCTTGGTGGCTCAGATTATAAAGAGTCTGCCTGCAATGCGGGAGACCCAGGTTTGATCCCTGGGTTGGGAAG
Organism: Bubalus bubalis; assembly: GCF_019923935.1. Classification (NCBI taxonomy): domain Eukaryota; kingdom Metazoa; phylum Chordata; class Mammalia; order Artiodactyla; family Bovidae; genus Bubalus; species Bubalus bubalis. Next base: position 52,364,283 of record NC_059174.1, read on the forward strand.
TTTCCCTGAAATAGGAAATGGCAACCTACAGTATTCTTGCCTAGGAAATCCCATGGACAGAGGAGCCTGGTGGGCTATATATCCATGGGGTTGCAAAGAGTTGGACATGACTGAGCGACTAACACACACATTTGAGACACCAGTTAGCTATCCAAGTTGTGAAGTTCCAGAAGTTGGAAATGCCATTCTGGAGTTCAGAATGGGTGGAGATAGAAATTGAAGCATCAACATCATAACAATGCCATTTAAAGTCCTAAGACTAGGGGGCCTCCCTAGTGATCCAGCGGTAAAGAATCCATTTGCTAGTGCAGGAGACGTGAGTTTGATCCGTGGTCTGGGAAGATCTCACATGCTGAGGAGCAACTAAGTCCATGCCTCACAACTACTGAGCTTGTGCCCTAGAGCCTGGGAGCCACAGATACTGAGCCCATATCCTGCAACTACTGAAGCCCATGTGCCTACAGCCTGTGCTCTCCAACAAGACAAGCCACTACAAAGAGAAACCTGAGCACTGTGACTAGAGAGTAGCCCCTGCCTGCCACCACTAGAGAAAAGCCCACACAACAATGAAGACCCAGCACAGCCAAAAATAAATAAATACATAATATTGTAAAAAATAAAGTCCCAATACTAGAAGAGATGCCCATGGTAGTGGGTGTGGATGGAGAAGGGGAGCATAGTCTGAATCACCCCAAAGTGCTCCCTGGAGCACTCAAAGTTAAGAAGCACAGAAGATGAGGCACATGATCTGAGCCAGAGCAGGAGGGAAACCAAGGTTGGAAGAGATGTCTGGGAAGCCAGGGGAAGAACGTTGCCTGGAGGAGGGGGTGATCGTGTCAGCTACTGCTGGGAGGTGCTGAGGACAGCACTGGGTTTACGACTGTGGAAGTTACTGTTGACCAGAGTGGTTTGGGTGGCACAGTCGGGGCGGGAGTCCAACTGGAGTGGGTACAAGCAGGCCCGGGAGAGAGCCAGGGTAAGCAGTTCTTAGAATGTTGAGTAAAGTGGGGTGGCGTGATAAGAAACGGGGAATACGGGGGAACAAAGCAGACCTTCTGGCAGGTCTGCATGTTGAACGGGAATCATCCAGAAAAGAGCGCGATGCAGGGGGAAGATGGGAGAAAGCTGCAGCCATGTCCCTGAGTGGGCACGAAGGCAGGGGAGGCTAGTCGTTGTTTAGTCACTAAGTCATGTCCGACTCTCTTGTGACCCCATGTAATGTAGCCCTCCAGGGCCCTCTGTCCATGGGATTTCCCAGGCAAGAATACTTCATTCGGTGCACCCTGGACTGTGTGCTGTCCTTTAAGCTAGCCAGCCTTTGTGCAAGGGCCTCTGCACTTGTTGTTCCTTCTGCCTGGAATACTCTGGCCCCAGAATGCATGCTCCGCGAGGGCCGACTTCCCTTATTTCTCTTTTATTCACCTCTGCATCGGCAGCACCTGCAACAGCGCAGCACACTGTCAGCACACAGTAAATATTTATGGCTTTCGTGAATAAATAAACGAATGCATCTCCTGCAGCTCGCCTGGAGAGGTCTGAACGTCGTCCTCATCAGTCGAGACCTGAGCAAGTTGAAGCACGAGGCAAAGGAGATAGGTGAGTAGAGGAAAGGAGGGGAGCTCGGAAACGCGGCCCTCCTGGCTTAAGGGCTGAGGTTGGACTGGGGGTGATAGGGGCGTGGTCGGAGGCGTGGTCGGGGCGTGGTCGAGGTGGGTGCAGGGAGCACGCTCCCACTGCCTCTGGGGCCTCCGAAGGATGGGGTAAGGGCCTGGGGCTGAACTGAGACTGGAGTGAGATGCAGGCAGAGATGAATTACAGCCAAAAGCCTGGCTCCCACTCCGCCTCTCCCCCTCGCCCCCTCAACCTCTCACACACTTCCCAGAGCGGCTTTACGGCAAAAGCACACGAGTGATTCAGGTGGATTTCACCGGGGGCTTGGAAATCTACGAGACCATTGAGGCAGGACTGAAGGACCTGGAGATCGGAGTATTGGGTATGTCCCCGAGCCCGTTGGGAGAAGCACTGCTCTCAGTCGCCCCCACCCCCCCAACCCCCGGGCTCACCCTGACCCCGGAACACTCTTCTGGTCGCCCTCTCTGGCAAACACTCCCCTTTGCCCCCGCCCGGTGTCCCTGGGACTGTTGGAGTGACACAAGCACTTTGTCCCCTCTCATTCAGTAAACAACGTGGGCCAAAAATATACACCCCACATGAGTAAACTGCTCGACTGTGAGGACGTGGCCAAAGTGAGTAACACCGAGAACTAGTCCGCCGGACCTCCGCCTTACACTGCTCCCTCTGTTGGAAAACCCCGCGCAGTACACTAGCTTGATCACGTGGAGAGCTAGGGAATCTATGTTCTCCTTCCACGGGGCGCCCTTCTGCAGTGCTCAACCAGGACCGCTGTCTAAATTGAGTCTGGTTCTGCCCGTTTTATATTCTCCGATGCTAACTTTCTGGAGAAATGACGGACTTCCCTGGCGGTCCAGTGGTTAAGACTCCATGCTTCCAATGAAGGGTTGGGGTGGCGGGGGGTGGGTTCTGTTCCTGGTCAGGGAAATAAGACCTCACATGGCCAACAGTGTGGCCAAAAAAAGAGTAGGGGGCGGGGAATGAGCCACGTGGGAAAATCAGCGCTTCAGTCTCATATCTATAAAATGGGCATCAGTGTTTTTTGCTGACCTCGTAGAGCTGATAAGATAATATCAGCTGATAAGACAACATAAGGCACATAAACCTAAGTTGTGTGCTCCATAAACAAAACAGGAGATCAGGATGGCTTTTAAATTCTCTATTGTTAGTTCTAATCATGTTAGTTTAAGACGTATGTTGTGGGAGTGGGTCGGGTAAAAGTATCTAAGGCCTTGATAAGACTAGAGAGTGGGGGCACTCTCCGTCCCCCTTCTGATGTCTGTGTCAGAAGCTTTCCCTGTCCCTTTATCGCGTTAATAAAACTTTGCTACACACAAAAAAATAAATGAATAAATTCTAAATATTATTATTTCAAGAGGAATGCATAAGGGAGTGGGAGGGAGGTCCAAGAGGGAGGGGATATATGTATACACAGAGCTGATTCACTTCGTTGTACAGCAGAAACTAACACAACATTGTAAAGCAATTATGCTCCAATAAAAATTAATCTGTGATAACAGAAGTCAGAAAAGGAAAAGAAGGCACAGGCTCATTTTAGAAAATGCAAGGAGAATCAGCCTGTGTATTCTGCCTCTGGTATTAGAGGAAGTTGTGACTGAAGACTAACCCTGCAAATGAGAATGAGTAGGAGAGCTGGATAAAATAGTTTTAAAATAACTGTTTGAAGGCATCAACCTACTAAGGCAATGAGGAATTGTCACATCAAGATTTGAGGGAAGAGAGAATCCAAGAGAGGTGAAATCTGACCTTTGAGAATGTAGAGTCTTAGCCACTGGACCACCAGCGAAGTCCCAATACTTCCTTTATGTGGGTAGAAGCTTAAGATTTGTGTTCAGCTTTTACTCTAAGATTTGTGCACTTTGGTATGTATATGGTATGCATTTATAAATAGTTTACTGATCAGAAAATCCAAAGAGAGAAGTTTACGAAATGAAGGTGAAAATCTCCCTTCTCCCTTTAATCTTCCCCCAAAGCGCCCCCCAGTTTAAAATAGTGATAGATTTTTCTCTTTATGCCTACAGAAGGATGTATGTGTAATTTTTACCCAAATGGCGGCAGCCTATTGTTCTGCACTTTACCTTTCACAAGTAGACATGTATCTTGGGGATCATTTTAATCAGAATAATTAGCTGATCTATTCTTTTTACTTGTTGTTCAGTGGTCTATCCATGGGCTACCCAGTGTTTATTTATTCATCCCAGTATTGAAGGATATTCAGGATGTTTCCTGGTATATCTGACTACAAATTGTGTTATAATGTATTTTTGGACATATGCATTCCCCACATATGTGAGTGTCTTAGAAAGGAATACATTTCCAGAAGTGGAGTCGATGCGTTGAAGTTTATGTGTATTTTAAATTCTAGTAGATGCAACTTTTAAAAACTGTGTTCCACATTAAAAGAAAAGTAAGCTAGAAAATATGGGAGTTGTGGCAGAGTTGTGGTGAAGGAAAGGACTGATTGGTTCCATTTTCTTCCCTTAGAAACTCCAGGATATTATGAACTGCAACATGATGTCTGTGGCCCAGGTGAGTCAGGGCTAGGAGGGACTGGGTTCAGAGTCAGCGTAGCTCTGACCACTCTGGGTGGTCCTCAATATCCCCCAGTACTGGACTTGGCATGGAGGCAGTGCCAGCGGAATAGTCCCTGATGGAAAGTAGGGGGACAGGAGTGAACTTGAGGAGGGGGCAGGAGTCTGGGCAGGTGAAGGCAGTGGAAAGAAGGAAAGACAGGATCCTCTTCATTCGTCCTGCAGATGACTAGAATCCTCCTGCCCCGAATGGTCAGCAGGTAAGAGGCAGTCTCTTTGCTTTTCACTCTGGATCTTTCCCCATCCAACCTCTGGCTATTTCTATTCTCCAGCTCTCCCATTCACATTTCCAACTCTTCCCTATCTCTCTGATCTTTCTGATTAGCATAGCGACTAAAGGGTGGGGAGGTGGGTAAATCACTGAGACCCTCTTCCCCGTTGGTAGTGACTGCCTTCCAACTAATGCTTCCTCCTCCAGGGGCAAAGGCATCATCATCAACATATCTTCAGTAGCTGACAGGAGGCCCTGTCCAAATTTAGCTGTGTATGCGGCCACCAAGGTACCCAGACCCAGAGACCGGGCACAGGCTGGCTGCCATGCTGTTATTCCTACAGTAGCCCTTAATTCTGGCCCTGAGGTTATGGTGGAAAAGACCCGAATGTGTGTGTGTGTGTGTGTGTGTGTGTGTGTGTGATGTTTCACCAGAGTCTGAAGCTATTAATAGGTCAGATATCTGGGGCACAGTCCAGTGCGCAAGTCAGATTTTGTGTTTTTTTAAGAGCAAAGAAAGCTAGGATTTCGAGAACCGGTTAGGTGGGAGGAGGTCAGGGAATACACAGAGAATGGCGCGGCTGGAATGGAGAGTGAGGAGTATGGGAACAAAAGGAGGGCTTAGAGCAAAGAAACTTTCGGGTGTTAAGGTGAGAACTTGAGCCCTGAGGGAGGGGCCCCTCCGGGAACGGGGGAATGTTCTAGGATACGGATGGCACGACGGGACAGGGGGCGGGCTGGAGGACTCGACGCGGAAAGCTCGTGGTCCTGGGACCCTCCTTTCCTTCTCCGCAGGCCTTTGTGCGAAGCTTCTCCGTGGCCTTGGGGGCAGAGTACCACTCCAAAGGTGTCATCGTGCAGGTGCCTGACTCCGGAGGGAAGGAGCTCGAGAGGGGCAGGAGTGGCAACTCTTGAGGGGAGGGCTCTGAGGGAGGAGGAGCTTGGATTCAGTGGAGGCTCCTAGGAGGAGGGGCGGGCTGGGAATGAGGTGGGGGTGAGGTCTGAAAGAGGACCACGACTCAGTCTCAAAAAGCTTCGGTGGATGTAAATCAACTATACTTCAGTAAAATTTAAGAAAGAAAGGAAGGGAAGGGAGGGAAAAAAAGAAAAGAGGGAGAGATAAGAAGGGAGGAAGGAAGGAAAAGAGAGAGAAAGAGGGAAGAAGGAAGGAAGAACCTTTTTTAAGAAAAAGCTTCCGTGGCAGGAAAGTCGCAAGGGGTGGGTTCTCGAGGGGGCGTGGTCCTGGAGGCGTGGTCAGCACATATCTGGGGGCGTGGTCCGCAAGAGGGGTGGGATTCAGGGATTCTCGGAGAGGGCCCGGGAGTTTAGGCTTGGGCGGGAAGGGAGTTCTTATCTTGGCCCCTTTCCTACCTGCAGACAGTGAGCCCCTTTTTGGTTGAAACAAATATGACCTATCCCTTGAAAAAGGGACTGCTCGTAGTGAGCTCCGAAGACTTCGCTCGGCAAGCATTGGACACGCTTGGCCTCACTTCCGAAACCACTGGGTGCCTCAGCCACGCTGTACAGGTGCTTTCCTGGGGGCAGTCCTAGGGTGCGAGCTGGATGGAACAGCCCCTGGTGCGGGTCCACTAGTCCTCAGAAAGGGGGAGACGGACAGAGAAGGGGAGGGCCCCTAGCCCGGGCTGGGGAGCCGGGAGAGGAGAGGGGAGACTCAAGAATGGGGCGTGTCTTGATCCTTGGTACCTCTCCTTCCCAGGATTTCCTGCTGACCATGCTCCTGCCCAGTTGGTTTATCAGTCCTAGAGGACTTTTACTGTTGGAGAGCCGTAATGTAGCAGGATTCCTTTCTCAAAGAACTTGACTAAAGGCCTTGAAGGCGTGACCGCATGTCTGTCGTCCCCCACCCCTTACCAGAATCCTAAACCAGAATCGTTGTTAGGGAGACCTCCCACCGGACAAACAGACCAGTGGAATGGAATTGGTCTTCCAAATACCCGGACATTAGTGACAACCGCAGCAGCTCAACTCTCTGGCAGCAAAATGGAGCTCTTAATATGTGCCGCTAAGACTAGATAGATATTTGGAGAAAAACACATATACACACACACATAATATATATGTACAAATATAGCTTGTAGCCATGATGGCTGCACAACTTTGTGAAATACTAAAACCCACTAAATTGTACACAATTAAAAAGGGTGAATTTTATGGTATGTGAATTAAATCTCGATAAAAATACTTTTAAAACAGAGAGCCCCTGTGTATGTATGTATGTGTGTGTATATATATATATATATATGTATAAAGTTGGGTTTAGTTCTCACACCATGTACCTGCATAAACTCCAAATAAATTAGAAATCCCTAAATCTCTGTGTGAAAGTGGAAACACATCAACTAGAAGAATCCATGAATGAATTTCTTTCCATCTTGAAAGGGGGAGAATCTTTTATTATTAATATTGAAAATTAAAAGCAGCAAAAAAAAAATTGAACTGTAGTTAATGACATACAGGCTGATTATTTAGGAAAAGTGTACTGATGTCTGCAATTTACTTTGAAATGCACTGAAAAGTTAGATGGATAGAATAAATAGAAATACGGTTAAACAAGTATGGCAAAGTGTTGGTAACAGAATCTAAGTGGTAGACACATGTACACCTCTTTCAACTTTCTTGCATCTTGAAATTTTCCATAATAAAATGTTGGGAGAAATCCAGGAGCAATAAAATTAAATTTTTAAATAAAACGACTTAAGCAGATTTAGAAGTCACTTAAGATGATATGCTTTTTATCACATTTCCGGTGAAGGACAGGCTCGGAACCCTGGAGAAGAAACGGACTTCTTTGAGGCGAAGCGCGGATGTAGACCATCTAGACCATCGAAGAGCCGTCGTTCTTAGCACTCCTTGGTGCGGGTGGTTGTGGGTAGCGCTCAGAGGAAGGAGGATAAACAAGGGCGGGCACCAAGCTGAAGCAGGTGGAGGTGGTCGTGCGATCTGGGTGGCACTGCAGGCCTTGTGTCCGGACCTGAACCTGGACGAGGGGAACACAAGCTGACTCCGCCGCCATCCAGGACATCCTAGAGGAAGTTACACACTGGTCGGCTTGTTCGTTATCTGTCGCCTGCCTCAAAAGCATTATCCTCACAGTTGGAAACCGTACCTTGGAAGGAAATTAAGCGAAACGCAGTTTTGATGTGTCTACTGTAATTTTCAAAAAATTTGAGCCAATTTTTAAAGATGTGTTTCAAAATCCATGTGAGGAGCCACCAAAGTTACCACGAAGCAGGAAGCAGAGGATTCCTTGCAGTGTTAAGGAGCTTTTTAATTTTTTTTTTTTTTGGACACTTTGTTTATACTCAGGATAATTTTCATATGATTGGAGATGATTCAGTAAACTTTTATCATTTCCTTCTGTGCTGCTTGGATCTGATTTTCGCCAGTGACATTATATGCCCAAATAGATGAGACTCCTTGAACTAATCTTTAAAGGTTTACCATCCTGGTTTTCATATTGCTGATTTTAGAGCTTCTGTGTAGCCTCGCTGCATCACTGCTATACTGTGTGAACTATAGCCAGAGGGATAAAAGAACACTACTTTAAGCCGTGTGTTTCAAAACTATTTGACAGGAAGACTTTAAAGGAGAGAATGCCTCCGGGGCCTTTCCAGTTTACTGACAATAGCGAAGCAGTGAACACGGAGTGTGAAGAATATGTTTTATCTGTTGGTGGTTATGATGAGAAGCTCTTTTGGGGAGAATATGCAGAAGAGGAAATAAACTCCTGGAAGGTCCACTGGTGATGCCCTGTTTGGAAACTGACAACCCAGACTACTGTGGCCTGTAACCGTCAACAATACTTTGAGACAAACAAACGTTATTTATACCTTCTACCCTACTGACAGGACAGAAGTATTTAAGAAAAAAAGTAGAATCATTAACTCCTGTTGCTTCAGTCACTCAAAGTGTGAGCTGATTACAGAGTATTGTGGCTGGATTGAAAAATGCACCAAGTAACCAAGTTATAAATACTTTTGAGTCTTGTTTGTGTAATCCTAGGGAAAACATAATGAAACATAATGAAACTCTGCCAACACTATACTCAATCAACAGATGAACAGCCAGAATCTTGCATATACTTCGCTGTAAACAAACAGGAACTTGCAGAAATTTTGTATTATAAAATATTAGAGACCGCAATGGTTCAGGCAACACAAAAGACTTCATGGAATAGACATGTCAGTTATTTTAGAGCAGGATATATATTTTTCAACATTCCTTGATGGCCTGTTGTTTGGAAATTGTCCTCTTTGCCTATAGCTCACTTCATACTTTTCTCTGGATTGCTAAAGTTTTTAATCTGTGGCCATTTTATTTTTATAAGGTTATAGAGGTGGTGGAGTGACAGTGGAAACAGTGACAGACTTTATTTTCTTGGGCTCCAAAATCACTGCAGATGGTGACTGCAGCCATGAAATTAAAGGATGGTTGCTCCTTGGAAGAAAAGCTATGACAAACCTAGACAGCATATTAAAAAGCAGAGATATTACTTTGCCGACAAAGGTCGTCTAGTCAAAGCTATGGTTTTTCCAGTAGTCATGTATGGATATGAGAGTTGGACTATACAGAAAGCTGAGTGCCTACTAATTGATGCTTTTGAACTGTGGTGTTGGAGAAGACTCTTGGGAGTCCCTTGGACTGCAAGGAGATCAGACCAGTCAGTCCTAAAGGAAATCAGTCCTCTGGGAAGACTGATGCTGAAGCTGAAACTCCAGTACTTTGGCCACCTGATGAGGAGAACTGACTCATTGGAAAAGACCCTGATTTGGGGAAAAATTGAAGGCAGGAGGAGAAGGGCATGACAGAGACTGAGATGATTGGATGGTATCACCGATTTGAGGGACATGAGTTTGAGCAAGCTCTGGGAGTTGGTGATGGACAGGGAAGCCTGGCATGCTGCAGTCCATGGGGTCACAAAGAGTTGGACTCGACTGAGCGACTGAACTGAAGTGATAGAGGTAGTGATCTGCTCAGAAGAGGGACTCTCCAGGGACATGGTGAAACACCTGAACAGCATCAAAGAACAGATTTTAGAGAATTTAGTATGGAGTCATGATTCTGCACTGTGGGAGGCTCTTCATGCTTCTGCAAAGTTCCTACCTGTGATGAAGTTATATTCCCAAATAATTTTGAAACAGGAGGTAGGGACATCTTTCCCATGATGCCAGTGTCTCCTGGGTCAAAGAAATGGATGACCTTGTCATCCAAGGGTCAAAGAAATTTGGACTGACAGTGGAAGTCTTCAAAAGGGTAGGGAGCTGTTGTCTCCAGTTTCTGTCCATGAACGCTACAGTTCTACAGCTGGGAGTGCTAAGACACTTTGTGGGGAAGACTCCCCACAAAGGAAATGCATAAGGACAGGATCATAACAGAGGGAACAAAATAGAAATTTGTTCCTTCTTCAAGCATTACCACTGAAAATATGTCAGTTTCACCCAGGCAGAGTCTTCTGTTAATGGCCAGAGACATAGAATAGGGACAACAGGACATAAAATTACAGTCCCATTGCATACAATCCAGCAAATGATGCTGGATCGATCACACTGATATCAGTTTCCATGGATGGGTCAGTCCTTATGCCAAGGAGTGCTCTGCTGTCTAAATTCAGTGCAGCGCTTCTAAGAGTTTGAAAGATATCAACTACGTGATAAGGCAAGGTGAGCACAGAACCAAGAAATGGGCAATAGGGACTTCCCTGTTGGTCAGCAATTAGGACTCTGTGTCTCCAATGCAGGGGACACAGTTTCCATCCCTGGTTGGAAAACTAAGGTCTTACGTGCCTTGGCCAAAAAATATAAAAGCAAGCAATAGCTATTGATGGTGTTGTAGAATGATGATGTGTTACTTAAATAACTATAGGATGTTGTCAGTGAAAGAGCAGATCATTAGCCCCTCCCCATTTCTATGATAAAAGCACTTTCAGGATGTTTTGCAGAAAGTTGGGGCTCTGTTTTGCAAAACATTCAGCTCTTGTAAGTAGTAAATATCACTGAGTTACAAGAAAACTTGCATCAAAATTAAGCGGGATTTTTTTAAACATTTGTCCAAAATGTAGTTGCAGATATATTTGAGTTGGATTGCAAACAAATGTTTTAAGTACCTTCTAAACATGTTAATAGTCATAGTTTTTCTTTTTTTTTTTTTGGCCACACCATGTGGCCTGAAGGGATAGATCTTAGTTCCCTGATAAGGGATCAAACTCTTGGCTCCTGCAGTGGAAGCAGGAAGTCTTAACTCCTGGACCACCAGGGAAGTCCCAAAGTTTTTAACATATTTGTTCTTTGGGTTTTTCAGATGAAGTAAGGGGAAACTTTATCATTTTATAGCCCACTTTTTAAAATAATCAAATGTCTTCTCCTTCTAGGCTTCATACTATGAGGGTGAATAATCCGTTTTTGGCAAGTATGCTTTGAGAGGCTTATGTTCCCAGTTTAATGTTGGGCAGGAGTCGGGTCCCATAGCATCTAGGGCAGAGGAGATGCACCAGCCGTCTTTGACCCAGTGTGGTAACTGTACATCCAGGTGCCAGGACCATTCTGGGCTGTCCAGACTCTTCTCATGCCCTTCCTCTCCTTGAATAGAGGTAGATTTATACCTGAACCCCTTCACAATCTCCACGACTTACTTTCCAACCCTAAGCCCTCTTAGCCTGGTGTCACAACCTAGCAAGAGAGATACTTTCTCCTTTTTAAAATTACTATCATTTTGTTTTCTAAGCCATTAACTTAATTATATATGATTATATTATGTCATATCGGAGAAGGCAATGGCAAGCCACTCCAGTACTCTTGCCTAGAAAATCTCATGGATGGAGGAGCCTGGTAGGCTGCAGTCCATGGGGTCGCTACAAGTCCGACGCGACTGAGCGACTTCACTTTCACTTTTCACTTTCACACAATGGAGAAGGCAATGGCAACCCACTCCAGTGTTCTTGCCTGGAGAATCCCAGGGACAGGGGAGCCTGGTGGGCTGCCGTCTATGGGGTCACACAGAGTCGGACACCACTGAAGCGACTTAGCAGCAGCAGCAGCATATTATGTCATATAATTCTCAAAATAGGAAGCTGCTTCTCAAGCCAGTAGAGTCAAATACAGAAAAGAGTTGTTAGAAACTGAATTTCCTATTAGTGAGATAACACCATGAAAATAGGGGAGATGTTCTTTCTGAGGTCTTAATAGGATTGTTCATTCTCAGTGTCTTAATTGATCCCCTAAGAATAGTTGAAACCTTGTCCAAAACCACAGTAATATCACCTCATACCTTTTAATTATACTATATACATCAATGAAACATCTGCATATTACTCCCCTCTCTTTGTTCTCAGAATCATTGCTACTTTGTAAGTTTCCTATTAGGGTTTTTATAAAGCAATTCTTTTTTTTTTCAAACTTTAAACTTTTATCTTGTATTAGGGTATAGCTGATTAATGGATTTCCCTGGCAGCTCAGACAGTAAAGAATCTGCCTGCAATGCAGGAGCCCCAGGTTCAATCCCTGGGTCAGGAAGATCCTGTGGAAAAAGGAATGGCACCCCACTCCAGTATTCTTGCCTGGAGAATTTCATGGACAGAGGAGCCTGGTGGGCTACAGTCCATGGTGTTGCAGAGTCAGACACAGCTGAGCAACTAACACACACACACACACACATACACACATAGCTGATTAACAATGTTGTGATAATTTCAGGTGAACAGCAAGGAACTCAGCCATATATACACATGCCCCCCAAGCCCCTCTCCCATCCAGACTGGCATATTACATGGAGTAGAGTTTCATGTCGCGTGTATGTTCAATAGTCCTTGTTGGGTATGCATTTTGAACATAGCAGAGTATATGACCTTCCCAAACCCCCCTTTTTTTTTTTTTGGCTGCACTGGTGGCTGTGTGAGGCTTTCTCTAGCTGCAGTGTGCTGCTTCTCATTGTGTTGGCTTCTCTTGTTGTGGAGCACAGGCTGTAGGTGTGGGGGCTTTAGTAGTTGCAGTTCCTGGGCTCTAGAGCACAGGCTCAACAGTTGCGGTGCATGGGCTTAGCTGCCCTGCAGCAGTGTGCAATCTTCCTGGACGAGGGATTGAACCTGTGTCTCCCGAATTAGCAGGCAGATTCTTAATCGCTGGACCACCAGGGAAGTCCTCCATTAGGGTGTGATCCGTGGACCCCTTAAGGATGTTTTCCAGGGCTAGGGGTGCAGCTTTCCAAAGAATCAATGGTTCAGTATTCACGTTTTCTAGTGTGTTTCCAGGATCTAGAATGACATGGATAAGCAATTCTTAATTTTGACAAAATGTTATCAAATTTACCATCTGAGTCACCAGGGAAACCCTATGTATGTTTATTAAATTGCAAACCTTGTTTTTTTAATGCAGAGTATTTAACCCTGGCTAATTTGAATTAGTCTAAGATTTGTCTATGAATTAGTAATTATGACAGGAAATTTATTGTTAAATTTTAAGAAGAAAAGTGACATTTTACTTTTCTGGAAATTACATCCTCATTTTTTGTGTAGTATCTACCTGTTTTATAAGTCAAATAACATTAAGTCATCTTGAATCCATATAAATATATGTTATACTTTTATTATATCAGTTCAGTTCAGTTGCTCAGTAGTGTCCGACTCTTTGGGACCCCATGGACTGCAACATACACCAGGCTTCCCTGTCCATCACCAACTCCCAGAGCTTGCTCAAACTCATGTCCATCAAATCGGTGATGCCATCCAATCATCTCATCCTCTGTCATCCCCTTCTCCTCCTACCTTCAATCTTCCCCAGCTTCAGGGTCTTTCCTGAAGAATGAGTCAGTTTTTCTCATCAGGTGGCCAAAGTATTTGAGTTTCACCATCAGTCCTTCCAATGAATATTCAGGGTTGATTTCCTCTAGGACTGACTGGGTTGATCTCCTTGCCTTCCAAGGGACTCTCAAGATTGGATCTTCTCAAGCACCACCGTTGCTGCTGAGTCGCTTCAGTCGTGTCCGACTCTGTGCAACCCCATAGACGGCAGCCCACCAGGCTCCCCCGTCCCTGGGATTCTCCAGGCAAGGACACTGGAGTGGGTTGCCATTTCCTTCTCCAATGCATGAAAGTGAAAAGTGAAAGTGAAGTCGCTCAGTCGTGTCCAACTCTTAGCGACCCCATGGACTGCAGCCTACCAGGCTCCTTCATCCATGGGATTTTCCAGGCAAGAGTACTGGAGTGGGGTGCCATTGCCTTCTCCACCAGCACCACAATTCAAAAGCATCAAATCTTCAGCACTCAGCTTTCTTTATGGCCCAACACTCACATTTATACATGACTACTGGAAAAATCATAGCTTTGACTAGACAGACCTTTGTTGGTAAAGTTACTATATATATATATATATATATATACACACACACACATATATATATATATATAATCAGTTCAATTCAGTCACTCAGTCATGTCCAACTCTTTGCGACCCCATGAATCGCAGCACTCCAGGCCTCTCTGTCCATCACCAACTCCCGGAGTTCACTCAGACTCATGTCCATGGAGTCAGTGATGCCATCCAGCCATCTCATCCTCTGTCATCCCCTTCTCCTCCTGCCCCCAATCCCTCCCAGCATCAGAGTCTTTTCCAATGAGTCAACTCTTCGCATGAGGTGGCCAAAGTACTGGAGTTTCAGCGTTAGCACCATTCCTTCCAAAGAAATCCCAGGGCTGATCTCCTTCAGAATGGACTGATTGGACCTCCTTGCAGTCCAAGGGACTCTCAAGAGTCTTCTCCAACACCACAGTTCAAAAGCATCAGTTCTTCGGCGCTCAGCCTTCTTCACAGTCCAACTCTCACATCCATACCTGACCACAGGAAAAACCATAGCCTTGACTAGACGGACCTTTGTTGGCAAAGTAATGTCTCTGCTTTTAAATATGCTATCTAGGTTGGTCATAACTTTCCTTCCAAGGAGTAAGCGTCTTTTAATTTCATGGCTGCAGTCACCATCTGCAGTGATTTTGGAGCCCAAAAAATAAAGTCTGACACTGTTTCCACTGTTTCCCCATCTATTTCCCATGAAGTGATGGGACCAGATGCCATGATCTTCGTTTTCTGAATGTTGAGCTTTAAGTCAACTTTTTCACTCTCCACTTTCACTTTCATCAAGAGGCTTTTTAGTTCCTTTTCACTTTCTGCCATAAGAGTGGTGTCATCTGCGTATCTGAAGTTATTGATATTTCTCCTGGCAATCTTGATTCCAGCTTGTACTTCATCCAGTCCAGCGTTTCTCATGATGTACTCTGCATAGAAGTTAAATAAGCAGGGTGACAATATTCAGCCTTCACGTACTCCTTTTCCTATTTGGAACCAGTCTGTTGTTCCATGCATGGCACACCAAATGACTTGTGGGATCTTAATTCCCGGACCAGGGATCAAACCCAGGTCCACAGCAGTGAAATTGCTGAGTCCTAACTGCTGGACCACCACAGAATTTCCAAATCTTTGTATATATTTTTATGTAGCTATAACTGTTGTGTCATTTTAATTATCATTATTAATATGCAAAATGTAAATGAACATTTGCACATGTCTTTATAAGAAACTCTGGACATATTTTATCAGATTTCAAGACTGGATAGCAATGCACATAAAATAGTTAACAAAACATTGGAGTGTTGAGATTATTGAAAAAGAAGATGATGCTATAAGCAAAGTAAAACTGTGACAATCTCAGAGAAAATATTTACAACTTTTGTTACACAAAATGTTTACCTCTTTATAAGGAAAAGACTAAAACTCGATGTTTTAAAATGTGCAGAAGAAATAGATCACAGAGAAACAAATATGAGCCATCATTAACTACATGAAAAGATATTTAACTTCACTCATAATAAGAGCACTTCCAATGAAAAGTACCCTGAAGTGGCAGTCTTCACCTATAAAACTGGCAAAAATTTGCTGGTGGACATGCAAAATGATACAGACTTTATGGGGAGAAATCTGATGATCGCTAACTAGCTGAACAACATGTCTTTACTCTCAGACCTAGCAATGCCACTCTCAGGAATATACCTTGCAGACCCATATCCACAGAAAGAGCAAGCCATCACCTTGGGGTCAAGCTTGAAAACCTTCAAAGAACAGAAACAGGTATCACAGGCTGGGCCATTCTTAATTTTCTATTTTGAAAAATTTTAAGCCTATTTAAATTACAAGACTAGTATCTTTGTTCGCTGCTTCATCTAGATTCACTGCTCATTAATGTTTGTTTAACTTGCTTTTATTTCTCTCCGTGTATGTGTGATGATGATGGTCGTGGTGTTGTTAATGAATGGGCCATTTGAAAATAATTTGAGACCTTAGGATTCTTTACCCCTAAATGCTCTAGCAGGTAACTCCCAAGAACAAAGACATCGTTCTAATAACAACAGTTCAGTGATTGAATTCAGGAAGCTTCTAATTGACATACACTATTTTTTAAACAATAATTTTATTTATTTTTGGCCGTGTTGGGTCTTTGTTGCTTGTTGGGCTTTTCTCTACTTGCAGAGAGCGGGGGCTACTCTCTAGTCGCGGTGGCTCCTCCTGTTGTGGAGCATGGTCTCTAGGACTTTAGTACTTGCAGCTCCCAGGCTTAGTTGCCTCGAGGAATGTGGAGCGTCCTGGACCAGGGATGTGACCCGTGTCCCTGGATTGGCAGGCGATTCTTAACCACTGGACCACCAGGGAAGCCTTATATATATATAAATAAATAAATATATATATATATATATATATATATATATATTTCTTTTGAATAAATACCCAAGAGGATTCTGAATCACACAGTAAATGTATATTCAACTTGACAAGAAAATGCCGATCTGTTTTTCAAAGTGGGGGTATTATTGGGTTGGGCAAAAAATTCATTTGGGTTTTTCCGTTACATCTTAAGGAAAAATCCAAGCAAATTTATTGGCCAACCCAATATTTTGGACTCCCTTCAACACTATGTGAGAGTTCTAGCTGCTGCGTATTTTTCTAGCGTTTGGTATTATCAGTCTTTTAACATTTTAGCCTTTCTAGATGTATAGTCGTATCTCTTCATGGCATTAATTTGAAAATCCCTGGTGATTGTAGATGCTGACTGTCTTGATATGTTTGTTGGCCTTTAATATATCTTCTTTTGGGAAGTGTTCATGTCTTTTGCCCATTTTAAAGTTGGAAATTAAAATTTTTTTCATTATTAACTTGTAAAGATACTTTATATATTCTGATTTCAACCAATTTGGTGGAAAACATATTACACATATTTTCTCCCAGGTTGTGGCTTACAGTTTCTTTTTCTTAATTTTATCTTTTGAAGGACAGAAGTTTTAAGTTTTGTTAAGTCCCACTGATCTTTTGTTTTTTTTTCCTTTTATGGTTAGTGCTTTTAGTGTCTTGTCTAAAAAACCTCGCCTACCCCAAGTTTATGAACATTTTCTCCAATTCTTTTTTTGAAATTTTATAGTTTTAGAGTTTATATGCTAGGTCTATGATTATATGTTAGGTCTGTGATTCATTTGAGGTAATTTTTGTGTGCCCTGTGAACTGGGTTCAGTTTGATTCATGCAGATATCTAGTTGTTTCAGGATCATTTATTGAAAAGACTTCCCTCCCCTTGCATTATACTCCATGTTTATAGAAAATCAACTTTGGGTCTATTTGGCACTATTGTGTTTGTATGGTATGTATCCTTATTCCAATACCACACTGTCTTTTTTAAAGTGTTTACTCGTTTATATGCAGCTGCACTGGGCCTTTGGTGCTGTGCACAGGCCTTCTCCAATTGCAGCGAGCAGGTCCTACTCTAGTTGCGGTGTAAGGGCTCCACACTGCCGTCGCTTCTCTTGTTGCAGAGCGCAGGCTCTAGGCACTAAGGCTTTCTTAGTTTCGGCACGTGCATGGGCTGCGTAGTTGTGGCGCGGGGATTCGTTGTCCCTCGGCATGGGGGCTCTTCCTGGACCAGGCATCAAAGCCGTGTCCCCTGTATTGGCAGACAGATTCTTTGACACTGAGCCACCAGAGAAGCTCCAGTACCACACTGTCTTGATTACTGTAGCTTTAAAACAATTATTGAAGTATAGGTGGTATACAGTGTTATAAATACGTATTCTTCATATTCTTCTCCATTATGGTTTATCACAGGGTATTGAAAGTAGTTCCCGGTGTCACAGATTGTTGTTTAACCACCCTACGTATGTACTAGTTTGTATCTGCTAATCCCGAACTCCCGATCCTTCCCTCCTGCACCCCTCCTCCCCTTCGGCAACCACGTGTCTGTTCTCTATGTCTGTGAGCCTGTTTCTGTTTCACAGATATCTTCATTTGTGTCATATTTTAGATTCCACATGTAAGTGATGTCCTGTCGTTCTGACTTACTTTGCTTAGTGTGATAATCTCTAGGTCCATCCATGTTGCTGCAGTTGGCATTAGTTCATTCTTTTTTGTGGCTGAGTAACAGTCCATTGTGTATATATACTGCATCTTCTTTATCCATTCATCTGTTGATGGGTATTTAGCTTGTTTCCATGTTTTGACTATTGTAAATAGTGCTGCTGTGAACATAGGAGTACCTGTATCTTTTCAAATTATAATTTCTTAAAGCAGTGTTTTGTTTTGCTTTTTATATCCCACTTCTGGATCCCTGATGTGAGGGGTTGGGCCAGCTGTGTTGCAGCAGCAATCTGGGGTGCCCTGGGGTGCCCTGGGGTGCCCTGGTGGGGCGTGGTGGTGGTGGTTTGGTTGCTAAGTTGTGTCCAACTCTTGCGGGTTCATGGACTGTAGCCTGCTGGGCTCCTCTGACCATGGAGTTCTCCAGGCAAGAATACTGGAGTGGGTTGCCATTTCCTTCTCCATTACAGCAGTGCTTTTTTAGTTTTCAGTGAAAACTTACTCCTAATTTCACTCCCAGGCGAAATTTACTCCTAATTATTACTTTGTATGCTTTTGTAAATGGAATTATCTCTTAATTTCTCTTTTAGACTGTTTATTGCTAGCGTATAGAAATACAACTGGTTTGTGTGTGATGATTTTATATCCTACACACTGCTGAATTCATTTTTAGTTCTAATTTTTTTTTATTCTTTAGGAGTTTCTACTTATAAGATCATGCTACTGCAAACAGATTTTATTTCTTCATTTCCAGTCATTTATTTTTCTTGCCTTTTTCTAGAAGCTGGAACTCTAGTACTAGATTGAATAAAAATGGTGAAAGCAAATATTCTCGGTTTGTCTCTGATCTTAGGGAGTTTCAAAAAGATGGAAAGTTTTAAATCTTTCCCCATTGCATGTAATATTACTTATTTTTTAATATATTGCCTTTATCATGTTGAAGAATTTCCCTCCTATTCCTAGTTTATTTACTGCTTTTTGTCATAAAATGTGTCAGTTCATGTCTAATTCTTTTTCATATCCCCATGAACATGAATGCAAAAATAATAAAATATTAGGAAAGCAAAGCAAGCAATACATAATAATAATACATCATGATCAAGTGGGTTTAACCTTAAAAATTCAAGATTGTTTGAACAATCAACCACCAATCTAAGTAATCCATCTTCCATTAATACAATAAAGAAGAAAATAGTTTAATTACCCTAAAAGATACAGGAAGAGCATCAAGCAAACTTTATTTTCCATACAAAAACTCTCATCATGCTGGGAATAGAAGGGATCTTCTTCCTTCTAATATGGAGCATCTATGAAAAGCCTACAGTTAACATGATATTTGGGCTTCCCTGATTACTCAGCAATAAAGAATCCACCTGCCAATGCAGCAGAATCGGGTTCCATCCCTGGGTTGGGAGGGTCTCCTGGAGAAGGAAATGGCAACCCACTCCAGTATTCTTGCCTGGGAAATCCTGTGGACAGAGGAGCCTGGCAGGCTACAGTCCATGGGGTCGCAGAGTCAGACATGACTTATCGACTAAACAACAACAAGAACAACATGATACTTAATAATGAAAGACTAAACGCTTCCCTTCTGAGTTTGGGAATAAGATGAGAGTGTCAACCTCCAATCTTTTATTTGTTATGTTGTATTCCCCTGGGGACTGTACCTACTGGACCCAATTTAACCAGTCACTTATTGACTGTTTTCCATAGTCGCCACTTTGAACAGCGTAGCAGTGTCTGTCTTGCACCCGTGAGTACTGCAAAGGGATACATTCCTAGAAGTGGGGTTTCTACGTTCAAGGGTATGAGCATTTTACATTTCCCTTTGAAAACCGTTCCATTTAAATTTCCCTTTGAAAACCGAACATTACAAAGTTCTTTAGGCAAGACTACAAGAAAATTTGGGGGAATCTATTGATTCCATTTTCTTCCTCAGGCCCTCTGGGGTATTACGAACTGCCCGATGTTATCTGTGGTCCAGTGGAGGGTTGGATCTCAGAGCAGGTGCCTCTTCCTCCAGGAAGCTTTCCTGATTCCCAGACAAAGTCAGGGAAATTTTGAACTTCCCCTAGACGGCTCCCCAACTCTAGCCTTGACCACTTTGGATGACAGACACGTCTCCCCCCGGACTGTCAGTTCCGTCAGGGCAGGGCCAAGGCTGTTGAGGTCACTACAGTGTCCCCGGCATCACCCTGTACAAGGTTGGGTGTACAAGATGAACTCAGTGGATGAATGGATAGAATGAGTGATTTTATAGTGACAAAAAGAGAGGGGACCCAAGATGGGGACAGGACTCAGCTTCCAGGGGCTCAGAGAGGTGGTAAGGAGGCTCAGAGTGAGAGATGGAGACTTGAGGATTGGAAGGGGGCTTCCAGAAGGAAACAAGGTCTCGAAGAGAGAGACAGTCAGAGAGGGGTGGCATCTCAGGAAGAGGCATGGGGACTCAGTGGTGACTGGGGATTAGAGAGAGCAGTTAAGGCTGGCAAGGATGACGGGTGCTCCGACGGGGGTGGAGGTTACAGAAGACCTGGGAACTGAGGCCCCTAGGCAGGGTGGGAGTTTGGTAGGTTCCCACCTTCATCCTCCTCCTCTTGCAGACAGCGACAACCAGGCTTGCCTCCTCCAGCTTGACCACCTGCTTGGTTATGGAGGGCTTGAGAGGGGCTCAAGGGCTTTGCTAGGTCAGCATTGGACACCACAGGTCTCTCCCCCAGACCTCAGGGGCCTCTTTCACACTGTCTGGGCGCTTTGATGGGGCTGCCTTAGACACAGGGCTCAGTGAAAAATGACCAGGCCTCAGTGGGCAGCTCATCAGAAAGGCATTGGGCAGAAAAGGAGGGTCCCCACCCACTCTGGGTGGGGCTGGAGGGGTGGGTGCGGGAAGCCCCAGGGTAGGGGTGGCTACTGACCCCGGGCCCTCTCCTTTCCCAGAATTTCCTGCCCTGGTGCCTTTATGGTCCTGGCTGCAATTTCACGTTTTGATGAAGCCGAATGATCCTGGTCCCAACTGAACCAAGTCCAGTCCGAGGGGAGGGCATGTCCCCCTGGAGGCCACCTGCCTCCCTTTCTCTCATCTGGACCGTGGCCATGGCCCATATGGACAGTCCCCTCCCCGGCCAGCGTTGTCTTCTTTCTCCCCTTCCCAGGAAGGCGCTGCTCAGCCACTTCCTGGCTGTGTGACCAGAGTGTCCATCAGAGCCTTGGGGACCTCATCAGTGCACGAGGAACAACAACACCATCCATCTCCCAGGGGTTGACGGGGAGGCTGGCCCGCGGCCAGGCAGCGAGGCATGGGTACAGTGCGTTAGGCACGTGCTTGGCCTGGCGCACAGCAGGGCCGGCAGACAGTGACGGAGAGCTCTTGGAATCTATCTGATTGGGGTTTAAATCCCAGCCACCGCCTCTAACTGTCCTAACCTCTGAGACTGCTTCCTGCCTGAGAGGACCAGTCTCTTCTCCCAGGGCCAGGGGGACGGTGCCATGAGACACTCTGCATTTGTTAAATATTTTTTTTATTTCTGTCTTTATTTAGGCTGCACTGGGTCTTAGTTGCGGTATGGGAACTCTTAGTTGCGGCATGTGGGATCTAGTTCCCCGAACAGGGACTGAACCTGGGCCGCCTGTACTGGGAGCAGGGAGTCTTACCCACTGGACCACCAGGGAAGTCCTGAGATGCTCTGCATGTAAGATACATTCAGGGAGCCCCTGACACAGAATAGGTAGGTACCCAATAAACAGTTACCACCCAGCCCCAGTCCCACAGTCCAGAAATCAGCTCTGTGTGAACCCAATCAGTTCAGGGTTTTCCAAGCACTTCCCCTGGGTCAGGATCTGAGCCATATGCCTCACACACAATCTCCTCGGGAGCCTGGGATGAGGTGGGGTCTTGCCCCCAGCACTCTTTGGATGGTGATTTGACATGTTTTATTACTTTTTTGACCACACCACATAGCACATGGGATCTTAGTATCCCAACCAGGACTTGAACTCATGCCCCCTGTGTTGGAAGCGCAGAGCCTTCACCACTGGACCACCAGGGAAGGCCCTGGATGGTGACTTTAGTGGCACTCCTGTCTTCGTCTGGGCCTCTGTTTCCAAATCTGCACGTTTGTTGAGTGAATCCTCGGGAGCATGCCACTGGCTGTAGGTGCCACATTAACACTGCTGTGAGGACTCCTCCCGTTTTACAAAAGTGGAAACTGAGGGCATTCCCTGGTGGCATCATGGTTAGGGCTCCTGGGCTTTCACTGCTGTGGCCTGGGTTCAGTCCCTGGTCAGGGAACTAAGATCCTGCCAAGCATGCAAGAAAGTAAAAAACAAAAACAAAAAAACGCGGTGGAATGAAGCTCAGGGTAAGGTCAGAACTTCTCAGGGAACCAAGAAAATGTTTGTAATCTAGAAAAAAAAAAAAAAGTGGAGCACAATACTACCAACTAAAAAGTAGAAACAGCCTAAATGTCCATCAGCGGCATGTGTGTGTGCTAAGTCGCTTCAGCTGTGTCCGACTCTTTGCAACCCCATGGACTGTAGCCCGCCAGGCTCCTCTGTCCATGGGATTCTCCAGGCAAGAATATTGGAGTGGGTTGCCATGCCCTCCTCCAGGGGATCTTCCTGACCCAGGGATTGAACCTGCATCTCTTATATCTCCTACATTGGCAGGAGAGTTCTTTACCACTAGCGCCACCTGAGAAGTCTGTCCATCAGCTGATACATGGATAAATACGATGTGGTATAGCCATACAGTGAAACATTATCTGACAATGAAAAGACATGATGTACTGACACGTGCTACAACATGACGGATCCTGAAAATACTTTGCAAAGTGAAAGAAGACAGGCCCCCAAAAAATCACTTCTTTATTCACAGTAGCCAAGATATGGAAACAACTCAAATGTCCAGCAGCAGATGAGTGGGTAAAAAAAATGCTGTGAAGCCATACAGTAGAATATTATTCAGCCTTAACAAAGAAATCCTTCCATTTGTGACAGTCATGACGTGAAGTGAAATAAGCCAGTCAAAAAAGGACAAATTCTGCATGATTCCACTTACATGAGGTATCCAGGACACTCAAACTCGGGGGGTGGGAGAGGGACAGACTGGGAGTTTGGGGTTAGCAGATACAAATGACTACATAATAAAACAGGGAAGCAACAAGGTCCTACCATATAGCATAAACTATATTTAACATCCTATAACAAACCATAATGGGAAATATGAAAAGACTATGTATACAGATACGTGTAACTGAATCACTGCTGTGCCGCAGAAACTAACACAACACTGTACGTCAACTATACTCTTCAATAGAAAATAATAAAAATTAAAATAGCTCAGTCTTCGCAGTAGAGAACAGATGGGATGGAGGAGGTGGGGGAGAGTTGTTTAAGGAGCACACAGTTAGAGTTCAAAGACCTGCTGTTCAGCGTGTGACAATAGTTGACAGCATTGTATTGTGCACTGAGAAAAGTGTGAAGTGGGTAGATCTCACGTCATGTTCTTAACACCCATACACACGTATACACACACACAAAGACCCCATGTTCTGTGATCCCATTTACACAGAAGCGTTCCAGAACAGGCAGATCTCCAGAGAGAAAAAGGAGCCCAGTGGTGACCAGAGCCTGAGAGGGATAGAGGGGTTGGGTTGATGGTTAAAGGGGTGCAGGGTTTCTTAAGGGGGATGAAGTGGTTCCAAGATTGACTGCAGAGGTGACTGCCCTGAACTGTGCACTTTAAATGGATGAATTCTCTGTTGTGTAAATTCTATTTCAATACAGCCATTTTACAGTGGGGCACCAAAATCTCGAAAAAGAATCCTGCCAAACTGAGATGAATACATCTTTCATTAAATGCCCACAAACTGCAGCCGGTTCGTTCCTCAACTCCCCACTTGTATATCTGTGACACTGAAAGTATCACTTGAGGATGTGAAGTGAGGGGCATGTATCCTCTGGACATCTCACCTTGTCCTAGGCAAAGAGAGGTTAAGCAGTTCCTCAGAGAGGGACAGGAACTGCAGCCCAGAGAGGGTCAGCTTCCTGCCTGGCATCACACAGCCCTGGGGCTCCAAGAGACCATCAGACGTCAAACGTGAGTTCAAATGTGCATGAGGTTCCAACCCCAGCCTCCACTCTGACCCCTGGCTGCCTCCTCCTTCCGACTTTGCAGAAAGAAAAAAAAAAAAAAGCCATGCCAGGAAGCATCCATCACAGCCTGTCCAACTGGGCCGGAGGGGCAGGGGTCAGCAAGGAGGTGACCTCAAGGTCTCTGTGGGGACTAGGATCCGCAGGGCTGGGGGTGAGAGGCTGGAATTTTTCCCACCCTGCGATTTTCCTGCGTCAACCCAGGAGGGCGCCCTGGATGCCGCCAGCCCTGCCCCCAACCTCCTTCCTCTCTTGATACCGCTTCCCGCCTGAGGATGGGGGAAGGGGGTGTGCCAAGGTGGAACCACTGGGCCCAGGAGAGAAGGCACTTGGGGATGGACAAAATGAGGGTCGCTGGCCCAGAGAGGCCGAGGGCCTGCCGTAGAGTCATGCAGCCTCAGGGACCTCGTGTAAATGGGGCAGCAGGGCTGCTCCCATTCTGCAGGGCTTCCCGCGGCCTCCACTGCTCTGCCCAGGAGTTGGACCCTAGCCCGGCCTTGGGTGTGTGAGAAGCCCTTGGCCCTGGGCCCTGCCCCAGTCCTTCCTCCCCCCACACACTGGGGACTCAGCCCTTCCTTGTGTTAAATAGAAACCTCTTTATTCTAAGTATCGTACGTTCCTTAATACATTGGATTGAGGCCAGACCTTGAGGTGAGGGGAAAGGGGGGGGGGGGCTAGGATATTTGTGTACAGCCTTCCAAAACGCCACCCACCCCACGCTGGGCTGGGGAGCTGGTGCTGGGAACGGGCTTCATGGCCTTGGGAAAGTCCTTGCTCCTTCTAGCCGGTTTCTCCTTGGAACAGGGAGTTTGGGGGTAGGGGAGAAGACTGCTAAGGATCTTGCCAGCCCAAGGGTCTGTGGTGCCAGGCTGGGAGTCGAGTCGGGGTGAGGCGGGATGGTCTGTCAGCAGCAAAGATGGGGGGCACTGAGGTGGGGTTGGGAGAGTCTCAGCGTCGGGCCTGGGGCCGCCGTAATGCAGACGGAGCCGGAGGCCGAGGCCAGGGCAGGCAGGCCAGCCGGGAGAGGGTGAGGCGGCCCAGGAACAGAGGGAGGCTGAGGCAGATAGGCGGCCGGGGCACGGGGATGTCTGCGAAGAAGGCACGGTCCCGAGGCGGGGACAGGGCTGCCACCTCGCAGAGTTCCAGGTCCCGGGTCACCGCCAGGATCTCCTGGCGGGTGGCCGTGTGGCGCAGACCACGAATGTCAAGGAGCGTTGCCACGTGCTTCTGCCTGGGGGCGGAGGAGGGGACAGGTGCATGGGGGCCTCCAGATACACTCCCAGCCCACCTGGGACACCCACGCCCCCCAGCCGTCTCTTCCAGAACTTGTCTCAGCTCTGGAGCCCCTTTGCTCTCTCCATATCCCTCCTCCATATCAGTTCCCCCCAGATCCTCCCTTCCCACCAGCCCCCCTAGATCCCACCAGCCCCCCTCCAGAACTTCCCTCCCAACCAGTCCAAATCCCCCTACTCACAGTGGATTCCAGAACCCTCACCTCCAAAACCAGCACAAGAATCTTCCTCTTCATCCCATCTCAGCTCTTGATTAAAATAACCTTCCATCTTCACCCCTTCAGGAGCTCAGACCACTCCTGAATGATCATTCTGCTACTCTCATGCCTGTTTCAGCTCTGGACTCTGTAGCAACCCTTAACTTCATCTTCACTTTGATCTCACACGGCTCCACATCATCACTCAGATCTAGCCTGGAAGTGCTCACCCCCATCCCTATCCTAACCCTTACCTCACCCCAACACCTAGTCTAGAATATTCTCCACCACTGCTGTTTGGACTGTCGTCCAAATTCAACCTCAGAACACTCACTTCACCACTAGCCCATTCCTGACATTGTTATCAAGCAAAATTCTCCCCCAGAACCCCAAATTCACCTTGGGGACCCTTACTCCCACCAGAAACTCTGTGCTCAAAACTAACTCTATTCCACAACCCTCGCCCCTAAATGCAACACATCGGAACCTTCCCTTCTCCCGATCTCAGCTCCAGATCCCGGATCCAAAACTCAATTCCAGAGCCACCATATTTCAATTCACTATCCTGCACCCAACATTCATTTCCAGAACTTTCATTTCAAACAAGGTTCTGGGGTCTTTACCACTCCCTTCAATCCAGCTCAGCATCTTCACCTGTCCACATTCCAAATTCGAAATCCCCATAGCTCCCAAACTCTAGTCTAATATGCAGCTGGTGGGCTGTATATCCAAGTTCAGATTCAAGTTCAGAAACCCCAGCCCAGCAGGAGTGCCGGGACCCCTACTGCCATGCAACTCTGGGATGTTGTGCTTTCCCACACCTCACAACCAGAACTATCCATCCTGAATCAGTTCCAGAGTCCTTACCTTCAGCCCCAAGTCCTGACCCTAAACCCAGCTGATGCGGCACTCCAGGGTCCTGTGGGGTGGGTCTCTCTGAATACAGAATGTCTGTCTGCCCGACCAATGCTGTAGGACTACACTCAACACCACCTTATGCAAGTGGCGGTGTTGTGTGGTGGTCAGGAGTACCAGCTTTAGAGCCTACCGCCTGGGTTCAAGTCCAGACTTTGCTGCTGGCTAGCTGTGACATTTGGGGTCAGCTAGTTAATCTCTGCCTGCCTTGGATGGTGCTAAGCTCTCAGAACAGTGCTTGCCTTTTACCTGCAAAGAATTTCTAAAATAGCTTTCATTCTAAAATAACTTACTTATAGAGTGGGTGTGTGCGACGCTGTTTTACGTCTGACCTGAGGACTCAATAAGCAAGAACTGGTGTTGTTACTGCTGTTACCACGGATGATGGTAAATCATCCCCCGCTAATCATGAAAAGAGAACTATTGTCCCCATGGATTAGAGGAGGAGACTGAGGCTCAGAGAGGATCACAAAGGAAAGAGTCCATCAGGACCTGAACGGCCCCTGCCACTATCCCAGTGCGTGTGCGCCCGTGCGCCCCTGCGTGTCCCCGAGTCCCCCGCGGCTCCCCTGATGGGCCGGCCCTTCCTGCCGGCCGGGCGGCCCCGCGCCCCCCCTGCCCCGGGCTTCCTGTGACTGCTTGTTTGTTTGTGAGCCCTGGTGGCGGCGGCGGCAGCGACGGCGGCGGCAGAAGGAGGGAAATCGTATTAATAATGCCCTGGTTTCCAGCAGGAAACGGCCGTCAGACACGCTCGCCGCCTCCCTCCCTCGCCCAAGAGGCAGGAAACGCACGGACGGATATGCCAGGGCTCGCGGGAGACCTCGGCCCTGCAGGCGGCAGAAAGGGACGGGGCGGCCATGGGGGGTGGGGATCTCACCTGATGTCCGGGTAGTCCCGCACCAGCACCCCCACCTCCATCTGGATGCTCGGCGTGTCTTCCAGGCGGAGAACTTCGGCCAAACGGGGCACCACGGCGTCCAGCCACGAGGCCTGGGACTCCTGCAGTTAAGAGAGGACCCCGGGCTCACACCCTCGCCCCCAGTCAACGCTTACCCCCTCGAAACCACCCTCTCCCGAGGCCCCGCAGTTTTCTCGTAGGTAAAACCAGGCAGAGGGCGGGCTGTAGTCAGAGATTATCTGGAACCTTTGGAAATTTGAAGGAAAATCCGTAATATAATCTACTGTTTGTAGATAATTTGGGGCTCAGGGACAAAATGTTACCACTGGGGGAAACTGGACAAAGCGTGCCAGAGATCTCTCTCTGCGCTCTTTCTTATAAACACATGTGAATCTACAGTTATCTCCCGGCAAATTAACAAGAAAATTCCAAGGACTCTAGGTTAGAAACTCCCGGGATAGCTTGAGTGAGACTCTTCCGGTCTTGATGATTATAACTGGGTACAAATAAGATTTGCTGATTTTAAATGCTTGGATTTGGAAGCACTCAAGTTCTGAGTTTCTGTTGCATTTAGCGACTCTCTGTGCTCGTAATAATAGCTAGTGTTCAGGATTCCAGGTCCTAAGCCCCTTTGATCTAATCGCCACAACAACGCATAGGGACCATTTTTTCTCATTTGAGCCCAGACTGAGCTCTCGCAGCCGGGAGAAAGCCCACTTTTTACCCGCCTCTAGAGAGCAGAGATCAGAGTGTTACAGTTGGGTACAAGTTGGGTGAGGGTCTCATTCTAAGCCCCCGCCCCCGGCTATCGAGTCCCCAGATTCCCGGTTTTCCTGGTTTTGGAGCCCCCTGCCCTCTGACCGCACTGACCAGTCGTCGGAACAGCCTCTCCAGCTGCGCGGCGTCCTCCCGGAGCCTTCCGGCCACGCGGCTGCGGGTCCGCGCGGAGCCACAGCGCAGGCGCCCGCGGAACAGGGGCCGCACGTACTCGACGAGCGCCCGCCGGTGCAGCTCGGCCACCAGCGCCTGGGGACCGGGGAAGCCGCGAGGGGGTGTGAGCCGCCGATGACCCTCTCTCCCCGCTTCCCACCCGCCCGCGCCCACTCAGGGTATCCAACGGGAACCCCTCCCAGCCCCCAGTCCCCAG
Source organism: Bubalus bubalis (assembly GCF_019923935.1). Classification (NCBI taxonomy): domain Eukaryota; kingdom Metazoa; phylum Chordata; class Mammalia; order Artiodactyla; family Bovidae; genus Bubalus; species Bubalus bubalis. The sequence continues at coordinate 52,392,728 of NC_059174.1, forward strand.
GCAGTCCTCCTGACTCCTTATGGGGAACCCCTGACCTGCTCCCTAATCAGCCCGCGAGCCCACCGGCCCCCAAAGGATGCCCCATCCCAGCCCTCTCCGGCTTTCTCCGGAGCTCCACCTCCCAGAGGCCCCAACCCTGCGGGCAACCCTCTCCCCCGCTACACCCCGATACCCGCGGGCACCCACCGCGCAGACCCCAGAATGAGCGCCACCTATCTCTCCCTGATAGAGTTGCTCCCCACCTAGAAGAGGTCTCTCCCTGCCGAGCACTCTGGCTCCTCTCCGCCCTCGCCTCATGGCTGCCCGGGTTCCACCCCGCACCCCTCCCCCCGCCCAAGCAGACGCACTTGGTAAGGCTCATCCTGCATTCTGCGCAGCGCCAGGGCCTTAGCGCCCAGCGTGCCCACGATGCCGTCCAGGGCCTCCGAGCTGCTCAGCCACTTCCTGCGCATCAGCTTGCTAAAGTGCGGCTGGGTGGGACAGAGTGGGCAGAGGTTCGAGGCTCGCCTCCTTTCCACCCTCTTTCTTCACTTAGCAATTCAATATTTGTTCCCCCAACTCTGCTCCTGGCACAGTGCTGGGGACACAGCAGTGCCGGAGACAGTCCAGCCCTGCCTCCCTGGGGGCTCACAGTCCAGAAGGGGAGACTGACGGACCCACTCCCAGGGGGTTAGGAAATCCAGAGGGGAATGGCTGAGTCAGCATAGAGAGTCAAGGAGGGCTTTCTGGAGGAGGGGTCCCCAGAGCTAAGGCCCAGAAGATGGTCACTGTTACCCAAGTGAGGAGTGGGAGAGGGGGTGGTTGAATCCAGGGGAAAGCCAGTGTGAAGATTCAGATTTCAGATGGGCCTGCAGGTCAGAGGGCCAGAAAGGTCAGTGTGGCTGGCAAAACCATCTAGATAATTCACAGGCCCAATGCAAAGTGAAAATGGGAGACCTTTGTTCAAAAACAATTACTTAAGAGGCAGCAGAGTGTTAAACCAAGCTAAGGGCCAATCTAAGCAGGGAAAGGAGTTATGGTTAGCAAGGAGGGGGAAGGTCATGTATGACTGCCCAGTGGACAGATGGGGCTGGTCAGGTGAAGGCCGCAGAACACACAAGCCTCCCGGGCTGTGTGAGGATTTCCAGATTTCTCCTGAGGGTACTGGGGAGCCATGGAAGGTTCTGAGCAGGAGAGGGAGCAGATCAGCTCTGTGCTTCACTGAGATGGCTGGGAGGGGGCAAGACTGAGGCAGAAATGGGGGGTCTGGAAGGAGGGGGAAGGGATGAGGAGGAGGCAAGGAGAATACAGGTAGTAGCTGCATAGGATGTAGTGGGTGGTCCCCTGTCGGGGGAGGGGCGGGAGGCATCTGGATCCTGGAGGTGGGATGGGGAGTGGGTCTGTCCCTGAGATGCAGGCTGGGAGGAGCGAGGGGAGATGCTGCTGTTGGGTGGACACTGGGAGCAGGAGGTCCCCAGACACCCTTGAGGTTGGTGTCCATGGGGGCCCGAAGCAGGATCCGATCCCATTCGGCCCTGCACCCCCTTCCTGCTTTCTCATCCCACAGTAGCCCAGTTTTCTGATCCTCCAAAAATGTGGGCTTTTGTTAGAAAGCAGGTGTGAATCAAACGAGCCGTCTCTCTTAGTACAGCACTCGACTCAGGAAGTATTGCTGTTGCTATGAACTCTGTACATCTACGGAGATCACAGTGGTCAGTACCTGAGAGCTAAACACTTTATGGCCACAAGCCCATTGCTTCCTCACAGCCATCTGAGAAGGCTGTGCTCATTTTCCAGATGAGCAAACAGTGACCCCAAAGGGAAAGCCATTTGCCCAAGACCCCATACCTGGAAGTGGTACCGCCAGGCCTGGAATAAAGATTGTACCTAATTCCCCCACCACACTCACTTACTTTCATTCCCATACTTGTCCATTTAGTCATTCCACAAACATTCTCTGAACCTTTCCTGCATGGCCCAGCCCCGCGTGGATCACTGGGAACACATCAGAGAACTCTTGGGGACACAGCGCAAAATGAGATAAACAAAACTCCAAGCGCGTGATCATCGTAAGCCTTTGGGGGGAATCTGAATTCTGATCTGATATGTGATGATATTAAGGACTGATTGTTCCATTTGTTAGGTAGGAGAGTGGCAGTGAATTATGTTTTTTTAAAAAGGCCGGATTCCTTATCTTTTTGGAGATACAGGTTGAAGTGCTGATGGATGATGACAGGATGTCAAGGATGTAGCTTTAAAAGAAACCAGTGGGCAGGAGAGGTGGGGGAGAGGTGGAGCTGATACTTGCTGGAGCTGGTCCACAGGAGGTCATTCTGCTGACTTTTGTGTATGTTTGAAATTTTCCATTACAAGAAAGTTATTTTAGAAGCATTCCAACAAATCCTTGCCCTTGAGAAGCTAACATTCCAATGGGAGGAGACAGATTGGAAAAAAAAAAAAAAAGCAAAGGATATAGCATGGCAGGTAGTGATAAGTGCTTTGGAGACAAACAGAGCCTGGGGGTGGAGGGGGAGTCTCAGGGGGCTTCTATTTTAAATAGGACAGTCAGAGGAGGTCCTTCTGAGAAGGTGACATTTGAGCCAAAACTTGCAAGAGGTGAGAGAGGGAGCTCTGGGGCTATTGAGGGAAGAGAAGTCCAGGCAGAGGGACTGGCAGGTGCAAAGGTACTGAAGTTGGAATGTGTCTGACACATTAAGGAGCAGCTGGCGCGGGATGTGTCTGGAGTGGAATAAGCAAGGAGGGAAGTGGGAGGAGATGAGGTCAGAGAGGGAAAGGGCAGACCATCCAGGCCCTTGGGGGGCCACCGTGAGGACCATGGCTTTTGCCCAGAGTGAGCTGGGAGCCATGGAGGGTTCTAAGCAGAGGTGGGACACAACCTGATACACAACGTGGACTGAGCACAAATCGCAACCAGGGACATGCACAACACTCAGTTCTGTTCCCCGGTGTTCCCACCAGCCCCCCACTCCTTCTGAACCTTGTCCCCTCTGCGCATGTGCAGGAGCCCAGAGATGAGTAAATGGGGCTCTTGGGACTAGGAGAGGCTGGGCAGGGATTTGGGGGACCTCAGTGAGGAGGAGCTCCACCCAGTCCCCAAGGCCCCTTCCTGCTGATGGCTATCCTCCCCCGACCATGTCCTCCTGCCTCTTCCTTCCTGCACCCCCTACCCCCCTAAACCACCCAGATATAGCCGTTACCCCACCCCACCCCTCCGCTTCCCGAACACTGAGTCATGGGCTGAAGGAGCTGCAGGATGAGGTGGGGGCGCCCCCTTACCCTGGCCCCACCCCAGCCCACTGCCTCTCACCTGCAGCTCCTGGAACAGCAGGTCGGTCAGGATGCGGTGGCAGAGTCGGATCACACGGTCCAGAGCACTGGCAGCCGCTTCCCGGGCTGGCTCACTCTCAGGGGGCCCCACTCGGGCCAGGCGCTCCGCCAGAGCTCTGCAGGGATCCATGGAACCAAAAGTCATGGACCCAAACATCTCGGCCCAACTGTCTGGACCTGTCTCCCCTTAGACGGACCCTATTTTGTGGGTCACAGGGGTGACAGGTCAGAGGGGGGAGCTGGCGGAAGTCAGGGGCTCTGGGGAGGGCCTGGGGTGAGAAATATCAGGGGATGTCTGGAGGATTGGGGATTTGGGGAGCTCTGTGGACTGTCTGGGAGTCTAGGGGGATGTAGTGGAGAGAAGCGGTCTCTCTGGGTCTGTTTCTCTTGGTGCTTTCTGGGTGAGAGTGGGGATGCCTCCATCCTAAAAGTCTGTGATTCTAAAGAACTATAATCCTAAAATTCTACCTTTCTCATTTTCTGTCATTGTAACAACTGATGACCATCTCCATCACTGAAAGGAGAATAACCTGGTTTGGAGGGCACTTGGCACTTTCTGCCCAAATTCCAGCAGACCCCCTTCTGAGAACATATCCCTGAGTCCCCACACTTGTGCCAGGTTTTTCTCTACAAAAGAGTGGAGGCCACTGTCCACCCACTGCGGACAGATTAAATGAATGATGGCAGGTCCAGACAGTGGACAATAGTTCAGATACTAAAGAGGAATGTGGGAACTCCTCAGGTGCTCACAGAAAGACCGCCAAGGTGTAAAAGGGAGAAGGACAGAGTGTGTTCAATATTCTACTATCTGTGTTCTGGGGGGAGTCATCCCCCTTTTTTTTTGGCTATGATGCAAGGCATGTGCATGTGGGATCTTAGTTCCCCACCAGGGATCGACATTTCACCCCCTGCAGTGGAAGCGCAGAGTCTTAACTGCTAGGGAAGTCCCTGTATTTCTTTTTTTTTAAGGGAAGAAATAATATGTACGTACATAGTCATATATTTACTTGTGTATGTATGAAATATGCATATGCATGCACATCTCTGCATATGCATGAAGCGTGCCTCTGCATATATACACTTATTTACACGTATTTACTGGAAAATGTATCAAATAACCCTGCAAAGATATGGGAGACGTTAGTAATAACTGGACCAGAGGAGTAACGGAGGGAAGCTTCTCATTGTATGCCCTATTGTATCTTGAATGCATTCCCGATTTAAAAAACTCAGTTAAAAATAAGTCAATAAAAAAGGAAGTAATATAACTGAATCACTTTGCTGTTAGAAATTAACACAACATTGTAAATCAACTATACAAGTAAGATAAAAACATTTTTAAAAAAATGTAATTCCTAGAGTCTGGCTTCTAGGTTCCTGTAATTCCAACACCCCCAGGTTTTCATTACTCTATAGTCTAGTGATGCTGTGGTTCTGTCTAGGACTCCCAGGTTTTAGGATTCTCAGGTCCCCTGTGTATGCCTCTCGGGGCCAGGTGTGCAGTCCCCACCCAGGATCCAGGCACCCCAGTTGAGCTTGTCACCCTGGACTGGCATCTCCCCCATACCCGGTGGATGCTCTCACCTCAGAGGGGGCCCACAGTTGACCAGGGAGATGGTCCTGCTGATGTAGGTGTCGGGTGGCAGCTCGCGGACTCCTGGGTTCTCATGGAATCGCTCCACGCGCTGCTGGAAGCTGGTGGGAGGAGAAAGGGGAAATGGCAGACAGATGGAAGCACCACAGGATAAGGGTCCCTGGCTGGGCAGTCAGCCCTGCAAAACCTGTGATGCCTACAGAGGCGCCCCTGCCCATCTTGACTCGATTCACTTTCATCTGTCCTCTCTCTGTTGGGTCCCAGGTCCAGATGCCCACTCCCCATCCTCAGTCCTCCATACCTCTGCAGGAACTCTGCCAGCCCTCCTAGGCAGCAGTGGGCCATCCGCTCCCCGAACTCCTGGCTGATGCGGGGCGCTCGCTCTGTATGTTCTTCCAGCAGCTGCATGGTCCAGGGGGGTGAGGAGGGGGTGAGGAGGGAGCCAGGTCCCAGTTGCCCACCCCAGCTGATTCTCCCTCCTCTTCCCCGCCCCGTACCTCACACACGTCCTGGGCTAGGTTGCTGGACCAGTCCTCCGTGCTCCCCCAGTGCTCACCGTCCTCCTGCAGCACTCGAAGCAGGGCTGCCCGCGTCTGAGCCTGGAGGAGGGCAGAGGCAGGGGTCAGAACCCCGGGAGCCTCTCCCACCTCAATTCCCATACCTTAGGCCCCAGCAGGTCCGGAGTCTACCTGTGAGCTCATCAAGGCAACACCCGAGAGAGGGACTGGCCCAGAAAACTGCCCCAGCCCTTTCCATTCCTAAGCCTACAATTTGGCGCCTGATATTAAGAGTCTGTGGTTTTAAGGCACCTCCATCTAATGGCCAGAGGGCTTGAGGGTTTATTCTCTCATTATCTGATGATTCTAAGGCTCTGCTCTCAGGTTCCGCAAAACAGTTCGCTCAGGGTTTCCAAATTCTGAGAGTCAAGAATTCCAAGAATCTGAGGTTCTCAGGTTTACACATCTCTGATTCTCTAGTCCTGCCCTGTCTTCAGTTCAGTGAGTCTGAGAATCTAGACTTATTCGAGTCTAAACTTCAAAGCTTCAAGTTTAGAATCGAACTGATTAGAATCAGAATTGCAACTAGAATTAGAGTTGCAAAGATTCTGATTTCTGTGGCTGAGGCAGGACTGGCTTTTAGACCAGAAACACAGCTGTGGCTGGGATGGGTGTTTCCAGCAGGGCCATTCTGCTTAGTGATAACTATGCCCGGCCAATCATTAAGCATGTTTATTTACTATCAGCCCTGCTTATATGCAAAGGTGTTTTTTTTAATATAAATTTATTTATTTTAATTGGAGGCTAATTACTTTACAATATTGTATTGGTTTTGCCATACATCAGCATGAATCCTGCAAAGTTGTTTCGATGCCCTCTTTCTGTGAGTCCTTGGGTCTGTAAGCTGAGGTCCTGTGACCGACTCTGTCTTGCTGTAAGATTTGAAGTGTCCAAATATATTGAACCTTTACCGAGTGTCCCTATGCCCGGCTGGGTGCTTGAGATACACTGAACATGAGACAGAATTGATCAGTATGGGCTTACATTTCTCTCTTTTGGACAAAACTCAGAAGTCCATAAAGGGAAAAGGGAGATGGAAATAGGGAAATGGGGAGGGGAGAGGCCCCCCAAGCCCAGTGTAACCCCCACCCACCTCTGCAGAGTGCCTCCCGCTTCCTGATCACCAATGCCAAGTTCTGGGTACCTTCACGTCTGTGACACATTCATCCTCCAAGCCACGAAGGGTGCCAGGCGACAGAAGGGGCCCCAGCTCCCCGTTCTCCAGAGCAACCATGTCCACCAGACCCAGGACCTCTCTAGGGGTGGGGGAAAGAGGCAGGGGGTCTGTGAGAGCTGGGGCTGGACAACTGAACCCCTCCCCACACTCACCCCTTCACGCTCTCTGTGTTTGTGACCTGAGCCACTCCCTTCCTCCCTTGGGGCCAGCTTTGCTCATCCCTCAAAGGAAGTCTCTGGAATTGTTGCTCCCTTGGCTCCAGCTCTCTGAGTCAGCTCCCTGATGGATGGTGTCCGGGCAAGACTTGGAGGGATCAAGTCCAGACGTGATGATCTGGCACGCAAGGTCTCACCCACCAGAGGTTCACAGGACAGCTCCCTTCCACCTCCTCCCCTAGTCCCTGCGGCCTCGCCTCGCCTGGTAGGCCTCCCCCATCAGCCCTCACCCCTGGCTTCTGCCCTTCTGCGTGCCCCGGCCTGTGCCATGCCATGACTCTCACCACACTTCCCCACTACCCCCACACACACCAGTCTTTGGCTCATGGCATCCCCTCAGCCAGAAGCCCCATCTCCCTAAAAGTCAGACTTAACATCTCACATCCTAGGCTCCCTATTCTGCCTCCCCCTCTGACAGTCGGCATGTGAGTGTCATGAACAGATATTCCCAAATGGGATGTGGGTTGGGGGTAACTGTTGCCTTACTATTCTTCTGGTGTCAGCACCCTGATTTTGATGAGGAACCACCCACTCCCTCTCCTTCCAGTGCGTGGTTTGCGCATGGCTGATCCCTTTTCCCTGGAGTCCGTAGTGACCCAGTTATCGCTAATCATGGTATTCCATCCTCTGGCCACAAGGATGGAATGTTTTAAGGTCCAAAGCCTCGATGGTTATAAAATTCTAGGACTGGAGGTGTCAATGGTACTCAGGTTCTAGGTGCTAAGATTATAGAATTCAAGAGGCTAAAACTGTGAAGGATCAACAGTGTCAAAGTTCTAGGATCCAAAGAGGGGGATAGTGAATTTCCTAGTGGTCTAATGGTTAGGACTCAGCTTTCACTGCTGAGGGCGGGTTCAGTCCCTAGTCAGGGAATTAAGATCCCACAAGCCTTACATGGCAGACCAGAAAAAAAAAAAAAAAAAGCTAAGGTATAGGACTCAAAAGGCTCATCAGCACCAAGGTTCTAGAATTGAAAATGTCATCAATTCTCAAGTTCTAAGATTGGAAGAGTCATCGGTGGTAGTGCCCTAGGGTTGAAGGCTAGAGTGCTGTATGGGTTCTAGAATTCTAAGGGTCAACAGTGCCAAGATTTCAGCAGGACAAGGGTCACTGGTGCTAAGAGTCTCGGATTAGAAGGGTGGGCAGTGCTAAAATTCTAAGAGCGCAAGTGTTGAGGATTCTAAGGTTCGTGTATGGTGCTAAGGTTCTACGATCAGAGGCTTGCTGTTGCTGAGCTCTAGCGTGGAAAGCGTGCTGAGCCGTAAGATTCTCGGACTGTAAATGTCACCAGCGCCGAGTCTGGAAGGGTCAAAGATGTTCAGGTTCTAGGAGTGAAAGTCCAGGGTCCTTAGGATCTGAAAAGGCCGGGACTGGACGGGGTGGAGGGAGGGGCGTTCTGCGCGACTTCGGGGCAGCTGATCGCTGCTCCCCAGCTCACCTGGGGTACACCTGGTTGTGCCAGTGCAGCAGCGCGTAGCGGTCGGCCAGCGGCAGCCTCCGGCGCGCGGCGGCCCCGATCCACTCGGCCAGCGCGCCGTGGTAGCCGCGCAAGTAGATGCCAAAGGCGCCCAGGCCGGCTGGGTAGGAAGGCGCCAGGCGGCCCCGCACGACGCCCATGTCCTCCAGCAGCCGTCCCCGCAGCGCCTCCAGCTGCCCGGCCAGGCCCCCGGGCGCCCCGGGCGCCGCCGCCTCTAAGCGCTCCCGGGCCGCGCGAGCCACCGCCTCGGCCCAGCGGGCGCGCAGCTTGCGGGCAGCCTCGGGTCCCCGGCGCCCGTCGGCCGCCTCCTCCTGCACCAACACCTGGCCCAGCTGCGCCACGGCGCCCGCACCAGAGCCCGCGCCCAGCCCGGGGCCCGCCAGCGTCTCGCGCACCAGCGCCCACATCTCGCGCTGCAGGGCCTCGTAGAGCAGAGCCACGTCCCGCGCCCGGCGGCCGCCGCCCGCGCCCTCGGCCTTGGGCGGCCCGGGCGCGCCGCCCCCCGACGACGCCAGCTCTTCGGCCTCTAGCTCCAAGATGTGCTCGTCGGCCCGCGCGAGCTCACGCTGCTGGATCAAGCTCAGGATCTCCAACACTGTGGGCGCAAAGCGGGCGATCAGGGGCTGGAAAACGGGGCGGAAGGAGGCGAAGAATGGGAAAGGGTGGGAGGCGAGGGGGAGAAGGTTCGGGGTCGTGAGGGGGTGGGGGCAGAGATGGAGGAGGAGGTCAAGGGAGGAAGGTGAGGAGAATGGAGAAAATGAGGAGAGGGATCAGGACTTGGGGACGGGAGGATGGGGGAGAGGGAATGAAGGAGGGAGAGAGAGAGTCAGGAAAAGGAGGAGACAGAAGAGGGTTGGGGAGGGAAGAGGGGGTTTGGTGATGGGAGACGGAGTCTGGATATGGGAAGGAGGTCAAAAGACTAGAGGGTGTCTAGGAAGAGGATAAGATGGGGGAGTCAGAGTAAGATGGGGGTAGGGGTTGAGGAAGAAGGAAAGGATTAGGGCTTGGGGTAAGGGGTCAGCGCTGGGAAGAGAGTATCAGGGGGTGGGTTAGGATATGGGGAGGGGTCGGGGAGCTGAGGGCGGATAGGATAGAAAAAGTGCATCAACATTTTACAAAAGGCATCAGAGAAAGTGCAGAGGCTGAGGGAGGGCAGTCAGGTCCAGGTGAGGGGAGAGATGGGGGCCTGGAGGTGGGAGGAGGATGTGAGGACCAGAGGTGGGGCTTTTGGGGTGCAGACAACTGTGGGGGTGATCTGGCTCTCTGGTGATTTCACACTCCCCCAGGAGAGGGGAGTCCTCTGAGGCCTCAGAGTGAAGGCAGAAGCAGGGTCCCAGTGGCCCAGGGTTACCCCCAACACCTCCCCCCACTCCCCTTCCTCCCTGGCAGAGAAACTATTTCCTGGCTAGTGCTATTTCTGCCCATCCGTTTCCAGAAGGCGGGGGCTCCACTCACCCGCTTTGCACCTCCCTGCAGTGCCCTCCCAGTCCCTAGGGCGCCAGGCTGAAATAGCCTCTGATGCAGGATGTGGAAGGCATCAGAGGATGAAGAAAGGGGACTCCGTGCTGGGGCAGCAGGGGCTGTCCGTTGGGGGAGGCCAGGGGTGGGGGTCGGGGAACAGAGACAGGGCCGGGGGTGGAGTTGGATGAAGGTGGGGATTGGGACAGGGTTGGGGTTGGGATGGAGTGTCGGGGTTGGGGCTGGAGATGAGGATGGGGTGAACGTGGGGGTTGGGATGCGGGAGTTCAGGATGAGAGCCAGGGTGGTGCTGCAATCTGAAGAGGGAGGTGGGGAAGGAGTTGAGGATGGCCTCTGGCTTGGGGTAAGGATGGGGCTGGGGATGAGTTGAGGCGATGGTAAGGATGGAAAGAAGGAGGTGAGTTTGAAGAAGCCTGGAGGTGAGCTGGGGTTAGGAATGCGGAGAGTGAAGTTGGAGGCTGGAAGTGGGTGGTTAGGATTGGGATTGAGAGGATGAGTTTGGGTTAAGCTTGAAAACAGGGGCTGGGAATGCCACTCAAACCAGGAAGTCGGGGAAGGGAGTGGGGTTGAAGGGGGACACTGAGATAGACCTGGGGTTGGGGGGTGGGAGTGAGATGGAAGAGGGGAAAGAGTTGCACACAGGGACGGGATTGAGGGTAGGATGAGAGGAAAGGGACGGGCCATGGCATGGGACTGGACCGCTTGGCAGTTGTCATGGTGTTGGGCATAGCTCTCAGGTTAAAGATGGCATTTGGAAAAAGGGATGGGTTGAGAATAAGCATGTGGATGTGTCTCAGGGTGGAGACAGATGATGGAGTTGGAATAAGTGTGACTGGAAACCAGAAAGGCACCAAGGAAGACATTGGGGTTTGGGGTACAGCTGGGGTTGAGGATACAGCTAGAGTGGCGTTGTGAGTTGAATTGTGTTTGTCCCCACCAACCTCAAAAAACAAACAAACAAACAAAAACAAAGATATGTGAAGCCCTAACCCTTAATACCTCAGAATGGGATCTTATTTGGAAATAAGTCATTTGCAGAGGTCATCAAGTTAAAATGGGATAACAGGGTGGGCCCTGATCCTGTGTGACTGTCGTCTTTGTAAGAAGGGAAATTCGGACACCAAGACCGACAGGCACAGAGGAGATGAGGTGAAGATAGAGAAGGCCACAGGGGGACGGAAGGCAGGAGGGATGCAGCTACAAAGCCAGAAACGTCCAGGAGTGCCAGAGTGCCAGCAGGTGGCAGAGGCCGGGCAGGCCTGAGAGTGGGCGTGGCCCTGCCAACACCTTGATTTCAGACCTCTTCAACTGCAAGAGAATAAACGTCTGTGGTCTTAAGCCAGCCAGTTTGTGTACTAACAGGAAACTAACCCAGGTGGTGATGAGTTTGGGGGGATGTAGCTGGGAGATGGAGGGAGACATCAGGCATGGGGGTGAGCTTGAAGATGAAACTTGGGTATAAGTGGAAGTAGGGATGAAGTTGAAGGTGGAGGCTGGGGCTGGGGGTTTAGGACTGGGGTGGAGTTAGGGCTGGGGTTCAGAGTGGGATGGAAGAAGAGATTGATGATGAAGGAGGAGGTTGAGGTGGGGGTTGGAGTTTGGGGCCAGAATCAGGGCTAAGGATGGGAATGGGATGGACTGTGGAGGTCAAGGTCAAATGTAGATATTTTGAAAGGAGATGGGATTGAGGCCGAATTTGAGGGGAGTAAGGGAAAGAGGTTTGAAACTGGAGACAGGGAGGGCATGGGAGATGAGACCAGAGTTGGTGATTTGATTGTCGTTGGACCACGGGGCAAGGTTGAAGGTGGCAGGTGGAGAAAGGGACAGACTGGGGCTGGGGGTGGAGGTGGGGCTGAAGCTGGAGCTTGACGATGGAGATCAGGACCGCAGAAGGGACGGGCTGGCCCTGTCCATGGAGGTGGGCGGATGGAAATTGGAGATGTGAATGGCAATGATGTCACAGGTAGAGACACTGTGATTCTCTCAGGTCTGAGCCAGGGCTCCGAACTCACCTGACAAGGGCTCTTTCACCTTTGGGGGCTCTGGGACCTTGGGTGGGGGCTCGGGAGCCGCCTCACCTGCAGGCACCACCCTCTCAGCCAGTGATGCCCGCCGGGGCTTGGGCCCACGCCCAAGTCTCAGGAAGGCCAGTCTCCGTGCAGCCTCTCCAGCCGCCTCCTCGTCCCCCTGGGCTCGGCTCCCCTGAAGCCTGGCCAGGAGGCCGAAGTCTGCTGAGCTCCTGCGAATCCCTGGCGACAGCACCCGGCCCAGGAAAGAGCGAGGCTGCCCATCCCTGGGGCTGCCTGCCCGCCGGCCGGGGGTTTTGCCCAGCCGGAAGGGGGACAGGCCTGCCAGCTTCTCCAGGGTGGCTCGACGACGACATGACGTTCCATTGGGCAGAGACCCCAGCTCCGCAGCCTCCTCTTCTTCCAGTCCTGAGACTTCCTCAAAGGGGTTCCGAGAGGACCTCAGAGGCAGTGTCCCTGCCCGGGGCACCTTAGAGTCTGCCACCCCTAGACTCTTGAGGATGGGCATTTTGGCAGGAGAGGACCTGGGGGCGGGAGGCGGGGAAATGGGCCATCAGTTGGTATTGTTGGTGACGGGTGGCATTGATGACAGAGCCTTTGTGTCCCCAGCACTTTGAAGCATGTGTGCCAAGCACTGGGCTGAGCACTTACACACCCCCAGAACCTGCACAACCTCCTGCGGTGAGCACTGTCACTATGCCCATTTTGCAGATGAGGAAACTGAGGCTCATAAGAGCCTAACGTCCCATAGCGATTCAGGGACAAAGCTGGGATCCAGACCCAGGCCTGTCTGATTCTAGATCCTGGGCTCTTTCCCTGGAGCACTGGTGTTCAGACCCTTCCCCTGCCTCACTCCTGCCCTGGGACCCTCCTGTTCCAGGAGCAAACAGGCTGAGAGGGGAAGGTCCCCTCCTACATGGGGACCCAGACTGCACCCCACCATCTACCCAGGCATCCTGTTCACACTCTCGGGCACCTTCGTCTCCTCCCCATCCAGTCAGTACTCCCGTCACCTCTACCCTACTCATTCCACCAGCAAACTTTTACTGGGAAAGATGCAGAACAAGCAAATCCATAGAGACAGAAAGATTAGTGGTTGCCAGTGACTGGGAGAAAGGGACTGGGGCCTGACCACTTAATGGGTACAGGGTTTCCTCTTAGAGGGATGGAGATGTTCTGGAATCTGTGGTGATGTTTGACCACCCCTGTGAATACATGAGATGCCACTGAACTGTACACTTTAAAATGGCTAATATGGTAAATTTAATGTTGTATAGATTTTACCACACACACACGTACATGCACACATGTACACACACACACACACTTATTAGGTATTTGTATCAGTCCAGCCCTGTACAGGCACTGAGGACACAGCAGTGGCCAAGGCAGACCCAGTCTCTGCCCCTGTGGGGCTGGAAGCTTCCAGAGTCTGGCCCATTCCATCTCCTACATCCCTGTCTCCTCCCTCTTCATGGCTCCTACCCTAGTCCAAGCCCCCTCTTGCTTCTCTACTTCAGCCTCCTCCCTGATCTCCAGCCTAGTCCTCCAGTGCACCTTTGAGGACCTTGTTAGGGCTCAAATTCGCCCCTCCCCTTCTCTTAACCCTCCATGGCTCCCCAGTGCCCTCAGGACAAAATTTGGGCTGGACAGCTGTATCCCTCATCAGCACTATCCCACATTTTCCTCCTTCTTCCTCCAGGCTCCTCTGGGCTTCAACATCTGCTTCTACATGGAACTCTGTTCTCCATGGTCCATTCAGGCTTTGGGACCCAGCTCAGATGGTGCCACCTCCAGGAAGCTCTCCAGGATATCCAGGATGAATCAGGTGCTCCCCTCCCTGATATTCCCACTCTGGGTCATCGCTGTCTGGGGATGGGTCTGTGAGCCCCGAGAGGGCTGAGTCAGGACTGTCTGGGTCACCACTGTGTCCTCAGCTCCCAGGGCAGGCACTCTGGGAATGCATGAGGGCCAAACAGGAAACGAAGGAAGGGGGCAAGGACTTCATTTCTCGTGGGGGAGGAAGAATGATAAGTCAAACTGGAGAGGTCAGCAAGAAGCAGGCTAGGCAGGGCCTCAGAAGTCAGAAGGAAGGGCCTGAGCTTTCTCCCGAGGGCACTGGGGAGCTGTGAAGGGCTCTTTTTCCTTTGTTTTAACTTTTGGCCACGTGTGGGACCTCAGTTCCCCAACCAGGGATTGAACCCACACCCCCTGCTTTGGAAGGCAGAGTCTTAACCGCTGAACCGCTGGGGAAGTTCCGGAAGGGCACTTTTGAAAACAATGAAATAGTCCAAACATTCAGAAAAGTATAGAAAACAAATTTACTAAACACCCTTGTGCTTATGATCCTAGCTGCATCTAACGCAAATATATGCTCTCTTGGGTTCCGTTTTTGTTTTCTAAAGAAATAAACATTGCAGAGCATTCCCTGGTGGTCCAGTAGTTAGGGGGCTGCCCAGGTGGCGCTAGTGGTAAAGAACTCGCTTGACAATGCAGGAGATGTGAGTGATCAAACGCAGGTTTGATCCCTGGGTTGGGAAGATCCCCCTGAGGAGGGCATGGCAATCCACTCCAGTATTATGCCTGGAGAATCCCATGGACAGAGGAGCCTAACAGGCTACAGTCCATGGGGTCGCAAAGGGCTGGACACGACTCAAGTGCTTTAGCACGCACCAGTGGTTAGGACTCTGCGCGTTCACCGCGTTCACCGCCAAGGCCACAGCTTAGACACAGGTCGGGGAATTAAGACTCAAGCGTTGCAAACACACTGAAGCCGCCCACACCCCTCCCTGATCCCTCTCCCAAGGAAAGCCATCCCTTTGCCTACCCAGACTAGTACCCAGAAATATCATATTGTTTTGCGCGGTTTCAAACTCTCTATAAACACTATCTTACTACATGTGTCCCCTGCAACTCGCTTTTTTCTTTCCTCACATTTTGCACGTGAGATTTGTCCATGCCTGTCGCTGTGGCTCTAATTCGCGCTACACACTGTATTCCACTGCGCAACTATGACAAAATGTGTGAGGCATCGGAGGTTCCCACAGACACATGGGCTGCTTTCAACCGGGACAGGGTCGGAGCAGGCTAGGGCCAGGGTCAAGATGGGGCACTGGGTGTGGGGCTGCATGGGGGCACTGGGAGGAAGCCGATGCTGAAGGGGCCCTGAGTTGGCTGGGCTGTGGGCACAAGCCTCTCCTTTGCTGGTGGTGACCCCACTTCTTTCCTCCCTGACTTCAGCCTCTAGACCTTAGCCATTGACTCTCAAGCCTCCTGTTCCTCAAAACACCATCCTAGCCTCTCTGTAGTCTCCATGGTCCCCGATCCCCCTGGGAGGCAGTCACCATGGCAACCCTTGCCTGGAACCCCTGTGGCTGTGGGCAATTGGTGCCAGCCCCTCCACACACACACAAACACACACGCATGCACACACCCCACATACTGATTCTCTTTCATCTTCCAAGCTGGGCTCCACAGGCCTCATCTTCAAAATGGCTCTGTCATTCCTAGAACTGGCTCCATCATTCCTCCCCCGCAAAAAACTCCACCTCCCCCTCAAAACAGGGGTCTTTGCTTTCCCTCCAGCAGAAGTCAACACCACTCAAACTAGATCTTTTTTCACCCAAACGAGATTTGACATTCCTACGCCAGCTCCCACATCCACCCCTAAACTGGGACCCCTCCCCCCCAAATCATTTCCAACATCCTCAGACCTGTCTGCAACATTTTCCCAAAACTGACCCCGACGTCTTTCCCTTTCCTGGCTCCAGCACCTACCTCTGCAACCTGACTCCAACATCCTGCCCCCTCCAGCCCCCTCGTCAGCCTCCGGGTGCTGGCCCCTGACTCACTTCCGAGGGATCCCTCAAGCCCCCCAGCCTCTGTGCCCCCCGCAGGATGTCTTGGCCACCAGAGCTTCCCTCTTTGGGCTCCTCCTCCTCTTCCTTGCTACCAGCCTTTCCCCAATGCCCCGAACATTTTGCAGGCCGGCCAGCCTGTTTGCAGAAGTTGTTGCCTCCAGTCCCATGCCTGTGATCAGGGAACTGCCCTGACCAGCTGTGTCCTACACAACCCCAATTCAGACCCTGCCCGAAAACAACTCCGTCACTAGACCGGCCTGTTCCAGGTTCACCTACATCTTCAATCCCAGCCTCATCCCGCCTCCTGCTCTATCTCCATCCCAACCCTGGTCACCGCTCCCATCTCTGGGACCCCATCTCTTGGGGGCGGAGCAGACCGCCCATCCCTCTCTGGCCTCAGCCTTCCCACCTGAACTCAGAGCGCTTCCGACCCAATGACACTGTGTCTCTCTGCTCCCTTGGTGCTTCCAAGCTCTCCGTGACTCCCTGGCAGCCTGGATCGGCAGAGTCCCCACGGCGTGCCCTGCACCCTCCTCCTCCTGCCCCCTCCCTCCCCCCAGCCTCGGGCTGGCTGACGCCCCCCCACCAGGTCAGGCCCTAGAGTTTCTCTTTGCCCCCAGCCTCTCCTGGCTTCAGGGCACACGCTCTCCCCAATTCTGGTCCAGCACCCAGTTCAGAGGCGCGGGGCTTGTGACTCCCCTTCTCCTGCAAACTCACCTCCTCGTCACCGTCCCTCTGTCCTGGCTGCTGTCCTGTGTTGAGGCTCCTTCAGCCAGGACTGCCAAGAGCTTGGATCTGAGGAGGGGGGGTTAGAGGAGGTCAATTTCCTGTCAGGAAACCCCTCCCTCCCTGGGGCCAGGGGCGGGAAGGACTTGTTATCTGTCTGCCCTTTTAGGCCAGGCTGTGTTGGGCTGGGAAGAGGGACAAGGCTGCGGTCAGGCCCCACCTTCATCCACCCCAACCGGAATTGGCAACCCCCCCAGTCTGCTCTTCACACCTCCCAAGGTGACAACACCCTCCTGGGTACCCCCCGGAGACACCCCATGCTGGCTGTGGGCCCCGAAGTTCTCTCCTGGTTTCCCCGCTCTGGGGTGAAGACATGGAGGAAGGTTCTGCTGGGACCAGGGGCTGGTTGGAGGCCTCAGGGGGTGGCCCTGGGCAGGGCTTTGCTCTTGTGGTTCTCTCTGCCTAAAAGCCCGTGTCTCCAGGTCTCCGTATGCCTGCCTTCTCGTTATTACCCAGGTCTCAGCTCCAGCGTCCTTTCCTCCAAGGAGAGGTTCCCGACCAGCAAAAGCCCTTCTGCCCATCCTGTACTCTCCTCCCTCCTCAGAGACATTGCTCTGGACTTCCCTGGTGGCTCAGATGGTAAATTGTCTGTCTACAATGTGAGAGACCTGGGTTCGATCCCTGGGTTGGGAAGGTTCCCTGAAGAAGGAAATGGCAACCCACTCCAGTACTCTTGCCTTGAAAATCCCATGGACGGAGAAGCTTGGCGCAGGCTACTGTCCATGGGCTCGCAAAGAGTTGGGCACGACTGAGCGACTTCACTTTAGAGCACTTTCTACAATCTGAAATGATCAAATCCCTCTGTCTCCCTGGTGGATTTTCTGACTGTCCCAATCAAACGTAAATTCAATGCAGATTTTGTTTACTGTGTTCATTGTGATAACCCTAAATACATGCCTGGCACATAGTAGGTGCTCAGTAAAGATCTGTTAATGGAATGCGCCAGTGGGGATAGAGCAGTGCTAAGGAGGGGAAGTTGTGGATGAAGACGGCAGATGGGTTGGGGTGAGAAATGGGCTGGGGGTTGGATGGAGTGAGATGCAGGATTAGGGTTACTTTCAAGGCTGGGTTTTAGGCTTAGGTGGCCCTTTGGGTTCCCAGGCATAGTATCTCAGGTGTTTGGCCTGAGAGAATGATCACTTGCCTCAGCTTGATTGGGGTTGGGATGAGGTAGGGTTGACATTAGGGACAGGAGCTGGGCTCAGGGGTCACTCCTTCTCCCCTAGCCCCAATGAGGGTTCATTAGGTTGGGATAAGTGCATCAGGGGTTAAGATTCCAAGGTCTGAAGGCCTCCATTCAAGGATTGGATTTGTCAGCAGAGGGCCCCGGGGAAGGGGCTGATTTGGTGGCCAAGAGGGCAAGGGAAGAAACAGGCTTTGTCCTCCCCAAGTCAGTGTGGACCCATGATAATGAGAAGGCAGGCCAGCTGGAACCAAGCATCTGTTATGGGCCATGGACACTGTTGGATTTCTCCCTCTATTTTAACTTAATTTTTTATTGAGCTGTAATTCTTACGCCATAAAATTCACCCTTTTAAAGCATATGTCAATGGTTTTTGGTATATTCACAAGGTTGTGGCAACCATCCCCACTATCTAATTCCAATTCACCACCCCAAAAAGAAATCCTTAAATCCTAAAACCTGTTAGCAATCGTTCCTTACTGCGCTCTCTCTCCAGCCTTTGGCAACCCTGAATCTACTTTCTGTCACTAAAGATTTACCTGTTCAGGATATTTCAAATAAATTTATTGTGTTTAGTTGTGAAGTTGTATCCAACTCTTTACAACCCCATGGACTGTAGCCCTCCAGGCTCCTCTATCCATGGAATTTCCCAGGCAAGAATACCAGAGTGGGTTGCCATTTCCTTCTCCAGGAAATCTTCTCGACCCAGGGATCAAACCCTCATCTCCTGCATCGGCAGACAGATTCCTACACAACTGAGCCACCTGGAAAGCCTATTTCTTATAAATGGAATTATACAGTAAATGGTCTTTTGTATGTTTCTTTTGATGAGCATAATTTTTTAAGGTTATCCATGCCACAGCCTCCCTCCGCTCTTTAAGCCTCAGTTTCCCCATCTGGGAAATGAGGTGGGGACTATACTGGGAACTACGGAGCCAGGGTGAGCCCTGGAGTGGTGGGCAACCTGTGTAGGGAGGTGATCTTCTGCCCTCGTGTGGTGTTTTGGAGAACTGCAGCTGTCAGCGCTAGGGCTGGGAAGGGATTGGGCGGATTCAGCCTCTATCCATTTCCAAGACCCCACCCCTCATCCCGCAGAACCCTTGGGATCCCAAAGCTCCCAGAACAACATTCTGAGCTCCTCCCTCTCTGCCTCCCACCATCCCTGAGACTCCTCAGGCTCCATTTGTTGAATAGTAATAATATCACCCGTTTAAGAAATTCTAATCTGTTCCCGCAAGAACTGCTTTCCTTACATAGTATCATTAATTTGTCACAGAGCTAGGCTGCTACTTTTACTGTCCAGAGACAGGAAGCCATAGTGGACAAGAGCCTACCTTGTGGAGTTTGGTGACGCTTGTGTTCAAATCTCAGCCCTGCTGCTTACCAGCTGTTTGAACTTCCACATGTGGTTTTTCCTCTATAAGCGGGGGAGACAATGATGGTCCAATCTCATGCTGTAGCAGAAAGGATGAAGCGCTCAGAGTCTGGCACAGAGGAAGCCTCTGTGAGTAGATGTAGCTGATAGTATCAAGCAGTGACATACAGGTCAAGACGTTACAACCAGCTGAATGAGGGCGGAAAGCCTTTCTTTGTAGCATGTGCCAATTTCCATGGTGTAAATATTTCCACCATGGCTAATTCCAGGCTACCAGGGAGAAGTCATTGAAAGCGTTTGGGGGGAAAGAGATGTGCAGTCACCCCTTACATAGCAGTTTCAATGTAACAGAATACAATAGATGTAAATAACCTCAGGATCACACATAAGAACCAAACGTGAAATAATTAGGACGTGATGACTATTATCTTTGCTTTAAATACAATTTATTTAATTGTATGTTTGCATAATTTAATTTTTAATAATGACTTTAACAACCAGCTCCAAAATCCCTGAGACTTCAACAATCAGCTTGCTGAGTTGGCTCCAGCAGGCTGCTATTATTGTCAAACCAGTTTTTTAGGAAGGGAAACTGAGGTTCAGGAAGACATTCAGATATCAATCCCATGCAAGGGCTGAATCCAAGGCCAGGGCAGTGTCCCTCTTCCTTTCATTCCACCCTGGTCTAGAGGGGACGCGTGGTCCCCACGGCGTCCCCACTGTGTGATCTCAGCAAAGCCCTTGACCTCTCTGGTCTCAGTTTGCCAAGCAGGAGAACGCTTGCACCAGGCTCTTTTGCACCTACTTCAGCCCCGCTAGGAAGGCAACATGCAGATCCTCCCCCTCCCTTTATACAAGTGTGAAACTGAGGCCCAGAGCCAGTGCCTGTCCTGAGTGTCAGAGCTGGACACAGAGAGTCTTGAGACCCCAACTGGGTTGCAAAGGAAAGGAGACTGCAACCCACAACCTCGGGGTCTGGAGTTTTCTGGGAGGTGGGAGGCAGCATTGCTAGAGAGGTTGGTTACCCTTCCTCAGTGGCTCCGCCCAGACACCGTCCCCCCAAGCATCCTTAGCCCGCGGTCCCCAGAGCTTCCTGGACTGGGGAGGAGGCGGGGCTGGGAGGGAGAACAGGGAAGCGCCGTCGGCCTGGTTGTTGCCTTTGGGGGCTTCTCTGTCAGTCCTGTCTCTTTGTCTCCGTTCTCTTCTCAGGTTTGTGCATCTCCGTCCCTCCGTCTCTGTGCGTGGATCGATCAGTCTCACGCTCTCTGTGTCTCTGCGTCTCTCACCCATGCCTGTCTGTCTGTGTCTCTCCCAGCGTTTCTCCCTCGTTCTGCCCTTCTGTATTTTGGCCACTCCGTTGTCTGGCTGCCTGTTCATCTCTTTGTGTCTCTGTGTTTCTCCCTACCCCTGTCTCTCTATCTCTTTGTGTCTCTTTGTCTCTCTCTTCCTGAGCCTCCCCGTCTTTGAGCCTCTCAGTATCTTTCTCTGCGTCTCTGGCGCCGTGCCTCGGCGTTTCTCACTCCTTCTCTTCCGGTGAGTCTCAGATCTCGGGTGAGAACCTGCTCCGAGCCGACGCGCCCAGACCTGCCTCCGCCCCCGGCTGGCCCCGGCCTGCGCCTTTAAGTGCCGGCGGCGGGGGGCGGGGTCTCTGCGGCCCCGCCCCCGCGCGCCCCGCCCCCTGACGTCCCTTCCTCCCCGGCCCCTCCGCCACCTCCCTCCGCCGCCGCCCGGGCCGGCTCCGCGCCCCCTCCCCGGCCCCCGCCCTCCCGCCTGCCCGCCGCCCCCATGGCGCCCCGGGCCCCCGCCGTTCGGGGCCACTAGGACCCTCGGCATCCCTTTCCCTCCCCCGCCCTGCCCCCTCTCCCACGGTGCGAACCCGGGTGTCCGCAGCGCCCAGCTTTTGAGCTCGCGTCCCCAGGCCGGCGGGGGGGGGGAGGGGAAGACAGGGGACTCCGGGACCCCCGCCCCCCCCGACCCGGCCGCCCAGTCCCCCGGGACTCGGAGAAGATGTCTTCGCGGACGGCGCTAGCCCCGGGCAACGATCGGAACTCGGACACGGTGAGTGGGGCCCGGCCCCTTGGGGAGCCCCGGCCGGGTCTGGCCGCCGAACCCCTCGCCCTGCTGTGCCCCTGGCCACACAAGCCCCTACCTTCGTTTTCCGGCCCGGCCCGCCACCCCCCGACCCCCCGCCCGGACTTCCAGGCCTCTCGACCCTCCCCCACTCACTCCTCAGCCCAGCCCGACCCCTGGGGGCGCCCCTCTCTCGGGACCCCTCTCTTGTCCCTCTGCAGACCGCTTCCGCTTGGGTCTCTTCTCTCCAGGAAGCCCCCCTCCCCTGCCTTGCAGGAGCCCCTCCCTTCTCCGGCGTGTTCTTAAGCCCCTTCCCCTCCAGGCCGCCTGCCTCCGACAGCTGGCCCCCTCCCGGATTTGCCGGGCTCCTGACACCAAGGCCCAGCCCCGGGCCCCCGCTCCCCCACCCAGGGAGGCCTGGCCCGGTGCTTCCTCTGCCCCCTGGCCTTCCGCGACTGGATCTGGGTGCCGGGTTCCCCATGATCCCCTCTTCTCATCCACAGCTTTCCGGCCCTCCAGAATGCTGCTGGCTCCTGTGGGCACCCCCTCACAGGAAGCCAGTTCCACCTTTCCTGGGCCGAGGGCCCTTTCTAGCTTGTTCAAGGTCTCTCCACTTCCAAGGCCTGGTCCCCATCTTCCAAGCAGCCCTGTCTCTGGATCCTCAGCACTTCCCATCCCCACAGATCCCCCACCACCCCGGACCTTCTCTGGTCTTTTCCTCTCCCAGGAAGCCTTGGCTTCCAACTTCCAGGCACCCCCAGCTCAGTCTCGGATTTCTAGGCCCTGAACCAGTCTGACTCCAGGCCTCATCCTTCCTGTATCAACTCCTGTGCTTCAGGCAAGCCCCCTCCTCAAGCCCCCAACCCTGTGACACCCTCTCCTGACAGGATACTACCTCACCCCTTAGAGCTCCAGGCCCCCATGCCTTCTGCTGCCCCCAGGGCCTCCCTCTTCCTTGCCAGGGGGTCTGGCCTCCCAGGGAAGCCCCCTCCTCAGTGTCAGAACCCTTCCCCAGCTCACAAGGCCTGGCCCCAGATCTTTCTTCCAGAAGACTCCTGGGCTTGAAGCTTCTGGTTTTGCCCTGGTCTAAGCCCTCTTCTCTTGGTGTCTGTCCACTGGGAGCTTTCTCCCCAGGTTCCTAGGCCCCTGACCTCCCACCAGGCTTAGGCTTTGTTCCTTGGATTCACCGCTTGCCCGGGAAGCCCCTTCCCCAGGATTTCAGGCCCCTGGACCTCTCTCTGGTTCCAGGGACTGCTCCTAGAAACCCTCTTTTTTAACTTCTAGGAGTTTCCTCAAGACCCAGGCCCCTGGCTCAGGTATCCTTGGCCACTGACTTCCACTGCCCCATGGCTTGGACCCTTCCCACTGTTCCCAGGTCCCCCTGCCCCTATACCACATCCCGGAACAACCCCAGGGAGATTGATCCCCCTAATCCTCATTTCCCTAATTTCTGTTCACTCTCAGCTCTTCTGAAGACTCTCCCACCAAACAATGCCAGACTTTTCCCCAGCTGGGTTCTTCATCCCTTTCCCCCCAGGGCGTTCTGCCAGCTCCCTGCCAATCCCCAGCCACCCTCACCCTAGATGCCCACTGGAGAGTTTTGTCTCTGTCCCTTCGTCTCGCAGAACCCTGCCTCAGAAAGCTCTGTCCCTCATCACCATCACCCCTGCCGCCACCGGCCATCATGCTCCGGGCCAGACTCTGATTTGGAGTTTCCAATGAGAACCACCACTCCCCCAGTCACCCCAGGCTGTGACAGGTAGCCCACAGGCCTGGCTCTGCCAGCCGCTTTGCCCTGTGACCTCAGATAGCTGGTTCTCTCCTTCTGAGCCTCAGTTTCCTGCCCTGAAAAATGGGGGTGATCACTTGAATTCCTCAGAGGATTAGTCGAGATGATAGGGGCAAGCCTGACACACAGGACACGCTCCACACGTGTTCGCAGCTTTTGTGACCGTGGGTGCGAGTCAGACGGCAGTACATCCTCAGTGCACGGCTGTCATTGATTGCTGTGTGGGCCTGCAGGCCCATTCCCTGCTTGGAGCCTCAGTTTCTTCACCTCTAAATGGGATGGATGGTAGCACCTCCCTGTTAGGGATGTTGTTAAAGGAGCCAATGAGATTATGTGAGTAAGATGCATAGGGCCAGGCCTATTGTAGCTGCTATTGTTGTTGTTGTTAATGATTTTGGTTATCCGGAGAAGCATAAGTTCACATCGAGTTTCTGTCCCTCCCTAGCTGTGTGACCTCAGGCAAGTGACCTCACCTCTCTGAACCTCAGTTTCCTCATCCAGCAAACAGGGCTCATACAAGCACTTCCTCCTCCTCATGTTCAGATGTGTGGGGAAATTTGGGGATGGTTAATTCTCCCCTCTCCTCCCAACTCTCGTCTGTAAGACCTGCTTGTCAGTCCTGGCAGAGGGTCACCTCTCTCCTTCTGGAATCTGAGGTCATCATACCCCCCTCCTTTGCCACCTGGACATGACGCCACCTACCATGACGACAGCCATGTGGGGTCATGCCCAAGTTCCAGGCCCCCTACCACCCAGCCTCTGGAGGTTCCCTAGCAACAGGCTCAGTGTTGGGGCGCCAGCCGGTCAGGAGGGAGCTGGGCCAGCTGGTGGTGCTCGCCAATTTTAGCTCCCGTCCCCAGCCCCTGGGGGCTTTATCACCCACTGCCCCAGCGGCCCCTTGCAGGGGTCCCTCAGCCACACTGCCTTCAGTGGGATGCCAGCCCAGCCCCAGTTGGCTCCCCTGGTGCCACCTAATGGAGATTCTTCTCCAAGCCCTTATCTGGGTGAGAATCAGAGCTGTTATCTGCCAGGATCTCCAACTCCTTTCCCACCTTCCCCTGGGAGGAGGCCCGGGGTTGTGAGCAGCCCAGCGGGGGATGTGGGAAAGAGCTGGGGGCTCAGGAGTCTGCAGAGCCGGGTTCAAATCCTAGGCACTCTGCTCCTTCTGCGCTGTGACCTTGGGCAAGGTACTGACCATGCCTCAGCCCTGGGGTCCCCATGTAGGGAGTGCAGATCGTAATCGGGCCCCCCTTGGAGGCCAGGGTGATGGCAGTGGGCCGCAGGCATGCGGCTAGGGCTCCAGCACTGCGGCTGTCTTTCTGCCCCTCATGGGGAACATTACCTCCCTGTTTCTTATGAATGAACCGTGTGACCTTGACAAGGCAGCATCTCACCACAAGCCTCAGTTTCTCCTCTGGAATATAGGGGTGCTGGTGCCACCCTCAATGGGCTGCTCTGGGGATTAAATGCAGATGACGTGCATTAAAGCCCAGGATTTGGCCCATAGTAAAGGCTACTTAATAAAAATGACAGGAACATGAGGCAGCATGGTGTGGCGAAGGGGAAGACATAACTCTGGGGTACACCGTCTGGGTTCAGGTCCCAGCTATGAACCTCAGTTGAAAGTGAAAGTGTTAGTCACTCAGTCGTGTCCGACTCTTTGTGACCCCATGGACTGTAAGTAGCCCTTCAGGCTCTTCTGTCCCAGAAATCTCCAGACAAGAATACTGGAATGGGTAGCCATTCCCTTCTCCAAGGGATCTTTCCAACCAAGGGATTGAGCTCAGGTCTTCTGCATTGCAGGCGGATTCTTTACCATCTGAGTCACCCGGGAAGCCCTGAGCCTCAGTCTCCCTACCTGTAAAATGGGGATGATGATGCTTTAATGACCAGTGCTCATTAGATGTTGGTCCTCATCACTGTTAAGTGGCCTGGCAGAGTCCCTGCAAGGAGCTGCCCTGGGCCCTTCTCTTTGTTGCATATTTAGCCTTCTCTCTTCCTCAGTTCCCTGTCCTCCTGAGTCCCATCCCCCAGCCCTGGGAAGGGCTCAGGGACAGCACAGGGTCTGAGCTGAGCCGTCTTGGCTTGGGGCCTCTGTCTCCCGCACCCTGGGCCCCAGCTCTGAAAGGGAGGCACAGTCCCTGGGGCTCACAATGAGGGCAGGGCAGCCAGGCGCAGGCAGGTGACCTGTTGGGGGAGAGGCCCGGAAGGGACAGGACGGCAGGAACAGAACGTCAGGGACAGATTGTGGTGTGGCGTGGGAGACCGCAGGTCAGGGCGCCGATGGAGCTGCGGTGTTTCACAGGGCAGTGGTAGGGGTGGGGGGGATAGAGAAGGCAACAAAGTCTCCTACCAGAGGAAGGTTAACAGTGTGGCCTACAGTGTCAGGGTGGAATGAAAGATGGTTACAGTGTTTGGAGTAGAACTGGGGGCAGTAAGGATCAGAAGAAAACAGTAGGAGCAGGAAACTGGGAGTGAAATGTTGATACATGGGTTTGCCATGGAATTGAGGGGTTGGGTGGGGACAGAGATAGATAATATGGAAAGTTGGGAGCAGTGAGAGTTGGGGTAGAGGGTTGAGTTCAGACATGGGGGTTGAGGGCTGCAGCATTAGAATCAAGTATCTTGGAGCTGATGGAGGTCCCAGTAATTAGAAGAGGACATTGAGGCAGGGGTAGCCTGATCAAAGGGAAGGGGAAAGAAGAAGACAGCTGATGTCTGGGGTCCCAGGTGCCTAAGAGTTGGGGGGCCCCCAGCATCTTTGTTCTTGGAGACGTATTTTTGGAGAGAAGGGTAGGGGAACCAAAGGTCTCTGTCCCGCGTGGGTTTGCAAAGGGCCTTGACGGGGGCAGTGGCCATGGCTGGAGTTAGCCGCCCAAGCACACTGGTGGGTTGGACGGGCGCTGCCCGCCACTCACGCTCCGTCTCCGCCACTCAGCATGGCACCCTGGGCAGTGGCCGCTCCTCGGACAAGGGCCCGTCCTGGTCCAGCCGCTCCCTGGGCGCCCGCTGCCGGAACTCCATCGCCTCCTGTCCTGAGGAGCAGCCCCACGTAGGCAACTACCGCCTGCTGAGGACCATCGGGAAAGGCAACTTTGCCAAAGTCAAGCTGGCCCGCCACATCCTTACTGGCCGGGAGGTGAGTGCAGGGGGGTGGGGGGTGGGGGGCTGGGGGCAGAATCCTGCAGCCCTGGTGCTTGGTGGGAGGAGGTCAGGCTTGGCCCTCACTTGGCTTTGTGACCGCAGGTAAATCTCTGACTCTCAGAACATCTCCGAT
Organism: Bubalus bubalis; assembly: GCF_019923935.1. Taxonomy (NCBI): domain Eukaryota; kingdom Metazoa; phylum Chordata; class Mammalia; order Artiodactyla; family Bovidae; genus Bubalus; species Bubalus bubalis. Next base: position 52,418,921 of record NC_059174.1, read on the forward strand.
TTTTGTTCCAGAACAACCCAAGTAGGAGAAGAGAGCTAGTTTCAGGCATCCCTGGAATTGTGGGGCGTCTCAGTCAGGTCACAGGCAAGCCATATGCAGGGTTTCTTTGAAGTCACGTGGCTTTTGTGCCTAAACCTAGGCCGTGTGCGCGTGCTCAGTCGCTTCAGTCACGTCCGACTCTTGCGACCCCATGGACTGTAGCCCACCTGGCTCCTCTGTCCATGGGATTCTGCAGTCAAGAATATTGGAGTGGGTTGCCATGTCCTCCTCCAGGGGATCTTCCCCACCCAGAGATTGAACCCATGTCTCTTACATCTCCCACATTGGCAGGCGGGTTCTCTACCCCTAGTGTCACCTGGGAAGCCCCTACATCTAGGCCACCTCCCTGTTTTAATGGTGGACTTTGGTTCAATGGAGTCTTCCAGTGATCTTGATTGAGAATGCAAGAGGTTTATTCATGTTTAGGCACCCTCCCCACCTGGCCTTCTAAGGTGGGTGTATATACACTGAGTGTGGCAACAATGTTGCAGAAATGGAGAGGAGTCTGTAACTCACACTTGCTGCTGCTGCTAAGTCGCTTCAGTCCTGTCCGACTCTCTGCGACCCCCTAGTCAGCAGTCCACCAGGCTCCCCCATCCCTGGGATTCTCCAGGCAAAAACACTGGAGTGGGTTGCCATTTCCTTCTCCAATGCATGAAAGTGAAAAGTGAAAGTGAAGTCGCTCAGTCGTGTCCAACTCCTCGTGACCCCATGGACTGCAGCCTACCAGGCTTCTCCATCCATGGGATTTGCCAGGCAAAAGTACTGGAGTGGGGTGCCATTGTGGGGGATAAAAAGAGAGTGAGTGTGTTTATGACCCCTCTACTCCTCTTTCAATTTTAGAGAAGCGACAGGAGCAGTTTCTCTTGCTCTCACATTGTCTATGCCATACACACAAAAGATACCAGGCCCCAGTGGTTTTATGGGCAAATTGTACCAAACATTCCAGTTTTATGCCAGTACTTCCAGAGACTAGAGAAAGAGGTTCTGCTGCCAGATTTTATGTGCTTGTTCAACAGTGACAGTGAAACCAGGTAAGACTTAAAATTGGAGGCCAGTCTTACGTGTGAATATAGATACAGAAAGCTTCGACAAAATATTAGCAAATAGACTCTGACATGTCAATTAAAGAAAGCTGCGTGGTGACAAAGCTGGGTTTATTTGAGGAATGCACAGTTCTTTTCAAATTGACAATTTATTCATGTACTTTGCCACATTCACAGATTCAAGGACAGAAACCATATGATCATCTCAATACTGGCATACAAAGTGCTTGTTGAGATTAAAAACCCATTTGTGAAAATATAAAGGAAGCTTAGGGACCCTCTTCCCCCACAAAAAGTGCATTATTCCTCTCACATGGGTTTTGAACGTGACTCCAGGGGTTTCTTAGGGAACAGAGCCTCCCAGGGGAAGAGTTCTATAATCCAGTGGATCTGGGGTGACTGAGGGTAACCCCAAAACTCTTTGAGAAAACCAAAGACCTAAGCTGGATTAAGACTTTTGAAGTGCTGTACCCTAATGTGTAATTCAAAATAAAAACTTAGCTAAACTGCAAGATAAGTATGAAGAGGCTTCAATAACATTTTGATTTTTCCCTAATGATGACTATCCCAAAACTCTTTCAGAACTAGCTATAGATTTTAAGTGTGTAAAAGGTTGACTCTGTCAAGTTGCATAAGTTCAACCCCCAGCCCACAAACTTCCCAGCCGTATAACCTTGGCCACATTTTGGAACAGCTCTGTGCCATTTGTGAAAATGAGGATAATCTCCTGGGGTTGTTGGGAGGATTCAAAGATTCTCATTTAGGGACTTATCCTGGTGGTCCAGTGGTTGACTCTGTGCTTCCAGTACAAAGGGTGTAGGTTGAATCCCTGCTTGAGGGACTAAGATCCCACATGCCAGGTGGCCAAAAAAAAAAAGTTCTCATTTATAAAGCACATAGACCATGGCTTGGCTCATGTGACTACTTGGTAAATGTGAGCTGTTATTTCTTGTTCCACAGTGTGAATGGTCTGAGATGCCCTCACACAGGGGCCCCCTCAGGGTCTCGGTCACCCTCACTCTGGACAGGCCCCTGGAGCAGCCCCAACCAGACCCCATGATGGCATAGGGGATATTTCCCTGCAGAAGTAAGGGTAGCACTGGACATGGTGAGAACAGCATGTGCAAAGGCCCTGCAGTTCCAATCCCCATCCACTAAGAATGGCCCAGGTAGAGCGCTGTTTCTGAAAGGGGACAAAGGAAGGACATACCAGGGTGTCTGGATGAGGGGCCCTTTCCCAGCTTGAGGGCCTGTGGTACCTTGACCTTTCTCCCTTTCTTCCATCTCCAGGTCGCCATCAAGATCATCGACAAAACCCAGCTGAACCCCAGCAGCCTGCAAAAGGTGAGACCCAAGGAGAGGGAGCAAGGCGGGGGAAAGGTTGGGGAGAGGGTTCTTGAAACCCCCCACCCTCATCTTTCTCTTTTTTCCTTTCTTCCAGCTGTTCCGAGAAGTCCGTATCATGAAGGGCCTAAACCACCCCAACATCGGTGAGGAGGGGAAGGGAGTGGGCTTGGTGGATACCAACCAGGGCACTTGGGAAAAGAGAATCAGGGGAAGAGAGAACTGGCTATTATAGCAGTTAGAAAGAAATGTTTTCTTATAGCAATATCCCTGCTTCCTGGCTGTGTGACCTTGGGTGAGTCACTCAACCTCTCTGAGCCTCAGTGTCCTCCTCTGGAGTGAGGGGTGATAAGAGGGCTTATTACTTCAAGGTCATTGTGAGGACCAGATAAGATCGTGCGTGCAGAACACTTAGTTCGGAGCTAAGCTGTGGGAGCCGCTCTGATTATTGTCAGCAGCATCCATTGTCATTGTCATTATCATTAGTCAGAGCCGAGAGAGTGAGGTCTTTACCAGAGAAGCAGGATATGGCCTGGCTTGAATGTGGCCGCAGCATTTATTTATCCGTTTGTTCATGTACTCAGTAAGTATTCCCTGAGTGGCTGCTCATGTGCCAGACTCTGGGGCCCAGCAGTGAAGAAAACAGGCACACATCCCCAGCCTCACAGAGCTGACATTCTTGTGAGGAAGTGGAGACGGTGGTCAAGTGGGGTCAGGGAGTTTGGACAAATCTTGCCATCAGTAGGGAGCCATTGACTGTTCTTGAGTAAGGGGTGTCGTGGTCAGCACATGTGCCGTTACCGAGTGCAGGTGGAGGCTGAGGGGTCTCTTCTCGCCTAACCCCTCTACCACCACCCCCTGGCCACTGCAGTGAAGCTCTTCGAGGTGATTGAGACGGAGAAGACACTGTACCTGGTGATGGAATATGCAAGTGCTGGTGAGGCCCCTCCCCTCCCCACCCTGCTCTCCGTGCCACCCCCCCACCATGCCCTGCCCCTCCCCTCCCTGCCCTGCTCTGTGTGCCACCACCCCCCCCCCCATGCAAGTGCTGGTGAGGCCCCTCCCCTCCCCGCCCTGCTCTCTGCGCCGCCACCCCCACCATGCCCCGCCTGACCCACTGGCCTCTGCCCTGCAGGAGAAGTGTTTGACTACCTCGTGTCGCACGGCCGCATGAAGGAGAAGGAGGCTCGAGCCAAGTTCCGACAGGTCAGGGTCATGGCTGGGGCGGGGCTGGGAGGGGCGGCCAGTCTGCAGAAATGAGAGTCTGATTGTGAGTCTGGGCTGTTGCAGGGCCTGGGGGTGTGGCTTAAGTTGGGGTGGGGGTGAGGGTGGACAGTTGGGTGGCCATGGGCATGCAGAGGCCCAGGTGTGAGGCTATTCAGATGGAGGGGTGCAGCTACCTAGCTGGGTGGGTAAGAGGACCAAGCCTGAAGGTGCCCAGGTAGGCCAGTGTCCGGTGTGTGAGTGTGAAGGTGTGCCCAGTATATAGGAGTGTGCCTAAGAGGGCACGCAGGTACCAGGGTGCTAAGATGCATAAGTAAAGGAATGTGGGTGTCCAGGTATATAGATGTGTAGCTCTTTGGGTAAAAGTGGAAATGGTAGCTGGCGTGTGTGGGTGAGGGAACCCCAAGTGTGGGTTTAAGTTTGTGGGTAAGAGGGCACAATATATATGGGTGCCCAGGCATGTGGGTAAGAGGGTGTGTGGTTTCAGCTCTGTGGCAGTGAGGATGCTCGGGTGTATAAGCAGGTGCGAGGGAGCCCAAGGGTGGGCATATAGGTTGATGGGCCAGAGGGTGTATGGCGCCAGGATGTCCAGGTGAATAAGGAGGTGTGTGGATGTACAGGTGTGTGGCAGTGAGGATGCCCGGGTATGTAAGAGGGTTTGGAGGGTGAAGAGACCTGAGCAAGAATGTTGATCCGGCACTGTCCAGCTGCTGGACACAGCTATGCTGGGTGCGCAGGGCGTAAGCCCCAGTGTGCTGGGGCTGCCTGTCTGTGTTTGGGTGTATGATGCTCTGGTGCGTGTTTCTCAACGTCAGGAGGGGCCGGTCCTGTTGCCTTGGGCTGATGCCCCTGCCAGGAGGGCGGCTCCTCCTCTGGGTGGAGGCGTGTGTCTTCGTTTCCTGCTGTGACTGGGTGGGGAGTGGGCAGAGTCAGGGCTCGGTGGGGACCCAGCGTCACGGCCCGTGCTTGGGGAGGCCTGGCGTCCAGAGCTCAGTCGTGGGTAGGTTCATGGGGCCTCTGAAGGAGCTGAGAGCTTTGGGGGCCCCGAGTAGCAGCCCCTCTTCTCCGCGCCTGCAGATTGTATCGGCTGTGCACTACTGCCACCAGAAGAACATCGTCCACAGGGACCTGAAGGTGAGCCCCCGCTCAGCCCGCAGACGCCCGCCGCAGCCCCCGGCACCCCGCAGCCTCCGCCGCCTCTCCCTTCCTTGCCTCCTCATGCTCTCCCTCTGCATCTAGAACCCCTTGACTTGTCCCCAGGCTTCTGTGGCAAAATCAAGGCCAGCCAAAGCAGGGAGCAGGTGGGGGCGGGGGCAGGAGGTGTGAACAAAGGGGAAAGAAACAAAGTGTCCCTGAACGGCCTCGGGCGGTTACACGCGTCCCAGGCAAGGTCGCTGGAACGCACACGGTACGGAACCTCACTCTCAGTCTCCAGAGACTTTAAAACATTCAGGAAGCTTCGAGAATTGAGATCCTAGAGCCCCAGCGTCCCACAGCCTCCAGGGTATCAGAGTCACAGGCATCTTTGAACTTGAGAGGGACGGCGAGTGCCTGGTGGAGACGGGAGACTCAGCAGGGCCTGTCCTGCTCCGCCGCACCACTGGGCTGGGCTCTGTGTCCCAGGGCCCCTGCTGCACACCTACCACCCGAGAGAACCTCCTTTCTCAGGAAACATGTGTCTGGTCCGAATCAGGTCATCCGTTGTCCTGATGGTGATTTCTTGAGCACCCACTGTGTCCCAGACCCTGGGCTAAGTACTTAAGGAACTGCTTCTCAAGGTTTCCAGCACAGAATATTGGGTTTGTTTGAGTGGTTTCAGCTCCCAAGCCGTTGTGGACAGGGGCTTGGGTAAAGTGTAATAAAAATAAAAGGAAAAAGAGATGTATAAAGTACAAGCCCAAGGAACGTCTGTGGTGGTCCAGTGGTTAGAACTCCACGCTTCCACCCCAGGGGGCACAGGTTCGATCCTTGGTCAGGGAACTAAGATCTCTGCATGCCACCCAGTGAGACCAAAAAAATAGAAGAAAAAATAAAATGCAAGCCTGATTTTAAGATGATTATTATTAGAGTAAAAAAAACAAAACAAAACAGAAAATTCTATCAAACTGCTGTAGAAGTTCGAAACACTGCCTCTGTGCTGCTCTAATCCCCACACAGCCCGCTGAGGAAGCTCCTCAGAGGCGTGAGTTTGCCCTGCAGGGGTGTGAGCGAGCCATCGCCAACAGCCTGGGGGAGGCGCGCCCCCTGGTGGAGGGTCCTGGAAGTGGCTAAAAGGGGACTTGGGGATCCGGTTAGTGCACCCAGGGGACCTCCGAGGAGGAGCAACCCAGACGGGAGGGTGGGGCTGAACTCTGGAGCCTCCGATGCCACAACGGGGAGTGTCACCCCTGAGCAAGATGGAGGTGCCCCTAGATTGAGGTTTGGTGTATATCTGTACGGGTTCTGTCCCTTTGTCAGGTCAGAGGTGCGGAAGGGTGGTACCGAAATGTACCACCAGGAGGGAGGGAGACCAGGAGGAAGCCCTGCACGCTGGGTTGGGGAAAGGCGGAGGTTGGCAGGGGTCGGGCGCCAGCAGCATTCTGAAGGGTAGGTTTTTTGTGCGTCAAGTGTAGTCAACACACAAGAGGAAGAGGGATGCAGGAGGCCTCTTCCACACTCGGGCTATGGAGACGGCAGGCCTCTTCTGGGTTCCAACTCTGCTACTTTCATGCTCTCAGGGAGGCATGAGGTGGCCTCCCTGAGCCTCTTGTTTCCTCGCCTATGAAATGGCAAATACACAAACCCCTGGCACCAAAAATAGACAAAAGCCTATACATAGCATGTAGAGTATTTATTGAGTGCTGACTCTGTCCCTTGTGCTGCGATGAGCACTTTTCAGTGAACCCCAAAACCGCCTGTGAGGCCGGTGCCATAATGACCTTCGGTTTACACTTCAGAAACTGAGGGACAGAGAGGGCTGGTAATCCACCTGAATTCACACAGCGAGTGGGTGGTAGAGCTGGGATTCAAAGCTAGGGTGCTTCCAGACTCTGTACTTTAGCCCCGCATTATGTAGCTACTTTTAGAAAGGATAGTCTAAAAGCCTGGTGCATAGTAAGTTTTATATGAAATGATTTTCATTTTTATAAGTGTTGAGCAGTCATCCTTATTTTTTTTCTGCTGGGTGAACTGAGACTCAGAGATGGGCAGGGGAGTGCCTGAGGACCTTCAGCCCTGCAGGCCACGTGGAAGAATAAGAGCTAACATTAATTATATAGTGCTTGTTATTTAGACGCTCAGTCGGATCTGACTCTTTGCGACCCCGTGGACTGTAACCCGCCAGACTCCTCTGTCCAGGGGATTTCCCAGCCAAGAATGCTGTAGCAAGGTGCCATTTTCTTCTCCAGGGGATCTTCCCGGACCAGAGATGGAACCCACGTCTCCTGCATTGGCAGGCGGGTTCTTTACTGCTGACCCACCAGGGAAGCACATTACATAGCACTTACTGGGCGTGAAATATTGTCTGAAGCCTTTTGCACGGTTTGACTCACTTAATTCTCACACATCCCTGTGAGGTGGGAACCCTGATTATCGCTGTTGTGTGGATGAGGAAACTAGACCCAGAGAAGTAAAGTCACTGCCCGAGGTCACACGGGAAGAAGGGACGAGGCCGCGGCCACCCCAGGTTGGCTGGCTCTGGCACCGCACACATCCACCCTCTGCCCTCTCCTTGCCTGGCAGGCCGAGAACCTCCTGCTGGACGCCGAGGCCAACATCAAGATTGCCGACTTTGGCTTCAGCAATGAGTTCACGCTGGGCTCTAAGCTGGACACCTTCTGTGGGAGCCCCCCGTACGCCGCCCCGGAGCTGTTCCAGGGCAAGAAGTACGACGGGCCGGAAGTGGACATTTGGAGCCTCGGCGTCATCCTGTACACGCTCGTCAGCGGCTCCCTGCCCTTCGATGGGCACAACCTCAAGGTGCTGGGCGAGGCTGGCACGGGGGCTCTGATTCCCCTGGGGAGGGTGTCTCTGGCCTTCACAGTCCCCATCCCCCAGATCCCTCCCCTGCAGAGGCCCGGAGGGGCGGGGCTGAGTTCTCAAGGCAAGATGGGTCAGGGGGTCAGGCAGGACAGCGTGGGGGGTTCAGGCGTGGGCTCACAGCTAGCAAGCTTGGATTCAAACCCCGCTCACTCACCCATCCACTCCGTATATAGTTATTGTTTACTGTCCACGAGTCGGGCTCTATTTTAAGTTTTGCAGACATGGGGTGAACATAGGAGACATGCTGCTCCCCGGGTGATCCCTGAAAACAAGCTAAGTGGGAGAAGCCAGTCACTAAAGGCCCCCCGTGGTAGATTGCATGCCTATGAAGTGTCCAGAACAGGCAAATCACAGAGACCAAGAGCAGATCAGTGGTTGCCTAAGACGAGGGAGGCGGGGGGAGTTGGATGACGGGGTTTCTCCTGGGGGTAATGAAAATCTTCTAAAATGGATTTGAGTGATGACTGCACCAGCTCAGTGAATATACTAAAAACCATTGAATGGTGCACTAAAAAAAAGCCTTGTCTCATGCTGACATTCTTGCAACAGAGCCAGGCAGAAAATAAAATAATAAGCAAAATATATAGCACATTAGATGCTGGCCAGTTCTATAGAAGGGGGTGGGAAGTGTGGGGTGAGTTGTAGTGTTGGGTTGTTTCTTTTTTTTTCTCCCTTTGAATTTTTAATTCTGAAACATGCTGATCAACAGAGAAGTTGTCAGACTAGAACAGAGGACAGAGTCCTTTTCGGGAGATGCTCTGATTGCCAGCCCGTGGCCACGTGTGCTGCATGTATGTGTCTGCATATGCCCGTGTTCTCACTGCCATCGCGGTTCCTGATGGAACACATGGGAGTCAGTTGTAGACACCACATCCCTTCCCCCTCTGAAGGTTGCGTACAGCCGGGATCCCCTGAGGTGGGGCATTTTCCGTCCATGATCACGCTCAGGAAATCCAGCGCTGATGCAGTCCCCAGCTCTAACCCACGGCTGGTGCTCGGGTTTCATCAGTCATCCCAAGAATATCCTTGGCAGCTATTTTCTTCTCCTGCCCCAGCGTCCCCTCGGGCACCCTCATTGCGTTCAGTTGTCCTGTCTCTTTAGTCTCCTTTCATCTGGAACAGCTCCTGGGCGGTTCTTTGTCTTCCGCGGCCAGCAGTGATGAGTTCAGGCCAGTCATCTTGCAGAAAGAGCCTCCCTCGGCCTGGGTTGCCCAGTGTTTCCTCCTGATTGGATCCAGGTGGTGCATTTCGGGTGGGAATTCCAAAATTCCGGCAGGAATGCTCAGGCCTGCTCAAAGTGGCCGAGAGGAGCAGTCAGGGGATTGGGGAGGTCATTGCCAAGGACAGGACAGCAGAGCCCTGAGTGATAAGTTGGAGGGGCCCCTTGTCACCATGGCGTCAGCCAGTCAGCCAGCCCCTTTGAGCCTCAGTCTCCCCCTCTGTTCAGTGAAGACCCTAAAGTACCAGCCTCATAGCAGCGATGTGAGGACTTGATGAGATCAGATAACAATCTTCCTGAGCCCCAAGCATGAAATCAGGAGATCGTCCCGAAGGGCCAGGCCAGGGTCTCACCTGCCCCAGGCTCTTGTCACTTGCTGCTGTCCTGGTTTCCCCACCAGGCACCCCAGGCCTTGCTGGCTGTGTGGCTGGGAGCCATCTCTGCTCTGTCATTTCCTTGCTGAGTAACCTTGAACAAGTCTTTCTGAACCTCTCCTTGTGGGGACACTTACAGCCAGGCTGGGTGTGTGAGGCCCTTCACCAGGACTTGGCATCAGGCCAGAGTGTCACCCCTGGGAGCTGCCCTGGTGGAGGGGTCAATGTCTCTTGGATTACTTCGCAGCATCACACAACAGAGGCAGTGTGCACAGCACAGGTTCCAGGGCCCGATTGCCTGGCTTTGAACCCTGGCCCTGCCACTTTCTGGCTGCACAAACCCAGAGCAAGTGACTTAACCTCTCTGGGCCTCAGTTTCCTCATCTGGAAAATGGGCATCATGACCCTGCTCCACAGCATTCTTGTGAGCATAGATGTCATATGTGTGAAGCGCTTAGAACGCAGCTGGCTCATGATGAGGGCTCTGAAAGCAGCACTTATCACTATGAAATATTCACAACCCTCTGGGCTGTGACAATGTGCAGTGTAGGAGGCTCCCCAGGCCCAGGCCTCATCCCGCCCTGTTAGGAGAAGGCACCCGGAGGGAACTCCCAGCCCAGGCCCTGGCACAGGGCTCCACCCAGAGACACCCCTTCCTCCCTTCACCTCCCACTCCATTTTCTCTCTCTCTCAGTTCTTTGTTCAGGATGGTAGGGGCTTCCACTGGTCTGCCATGCCATGGAGCATGGAATGTATTTTTTTCTTTTGTAGCCTTGGCAGGGCCCTCCTAAAAAGCCCTAAAAAAAAAAAAAAGAGTCAGCATGTAAATCAGTGTTCATTCTTGGAGACTGCCAGGGCCTCATAGCTTTTTGGAAAGACAGGTGGGGGGCCCGGGCAGGATGCCCCTCTCTCGTCCCCTTTTGTAAACCTGGTCTTTCCTTTTGTTTTCCGTTTTGCCCGTGCCGGGTCTTCCTTGTGGCACACAGGCTTCTCTCATTGCAGAGCAGACTCTGGACAGTGCGGGCTCAGTTGTTCCAGCACACAGGCTTTCTAGTCGCAACAAGTGGGCTTAGTTGCCCTGTGACACGTGGGATCTTAGTTTCCCAGACCAGGGATTAAACCTGTATCTCTTGCATTGGAAAGCAGCTTCTTAACGGGAGAAGTTCCCTAAACCTAGTATTTAAAAAGCACTTGCTCTGGGCCTGACTTGTACTAGGCATTCACTTCTCTAAACTCATTCCTACCCTGGAAAGTAGGCGCTATGGTCCCTGTTTAGAGATATGAAAACTAAGGCCCCCGAGGCCAACTCACTGGCCCACCTCCCCTCTTATCTGGCTCATAGAACTCACACACTCTGTAAGACTTCCTCAAAGTGAAAAGTTAAATTGCTTTAAAAAAAAAACAAAAAACAAACACCTGTTTGAAAACTTCTGCATCTGTAACAGTGTTCCCATTTTACAGATGGGAACCGAGGTCGAGAGAAAGTGGTGGGGTTTTTCCCATCACGTCAGGGTTACAACTTAGAGGCCCTGTCACTTCTGTCGGGGGATTGAGAAAGAGGAAGAGAAAGTGTGTGTGTGTGTGTGTGTGTGTGTGTGAGAGAGAGAGAGAGATGGTTGGGGAGGTGGGGTGGACCCCTCCCCCAGTAACCCCCGTCCCCCCAGGAGCTGCGGGAGCGAGTCCTCAGAGGGAAGTACCGGGTCCCTTTCTACATGTCAACAGACTGTGAGAGCATCCTGCGGAGATTTTTGGTGCTGAACCCAGCTAAACGCTGTACTCTCGAGGTGAGCTCAGTCCCCAGCCCCACACCACTTCCACTGAAGCCCTCTTGCCTGACACGGTTCCTCTCCCTGTCCAATCCACCACTGAAAGGTGAGGGGAGATGGGCAGCCCAGGGAAAGTATCCTAGACTCATCCTGACGCCACCGTCCCCCCTCAACAGCCTCGCCTACTCCCCGACATGCCAGTAATTAGCTAATGAGCTCCTAGGATGATTACAGGGTGCTGGGGGCCCAGATGATGCGGAGGAGGAAGGGTGGCTTCGGCAGGCTCCAGATGGGGGCTGGGGGTTGGGAGAGGAGGTGCTAGCTCTCAGGATGGCCTCGATTCTGGGGTGTTGGGCCTTGGAGGTGGGGGGCAAGGCAGAGCAGCCCCATTTGGGAGCTGTGTTTTTATCCCAGTGTCTTCTGACATCTCTCTCTTTCCCCTTCTGTGTCCTGCTCCCAATTCCCGCAGCAAATCATGAAAGACAAATGGATCAACATTGGCTATGAGGGTGAGGAGTTGAAGCCATACACAGAGCCTGAGGAGGACTTCGGGGACACCAAGCGAATCGGTGAGAGTCGGGGAAAGCAGGGCTGTGGGCCGCAGACCCGGGAGTGGGAACTTTCCAGCACCTACCTCTTTGGTTAGTGCATCAGAGAAGTTTGCAAGGCACCTGGGGAGAGCAGAGAAGTTTGGGCTCTGGTCTCTGCCCTGCTACTTTCTAGGTGTGTGACCCTGGGCCAGTGGCTTCCCCTCTCTGTGCTTCTATTTCCTTGTGTATAAACTGAGATAATCATAGAACCTGTCCTATAGGTTTGTTATAAATGAATGAGTTTATATAAAGCATTTACATTGGGCATGAAACAAGTGCTTTTGTGTCATAATAGACATGTGATAAGTGCTGTTGTCTAAGCTTTGACTATTAACACACAAGAACTCACAGGTGACTTCCAAAAGAGTTTGGACAAAGCCATCAGTAATCTGCATGCTTGAGAAAAACTCCCACCTTGGCACATGCCTCACTCACCACCCCTTCAGTCCCAATCCCTTCAGCCCAGAGCCCTCGAACACTTGGCCCTAAAGCATTAGCCCTGGAAGAGCCCCTTAGGAACCATCTAGTAAACCCTCACTCTGCAGCTGATGAAATTGAAGCCACCATCAGATCTGGCTGTATTAATCAGGACTTCACAGTTGCAGGTAACAGAAAACCCAAGCCATCCTGGCTTCAACCAGAAAATAATAATTGGTTGATCCATATGAAATCACCATTTTCATAGCTCAGAAATTAACATGAGCAATTTCATGTAGTTTAACCTAATAGTGATGTTATTTCATTCACATAACTGGAAAGGCCATGATATGTCCGCTTTCAGGCACAGCTGGATCCAGGTGCTCAGAGACACTTGTTAGGAATCTTCTCAGTGGTGACTTCTTTCCCAGGCAGCTCTCCCTGCAGGAGCAAAGTGACCACAGCATGTCCTAGTGGCCTGGACACCTCAGTAGGAAGAGAATCCACTTTCCTCATGTTCCAATGGAAGCTGTAGGGTGGGACCCATTGGCTACCCCTGAAGCAGTCAGTGTGGCCTTGGGGATGGAACACTCTGATTGGTCAGACCTGAGTAATATGCCTGCCCCTGGGCTTTGGAGCAGGCAGGAGTCAGCTGGGGCATCTGAGCAGGGAAGAAATATTCTTCCAAGGAAAATCAGGGTGCTGCTGGCAGAAGGGGGAATGATTACTGGACAGGCCAAAGTGCAGGCATTACTGTGTGATGCAGAAAAGAGTGGAAGGGAAGGATCTGGGGAGACTGAACCTCCTCTCCATCCCCCTCTCCCAGAGGTGATGGTGGGTATGGGCTACACGCGGGAAGAAATCAAAGAGGCCTTGACCAGCCAGAAGTACAACGAAGTGACCGCCACCTACCTCCTGCTGGGCAGGAAGACTGAGGTCAGAAGGCGTCAGGGACATTCGGGATGCGCGATACCCAGGGTGGAGGGAGACCTCTGGGACAGAGGGGAAGGGGCTGAGGTTCCTCATCTGTCATCTTCCTGCAGGAGGGTGGGGATCGGGGTGCCCCGGGGCTGGCCCTGGCACGGGTGCGGGCGCCCAGCGACACCACCAATGGAACAAGCTCCAGCAAAGGCACCAGCCACAGCAAAGGGCAACGGAGCTCCTCCTCCACCTACCACCGCCAGCGCAGGCATAGCGACTTCTGTGAGTATTGCCCCAGCACTTGCACATGCCACCCCTGGCCCCAGGGCCCCAGACCTGCATTATGTCAGGGTTCTCTGGCTGGTAAGCAGCAGAAACTGGCTTGAACCAACTGCAACAAAGGGAGAAACATCCTATAAAGGTGCAGGGACATTGTATGGAATGTGAAGGCAGCCAGGCTCGGGAAGGGATTAGAAACTGGAAAAGCAGCCAGCCCTAGAACAGGCACTCTGTCTTGCTTCTTCTTTGTTCATTTGGTTCTTCCTTTCTTTTTTTCATATCTTGCCTTACCTTTTCCCCAGTCTCTTAACTTCTTACAACTCAGTTTTAGAGGCCAGCTCAATAGTAGCTGAAATCTCTTTGATCCACTTGATAATCAGGGTCCAGTCAGGATTAATCCACTTGACTGGGACAAGGAGGACACATTGTACAAAAAGGCTGCTGAAAGCCTGCCCTCTTGCCTCTCTTCCAAACTTACTACTGGGAAGGGGTTGGGGAGACACCTGCTTGCATCCTACATTCTTCAACTAACAGATATCTCATTTCCTGCAGAAAATAGACCCACGACCACTGCCACCATAAATGAGACATGGGAACTTAGCAAGAGGTCTCTACCTATACCCTCATCTTAATCATCTGCACTATATTTTTTAACAGCTTTATTGAGAGATAATTCACATACTATGCAGTTCACCAATTTAAAATATACAATTAAGTGGCATTAGTACGTTCACAGATTTGTGCATCTTTCACCACAGTCAACTTTAGAACATGGTCAGTACCCTGGAGACTCTACAACCCTTAGCCATCTACTTCGAATCTCCCATCCACCCTAGCCCCCACCCCTGACAACTACTAATCTACTGTCTCTCTAGATTTCCCTATTCTGGACCTTTCTTATAATTAGAATCATACAATCTGTGGCCTTTTGTGACTGCCTTCTTTCACTAAGCATGTTTTCAAGATTCATCCACGTCATAGCATGTATCAATACTCCACTTTTTTATTGCCAAATAATATTCCATCATATGGATATACCATATTTTGTTTATGCATCACCAGTGGAGGGTCATTTGGGTGTTCACCTTTGGCTATTGTGAGTAATTCTCTGTGTGGGTCTTTGTTTTCGTTTCTCTTGGGTGTGTGCCTAAGGGTGGAATCGCTGGGTCATATGGTAACTCTGTGTTTAATAGTTAAATAACTGCCAAGGTGATTTCCAACTTGCTATTGTTTTGCGTCCTTCCTTCTCCTGGGGGTGAGCTCCTTGCTCTGGGACAGGCACTAGTACAGGAAGAGGGAAGTCAGGGAGGCTTAGTCTTGAGCAGAAAGTATCCTGGATGGTCAAGCCATTCCCCTTCCCTGGGTTTCCTTTTCCCCACCTATACAATAGTGAGATTGGCCCAGAAAGACCCTGAGAAGCTTGTGATTCCAACAGTCTATGATTAGAACATGTTAACCTTTAAAAACAATCCACATGGAGACCTTCTGGGTTCCGGGCTTCACGGGATGAAAGATGGTCGATGGGAGCCCGTGTGCCACTGTAGAGCCTGTGATGCTTCTGGGGCTTTTGAGCGTTAAGTTTTCTGAATTTTAACACACAGAAGTTCCGACTCTCTGAAGTTCTAGAACACCCTTAACCCCTGGGTTCTAAAACCGTAAATTTCGAAGATGTTCTAAGGGACCAAATTTGTTTTTGTTTTTTTTTTAAATATGGAACGCTTCATGAATTTGCGTATCATCCTTGCACAGGGGCCATGCTAATCTTCTCTGTATCATTCCAATTTTAGTATATGTGCTGCCGAAGAGAGCACCCAAATTTGTTTTGTTTTTGAAATTAATAGTCACATCCTTCAAAACTCGATAGTGCAGGAAGCGTAGACAGTAAAAACATCTTTGTCCTACACGTCTCTCCCAACCCCCAGTCCCATTTGGAAACAGCCACGGTTACCAGTTTTATATGAACTCTTTTGGAGAAGTTTTATTCATATATAAATATGTAAAGAGAGAGACATGAAAAGAAGGAGAAAGATATGCAAATGCATAAAGATGTATAAATGCAATATTAATATATTAATATACCATAAAGATATTCTCCCTTTTAACAGAAGTGATAGTCTTTGGGCAACATTCATTATAAACAAGTACAGATAAGTAGATATAGATAAGTGCGTACTTTCTCCTCATTTTTTACACACGGTAGCCCACTGTAGACCTCATACCTAGCCTTGCCCTTTCTACCTCACAGTCTGTCTTGAAGATCTTTCTGTATGGGAACATTGTTTATAGTTGCACCGTATTCCATTGGGTGGCAATATCTTGACTTATTCAGTTATTCCCATATTAAGGGGTGTTGAGGCTGTTCCCAATCTTTTGACCTGAAAAAAAGAACAAGGAGTAGGATTCAGTGAATAACCTGCACAAGCATTGTGTCATTTATGTGGAGCCTCTGAGTCCGTGAACACGTGTCACTTAGATGTTGTCAGAGTAGCCTGTGCGAGGAGTTCTGAGGTTCTCAGGATCACCCAGAGCAGATTTTTGCTTTTTCTGCTGACGCCAGCACAAAACTGTCCCCTCCCTCTCCCAGGTGGCCCATCCCCCGCACCCCTGCACCCCAAGCGCAGCCCAACCAGCACGGGGGAGGCGGAGCTGAAGGAGGAGCGCCTGCCCGGCCGCAAGGCAAGCTGCAGTGCTGCGGGGAGCGGGAGCCGAGGGCTGCCCCCCTCCAGCCCCATGGTCAGCAGCGCCCACAACCCCAACAAGGCAGAGATCCCAGAGCGGCGGAAGGACAGCACGAGCACCCCTGTGAGTTGGGGGGTGCTGGGGGGATGGCACCCGGGCTGCCCCCGCCTGTCAGTGCCACCTGGGTCACATTTCCCGCACGCCGTCACTTCCCATCCCTCCTGTTCCACACAGGGTTCTGTTATATCCATTCAGTCATTCATTCAACACACATGAGCGCGCGCTCTGCCTGAGCTTGTACTCAATTCTAGTGTATAAGTTAGGATTCAGTGTCAAGAAGAAATTCCCTGTGCTTTCAACTTGAAGGATTTAATATGGAGAATTAGCTGTGGTGCTTACACAATTATAGGAAGGGCTGGAGGAGCAGGCACTGGACCAGACCTACAAGAAAGGCATATTACCACGGCAGAACTGACCCACCAAGGGAGCTCCCGCCTTTGAGGCCCCCTCGAGCTCTGCTCAGTTCAAGAACATACGTCAGGGCTACGATGCAAGACTCAGAAACGTCATCCTCCACCAGGAGAGCCTCTTGCTGCCCAGAGGTCTGGAGAAGCGGCACTGGTGCCCCAGAGACCCTCATCCCAGTCTTGCCTGTGTGAGCAGATGTCAGAGGGGGCAGGAAGGTGGCTGCCACCCCATTTCCACCTTCCAGATCTCCACAAGAGCAGAGGTTGCCAGATCCCATTCATACCCAGAGCCTGGGCTGCCGAAGAGTTTCTGGGGAATGTAGCATTTGGCTTTCTGGCTTCTGCAGCTCCCTAGAATGCTATAATACAAGCTGAGGGAACCAAAACATCCTCAACATCAGGAGACAGAGGTGGAAGCAAGTTACAGGAAGGTGGTCCGGATGCAGAAGCCGCATAGACCAGTGTTTGAATTACATTGATGAGCTGTGTCACCTCGAGCAGGTGACTTCCCCTCTCTGAGCTTCACTGTGCCACCCTGTGAAATGAGCTTACCAAAGAGCTTGGGTTGTCGGGGGGATCTTGTGCCATCCTCACACAGTGCCTGGCTCAGTAAGCACTCAATGAATGAAAGCTCTTGTTATGGCTGAAATACATCCACACTTTTAAGACACTAAAAAAGGATAGCAAATTACCCCCTCCCCCAAAAAAATAGAAGGAAGGAAATAATAAAGAGAAGAAATCAATACAGGAGAAAACAGATATACACGAGAGAAAGTCAACAAGCCAAAAGCTGATTCTTTGGAATAATAAAGTCAGTGGACCCTAGCAAGACTAATTAAGAAAAAACCACAACACTGTAAATCAACTGTACTTCAATTTTTAAAAAGAAAGAAGATAGCAAGCGCAAATCACCAGTATCAGAAGTGAAAAGGAGAGCTTCATTGTGACATAAAAAGAAAGATGGTATTAGGAACTACTTTATGCCAATAAATTTGACAGTTTAGACAAAATGGACAAATGTCTTTTAGAAACACACCAAAACTGACCCGAGAAGAAATAGAAAACTGGAGCAGTCTCAACACTTCCCCATAAAGAAAACTCCAGACCCAGATGGCTCTAAACTGGTGGAAGTCTTCCAAACATCGAAAGAAGAAATAATACCTATCTTAGGCAGACTTCCAGAGGAAAAAAGGATCACTTTTCAGCACATTTTATGAGGCAACAAAATCCTGGTATGCTATTCCTGTCCTCAGCTCAGTGCAGTGCAGGGTGGAGATGTATGTGTGAACAGAGGTGGTCAGTACAAAGCAATGTGGCCAATACAATACAAGGCTGTAGCTGGGAGCGCAAGGAAGGTAGCTGACTCAGCCAGGGCCCAGGGCGGGGATATGTTGACCTGACACCTGAGAGATCCCTAGGAGTGAGTCAGAGGGAAAGGTAGGAGGAAGACCCAAGCAGAAGAGACGGCCTGTGTGAAGGCCTTTAGGAGGAGAGATGCGACTTCCCTGGCAGTCCAGCAGTCATCACTCCGCCTTCCCACGCAGGGGGCCTGGGTTCAATCCCTGGTCCGGGAACTGAGATGTCATATGCCTCTCAAGGTGGCCTGAATAAGTATGTTTTTAAAAGCTTGACATGGCTGGAGGTGGGCAAGGCTGCCCCCTGGGAACTTTCCGTGACCTTCTCTCCTCCCAGCTCCAAGGCCCCCCATGACTCTCAGCCTGCATTGCTGGCATGACCCCTTGACCTTTCATGTCTTTAGCCAAAGTAAACCGTCATCTACTCACTCTTGGTTCACATACAGGCCCCTGCCTCGTTCCTAATGAGGGAAGCCAGAGAGGGTAAAAGGGATTAAGGAGGGTCCCTTTGCCCCCTCACTCTCCTCCTGGCTTTGTCTCCTACAGAACAACCTCCCTCCCAGCATGATGACCCGCAGAAACACCTACGTTTGCACAGAACGCCCGGGGGCTGAGCGCCCCTCCTTGTTGCCAAATGGCAAAGAAAACAGGTATGAAGGGAGGGCAGCAACAGGGAAGGAGTGATGGGGTGTAGTGAGCAGCGCCCCCTGATCTAAGATGTTAGACGTTGTGGGGAGGGATGGTGTGGGGACAGGGCAGTCTGCATGTCTGCCGTTCCTTTGGCAGAATCTACCCATGTCCTCTCGGTCCCAGACCCCCCTGAAAAATCCTCCCCCCTTAATTAGTCATCAGCACCAGCAAAGCAGTCTGCCCCACTCTCTGCCCACGAGCCTGGGGAACCTAAGTTCATTTTTTTTGAATGATCCATTTTTAGAGTTGGAGAGAAGCCCTAGAATGTCACAGCTTCAACATCCTCTAGTTGGCGGGATTTCAAACTTAACTTGCCTGAGTTGGTTCAGGCTCCTTCAGCTGGCAAGTGAGGAAACTAGTGCAGGCTGGCTGGAACATACAAAAGGAATGAATTGGTTCACATCACAGTTCAAGTCCCAGAGTGGGGTGGGCTTCAGGATCATGACACTCCCACCCATCAGGACTAGAGGGCGTGACTCCCAGGTGCACTCTGGGAAACACCCAATAATGGGATGCAGGTATCCCTCTTTGGTGGGGGCAGGGGGTAGTGTTTGGAAGCGGTGATTCAGCTCTGAGTTCCGAATCTCGCCTCTGCACTCCACGAGCAAGATGACCATCGGCAGGTGTCTGAGCCTCCGTTTCCTCCTGTGTGAGATGGAGCTGATGTTCTCTGCCTCCAATCCCATTAGAGGGATCCGGTGGAGATCAGGTGTGTCCTGTACCTCACACAGGGTCTGAGTCATAGTAGGCATTTGATGAGTCAGAACTTATTTGGGGGTTATTAAATAAAAATAATAATAGCCAACATTTATCAAGCAGTAGCTGTAGGCTGGGCCTGTGTATGTTAGCTGGTTGAATGCCCCTAACAATTCTATGAGATCAATCCTGGTGTCTCCATTTTACAGCTGAGGGAATGAGGCACAGATAGGTTAAGTAACTTGTCCAAAGCCACACAGCTAGTAAGTCAAGGAGCAAAGATTCCAGACTGACTCCAGAATCTGTACTTTTAATCACTATAATATATGGCCTCCAAGTCCTGGCCAAGCGATAGCATATAGTTAGGTTATAGATTCAGGAGTGAAGAGATCATAAGGCACAGGAGATGAGGTGGAGGTTTAGGCCTCTGTGATCCAGAAGTAGGAGGCAGGGTCCTCCAAGGACTCAGGACCACTCTTAACATGAGACTGCAGCTCTAGATCTGAGGCCACTGCACCAGTTGCCACCATTTCCCAACCAGCAAAAAGGGTGGAAAGACAGTGGAGTGCAAACTGCTTTTCTGTTCAAAGACATGACCCAGAAATGGGCCAAAGCACTTCTGCTTACATCCTATTGGCCAGAACATGGTCATATGACCATACCTAGCTGCAAAGGAAGCTGGGACATGTAGTCTTTGGCTGGGTGGCCATGTGCAATGTTTATACTCTTAAGGGGTTTGGTTACTAAGAGTAAAATGTTGTGTATGGATTCTGGGTGAGAGGTAATGGTATCTGCCAATCAGGGCTCCCTCTTTGAGATCTGGCTGGTCTTGAGGTCCCTAGAAGGATATTAATTGGAGGTCTGGCTTCTGCTGTGAGGACTGGGAGGGTCAGAGGGCCTGAGGAAGGTCCTAGGATAATAGAGCCACCCCTGTCTTCACAGAATCTTGAGAATTAGAGAGAGGGTTCCTTCCTCTTTATTATTACCTGTTGAAAATTTTCATAATGAATGTAAGTTTTCTTGATGTCCACGTCTATTTCTCTCCCACGTTTGAATAATGAAAGTTCAGATAGCAAAGTGTTTGCACAATTGATGTGGTTCCTGAGGTTTGGATGGCAAATAGCAGGGGATTCATTTAAAAGTATATCTGAATCTATTCAATTGCCAAGTTTGGAGAGAGGAGAGTTGGGATAGGGGATGGTTTGGAGGGGACAGAGCTTGAAGAAAGGATGGTTTGAAGGAAGACTGATTTAGGAGGTGCGAAGAGTCAGTCAAATAAGGCTAAGGGTGTACAGGGCATAGCCCGCACAGCTCTGCACCACAGCCCTGTCTCTGAGTTCCAGCTTGGCAAAGGTTTCTGATCTCAGGACAGACCAGTGAGCAATCAGAGGGACTGAGGACTCTGGCCTGCCTCAAAGCTCCACCCTAACTTGTACCTCTCTGCCCACAGCTCGGGTACCCCACGGGTGCCCCCCGCCTCCCCCTCCAGTCACAGCCTGGCTCCCCCATCAGGGGAGCGGAGCCGCCTGGCACGCGGCTCCACCATCCGCAGCACCTTCCACGGTGGCCAGGTCCGAGACAGGCGGGCAGGGGGCGGGGGAGGTGGGGGCGTGCAGAATGGGCCCCCCGCCTCCCCCACACTGGCCCACGAAGCCACGCCCCTGCCCACTGGGCGGCCCCGCCCCACCACCAACCTCTTCACCAAGCTGACCTCCAAACTGACCCGAAGGTGAGCCCCACAGGACATGGGGGACAGGGAGAGGGATGGGGGGCTGATGGGACCTAACCTGTCTTCTGCTCTACTCTGCCTCCTGTACCCCGACATCTCCGTCTCCTTTTCCTCCTCTTCCTCCATCACTCTTCACCTCCCTCCTCACACTACAGGGTTACCCTCGATCCCTCTAAACGGCAGAACTCTAACCGCTGCGTTTCGGGCGCCTCTCTGCCCCAGGGATCCAAAATCAGTAAGTCCCCTCCACCTCTGCTCTCACTGGTTCTGCCTCCCTGTCTGCATGTCTGACCCGTGTGTGGGCCTGGCGGGAGGGGGCGCTGTGAGTTGGGTAGGGGGTCTGTATGTGGGCTCTGGTCGTTCACTTACTCAGATAATAATAGTCTGGCCTCTGGAGCCAGACTCAGGGTTCAGACCCTGAGCTCTTCTGAGAGACCTTAAGCAAATGATTCAACCTCTCTTGGCCTCACTTTCCTTTCCCCTAAAATGGGGATAGTAATAACAGTATCTTCCTCATAGGGTTGTTGTGCAGACTAAGTGAGGTGATACATGGACTGGGCTTTGAATGTTGCCCCAGAAAATACTTTATGTTTTCTATCATTTTTATTCTTTGAGTGTCTACTGTGTGCTTGGCACCATCGTGAGCCCAGAGTAAAGTGAATGAGAGGGATAAAATCCCTGCCCAGGGCATTCTACTAGGGGACCCAGACAGTAAACAATAAATAAAGTGTGTAGACTATCAGGTGGTGGCAAGTACTAAGGAGAAGAACAGAGCCGGGAATGGGGGTGGGTGGTGGCGGTGGTGATGTGCCTGTCAGGGTATGGGAAGGAAGGGTACAGTTTAAATGGAGCAGGCCTCGCTACAGAGGCATCATTTGAGCACAGGCTGAAGGAGGGGTTTGTGTGTCTGTCTGTCTCCTATATGTAGGTGTGTCTCTACCCACCCTGCCTCTCTTTTGTCTTCCAAATTCTTCAGTATCTTTCCTCCAACCTGCACTAACCATTTCCGAATGGGCTCCCTTTCTGGGTATGGAGAGGGAGATCAAATCCTGACTTCCAGCTCAGCTCCAGCCCTCAGGGAGGAACCAGGGCTGAGGCAAGGGCTACCCGAGTCCTGGAGGCAGTGGATTGAGGGAGGAGGGCCCCTTTATGTTCAAATTAGACACTCATCCCCCCACTCTTCCTGTAGGGTCACAGACGAACCTGAGAGAATCGGGGGACCTGAGGTCACAAGGTGAGTGTCTGTGCCCCCGCTTTTGCCTCAGACCCCTCTTGTGTAAGTGCCTCTCCTTACCACCCCTGCCAGACCCCTGGTCGGGGCCCGAGCCTCATCCTCCAAGGCCAGTTTCCTGAAATGCTTCTATGACCCCATCTTCTCTGCCACTTACTCTTGTGCACCCCTGCATTGATTTCCTCTCATGTCCACCTCCATCCCTGAGCATCATCCCTTGACCATCTTTAACTTCAGCCTCTCCCATCTATAACCCACTCCTCCCCCTGTTGACACCACACCACCTTTCCTCTCTCATCCAGTGAGGCACAATGCTTGCCGAGAACCCTGGGCCAGTGTAGAAACCTCAGTGAAAATAGGGAGCCTCCCCAGCAGGGCCAACAGTCCCAGGACCTAATCTCATTGGCTGGAGTTGGGTTACATGTCCATCCCTAAACCAATGCCTGTGACCAGAAGGGTGGAGTACTCTGATTGGTCAGACTTAGTCACATGCTCATCTTTGAGCCAATCAGAGTGTGGAGAAAGATGTGGACTGCTCTCTTTGCCTGGAAGTGACTCACGTGTTCACTCTTGGAGCTAAGAGGTGAGTCTGCCCCACCTAAACCAGAAAGACTAGATCTGCAGTGCTTCTCAAGGAGAATACTCTTGGAGTTTTAGGAGACACATTTCTTTGTTAGGCAGGGCCCTTTCACACACTGCAGAATGTGTATCATTCTTGAACCATCCCTCCACCCTGATAAATGCAGGCAGCGCTCCCTTCCCAAGACATTTTGACAATCAAAAAGCCCTCAGAAATTTACTAATATCCGTTGGAAGACAGTACTGCTCCTAGGTGTGAGAAATTCCTAGAGTGAGAATTGGTTCTCCAAGGGAAAAATTATTACCAGAAGAAAGATATGCTAGGAAACAAATTGAGCTGCTATAGGGAAGAGACCCCAAAATACAAACAGGAATAAGTTTCTGTCTCACACAAACCGTGTGTCCAGGCCAGGCTGGCAGGGCCACTCTGTTATGTGAGATCCTTCGGGTACCCAGGGCTCCTACATCCTCAGCCCTAGAGCCCTGTCATCTTCACAGTCCACGCTAGCGCGTGCTGCAGCCTCACAGGAGGTGGGGCAAGAGAGTCCAGGGCACACAGTTTGCTTTGAAAGAGGTGATACGGAGTTATACGGTCACTTCCACGCACGTCCAGGCATTTGGAGACAAGACCACACCTGGCTGCAGGGGAGGCTGGGAAATATCGTTTCCAGGTGGACAGCTGTTTGTACAGCGGAAAGACCGTCCCCTGGAGTAAAAGAGGTTTTGAGAAGACGTCTAGGAAAGCCTGTCCCAATTTGGGAACTGCGGGTTACCTTCCTCTTCTCTCCCATCTCTAACCCGTCATATCTTCCCGCCTCAGTTGCCATCTACCTTGGGATCAAACGGAAACCGCCCCCCGGTTGCTCCGATTCCCCTGGAGTGTGAAACTGACCAGCTCGCGCCCGCCCGAGGCCCTGATGGCAGCTCTGCGCCAGGCCACCGCGGCCGCCCGCTGCCGCTGCCGCCAGCCACAGCCGTTCCTGCTGGCCTGCCTGCACGGGGGTGCGGGCGGGCCCGAGCCCCTGTCCCACTTCGAAGTGGAGGTCTGCCAGCTGCCCCGGCCGGGCCTGCGGGGAGTTCTCTTTCGCCGCGTGGCGGGCACTGCCCTGGCCTTCCGCACCCTCGTCACCCGCATCTCCAACGACCTCGAGCTCTGAGCCGCCACGGCCCCGAGTCCCCTCCTCTTCCTCGCCCTCTTCACTTCGACAGAGAAAGGGGGTCAAGGAGGGGATTCTCCCTTTGTCATCACCTCAGTTTCCCTGAAATGGATTTGGGGGCAGAGGTGGTCCCCTCTGTGTTCTCCGGGGCCCGCTGAGCAGGAGAGAAGAGTGAAGGGGCTTCACAGGGGGGAGCTGGCACCTTCCTGGAGCCCCCAGCCCACCCGGTCCCCCCTCACCCTGCCATGGGGCACCTGAGGAGACTTTGGGGGCAGGGCGGGGCAGAAAAGGAAACTGAGGAAACTTCCATTCCCCGACAGCTCAAGAATTAGGCCTTGGGCAGGGACAAGAAGAGTTGCTGAGCCTAAAGACTGAAGAATTGGGGGTGTTGGGGGGGGCCGGGAGTGGGGGTCAGAGAGGCAGATTCCTTCCCCTCCCCCACCCCTCCTGCTCGAATCTCCCCTTCCTGCCCCAGGCTGGCGCGGGGCACTTTGTACAAATCCTTGTAAATACCCCCACACCCTCCCTTCTGCAGAGATCTCTGGAGGAGCTGCCGCTCTCACCTCTGGTTTTTAAGTTATTACACCCCCCACCCTCCTCCTGTCGGCCCCCTCACCTGCAGCCTGATGCCCAATAAACTTAGGAGAGTCCCCCCTCCCCCACGCTGACCCTGGGGTTTTCCTTCCCTGCCCTCACCTGCAAGTGAGATGAAGAGGTGTGTGACTTTGGGCCAGTGGTTTCTCCTTTCTGAGCCTCGGTTTTCTCATCTGTAGAATGGGAGCAGTGGGGGTGTGGGGTCAAGGGTGATTGTGGAAGAGGGCAGGAAGGGACTCGGCCTCATCCACGAGGCCCCAGTTCCTATATCGGACCCCTGTTCATCCACTCACATACCTACCCACATGGTATACTGGACTCTAAGCCACTTCTTACTCCAGTAGTACATTTATTCAATAAACAGTCATTGACCGGTGCCTACTCCATCCAGGCCCAGTGCTGGACACGGAGATGCAGGGAGCCCCTGTCTATGGGGGACATGGGTTCTGATAGACACTAGAGAAACCATTGCTTTTGGAGGGGGTTGGGCCAGAAGAGAAAGTGAGAGAGTTTGGGGAAGGCACTCCAGAAGAACTGATGCTGGAGTTGGGCTCTGAAGGATGAGTAGGAGTTGGCCACGTATTGAGCATCCCCTGGGACAAGCCTGGAAGTGGGAATGCATGGTATAGCTCAGAGAACTGTGGGTAATTTCAGTATGGCTGCTGTGTTGGGGGCTGGGTGGAAAATTAGCAAGAGGAATGCTGTATTAGGACTAATAATCCATCTACATTTAAGCAAAAAGGTATTTGCTTATTTCATAGGCCAGGGGTGCCTGACTAGGTACAGCTGGATTCAGGCCACAGGCTGGCTCATCTCTGCTTTTTTCAGTGGAAGTTTCATTCTAGTAGTTTCTCCAATAGGTGCCTGGTGTCAATGGTGACACCAGCAGTCCAAGCGTTTATCCTTCCAGTTTAGTGGCTATAGCAGAGTTCCTCATTGCCAACTTCAAGCAAAAGTCCCAAGACAGGCTCTCATTGGCCTGGATAAGTCATGTGATCACCCCGAACCAGTCACTGTGACTCTGGAGTGGCCTGTACCTAGAGCTGGACTTAAAGGGATTCCTCAAAGAAAAGTCAAGGTGTCACGATAAGGGAAGTAGAAGCATGATAGACGTAAGCAGAAAAGGGCTGTCCCGTGCAGGAGGGCAGTGCACTTCACCAGAGCCTTGTGGGCCTAAGCGCGCAGTCTGGGCTTTCATCTGAGGGCACTGGGAGCCACGGAGGGTTGCTTGCAGGAAAGAAGCTTAGTTAAACTGTCTCACTTGCCTGTGAGGCTGTTGTCATGGTAGGATCAACTGTTGTATTCTTCATCTGACAGGAAAGTCAAATGAGAACTGAAGGGGGCTAAAAATTAAGAGTGGCTGGCTCAAGAAAAAAAAAGTGGTCAGTGTTGAAAAATTCAGGGTCTGAGGCAGAATCAAAATCCTATCATGAGTTAGGTCGTAACATGACTCTGCAGAAAGGTGCTTGTAGTTGAGAGGGTAGAAAAAAAGGTGTGAGGCAGGGGAACCAACCCTGTCACAAAAACCTCAATTCCTGAGTTCTTCCTTGGTTCCCAGCCCTAGGCTGGGGACACAGTGGTGGCCAAGACAACCCCACCTCTGCTCTCTTAGGGTTCACAGTCCAGGGGAGGAGGCAGCCGTGTCCTCAGTGATGATTCTGGAGTCCGTGAGGCGGGTTGGGGGAGTGCAGAAGGGGAAACTGCCCTCGCCAGGGAGGACTTCCTGGAGGAGGAGGCACAGCTCCCCTGGGACAGGGAGAATGGTGAGCAGCTAACCAGGCATGGCAGAATCGAGGGGCCTGGGTTGGGGGCAGGCATGAGTTCTAAGCAGAGAGAAGCAAAACTACAAGTCCTTCAGCAAATGGCATATGACTTGACTGAGTGTGGAGTCACTGTGAGGGATGAGGCTGGAGGGCTGGTTGGCCTTGAAGGTCATGGAGAGTTACCTGGGCTTTGTACTGAGGGTACTGGGGAGCCACAGCAAGGTTGTTGAGTAAGAGAGAGCTGGGCAGGTAGGTTTGTACTGTGAAGGGAGGAAGGGAATCAGGTCAGAAGGGCAGGGTGACAGAAGGTGGGGAGGAAAGGGGTGGACTTCAGGCTTAGGAGGCAAAATGGGAGGGACAGACATGGTAGCTGACAGGTGCCTGGATGGCAGACTTGGCTGGCTGGGACCATGGTCTGTGCTCTATGTGGCACTGCAGATGGAGCTCAGATTAGTGATGGGAGCTTCAGTTGGGGGCGGTATTCTAAAGGATATCCCAATGTCTACCAGACCTTGAATACCCTGACCTTTGGGGTCTCTTCCGTTCCCATAATCTCTCTGGGAACTCTTGGGGCCATCCCTAGACCTCAGTTTCCCTTCTGGAAAATGGAGAGATTGCTTGATCTCTAAGGGCCCTTTACCTGTGTGACTTAAGGATGGAAAAAATGTCTCCTCCAGGTCCCTGGCGGGCTCTGTCTTCCTAACTTTGCCTCACATTTTCTTCTAAAACCTTTGTCTCCTTGGGAGCCCACTTGCTACCCGCTTGATAATGAAAGCCTCATCCTATTGGGTCAAGTAGAAGTGGTTGACGTGGCTGACGCCCAATATGTGTTCACATGTTTCTTACCTTCCATTACCTGCTTCTCCCATTCCCAACCCCATGACCACTTCCTGTTCGTTCATGGAACCAAGCTGTCCAAAAGGCCCGTCCTCAAAGACTTCACAGGGATGCTGTGACCCAAGCTCCAGCTTGGAGGAGGAAACAGCCCGGGCAGACATTAGGGTGGGAATTGCACAGTGTAAGGAATGGAAAAGTGTATAGAGGAATCAGGAGAAAAGAACCGGGAAGAAGAGCCTTCGGCAGATGGTGTGCATTTGTTTGACCTTGAACAAGCACATGTAGGAGATGTGGGAGACCATGGCAGGTGCTTGAGCAAAGCAAGGGAAATTGAAAAGACTGGTAGCAGCTATAGAGGGCTGTGTATGTATGTGTGTATACACACACACACACACACACACACACACACACATATGAATGTATATATATATATATATACGGAGAAGGCAATGGCACCCCACTCCAGTACTCTTGCCTGGAGAATCCCATGGACGGAGGAGCCTGGTGGGCTGCAGTCCATGGGGTCGCTAAGAGTTGGACACGACTGAGCGACTTCACTTTCACTTTTCACTTTCATGCTTTGGAGAAGGAAATGGCAGCCCACTCCAGTGTTCTTGCCTGGAGAATCCCAGGGACGGGGGAGCCTGGTGGGCTGCCGTCTATGGGGTCGCACAGAGTCGGACACGACTGACGCGACTTAGCAGCAGCAGCAGCAGCATATATATATACATTCAGATCTGAAGTCAGATTGCACAGAAAGAGGGTCAGGAAAAAGCATCATGGAGTAGATAGTGATGAGATGCATGCAAGGTTTCAAACCAGAGGCCCCGAGGGCAAATTCAGATATTTCGTTTGACCTCCGTTTCTCCCTAGAATGGATCCTGTGTTTGAGATCTGAGCATGAGTGATTGGCAGCAGAGGTTGGGAAGGGCCCAAGCTCAGTGTGTGACACTAGACCACACCTCTCTGGATCGCAGATTCCCCATAGAGCCTTGTAATGTTTTAATTAGATGCTGTACCCTGAACTTGCCTCATTTTAGAGATGGGAAAAAATGAGAAGGGAATGGCTACCCACTCCAGTATTCTTGCCTGGAGAATTCCACGGACAGAGGAGCCTGGCGGGCTATACAGTTCATGGGGTCGCAAAGAGTCAGATACGGCTGAGCGACTAACGCTTTCACTTTAGAGGTGGGATAAAACGTGTAGCCCTAAGACATGCCTAGAGACACGACAAGCCACCTTGAGGTCACACAGTAGCCAACTGCTGGAGCTTTTTCCTCCTTCTCCCCCTTCAGTACTAATAACCATCAAACACAACGCTAAGGCCACCATGGCTTTTATTTGTTGCTTTGAGTAGAGAAAAAGCAACAGCTCCAGGTGAGCTCTATTAGCCAGAGCTCTCGATGGTGGGCGGAGCTTGGGGAAAAGAAGAGGAGACCGTAAGGGAGGTTTTTCATTGGCCAGAACCCAGAGACTGGAGCCCATTGGTTGGAACTCTGGTTGGAACTGGAACTAGATGGATGGCTAGAGCCCCAGGAGGACCAAACGTTTATAGGCTGGGCTCCAGGAGGAAGGGGCGGGGCAAAGGATGAAGGGGCGGGCCTCCGGTGGGCTGGGTCCTCCCTTGGGCTGGGGCTCCGGCAGTCGGCGGCGGGCTGGCTGTGCGCCTACTTCTGGGCGGGGATCATGTCGTCGATGGACTGGCCCTTCTCCAGCTTCTTCTCCATCTCCACCATGAGCTTCACACCATCCACCACCAGCTGCACCTGTTCTACCTCCGACGAGCCCAGCCGGTCGGCGTTGGACACGTCGAACACTGAGCCCACGGCAGCCGTGTCCACACCACCTGCGGGAGTAGGAGGCAGGGGCTAAGGAGCCAGCAGAAATGCTGGAGCGGGGCCTGGAACGCGGGCCGCAGTGCCAACCGCGCAGGCGGACGTACTGGGTGAATGCCTACTGTGTTAAATTCATGTAGTTTCCTGAGCGTCTGTCTATTCTCGGGCTGGCTTTAGGTACCTCACCCCTCAACCATCCAACACTGTGGGTAACGGAGTTGAGCTCAGGAGCCGGGCTGCCTGGGGTCGAATCCTGACCATCCTCCCCTTTACAGATGGAAAAGTGAGGCCCCTAGGCGCCCAGGGACATACACAGTGTATATTAACCATATAACCATGATGGTATATGGACTTCTCTGAGATAAGGCGTGCTGAAGCCTATTTTCAGAGGAAGAACTGAAACTCACAGAGGAGCAGCCCTTGCCGACCCCCAGAACCCGTGGGGATGCCGCCGCTCCCCTTCAGCCGCCGCTAAGGGACAGCCCTGGAAGCCGCAGGAGGGAACTTGGGCCGTACCTGTGCCTCGCTTCTGCAGGCGCAGGCGAGTGAGGATCTCCTCGAACTTGGGGTGCTTGCTCAAGTGCGCCAACTTGACATGCACGCCTCCACGCAGCCCGGTGCCCAGGTTAGATGGGCAGGTGAGCACGTAGCCCAGGTGCTCGTTCCACATGAACGGGTGGCCGGCTTTCTTGAATATCTCCTCAATCTGAGGTAGGGGGAGAGGACCCGCGATCAGCGCTGCGGGTGCCCCCAAATGCGCCCACAACCCGGGCAGGGATCCGAGGGACAGGGGGTAAGAATGTCGGTGGGGGTAGGACTCCGAGAAGGCGGGTCTGGAAAACCTGGAGGCACGCGATTCTTGGGGCAGGGGCCCGACCGCACAAGAGATGGCTGGATTCTGAGGGGGCGGGGCTTGAGGACGCCTTGAAGGCCGGTTCTTGTCCGCGGGGCTTGAGGATAGGGGTGGGGCCGGCCTTCCAAAGGGCGGGGCTTTGGAAAGCGAGACGGGAGCACCGGTGAGGGGAGTAGCTTAGGTTTAGGGAGGAGCCGGGTTCCGAGGGGCGGGACCCCGGCAAGCGGCTGGGGGGCGGTCACTTGGAGTCACGCAAGGGCAGGCACCCACCTTCTGCAGCCCCACGCAGAAGCGGCGGAAAACCTCCTTCATGTTGCCCCCTTTCTCCATGGAGATGACTCGGAGGTGGTCTTCCTCGTTCACCCACACCAGGAAGCTCTTGTTGTCATTGTGCCTAGCATCGGGCGCAGCAAAAGGTCAGGGAACCAGCTCCGCGGGACCCCCGTTCCCCTCCCTCTTGCAAACACACGTCCACCGCTAGGGGGCAATGGGCCTAAAGGGCACGAGGCCTGAGCGTCTCACAGTCTCAGGAGCTTACACTTTTAAATGTCACTGCTGCTGCTAAGTCGCTTCAGTCACGTCCGACTCTGTGCGACCCCATAGACGGCAGCCCACCAGGCTCCCCCGTCCCTGGGATTCTCCAGGCAAGAACACTGGAGTGGGCTGCCATTTCCTTCTCCAATGTATGAAAGTGAAAAGGGAAAGTGAAGTCGCTCAGTCGTGTCCAACTCTTAGCGACCCCATGGACTGCAGCCTACCAGGCTCCTCCGTCCATGGGGTTTTCCAGGCAAGAGTACTGGAGTGGGGTGCCATCGCCTTCTCCATTAAATATCACAGGACTCGTGAAATCTCGAATCGTGGGATCAGTGGCTTTTAGGGTCTTAATTCTTTGCACAATATTATAGACCGAGAATCAGAATTGATAAACCTTCCATGACATTGTGACATCGCAGAAGGAGTCTTAGACTGGAAAACTTTAGGATCCGGAAATGTTTGAAACCATTGAATCGCAAAATCTGACATTAGTGGAACCTGAAAACACTTAAAGTC
This sequence comes from Bubalus bubalis, assembly GCF_019923935.1. Taxonomy (NCBI): domain Eukaryota; kingdom Metazoa; phylum Chordata; class Mammalia; order Artiodactyla; family Bovidae; genus Bubalus; species Bubalus bubalis. The sequence goes on from NC_059174.1 coordinate 52,449,675, forward strand.
TTACAACCTATACTCTCCAAATTGTTTGAAACCGAGGTTCTCAAAACCTTTTAAAACCTTTGACTATCAGAATCGAGGCAGGGACAGTTTCCCTGATAGGTCAGTTGGTAAAGAATACACCTGTAATGCAGGAGACCCTGGTTAGATTCCTGGGTCAGGAGGATCCACTGGAGAAGGTATAGGCTACCCACTCCAGTATTCCTGGGCTTCCCTTGTGGCTCAGCTGATAAAGAATCCGCCTACAATGTGGGAGACCTGGGGTTCTGTCCCTGGGTTAGGAAGATCCCTTGGAGCAGGGAAAAGCTACCCACTCTAGTATTCTGGCATGGAGAATTCCAGTCCACAGGGTCACAAAGAGTCTGACACGACTGAGCAACTTTCACTTTCATCAGAATCGGGGATTAAAAAATTAATAGAAAGCCCAGCTAACAACAATAATTAGCAATAAATATCATGCCAATGGCCCGTATGGATACTTACTATATACCAGACACTTTTCCCAATACTTTGCATAAATTAATTCATTAATCCTCATAAGAACCCCAAGAGCTATGAATTATCATGATCCCATTTTATAGGTGGAGATTTGGGGCAGAGAAACATTAAATTACATGCCCAAGATCACACAGCTAGTAAATGGCAGCCCTGGGATTTGAACCTAGGGAGTCTGGTTCAGATCTGAGTTACAAGCTTCTTAAAATATGACATGCAGACCACAGGGAAGGCAGGAGTGGAGGGCAAGATCACCCTGGAGAATTGCTGTTATGGTCTTGACTCTGGTGGAGCGTCATGGGACGACTAGAGAAGGCAGGGCAGAAGGGGGGCATTGGGCAAGGGGCCTCACCAGATGCCACGGGCATCGGGCCAGTCTCGGGCCATGCCTGAAGCCAGCAGCAGCGGGGACACGGGCTTGTCGAACAGGAAGTGGTCATCGATGAGCTGCTGCTGCTCCTGCTCTGTCATGCTCTTCAGAGGGTAGTATTTCCCCTTGAACTCGCCCGTCAGGCTGTTGAGAGCTGGTGAGGGGCCACAGGAAGGAGGGGTCAACAGCCTGCCCTACAAGTGGGGTGCAGAGGCCCTGGGGACCCCACACTGCTGTCCCTCAGGGGCCTAGGCCTTGACCCTGCAGAGGTTCTAAAGGTGTCTAAGCCCCCCACCCCCCAAAAAAACATGCTCCTCTGCTGTCTGCCCAGGCCTGGGGACACCCACACTATGTGCTCAAGACCAAAAACGTGGATTCTCCCTTGCCTGCCACCAATTCTCACGTCCAGTCAGTCTACCTGCGGGCAGTAGTGTGCTGGTGCCCATCCTGCTGGCTGGTAGGACAGAGTCAGTCTCAGGAATCTGGGAGCCATCAGTAAATAATAATATTATAGTATAGTATATATAGTATTTGTGTATATTCATAAGTATTCATAATACACAGTATGTATTATGTGTTGGAGAAGGAAATGGCAACCCACTCCAGTATTCTTGCTGGTAAAATCTCATGGACAGAGGAGCCTGGCGGGCTACAGTCCATGGGTTTGCAAAGAGTCAGACATGACTGAGCAGTTGAACATACACACACACATGTATATTATGTATATACTACTACTAAGTTGCTTCAGTCGTGTCCGACTCTGTGCGACCCCAGAGACGGCAGCCCACCAGGCTCCCCTATCCCTGGGATTCTCCAGGCAAGAACACTAGAGTGGGTTGCCATTTCCTTCTCCAATGCATGAAAGTGAAAAGTGAAAGGAAGTCGCTCAGTCGTGTCCGACTCTTAGCGACCCCATGGACTGAGGCCCACCAAACTCCTGTGTCCATGGGATTTTCCAGGCAAGGGTGCTGGAGTGGGGTGCCATTGCCTTCTCCATATATTATGTATATAATAAATATATAATACATATATGCATTTGTATATATTCATATCTTCATAAGACATGACAAATATGTATTAGGTGTATAATGTATTTCTATAATACACATCTTGTAGAATATGTTATACATATTTGTATAATATACTATATAATATGTTCTATATCATATACTACATACTATGTTATATTGTTAAAAATAAATTACAAAAACAAATAAATAAACTATATTGTGTTGGCCAAAAAATTTGAGTTTTCCTATAACATCTTTCAGAATGAACTTTTTGGCCAACCCAGTATTTAAAGTGAAGGTGGTAAGTACTCAGAATTATCACTTGCTAATTACTTGACTACACTTACTATTTTCTATGTTCTTGAAGTCACCTGTTGTATCTGTATGGTGGAAATTCTACATAATGACATGCTACTGCACATCTCTTCCCATTACCTATCCCTGTATGATGTCACGTGGTTGGCTCAACATGGGCCTCTGTAGGAGAATTTACACCAGAGCAATTGGCAGTTGCTGGCAGCAAATCAAGGCTGCTGCTGCTTTTTTTTTTTTTTAGAGCCATTGTTAATCATTTAGCAGAATGACACTGCCTGCCAGCCCTAATGCTTCTACCTCCAAACACACCCATTCTTTCTCCCCATCCCACTGCTCCCCTCACTCCCCGGCCCCGCCTGGACCCCTGCAGTTGCCCTTCTCAGCCTCTCCCACCTCTGCCCACCGACTGTTCCCCACCAGGGGGATCCATGTAAGTCTGAACCTGTCCCTTCTCTACTCACCACTCTCCCACGGCGTCCTCTTCCCACAGGGTCAAAGCCAGAGTCCTCCCAGCAGCCCACAAAGCTCTGTACAACCTGGCCACCCCAACACCCCTCTGACCTCACTTCTTCCCCTCTCCCCATCACCCACTCAGCTCCAGCAACACTGGTCTCCTTGCTATTCCTCCAACATCCTTCCCACTCCAGGACCTTCGCACTTGCTGTTCACCTGCCTAGATTTCTTCCCCAGGTTGGCTCCTTCTTGTCAATCATGTCTCAACTCCTTTCCAACATAGCTACTCACAGTCATTCTGTGCCACAACCCTTGTTTCTTGGCTTCAGGGCATTTGGGGATGATCTTATTCTTCTGTTGGTTTCAGTGATTCCTCTTATCTCCCCACCAGGCTGACAGCTCTGTGAGAGCAGTGACCTTGGTCCATCTTATTCATCATGGGAACCCCGGCTCCCCACACAGGGCCAGAACAACCGTAAATGTTTGCTTGGTGGATAGATGGATGGATGAATAGATGGATGAAGGTCAGGACCCTGGTGCAGTTGGGTGTCAAATCTTGACAGCATCCCTTAGACCTCCCCCAGGGGTAATACTGCCAGCTGTCACTCACCAAGCACCCGTGATTATCAAGTTCTTGCAGTGTTTTGGCAAATGGGGGCACAAGGGGGTCCAGAGCTGGGGTGGGGGCTCTCACCTTCCACGGAGAGTTTCTCCACGGCCCGGCGCTCGCCGCGGGAGCAGTGGGGGGGCAGTGCATAGCCCTTGATGCTGCGGCCCGTGCGGACACGGCTGCTGAGCACGTAGTTGGGGTCCAGATCGTCTCCACCCTAGGGAACAGGTGGGAGTCAGGGCTTGGAGGACTATCCTGTGTGTCCTGCCCCCTCCCCACCAAAATCAAATCTCCCCCGCAGGCCCTCCCAGCTCTCTTGGGCTCTCAGCTGCTTCCTTTGGTTCTTCCCTCCCCACTGGCCTCTCTCCCCTTCCCTCCCTGACTCTGTCTCTCTTTCTCTCTCTCTCCCCACCTTGGCTGTCTTCTGTGTCTGCCTGTCCATCTCTTTTCCCATCTCCCTCTGTGTTTCTCTCCGTCTCTGTCTCCCTGTCTCTCTGGGTGTCTCCTCACGCCTCCTCCCCCTCCCCTCACCCCACCCTTCCCCTGGGGCAGCCGACCTTGAGGTTCTCATGGTTGAGGTCAGTCTTGTGCTTGTCAGTGGGTTTGAAGCCCCCGTGCCGGTCCTGGATGATGGGGTCAAAGAGGTCCTTAAAAACCGTATAGGACTCCTCATCACCAGCCACACAGCCCACGGTCATGATGAAGGGGTGACCTGGGGGGTCAGAGGGAGGTCAGAGGTGCTTGTCACCCACGGGGAAGACCTGGGCTCCTGGGTCCAGTGTAGACTGTGTGTGCACACATGGGTGTGTGTGTGCATGCGTGTGTACAAGCAAGGGATTTCACTGAGCACCGCGGGTCAGAACTGAGGAGGCTGAGGGTGGGTAGGAATCAGGAGAGAAGACTGGGGGAGATCGAGGGGGTATCTGGGGGTGGGTGGTGAGAAGAACGTTGAGTGCAGGGCAAAGGAGAAAGGAGAGTCTGGGGGGCGAATTGCTAAAAATATTACCACGTGAGAATCCCCAAATCAAGGGATCGTCCCTTAAAAAAGTTCAGAACCTTAGAGACTCTCAACTCCCACCTATAAGAAGAGGCTTGAAAGACCCTCTTGGGCTTCCCTGGTGGTCCAGTGGTTAAGACTCAACACTTCCAATGCGGAGGGCCAGGGTTCAACCCCTGGTTGGAGAACTAAGATCCTGCATGCCTTGTAGCCAAAAACCAAAACAAAACACCTTCTTATTTCTCAAGTGGGGAAACAGAGGCCTGAAGAGAAAGGGCCTTTTCCCTCAGTCATGAGTTGGAGGCTGAGGCTGGAAGCTGGTCTCCTGCCCAGTTCCCCCTGCCCTGGTGGGGTGTTCCTGGAGAAGGAACCCCCTGTCAGAGTCAGAGCGCCCACTCGGTGCCAGGAGCCACTCCACGTGCGTATGTTTTCCCAACCTGGGTGCCCATTTTTCAGGTGAGGAAACTGAGGCCTGGAAGATGCAATAGCTTCCCTCAGGGGAGTCTCACATGATACTCACACACATTTAGTGAGTGGTTTGCCACCTGCCAGACCCTGTCCCAGGCCCTCCCACATTCAGCAGCCCCATGAGTATGGTCCCCACTTTACAGATGGGAAAACTGAGGCTCAGGGAGGTGGGGCTGAGGCCTGGCAGGCAGCCTCCAGGCCACCCCCCTCCACACCGGCCCCACAGTCCCTGGGACGCTCCCCAGGAGGCTTACCAGGGTTGTCCACACCTGTCTGGATGACATCATCCAGAGTGAAGCCAGAGGGCGTCTCCTTGTCCCGCAGCTTCTTGTAAATCTCGAGGGTCAGCGCCTTGGCCATGTGGTTGTTGTGCTTGCTGAGGTCTGGGTATTCCTCCTCAGCCTTGAAGTTCAGCTTGTGCTTGTTGTGGGTGTTACCGAACGGCATGGTGGCGGTGGTGTGGGGGGCCTGGTGGGGAGGCGTGGAGGGGGAAGTTAGGTCACATCCATGGGGACCAGCAAGAGAGCAGAGCCAGGCTCTGGGGTCAGGCAGGCCTGAGGGCCAGTCCTGAGTCCTGGGCCGTGTGACTTGGAGCTAGAGGGATCTCTTCTCTGAGCCCCTGCATCTCAACAAGATGTATCATCAGTCTGGTGTTGGGATCTTAGCTCTGCCTGATCCTGCTGGTGACCCCAGGCTAATAACATTGCTAGAGACTCAGTTTCTCCAGCTGGAAAAATGGAGGGGAGAACCCCTCAAGCCTGTGATAAGACATGATAACTGATAGATAAGAGTGTAGGTTCTAGAATCAGGCAGCCTGGCTTTGAATCCCAGCTCTGCTGTGTGACCTTGGGCAAGTTACTTAACCTCTCTGTGCCTCAAAGTAATCACCTGTAAAATGCAGGTAGAAGAGCATTCATCTCATGGAGGTGTTGGAAGGATGCGATGAGTTCATTATGTGAAGCACTTAAAATCGTGCCTGACACACACTCATCACTATTTTGCTGAGGCTGCTGCTGCTGCTAAGTTGCTTCAGTCATGTCCAACTCTGTGACCCCATAGACGGCAGCCACCAGGCTCCCCCGTCCCTGGGATTCTCCAGGCAAGAACACTGCTATTGTTATTATTGTTGTTTGGAATAACGAGGAGCTGGTGAGGATGGAGGATGTTGCTGGGAATGAGTGTGCGAGCAGAGAAGGGACATTCTCTCTATGAAGATTCCTGGGTGCTCAGTCGAGGGAGGAGGGGCAGCGTGGGAGGGAGGGCTGGGTGCCCGCCCCCACCTCTGTGTGCTGGCACCTGTCCTGCAAGGCACAGTTAAGAACAGCTCAGCCTCTGAGGTCGACAGAGCTGGGTTCAAATCTCATCCGTGCCATCTCTGGGCTGTGTGACCCTAGGTCAACTGCTCAGTCTTTCTGAGCCTCTGTCTTCTGTGAACTGAACTGTTCCCATGGGGTTGCCAGGAGGATTCTTTGAGCTCCAGCACAAAGCCAGTTGAGCACAGGCCCTGGCATGGAGCTGGGGCCTTATAAAGAACCTGCCTGCCAATGCAGGAGATGTAAGAGATGAGATCTCAATCCTTGGATCAGGAAGATCTCCTGGAGGAGAAAATGGCAACCCCTTCCAGTATTCTTGCCTGGAGAATCCCTTGGACAGAAGAGCCTGGTGGGCTAACAGTCCATAGCGCCACAAAGAGTCTGAAGCAACTGCACACACACCTAGAGGGCTGGCTGCTGTGCTGTTATTACTTTTATTCACAAGACCCAGGAGGAGGGAGGACCCTTTGGTGGTGGTGGTAGGGACGAGATGCTCATTCCCAGCTCCAGGAATGGGAAGTGGGCAGGACGGTGGGAAGGAGATGGGCACGAGGGTGAGCTGAAGGCCGAGGCATCAGGCCAAGGGGGATGGAACCCACGAAAGCCTTTGGAGTTGATGTCCAGGGTGGGGATTTATTTTTAGAATCTGGCAGACTCCTCTCCCCACCCCCAGCTGCTACCCCACCCCCACATTCCAGGGGCTCGGCTTGCACCACGTCAGCAGGCCAGAGACAGGTGGGCCAGGGTGGCCGGGAGCACATGCATTCAGGCTTTGGGGCTCAAGGGCTTTCAGCCGAGAAAGCCCCCTTCAGAGCATGTCCCCACCTCCATCACTTCTGGGGGCAGGCCGGGAGAGGGCAGGGAAGCAAGGTGGGGGAGCCCAAGAGACACCAACAGACATTACCCAGAGCCCCTCATGCACACACCCGCATGCACCCCCAGGTCGCACAGGTAAATGGGCCCACACGTGCACACCTCCCAGCTCAGGGACACCGGCATACAGGGACTCATGCAGGAGCCACGGAAAGTCAGACAGACACAAGGTCACGCTGTGCAGAAGGCAAGGTCACCAAGGCAAAGCCCCTGACAGGTGATACACAGACACCTCCCACGGCTCACGGCGCCCAGTTCTAGCGACAGACCATCATGAACAAGGCCTGGCCCGCAGCCCCTTGCAGGGGGGCAACAGCTGGCCGCTGTCAAGGCTCCTTTCCATCCTGGGGTCTCCCCCCAGGACGCTTGCCCCAGCGATCACAAGGCATGGCCGGGAGTCAGGGGCTCCCAGGTGGAGGGGACTCTTTGACACAAGAACCACCTTGCCACACACTGACCTGCCTGCACGCGGGGTCATGTGGGGGGCAACATGCAAGGTCCCTTCTAGAGACAGCTCGACCTCTGGCCCCTATGAAAGACACCCCACTCTGGACCCTACCCCGCGCAATACCTGGCTGGGCGGTGCTGGAAGGGGCTGTCTGTATCCCGGAGGCGACACTGACCCAAAGGAAGGGCCTGCAGCCCTGGCCTTATATAGGGGGGGCCTGGGCTGTGTGATTGGCTGGGAGGGGCTGCCCCTTGGGAGCGGGCTGGAGGGCAGCTGAGCTCTTCACCTCACTGCCCAGGCATCGTGCCCACCCCGAACCCAGGCATGCCTCGCGCCCAGCCTATGGCCTTGTATGGGCTGCGCCAGGGTCTGGGCCCATATCCCCCCCGCCACCAAGCTGGTCCCCCGACCAAGTGCTGAGTCGGGCTGGCGGGGACAGCTGGAGCCCCGCCGGGGCCACGGGACAGTGTCAGGAAACGTCCCAGGCACGTAGAAGTCACCCTCCCCTGGCCCTCTGCTAGGCCACTGGCCTCCCCTGAGCCCCCAGTGGCCTTGACCCCAGCACACAGCAGGTCCTGAGCTCTGTCCCTGGGGAAACCTTGCAATGGCCCCTGGGGGTCAGGTCTTTGGTTTTCCTGCAGAGGAAAGGGCCCAGAGAGGCTGTGTGACTTGCCTGCTGTCACCCAGCTACAGGCAGTGTGTGACCAAGGCCGAGGCGGGAACAGGAGACGGCCTGACCCCAGAAGCCTGTACTAGGATGCACTTTCCTCCTCGGGAGTGCAAAGGAGGGAAACTGAGGCTGGGCCGAGCTAGGGCGGTTCTCACTCAAGGCCAGGTTGAAGGTGATGGTCACCCTTTCCACTCCAGTCCACCAGCCCAGTGACCCAGGGAGATTTCTGCTGTGGAGGGGACAGGGAGGGACAGCCTGCTGGGAAGGGAGTTTATTTTTAGAGCTCACTGCTCGCGATCTCCTCTGGGAGACCCGAGGTGCTGGGGCTGGGGGGGCGCGGGGGCAGGTGTTGGTGGGGTGAGGTCGCCACGTGTCTGGGTTAATTATAACCCAGTGTCTCGGGTGTCCCTTGGCCTCGCCTCCTTACAAGGGCAGCTGAGAGCTCAGGGAGGCCACCCCCAGCCATGGCAGAAGGGGGCTGGGCGGCGGCTCAGGTCAGGGACACGCTCAGATCCAGGTTCGATCAGGGACCACAAGGGCTGAGGAGGAGATCCTGCAGAAATGGGACGTCACAGAGGGAACGGCGTCCTCGGCCTAGAAGACACCAAGAGTGCAGGATACAAGGATCAGGCAAGTCCAGGGAGCAGGAAACCAGGGAGCACCCAGCATTGAAACAAAGAAGAGAATGTTCCTTTCCCTCTGGAGTTCCTCCCTCCTCCTGGGTCTCCCCCCTCCCTTCTTCCTAGGCAGGGAGCACTGATCTAGGGAAAGGGGGGCCCTTTCTGCCTCTCCCGATGTCCTGGTGGGAGGGGGGCTGTTTAGAAAACTTTTCTCCTTGGGGCCTAGTCCCTGATTGCTCCCCTCACTGTCCTGTCCCAGCAAGGTCAGTGTGTCAAAGCGCTCCTTCATAGTTAAGGAAACTGAGGCCCAGAGAACCTAAAAGGAACTGGTCTAGAATCGTTATGCATGTATCATGTCAACAATTATTTATTAAGCACTTACTGGGACCCAGCAGAAGATAACCCAAACCCCTGTCCTCATGGAGTTAATGTTTTAGTGAGGGTGAGCAAGTTGTTATACATTTTAATGTTGGGTACAATGGGGCTTTGAAGGAAAGAGACAGAGGGTAAAAGATGCAAGTGACAGGACACAGCGGAGGAGATCAGGTCAGACCTCTCTGGGGAGGTGACATCCATGCAGAGACCAGAGGGAGCCAGCCATGTGGGTATCTGGAAGGGGGACAGCAGGTGCAAAGGCCCTGAGGTGGGCGTGGCTTGGCATGTCAGAGAGACAGGGAGGAGGCTGGAGCAGATGGAGGGGAGAGTGGGAGGAAGAATGTGAGGTGGAGGGGGGCCAGGAGCAGATCTGTAGGGTCCTAGGGCTCCGATGGGAGTCCCTGAGGGTTGTGAGCAAAGGAGAGACAGGATCCAGCCACGTCACACACAGCCCAGCCCCCAGGGCCCCTAATAACCCCTTGTGTGACATCTGACATTCCTCTTGGACACACAGCATCCGAAGCCCTTTCTATATTGAGGGAGTTCTCCACCCTTTCACCACCTCTTTTGGAGAAGCCCAAATGTTAGAAACTCAGTTTCCCAGAATCCTTTGCGGCAATGGGTCGGTCATGTGACATGTGCTGAGCCAATCAAACCCTCCAGCAGGACTTTGCAGTCGTGTGACCTGGCTGAGCCAATCAAACTCTCCAGCAGGACCTCGCAGTCATAAGCCCTACCTCCTTTATCTTGAGTCTCTCAGAAACAGTTGGCCTTGGGGTTGGCCTTGGGGAGCGCTGTGACCCTTATCGTATAGCTTCCTCCCACCCCTTGAGCCCCTCAGTCTCCAAGGCTTGTTCCTCCCCCGTCCCATACCTCAGGACCTCCACATTCCTTCCTGCCCTAGCCTCCTCGCTGGTCTCCTGACCCAGTCTTGGCCCCTCCATCAACTTCCCTGCTGACCTCTTCTGCTCAGAACCTGCCATGGCTCCCCAGCGCTCGCAGGAGAAATGAGTGTTTGTTGACCAAGTAAATGATAGCCTTATCAATCAGTAGGAAACCCCTCCATCCAGCTTAGGCAGAAAGGGCTTTCCTACCAAATGCTTACAAAATTGTTACAAGGGCTGAAGGAACACCTCTTGCTCTCAGAACTATGCTTCCTCTGGGAAACTGGACATGCTAGAAGGAGGTTAGCGTGAAGGTTAAATGGCCTCTCCGCTTTCTGGGAAAGATTGAGGGTAGGAGGAGAAGGGGGCTATAGAGGATGAGATGGTTGGGTGGCATCACTGACTCGATGGACATGAGTTTGAGCAAACTCTAGGAGATAGTGAAGGACAGGGAAGCCTGGCGTGCTGCAGTCCGTGGGGGTCACGAAGAGTTGAACACGACTTAGCAACTGAACAACAATTAACTCTCATGGAGCACTCCTACATGTCAAGTACTAGGCTAACTGCTTGACATTTACCAACTCATTTGCCATTCTGAGCCTTACCAACAATAAGGCTCAGAGAGGTTAACTGACTTGTCCAAGGTCGCACAGCTGGGAAAGAGCAGAGCTGGGAATCCAACTGGCACAGGGCTGCTGAAAGTGGGTTCAGGGTTTGGTGAAGACAATTTCCAGGCTTCTCAGCAAGGTGAGACTATATTGTCAGCCCCAGAGTCCCTTTCTAGGTCTTCAGGCCCACATCCCCTTGCCCACTTCATCACCCTAGCAGTCTGACTTCAGGTTTCAATCACTGTATGTATATTAACCAGTTTTAGTTTTCCAACAGCACTATGAGGTAGGTCCTGAAAATTTTACACAGCAGGAAAGTGAAGCCAGAGAGTCTGAGTCACTTGCCCAAAATCACCCAGCTGGAAAGTAGCAGAAGCAGACTGAACAAGGTAGTCACTCCCTTCCTCACTTCACCTCTTTATGCTGAAGCCTCATTTTACAGAGAGTGGATGCTGAGGCTGCAAACGGGCCAGGGATTACAGATTTTCTTGCAGTATTCTCAGGAGGCAGAAGGTACAAGGGCACTTTATGGGTTCTCTCTTATAAGGGCACTAATCCCATTCATGAGAGCTCCACCCTCATGATCTAATCACATCATACTAATACCAAAGGCCCAACCTATTAATACCATCACCTTTGAAGGTTAGGATTTCAACGTATGAGAAAATACATTAAAATCATAGTTGTTTGTAGTTGTTTAGTCACGAAGTTGTATCGGACTCTTTTGCGACCCCATGGACTTTAGCCCACCAGGCTCCTCTGTCCATGGGATTCTCTAGGCAAGAATGCTTAAGTGGGTTGCCATTTCCTTCTCCAAGGGATCTTCCCAACCCAGGGATCAAGCCCAGGTCTCCTGCATTAGCAAGCGGATTCTCTACCACTGAGCCACCAGGGAAGCCCTTAGATCATAGTACCAAAGATATATTGCTAAAGTGAAAGTGTTAGTCGCTCAGTTGTGTCTGACTCTATGCAACCCCATAGACTTTAACCCCATGGACTTTAGTCAGCCAGGCTCCTCTGTCCATGGAATTCTCCAGGCAAGAACACTGGAGTGGGTAGCTATTCCCTTCTCCAGGGGATCTTCCTGACCCAGAGATCAAGCCAGGGTCTCCTGGATTGAAGACAGATTCTTTACCACTTGAATCACGAGGGAAGCCACCTAAGTGAGGGAAATTCTATAACCTATTACCACAAAAATACAGGGAAACAATCACCCCAAAATGCAGGAGCTTAAAAGCGGATGTAGGGCTGGCTGAGAGTTGGTTGATTTGGGCTGGGTGCAACTGGGAAGCTTTGTTCCATATCATTATGTTAAAAATGAGACAACAGGCTCAAAATGCTAAGACCCATGTCATAAAATCAAGACTTAATAACAGTTGTGGCTCTCCCGGAGATTGACTCTTAAACCAGCCATTCAGATCAGCTCCAGTTAGGTAATCTGCCCAGATAGGTGCCTGCCGTCCCTAAAGGAAAGTGACCTCACAATAACCAGTCTGCTTTTTTGCCTGCTTTGTTGCTCCAGGAACTTTCTTGTTCCTGCTCCCTTCCTCCTATAAGAGTCTTCCATTTTGTTTAGTTCCTCGAAGCTCCTTTCTGTCTGCTAGATTGAGTGCTGCTCGATTTGAATCGATTTTAGATAAATGCAATAAAATGTTAATATGCCTCAGTTTTTCTTTTAACAATATAGAGATGTTTTGTGGTAAGAGGGAACACACAGGGGCTACGTCATGCCTCCACCTGGACACAAGAGGAAATCTTCAAAGCCCCTGAGATCTAAGCTCAGAACTGGGAGGACTGTCACTTGTGCCCCTCTGCGATCGGCCAAAGCAAGTCACCACACCCAAAGTCAAAGCCATCATTACCCTCCAGGGGTCAGGTTTTTCTCATTTGCGTTTTTCTTAAATGGTCACTCACGCTCAGTCCCACACAATTCATTTCTGTGGACTAGCTCAGGAGGATATTAGAAACTGGTAATCATGGCTACCAAAATCACTGCAGATGGTGATGGCAGCCATGAAATTAAAAGACGCTTACTCCTTGGAAGGAAAGTTATGATCAACCTAGACAGCATATTAAAAAGCAGAGACATTACTTTGCCAACAAAGGTCCGTCTAGTCAAGGCTATGGTTTTTCCAATAGTCATGTATGGATGTGAGTGTTGGACTGTGAAGAAAGCTGAGCACAGAAGAATTGATGCTTTTGAACTGTGGTGTTGGAGAAGACTCTTGAGAGTCCATTGGACTACAAGGAGATCCAACCAGTCCACCCTAAAGGAGATCAGTCCTGAGTGTTCATTGGAAGGACTGCTGTTGAAGCTGAAACTCCAATACTTTGGCCACCTGATGCGAAGAGCTGACTCATCGGAAAAGACCCTGATGCTGGGAAAGATTGAGGGCAGGAGGAGAAGGGGACGACAGGGGATGAGATGGTTGGATGGCATCACCAAGTCAATGGAGATGAGTTTGGGTAAACTCCGGGAGTTGGAGATGGACAGGGAGGCCTGGCGTGCTGTGGTCCATGGGGTCTCGAAGAGTCGGACATGACTGAGCGACTGAACTGAACTGAACTGAATCATGTCTGCTTCTTGGAAGAGTATCTGGGGATCAAGGAGAGACAAAGACCTACTTTTCACTCTGTAATCTTTTGTTCTCTCTGAGCATCCTTCTGACACCACTTTTTTTTTTCATTTTTATGTATTTATTGGGCTGCATCGGGTTTTTGTTGTGTCATGCAAGATTTTTCGTCGCAGTGCGAGGATTCTAGTTGTCTCACACGGGCTCAGTAGTTGTGGTGAGTAGGCTTGGTTGCCTTTTACAGGGATTACTCATTAATCCCCACATCAGCCTCACAAAATAGGTTACCCTTGTGAGTCCATTTCTACAGACCAGGACCGTGAGGACCAGAGAGCTTGGCTCCTGGCTCAGGGATTGCACAGCCAACAAATGACGGAGCAGGGATGTTCCCTAAACCATCTGACTCGGTGCACTGCTTTGGAGTGAGCGTGTGGCAGTTCCAGAACCAGTGAGCAGTGTCCTGAAGCCAGAACAATCGGGGACAAGGGCTCAGCTGCCCTCTTCCACCCTGTTTCCTAGACATACCTGGAGAAGTAAGAGCGTGAGTGTGAGTTTTATTTTCCACCAGCCAGTCAACAGCCACTGTCAGTGCCTTCTCTGGGTTCAGGCTGTGCTGGGGAATGTGCCTCGGCGCTGTCAACCTCCTGGTGTTCCAGTCACCGCGAGGGAGGGAGACATGTGATGACCTAGAGTGGGCAGGGTTGGAATGTGGGAGCCCAGACGGTCGCAGGAGCCCAGGAAGGTCGTATCCTCCAGCGAGAGGTCAGAGAGGGCTTCCTGCAGGAGGGAGCATCTGCATTGAGGCTCCGAGAACAAGGGAGCGGCGCCGTGGTCTGGTGCCTGGTCCGCGGGCCAACATCGCCCTCTGCTGGATATATACTATAGTGCAGTGACCGGGATACTGCAGGGTTTGGCAAAGCTGGCGATCATGCTAAAATCCTGTGCGCCTAGCTTTGGCCAATTTATGTTTCTAGGACTTGATTTATTGAGTAAGTCACTCAACAGGTATTTATTGAGCACCTACTTTGCACCAAGTTGTTCTAATGCTAAAGATAAAATGCTTACAACACAGAGCCCTGCCCTCAGGGAGCTGGCATTCTAAGGGTTGTTGTTCAGTCGCTCAGTCATGTCCGACTCTTTGAGACCCCATGAACTGCAGCACGCCAGGCTTTAGAATTGACTGCTTGGCTATCCTTGCAGTCCAAGGGACTCCCAAGAGTCTTCTCAAACACCACAGTTCAAAAGCATCGGTTGGTTCTTCAACGCTCAGCTTTATTGTCCAACTCTCACATCTATACATGACTACTGGAAAAACCATAGCTTTGAGTGTATGGACATTTGTTGGCAAAGTAATGTTTCTGCTTTTTAATATGCTGTCTAGGCTGGTCATAGCTTTTCTTCCAAGGAGCAAGCATCTTTTAAATTTCATGGCTGCAGTCACCATCTGCAGTGATTTTGGAGCCCAAGAAAATAAAGTCTGTCACTGTTTTCATTGTTTCCCCATCTAGTCACCATGAAGGGATGGGACCAGATGCCATGATCTTAGTTTTTTAAATGTTGAATTTTAAGCCAGCTTTTTTACTCTCCTCTTTCACTGTCATCAAGAGGCTTTTTAGTTCCTCTTCGTTTTCTACCATAAGGCTGGTGTCATCTGTGTATGTGAGGTTATTGATATTTCTTCCGGCAATCTTGATTCCGTCTTGTGCTTCATCCAGCCCAGCATTTTGCATGATGTACTCTGCATAAAAGTTAAATAAGCAGGGTGACAATATACAGCCTTGATGTACACTTTTCCCTGGGCGAGAACAATAAAGCATGTGTGCTGAGTTGCTTCAGTTGTGTCCAACTCTTTGTGACCCAAAGGACTGTAGCCTGCCAGACTTCTGTGTCCATGGGATTCTCCAGGCAAGAATACTGGAGTGGATTGCCATGCCCTCCTCTAGGGGATCTTCCCAAACCAGGGATCACACTCGCGTCTCTTATATCTCCTGCATAGGCAGGTGGTTTTTTTTTTTTTTTTTTTTTTTTTTTTGCGCCACTTGGAAAGCCAAACCAATAATATAACACCACAAAATCAGCAGCTAGTATTTGCTAAATGCTTCCAATCCATATATTAAGGCATTCAGTCCTTGTAGCTTTTGACTAATCTATTACAGATCAGGAAAACGGAGACAGAGAGGTTAAGTTACTGTCCAAAGCCTGCACAGCCAATAAATGGTGAAATAGGATGTGAACTCAGAGCCAGATTTTTAGCCTAGCCAATAACGTGATGTAACATCAGATCAGATCAGTTGCTCAGTCGTGTCCGACTCTTTGCGACCCCATGAATCGCAGCACGATGTAACATAACATAGTAATTATAATGTTACATAATTTTAAGTCCTGAAAAATTTTATTAACGAAATCAAGCAGATAAATGAGGTTGTCTTTCGGTGTATTTTAGAAGCGGCAAGGAAGGCCTCTCGGAGGAAACGGCCTTTGAAAAAGGACAAACGTCGAGATCTGTTTGGAGAGATTTCCAAAGCGGGCGCACAGCCGAGGCGAAGGGCCGGAGGCTGGCTTTGCAAGAAGGCCATCCGTCTGGGATGCAAAGTTTCTAAGATTCCGAGTTTCCAAGATTCTAGTTTCGCGGAGACTCGCATTTCCTGAGCGCCTGCAATCATCTCGGATTCGACGTGCCGCAGAGACTACCGGCTAAATGCGCGCACACGGCTCTGCTATTCCCGCAGCGCTGGGGCGGCTGGGCTTAACTTTCCAGGAGCGGTGGGCGGGGCCGGTCTCACCTGCGGGGCGGGGCTCCAGGCCGACCCGCCCCCCGGAGGAGCCGCCCGTGGCCGGAGACTCCGGGCGCAGCACCGGGCGGCGGGCGTGCGTGCGCAGCGCGGAGAAGCGGGACTTGGAGCCGTTCGCGGTCAGGTGGGCGCCGGGAGTGCGGGGTGGGAGTCCCGGGAGCCGAGAGGATGGAGGCGGGGGCAGAGAGTGTGGGCTGGGCCTGGCACACCCCTGGGACCGCTGGCCTGGAGACGGGGACAGGCCTTGGGGTCCCTGGACCCCCCCTGTCCCGCCCTAGGGCTCTCCCGGGTCTGGAGGCCCCGCTGGGGCCGCGCCCCCTCTCTCGGGGCGCAGGTAAACAGGCGCGAGGACGGGGCGGGGCCTGGGAGAGGGAGGGGGCCCTTGTGACGGCCCGGCCGGCTGGCAAGCTGGCGGGCTGTGAAACCGGGGTGCGCGGGGCTCAGCCGGCCGGCCAGGGGTAAGTTGTGTGGTTTGGGGAGCGGGCCATATACTCTCGCTGCAAGTGTATATGTGCGTGGATATTGGGCGTGAGTGTGCACGAGAGATGGTGTAAAAAGCTCAGGTGTGTGTGATGGTGTCAAACGGTGCATACAGATGTGAGTACAGGTTGGTACAGGAGATGGCCTGTCCGTTTAGCCCTGCCAGGGCACCAAAGGACCGTGTGAATGATGTGAAACTTTCAGTGGTGTGAAAATGTGGGCGACCTCTGATGGTGAGTCTGTAATGCTGTGTGTGTGTGTGTGTGTGTGTGTTTGGCAGAGAGTTGAACCGTTTATAGGATTAGGTATGTGACGAAGAAAATTGCATGGCCGTGGTTGTCTCTCTGATGGTAAGACTGGGGGGGAGTGGCAGGGAAGTGTGTTCTGTGGGGTACGGGATGGATGTGTGGAGTGTGACTGTGATTATCGTGGTCAGCTGTGTGCTTGTGCACACGGGGCTGAGCAGGTGAAGGGAAGTGTGCCGTTTGGAGGACGTGTGAGTGTGGGGGACGTGTGAGTGTGGGAGGCATGTCAAGGACACAGTCCGAGTGATGCATGGCTGTGGTCGAGGTGTGCGTGTCGCTGTGAGCGGTACTCTGAGGCCATGTCTAGAACAGTCGACTCAGCTGTTGGAGGTTGTGCTTGATGTTGTAGGAGGTTGTATACGTGAATAAGGGTCGTGGTTGTCAAGATGACTTAATGAACTGGCGTGGTTGTGAGTTTGATCGTTTATAGGACTTGAGTGTAAGGTGTGAAGCTGTTAATAACTCTGATGTGATATACGCACACACATGTACAGCGTACATGGAGATCGACGTGTGTGTGAACACACATACATGGGGAAAGAGGGAGATTCGGGGTGGGGAGCCTGCAGTGTGTAAAACCCCTGGGGTTACACACCTGTCCTTGCTCTGTGTCTGAGTGGATGTGATTGTGAGCATGTGTGCAGGTGCGAAAAGCACTGGGCTGCTTTCGGGGATGCCACGGCTGGAGTGAAGTCAGCCTGCGAGTCTGTGCACGAGAACATGGAACTCCGTGTGTCTCCACCGCCGTCTGTGCCGTAGGCACCCGCTTGTGAAGGTGTAAGAGCCAGCATTGGGTCATTTGCACATTCGCGTATGAAACTCTAGTGTGTGTGGCTGGGCAGGGGCGGTGGAGGAAGCGGGGAGGAATGATGACAGGTCCACTGCGAGTCCTGGGAGCCAGCAAGGGAGGGAGGCGTGGGATGGAGGGCTGGCTGCTGGCAGGATGCGGGGGTGTGGGAGAGGGCATGTGTCAGGGGCGCAAACGTTCAAGGAGACAGTCCGCATGGGAGTGACTTGGGATTTGGTTACCTTTTCGCAAGTGAAGAGGGGTGAGGGAGGAGATGTTTTATTTGTGTGTTGGCTTTTATTTTTTAAATTTTTATTGATTCACAGCATTGTGTTAGTTTCAGGTGTATAGCAGTGATTTGGTTGTATTTTATCTTTATTTTTCACATTGTTTTCCACTGTAAGTTATTATAATATATTGAGTATAGTTCCCTGTGCTATACAGTAGATTCTTGTTGGTTATTGATTTTACATATGTATATGTTAACCCCAAACCCCTAATTTATCCCTCCCCTCCCTCTGCCCCCTTTGGTAACCATACGTTTGCTTTCTGTCTGGCGTTATATTTCTCTCTTTTATCGTTTTGTTTGTTTTGGGGCTGTGCTGGATCTTCCCTGCTGCGTGGGCTTCTCGTCGAGGTGGGTTCTCCTGTTGCAGAGTACAGGCTCTAGGCGCTTGGGTTCCATAGTCTCAGCTCCCCGGCTCTAAAGTGCACGCTCAGTAGTCGTGGTACACGGCTTTTTGCTCTGCGGCATATGGGATCTTCCCGGACCAGGAATTGAATCTGTGTCTCCTGCCTTCTCAGACGAATTATTTACCACTGAGCCTCCAGGGAAGCCCATGGCTTTTATTTCTGAAAGGAAAATGTACCTGTGTGTTGGCTTGTGTTTTTCAGAGGGGAGTGTATGTGTGTTGTTTATTTTCCTTTTTTTTTTTTTTAATGCTTCTTTATTTGTGTGGCTGTGCTGGGTCTCCATTGCAGCACCTGGGTTCATTAGTTGCAGCACGCGAGATCTAGTTCCCTGACCAGGGATTGAACCTGGGCCCCCCGCATTGGGAGAACGGAGTCTTAGCCACCAGGGAAGTCCCTACATATGCTGTTTCTGGAAGAAGAATATATGTGTGTGTGTGTGTGTGTGTGCCTGAGTTAGTGTGTTGTACTAGGTTGTATTTTGAAAAGAAAACGTGGATGTGAGTGGGTGTGTTGAGTTGTATTTTTAAAAGAAACTGTGTGTGTGTTGTATTTCTGAAAGGAGAATGTGTACTGTTGTATTTCTGAGATGGAGTGTGTGTAGAGGCATATTTCTGAGAGTGTGTCTTGTGTTATATTTGAAATAACGAAGAGCGTGTGTCATATATTCAAGGGGAGAATGTGTATAGCATGGTTTTAAGACAGGAGGGTGTGTGTGTGCTGAGGTCTGTTTCTAAGAGGGGAGTGTGTGTGTGTCCCAGAGACATCGTCCCCAGAGTCGTTGACCTTGTCACCCCCATACAACCCCATGGGAGGGTCCCATATGTGAGACCCTCCCCCCCCACCCATTAGCATCTGGGACTCAGACGCTCAGCTGTCACACAGCCCGTGTGACACCCCTGGGCCATGCCTTCCACATGTGTGTCCCCGCACGCTTTGGGCTGGCCGGGCCTGTCTGCAGTGGAGGGTGGAGCTGGTTTCCTCTGGTCTGTCAGCTCCTCGGGTCCCCAGGAGTCGCCACACGTGGGGACCCTCCCTGACCTCCCCAGTCCCCAGGCCTCCTCGGCTTCCTGCACCCCAGCCCGGTGGCCCTCTCCTCCGCCCCACCCCACCCCCAGTGGTCTGACTGGTTCCCAACAAAAACACCCCGAGAGTGAGCTCACGGAGGCTGCCGCCTCCACACGTTCCGCCCCACACGCCCAGCAGGGGAGGGCACCTCCGGTCCGGGTCACACAGCCGGACCGGCCGGGCCAGGGGATCCGGGGTCCTTGGGGTCAGGAGGGCTGACCAGGTGAGCTGAGGGCAGGTGGGCGGCCGTGGGATGGCTGCTTGGCCGCCTGGGTTAGTTCCACACGGGAAGGTTTGGGAGTTGTCCTCGGGGCCAGGCCCCGGGACTGAGGACAGGCAAAGGAGACCAGAAAGTTTCCAGCTGCGGGCTCGCCAGGATGGGTGTGGGACAGGTTGCTGGCTGCAGTGAGCAAAGCATGGAGGCAGAGGGCTGGCCGGGATGGGCGGATGGGGCGATGGCTGGGAGGGGACCTGTGGCCCAGCGATGCGGAGGCTGAGGGGTGGGCTTGCCCGGCCCCGGCCGTGACCACCAACCCCCTACCCTGGTCCCGGTCACCCCCAGGAGCAGCCATGTCCGTGCAGGTGGCGGCCCCAGGAGGCTTGGGGCTCGGCCCGGAGCGCCCAAGCCCCGAGGAGCTGGTGCGGCAGACGCGGCAGGTGGTGAAGGGGCTGGAGGCCCTGCGGGCAGAGCACCGGGGCCTGGCCGGGCACCTAGCGGAGGCCCTGGCGGCCCAGGGCCCGGCGGCTGGCCTGGAGCTGCTGGAAGAGAAGCAGCAGGTGGTGAGCCACTCGCTGGAGGCCATCGAGCTGGGGCTGGGCGAGGCCCAGGTAGGTATGAGGGGCGCACTGTCAGGGGGCATGGCTCAGGCCTGGGGGGTTGCCCAGGGGTGAGGGGCCAGGCGTGCTGGGGAGTGGTCTGGGCAAAGGGGGGCCTAGGGGCACCTGGCCCGGGACAGGGAGCCTCTAGTCCTGAGATGGGATCCCTAGCCTGCAGTTGTTGGGGGCGTTCCTTCTGTGGTGGCAGAGACTCCTGAACCAGGTGGGGTCCTTCCATAGAAGGGTGGGTCCTGGGCAGACTTGGGGGTTGCCTGGGTGGGATATGATGTGTCCCTGTGTGTCATCTGTGTGTCTGGGTGAAATGGGAGGGAGGGGTCCCCCCAGCAGGATCGAGGTGTGGCCCCGGGACTCGCCGAGCATCCCTGGAGCCACATCGGAGGGCTGCCTGTAACCTGGGCACCCTGGGGAGAAGGGGGTGCTCTGGCTGGATCTGAGGCCCTGGGCTGGGTCAGGGCCGTCTGGCAGGGTGGGGGCCAGGCCTCTGACTTGCCGCCCCCCCACCCCTGGCAGGTGCTGCTGGCGCTGTCGGCACACGTGGGCGCGCTGGAGGCGGAGAAGCAGCGGCTGCGAGCGCAGGCCCGGCGGCTGGCCCAGGAGAACGCGTGGCTGCGGGAGGAGCTGGAGGAGACGCAGCGGCGGCTGCGGGCCAGCGAGGAGGCCGTGGCCCAGCTGGAGGAGGAGAAGAGCCACCTGGAGTTCCTGGGGCAGCTTCGGCAGTACGACCCGCCCGCGGAGAGCCAGGTGCGGCCCGGCCGGCGAGACGGGGGCCCCCCAAAGGACCCCCTGACCCTCTGCAGAGCCCCCACCTTCAAAGGTTCCCTGGAACCTCTGAAGAACCCGCCACAAATCTCAGACCCACTGGAACTTACTTAGAAGCCCGCCCCACGCCCAGATGCCCCACAAAGCCCCAGGATGCTCCCAAGCCCTCAGGAGACCCCTGCCCACCACCTCCCTCAAGCCCTGGGGTTCAGGACCCCCGTCTCGGAATCAGACTCCCAAGCCCCGTGACACCCCACTTTCCTCCTCTGCAGCAGCCCGAGTCCCCCCCTCGCCGGGACAGCCTGGGCTCCCTGTTCCCCAGTGAGGAGGAGGAGCGGAGAGGTAGGGACAGGCTCAGCCATGGAGGACCGGAGGCCAAGGCTGAGGAGGGGGCATCTGAGTCGCTGGACCCCGAGGTCTCTGGGGAGGATGGGGCAGGCCAGGGCCGGGTGTCAGGAGGGTGAAGCAGGTGGCTATGTGTGTGTGGCGGGGAGGTGGGGTGGGGGGGCGGTAACGGGGCAGGTGAGGCTGGAAAAGCTGGAAACCAGGCCTGTCATGGTGACCACAGCTCCAGGAACCAGGCGGCTCCCGTGCGTCCCATCCCACAGGCCAGGCCCCCTCCTACGGGCCAGTGAGATGCCTGGGATTCCCATCTCGGGAGTCAGTGCGGGGGCCTGCAGTCCCAGGGGCCAGCGAGGCAGCAGGGGCTTTGGCGGGGGCGTGTCCCCTGGTGTGTGGGCTGGGGGGACAGGAGGCCTGCAGTGACTCGGTGCCCCGCACACACCCCCAGGTCCCGAGGCAGCGGGGGCCGCGGCGGCCCAGCAGGGTGGCTACGAGATCCCAGCCCGCCTCCGGACCCTGCACAACCTGGTGATCCAGTACGCGAGCCAGGGCCGCTACGAGGTGGCCGTGCCGCTGTGCCGCCAGGCCCTGGAAGACCTGGAGCGGAGCTCGGGCCACTGCCACCCCGACGTGGCCACCATGCTCAACATCCTGGCGCTGGTGTACCGGTGGGGGCCGCCGCCGCTGTAGGGCAGAGGGGGGACGTTGTTGGGCAGAAGTGGGGGGCCCTGGTGTCCTGCTCTACAGCACAGGGTACCTGCAGGGGTGGGGCGGAAGGGGACGGAGATCTGGGGAGACGAGGGAGACCCAGGCAGAGAGGAGTCGGCATGGGCAAGAGACCCCCAACAGAGTGGGGTGGAGGCCTGGGGCAGCAGAGGCTTGGCAGCCACCTGGGCATGCAGGGACCCTGTGCTAGATCTGGGAGGGGTGGGGACACCCATGCTCAGTTCAGCCAGGACCTGGCCTGCCGGCGTCAGTCCAGCCCAGGGCCCCGGCCCTGGCCTAACCACCTCCCCCCGGGGCTGCTCCACAGAGACCAGAACAAGTACAAAGAGGCCACAGACCTGCTCCATGACGCCCTGCAGATCCGGGAGCAGACGCTGGGCCCCGAGCACCCTGCGGTGAGTCGGGGCCCGGGAGGGAGGGCGGAGGGCTGTGGGCTGGGCGCCCCTCCCCTGACCCCCTCCCCACCCTCCAGGTGGCCGCCACCCTCAACAACCTGGCCGTCCTCTACGGGAAGCGCGGGCGTTACCGGGAGGCGGAGCCCCTGTGCCAGCGTGCCCTGGAGATCCGGGAGAAGGTACTCCCCGTCCCACACGGCCCTTCCCCTCTGACTCTGTGGCTTTTGCTTGACCCTGATTTGTTCTTGTGACCCTGGACCTTTTGTGCCCTTCCCATGTGATGTTGTGAACCTAGAAACAATTTGAACCTAGAGTTCCCAGTCCCCTGACTCACCACCCTTGACTCCAGCTACCAACTCATGAGCCTCGTCATGACGGCTGCTGGCAACACGTGGCCCGCCAACCCCAGATGACTTGTGACCCCATGACCCCTAGGTCCTGGGCACTGACCACCCGGATGTGGCCAAGCAGCTCAACAACCTGGCCCTGCTCTGCCAGAACCAGGGCAAGTTCGAGGAGGTGGAGCGGCACTACGCCCGGGCCCTGAGCATTTACGAGGCCCTGGGCGGACCCCACGACCCCAACGTGGCCAAGACCAAGAACAACCTGGTGAGGGCACCTGGGGGTGCAGCGATCTCAGTCCTGGGGCCCCAGCACTGGGCGGGCACCCATCGTTTGACGGGGCCTTGCCCTGCAGAGAACAGGGGCCCCATCTCTGCCCAGCCCTTGAGGGTGCCCCATGGGGCTGGGCTTCCACAACATTGAGGCTCCCCAGCTCAGAGGACGTGGAAGGGTCGGGAAACTGGCAGGTTGGTGGGGGCCAGAGAACAGCTCCGGGCAGAAAGACGGCCGGAGACACTGGCCGGGAGCAGAGAGCGTTTGTTGAGCCAGGCCCCCTTCTCAGGACTTTCCCTGGACTGTTTCCTCAAGGGCCCTGTGAGGGAGGTGCTCCCACTGCCCCATTGTGCAGATGAGGAAACTGAGGCACAGAGAGGGCTGTCACCAGCTCAAGATGGACTGGGGAGCAGGCCCCTGCTCAGAGCCAGCAGGTCACCTGCCCTGTGGGAAGCAGTGGGCTCAGGCTCCAAGCCCACTCTGTGGTCGGCCGGGGGCCTGGAGTGCGGGGTGAGGCTGGGCTGCTTCCTGGGGGGGCCAGGAAGGAGGTGCCGGGTGCGGCGCCTAGATGAGCCAGGATCACCCAGGCCATGCCCTCCCCGCAGGCCTCAGCCTACCTGAAGCAGAACAAGTACCAGCAGGCGGAAGAGCTGTACAAAGAGATCCTCCACAGGGAGGCCCTGCCCGCCCCGCTTGGTGAGCCCCTGGCCCCTCCCCTGCCCCGGGGGCTGCTCAGCCCCCCCTCCACAATGTCCCCATCTGTCCCCAGGAGCCCCCAACACAGGCACCACCAGTGACGCACAGCAACAGGTGAGGAGGGCTTTGTGCGGGCTCCCGGGGGAAGGGGGCCCGGGGGCAGGGGAGGCTGACCGGTGTCCCTGGCGCCCTCCCCAGACCCTTCGTCGGAGCAGCTCCTTCTCTAAGCTCCGGGAGTCCATCCGGCGCGGAAGCGAGAAACTGGTCTCCCGGCTCCGAGGCGAAGGAGCGGCGGGGGCGGCCGGGTGAGTCCGCCCCTCTCCCCATCCTGCTTGAGGACCGTGCGTGGCTCCCGCCTCCCCTGCGACAGTCAGGCCCGGTGCCCGAGTCTCCCAGGGTGGGAGCCAGACTCACTGCCGCGCCCCGTTCTGGGCAGGATGAAGAGGGCCATGTCGCTCAGCATGCTGAACACGGATGGCTCGAGGGCGCCCGAGAACCAGGTGAGGGGACCCCTCGATCGGGTGGGACAGGCCCAGAGGCCAGGGGGATGGTCAGGCTGGCATTGGAATGGACCCCCAGACATGAGCACGATGGGTTTTATTTGGGTAGATGCAGGGGGATGGAGGGGTTGGAGTGGGGTAGGGACAGGAAGATGGGCAGACAAGCAGGCCGGTGGCGTAGCCCCGCTGGGCTGGGGCAGCCCTGTTTCCCGCCCTCACCCGCCCCATGCCTGTCCCCAGTTCCCCAGGCAGCACCTGAGCGAGGCCTCGCGGACCCTCAGCGCCAGCACCCATGACCTGGGCCCCCGCTAGAGGCAACAGGACCACGTGGCTGCAGCTTCTCAGGAGGAGCAGGAGGGGTGGGCGAGGGGAGGGAGTCCTCTCCTCTCCCTGATGGCTCCCCTTGGCTTGGGCCTCCCTGAGCTCCGCTCGTGAGATTAAAGGCTGTAGATCTGGCAGCTAGAAGGTCTGCCTGAGGTGTCCTATGGGGACCTCCAGGGCCCTCCCGGAGGCCCCTCTGAGCACCGGGACTGAGGCCGGCTAAGACTCAGGCGTCACGGCCCCGCCTGGTGCTACAGCTGCTGGGCAATCTGCTCGATCCTCCGCAGCGTCTCCTCTGACTCCAGCTGCTCCAGGCTGAGCAGGGACAGGCCCAGCTGGTCCTCCTGGGAGTGAGGAGAGGGGGTGTCAGCTGGCCCCCATCCCCCTACAGGGCTCGGTAGTGACAGGAGGCGCCACCCGGGGGCCCAGGACAGGATGCTTGAATTTGAAATGCCCGGTTAACTCGGAGCATCCCATCCCTGTGAACGGAAGACGGGCCCAGGGAGGGAGGTGGAAGAGCACCAGGTCTGAGCCAGAGAGGGCTGGCCTTCCATAGCCCCTACGAGGAGCTCGGGGCACTGCCGGGGACACAGTGGCATCAGGAGCCCTCAGCTCTCCCCCAGCTGCCAGGCAGGGGGTGGCACGCACACAAACCTCCCTGGCTGGGGCAGGGGCTCAGGGAGAAAGCCCAGGGGTCTTCCCGGAAGAGGGCTCACCCGGTGGAAGGGCTGTGCCATCTGCCTCAGGAAGTACTTGGCGACCTGGACGCCCTCGTCGACGGTCAGGTTGAGGTTGGCGTCCGTGAGGTGCTCCTGGATCCAGCGGGGTAGCTTCCCCCGCTTGTCAGCCCGAGCAAACCGCTGGTGGTGGTGGTGGGGGTGTCAGGACCCTGGTGGGGGAGCCCAGGCACCCGCAGCCTGGCCCTCCCCCTCTGGCTGGCGGGGGCCCTGAACCTGCCCCACCTTGTCGGCAAAGACCATCAGGCCATAGTCCGTCTTGCCCCTGATGGCCCGACCCACACACTGGGCAGCGTGGCGCATGGCATCAAAGGTGAGAAAGTCATTCTCACGAATCTGGAACTGGTCCCGAAGGTATTCCAACCGTGCCTGTGGGTGCAGAGATGGGGGCCAGGGCCCTTCCTTGCACTAGCCCCAGGGGAGGCCTTCACGTCTGTCCGCCCACCCGCCCGCCCCCAACGAGGCTCACCTTGAGAATGCGGCTCTGGGTGTACACGTAGGGCACCCCGAACATGATGACGGCCCGCCCGTAGTGGTGCACTGCAGGGCGAGGGGAGGCGAGAGAGGGCTGACTGCACGGGGCCCAGGAGCTCTTGCCGTCGGAGGGGGTCCCCAAGGGCCCTGCTGGGCGCCCAGGGATGGAGGGAAGGGGAGGCCCCTGTGTGTGCAAGATGGTGGGCGGTGGGTGAGGTCCCCTAGGGTAACAGAAATGGCCACACAGGGGCAGGGAGGGCCGAGTACACTCACCAAAGTCGATTCCCTCAGACACCTTGCCTCGGGCCACCGAGAGCAGGATGGCCCCGCGGCCGTTTTCGCAGGCCTGGGGAGGCAAGGCCAGGACACAGACGCGTCACCAGGGAGCTGTGCCGCCTCTGGCCCCTCTCTGCCCGGACTCCCCTTGTCCCCAGTATCCACCTCCTGGTACTTCTCCAGGGCGACGCTGGTCTCAGCCCCATCCTGGGTCTCGATGAAGAGCAGCTTGTTCCTCTGGATGTTCTCCAGGATGCCCTTCGGGGAGGACACGGGGAGGTAGGGATGTGGGCGGTGGACGGTGGGTTCAAGGACGGGGGTGTCCTGCTTAAACTCAGCTCTGCCACCACCTACCCTGCGACAGGCCACCCCTGTCCCCTGGGGACCGGGGGAGGGTGGTGGCAGGGTTCAGCCTCACTTCTTTGGAAAACCCCGTGATCCCAGGAGGGAACCAATCCCCATCTTTTGGACAAGTGGGCAGGCACGTGGCCCGGGTGACCAATCAGGATGCTCCACCCCCAGCTTGTGATTGGTGGGGAGGCTGATGTAGGCCAGGCAGAGCCAATCAGAGGCTGCCTTGAGCGTTCACATTTGACACTGAAATAGACTCATGGTTCTGATCAAGGACAGATGCGAGACAGACCAGAGAGAGAACACAGAGACCTGTCACTGTGCCACTCAGTGTGCTGGGGGGAGCTCTTCAGTAAATGGGTCTGGAGCAACAGATTTCCAAATGGGAAAAAAACGAACCTCGACTTACATCCTACACAAACATGAACCTGCGGTACCTCACAGAGCTTAGACGTGAAACTTAAGACTACAAAACTTCTAGACGGAAACACAGGAGACCATCTTTGTGACCCTAGGGTAGACAGAGGTTTCTTAACTAGGACACAAAAGACACTGAGGACGTGGGGCGCAAGAGGCTGACACTGTGCGGAAAGAGCCTGAGGACGACGTCTCGTCCTCGTGCATGACGTTCCCACACACTCCCTGGTGCTCACATTAGCCGCGTTCACTTGTCTCACCCCAAAGAAGCGCTTGCTCTAACTTACCCGAGAGCGGGGCTCATGGTACAGAAACATATCCTATCAGGGGCCCAGTGCCCAGCTGTGGTGAGCCCCATCTCCAGAATGCCCCATGACCTCGCCCACACACTCCCCAGAAGGGACTCCTCCAGGCTCTTCGCCCCAGTCTCTGTTCAGCCTTAATTCTCCGGAACCTTCCTCTAACAGCACAGCACCCCACTACAGTCACACCTGCTACCCAGGGTCTCCACACCGTACGAGCTGGAGGAACAGCTGGGGGTAACCCCCCCCCCCCCAAAAGAGCACAGAGGGAAGCAGGAACCCCTCAGGTGGGGTGTGGTCAGCCCTCCTGAGGGGCACACCTCTGAGGAAGGGGCACAGTGAGGCCGCTGATGTCCTAGTTCTTAACCTGGATTTGGGGGCACAGTGAACATAGTTCTTTAAACTGTTCTCTGTGTTTTATACACTGTCTTGTCACTTACAATACACATCACCATTTAAAACAAGAGGAAAGAAGCCAACAGGAACAAGCCAAGAGCTCAGAGGGTCCGAGCGTGGGGCCGGAGGCGGGCGTACCTGCTCGTACCAGGAGGCCACGGTGCTCTCCATGTATTGGTAGCTGGTGAAGAAGGCCACGATACCGTCAGGGACCACGGCGGACATCTCCAGCAGGAGATTTCCATAGTTCCGGATCACCGCTATGAGGGATCAGAGGTCAGACCGTCTCCTGGCCTGGGTTCTCCTCCTCACTCCCCATCAGAGCTTTCTTGTCTGAAACCTGGGGTTCCTAGAAACCCCACTGCCAGCTGTTGACACGCATCCCAATTCTCCTTCCAGACTCATGGGAGGACTGCCCCTTGACCCACCAAAGTTAGGTGTGGCCATGTGACCTGCCACGGCCAGTGAAGAAAGGGCCATGTCACTTCCAGGTGAGGAGCTTTACGAGCCAGTACACAACCCACCAGGACCCCTCCCGTCCCATCTCGCCAGCGCAGTGATGTGTCCGATGGCAGAGGTTCCCAGAAGGGAGAGATTCATGGCAGGGCCCCACCAACCCACAACGGCACGTAGCTTAGGCAAGAAGTAACCTGTGTGAAGCCACTTTGATTTGTTACTGCATCCATGACCCGGCTCATGCTGACCGACCCACCTCCCCTCTTGGGACCCACACAAACCACCCCCTGTGGGAACCATACCAATATCTTCCCGGGTCTCAAACTTGGAGCTGATGGCCACCTGGTCATTGCCACGGCCGATGATCTGGAGAGAACGTGAGGTCGTGATGAGCACACGGGCAGCAGCCACCCCAGTGTGTGCCCACGGGCTGTGGGCTAGCGCTGCTGTGTGCTTTTTATAGACACAGTGTCACCGAGTGAACCCTCAGCTACCCTCTTATCTGCGGGGTGCAGACGAGTCACCTCAGGCTCACAGAGGGCGAGTTGCCCGCCCAAGGTCACCCGGCAGATAGACAAGAGAGATGGAACTGACCCCAGGTCTGTCCGTGCGTCTCCCCAGCAAGGACCCCCTAGTCTGCCCCAGCCTCCAGCCAGGTGGTTCCAGGAAGCTGCCCCTCACGCCACCGGCAAAATCACAGAAGCACCGTGTGGCGGAGGGTCCTTACCAGCCACAAGCCCTTAAGGGCAGCTCCGAAAGCCAAAACACTCAGGAACTCCGGGTGCTCAAGTCTGGCACAAACTCATTTGGTAGCAAGAGTTGCCCCGCACAGAGCCTGTTCAGTGTGCTGACGGATCTCCCTTGGTCTGATTCATCAGAATGTTTGCTCAAATATGATTTTCACTAGAGGGATTTGCTGAGACCCCTTGGGAGTGTTTAAAGTCTGGAAAATTCTCAACTCTAAAACACATCTGCCCAGCAACTTCAGAAACGCCCAGGACTGAAGGCCCATGTTATGAGGTTCATTTTACAGAGAAGAGGACCGAGGCCGAGTGGCAGGGTCACTCAGCAAGGTCACTGCCAGACGACAGGCCAGGTAAAACCCCATTAACCAAGTAGCAGGCCCTGGGCCACGAAAGCCTGTCACACTCACTGTCTCATTGAATCCCCTCAGCCACCCTGGGAGACCAGAGGGGGGGTGTTCCCATTTCACAGATGAAAAAACTGAGACTCGGGGAGTCAAACTCAAGCCCAGGCCCGTCAGAACCCAGAATCCGTGCCCTCAGCTGCATGAGCAGTGGAGAGGAAGGGCGGCCCTCGCTCCCACCACCCTCCCGGCCACTTCCCCCACGCACCATGGGGCAGAGGCAGACCCGGGCCAACGTCATGCTGAAGGTTGCCATGGTGACAGGGTGGAAGTCCAGGATCTTGGGGTAGATGTCCAGTGGGGACAGTGTCTACAGCGGGGACAGCAGAGGGATCTCAGCAGGACTGGGCAGGAATCAGGAGCCCCCCGAGGAGGGCTGGAGCCCAGAAGGGAGGGTCCTCACCCCGGATGTGATGATGACGGACTGGAAGCGCTCAAACACAGGTTTAATGGCCAGTGAGGCGTCCATGCAGCTGTGGGGAGCAGACCAGGGTGGTTAGGGCCAGGCTGTGGGGGCCAGGCCCCTGTGGTCCGCTGATATCCCCCCTGGGGTGGGATCTCACCTGAAGTGCAGGATGGGGTTGGCAATGGTCGGGGTCCTGTCATCGAAGGGCTCGATGATGATAGTGAAACCTACAGGGGGTGGGCGGGACTCCTTGAGGGCCAGTCATGACCCCGCCCACTCGGCCACGCCCCCCCTTCTCCCTCCACTCGTCCCCTTCCCCTCACGTTCCTCAGTGAATGGCACCAGCCATCAGAAGCCCAAAGCTACAACCCAGGCCCCTGAGTCCAATATACACTCCAACCTGCCCGCCCCTCCCTTGGGCCAACACCTGTGTGAATGTTCACAGAGGATCCTGAGCCGGGCACCAAAGGCTCATCCCTCACCCTCTGAGGCCCACGGGGGCCCACCACGCCCCTCCAGCCAAAGCCTCCAGCCTTCTCCCACCAGCTTTCTGTCTAAGCGGTCAGGAGGCCAGTCAGCTCTGCTCCAAAGTCCAGCTGCCCTCTGACCGCTTCCCCTGCCCTGCCCAGACCGGCCGCCATCACCCCCTGCCTGTCCCACCGCAGTCGCTCCTCATCCCCACTCCCTTCACAGAGGCCAGAGGATCCTTGCACTCAAGTCAGGTCACATCTCTCCCTGCTCAGAAGCCCCCAGGGCTCCCCATGTCCCTCCCAGGGTCCAGAACTGTCGGGGGGATCCTGCCATCCCGACCTCCTTCCCTCTGTGCTCACGGGCTTCCTGCTTGACTTTCAAAACCACCAGGGCCACACACACAAAAGAACAATCCCACCAGAGTCATTCCATCCCAGGGCCTTTGCACTTGCCCCACTATGGAAAGCTTCCTGAGGGGGCTGGCTCCTGGTCATTCAGAACCCAGCTCAAATGTCAGCTCCTCAGGAAAGCCGCCCCGGTCACCGCAGACACTGTGTGCGTGCTCCAACACAGTGACCTTTTCATTTCTTGTGAAAACTATCACTTTCTGGAATTATCTTCCTTACCCCCATTTACATCTTTGCTACCTGTCTTCCCTGCTAGAATTTGAGTTCTGGGAGGTCAGGAATGAGGTCTTTCATGGTTCCTGCCATTTCCCCAGGGCTGGGCCAGGCCCATTTATTGAGCAAATAAATGAATAAACGCATCCATGTAATCAATTTCACTTAGCAAAGATTTTTTAAAAAATACCATCATGTCCTCTGTGCCGAGCCCTGCATTAGGAACACAGCAGTGATCGAGACAGCCCTGGCCTCACCCTCTCAGGACTCACAGTCCAAGGATGGGGACACAGAGCTGTCCCCAGAGTGACCACTCTGAGTAGGAAGGCTGGGACAGGGGAGCCTAAAGGAGAGGGCCTGGCCCAGCCTCAGAGCCAGAGGAGCTTCCTGGAGGAGGAGACGTCTCTCCTGAGCCAAGAACAGAGGGGTGACGGGGAAGACAGTTGGGAAGATGGGGAAAGCTGTTCTGAATGTTCTTGTACATTCAGGTACAAGAATGTGAGGTGTTGGTAGATGGAGAAGTGGGGAAGAGAGGACAGACAGACCGAGAGAGAGGATGGGATGGACAGAGGGACAGAGGCAGAAAGAAGATTCCAGTGACACTTGCTGCCCATCGGCCCCAGGGTGGGGACGGGCTATCTTCCTGCCAAGGCCGGGCCATCAGACAGGCTGACCTAGTTTGCTGGATAGAGGAGTAATCCCCGGGGATGAGACTGAGCCCTTGGCAGCTTAAAGCTGATGAGCAGGGGGCGGGACGCTCCCCTGTACCCTCCCAGCAGGCTGGAAATCTGAGTGTCCTCTCCCCAAGGCCCCACAGACCAGGCACCAAGTCCCGGCCTCTTCACCTCCCACAACTCTCTCCAGCACCCCTCCCGCCCTGGCCCAGCCTCTGCCAGGAGAATCCTCTAAAGTGCAATCTGACCCTGCCTCTCCCTGTTCAGCACCCACCATGGCTCCCCAGTGCTGCTGGAAGCAGAATGACCACCCCCTCACCCACCCCTCGGGTGAGCGCACCCACAGAATCTCTCCCTCCTCGTCTCACGCCACTGCCCACGCCCACCCACCTCCATCTGCAGCCAGAGGGAGCCTTTGAAAATACCCACCTGAGCACAAGGCTCGCTCACTCAAGGGCTGTTCGTGGCTCCCCACTGCCCTCAAAATAAGGCCCAGAGCACTTCCCTGGTGGTCCAGTGGCTAAAACTCCGTACTCCCAACACCGGGGACCCAGGTTCAATCCCTGGTGAGGGAACTAGATCCCACATGCCGCAACTAAAGATCCTGCATGTCACAACTAAGACCTGGCATGGCTAATAAATTTTAAAACAAATAAATCAAGTTCAAACTCCAGAGCCCAGCCTGTCCAAGTCCCAGCAGCGACCCTCTAGGCCCTGCTGGATCCCAATTCCAGCTGCTGGGGGCTGGCAGAGGCAGGAAGAGGCGAGCTCACCCTTGGCATAGGTGCTGACGAGCGTGGCGAAGTTAGCGAGGAGGGTGAGTGGGGAGAAGTCAGTGAGGTCCGAGATCTCCAAGGTGTGCAGGAGGGAGCGGAGGCGCTCAGCGCAGAACCTGGTGGGGTGGGGGGCGGGCAGGTGAGGGAGGCGGTGGCTGCAGGCTGGAAAGCCCCCTTGTCACCGTCAGAGCACGTGCTCATGCGCCGTCTCCCCAGCTGCCTGGCAGTTCCAGGAGGTC
Organism: Bubalus bubalis; assembly: GCF_019923935.1. NCBI lineage: Eukaryota > Metazoa > Chordata > Mammalia > Artiodactyla > Bovidae > Bubalus > Bubalus bubalis. Next base: position 52,481,809 of record NC_059174.1, read on the forward strand.
AGGGTCTGGGTCACTCTGTGTCCCTACCTTGTACCACTGCCCACCACGGTGGGGGGAGGGGGGGCGGTGGGCAGCCACAGGAGGGCACACAGCAATAATCTCACAGCCCAGAGTCACCGCCCAAATTCTTAGACAGTAAGGAATCTGCCTGCAAGGCAGGAAACCCAAGCTCGATTCCTAGGTCGGGAAGATCCCCTGGAGAAGGGCATGGCAATCCACTCCAGTATTCTCGCCTGGAGAATCCCATGGACAGAGGAGCCTGGTGGGCTACAGTCCAGGGGGTTGCACAGAGTCAGACATGACTGAACGACTAACACTCCAGAGTCACACAGTCCTGTCACATGAGGTAACGCTCTCATACACAAGTTCTCAATCAAAAGGGGCGACCCACGACCACCCCCAGCATCCCACGGTCAGCACGTGAGCCCTGCATGGCCACACGGTCGCGCACTCCCGCCCAGATCTCCACAAGGTCTCAGCCACAGTCCTTCGTGACACAGCGTTAGAGTTCCACACGCTCCCAGACGACGGCCTCACACAGCCTCATCGAGCCTGACACAGGCTCTATCGACGGCACACACGCAAGGCCACCCAGCTCCAGGCAGGGACAGGCTGTGCGTGGAGCGGGAGCACCCAGCTTCGGCGCCAGGCAGACGGTCAAGTTTAAAACCTGCCTCCTGGGACTTTCCTGGCGGGCCAGTGGTTAAAACACCCAGTGCAGGGGGCCCAGGTTCAAGCCTTGGTCAGGGAACTAGATCTCACATGCTGGGCGGTGTGCCCAAGAAAAATAAGAAATAAAATGAACAAAACCTGTCTCCTGTATGTCCTTTCTTCCCGTCTGCCTTTCTATCCCCCAGGCTCGATCAGACGGCCCCTCTGTGTTCCTGTAGCCCCCAGGACTCGCCCCTGACCCCAAGCCCTGGACTGTCCCTGTCTGGGACGGGTCTGTCTCCCCAACTGGACTGTGAGCCCAGGAGGGCAGGGCCAGGGCCGTCTCCGGCACTGCTGTGTCCCCAGCACAGAGCAGGCCCTCTGAACATGGACTCTGTGACTCAGATCCCCTCTGTCCTCACAAGTCTCTCAAAGCAGCCAGGAGCCTCAGAGCCCCACTGGCCGGGCTTCCGGTCACAACCACACACAGCGCCGTGTCGCTTCCCCTCCTCGGGACACAGCGTCCTCACTGGCAGCACGAGGCGGGGACGCTGTGTTGAGTTCCCCGGACATGGGCTGCAAAGCGCTTGGCTCATCGTCAGTGCTCTAGACCGGGTGGGTTCCTGGGGTTGCTGCTTTGTCATTAAACCACCACAGGAACCTGGGGGTAAAGGGGCTGACCCTCTACCCCCTGCACAGAGGAGGAAACTGAGGTTCAGAGAAGACCAAAGACTGATGCACAGCAGCAAAGGAAAAGCAGAGAAAGCTCCACCCCCACTGCTGAGTCCCTTCATCACTGGCTCTGCCTCCAGACTGCACCGAGGGGCTGGCTCCTGCCCAAGGGCTGGGGGGGCAATGAGAGGCCCTGGTGGGAGGAAACAGGGAGTGGGGGGCCCACAGAATTTTCTCCCAGCTTCCACCCCGCTGGCCCTCATCAGGAGACCCTCTCCAGGGCCGCTCCCTCCATGGCCTGGAGTGAGAACACCCCTGAGCACTGACCAGGGCCCTGGGGTCTCTCCCCGCCCCCCACCCCTGCACAGTCTTCCATCACACTTTCCGAGGTCAGTTCTCTGATCATGGCTACTGACACCGGTGACCCAGGGCGCCCACCCCCCACCCCCGCCGGGAGCCCTCCCACGCCCAGCCCGGGGCGGGGGGTGGGGTGGGGTGGGGCCGCACCTGAGGGGCTTGCGCTGGATGCAGACGCGCTGGGCCAGGCCACTGAGGAAGGCGGGCGGGCTCTCCTGGACCACATGCTGCACCCGCAGGCGCCACTTGACGTACTCCAACAGGCGGCGCAGGAAGCCCAGGAAGTGCTCGGCCGTGCGGATGGAGCCGGGCACCGCCTCTGCAGGGAGATGGGCTCAGCCAGGTGCCAGCGGGGGCGCGGGGTGGGGCGAGGAGGGGGGAAGGGGGGGCGAGGCGGGGGCACGGCTCACCCTTTAGCACTTCGTCAGGCAGCACGGGGTTGGCCAGGTGGGCATCGGTCTCCCGGGCAGCGCTGGCCTCCCGCAGCCCCTCCACCAGGCGGCGGTACTCCTCTCGCAGTCGCTGCTCGTCCGTCTCCTTGATTCTGCGGGGAGTCGGGGTGTGGGAAGAGCTGGGCCACTTGGGGGGCAGGTTGGGAGGCAGGTCAGGCGCCAGGGTCTATGAGCTGGGGGACCCCCACCTGAGCACTGTCTTCTGCAGGGTCTCCAGGTTGGCCTGGCACCGATCCAGGGTGCGGCGGGTGAGGTTGACGCTCATGGAGTCGATGCAGACGTTGTCTGGGGGCCAGAGAGAGGGCCGGGCTCAGGCAAGCAGACGCAGCAGCAGTGGAGGGGCCACCTCGCCTCCCCGCCCCGCTCTCTGCTCACCGATGTTGTGGGCCTCATCAAAGACGACCACGGCCTTGCGGGCCAGCTCCTTGGACACCAGGTCAGCAATCTTGGGGTCCAGCAGGTAGTGGTAGCTGTAGACCACCACGTTGGCGTGCAGGATCTGGGGGCCGAGGGGGCAGGGTCACCCCAGCCTACCTGCCAGGGCCCACCCCCAGGGCCCTGCCGCCTGGTGGACTCCACCAGGTCACATCTCTCCCTCCCAGGCCGGCAGAGATGAGGCAAAAGGAGGGACACAGACAGGTGGACAGACAGACACAGACATGCAGGCAGAGGCAAGGAACAAACAGAAGTGAACAGGTAGAGACAGACTGACGAACAGATGCAGGCAGACCAACAGGGAGATCTAGGCAGGCAGAGAGACAGGTGGTGGGCAGCCTGTAACCCTCCCACCCGCCCGCGGCCCCAGTGCCTCCTCACTGAGTATCGGGCCAGGAAGTACGGGCACCAGCCCTGGCGCCGTCCCACAGCCTTCAGGTCATCCAGGTTGTAGATGCCCGTGGGGAGGGGCACCTGGCGCCCGTGGACATCAAATTCCTGAGGTGAGAGGGTAGCTGGGGGTCAGGGGGCTTGACTATTGCAACTCGCCCTCCCTTGCGCCCCGCTGCCCCGCAGGTACCTCGTAGAAGCGGCAGTGGGGCAGGCTGGAGTCCCGCTGGTACTGTGCCCGCACGTACGATGCCGTGAGGCTGTGGCATTTCCCGTCCACGTCCTTTCCAAAGCGCAGGGGCGTCACCTGCGGGCCAGGGAGCATCTGAGCACCGGGACAGGCCAAGAAGCCCGAGCACGCCTGGAACCCGGGGCTCAACACCTGACGGCTGGCGGGCTGGGAGGTCATCCTGCGAGATGACCAGGGTGGGACTCGGGCGTTTGTGGAAAACTTGTCCCGAACCTGCTTCATGATTAAACAGTTAAGACACCTGCAAACTTACTGCAAGGATGCAAGAGTGGCCCAACTGTTGGGCTCTTATTCTTTTTAAAATGTTAAATCCTAGGACTTCCCTGGTGCTCTAGTGGATAAGAATCCGCCTGCCAATGCAGGGGACACGGGTTCTATCCCTGGTCCGGGAAGAACCCACATGCGGCGGGGCAACTAAGACCGTGTCCCACCACTGCTGAGCCCACGAGCCCAGCGCCTGCGCTCCGCCACGAGAGAAGCCACCGCGACGAGAAGCACACACCGCAGTGAGAGCAGCCCTGCTTGCTGCATCTACAGAAAGTCTGCGCGCAGCAGTGAAAGCCCAACACGGCCAAAACTAAATAAAAGGAACAAAACATTAAGCCTTGTGCAATGTCAATTATACCTCAGTTTGTTTTTTTTTTAACATTAAGGCTTGAAGAACCTTCAGCATGTAGATTATGCTTTATCTTTTAAAATGCTACAACAGCCAGAAACCTTGGCAAGGTCTGAGAAGCAGAGGAGGTTCTGATCGCAGTTTGAGACCTTCCTTAGCCTGCCCTGCTCCAAACCCTCCAAGGCCCTGTTGGTGGCACCGTCACAGCCCAGGGCTGCCCTTCCTCGCAACGAAACCGTCCTCTCCCCAAAGTGAGGGCTCTCAGGCTGTGGGCCCCTCCCTCTCCCATTTCATCAGCTGCAAAGACTGTGCTGCTTCTCTCTCTTTCTTTACATTTTATTATTATTACTTTTAAGAAGCAATACAGAGACTTCCGTGGTGATCCAGTGGTGAAGATTCTGCGCTGCCAGTACAGGGGGTGCAGGTTCGATCCCTGGTCGAGGAACAAAGATCCCACATGCCGTGGGGTGCAGCCAAAAGACAATAAATAAAAATAGGTACCAGTATGTCACATGAGGCACACAAGGTTAGACGTGTCATAGATGCTCCCATAGAAAAGTATTTTAAAACTCTGAAAACTTTCGCTAGGACTGAAGCAGAGAACTAATGGCAAATCTACTTTGAAAAACTCATTTCAGTCCAGATGAAGACTACACCTATGCTGGTAAGTCCTTCCGAGGCAGCAGGCACGTGGAGGGAAAACCGAGATGGAAATACCTGGCGCAACCTCCAGCCTTATCCAGGTCACTATACAGCTCTGGAGACAACCAAGACACTGCCCTGAAATACAGTATAACACTGCTTATGCCCTTACCATGTTTCCAGAAAACCTACTCCAGCTTATTAATTCTCGACTTCTTACTATCCTAAGGGGGACAGAACCACCCTTTGCACATGTTCTGGACACACCGATGCAGCGATTTACTACACGGTGCCTCTTCATTTATGGCTCTTAATTTAAAGTCCTAAGTCAAATTCTTACTTAAAAGCAAGCATCTCAAGGGACTTCTCTGGTGGTCCAGTGGCTAAGACTCCCAGCTCCCAATGCAGGGGGCCTGGGTTCGATTCCTGGTCAGAGAATTAGACCTCACATGCTACAACTAAAACCCAGCACAGCCAAGCAAACACATAAATAAAGGGACCAAGCACAGTCGGCCCTCCTGATTTGCGGTTCCCGATTCCACAGATCCGAAGTGTCAACTCTACGTTACATGACTTACACATTTTATAACTAGAAGTCTGTCCTTTTTGACTGCTTCACCCATTTTGCCCAGCCCCCACCTCCTTGCCCAATCTTATCAACAACAGTATGAAGCAGGTAATTATCCCCATTTTACAGACAGGCAGACTGAGGCCCAGACAGCAGAAATCACCTGTGCAAGAGTATATGGCTAGTACGTTTCAGTATCAGGAAACCAGGCCTGCCAGACTCCAGGAGCTACCTTTTCACCTCTCCCAGGCTGGGGGAAGTGGGAAGGCTCCCCAGAGGAGGTGTGCCTGAGCCATGAATGATGAGTTGGCACGTGATGAGTGAGAAGAGAACTTTGTGCGCGGCCCCTGCACATCTCCCTGAGAGGTCTGGTCTGGGTGGGGATCTAGAACTCCCGGTAGGATGGAAGAGTTTCCTCAACCCTGACACTTAGGGAGAGGGGAGGAATGAGCACTCACCTCGGGATGAATACACAGGTTCTTCCGGGAGCTCAGAGCCAGCCCCAAAAATGTCAGCTTCTCGCCCTCCTGTTTCTCATAGAAGCTGAGTAACTTTCGAAGTTCTTCAATCACCTATTACAGATGATGGGGGGGGGAACTGGCCTCAATGAAAGTCCAAGCCCCTGTCCAGGCAGGTTCTAGCCCCTTCCCCAGCTTCCCACAGGCTCAAAGCTATGACGGTAACCACCAGGGGGACAGATGGGTTAGGGAAGAGTGAGGGGGGGGAGGGGCTTGGGATAGCCCAGGGCTCACCTTCTCAATCTCAGGCACAGTCCTCGAGCAGTAGATGAGTTTAGTCACCTCCAGGGGATACGCCTGCCGACAACCATGGGCTCAGCCTCGGCCCCCGTCCAGCCTCCTCCTCCTGCCCCCTCCTTGGGCCCAGGGAGTCACTTACTCGCTGGTACGCCATGATCAGGGCCAACAGGGACACTGTCTTCCCAGTGCCTGAGGGCATCTCCAGGACTCCATGACCCTGTTTGTGGTGGGCAGGAGGGACATGACACAGGCGCTCAAAACTCCAGGGACACAAACTCTGGGACCCTCCCCCCAGAATGAAACCATCTTGGAATAACAACATAGCAGTTAGAAATCTAGGCCTCAGGGGCAGTGGATTTGAACCCCACTTTTGCCACTTTGGTTGAGCGGTCTTAGGCAAGACCTCTCAACCTCTCTGAGGACTCTCTATCTCTAAAACTTGGCCTACAGTGGTGAAGACTCCAAGCTTTCACTACCGAGGGCCCAGGTTCAAACCCTGGTCAGGGAACTATGATCATGCAAGCCATGCAGAGTAGCAAAAAAAAAAAAAATTAGGGGTTGGGGGTCTAATAAGCTCTTCTTCATCGCATGACTATGAGGATTAGGGACAAACTGAGGGCTAAATATTTAGTACAATATCTGATATGTATGTATGCTAAGTCCCTTCAGTCATGTCTCTTTGCGAGCCCATGACTGTAGGACTATAGCCCACAAGGGTCCTCTGTCCATGGGGTTCTCCAGGCAAGAATACTGGAGTGGGTTGCCATGCCCTTCTCCAGGGGATCTTCCCAACCCAGGAATCTCCTGCATTGCAGGCAGATTCTTTACCGTCTGCACTACCAGGGAAGTTCTATCTGATACATCGCGAGCCCTCTCTTTTAATTTATCAAGCACCCCCACAGCACTTAACTCTGTGCCTGGCACTGTTACTAAGTGTCTTACATCAGAGTATCTCAACCTCGACTCTCTTGACGTTTGGAGGCCGGTAACACTTGACTGTGGGGTCTGTCCCCCACTGCGGCAGCCAATGTGGCCTCTACGTACTAGAGGCCAGTTGCACCCCTACTCCACTAGTTCTGACAACTGGGAACGTCTCCACACTTTGCTGAATGTCCTCTGGGGGTCAAAATGGTCCCCAGTTGAGAATTTCTGCCTTCCTTAGTGAATGAACCCCTGCAGCCCTCATTAATATCAAAGTGAAAGTAGTGAAAGTGTTGCTCAGTCCTGTCCAATTCTTTGCAGCCCCATGGACTGTAACCTGCCTGGCTCCTCTGTCCGTGGAATTCTCCAGGCAAGAATACTGGAGTGGGTTGCCTTTCTCTTCTCCAGGGGATCTTCCCCACCCAGGGATGGAAGCCAGGCCTCTTGCATTGCAGGTAGATTCTTTATCATTTGAGCCACCTGGGAAGCCCCATATTAAGCTGCTGCTACTGCTAAGTCGCTTCAGTCGTGTCCGACTCTGTGCAACCCCATAGATGGCAGCCCACCCGAGGTAGGTACTATTACTATGGCTATTTACCAAGGTGAAGACTGCAGAGGGGAGATTAAGTGATTTACCCAAGGACACAATGCTGTGGGTAGCCAATTCCTGAGTCTCTCTATATGCTTAAGCCAACCACGGAGCAGTTCAGCCTTTGATAAAGGTCAGCTGATGCTATTTTTAATTACTATTACTTGAGATACCAAGTCTGGCAGCGCTGGCTATCACAGGGACCTCAGATTTCTAAACTCTAGACCAGGGGTCCCCAACCTCCAGGATCTAATGCCTGATGATCGAATGTCTGATAGACCCGATGTAATAATAATAGAAATAAACTGCACAAAAATGAGTTTGAATCCCTCCGTCCGCAAACTGTCTTCTCCAAAACTGGTCTTTGGTGCCAAAAAGGTTGGGGACCGCTGCGATCTCAGTCTTAAACGCGCGTGTGTCGGCCCCACCTCTCAGGTGGGCAGCGGCGGGCCCGGCCCACCCACCTTGGCATCCAGCGTGCGTTTGAGCTCCAGCATGTACGAGAACTGCTCCGGGTAGATGTAGTCGTAGGGGAAGTAGACCAGCAGCCCGTCCACGTTGAGCCTGGCGGCGGGGGCTGCCGATCAGTCCCCCGTCCCCTCAGTCCTTCTCCAGCCCCCACACTCCCCTGCCGCCGGGCCGAGAGCGGTTGCCGCCGAGCACCGGCCGGCTGGTCCCTCCCGCACATCCCCCCAGTTCTCTAGCAGCCTCCAGGTCCCTTCGGCATTCCCTCGCTGGCCCTCCCCGCAGCTATCCCCACCCCAGCGCGGCAGCCTCCCTTCGCTCCGCCGGGACCCGAGGCCTGACCACGCGTCCCCGCATCTTCCGGACCCCCACGCCCCCGCATCTTCCGGACCCCCACGCCCGCTCGCGAGCCGCGAACCCAGGGTCCCCCTCTCACTTCATGGCGCCGGTCGCGGATTGAAACGGCGTTGGCCCGCCTTCCTCATGAATATTCAGGAAAGACAGGCTCCTCAGGGCATCCTCGAGGCGCTGCCCCACCTTCTTCGCGACGCCATTGGCTGAACCTGCCCGTCACTCCCCCACTTGAGCGACGTCAGGAGGCACAGTGCGCGTGCGTACGGCAATTGCGGGAGGTGGGTTCCGGGGGAGGCGGTGCCGGAGGCATCGCGGAGGATCGCCGAGTACCCAGAACGAAACGTTGATGGAAGAGAACGGAGAGAATCGATCTCATCCGCTGGGATTCGGTCTTCCCACGTCTGTCCAGATTACCTGAGCAGCGAATGCATTATCAATTTTATTCTATTATATTCTTGGTTTTAAGAGGTACTCCTCCCTTTCCCCCCAACTTCAATAAAGTAACCAAGTCTGGAATGGGAGAACCCAGAGAGGGTCAGAGCCTGGGGGATCATAGAGGGCTTCCTGGGAATCTTCCCAACCCAGGGGTCGAACCTAGGTCTCCCACATTGCAGGCGGATTCTTTACCATCTGAGCCACCAGAGATGCCCTGTGCTGTACCTAGTCTCTCAGTCGTATCCGACTCTTCGCGACTCCATGGACTGTAACCCACCAGGCTCCTCTGTCCATGGGATTCTCCAGGCAGGAGCTCCCAATTATCATGTCCCGTGTATTTGCGCTTCCTGACTTCCGATGCACGCAGTAGTAACCGCAGCTTGCAGCAAGCAGAAGCGAGCAGAAGCTGGGAACAAGAGCTTACTTAGTTCCTGATCAGGAATTTAACCTCTGGATCTCAGAGGCCAGAGGCTAGGACCTGGATTCCCAGTGTTCGTTGCCTGCCGTGTTAAGAAAAAATTCGGGGAAGGAGGCAGAAAGTAAAGAGAAAAGTAAAAAGTTTATTGGAAAAGAAGAGTACGTGCGGAAAGACTCAGGGGCGAACTCTGGGGTTACACCTTTGGGAAGTTTAATTCTGTTGTAAGGGGGCAGTTTTCCAGATCTTGGTCTTCCTTCAGGCCGGTCATCTTGCTTTGTCCCCCCTCCCTCCCCTGAGGTGCCCACTCACCCCTCAGCCAAAATGAATCTGGAGGTGAAGTCTTCTGGGACCAGCAAGCCGCGTTATGGCCTGGAATTATCCCCTGACTTTTGACACACCCAGAGCCTTTCTGCCAGCACGGTGTGTCTCCCTTGTCCCAGAAAGGGTGGGGGAGGGAAGCAGAGATCCCTTAATCCTTTACTCAAACAGTGTTTTGCCCCTCTTTGTCCTTGCCATGATGATTATCTTAAGGTGTTTACAAGAGACAAAGACAGGTTATTTACCCTGTATCTGTTGTTACTTCCGTTTCTGAGGGCAAACAGGAGGCTGATTGTAAAGGCCTAAACTGGAGCCCACCTATCTCCTGTTTCAGGAAATGCTAACAGAAGGCTAGTTGTAAGGATCCAGCCTGAAGCCCACTTCTTCCTGCCCCATGAAATGCAAAAAGGAGGCCAGTTGTAAACGTCCAAACTGGAGCTCGTCTGTCTCCTACCTCATTCCCAGTTTGTTCTGCTGCATGGTCCTACAAGGAGCACCACTGCGGCACGCATTAAGGCTGAGGATCATGTGAGCAACCTCACTAACTGGCTCAACACCCAGGCCACCGCCGCCACCATCGAGAGTTCTACTAGCTCCCTAGCCCCTATTTTCAGAGACTTTACCTGACGTTGGGAGTATATTTTCATTTGTATGACTGTGATAGAATGTCCTTTTCTTTCTTTTTGGAATTCTTTATTGGATTTGTTACAATATTGCTTCTGTTTTTTTTGTGTGTGTGTGTGTTTTTTAATGTTTTGACTTTTTGGCCACAAGGTATGTGGGATCCTAGCTCCCTCCCCACACCCCCTGCCCTGGAAGGGGAAGTCTTAACCACTGGACTGCCAGGGAGGTCCCTAAATGTCCTGTGTTGGTGTGTCATTGTCCCCACTTAGGAGGTGAGGAAACTGAGTCTCAGAGAAGAACTTGCCCATGGCTTGACAGCTAGGCCAGGTGCTGCTCCCCATCCCTCCCTTAGCCCCACCCTGCCCGCTCTGGGTCATTGCTGTCTGGGATGGCTGTCTCCCCTACTGGACTGTGAGCCCCAGGAAGGTAGGGCTGAGACTGTCTTGGTCACCAACGTGTGTGCCTTTTGCCACACAGTAAAGAGTCAGACACGACTGAGCGACTACGCACAGCACAGCACCGGGCATGCACGGAGTGGGGGCTCAGTGAATATACGCTCAACTTTCATACAGTCTGCCCTCCATATCCACGGATTCAGAAGCCACAGATACAGAGGATGAACTGTCCTAGGGCATTTCTTTGCCGGGCTTCAGTATTCAGAGATTTCTGGTATCTGTGTGTAGGGGCGGGGGTGGCATCCAGACCCAGTCCCCTCCACTTATACCAAGAGACAACTGTATTTTCAGTCTGCTGTTGGTCCTCACTGACAGTGAGCACCTAGTGTATTCCATTCCTTAGAATCATCAGTACAACAAGCCCAGGGTCAAGGGGAGGGCTTACTAAAGGGTGTCAATACCAGGAGGCAGGGGTGATGGACAGCGTCTTAGGATAGCCGCCTCCTGCCTGCTCCACGCCTTTGTAGTCGTTGCTCCCTGTGTCTGGAAGGCTCTTCTCTCAGATCTCTGTGTGGCTTTCTTCCTCACCTTCCTCAAGGTTTCCCTGAATCTTCCTCAAGCATCCTTCTCTCAGCAAGACCTTCCCTGACTTCCCTATTTAAATTGCAGTACACAGCACAGCACACACTGGCTAGGCCAGATGATGGTCCCCAACCGGGTCCTGATCCCTGGAGCCTATGAATGTTCCCTCACATAAGTCAACCAAAAACAAAACAAAACACAGAAGGTCCCAAATAAGAGTTTAGGGAATTCCCTGGTGGTCCTGTTTAGGGCTTCCCTGATAGCTCAGTTGGTAAAGAATCCGCCTGCAATGCAGGAGACCACAGTTTGATTCCTGGGTCGGGAAGAGCCACTGGAGAAGGGAAAGGCTACCCACTCCAGTATTCTGGCCTGGAGAATTCCATGGACAGTCCATGGGGTTGCAAAGAGGCAGAGCAACTTTCACTTCACTGGTGGTTTAGTGGTTAGAATTCTGTGTTTCTACTGCAAGGGGCCAATCAGGAAACTAAGATTCCTCAAGCTGTGTAGCATGGCAAAAAAAAAAAAAAAAAAAAACAAGTTTATTTAGGGTCTTAAGAATTGCAGTTCAGAGACACAGATTTGGGTAAAACTGAAGGAGTATTCCAGGCTTCCCAGGTGGCGCTAGTGGTAAAGAACCTACCTGCCAATGCTGGGGAGGATTGCAGTTTCGATCCCCGGTACAGGAAGAGTCCCCATGCCGCGGAGCAACCAAGCCTGTGTGCCACAAATACTGAGCCTGCACTCTAGAGCCCGCGGCCGCAACTACTGAGCCCACATGCAAGGATCTTACATTTTTGGCAGGTGTTCTGGATCCCTAATTAAGACAATAGGTGATTAAAAGCTGAGGTTCTAGCCAGGCGGGGATGTGCAGAAGTCACACTTCCTCAGTGGTCTCCCAGCTCCGTTTTAGAGAGCTCTCTTAGCAATACTGACTGCATTTTTATTTTTCCCCTACATAAAGAGTATGCCCACATAATGGCGAAAGGGAACTTGCAAGTGTGATGAAGGTGAGGGTCTTGAGCTATCCAGGTGCGTCCTAAGTATAATCAGGTGTCCTCATAAAAGGGAGATTTGACAGCAAGACAGTAACAGGGAATTGGACAATAAAGCAAGATACCATGCCTGGGCTTTGAAGCTGGAGGAAGAGGGCAGCGCCAAGGAATTCAAAGAATGCAGCTCTAGAAGCTGGAAAAGGCAAGGAAATTGATTCTCCCCTGCAGCCTCCAGAGGGAGTGCAGCCCCGGCAACACCTTGATTTCAGCCCAGGGAAACAGACTTCTGATCTGACGAACTGCAAGAAAACAAGTGAGTGTTGGGACTTCCCTGGTGGCTCAGTGGTAAAGAATCCGCCTACCAACGCAGGAGACACGGGTTTGACCCCTGCACAGCCACAAATAAATACAAAAATAGTTTTTTTAAATGTGTGTTGTTTTAAGCCACCAAGTTTTCGGTCATTTGTGACAGTAGCCATAGGAAACGAATGAATACACCTGCAATCAAGCATAATATATCCAGTTCTGCTTTAGTTTTTTTCCAAAACAGTGATCAACATCTGATGGACTATATGTTTTTTGCTTATCATTTTGTGCATGGTCTGTCTCTTCTGCTAGCATGTCAGATGTACAAAATCAGGGGCATTTTATCAGTGGTTAATGACAGGGACAGAATGAAGGGACAAAATAGGTACTTAAATAGTTAATTCCCAGTAAGGGATTGTAAGTAGAAAAATAGAGATCCCTGTAAGTTCATAATGATTCGAGAACGCTGGTTTGCTTATCCACAAAAACAAGCAGGCTTGCTTAGCAACAAAACCAGGCCACAGAAGCACAGGACACGCCCCCAAACAGTAAGACAATGGTGGCATGAGCCCCACTTCCTGCCCAGTGAGCTCAGTAAGTGAATGATGCCTAGGACATGCTCTCTGTACACATAAAAACAGTAATTTGCGGACGTAGCTTGACCACGCAGGGACAAGAAAACTCCCCTGCTCAACCTGGAGGAGGAGCTAATGATAAAAGCACGACATCTACTCAAGAAAGAAGGTCTCCGCCCCTCCTCACTCTTTCTTTGATTAGAATCTGTAGCCCACTAAGTTCTCTGGGAGGAGCATTTCTCACTTCCCCCGCCTTGTCAGCCTCACAATCGTCCTAGTCTAATAAATCCCTTCTTATCTACCACTTTGCTCTCGCTGAATTCTTCTCTGCACTGAGACCTAAAGGACTATGGTAGCGGAGCTCTCTGGACCCCCCTGAAATGACACCTATGGGTTTTATTAAGGATAATTTCAAATGTTTGATCCCTGGTCCAGGAGGATCCCACATGCTGCAGAGCAACTAAGCCCCTGCACCACCACTACTGAGCCCGTGCTCTAGAGCCCAGGAGCCCCGACTACAGAGCCCATGTGCTGCTGAAGCCAACATGAAGCCAACATGCCCTAAGCCCGTGCTCCACAAAAAGAGAGGCCACCGCAACGAGAAGCCTGCGCACCGCAACTAGAGAAAAGCCCGTGCAGCAACCCAGCACAGCCAAAAAGTAAAAAGAAATAGCAAAGTCAGCATATTTAGAAACATACAAGAAAATACCAGAGGAAACAGCCAAAGCAGTTGAAAGTAGAGGCCTCTGGAAAACAGATAGGAGTAAGGAGAGGTGGCAGAGGGGACCGTTTTCCTTCGTTACACGTATCTTAGTACCAGTACCATTTGATTTTTAAAGTATATTCATGAAAATTAATCGGCAGTGATAGAAAGGGTTACTCCTTATGGGGAGGAAACATGCATAGACTGAGGAGAGGCACAATGGAGCTTCTGGATGACGGAAATATCAAACGTCATCTTTATCCAATAGAACTTTCTGGGATGATGAAAAAAGTTTTCTATCTGCACAGTTCAAAACAGTACCCAGTAGCCACGTGGCTACTGAGCATTTGAAAAGTGTCTAATGTGACTGAGGAATTGAATCCTTAGTTTTGATTTAATTTAAATCAAGTTAAATATTAATTTAAAATAATTTAAATACTCCTATGAGTTGTTTTGGACATTGCAGATAATGACAGGGAAAATGTTCACAATATAATGTTTATAATGTTAAATGAAAAATAACAATTACAAACCATATGCATAGTATGGCCCAAATTTTAAAATATATATCATACTGTATATGAAGTTTTAAGAAAAGACTAGAAGTATACAAAAAAAATTTTTTAAGTGGAAGCTTTATGATTTGTGAAGAAATACAAATCAGAAGAGAGAAAGGCTTGTGATTTATCAAAAATCTTCACGGAGCAGTTTATGAAATGAAGTGGGGCAGAAACCAAGGAAAATCACTCTTTGGGGTCAGAGCCTCGAAAAGAACACATGGTAAAACCCTGTTGAAGACGATCTCACAACCCATCATTTCAGGACACATGAGGAAACAAGCCATCGTGAGTGAGAACCAGCAGACACAACAAATTACAGAAGCAGACGGTCCCAAACTAAAGATGGCAGAACTATCAGACCTTGAGACCCCCTGGAGAAGGGGATGGCAACCCACTGCAGTATTCTTGCCTGGAGAATTCCATGGACAGGGAAGCCTGGCGGCTGCAGCCCATGGGATCACAGAGTCCCACAGGACTGAGCGACTAACATTTCACTGATTTCACATTCATGACTTTAAGCTTAGGTCAGCGCTCAGTCCTGCCCAACTCTTTGGGACCAAGCTCCTCTGTCCATGAGAGTTTCCAAGCAAGGATACTGGAGTGGGTTGCCATTTCCTTCTCCAGGGGCTCTTCCCAACCCAGGGATCGAACCCAGGTTTCCTGCACTGCAGGCAGATTCTTTACCGACTGAGCTACAAGGGAAGTCCAGTTTAAAGATGCTTAAAAAGCAGCAGCCAGGAATTTACCTGGTAGTCCAGCGGTTGAGACTCTGCGCTTCCACTTGCAGAGGTGTGGCACAGTCAAAAAAAAAAAAAAAGCATAGTTGAAAGAGGGAGGATTGGATTCACACGAGAGAAATCCCTTCCAAAGGGACTACTTTAAGATTGGTTTACCAAACATATTAACAATGACAAGCACTTATTAAGTCAGGATGGAATTCAAAGAGAAGGAAGTCAATTTCTGTGCAAACTACCTTTATTTAAAAAGAAAACTCCCCGTTTTGTTGTCACACCAGCGCTATGTGAAGGCACTCGACTGGGAGAGATAGAGCAGGGATGCTGATAGAGACAAAGACGCCCACGCCTCACCTGGCCCCTGAAGGCTGCTGGTAGATACGGGGCGCAGGTGACTCCCGGGGTAATCCAGTGGCGGTGACCCACTCCAGGCTCTGCTGGGATGGTGGGTTAGCTTGCTTTGGGGCTGCGGGGGGTGGGTTGGCAGTGGAAGTAGGAGGCACTTCGGATGGGACCTGATTTGGCAAATGGGGGGATCTCTCTTGCCCCCGATGATATTCCCAGCCCCACCACGACCTCCCACAACTAAGGCAGGCTTCTAAGTTTAAGGCTGGGGTTCTCGTTCTCCCCAGGGTTTCCGGAGAGCTGTTGGCAAGGTCCCCACCGCTGCAAGGGCTTGGGGGATACAGAGATATGCAGCGGGAGGGGTGGAGGAGGTCTGGAGCGAAGGCAGCTGCTGCTTCATCCTGTCTCCCTTGGAAACGTCCTTCTCTCCAGCTACACCTTACTCCTCTGAGGCTTCACCCTGGGGAAGAGCTGAGGGGAGACAGGCTCTTCAGACGCCAGGAGCTCCCACCCTTTCGCTTCACCCCAAATGTAACACAGTCACCTAATCCACCCCCCCAAACACGTGGGCCGTCTCCATCCTCCCATCCCTTCCTCACGGACCCTCTCAGCATCTCGCAGACCACACTGGAATCCCCCGGCAAGCACCAGATGGAGCCTTCCAGGTGGCAGCGGGCTGGATGAAATGGAGACTTCCCCATCGTAAAAAAGACGCCCGCCGCTCCCGCCCACCATGGCCGTCTGATTGGGACCCACCTGCCACCTATGCCCTAATTAAAGGCATCTTCTTGTCTCCCAGGAAAGTCATGAGACCTTCCTGGTCTCCTCCCCGTACCTAGCAGACTCTCCCTCAATCCTACCGCCATTACATTAATGGAGTCTTCCTCACCCTGCCCAGTGCAGCGTAACAAAAAGTTTCCATGCCGGTAACACACAAGTGCCCCCCCCCCACCCCAACACCAAACTGGGATTCTTCATACTCCTCTTGGCTAAAATACATTCTTCTTTACCTCTCCATGAATATAATTAGGGATAATAAAAATATTTGCTTGAGCAGAAACCAATCACATAATCGGGAAAAGAGCACCGGTGAGTACCCCTACGAAGTACTACCAGCAAGGGGTTCGTCCTCTTCTAAGAAGGGATTTTCCCTTACTTCCCCTGTTATTATAATGGTCTCTTCCTCACCTCCCCATGACAGGTAATGGACTCTTCTGACCGCCCCTCCACCCCTGTATAAAGGGCTCTCTCTCTTGCCCCTCTCCCCACCCCGAGGGATCAGCCCTTTCCTCAGACAACTATCAGGAGACCCGCACATTTCTTCTGGGCTCACCCCGAAGTAGTTACGGGGCACGTAGCCCTCCTGGCCGTGCAGCGTGGCCCACCACCAGTCCGTCTCCTCTAGTCCGTCCCTCCGCAGCACGGTGACCGAATCGCCCTCTCGGAAGGACAGCTCGTCCCCAAACTCCGCGCTGTAGTCCCAGAGGGCGTACACCACCCCGTTGTACATCAGCCCCATGCTCTGCTCCACATCTGAAACAGGAAATCGCAGGGATGGTCAGCGCCCGGTTCAGGGCAAGCCAGGAACACTCAGGGTCAGAGCCTGAGATCTGACACCAGCCCCACCTGGGGGAATGAGCCCCTATTAAAGTTCTGTGTGTAGCCCGGTCTGGAGGGGGGCGCCTGAGCTGCATTCAGCTGCTGGGACTGGAAGTCTCTAATGGGGTGCATCAGGCCTGGCCACAAACCCCCAGGGAAGGGTCGGTGTCCCCATTTCCTCTTATACCTGATTAGGTTCCTGGACCACTCCTAGAAATACAATTGTCTGCAGCTTCCCCCCGCCCCCGCCCCCCACGTAAGAGCTTCAGTCTCCATAGAGGACTCAAGCAGTCCTTCCCAGGGTACAGCCCTACTCCTTCCACGGAAGTGGTCCCAACGCCCCCTTTCCAGGTGGTGCTGTGCACACTGCGCACTTCCCACTCAAATGATGAAGTCTCCAAAGAGGATGTAATCGTTTTCCAGATAGTATAACCCACCCGCACCGACTCCCTTAAGTGGTAAAATGCCCAAGGATTTACCCCCTTTCCAAATGGTACAGTCCACCAGGCTCCCCCCTTAAATGGTCCAGTCCACCACACTCCAGTTTCTTCGCCCCTCCCTCCCTCTCCAGGTGCGTGGTCCAATCTCTACTGCAGTCTCACAGGACTCTCGGAGTCCAGGCTAGTAGGACGCTACAATCCTCGTATCTCTAGGCTCCGCCGACCTATGACAAAGGGGGTCACAGTCCCCCCTAACCCGGAGGTTACAGCCCTTCTCCTCTTCGGTGGAAGGTCTACTTCTCCCCCTCATCCCCCAGTCCCGGCCTGCCGCCGCTCACCGCTAAGGCAGGTGTTACAGCCCCCTGGCTCCCAACTACTTTCCGCCACAGCACAGCATGCTGTCCCGTAGTCCCTGCAGGCTCCCCTCTTACACACGCTGTCCCACCCCTACGTCCTACAGCCTGCTTTACTCCAACTGTGTGACGCTCCGGAGCCCACCTTAGGCTACAGTTGACCCCTTCGCTCCAGGCCCTAGGCACATCGCCATGATGCTGCCTACCTAGCTCCTCCCCAAACCTGTTTAGATGATATGATCCCCCCCTCCCCCCACCCCGGCTCCTGGAGATACATGGTACAGTCTCCTGTCTCCCTACAAGTGGAAGAGGCCCCAAGCCCCTCCCCAGAAGCCAGGGCCCACTCACCGGTCACCTGTGTGGCACTGTATCTCCCCCAGGTAGCCCTGGGCCAGGAGACAGTATAGTTGGTACGTCCAACTCCCCCACCCCCACAGATGGGAAGGCAGATAAAGCGGCGCAATCTCCGCAACCGCTGTCGTCACCACCGGTGTCCAGCTTGAGGGGCACGGTTGCCCTACCCCCCTTTCCCTCGAAGGTGGCACAATCTGCTGCAGTCACACACCCTTCTCGCACCTGCCAGGTGGGAGGCCCCGTCCGCCATCCCCGCAGGTGGTCCCTCCCGCCGGCCCCTCCTCGGTGATGCTGTCACAGGTCCGTACAGCCCCTTACCTCCCCAGGCATCCTCTCTGGGGAGCCGCGGTCGGCTTCCTTTCCCTGCCCAGTATCTCTAGCACTGGGCCCCTCGCCCCGCCTCGCACCTGCCAGGTAAGTGGCGCAGTCGGCGTAACCCTCGCGGTAGGGGTCGCACTTCTCGATGGCGGTAGCGCCGTCACTGAGCGTGGTGGCGAAGATGGCCGCGCCGTGCTGCACCAGCGCCGTGCAGATGGCCGTGTCGTTGCACGACGCCGCGCAATGCAGCGGGGTCCTAGGCGTGGGGAGGCGGGCATGAGCGGCCGCGCGGGGCGCCCCCAGCGCCGTCCCCGCCCCACGCCGGCCGCGCGCGCCGTCAGGGCTCACCAGCCGTGGCTGTCCGGGGAGTTGACGTTGGCCCCGGCCGCGATGAGGAAGTCCACGATGGGGTAGTTGGCGCCGCAGATGGCGTTGTGCAAGGCGGTGATGCCCTCCTCGTTGGGCTGGCTCGGGTCGTTCATCTGGACGGGCCGGGGGACCGGGAGGCTCATTCCCGCGTCGGGCCGCCTCTACCCTGCCAGCCCAGCTCTCCCGCACCCGCGGCACTCACCTCCTTCATGGCCTGCTGCACCACCTCCAGCTCCCCGGTCAGTGCGGCGTCCAGAAGCAGCACCAGCGGGTTGAGGCGCGCACGGCGGACCTTGCGCGGGGACCCGGCTTTCCGCAGCACCGAGCGCATCTCCTGGGGGACAGGGTGGGGATGCTTCAGTGGCTTGGGGGGCGGGTCGCTCATATACCCATTCCTTGGAGGGGGAAACAGAGGCTCGGGAACCCGGTGACCGCTCCAGGTCATTCACCTAGACAGGGCTGGAATTGGAACCCAGGAAGGTACAGAGCCTGAGTCCACAGGGCCATGGGGAGGAGGGTGCTCAGTTCTATAGTCTCTGGTTCCCTACAACACTCAGGGAATCCAGAGATTTGGGAATCTAGGGCCCTGAGGCTTGAGAGGAGGCCGGGAGACCATCAGGTTGATAACTATGGAAGCCAGATATTCAATTCATAGTTTCATTTCATTTAGATAATAAACATGTTTCCAGGTGTTCATTTTAGATGTTTGAAATTTGAATATTTGTCATACTACTCCTTCTGCTTTCCTATTTGTTATTTTCAAGTGTTCTCCTACAAAATTCATTTATTCTGAGCACAAAGCATTTGTGATTCCAGCCTTTGCTGTTAATGATTTCAGGATTCTGGAATCTGAAGATCCCAAGAGCCACTGATTTCAAAATTCTCTGATGTTGTTTCCAGTATACTGTGAGTCCAGAAATGCTAAAGTTGTGCCATTTCAAATTGCTGGGGACCCAGGATGTTGCATTCTCAAAATTCTGTGATTGAGAACTTGAATATTTTATGGTTAGAATTTCATTCCAAAAGATTGGAAGGAAATGCTCAAAATGTTCATCATGGTTCTGAGTGCTTGTGATTTTGGCCTCTTTATTCTATTTTATCTATTTCTTCCTAGTTACTATGTGTTTCTTTCTAGGTGAAAATGCTCACTTAAAAGAAAATCTTGTATTATAACATATTAGTGCCCTAATCTGTGATTTTTTTTTGAATCAATAAGTCTTTCATTTTCAGTATTGGGGACTTCAAGAATCAGTACAACCAGGGTTTGTGCTACTAATTTTTTACTTCTACTGTTCGCATCTTCAGTGTCCTAGGATTCTGAAATTTCAGTTTGAGTTTGTGACACCAGGATTTAATGATTGAATGCTGTGAGTTTTCAAGTTTCTCTGTGGCCAGGACTTTGATTCTACCATGAGGCAATTGGACCATTTCAAGGCGTTTTTATTCTTCCATTCTTGATTCAAGATCCTCAACCTCAGGATCTTGGCTGAGCCAATATTTCTTGGCTCCACCCTCAGGAAGGCCTAGGAATAGGCATTTGGGGGTCCACCTGGCCCCTACTTCTTCTCTGGGAATTGTTTCCCTCCCCCTGTCTATCCACGCTGAGCAATTAAGATTATTCCATGTGACTGCTCCCCACCCCCAGCCTAGATGCAGAAACCTGAACAAGATCAGCAGGAGACTATCTCCTGGTCAAATGATAACAGTAACAATAATGGTTAACAGTTAAGTGCCAGGCACTATCCTAAGCGTTACATTAATGTATTAAATTCTCACCGCAACTCTGTAGTTATTCTCATCCCCATTTTACAGATGAGGAAACTGAGGTCCAGGGAGGCTAAATGTCTGGCCCAAGGATGCACAGCTAATAAGTACCGTGTAGCTGGGATGTGAACCCAGGCAGCCTTGCTCTGCAGCTGGGACACTTAATCACGAAACCCACAGGCTTAGAGACCAGAGACTGGTTCTTGAAAATTTGAATGGAAGAAGCTCCGACTAGAGTCAAAGGACACCATGGACTTGAACTCAGAGGTCATTTTGATTCAGGGCTGGGTGGGCCATTTCTAGCCGTGGCACGGGCTTGCTGAGGTGTAAGAGGAGAGTGGATCTCCAGAGAAAGGGGACATGAGAAGCTGTGAGGCAGCTCAGGAGAGAAATGGTGACTGCCTTGATTCCAGCAGGCTGTTCAGATCCTAGAATAAACCCTCTGTCCTGCCAAGACAAGTCATTTCCAGGTTGGAAAACTCTTAGATTCCTGAAGGGAAGCCTACGGCAGGGACAGGTTACTGGAGAGGAGCAGAGAAAGTCTCTATATGGTCAAGACTTCCAGATGCCCCTCCATATATGTTCTCTTTCTTTTGACCCTTGGATTAAAAACTATATTTTCCAGCCTCCCTTGCAGTTGGGTTCCTGGCCAGTGGAATTCGGCAGCTGTGAGGTGTGCAATTTCCAGGTTCTGTCCTAAAAGGGAAGGAACACTTCCGTATGCTAAGTGGTATACCTGGGTTCCTCCTGTATTACTTACCATGCTCTGTGGCTGCTCTGGTGGGCTGCTCTGGAGAGGGGCTGAGGGTGGGATGGGAGCCGGTGGGGCTGGAGCAGGGGGCCCGGCCCTGGCCTCAGATCCCTCAGTGATGGGGGACAGCTCGGGCTCAGGGCCCCCAGGCCCACCGTGACGATGGAAGAGGCGGCTGATGATCTGTTGGTATTGCTTCTTGTGGGTGGGGGGCAGGGCTACAGCCGGGCTCTGCTCCATGGAGCCCCGGCGTTTGAGGGGCCGTGGAATCTCTGCCAGCACCCGGGCCACCTCCTCCAGCTCCGGCACTGACTGTGCTTCGGGTGGCAGCGCTGGCTGCAGCCGTGTGGGACTAAGGGGCCGAGTCACAGCACCTTCGTCTGTGTCGCCAACCTCCAGCACGGGCGTCAGCAGCCCCTCCAGCTCTGGCTCAGGTTCCAGATCAGCAGGAGGTTTGGCAAGGCCTAGAAGGAACAAGCGCCCCATCAGAGGAGGGATCCCTGGAGCCCCTCAAGACTCCCTCTGCACAGCTTCCAGGACCTGCCACCAAGGCCTGATTTGCTCTGTGTCTCCACGGCAGTTCTTGCTCTCTCTGGGCTACAACTTCCTTGGGTTGTAAATAACAGACAACTATGACCTCCCCATTCATCACACACTTAAGCTTGTGCCTTGTGCCTTCTCCATGCCTGTCTTACTGAATTCTCACCACTACCTTGTGAAGCTGATATGACTATCATCTCATTACTACAGAAAGGGAAACTGAGTCTCAGAGAGGGCAAGTCAGTTGCCCAAAGCCACACACCTGGAATTTGAACTCAGTTCTATCTCACTCCAGAATCTCTACTCCTACTATTATGATAGACTTGACTAAGACTCTAATCATTTCCTCTCTTAACATCTCAGGCAGACAATTGCTGGGACTAGAATCCTGGTATTTGATGGTCTCATCGCTGTTTCCTGCCTCTCGATCAGTTTCTAAAAGCAGGTTGAAATATATAATGCTTGTTCTTGTTTTTCTTTTTATAATGATCATTTTCTACATGATTTCATTGAATGCCCATCATAATCTATGAAGTAAGTATTATTCATCTCTCTTCACAGATGAGAAAATGGAAGCTCGTATGGGTTAATTAATTTATCCTGAGTCACACAGCATGTTGATCGCAGAGAGGGGCTCGAAACCCACTCTGTTTAAATCTAAGCCCTGAGCTGGTCTCACACCAAAAACTATTAATAATTATTATGACTACTATGATAGCTACTGAGGGCTTAGTATCCATCAGGCCCTATTTTGAAGCCTTTATAGGGATTATATAAGCCAATACCATACCCCAGTGAGGTAGGTTCTACCAATATTCATCTTTTCCACTCAAGGAAATTGAAGTCCAGAGAGGTTATGTAACTTGCCAAAAGTCACACAGCATGCAGCCAGCCAGTCTGACTCCTGAGTCCCTGCTTAAGCACTGTGCTATGGCTAGTTCCTGAGCAAACCCCCAAGCTCATCTGGCCTCGTCTCTGCAGGGACAGTGTCTGGAAACAGATATTTGGTTGTGATGGGTCCCCCAGCTGGTTTGGTCCCCAGCCATCTGTCCTCCCTTCACCCAGCCCTCCAGAACCCCCAGCGCTGACTCACCTTCACTTACAGGGGCCCAAGTCTGTTGGGGGGCTTGGGGGGCTGGGGCAGGGGCTTGTGGCTGAGGCTGGGGCTGTGGTTGTGGCTGGGGCTGTGGTTGGGGCTGGGGCTGGGGGGGTGCCTGGGGCTGGGGAGGCATCTTAGGTGGGGGAGCTCGTGAGAAGATGGAGGAGCTCGGGAGCATGGCCCTGCTGGCTCCATGCTCCCAAAAATCATTCTGCAGCTTGAATATCATGCTGAGGGGGATGGGGCGCTGGCGGGGGGCACTGCGGGGCTGCGGGCTGGAAGGAGGCATGGGGATGCGACTGACAGGCTGCCAGCTTCGGGGCAAAGTGCCTGACGGCCCCGTGGAGCCCAGTGATCGGCGGTAGCTGCCCACATCAGAACGCCTGTCGTTGGCCAGAGGGGAGACCTTGTAATTGCGGGGCAGAGTGGCGCTGGTGAAATTGTCCTGGGGGAGAAAGAGGGAAGGAAGGAAGATAGAAAGGGCTCAGATGGGAGGGCAATAGGCTTAAGGGGACGAAAGACAGAGGAGTGGAGGAAAGGACGAGGGAGGTCAAGGCAAAAGGCAAGAAAGGAGAGAAGGAGCGGAGGGCAGAGGAAAGAGGGAAAGAAAAGAGGGTCGGGGAGGGGGTGGAAATCCAGGATAAAGCCGGGGAAGGGTATGGAAACTGTGGGAGCAGCCAGAAAGGGGAGACTAGTCCTGACCCCACAAAACCCCTCCCCAAGTTTCTCTGGCCGCTCACCTTGCCGGTGGCCCCCAGCCCATCCAGGCTGCTCTCTCTCCAGGGTAACAGCTGCAGGCCTGGAGAAGCAGGCCGCGGGAAGACATCCAGACCTGTGAGGCGGGAATCATTAGGTCTGGGGGATGCCTCTCCGGCTCCCCCATCCTCTGGCCTTCCATCACTCACGTTCATAGCTCGCAGTTTGCGAGGGCTTCTTCTCATAAGCCACGTCCAGGTCGGACTCGTTCCAGGCTTTGGGGGGCCGCCGGCGCAGCGTTAGGTCGTCTGGGGGAGAAGTTGTTCATGAGGATCCCGGGTGGGGAGTAGGGGAAGAGAGGCTGGTCCCGGGCCCTGCACCCCTCGCACCCGCCAAGTAGGGCCCTGTGGTTCACCTTGAGCGCGCAGAGGCGGGGCGAAGGCGCTGCCGCCCGCGCCCAGCAGAGGGCTCCCAAAGGCAGCCGGCGCGTCGTAAGCTGAGGTCCCGGGGCGAGGCGAGGGCCCGCGCTCCGGGAAGAAGACCTGGGGCCCTTCCGCCAGGGGGCTGCCACGCGGGGAGCCGGAGCGGCCAAAAAAGTCAAAGGGCGTGGGGGGACCCTGCTGTCGGAGCGGGCCCGGTCGAGGGGAGGGCGCCCTGCCGTGGGGGCTGCCTGCGCCATCGAAGGCGCGGGGCCGGGGCGAGGGCGAGCGGTCTAAGCTGCCATAGGCGTCCGGCTGCAGGTAGAGCTGGGTGCGCGGTGACGACGGCCGGCCCTTCGCGGATAGCGAGCTATAGGGGAGCAGAGCTGGGGCGCTCTCCGAGCGTCCGAATGCGGTGTTTGCGCCGTCGGTGGTCGCCTTCCGGGAGGACCCACGGCTGCCCAAGGGCTCGGGGACCGGGCTGGTGCTGTACCGGGGCAGCTGTGGGGACATTGTGGGGTCAAAGGAGACGTTAGTAGAGGGTTGGTAAGTCAATCGATAGCGGTGATCGAGAGCCAACCCTGGAGAGGTAGGCGGGGCTGGAGATTCAGGCCTAGGGAGCCCTGCCGTCGGGGCTGGCGCCAGCGCACACAGTGCCTTTGTGCCGCTTAGAAAAAAGCCTCTTTTCTTCCGAGGGTCCTGACAGACGTCCGCTTCCACTGGCCCCCTTTATCAGATGCCCTTAAACAGCCCACAGCCTGCCCCATGAGACAGGCTTGCCTGAACTCCTGGCCAAAAGAACCTGACTTTTTGGGTGGCCAGGGTGGGGACCAGGACCCGCGGGCTCACCCTAGCCGGCGCTGCGGCCTGAGAGCCAAGAGGCGCCGCGGGCGAGTCCGACCACAGCGACTCCAACTGCTTGGTCAGTTCGTCCACCTTGGCCGCCGCCGTGTCCAGCTCCATCTGCTTCAGGTCCATGTGCTTCATGGCTAGAGCTGGGAGGGCGGGAGTGGCAGTGAGGACCGGGACCCGTGGGCCGCGCCCCGCCCCCGAGGGCCGCGCCCCGACAAGCCCCGCCCCCTACCCCAGCTCACACTGGAATTTCAGGTCCAGAATGTCCCCCGAACTCTGGAACGCCTCGCTGTCCATGGTGCCGGCCGGCCGGAGCGGGGCGCCTGCGTTTGGGCAGGCAGGGGCGGGGGAGAGTCTGCTCAGGGCCCGCCTACAGGGAACCTGGGGCCCTAAGGAGAGCGAGGGTGCCTTTACTCTCCTTTTTCCTTCCACTGGAAGTTCTATGCCTCTCCATCGCCCCTGCTGGGAAATGCCAACTCCTGCAAAACTCTCTGGCTCAGGACAATTCACTCTCTTTACGTGACTCCTTGTTCATCTCTGTCTCAGCCTTAATAAAACTGGATCATTCCTTCAAACATTATCCATTGACCACCTACTATGTGCCAGGCATTATAGTGAACAGAGGTTGCAATAATAACTATCGATTAATGAATGGCTCCTAGGGACCAAGAGACACTGTGCTAGATGCTGGGGATCTTTTTAAAAATAATGATGGTGTTGCCTTCTGTATGTGCCTACTATGTACCGACTCAACGGACATGAGTTTGAGCAAACTCCGGGAGATGGTGAAGGACAGGGAAGCCTGGGGTGCTGCAGTCCATGGGGTCGCAAAGAGACACGACTGAGCAACTGAATGACAACATCATGTGCCAGGACCTTTGCTAGTTGCCTGAGGGTTTAATGAAATAAAACAACTATTTATTGAGAGGTCACTGTCACCTGGAATTGTACCTAGTGCTTTACACCCAATACCTTATCCCGAGATCAAAACCTCCATAGCAGGCATGGAAGTGAGGCTCAGAAACATACATTTCAGATCACCCTGCAAGAAGTCAGCATACTAGGTTTCACATCTGAACCTAACTTGACGTTCTGGGTCATTTCGGTCAGTCTGGAGGGGCTCCAGAGGACAGGGGCCACTCAGCTTCCTCTCCCCAGAGTCCCCGCCCAGAGCAGACTCAGCGTGTTCACATGGGCCCACCGTCAACAGAAGAACTGGGAGGTGACCAGGGGCCACTGAAGTCGCCAACCCAGTGGGAAGGAGCCAGGCCCCCAGGAACCAGTCTGGCCAGCACCACCCCCATCTCCATGGTAACCGCCACACCCGCCAAGTCTGCCACCTCCCTACTGCACCAACCGGCGGCTTAGCTTTGATTTGGGGTGCAGGCGTGGGCAGCAGGGCGGGCTGGGGCATGCTGATTCTGGCTTCAGTCTGGGAAGCCTCGGAATAGAACCTGTTGGGGCTGGTGGCTCATTTGGGTGTGTTAGGAGTGTGTGACCTTGGACTCTGAGTCCCCTCCACTCCTTGGGCCTCAGTTTCCCCCAACTGTGAAAGGAGGAAGCAAATCAGCTATTCTAAGGAGCCTCCTTAACCCCTCAGAGCCCTAGATTCTGAAATTATAAGGATCTTGAGGTTGTAACTAAATTCCTACAGAACCTAAAACCCTCCGCTTGAGAAGTCTATGGTTTGAAAGTTCTGAGTTCAAGAGTCTATCTTTGGAACATTCTAGAATTCTCCACTTTGGCTAGCCTAGATTTCTCTGTCTTCCTGCACCAAGTTCTACCTATTCCAGGATTCCAAGGTCCTAAAAGTCTGGGTGAACGTCTGGTTTAGTGGAGCTGCTGAAAGCACAGTTATGCTATGCTATGCTAAGTCGCTTCAGTCGTGTCCGACTCTGTGCGACCCCATAGACGGCAGCCCACCAGGCTCCCCCATCCTTGGGATTCCCCAGGCAAGAACACTGGAGTGGGTTGCCATTTCCTTCTCCAACGCATGGAAGTGAAAAGTGAAAGTGAAGTCGCTCAGTCGTGTCCGACTCTTAGCGACCCCATGGACTGCAGCCTACCAGGCTCCTCTGTCCATGGGATTTTCCAGGCAAGAGTACTGGAGTGGGGTGCCATTGAAAGCACAGTTAAGGAGGATTCAAATCTGGTAGCACCACTGACCCACTTGACCAGATAGCCTCAGTTTCCTCATCTGTAAAATTAGAATCAATAGCAGTTCATTTCAGAGGACTGCTGTGAGGATCCAACTGGCCAGAAAGTGCAAGAGGAATTAAGGTTCTGAGAATTGAGGCCTCAAAAAGTAGAGACTATAGGAACCAAAACCCGGCATCTTTTAGAATCTTAGAGATACATAGGAAACACTCTGTTAAAATATAAAAATGAACTATCTATGCTACCTCCAGGGCCAGCATTCTGGTAGCGAGTGGTTCTTTCGGGGAGTTTCTGATTCTCAAATTCTAAGACACATCCCACGCTGATATCCTCTGGGTCTAAGGAAATGCCAGGGCTGGGCGTGGAGCCGTCCCGGGGCTGACGCGGGCGAAGGGGGCGTCGGGGCCTCAAGGGGGCGCTCCAGGTCACGGCACGACCCCAGCTGGGAGAGCAGACCTCGCCTGAGCTCAGACACTGGGAATGCGCGGCGGGCCCAGGCAGGTGCAGCACCTCCCGCGGCAGGGGGGCGGGGACCGGGCGGGGCGCAAGGGTGGCAAGGGCCGCGCCTCTGCTCGCGGCCCCTGTCCTCCACACCCAGGTCCTCTCCACCGGGCGCCCCTCTCCTCCGCTCTTAGGTCTCTTTCCCCACTATCTTCTGCACCCCAGGCCAGGTTCTTTGGAATTAAAAATCAGGGGAGGAGGCGGAGGTCCTGGAGGAAGCATCCTCCGTAAGAACCGGGTCAGAGTGCTAGGCTGGACTGACAGTACCCAGGTTGGAATCCTCCGAGACAGACGCTGGGAGCCACCCCCCCACACACACATCCCCGCCTTGGGACTTGGTTTCCTCCTCTGTGGACGTCTGTGCAATGAGCTTGGGCCTTCCCAGTCTTTCAATTATTTAGCTTCTGTGTGCCTCAGTTTCCTTAAGTGTATAATGGGAGAATCAATACCTTCACCTCAATAGAAATGTGACGTTTGAATGACATAATTTATGTACAGAGTTTAGAACACTGCAGGGCACGGAGTAAAGTTCACATGGATAAGATTCCTAATTCCCAGGCCTGGGAACAGACGGAGAGCTCAAAACCCAAAGTGACTGTTTTTCTCCGAAACGGCCCATTCAGATCTTTCTGAGATTCTAAAAGCCCTGAGCTTTGACCCTTCCGTCTTGACTCCAGTCCTCGGATTTCAGAACCCAAACTGTGGCCTCTATGACTCAGCTTACCCCCTCCTCTCCACATAATGGCTGCATTGTGCAAGCCCACCACCACCAATCCCATCCCATCTTCTCCCCTGCTTTCCTGAGTTCTGGCCATCTCTAGTTCTGGCCCATTCCAGGGCATAGGAATCCCTGGAAGATTCCAGACAGAAGGTGGCAAAAGCTGAAGGTATCGCCTTCACTCCAGCCTCAGTTTCCCCAATGGAACAAAGAGAAGTCATTCCCTGGGGTGGGATCAGCAAACCCCAGTGGAAGTAAGACCTTTGGGCAATTGCCAGAGACTTCTGTAGACGGTGGGAACCATCTCTCTACCTGCCAGCCCTCAGCCTGGCATGCTGTGAGCTCTGCCTTGGCAGCCACGGTTATTATTTTTAATTTCATCCCAGGCTATCAGCAAATGCCCTTCAAGCCCAGACGTTAGGAAGTTCTTCCCTCTCTCACCAGAACCCCCTGCCTCCCCCACCCCCTTGTATAATCCCTTCACGTGACACATAGGGGTGGAGAGAAGGGGGAGTCTTGGGAGGGAGGTGCTGGGCGTCTGCCCTCCCCCAGCTTCAAGGACAGACACACACCTCCAGAATTAGCCTCTATCCTCCCTTATCTGCCACACTACCTCAGGTCAGACAGATGGGAGGGGAGGTGACATTTCTCACCTCAGGGTCAGGGCCAGGAGCCCTAGGAGAGAAGTCAGTCAGAAAACCCGGTGGGAGGGGATGGAATCCTGACGCCCAAGAGAGCTGTGTGGAAGGGGGAGGGCAAATCCTGACCCCCCAACACTGCTGCCACTGTGACCTCTATGACTCAGCTTACCCCCTCTTCTCTGTATAATGGCTGTATTGTGTCCAGCCTTGCAACCACCCCCCCCCTCAACCCCACCCCACCTTCTGGAATTCTGCCCTGGAATCTAGAACCCTCTTTGCAAATCCCAGATATTTCCCACCTTCAAGGGGTAATAGGAGGTTCCCCTCCCCCGCCAGGGGGCGCCCTGGGGCGGAGGTCCCTCTGGTTAGGCAGGTCTGACGCCCCGGTTAATGACAGGTTGGGGATCGTGCAGCGGCAGAGAGAAGGTTGGAGACCTGCCCTAGTCCTCCCCACCCCAACCCCGGTCCCCACCCCAGAGCCAGAAAGAGGGGGGAACGCCGGGGGCACAGTCTTCAGAGGGACCGAGGGTGTTAGTTCTGATTCATTTCAGGAACCCAGGTTCCACTATCCCCACCCCGTCCCTAATTCTGCTCCCAGACCTAAAGACTCGGTCGAAAAGGCAGCTGAAGGGTGGCAGGGATGGCCGCCCATTCCAGAGCCCCAGCAGTCCAAGTCTCCCATTTCTCCCCAAGAGATCCGATATCCCAATTCTACTCAAGGATTCAGGATTCCTAGAGCTCCCAATTCGAGAGACTGAGGACTCCCAGTTCCGAACCTCTCCCCAGGACTACGGTGTCCGCTCCCACCCGTCCAAGAACTCAGGCATTCGAGCCCCCTTTCCTTCTGCCCAGTAAAGCAGGCATCCAAGTTTTAGCCTTCTAATGTCCCTGGCGTCCTGCGCACTCCCAATTCCGCCCTGGGACCTGGCATCTTAGCCTCTTCAGGACCCTCCCAGGGACGCGAGTCTCGGGCTCCACCAGAGCCGCTGAACCCAAGGGGGTGTAACTCACAGATCCGGGGCAGACTTTGGCACCGGGGGGCTTCCTCCGGCTCCGGCTCCGGCTGCGGGGAGCCGAGGACGGGGCGGGGCAGGCGCCGGGAACAGGTTAGACGACGTGACTCCGACCAGAGGGAGGCGGGTCTCGGAGGGGAGGGGGAGTAGGGGGTCGCCTCGAGCACTTTGGGACTTGTAGTCCCGGAGGAGCGGGACATAGCCGGGTACGTTCCCATTCGAACTGACATAAAGTCCATTTCACAGACAGGAAGGGCGAGGTCGAAAAGCCAAGGGTGACCTAACTAAGTAAACAGAATTCATACTCTCACCTCGCTGTGGTTGCAAGAGACGAAATCCTGAGTCCCTGCCCCTCCCCTCCAGGCTCAAGAAGTTTCCCACTTCTTGAATGAAGATTTGGACACCACCGAAGAGGCAGAAAGTTACAGAGGCTGGGGGAGACACATATCCCGCCCCCAAGGCGAGAAGAGGGCCTCGCTAAAATTAGTATCCCCTCGGGTCTCTGAGCCTCAGTCTCTCTATCGGTAAAAAGAGTGGTTGGGATCTTGACAGAATTTCGCAGCTACAGCTCACAAAGTTGGAGGCTGGGACTACAACTCCCAGCAGCTTCCTCGACCGACGTCCGGCGCCACCCAGTCTCGTGTCCTCTGGGAACTGTAGTCCCGGAGCTCTCAGGGGCGGCGCCCGCCTGTCTCGCCCACGCACGGGAAACTGGAGATCCTGGGAAGAGGCAACCCGTCCTCTTTGCCTGACCCTCCCTCCGCTCTGGGTAGCCGCTGGCTCTCTGAGAAGGTGGGCGCCCCAGTTCTAAAGTAGGATCCGCAATCTCGGCAGAGGGGGCGGGAATCAGCGCTGACACACCGGTCAGGAATGCAGTCTGGTCACCCTGTCTAGTCACCGTCCCGCGGCTGCGCCCGTCTCCCCACGCGGCACGATTCCCGTGGGAAGGGACGTGGGCGTGTCCCCCAAATCTGCGTCCACGTGCCGCTGTTTACACGCGCCCAGGGACGGGGCACTAATCAGGACTTCTACTCATTCTCCCTTCCTCAAAGCCTTTGGAAATGCCCCCCACGTACGAGACTAAATCCTCGAGGGAATCGACCTGTCTCTTCTGGCCCACTGCCCCTCCCCCTAGTCCGCACCTCCTCCCCCCCTCCACGCGTGTCCAGCTCGGGAGCCCGGAGGCTCCTCCCCGGGATCCACAGGCTCCTCCCCCTGTATTTCCCGCTCCCCTGGAGCCCCGAAAGCCCGCCCCTGGCTGGTAGTTAAAAGCCCTCATTCCTCGGCTTTCCCACCTCTCCCAGTCAAGTTCTGAACTTCCGAGGCATCTGGGCCTCCCTAAAAGGGTTTGTAACACTAAAACCACAGTCCTGCACACCTGGACCCTTACCGGTCTCTTTAAGGATTTCAGACCACTCGATCTTCCTGTCTCTTTAAGAGTTAGAGCCTATGAATGTGGCGGCCCCTTTAAGGCAACGTTGGACCAAATCATTTCTGAAATACTGTGGGGATTCCCGCCGGGACCTTGTGCAGCTCTAATTCCTCCCCACGCCCCAGACAGCGAATCGGCTGCTTTTTGGAGTAGACTTTCAGTAAAAGATGATTTTTCTCGCTTCTTGGCCGTGCACAAGTGGAAATTCCCCCTAGTTATGCTCACAGAGAGAGCGGGCTCCGAGCGACACCTCCCGCGCTCCCGTGCCACATGAACGGTCACAGACGAGGCCCCACCTCTGGTTTCACGTGGTCGGCGGCGGGGCCTGAGTTGCTTGGTCTACCTGAGGCATGGGTCCAGGGATGGCGGGAACCCCGTCCGGCAGTGAGTTGCTTCACGGCGGGCCTACAGGGTGCAGAGAGATGGCTGGCGGGAAGAGAAAGGGGCGCCCTGGAGCGTTCGGACGTAAAAAAAGAGACTTCTTCTGAGACCGGACCATGCTTCTCTCCCCAGTGGCTAAACCTGGGGGAAATCTAGAAGGGTTTTCCTAAGGAAACCAGAAATGCCTCTTCTCAGCTGCTACCCCCGTCTCACCAAAAGAATCTGACCAAGCGTAGAGTGTATCCCCCGGAGGATGGTGGGGACGGGGAGGCATTCAGATAGAGGATATTTGAGGGTCGGGGGGTTGGGGGGATACTGGTGGGGAGAACTAGGATTGGGATGGCGGATATAGGCGCGCCTCTGGGGAACAGACAGGAGAGAGGGAAGGCGTGGTAAGAGGATTGGGGCTCTCAAGAAGTTGAGACCAATGGACCGATAGGCGCGCCCTGGAGGACTGGATGGGCACAAATGACCATTTCCCCTTCTGCAGGTGCTGCTCGGTTTTCTTGTCCCCCCAACTTTACTGCGACGCCCCCAGCCTCAGAACACAGTCGTTTCTCTTTGGAGGCATTGACTGGCCCAGATACAGAGCTGTGGCTCATCCAGGCCCCTGTGGACTTCGCCCCAGACTGGTAAGAGGTCCCACGCCAATTCCGGGGAACATTTCTCACCCCAGTGGCTGAATGAAGTGGGGTACTTAAAGGGGCTTTCTTGGGGAACCCAGAAATGCTGCATCTCAACTGCTGTCCCCTGTCCCACCAAAAGAATCTGATCAAGCTTCTGCCCTCCTCTTTTCAACTTTCAGCCTCAATGGACGACTCGTGCCTCTCTCTGGCTCCCAGATTGTGAAGGGCAAGTTGGCAGGCAAGCGGCACCGCTACAGGGTTCTCAGCAGCAGTGGCCCCAGAGCTGGAGGAGAAGCAACCCTGCTGGCCCCCTCAGCGGAGGCAGGAGGGGGACTCACCTGTGCTGTGGCACCCCAGGGCAGCCTGAGGATCTTTGAGGGTCCCCAGGAATCCCTTAGAGGGACTCTACTGCAGTCCATTCCTGCAAGTCCCCCACCACAGATCCCCCCTGGCCTGAGGCCTCGGTTCTGTGCCTTTGGAGGCAGCCCGCCGGTCACAGGGCCTGGGTCCGTCTTGGCCTTGAAGTCCCTGGCCTCAGGGAAGAGGAAAAAGAAGAGACACTTTCCAGAAGCCTCAGTTCCTCAGGAGGCAGTGAATGAGCATGGGGCCCTGGAAGTGGACACAGCTTTGGGGTCCCTGGAGCCGGATGTGGGGAAGAAGGAAAAAAAGCACCAGCTGAAAGAACTGGAGGCGACAGAGCCACTGGCAACAGAGCCCGTTGCTGAGAGGCTGGAGCCTTCAGGAGCACTGTCCCCATCCACCACTAGGAAGAGGAAAAAGAAGCCCAAAGAGTCTGTAGAAATGGTCAAGCCAGAAACAGGGATGCCAGAGTCCAAAGAAAAGACGGTGGAGGAGCTAGAACTCAGGGTTAAAAGGGAGCCTCTGGAAGAGACAGTCCTGTCCCCCAGAAAGAAGAGGAAGAAGCAGAAGGAGCCAGGAGAGATGGAGCCGGTGGAGGGGACAACAGCGGAGTCTCAGCTGCAGGTGAAGATGGAGCCACAGGAGGAAGCCATCCCACTGCCGTCCTCAAAGAAGAAGAAAAAGGAAAAGAGGTACAAAGGGATGAGGGAGCCAGGGATGGAGGCGACGGAGCCAGAGGTGAAGCCTCTGAAGCTCGCAGGGGAGGTGATGGAGCCTGACCTGCCACCTGATGTGCAGGCACAGGCTGAGGCAGCTCTGGGATCCCCCAAAAAGAGAAGGAAGAAAGAAAAACAGCAAAATGTGATGATGGAGCCAGGGACAGAGGTGGTGGAGCCACAGGCAGAGGGGATGGAGCCCGAGCTGCCAGGTGCTGCTGAGCCTCAGGCAGCTCTAGCATCCACCAAGAAGAAGAAGAAGGAAAGAGGGCATCTAGCGACAGAGCCTGGGACTGAGATGACTAACCCCCAAGGCGAGATGATGGAGCCTGAGCTGCCAGATGAGGGGCAGCCTGAGGTTAGGGCAGATCCAGCATCCACTAAGAAGAGGAAAAAGCAGGGCCAGAAAAGCCAGGTGCCTGAGGCAGCACCCCAGGAGGAGATGCCAGAGCCCCCGCTGAATCCCGAGTCTGGGCAGGTGGCTCCCAAGGGACAGGAGAGGAAGCGGAAGAAGAAGCCGCAGCAGGATCCCATGTAAGTGTCCTCCGGGGAAACCGATGACTGCAACTCAGACAAGCTGAAGGTGGCCACCTGGGCCATCAGAAAGCGAGAGCAGAGAACCCCCCTCCCACTGACCATACCAGCACACCAGCCAGAGCTGGGCCAGAAAAAAGTGCTTTATTATTACACCGAAGACCTCCTTGGCATCTGGGGTCAGTGGGGCACTTTCAAGAAGGGCTCGTGGAAGACATCAAACAGCCTTCGGGCCTGGAGAGGGGGGAAGGAAGAAAAGGAACCCGTCATTAAATGAGCCATTTGTTTGATACATTGGAGTGGGCTTCTGATTCTTTTTCTCCTCAGTTGGAGGGGACATTGTGGGGGCGAGCAGAGAAGTAGTCAGATCTAGATTCTATTCCAGACTGGCTGTGTGAGGTTGGGCTGGTTCCCACCCTCTCTGGGCCTTCTGAAACCTCAGAACTTTGGAATCTGCAGTCCCATTTCTTTGGGGCTCCCTCCTGCCCTTAGCCCCTCAAGCCCATTTCCCCAGGCTCTTACCTTCTGGGGTCCCAGACCTGGGCACAAGGACAGATCTTCCCGGGATGCAGCTATAAGCTGTTCCAGAGACTGAGGAAGGTAGAAGTGAGTGGTCAGGGGAAATAAACCCAAAACCTCCCCTGCCCCCAGCTGCTCGGTGGGTGTACAATATTCCGGAGGGCAGGGAGATCCTGCAGGGGCCGGGGGAGGCAGGAAGGATGGGCAGGGGGCACTGGGAGGTAGAAGGAAATAGGTGGGCAGCTCCCTCGAAAAGCAAAGCAGGTAGAAATGTAAATCGGCACAAGGGAATTGTTCCTCACCCCAAAAGTGGTCAGGAGGGTCTGACTGTCCGTTTTGTTGACTGACTTGACGGTGGTCAGACATTCAGTCACCTGGAGGGAAAGGAGAGGGGGGCAGAGGTGGGAGAAGAAAGGAAAACAAGACTGAGCCTCTGAGGGCGCCACTGGGTCACTGCTGTGTCCCTAGGCTGCTCTGCATGCAGGAAGCGCTCAGTAATGCTTTGGGGGTATGTTTTTTGATTATGTGTTTTGATGATTAAAAGGTCATCTCAGAGTGATCCCCAACTAGCTGAGAGGGTGCTGGTCATGGGATGAGAAGATAAAAGTCATTTATCTTGAGCTGGTTCTGCCCCGGGGAAGACTGTAGGCTCTGAAGTTGGACCTGAGTTCAAAACCAGGCCCCACTGCCTTCTCCCTGTGAGACCCTGGGCATAGGAACTGACCTCTCTGGGCCTACATTTTCGAAAAATGGGGGTTCTCACAACACCCTGCACAAGGGTGGCTGGGGGCATCCTCCATTACCCTATCATTGGAGCCCCAGTTCAGTTCAGTCAGCAAATATTCTCTGAGCACTCCCTGAGTGTTTGGTGGTACTGGGGACACGACAGGTCTGAGACAGCCCCAGCCCTGCCCTCCTGGAGCTCCTAGTCCACTGTGAGAGGGAGATCAGTTCCAGACACAGTGACCCAGATGGGCAGGGCTGAGGGAGCCCAGTGGGGGCACTTGACCTGACCTGGGGATCCCGGAAGACTTCCTGGAGAAGGAAGCATTGGAGCTGAGATAGGGGAAAGACCAGATCAGGCAACTAATCAACAGAAGAACAGGAATGGACACAGAAGTGACAGAATGAGGAGGTAGGGGGTAGGTGGGGCTGCCGGGTCAAACAGGCAGGACCTTGGAGAGTGTGGTGAGGGTACTGGGGAGCCATGGGAGGGTTTTGGTGTTTGTTTGTTTAATATTTATTTGGCTATGCCAAGCATTAGTTGTGGCATGCAGGAGGTTTAGTTGTGGCTCTCAAACTCAGTTGTGGCATGTGGGATCTAGTTCCCCAACCAGGGATCGAACCCAGGCCCCCTGCATTGGGAGCTCAGAGGCTTAGCCACTGGACCAGCAGGGAAGTCCCCACCCAAGGGTTTTGAGCTGAAGAAAGCAGGCTTAGGAAGACCCTGCTAGCTGCTGTTGGGGCAGAAGTGACTGGAAGCTGAGGGTGGGGTTGAGGGGGGAGAGGTGTGACTTGAGATCAGGACTGCAGCTCAGACCCCCAAAGGAGCTGGGGGGAGGCCCAGGCAGGGAGGGGAGGGTGCCTCACCCGGGAAACGAAGTCCTGCTCCAGCTTCTCCATCAGGAGATCGGCTGGCTTCTGCTCGTAGGCCTTGTACGTCTCCAGGTACCGCCCGGCCTCCTCGGGGCTGGGGTGAGACATTCGGGTCAGGGGAAGAGGGCAGGAGGGTCATGTTTTACATTAATTTCATTTGCTGATGCTAGAATTCCAAACTTTTAATATAGAGAAACGAATGCTCTCAACCTTGCCTAAATGTCCCCTGGCAGTAACCCCTGCTGGGCGGGCACATCTTGACAGGTCTTTTCTAAGACTTATGGCTAAGGGCCATAGCTTGGGAGCCTGACCAGTGGGGTTCAGGCCCCACTTCCCACCTGAGTTACCCTGGGCCAACAATTTTTCTCTCTCTGGGCCTTGGTTGTCTCACCTGTCAAGTGGGGTGGATGCTAAGTTCTAAGTGTTAGTCACTCAGTTGTGTCCGACTCTCTCCAACCCTATGGACTGTAGCCCGCGAGGCTCCTCTGTCCATGGGATTCTCCAGGCAAGAATACTGGAATGGGTTGCCATACCCTTCTCCAGGAAATCTTCCCGACCCAGAGATTGAACCCCAGTCTCCTGCATTGCAGGCATATTCTCTACCGACTGAGCCACTAGGGAAGAGGGGTGGATGCTAATGACCATTAAACAAGTCCACACGCTTAAGTGCCATGCCTGGTGCTTAGAAGCCTATTTAAGAAATGTTAGCTATTCTGGGAGGGAGGTTTTATATGCAGCACACCTTCAAAAGGAAAGTTCTAGAAGCTGACTGCTGCAACTAACCTCACAGTCACCATTCATGTTTCCATTAGGCACTGGGTTTTTCTGACATGTAATTAACTGTCTCCAAAGTAGTTGAAACAATAAATCACTAAACGGGCCTGTCTGTGTGCGGAATAGAGGAACCCAAGTTTATTCACACCAGGAAAAAGCTGGCCTTTTTCCTCAAATGTTTGTCTTCAGGCATTTTCTTAGCCTTCAAAGTCTAGCTAGAGGACAATGTTTGTTGATTAAACACTAATTTATATTCTCAAAAGAATACTCATTTTTAAAATTCTGTGTCTTTCTGTGGGCTTTGTTGCTTTTGTTCTAGTCGCAGAGGGGACTGTTATTGTTCTTAATCATTTGTCCAGGACATGCTGTATCCACTTCCTCAATTTCACTTTTGTTCCCCAGTACAATGAGGACACTCTTCCACATCGGAAGACAGAGCTCGACCCCATTTACTTTTTAAAAAATATTTGTGTCTTTATTTGTCTGTGGCAGGTCTTAGTTGCAGCAGGTAGGATCTTCAGTTGCAGCATGTGGTATTTAGTTCCCTGAGTAGTTCAGGGTTCGAACCCGGGCCCCCTGCCTTGGGAACACGGAGTCTCAGTCACTGAAGCACTAGGAAAGTCCCTCGACCCCATTTACTTAATGGGTCCAAAATATTCCCCAGTTTGGATATACAGACATGGGAAATACTCCCCGTGTGGGGGCCTAGCCGCATTCCAGACACCATTCAAAGCCCTTTATCTTCAGAAGCTTTTGGGCTCTCTTGAGAGATCTTGTAAGGCAGTTATTTTCAATCCGTGACAATGGAGGGGGAAACAGACGAGTGGGGTTGAGTCACTTGCCCAAGATCACACCGCCGGGCTCCCCATACGCCACTGTGCTACCTCCCACAGCAAAGAGAGAGCAATTTTTCATACTTGCTTCTGTTTTAATATATAACTAATACATAAGCACATTTTTCTAAGTAGTCAAAAAGTATAGCGGTGACATAGCCCTAGAGAGGACACAGAATGACAAATACATGTACCCTTTGACCTCAAAGCCCATCCCTGGGGTTGGGGGCAGTAGTGGGAGGGTTGCTGTAACAGCGAAACCCTGGGAGTCAGCCCAGTGTCCGCCATCAAGGGGCTACAGGCAGAAGACTACACAGCTGGAAAAGAATGTGGATTCAGACTGTGAGTAGTAAAGTGATAGCAAATGAACTACCAAGATGTGAAAAGACGTGGAGGGGAACTTCCCTGGTGGTCCAGTGGCTAAGATTCCATGCTCCCAATGCAGGGGCCCCAGGTTCAATCCCTGATCAGGGAACTAGAGCTCACATGCAAATAAGAGTTTGCATCCTGAACTAACTATCCCCCATGCTTCAGCTAAAAGAACCTGCATGCCACAACTAAGACCCCATGCAGCCAAATGAATTAAAAAAAAAAGACACGGAGAAACCTTAAAGAAGCCAGTCTGAAAAGGCTTCTTCGAGCTAACAGAAAATATATACTGGTCTCCGTCCCTGTGTCTGACACAGAGCTCCAAACCCCTGTAAATTCCCAAGTGATAAGATCACCAAGGGCTTCTTCTGTTCCACAGAGGTGACCCTGGGTGGCTCCTAGATGGGAGGCTAGTATCTGGAAAGTCCAAGCCAGGATTAGAAGCTTGGAATTTCCCACCCCACCCCCAATCCTCTAGAGGGGAGAGGGGCTGGAAATGGAGTTAATAAGTGACCATGCCTATGTGAGAAGCCGCCATAGAATC
Source organism: Bubalus bubalis (assembly GCF_019923935.1). Taxonomy (NCBI): domain Eukaryota; kingdom Metazoa; phylum Chordata; class Mammalia; order Artiodactyla; family Bovidae; genus Bubalus; species Bubalus bubalis. The sequence goes on from NC_059174.1 coordinate 52,520,184, forward strand.
TCAACACTAACCCTGGGATTTAGGGAGTTCCAGGCTGGCAAGCACATCCACGCCGGGAGGGTTACATACACCCAGCTCCCTGGGACAGAAGCTGCTGTGCTCAGGACCCTCGCAGACCTTGCCCGTGTACCTGTTTGTATCCTTAAGTGTATCCTGTAATGAACTAGTAAATATAAGTGTTTCCCTGAGTCCTGAGAACCGTGCTAGCAAAATAATCAAACCTGAGGAAGGGTCATTGGAGGTCTTAACCTGCAGCCGCTGTTCAGAGCACAGGTGATTCCCTGGGCTTGCGACTGGCGCCTGCAGCGTGTGTGGGCTGGGTAGCTCTGTGAGCCATTAACCTGGGGGATCCAACCTTATCTCCAAGAGAGTGTCAGAACTGAGCTAAACCTGAGGAGTGAAGGAGACTCACAGGAGGAAGAACTGCATTAAAGAGTATGACTATTTTCTGCTTTAATCACCAGTCAAGTCTCCTGCTAACCAAACATGCAGGTGCCTATTTCTTGACGTTTTCACCAAATTAATGGGTGAAAAATAACACCTTGTTCTTTGAAAATTGACATTTCCTGACAAACTGTGTGGCTGACAGTTTTTTCATGTCTTCTTGACAACTTGCTTTAGACTTCAGGCTTTTTTTTTTTTGGCAGCACTGCATGGCTTGCAGGATTTCGGTTCCTCAGCCAGGGATTGAACCCAGGCCACCGCAGTGAAAGCCCAGGATCCCCTCACCACTAGGCCACCAGGGAGCTCCTGGGCTAGTTTTCTTACTGATTTGTAGGAGGTCCTTTATATATATAAATACATAATACATGTTTAAATACATTCCTGTGAATATAAACATGTAAATTTTTTGAACTGTATAAATATAACATTTATATGTAAACATATAAATTAGGGATCTTAGGACTTCCCTGGTGGCGCAGTGGATAAGAATCCGTCTGCCAATGCAGGGGACACAGGTTCAATCCCTGGGCCAGGAAGATTCCACATGCCTCAGAGCAACTAAGCCCGTGCACCACAACTACTGAGCCCGAACTCCAGAGCCCAGGAAATGCAATTACTGAAGGGCCTGTGAGCCACAGCTACCGAAGCTGGAGCAGCCTGGAGCCTGCGCTCCGCAACAAGAGAAGCCACCGCTCGCCACAACTAGACAAAGCCTGCAGACAGCAACGAAGACCCAGCACAGCCAAAAACAAACACATAAATAAAGGTTCCTTCCAAAAGAAAAGTAAATTAGGGTCTTACGTCTTTGTGTCATAGACAGCAAGTATTTCCTCTCAGTGTGTCGCTTATCTTTTAACTTTGTCTAGAGTATCTCTTACTATCCAGCAGTTTAAAATTTTAATTTTCTCACATCAGCCTTTTCCTTTATGGCTTCTGGGTTTTGAGTCTTGCTTTGAAAACCTTTCCCAGCACAAGAACATTATATAGATAGATAGAGATGAAAGTCAAACTCAGTCATGTCCAACTGTTTGTGACTGCATGAACTGTATACAGTCCATGGAATTCTCCAGGCCAGAACACTGGAGTGGGTAGCTGTTCCCTTCTCCAGGGGATCTTCCCAACCCAGGGATCGAACCAGGGTCTCCTGCATTGCAGGGGGATTCTTTACCAGCTGAGCTACCAGGGAAGCCATATATATATATGATTTCTTATACTTTCACTGTAGTTTTTCTTTTTATGTCTATAATCATCAAGACTTTGTTCTGATTATGGTGTGAGGAAGGGATCTCTTTTTCCTGTGGAGAACCAATCAAAATGGTCTTTATAAACCTAGACTGGGCAGCCAGGTTTTAGCCAGGTCTAACTCATAAGTGCCTAGCATGGTCCTGGGAATTTCATCTATGTCACCTTCTTTTGTGCCTACAACCCTGTGAGAAAGATATTAAGACCCTGGCTTATAGATAAAGAAAGTGAAGCCCAGGGACTCTCCTGGTGGTCCAGTGGTTAAGAATCTGCCTGCCAATGAAGGGGACACGGATTTGATACCTGGTCGGGGAATGAAGATCCCACATGTCTCAGGGCAACTAAGCCCGTGTGCCACAACTACTGAGCCTGTGAGCTCTAGAGCCTGTGAGCTCTAGAGCCTGTGCTCCACGGCAAGAGAAGCCACTGCAGTGAGAGGCCCACGCACCACAACCAGCGAGCCGCCCCTGCTCGCTCCATCGCTGCAAGTAGAGAAAGCCCGCGTGCAGCAACAAAGACCCGGCACAGCCAAAAATAAATAAATAAATAATAAATAAAATGTCTTAAAAAAGAAATTGACGCCCAGAGAGGCAGTGCCTGGACCAGGCTCACACAGGGCATTCCTGGGAGGAAGAAGGAAGGTCTGGGGGCGGAAGGGGGAAGAACTCTCGGGATGGAGCCTGACCTGAGGGGGAGCCTCCATCTCACCTCCAGGCAAGGATCAGGGTGCAGTCGGCCAGGATGCACATCTTAGCCAGCTCCTTGAGGGCCTGCTGAGGATCTTTCTGAGAAGAAAACCAGAATGAGGGGTCTGGGAGAAAGCAAGGAGTTAAAGAGTCTTAAAGGCTGAGCACCTTAGGAAGCCAAGAGCCTTTCACTCAACCGACACTTCCTATTCTCTGATGGGGTGCCTGATCCAGGCACGGCAGTCTCAGGATCCAGCAGTGACCAGGCCAGCCCTGACTCTGTCTTCTGGGGACAGTCGATGAAAAGGACAGGCCCATCCCTAGACAGTGATGACCCAGCGCGCCCAGGGCTGAGGTGGAGAAGCCAGAGGAGCATCTGTTGTGCCTGGGGGATCAGAGAGAGCTTCCTGGAGGAGGGAACATCTGAGCTGGGACCTGAAGGAGGATGAAGAGTGAGGGTAACAAAGGACAGCAGAAAAGGGAATTTCAGACAGGGAACGGTGTGTGCAAATGAAGGGAAGGCAGAGAGGGCTTGAAGAAATAAAATTCACTGCTATGGGATGGAAGGTGTGAAATGCAAGGGTGATCGTTGGAAGCTGAGAGATGAGCTGGGAGAGTAGGGCAGGGATTGGGTCATGCAGGGCTTCACACAGGGCCCTGAGGGGCTGTGGGGGGTTTGGACCCTGGGTCTTTGTGTTTGAAGAGCCCTCCGCTTGCAAAGGGGCAAAGCTGAAGGCCACAAGATGAGAAGGCTGGGGCAGAGACCCAGGCAGGAGAAGCAAGGGCCTGGATCAGGGCGGGGCTGCGAGAACAGAGAGAAAGAAACAGGTTGAAGAAATATTTAGGTGGCAAAGGGCTGGGCCTGGCTGAAGGCGGGGTGGTGCGTGCGGAAGGAGAGATGGGTAATCTGACCATCCCATCTCCCTGCCAACACAGGTTGCAGCTCAGATGCAAGAAACTCCCCACTGAGGTTCCGACTTGCATTCCTCCTTGGAAAGGACTCAACACCCACCTGGCAACCAGGAGGCCCAAGGCTCCCCATTTCACAGATGGGGACACTGAGGCCCAGGGGACTGACCCCTGCTTACCACGTCCACCTGGATGAGCAGGACCCGCAGGGCGTAGCTCTTCCCCAGGCTCTGCAGCCGCTGGTGGATGTAGTCTGGGTGGAGGTTGTGGTAGCGGAGGCTGGGGGGTGGCGGGAGAGAGAGAGGCGTTGGGAGGTCTCTGGCTGAGACACCCCAGAAGCCCTCCTTCTTCCCTCTGGCTGGAGGGCTTGGAGACTGAGGCAGACAGGCTTGCCAGGGTCTGAGGTTCAGAGAGGTTAAGTGTCTTGCCCAAGGTCACCCTTCAAGAAGGGAGCACAGGGGGGCCTGGCAGCGAGAGCTACCTGACTCTGGCTCCCTGGAAGGGTGGACCCCCGGACTCTTCACCAAGGAAGAGAAGACCTCGGGTTTCAGGTAGAGCACAGAGACCCTAGAGAGCGCTCGTTCCTGGAGGGTTAGGGTCACGGGGCGCTGCACAGTTGGTCTGGGGAAGCAGGGCCCACCTACCCGCCCCCGGGACTGCCTGCTTTGGCCTCTGAGGGTGCTGTCAGGGAGGGGTGGGACAGATTTGCCACCCAGGAACAAAGGGGTGTCTCTGCCCAGTAGCTGCCAGCTCCATACCCCACAGGGAGGACAGGAACTTAAGAAGTTTCACTTCCCCTGTCTGGCTCTGTCTGAAGAAGGGCCCCCAGGAGTGTTTAATTGGTGAAGGTTACTGAAACTTTGGCTCCAGTTCTGAGGGTCTGCGGCATGAGGCCCCCTCCTCCCTCAGAGGCAGGAGTTCCGGCCCCGGCCTCTCCTCCCTCGGACCTGGGACCTCTGCTCTTGTGCTGGGCACTTACGAGCCAAGATCTCTACCTCCTCCACGGGGTCACACCGAGGCCCAGAGATGACAGGGCCGTGCCTGGGGGTCTCCCCCACACCCCCTGGACAGCCAAGAACACCCGGAGCACCCCCCTTCCAGGCCGTCTGGAGGGTGGGCGGCCCCAGCGCTCACCTGAGGAAGAGGGCACAGGTACTCTGGCCCAGCACGTAGTCGGGGAGCACATCCCCAAACTCCCAGGGCACGTTGCGCACGAACCTCAGCACAGGGTTGCCCCTCTGGGTGGATGGAGGAGCGAAGCCATTAGCAGGGGGGCCCTGGGACCACCGCACCCACCGCCACCCCAGGGCCCTCCTCCTGCCTCCGCTCCGCCCCTCCCCACCTTCCTCCTGCTTTGCACCTGGGGCTTCTCCAGCTCCACTCTCCTCCTCTCCTCAGACCCGCCCCCCTCAGCCCGGAATGTTCTTGGTGCTGGAACTCTGACCTAGGCCCCTCCTCCCGGGCCCTGTTCTTTAGTCGCTTCAGTCGTAGCTGGACAGGCTTCTCTGGTGGATTCCCAGGCGAGAATACTGGAGTGGGTGGCCAATTCCTTCTCCAGGGGATCTTCGTGACCCAGGGATGGAACTCACGTCTCCTGCATTGGCAGGTGGATTCCTTACCACTGACCCACCAGGGAAGCCTTCCCTAGCCCTCGGCCTTAACCTAAGGGTCCCTGGATCTCTCTCGGGCTCAGTCTTCTCTCCCAGCCCCAGTTTATGTGTCCTGTGGCCCAATGGACACCTGTTCCCAAGTGTCTACCTCACTGGCCCCCATACCTGCTACCCCTCCCAGCCCCAACTCAGGGATGACCCCACCATCCAGAGACCTAGGGCTTCCCTCTCCCTCCCCTCCCCCAAGTAGGACATCTAGCTTCTAAGCATCCCCCAGAAATGCTTCCCCTTCCAGTGCCACGGCTCCCACCCTACCTCCTCCTGGTCCCCTGCCCCTCCTGGCTACCCTCCAAACAGGAGCTAGACAGCTCCTCCTAAAGCACAAACCTGCCCTTCCCCTGCTCTAAGCCCTGCTCTGGCTCCCCACTGCCCTCAGGAGGAAGCTCCTCACGGTGCCTGTGACCCTCCACAGGGTTAGACCCCTGGCATCTGCTGAGCAGACGCCTCCCTCTAAACACCCCCTTACACTCTACTCTCTACCTCACACTCTACCCAAGACAGAAATACTCTGAGCAAGTCAAGCGCTGATCTATTTATAGGTATCTGAGAACCCACTTTGTGTCTAAGTCTGACCAAGAGGACACAGATCCCGGCCCCTGTGGGGGACACAGACATTAAACAAAGGCATCTTGGGGGACTTTCCTGGAAGCTCAGTGGTAAAGAAGCCTCTTGCCAATGCAGGATGCGGGTTCAGTCCCTGGTCTGGGAAGATTCCATATGCTGCGGAGCGACTAAGCGCCTGCACCACAGCGACCACAACGATCAAGCCTGCGCTCTAGAGCCTGGGACCACAGCTACTGAGCCCACGCACTCTAGGGCCTGCGCTCTGCAACGAGAGGCCACCGCAATGAGAAGCCCACGGATCCCAACCAGAGAGTAGCCCCCACTTCCCACAACTAGAGAAAGCCCGTGTGCAGCAACAAAGACCCAGCACACTGCCCTCCAAAAAAGTACCTGGAGGATGAACATGTAATCACCAAGTGAAGTGGAATTTGGCTCGAATGACGGTGTGGATCTGCTCTTGTGGGGGGAGCGGGGAGGTGGTGTGTGGTCAAAGAAGCTGGGGTGGGAAGGGTCTGCAGCCCTGGGGCATCTCGACCTGAGACACCAGGAGCCATGGAAGGGCTCTGGGTAAGGGAGAGGCAGGATCTGACTTTAATTTTTAAAGGATTGTTCTGTCCACTTCACACCCTCCTAGAATGGCCAAAATCCAAAAGACCAACAATGACAAGTGGGGAGGATATGGCAGAGATGCAACCTTCATCCACAGCTGGATGGGAACATAAAGTGGTGCAGCCTTTTAGAAGACAGTTTGGGGGTGCCTGAGAAAGTTAAGCACAGCGTTGCCACATGACCCAGCCAATCTACACCTAGATAAATACCCAAGAGAACTGGAAACATGTCCACACAAACAGTGGTACCTAAATGTTCACAGCAGCATTTTCACAATCAATGGAAAGTATAAACTCAAATGTATATACCCAGTATATACCTAGAATATAAAACCCAAATGTATGGTATATCCTAGAGGTGGAATTTCTGGGCCATATGGTAACTCTATGATTAAACATCCAAGGAACTGCCAGACTGTTTTCCAAAGTGGCCACACCATTTCATATTCCCACCAGCAGTGTACGAGGATTCCAGGTCCTCCCCACCCTCGGTATTATCTACGCTTTTGATTCAAGCCATCCCCGTGGGTATGAAGTGGTATCTCATTGTGGTTTTGGCTCGTACTTCCCCGATGGCTCACAATTTTGAGCATCATTTCATGTTCTTGGATCTTACTATTATCATCGTGTACTCTCTCCCTCCAAAATGCCAGCCCCATCAATGACAGAGACTTTGTCTCCTGTCCCCAGAGCCTAGAGCAGCATCAGGTAAACTCTGACCACCTATGAGGATTATAAGTGGCTCAGAGGGGCTAGGTCACCTGCCCAAGACACAGCTACAGTGTGGCAGAGCGGGATTCAAACTTGGGCCTGTGTTCAGTAGTTTTTAAATAAATGGACAAAACTGGGGTCAGAAGATGGAGCTGCATGAATACACTCACAGCCCCAACCAGAACAGTTGGGGCAGGACTTTCCTGGTGATCCAGGGTTTAAGATTCTGAGCTCCTAATGCAGGGGGCCTGGGTTCCACCTCTGCTCAGGGAACCAGATCCCACCTGCTGCAACTAAGACCTGGTGCAGCCAAATAAATATGTATATAAATATCGTTTTTAAAAAAAGAGTTGGGGCATTATGGACTGAATGCCTGTGTCTCCCCAAAATTCATAGGCCAAATTCTAACCCCCAGTGTGACGGTACGTGCTGTGTGCTGCGTCACTTTAGTCGTGTCCAACTCTGTGCGACCCCAAGAGCTGTAGCCCTCCAGGCTCCTCTGTCCATAGGATTCTCCAGGCAAGAATACTAGAGTGGATTGCCATGCCCTCCTCCAGGGGATCTTGCCAAGCCAGGGATCAAAGCTGCAGCTCCTGCATTGCAGGCAGATTCTTTATTAGGAGGTAAAGGCTGGTAATAAGGTCATGGAGGCGCAAGTGTCATGAATGGGATTAGTGTTTCTATAAAAGAGACTCCAGGAGCTCCTAGCCCCTTCTGAAGCTATGAGGACATAGTGAGAAGACAGCTGGCTATGAACCAGGAAGCAGGTCCTCACTAGACATGGAACCTGCCAGCCCCCTGATCTTGGACTTCCCAGCCTCCAGAACTGTGAGAAATAAATGTTTACTCTTTAAGCTACTAGTCTACGGTATTTTTGTTAGAACAGCCCGAAAGGACTAGGACATGGGGCATCCTCAACCCACACACACTAGCTGAATGGATGAATGGTGCTATTGAGAGCATAACAGTTGGAACTCAGACCTTCCTTGCCAACCAGAAAGCCCTCCTTAAAAATGCATTTCCCACCAGAAAGTCCAAAGTCCCACTTCTCCATTCCCGTCCTCACCTGCCGGGGGCTCACAATGATGCTATTGGATTTTGCTCCTGGTTTGGGGGCCTGGTTGGGGGTCTCTCCTGCCAGGGGTTCTGGCCCCACTGGGCGTGTGGCTTCAGCCCTGCCTGGAGGTCCAGAGAGGGCATACTCAGCGTAGGTCTGAGGGCCTGGCGGGGGTGAGGTCTCCACGGTGGGCAGGCTCCGTGTAGATCTGAATAAAGGCTTGGCCTGTGGGAAGAGATGTGAGAGGGCACCTGAAGTCTGAATCCAGCCACTTCTTCCTACCTCCTCGGCCACTGCCACCCTGGTCCCAGCCACCGTCTTCTCTCCCTCTGCCACTGCGGTCACTTCCTCACCAGTTCCCTCACTGGCCCTTAGCCCCTCGTCTGCTCCCCACGCTGAGTCACACCATGCCCCTCCTCTGCTCAGAGCCCTGAGATGGCTCTTGCCTTACAGTAAAAGCCGAAGCTGTCAGCACAGCCCTCCAGACCTTTAAAGAGCTGTCCCTGCCCCTCCGCCTTAGAGATCTCCCTTTCTATCTCCTCCCCCTGGTTTTGTCTACTCCAGCCCCACCGGCCTTCTTGCTGCCCTAAAATGCATCAGGTTCTCTCTCACCTCAGGGCCTCTGCACTGGCTGTTTCCTTCTGCCCCATATCACAGAGCTGGCTCCCTCACCTCTTTTACATCTCACTAAAGGCATCATCTCCTCCAAGAAGCCCTCCCTTAACTGTTCTATCTAAAGGAGCTCTCCCTTCCCATCACGCTGAATATCCTTAGCTTACTTTCTTTTTCTTCATAGCACATAGGTGGCAGCCAGTACTTAGCACCAGCCAATTGTGTTCCTGTGGGGTTAAGAATTCCGTGCTGCCAGATCCTTTATTTACCAGATGTGAGATGTGCAGACTTATTTCAAAATTGCTGCTGCTGCTGCTAAGTCGCTTCAGTCGTGTCCGACTCTGTGCGACCCCATAGATGGCGGCCCACCAGGTTCCCCCATCCCTGGGATTCTCCAGGCAAGAACACTGGAGTGGGTTGCCATTTCCTTCTCCAATGCATGAAAGGGAAAAGTGAAAGGGAAGTCGCTCAGTCGTGTCCGACTCTTCACAACCCCATGGTCTGCAGCCTACCAGGCTCCTCCGTCCATGGGATTTTCCAGGCAAGAGTACTGGAGTGGGGTGCCATTGCCTTCTCCATTCAAATCGCAAAACCTTCCGATTCTTTAAGTTCAGCAATAAATTCACGCTTTTGCAGAACCAAGGTGCTGACCACGTGAAACATTCCAGAACTAGTCCCCTTGGTGCCTGTTTTCTAACTTTGCCTTAGCCCTCCTATGACATTTTACAGATAGGGAAACTGAGACCTGCGTAGGTCAAAGGACTGTCTTCTCAAGGTGACCCAGGCCCCAACATTTCCTAACCCACACGGCGGTCCTACAGGCCCCTTCCTCCTAACCAACTCCCCCAAGCCTCTCAGCGGTTCCCTCATCTCCTAGTCCTACCCCAGGAGGAGGGACCACATCCTCCTCCATAGGAATGAGGAATTTCTTCCTTGTGGGTGGGCCAGCGGGCTTGTGTACTCCCTCTTCGTCCATCGCAAGCTCCTTCTGGGGCCTGAAAATGAAGACGTGGTGTTGGGAGCCAAAGAGACATCGGCATTCTCCAGCAGGAACCCCCCCGCCACCTCCAGTCACAGTCGCCCCCCACTTCCAACCGCAAAAAAAAGTCCAGGGCTCGATAGCGTCCAGCTCCAGACACCCAGGGAAGGAGCCAAGTTCTATAAGGCCCCGCCCCAGCCAGCCACCACCTCCAGCTTGCCCCTCCCCTTACCAGTCCACACTCTCCATTCGCCACGCCCTCCAGGGCCCCAACCTTCTTTTCTCCCGCCCTCACAGTTCCCCACCTTCCGTTTGCCAGGCCCGACCACAGTCCCCAACCATGCGTCCGTCCCGTCCCCAGGGCTCGCACCTGGATACCTTCCCCTAGCTCCACTTCCTCCATCTCTTAGACGCTGTACCGATTGACTGGCAGCTACCAATCGCCGCCGGCAGTCTCCACCCCCGACCCCTCTCGCCCTAGCCCGGAAGTCTTAGCTCCCCGAGGACCCACCTGCTTGCCCCCGGGCCGCGAGGAAAAGACCGGAGGGAGATAGAGGCTTCCCACCGCCCGCGCGGCCAGCGCGGCCCCAGGCTCGCCGCACTTCCGGCCTCTCTAGCCCTGTAGCCCGCTCCCGACGTTCCCCAAAAGAGTAGAGTAGAGGGGCGGTCCTGGCGCAGCTCTCTATGGTCCTGGAGGACTGCAGCTCTCTATGGTCCTGAGGTTTGGGTTGGAGAGAGCTGTCGACCTCTCGCCCTGAGCGTCTTGGGTTGCCAAGCCGTTTGATTTCAGTGCCCTTATTGAACGCCTCCGGAGAAGGCAATGGCACCACACTCCAGTACTCTTGCCTGGAAAATCCCATGGACAGAGGAGCCTGGTGGTCTGCAGTCCATGGGGTCGCTACGAGTCGGACACGACTGAGCGACTTCCCTTTCACTTTTCCCTTTCATGCATTGGAGAAGGAAATGGCAAACCCACTCCAGTGTTCTTGCCTGGAGAATCCCAGGGACGGGGAGCCTGGTGGGCTGCCGTCTATGGGGTCGCACAGAGTCGGACACGACTGAAGCGACTTAGCAGCAGCAGCAGCATTGAACGCCTCTAGTGTGCCCGGGCTCTGGGCAAGGCTTAAAGGAGAAGAGATGGCAGCATATCAAACTAGGTTCCTTCTCTCTGTACAGACCTGGGTTTGAATCCCAGTTCTGTCACTGACTTGGCCTGTTTCCCCGTTCATTCATTAATTCCACATATGATCCCAGAGCGCCTCCTCTGTTCCCAGCTCTGTGCGAGGCACTTCTAGTGACACAGTGGTGACCAAGGATAACGACAGCCCCGCTCTGCTCTCTTGGAGCTCACAACGCATTCGGAGAGACAGACCTGTTTCCCAACAGAGGCGACCCAGAGTGGGCAGGGCTCGATAGGAGACCCCAGAGGGCCAGGGAGCAGGGTGGGGACAGGAACACCTAATGCAGCCCGAGGGCCAGGAAGAGCTTCCTAGAGGAAGGGACATCTGAGCAGAGACCTGGTTGATGAGTTAGTATTAGTCATTTCCTGAAAGATCGTATCACACTGTTCCAACTTGTAACTCTCTGATTACTAAGAAGAGAACATTTTTTCGTGAGTTTATTGCCCTTAAATATTTTGTTTTCTGTGAATTGGTTGCTCATATCCTTTGCCCATTTTTAAAATGGGGTTGTATGCCTTTTTTATTACTATTAATTTGCAGGGGTGCTTTATGAATTCCAATCCTGTTAGTCACTTACATATATTCCAAACATTTCCTCCTAGTTTGTACTTTATATTTTAACTTTATCTATTTATGTTCCTCACACAGAAATTCTTAGTGTTTATGTGCACCTATTTATCAATCTAGTCTATCCTGACTTTTGGTATGTTTAAGAGGCTTGCCATACCCAAAGGAGCTTCCCAGGTGATGCTAGTGGTAAAGAACCCACCTACCATTGCAGGAGACATAAGAGACGTGGGTTCAATCCCTGGGTCGGGAAGATCCCCTGGAGGAGGGCATGGCAACCCACTCCAGTTTTCTTGCCTAGAGAATCCCATGGACAGAGGAGCCTGGCAGGCTACAGTCCATAGGGTTGCAAAGAGTCAGACACGATTGAAGTGACTTGGCATGGAGGCATGCATACCCCAAGGTCATAAATATAGGCTATCATTTTTTTAATACTTTCCTAGTTTTGATTTTCTTTTTGTGTTGAATCCACATGAGACTTATTTTTGAACATGTGTTAAGGTAGGGATTTATGATGGATATAGGCAGTTGTCCCAGTACCATTTATTTTATTATTATTATCTTAAATTTATTTCGCTGTGCTGGGTCTTAGTTGCATAATTCAGGCTCTTCTATCTTCATTGAGGTATGTGAGATCTAGTTCCCCATTCAGGGCCCCCTACATTGGGAATGTGGAGTCTTAGCCACTGAACCATCAGGGAAGTCCCCAACACCATTTATTTGAAAAGGCAGTTCTGGGAATTCCCTGGCGGTCCAGAGGTTAGGAATTGGCACTTTCATTGCTGGGATCCAGTTCCATCCCAGGTTGGAGAACTAAGATACCACAAGCCTCACTGCCAAGCAGCCAAAACAAAACAAAACGAGAGAGAGAGAAAGTCAGTCCTTTCCCCTGGTTTTTTATATTCCACTGTTGTCATCTGTCACATTCCCATATATCCACAGGTCGATCTCTGACATTTCTATTATATTTCATTGATCTCTAAATCCGCTTCTTGCCTCCATGCCAAACTGTTTATTTAGATATGTTTTGATATCATATGAGGGTAGTCTCCCACCTCTGTTCAGTTTCAAATCTGTCTTTACCATTCCTGTCCCTTTTCTCTTCTAGATGGATTTTAGTGGCTGCTTTTCTAGCTAGTTCCCTGACAACTCCTATTGAGATTGGGATGGGAATTGCACTGGACTGATGAATTAATGACAAGAAGACTGACATCTTTTTTGATATCCATGAACATATTGTCTTTATCTCTCCATTGATTTTGCCTTTTGTTAGGAGCCTACTGTAAAATATTTTTTCTAATTAATTTTTATTTCTATAATTGATGCATAATTTCCTGGGCTTCCCTGGTGGCTCAGTAGTATAGAATCTGCCTGTCAATGCAGGAGACACAGGTTCCATCCCTGATCTGGGAAGATCCCCTGGAGAAGGAAATGGCAGCCCACTCCAATATTCTTGCCTAGGAAATCCCATGGACAGAGGGTCCTGGTGAGCTACAGTCCATGGGGTTGCAAAGAGTGGCTGAGCACGCATGCACCAATGACCCCATTTTAATTTGTCTCTAAGGACCTTGAAAGTGAAAGTAGCTCAGTCGTGTCCAACTCTTTGCGACCCCATGGACTGTATAGTCCATGGAATTCTCTATGCCGTAATACTGGAGTGGGTAGCCTTTCCCTTCTCCAGGGCATTTTCCCAAGCCAGGGATCAAAACCAGGTCTCCCCCACTGCAGGCAGATTCTTTACCAGTTGAGCCACAAGGGAAGTCCACAAATACTGAAGTGGGTAGCCTATCCCTTCTCCAGCGGATCTTCCCGACCCAGGAATCGAACCTTATTTCCAAATAAAGTCACATTCTGAAGTAATGGAGGTTAGGACTCAACGTATCTTTTGGGGGGCCACAATTCAACCCTTAACAATTTTGTTACTTTTTATAAAATTCTTCCTTCTGAATTAATTTGCTTCTTGCTAGAGTACATTCTCTTCTAACTCTTTCAGAGAAGGTTCTAGATAGGCAATTTCTGAGTCTTGTTCATCTGAAAATGTCTTTATTTGACCCTCACAAAAGGAACCTCAAATTCTAGGGGAACTTCCCTGATGGTTAAGACTCTGAGCTCCCAATGCAGGGTCATGGGTTCAATTCCTGGTTGGGGAACTACGCTTCCACATGTTGCATGGCTCGCCAAAAAGAAGACCAAATGGAATCTCAAATTCTGGGTTCTTAGTTATTTTAAGTTAGAAGATACTGGTCCAGACTTCCCTGGTGATCCAGTTTTTAAGAATCTGCCTGCCGATGCAGGGGACGAGGGTTGGATCCCAGGTCTAGGAAAATCCCACATGCCGAGAACAAGGCAACTAAGCCCATTCACCACAACTACTGAGCCCACACGCCTGGAGCCCATGCTCCACAAGAGAAGCCACCGCAGTGAGAAGCCCATGCTCTGCAACGAAAAACAGCCCCCACTGCTGGCAGCAAGAGAAAAGCCCGCAGGCAGCAAGGAAGACCCAGTGCAGCCAAAAATAAATAAGTAGAATAAAAAAGGAGGAGATACTGGTCCTCTATCTGGGTCACTGATGATAAATCTTTCGTCATAAGCAAGCTCATCTCTGTGCTTAATTTTCCCCAGGATTCTTTACTTGCAGTGTGACCTAGTACCAGTAACTCAGTTTCTCCATGTAGGTCAGTTTGCTCACCTCTAAAATGAGAATAACAATAGCAGAACTATTAGGAAGATGGAATGAGGTATGAGGAAAGTGCCTACATCTGTATTTGGCACACAGTATATGCAATATTCAGGTCTGTCATAAAAATAATATAATCCTTAACCACATCCTGGGCAAGCAGGGGCTGAAGCTGTTGTGACCACTGCTGTATCAAAGTGCCCAGAAACCAGAAGGGACTACTGAACCATATATTGTTTGAATGAACAAAGAACTGAAACAGGGTCCTCCAGCAAGCGACTTTACTACTGGAGCCGCTGCTTCCACATCTGTAACTGCTGAGGTTGTGAGAATTCAGTAAGACCACAGAGACACGTCTTGAGCTCCATGGTTCACTCAGTCCTTGACTAACTACATATTAAGCATCTATTGTGTGACAGATACTGGGGATACGTGCGTGTGTGCGTGCTAAGTCATGTCCGACTTTTTGCCATCCTATGGACCCCAGTCCACCAGGCTCTTCTGTCCATGGATTCTCCAGGCAAGAATACTGGAGTGGGTTGTCATGCGCTCCTTCAGGGGATCTTCCCCACCCAGGAATCGAACCCGTTGTCTCCTATGTCTCCTGCATTGACAGGCAGGTTCTTTATCACTAGCGCCACCTGGGAAGCTCAACTGGAGATACAGCTGACAGTAAATCAGACCAGGTCCCTGTACTGTGGCGCGGATGGTCTCATGGGAGACAGACGGTGAGAAAAAAACACAAATAAAAGAGTTCCAGACAGTCATTTATGCTCTGGAGGTGATTTTTAAAAAAGTGATGTGAAGTAGATGATGGAGGAGACCACACAGTCTCAAGAAAAGGGACTTTATAAATTAAAAAAATTTTTAAATATATTACCATCAACAAGGTAACTATCAAAGTAGATTGAGCGCATACTATGAGCTAAATCCTCATAATTACCTTCCTCTTAGGGACTAGTGTTAAAGAAGTCTCTTGCCAGTGCAGGAACCACAGCAGACACGGATTCCATCCCTGAGTCGGGAAGGTCCCTTGGAGAGGAAGATCTTCTGGAGGAGTAAACGGCACCCCACTCCAGTATTCTTGCCTGGGAAATCCCACGGACGGAGGAGTCTGGAGGGCTACAGTCCACGGGGGTCGCAAAGAGTCGGACACGACTTAGCGACTGAGCATGCATGCAGGTATCGATAGTTTATTTAACAGATGAAGGAGCTGAGGCCCCAGTGACAAGGAGATGGCCTATGAAAATTTGTCTCTAAATCCAAGGGCAGAGAGGGTTCCTAGAAGGAAGCCAGCCTGGGTGGGACTCAGTTTCTCCCGAAGGAGAATGGAAATTATCAAAGAAACCTGCAACTCGTGTCTTTTCCGCCAGGGGGCGATGGCATCCCACAAGACGATTTGAGCTGTAGGGGCGCTGGAACAGGTACCTACCCTCAGGCAAGACCCCCCAGCGAAGGTGGCTGGCTGTCCCTTCCCATCTCCCGACCCGTTTCTCTCTCGCTGAAGTGCAACAAAGGCCCCGCGGAGCGCGGCTCAGGTTAACTCTGAGCCTATTTGATTAGTTGAGCGGGAGAAAGTTGCTCTCACTTCTACAGTGTATTTTCCAAGTTGGATTCCTACTTTCAGTTCCCAAGTTGAACTTTCGGATCCTGAATTCGAATCTTTCCAGCTCCCAGAGTTGAGAGTTCGAGTCTAACAGCTGTCCGTACTGTACTCATTTCCCCATCCTTCTTCCAAATACTTCAAGTTCAAAGTCCAGCCCCAACCGAAGTTCCTGGGTAACTCCTCGGAGTCCAGACCTTGAGCCATTCCCAAACCTTCCCCTAACCCCAACTTCGACTTTCCTCTGAACCTCCAAAGGACTAGGGTGAGAATGGTGAATATAAGGATACCTCGCTCCTAGTTCCACCCAAGAGACTCTGGGCGGGGGGCCGACTACCGCTGGACCGAAGGCTCTGGAAGCGGGGGCGCGGCCGAGGGGCGCAGTGACCCGGCCAGCGTCCCCACCCGCCTCTAAACTTAGCCGCGGTGACGCGCGGCCCGGCTATAGCGGCGGGGCCGGGGACGCAGGGGGGCCCGATCGGAGCGGGAGCGGCTCAGCTCCGCTAGCCTCTATTTATAGAGCCCGGAACCCGAAATAGCGCGGAGCCGAGCGGCCGGGATGACGCGGGAGCCGCCGGGGGCTGACTCACCCGGCCCGGAGCGGCGGCCCCCGGATGGGAGACAGTGGAGGCGCTGGACTCGACCCCGCGCCATCCCGGGCACCTCTTCTGCTGGGACGTCCCAGGTTTCCACGAGGCACTGTGGTTGGATACGCAGCAAAAAGGAGGATCTGCAGCACGAGAGACTGAGGTTAGATCAGAGGTGGGACTTCCCTCAAAGAGCCCAGAATCAAGGAACTAACTTTATACAAGAAGAGGGGTTGGGAAGGAGGGGAGATGAATCAGATATACACACGTATTTATCACCAGCAACAGGACTGAGGCGTCTTGGGGGCAGAAACATGGACACAACCGAGCCAAACCCCTGGGTCACAGCTGTCCCCCTCTCTGCTTGCCATGGCTTCTTGCATGCTGTTCCCACTCCCTAGAATGCCTTTCCCTGCCTCCCCAGTCTTACAAATTCATGCTCCTCAGAGACCTGGTGCTAAGGGCAATCCCTCACAAATTAAAACTCTGACCCACTGGACTGGAAGCCCCATGAGGGTAGGGCCAGGCGCTTCTCAGTCATCACCATTTTCCCAACATAAGATAGACCTCTGGAGAAATTAACTGCGTGAATAAAAACTGTTGGTAATAAAATAAAATGACGTTTCCCAAACTATCACAGCAAATGTTGGTTGTATGCTACATGCCAGGTGTGAGTCGGACAGTTATCTTCTATGGGTCTCACTACAACCTTAGGAGGGAGGTATTTTTATTATTTTCATCATCACCAACCTCATGATGTTGTCTTTTTTGTTTAGTCACTCAGTCATGTCCGGCTCTTTGTGACCCCAGGGACTGTAGCCTTCCAGGCTCTCCTGTACACAGGCTTTCCCAGGCAAGAATACAGGAGTGGGTTGCCATTTCCTTCTCCAGGGGATCTTCTCAACCCAGGGATCGAACCTGCGGCTCCTATATTAGCAGGCAGATGCTTTACCACTGAGCCATCTGGGAAGCCCAACCCCATGTTAGAGATGAAGAAACTGAGACTCAAGGAATACCTTACATGTCCTCAGAACTGTCTCCTGAACCAGGTACCCTGGTCCCAGAGATGTTCAGTTCCCAGGACACTGTGTTTAGTTCCTATTGGACCAAAAGGTAAGGGGTGATTCTCAAAGTGCAGTCCACAGAACCTTGGGGGGTTCCCCAGCACTCTTTCTTGAGCTCCCTGGGGTCAAAATGATTATCATAGTGCTGACACTTAACTCACTTTTTCACTTTCTCTCTCAAATGTTCTGTGCAACCTGCAAAATATCTCAACACACTGAGCACAGAAGCAAAGGTGAAGACTTAGCTATCTTCTGTCTGCTGCTGCTGCTAAGTCGCTTCAGTCGTGTCCGACTCTGTGTGACCCCATAGACGGCAGCCACCAGGCTCCCCCGACCCTGGGATTCCCCAGGCAAGAACACTGGAGTGGGTTGCCATTTCCTTCTCCAATGCATGAAAGGGAAAAGTGAAAGTGAAGTCGCTTAGTCGTGTCCAACTCTTTGCGACCCCATGGACTGCAGCCTAGCAGGCTCCTCCGTCCATGGGATTTTCTAGGCAAGAGTACTGGAGTGGGGTGCCATTGCCTTCTCTAGCCAGACATTAAAGTGATTTGTAAAACACTGCCCCTCTTCTTACTAAATGTTCTTTCTTTCAAGTACAGTTGGCTTTGTTGGTTGGCTTTTTTTTTTTTTTTTTTTTTGCCATGCCTCAAGGTTTGTGGGGTCATAGTTCCCCGACCAGGATGGAACCTGTGCCCCTTGCAGTGGAAACTCAGAGTCCTAACCACCGTACTACCAGGGAATTCCCCCAAATATGGTGGTTTTAAGTTTAAAATATAGGATTTATGTTAACCTGATTTTTTGGAAATTATTTTTAAATGAACCAATAAATAATCCTTAAATATCTCAGCTTTAATTTCTAATATAGTAAATATGGATAGATATAATCCATATCAGCAGAAGTTCTTTGGAGTCCTCATTACTCTTTATGCATTTATTTTTAGTTTTTGCTGCGCTGAGTCTTCATTGCTATGCCCAGACTTTCTCTAGTTTCAGTGAACGGGGTCCACTCCTCACTGCGTTGCGAGGGTTTCCCCATCGTAGTGGCTTCTTTTGTCACAGAGCTCAGGCTGTAGAAGCTCGGGCTTCAGTAGCTACAGCACTTGGGCTTAGCAGTTGAGACTCGTGGGCTTAGTTGCTCCTTGGCATGTGAAATCTTCCAGGACCAAGGATCAAACCTATGTCCTCTGCACTGGCAGGTGGACTTATCCATTGGGCCACTAGGGAAGTCCAGTCCTCATTACTTTTTAAGAGCATAAGCAACCTTGAGACCAAAAGTTTAAGGATCACTGACCTAAAGACAAGATTATGAAACATCATTTTAACTGGGAGTGGGAGAATGGGAGGGCGGGAGAGGTTTTTTTTTTTCTGTCAAAGAAACATTAAAGAGATCTACAGGATGACGGGCAATCCACCAGGTGAAGGGAGGGGAGCTTTCAAGGCAGTGGGAACAGTTTGTGCAAAGCCCCTGTGGTAGGAAGTTGCTAAGCCTACAAAAATGAAACACACAGAGTGAGGAGTAGAATGGCAAGAAATAAGAGGAGGCAATCAAGGGACCAGATCATGTAAGATTGCAAAGGCCATGGTAAGAACTTTGGATTTTATTCCGAGTGGAGAATGGCCAAGGATGGAAGCCGGAAGCCCAGTAGCGAAGTGATCTCAGTTGTCCAGGGAAGATCAGATAGTAGTCTAAACAAGGGTGATGGGAAGTCAAAAGAAATTCGTGGGGGCTTCCCTGGTGGTCCAGTGGTTAAGAATCCACCTTGCAATGCAAGGGACACCAGTCTGATCCCTGGTCCAGGAAGATCCCACATGCCAAGAAGCAGCTGAGTCCCAATGCCACAAATACTGAACTGTGCTTTAGCGCCCTCGAGCTGCAACTACTGAACCCACGTGCTGCAACTCTTGAAGCCCCATCGCCTAGAGTCCATGCTTCTCTTGTTTCTATTATAATTTCTAGTTGATTAATGTTACTGAATATCATCAGCTGGCCAGGCAATCTGGCCTAATTCTCAGTTTAAAATAGTTTGTTGATTCTCTTAGTCTTTCTTTGAGATGGTAGCATTATCTCTTGACTTCCCATCTTTATATCTTATTCATTTTTCTTGTCCTACAGCATTTGCAAAGACTTTAAGGATGATGTCAAATGGCAAGGTTGATCGGTCCTCATGTACTCCACATCGCAGCCTTCTGAGAAGGCTTTTTTTTTTTTTTTTTTGGCTGTATCAGGTCTTAGTTGTGGTGTGCCAGCCCTAGAGCAACATGGGCTCGATAGTTTCCACCTGCAGGCTTAGTTGCCCTGTAGTATGTGGGATCTTAGTTCCCCGACCAGAGATCAAACCTGCATCCCCTGCATTTGGAAAGCAGATTCATAACCAACGGACCGCTAGGAAAGTCCCTGAGATGACTTATCTTGTTATTCCTATTGTGTAGAAGGAGAAAGTGAGGTACAGAGAGGCCAGTCTCTTGATCAAGGCCACACAGCAAAGAAGCAAACAAACCAGGACTCCAACAAAAGCTTGTGTTCTCAACCACTGCCTTAAAAGAAAATTCAATAGGCATTCTGTATTTTTTTTTTTAAATAGGCATAATACCTTGTGAGTTTCCACAGTGGCCCCTGGATCTTGAATGAGGCTCTGGGGACCTGAGATCTGATTCTGACTCTGCCTTCTTTTTGAGCCTCAGTTTTCTCCTTTGAGACAGCATTTGAAAGCCACAGAAACTCCGTCTTCAGGGTGTAAGGGGACAGGCCCCCAAACAGACTGTATTCATTTCCTGTGGCTGCCTAACAAATTACCACAAACTTGGTGGCTTAAAACAACAGAAATTTATTCTCTCTCAGTTCTGGAGACCGGAAATCCTATTATAAATCAAAATATCAGCAGGGTCACACTCCCTCTGGCTTTTTTAAAACTTTTCTTCTTATTACTTTTATCTATTTATTTTTGGTGGCACTGCATTTTCGTGGCTGTGCTCGGATTTTAGCTTTGGCCAGTGGGGGCAGCTCTTTGTTGCGGTGCTTGGGCTTCTTATCACGGTGGCTTCTTTTGATGCCGAGCACAGGCTCTAGATCGATGACTCAGTAGTTGTGGCATTCGGGCTTAGTTGCTCCGAGGCATGTGGAATTTTCCTGGACTAGGGATCGATCCCTCGTCCCCTGCATTGGCAGGCAGATTCCTAACCACTAGACCACCCTCTGAATTTTCTAGGGGAAGATCCTTCCCTGACTCTTCCAGCTTCTGGTCGCCCCAGGCGTTCCTGGGCTTGTGACTCCATCAGTCTCATCTCTCCCTCCATTTTCACATGACCACATCTCTAATCCGTCTCTAGCTTCCCTCTGCTGGACTCTCTCTTTCTCTCTTTTAATATCTACTTCTCCATTTATTTAAGTCTTCCCTAATTTCTCTCAGCGATGTTTTATTAGTGTACAGATCTTGCACATCTGTTATTTATTTATTTATTTATTTTTGACCATGCTTCAAGGCATTCAGGATCTTAGTTCCCTGACCAGGAATTGAACCTATGCCCCCTGCAGTGGAGGTGTGAGTCCCAGCCCCTGGACCTCCAGGGAATCTCCTCCCCATACTGCCTTTCTCTTGTAAAGACACTTGACACTGGGTTTAGGGACCACTTGGATAATCCACAGTGATATCATCTCGAGATCCTAACCTTAATTATATCTGCAAAGACCCTTTTTCCAAATAAGTTCCCATTCACAGATCTCAGGTAGACTCATCATGGGTTGGAGAAGGGCACGTCATTCAACCCATTACACAGATTAAAACAGAAAAATTAGAACAGGAAAACATGTGGCAGAGTTTGGGCTGGGAGGCGCCCAAAGCTTTGTGACGCACACCCCCGTTCCAGTGGGGAATGTCAAAGCATGTGCCCTTGAGAGCCCAGAGTGGTCCCGATGTCCTTCACATGATGGTCAGAAGTCGGGTGTGGCCACCATGCTCGGATATTTCCATGAGGATGGGAAGTCTTTAAGGGAGTTTTTCATTCTTCAACTCTTAAAGTGGAGTTGAGAGATTTTCTCTTTCACAAAATTCCAAATAATAATAAAAGTCAAACATTCGTACAGCACTTAATGTGTGCCAAGTCTTGTTCTAAGTGTTTAAATATCTATTCATTCATTTAATCCTCACAAAACCCGCTCTGATGTCTTGCCAATTCTCCTTTCATAGAGGAATAAACTGAGGTGCAGAGAGGCTAGAGTTTCAGTGTGGAAGTTTCAGAGCTTGAACCCCGTAGTCTGGCTTCAGTGTCTAGGTTCTTGATGTTAAGCTTTACTGTCACCTGGAGGCACACCATCTCACGTTAAATCTGAACTCTGAGAAAGCCATACTCCCCGATCCCTGGTCAGGGACTGACTACTGCTGCAATGTCTAATACGGCAGCCATTTGGCTACATGTGGCTCTTAAGCACTTGACATATGGCTGGTCCAAAATGAGACGTGTCATGAGTGTAAACTCCACATCACATTTCATATACTTAGTGTGATAAAAAAAAAAAAAAAAACTATCTCGTTATGAAAACTGCTGGACTTCTCTGGTGGTCCAAGTGGTTAAGAATCTGCCTGCCAATACAGGAGACACAAGTCCTATCCCTGGTCCAGGGAGATTCCACGTGCCCTGGGCAGCTAAGCCTGTGTACAACTACTGCAACCTGTACAGTCTAGGGCCCACGCTCTGCAACCAGGGGGCTGCCGCAGCGAGGAGCCTGTGCTCTGCAACTAGAGAGACGGCCCTGCTCACCACAGCTAGAGAAAGCCCATGCGCAGCTACAAAGACCTAGCGCAGCCAAAAATAAATTTTTTTTTAAAAAAAGGAGACTGCTGATATTAAGCACATGTTGAAATAATATTTTGCATCTATCTGGTTAAATAAAATACAGGAACAAAATTATTTTCACCTGTTTCTTTTGGCTTTTGCAGGGGAGCTACTAGGGCATTCAAGCCCACGTCCTATTTCTTGTGGACAGCGCTGATCCATGGGATTTGCTGTCTCTCCATCTGGGAGGGCATCAGATGATGGGATGCCACTTGTTCCAGGGGTCACTGAGCCTCAGGATTTCTTGTGATTGTTCCAGAACAATCCATGTCAGAAGCACATTCAAACAGAGCGACTAATGCTCACATCAAAAATATGGCTTTAAAGGACACTCTCAAATTCCTCTCTGCACCAGGTGAAGAAGCTACTTAGCCGAGAGAGACCACAGTGCCAGGCAGTATTTTGCAGCCACTCGGTGTCTGGAGTATATTTTTTATTCATAAATTATATACATGCATGCCTTTATTGGGCTTTCCAGGTGGCGCTAGTAATAAAAAATCCGCCTGCCGAGGCAGGAGATCTAAGAGACGCAAGTTCAATCCCTGGGTCGGGAAGATCCCTTGGAGGAGGGCATAGCAGCCCCCTCCAGTATTCTTGCCTGGAGAATTCCATGGACACAGAAACCTGGTGGGCTTCGGTCTACAGGGTCACAAAGTGTTGGACACCACTGCAGCAACTTAGCATGCACTCATGTGACTTTATTAAAAACATTATAAAAACTTACAAAACGGAGCTACAGGGACTTTCCTGGTGGAACAGTGGTTAAGACTCCACGTTTCTAATACAGGGGGTACAGGTTTGATCCCTGATCAGGGAACTAAGATCCCACATGCTGGGTGGCATGGGCAAAAAACAAACAAAAATAAAAACCCTCGAAACAAACAAAACAGAGATAAAATACTCAGGGATGAACCAGGCTGCATGAGATCACGAGTTCAAATCCTGACTCTGTCCCCTCCCTGGCTGGGATTCCTTCCATGAGTCCCAGTGTCTTCATCCAGAAACTGGAAGTGCTTGTTCCTGTGCCCTGATGGGTGTTGGGGGAAGTCAGTGAGGCCGTGTGTGCAAAGGGCCCAGCACACTGCCAGGCAGAGAATGAGCTACAACAGCCACCAGGTTTCTTGAGAGGCTGGGAGCTGGCTTAGGTCGGAAGGAATCATGTTAGGTTTCTCGGCAGAGGGGATCGCTGTGTTGGACCTCAAAGCACGGAGCACTCTTCACTAGGTGGAGGAGGATGGGAAAGGCATTTGGGCAGAGAAAGCCAAATGTTTAAGTCAGGAGGCATGCGTGAGGCACTGGAGAAAGGCAGGCTGTTCGAGATTGTTTGAAGGTGGAGACGAGTGTTAGGGAAAGGGGTGGGGGGCAAGCGATGGAGTTGAATACAGCAGCAGGCCACGGAAGGCCTTGTAGATCACAGGACCAGAGCACTGGGGAGCCACAGCAGACTCTGAGCAGGGGGGAGATCGGAAACGAGTGGATTTGTGGTTTAGCAAAATCCTTGCAGGTGTGTGTGTGTGTGGGGGGGGCAGATCTGGGGCAGGAAACCAGGGCTGAGTGTAGATATAAAGGAAGAAGTGGGGAAAGGGGGCCAAGTAGGCAGCTGGGTCAGAGTAAGGAAGAGGAGGAAGGAGAACATATAAAATCTTTAAAAGATAGAATGGAGGGAGGAATTCTCTGGTGGTCCAGTGGTTAGGAGTTTGCCTGCCAATGCCGGGGACACAGTTACCCGTGGTCTGGAAACATTCCACATGCCGCAGGACACCGAGGCTTGCGCGCCGCAACTACCAAGCCCAGGCGCCGCAACTGCTGAAGCCGGCGCGCCCTGGAGCCTGCGCTCCGCAGCAAGAGACGCCACCGCAACGCGAAGCCCCGCACGGAAACTAAAGACGTTGCTGCGACTACAGAAAGCCCGAGCACAGCAATGAAGACCCAGCGCAGTTAAAAAAAAAAAAAAAAAAAAAAGAATACAGGAATTCCCTGGCGGTTCAGTGGTTGGGAATTCTAAGCTTCCATTGCAAGGGGCACAGGTTCGATCCTTGATGGGGGAACTAAGGCCCTACAAGCTGCACAGGGTGGCAAAAAAAAAAAGGAATGGAGATGAGTGATGGGCTATGGGAGGTAAGGGGAGGAAGGCGCCAAGAGGACTCTGGTCTAAGAGACAGGGTGTATGTGGGACTAAGTGGAAGCTGGGGGGCCTGGGAGAAGGGACGGACCACAGGCGTAGAAGGAAGACACTGAGGTCAGGGTGAAATTCTGTGGGACAACCAGGGGGAGGCATCCAAGAAGCTTCTAGATACATGGGTCTGGAGTGCAGGAGAGATGGCGAAGCAGAGGCTGGGAGGCAGGCAGAGCTCAGGCAAGGCTGAAACCCGGACAGTGGGAGAAAGGGGAGGGTGCAGTAGGATAAACCCACCGTCGGCCAGTGATGACAGTGGAGAGTGGTCCTGCCCGGGGCAGCAGCCTCAGAGTCGGGCTCTCATTCTGATCTACACCGGGGACAGGAAGACGAGCAGACCCAGGGCCACCACAGGGGTACCTGCCCGATGAGGGGTGGGGGCTCAAGGTGTACACAAGCAGTCCATGCCTCCGTGTGTGTGTGTGTGTGTGTGTGTGTGTAATAAATGGGTACTTCAGGGGGTACAGTTATAGAGGTGGTGGAAAGTTCCTGGTTGTGGGGGCGGTTAGAAAGCGAAAGTGAATTAATTGGGAGTCTCTCAGTTTCAAGGAGAAGGCAATGGCACCCCACTCCAGTACTCTTACCTGGAAAATCCCATGGATGGAGGAGCCTGGTGGGCTGCAGTCCATGGGGTCGCTAAGAGTCGGACACGACTGAGCGACTTCACTTTCACTTTTCACTTTCCTGCATTGGAGAAGGAAATGGCAACCCACTCCAGTGTTCTTGCCTGGAGAATCCCAGGGATGGTAGAGCCTGATGGGCTGCCGTCTATGGGGTCGCACAGAGTCGGACACGACTGAAGCGACTTAGCAGCAGCAGCAGCAGTTTCAAATGCAGACTGGTTCAGGGAAGCCTATTGGCTCACACTTTCAAAAGGTCAAGGAGTAAAACCAGCTTCAGTCACAGCTTGATCCAGGAGCTTAAACGATGATATGAAGTCACTGTCCCATATCTGGGGGTTTTATTTGATTTTCTCCTCAGGAAGACATTCCTTGAAGTAGCAAAGACAGCCCTAACAGCTTGAGGCTCATATCTCAATCTCTTAGCCACCCCAGAGGGGAGAAAGGGCTCCTGCTCAAGGGTTCATCATTCATGGTCTTAAATGGGCCATATGCTCACCTCGGACCCAATCACTGTCCTCAAAGGCCAGCCCAATTGGAATATTCTGATTGGCTGGACCTAGGTCAGGTATCCTTCTCTGGAACGGGGATGGGGTGAGCCCCCAAGACAATCAGGTGAACTGAACTTGAAAAAGGGGTGGTTTCCCAAAAAACAAGTAGAAATTTGGCAAAACCATAGATACTCATGTGGCTGGAAGCAAAGGGAGATGGGAAAACAGATTTTCTCATCTGTTAATGGGGTGTGAGATTATGATCTCACCTCTGCAGGTTAGGGTGAGGATTACATGAATTAATGCAGGTGAGACATTTAGCAGACTGCTCAGTAAAAGGTAGGTGCTGAACAAGAGGTAGCTATTATTTAAAAACCAGTAATCAGTATTACTATTATTGATGATGAATGACATCTATGTGCTGGGAGGTAATGAGCACCCAGGCTCAGGAGGAAACCAAACTGAAGCTAAGCAATCACGCAGTGAACACTCATGCAATCTACAGTGTACAAGTTCAGTCCCCAAGTGATTCTTCTCCAGGTTTCTGTTTCCAAGTCTATGAAACGGGGTAAGGGGATTGAATGAAACCAGATCATTTTAGAGTGTCACCTCCTTAGAAAAAGGCTTCCCCTGGATTACTCTTACAGTGTGTGGGTGCTCAGTCCCGTCCAACTCTGCGAACCCCACGGACTGTAGCCAGCCAGGCTCCTCTGTCCATGGAATTTTCCAGGCAAGAATACTGGAAGCGGGTTGCCATTGCCCCCACTCCAGGTGAACCAAGGATGGAACCCAAGTCTGGGTTCCATCGCCTCTTGCAAGTCTCCTGCGCCTCTTGCATCAGCAGGAGGATTCTTTTATCACTGAGCCATCTGGGAAGCCCACTTTTACCAAAGCATTCCTCTAATTATAATAGATCCTCCCATTTTATTTTCTTAACAGTGCTTACCACAATCTGAAATCATCTTATGGTCTTTGGGTGGGGGGAGGGGCATACCATATGTCATGTGAAATCTTAAGTTCCCCAACCAGCAATCGAACCCATGCGTCTGAAGTGGAAGGGCAGTCTTAACCACTGGACCACCATGGCTGTCCCAAATCATCTTATTTATTCAGTCACCCCCATTAGAATGTCAGCCCCACAACACCAAGGATATTTGAGGTCTGTCTTGTTCACTGCTGTGTCCTCATCACCTAGCAAGTTCCCTGGTACACATTAAGCCCTTGATAAATACTTGTCCAGTGACTAGCTAGATGCTGTTTATAAAAACATAGGGTGCCTAGTTTTCTGATACGTAGTGAGTTCTCCATGAAGGGAAGTGCTGGAGGTGAAACTGAACGAGCAGTACCTTGAAATTCATGATGCGAGGTCCCCAACCCAGTTCCTGTCCCGGCCTCAAGTTTCCTCATGTATAAAATGGGCGTGTGGCCGGCCGTGGGTGGTTTGTGGGGGTGTGTGAACTCCTGGCCCGGCCCCTGCCTGCGATCCCCATAGGGGCCACCAGGGGGCGCGGCGCCTCTGCCCAAAAGTCGGCCCTCAAACGCTCGAGCCCGGGTGGATGCTTCCCGACGGTCCTGGAATATTCTGAGCCGCGCGGGCTTCCAAGCGCTCAGGAATCCAAGAGTTTGTGCGGATGGGCGGGTGTCCGCGCGCCTCGCAGCGGGGCGGGCGGTGACTCAGGCGCGCGGCCCCCAGTTCTCGCGAGGGAGCGTGCGCGGCCTCGGGAACTCGCGCGGCGCCGCGTCCATTTTTACCCGAGCGCCGCTAAAAATAGTCCCCGCGCTCCGAGCGGAGCCCGAAATAGCGGCCCCCAGATAAGGCAGGACGACTCAGCGCTTCCGGGGAGCGGAAGGGGGAGGCAGCGGGGGGGGCGAGGGGAGTGGGGACGGGCTCAGCTGGGCCTCCGCGTAGCTGCGGCCGGACGACCGGCCCCCGCCGTCCCCGCGCTGCCCCCAACTGCGACCCCAAGCCGCATCCCCCGAACTGTCACCAGCCGCGAATCAGTGCCCCTAGCCCCTCCATCCCCCGCAGTTCCCTGTCTCCTGGTCCCACGCCTCAGTTTCCCCTCTGTTCTTCACCCCTGACCGTTATCCAGCTTCCCCTTCCGTATCCTAGCCTTTATTCTTAACCCTGCCGCCCTTCCCCAAGTCCCCCGCTGACATTCGTCTCCATCCCGAAGCCCACCCTTCCCGAAGCCCTGTCCCTACTCTCTCTCGCCTTTCTGAAGCCCACCTCGCGCCCCCTCTCCCCCCACCCCCAGCCCTCAGCTCCGCTTCTATGGGGGTACGATGCAAAGGTCACAGGAAGTCACGCCGGACCAGCCAGGCAGAGGGCTGGGAGGGAGGCTCTCACTTCTTGGCTAGTTTCTGTAGTGGATCGGATGGGCTTAGTTCTGGGTCTTAGCCAGTTTCAGGGCTCATACTGTGCCAAGGGTCAGGGATTCAAGCCTGGGCCAGGGTTGGGGCTCAGACTGGGGACAGAGGCAGTCTGCTGTCACCAAAGTTGGGGTCTCTGTGTCATCAGTCAGGGCTCTGCCCGGTGCCCCACTCTTTGGCTCACCAAACCCAATTCAACTATGATTCTTCCCTTCCTTGCAAGGCAGGGACACGATAGCCCCAGGCAGTGGGAAGAGCTCTGGGCCTGGGTCTCCGCTTTGTACTTGGATCCTTTGGGGGCACCTTCCTATTCTGATATCCTGTGACTCTTTCAGTGCCTACTCTCAGAATCAGCCTCAAAGATTTTATACCAAGCTCACCTGAGGTTCAGTGCCTGCATCTTTCTAGTCTTTGAAATACCACAGAACAGAAACTGCCCTGTAGAATGATGTCTTGATGAAAATTCAGGCAGAACCCTTCGGCTGCGGATGGAAGGCACCCTCAAGTGCTGTCCCTGTCCATAGTGGACACTGAGCTTTAGGCAGGTGCCTTGATGGTTATGTTGTCTGGATGGGACGTCAACCAGCAGGCAAAGGGACTGGGCTGGAGGATCCTTTAAGGCAAGAAGAATCGTGCAGCTGGATCGAAGAATTAGGCTACAAAAGTGAGCAAGGACTAGACAACCCTGGGCCCCATGGGCCATGGTGAGGAGCCTGGACTATTTCCCCCAGGGGCACTGGGAAAGCCATGGCAGGTTCTGAGGAGGGGAAGGACCCAGGCAGGTTTGAAGACCTGTCTGACTGCTTCCTGGAGGTAGACTGAGGAAAGGAGGGGGAGAGGAGGAGCCTGGACCTAGGGAGGAGTGAGAGGAAAGGAAAGAGCAGATTTGAAAGACAGTGAGAAGGCAAGAAGGGCCAGACTTGGTGGCTGAGAGACTGTGATGGGAAAGAGGCACCCAAGATGAGGCCCACGTCTCTGCTCAGGTGAGACTGGGATGGTGGGGTCATCCCTGACATGAGGCCCAAGAGGAGGAAGGGCAGGTGTGGGTAGAGGAGGCCCAGGTAAGTTTCAAAGTTAGTCCAAAGAGGGTCATTTTTAAACTTTTTTTAAAACGGGGATTTAAAAAAATTGAGGGAACATATAGTGGCAAATGGGCTTCCCAGGTGGCGCTAGTAGTAAAGAACCCACCTGCCAATGCAGGAGACATAAGCAAGATGGGTTCCATCCCTGGTTTGGGAAGATCCCCAGGAGGAGGGAATGGCAACCCACCCCAGTATTCTTGCCTGGAGAAACCCATGGGCAGAGGAGCTTGGTGGGCCACAGTCCACGGGGTCACAAAGAGTCAGACACAACTGAAGTGAAGCAACTTGGCACACAAGCACATTGGCAAATAAAAAGAGTATACTTTGAAAAAGTAAATTTCCCTCCTCCCTCTGATCCCCACTTCTCACTGTTACCTACATCCCCTGTGCCTTGGCCAACAATTCATTGAGCTCTCACAATGTCCCAGCCTGTGCTAAGCCCATCATAGAAGTGACCTTGTCCAAATCACTCATCACCCAATGTGTAAGCCAGGCACCACTGCTATATCCATTTAAGAGAAGTGTAAACTGAGGCTTTGGAGAGATGTGGGAATGTGTTCTTTCAAGGGCCTGGCTGTGAAGGCTCTTCAAACTTAAAGGTATGGGAGCAGATGAGATCAGAGGAACAAGTCCAAAGGGCCAGGGTCCAGAGCCCAAGGACCTGGAGGGGAGTGACTGGGAGTTCAAGGAGGCTGCCTGGAGGAGGAGTGAGGAAAGCTAGGAAGGTGACTTCCAGAACCTTCTGATGAGGGGTTTGGATGGAAGCAAGTCACTGCCTTTGGGGGGCTGAGGCGTCCCTGGCAGCAGGGCAGTGCCCCCTCCTCATGCCCCAGAGGTGATGATAGGGACAGACTGAGGCTTCTTGATGACAACTCAGGGACATGGTGATAGCACAGCCGGCTGTAATGACGTCGGAGTGATTCGCCAACGACCAGCATCTCTAGTCATGCCCTGTGGGGGGCATGAGGATGGGAGGAAGTGACAGGCCACGGGGGTGGGGGCCACAGGGATGCAGTCATTCAGAGACCAGGGGACCAGAGCTGAGCCAGTGTGTCCTGCCCCCTACACCAGGGAAGGTTGGGTGGGAGGATCCATGATTTGGGGCTCTTTTAGTGAAGAAGGTCTAGTTTCAGCCACCTTTGACTGGGATGGAGTAGGTCTGGGCACAGAATCAGGGGCTGCTGGGATCAGGGACTTCTGTTTTGTTTGTGGCTTGTTCCCCATCACCCAGGACATGACTGGCACAACAGTAGGGGCTCATGTTTGTTGAATGAATCGAATGAAAGGGATCAGCACTCCTTGGATCTCTTGCCTCACAGCCCGGACCATCAGGCCACCTCAGCCAGAGGTATTGCTAGGAATACCCTTCCCCACTCAGGGTCTCATCTCAGTCCCCGCTTTGAGGGGTGAGGGGGGTGAGCAAGAAAAAGAGTTCTTGCCTCTGATGGACTCCGCCCACATGTGATGTCACAAGCCGCTTGGGGATCCCGATCCCTGTCCCTCCCTTGGGATGGGGCGTGGAAAGGAACCCGGGAGTCCTAACTTCCGCCCCTCCCCGGGGCCTGGCGGTATTACATAACCCCGACGTCGCGTCCCCAGGGATGTCTCCGGACGTCCTGGCCAGGCCGGGGACAATGGGCGGGGAGAGGCCCTCCCGCCAGAAACCTGGAAGTGGCAAGGGCACCCTCTCCTCTGATTCACCCTTGTTTCCGTCCCGTTTAAGCCTCCTCCTTCTCCTCAGGGATCCGTATCTCCCTTAAGCTCTCTACCCTCACTTCTTGGTCCCCGCTAAATTTCAGCTCTGTCCCGGCCTGCAAATTTGTCTCGGCCTGCAAATATCAGCTCTCTACCCAAACTCCCCGCCCTCATACCAGTCCTTTGTCATTTCTGAATCCCCTAAACGTCCAGTTTCCCACGCCCTCCACTCACCCATGTCGAGGGCGGGGGGAGCCTGTCCCGGGTCCCTCAAATTATCCCCAACTTCCTACCCGCCCCCCGCCCTCCCAATCTCCTCCTGTGGCTTCTCCAAGCTTCTTCCATCACCTGTCTTCCCCAAACCCCTCCCCACCTCCCTCAAACTGACACCTAATACTCTTTCTCGTCCCTAATCCCAGCCCCCTTGTCTCCCGAAACTGCGCTAATATCCCTACTTCATTCCCCTCAAATCGGGTCTCCGATTCCCTCCCTACTCCAGACATCCGCCGGGCTCTCTCGGCCCCAGACCCCCGGCCACCGGCGCCCCTCCCCAGCCCGCTCCCACGCCCGGCTCGGGTTCCCAGGCTGCCCCCCCGCGGTGGCCCAGAGACCCAGTTTGCAGCGGCAAAACATTGGTCTCCGGGCAACAGGCCCCGCCCGCCCCAGGGCTGCCCTCTGCGAGCCCGGCCGCGCCGGGGCTGAGACTGGGCGCGGAGGCGGGGTGGGCGCACCAGGCTGGGGCCTTCGCCTCCGGAGGTCCGCCGGGCGCAGGGACCCGGGAAGACGGCAACGCGGAAGTAGAGATTCTGGGCTCCGGAGTCAGAAACCCCGAGAAATTCGTAGAGTCTGAAGGGAGCTGTCTGGGACTCAGTAATAGAGGCCGCGCAACCAAGGAAAGAAGGAATGGGCCCTGAAATAAATATGGGGATGATGAGGATAAACACAGACAAAGCACCGGTCAGCAGGGACGCCCCTGAAGGCAGGCAGGATAATCTACCTCGGATCGTCCGGGCCTTTGAGCTTCTGTCTTAGGGACTTCCCTCTCTGACTCTTAGTTTCCGTATTTGTGAAATGGGTAGTGCTTAGCATAGAGGGCTGTTGTGACAATAGGGATTCAACGTAAGGATTCAATGAATTCACCGACCTAGAACTCGTGGCACACTCCTAGCACGTCATTCATTCGTTCAGCCTGTTTCTCAAGCACACATTATGTGTCGGGTACTGTGGTAAGCTCTGGCAATTCAACAGTGAACAAGATTAAAGTCCCTTTCCTCCCAGAAGCTCACACTTTGGGAGTGGGGAAGGAGATGATGGAGCTTACATAGCACATTGGAAAGGAGCAGTGCTGGGGAGGTAGAGAGGAAGGGAGGGTTGAAGTTGCCAGTTCAAAGAGGGTGGTCAGAGAAGGCTGACATGAGATGGTGATTCTTTGAGCAAAGACTGAAAGTTGGTGAGAAAGGAGCCGTGGAGATATCTGGGTCAAGAGCATCCGGGTCAGAGAGAGCAGCAGATGCAAAGGCCTTAAGGAGGGAACATGCCTGGTGTGTTGGAGGAACAGGAGGAGGCTGGTGTGGCTGGAGCAGAGAAAGGGAGGGGAGGGAGAGTGGCAGAGACAAGGAGCCTATGGGCCATGGCGAGGGCCTTGACTTTTACTCTGGGTGAGTTAGACACCAGGGGAGGGTTTTGAGCAAAAGAGGGACATGAACTGACTTTGATTTAAACACCATCCCTCCAGCTGTATGTGGGGAATGGGCTTTGGGAGGCCAGAGTGGAGGCAGGCAGACCAGCAAGGTGAGCCAGGCAATAGTCCAGGCAAGAGGTGACGGTGACTCGGACAAGGGGCAACAGGAATGAGATTCTGGAGATGTTTGAAGGCAGAGCTACAGAATTTGCTGACAGGCACATTCATGGCAAGCCCTCAATAGATGGCAGCAGTTACCATTTTGTGAAAGAGAGCTCACAAAAGCCTCACACAAGTCCTTATCCTCCCCATTTTACAGATGCAGAAATCAAGGCTCCCAGAGGTCACTCAGTTTGCCTAAGGAGTCAGCTCAGTCTGGCTCCAAAGATGGTACCCCTCTATTAGGTTGGCTCTTCCTAAGTCCACAACACCCTCGGAGTCTGGAGCTATACCCAAATTTATCCACGTGGGCCCCAGGACCCCTGGAGCTATATCCTCATTAGCCGCACCCAGTTGTCAGCTAGTTACCCATGCTGGCCCGGGACACTGGCTTAAAGGCAGGCAGGTACATGTAGAGAGGGTCCACCCAGAACCTCCCAGCCCAGCATCTGCTTCCCACACTCAGTCCCAGCACTGGACCCGGCACACCCCAGTGCTGCCTGCAGCGACCTGTTGAATACAGTCACACGCACGCAGGTAGGTACGTGGCCCTCCACCATGAAGGTGCATTTACAGGCAGTGTGCAGAAAATGCAATTTCTGGCTTTATCTCTCTGTTTCCGTATCTCTCTGCCTCTATCTTTTTGTCTCTGTCTGTCTGTGTCTTGCTATCTGTCTCTCTCCGCACCCTGACCCCCTGCTCTGTCCACACTCAGGTCCCTCTACCTGCAGGGGAGATCACTCTTGTCCCTGGCCATGTCTCCATGGAACCTCACCTATTATGTGGCATCAGAACTTGGCATCAGCCAACAGGGACCTATGTACAGCACCGAGAACTATACCCAATATTTTGTAATAATCTACAAGGGAAAAGAATGTGGAAAAGAGTATATAAATATGTATATATGTATATAAATATGTATATATACACACACACATAACTGAATCAGTTCACTATTCACCTGAAACCAACACAACATTGTAAATTAACTATACTTCAATTAAAAGCCATTAAAAAAACAACACCTGGCATCAGGACACGTGTGGAGGCCTCAGATAAGTTGTTCAGAATCTCTCAGGCAGACTTTCACAGGTCATAATCTCTGCCACCTCCTTCTCTGAGTTTCTGACCCACAGCTTTTGGGTGTGGGACTGAGGCAATCCACCTTTATCAAGTTGCCCAGGAGATGGGGCTCCCTGTCAATCTGCACTGCCGTGCGTGCATACTAAGTCACTTCAGTCGTGTCTGACTCCTTGCAACCCCATGGACTGTAGCCTGCCAGGCTCCTCTGTCCATGGGATTCTCCAGGCAAGAATACTGGAGTGGGTTGCCAATGCGCTCCTCCAGGGGATCTTCCTGACCCAGTGATCGAACCACATCATTTATATCTCCTGCATTGGCAGGCAGGTTCTTTATCTTTAGTGCCACTTGGTACTCCATCTGATTTTGCACAAAGAGAAGAGCAGAGGCCCAAGGAGCAGAGGAACCATCCCGACACCCACAGCACTCAGTTGGGAGGGGATTGGTGCTGTTCAGAATCAGTGGACTCTGGGAACAAATTTGGGAGTTAAACAAAGAGAATCACAGAGACACAGAGGGAGACTCAGAAATGGATAAAAACCCAGAGAAAGGGGAGTGGGAGGGAGGCAGAAACCCAGAAAGGAACTCAGGGGAACAGAGATAGAGAGTGACAGAAAAGCACAGAGATAGCATAACAGAGACAGAGAGATGAAGAGGGAAATTGAAGACATATTAAGAGACAGAGACTGAGACACAGCATTTAGGGGGATAGAGAGACCCCAACAGAGGCATATTTTGAATGAGGCAATATACATGATAGGCTTGACTTCCTAGAAGCAGCCAGTGCCACAGTTTGGCAATTGCAGGCTTAGCAAGCCAGGTCCCCTCCCTAGGCTCGACATGTAGGATGCACATAAAACACGTTTATATAACCTGCCCTCTGTGCAGAATCTAAGAGCTTTACATAATGTAGCCCCATGAGTCATGCTGCAGACATGGGGCAGTGACCTGACACACCCAATGACAGCAGACCCCTCACCCAGGACCGTTACCTGGAAGTGACTATGTGAGAAGTGAGAGCTCACAGGTTTCACTGAGGAGAAAGCAGAGGGTCAGAGAAGGCAAGGCACTTGTCTGAGGTCACACAGCCAGGGGCCAGTAGAACAAAAATTCCAATCACATCTGCCTGATTTCCTTGCCTTTGCACCCCAAGACACAAAGAAAGGCGATGACTGACAATGCCCTGTGATGTGTTATTTTACAGAGTAGAGGAAATGATAGTTAAAACATCAGCACTAATATGACAGCCCCTGTGTATTTAGCACTCTGTGCTGCAGTAAGTACTTTACAAATACCATCTCATTCCAAATCCCAGTGAGGTAGGGAAAGAACTCAGTTATTAAAGAATATAATTTCACCTGTTATGTACGGAGCACTTACTATGTACTAAGTACTTAACAGGATTTCATACAGTCTGAGTTCTGGAGGTGGGTGATGCTATCACTCCCATTTCAGGAAGCAAAGATGCTCAGAAAAAAGAAGTTACAGGTCAAGGTCACAGAGAGGGTATTTGAACCCACGTCTCTCTATCGGTTTATCTTTGCCACCCACTCTCCCGTGGAAGTGCGTGCCTACAAGTGCGCCTATGCACGTGTGCAATCGATTTAACATCTTGTACTAACATCTTAAAAACTTTAGTTCAAATATCAACGGTCCCCAGCTTATATCCTTTTCTCTACTCCAGAGGGTGTAAGTCAGCCTCCGATTACCTAAATCTCCCCAACGCCTGGGCAGCGACCCTCCCCTCTCCCTGCAGAGCCTCAGTCCCCGCCGCGCGGTCCAGCCGGATCCAGTAAAATGGTCCTGCCTCTTTAAGAGAATGAACAGTCGGCCGGCGTTGCCTGGCAGCGCCTCGGCGGTCGCCAGGCAACGTCAACAAACGACTCAGCCGCCGTCTCCGTGCTCACCGCCCCCCCGCCCGCGCAGACGCGGTGACGCGACGGGCTGTGGAACGCCGTCGCTTAGCAACGTGAAGGCTGTTTGTCCCGGGCCTGGCCG
Source organism: Bubalus bubalis (assembly GCF_019923935.1). Taxonomy (NCBI): domain Eukaryota; kingdom Metazoa; phylum Chordata; class Mammalia; order Artiodactyla; family Bovidae; genus Bubalus; species Bubalus bubalis. The sequence continues at coordinate 52,555,530 of NC_059174.1, forward strand.
CGCGGCCGCACAGGGTGCACCCAGGACCGGCCCGGGCGGACAGACGAGCAGTCCGGGAGCCTGGTGTGGGGGGGCGCTGCGGTGATGGAGCGGGGGAGAACCAGGCCCCCAAATTGCCGGTTTCCCTTTAGACAGCCGCCGTCTGCTTGTCACCCGCTCCTCCTGTCTGACCTAGGACCGCCTCCGCTGGGTATCTGTCCGTCTGCGCCCCCTCCTCCCCGGCATGTCTGTCTGTCCAGCATCTCCCGTGCGGTGGCTGTCTCACATTCCCCCAAATAATAACAACTAAAATAGATCCAAGCACACTTCTCTGGCCTTCTGCTTTTGCCTCAGACTCCCGGGTTCCTGGGTGGGCTGTTGAGTTTGGGGGTCCCAACCAGGGGAGGCTAGCAGGGCACACACACACACACCCGGAGCCACAGCGCTAGAGCTCCCTCCCGCTCCTTTCCCTGCTCCCCTCGGGGTTTCTTGCCTGTCTTCCTCGAAGCTCTTTTTATCAGACAGGCAGCCCAAAGTCCTTCCATCCTGTGTCCGGGAAGCTGTCCACAGCTGGGAGGTTTTAATAACTCATCCCCAACACACACCCCCAACACCCCCCAACCAGTAGCTTCATGTGACCAGGGCTGGGGCAAATCTCCAAGCAGAGAGAAAAAAACTGGATGTTTGACTGTGAATGGTTGTGACTGTAGGTGAGTGATTCTGTCCGTGACAGTGTCTATCTGGGGTTTCCGGTGTGAGAGCATGCTTATGAGGGCTTCCTTCGTGTGTGTGTGAGAGCAACTGACGGACTCAGCGAGTGGTTTCCCCAGTTTGCACTTGTGTAACTGGATGTACTGGAGAAGGAAATGGCAATCCACTTCAATATTCTTGCCTGGGAAACCCCATAGACAGAGGAGCTTCCTGGGCTATACAGTTCATGGGGTTGCAAGAGTTGGACATGACTTAGCGACTACACCACCACCACCAACTGGATGTATGGGTATCTAAACCCTGCTGACTGTGTGTTGGGTGTGTGTACTTGAGTCTTTTTGTGTGATCGTATGTGAAATATGACTGTGTGAGTACCTATATACACAGTACTTACAGATACATACATTTGGATGTGTACAGTCTTGCTCTTAGCTTGCCTTTCTGTGTGTGTGCATGTGTGTAGTTCTGGACCTCTGTGTGTGGTCATCTGTGTGCAACTGTGCAGGTGGCTGCGTTTGTCCGTCAGTTCTCTCTCAGTTCTTTGCACAGAATTGATCAGTCTTTAGTCACATATATTTCTTTGTTTGCTGTCTCCCCCCTGGGGCTGTGTGCTCCATGAGGACAGGGCCTAGGGCTGTGGTGGTCACCGCTGGATCCCCAGCACTTCTCTGCACACAGTAGGTACTCAGTAATTACTGTTGAGTAAATGAATCTGTGACTCATGTGTCCACGTTGAGTGCACATCTGTGTAACTGTGTGCATGGTTCTGTGTCTCCTGTGTGTGCCTTCTAGCTTTGTGGCTCTGGGTAAGCCATGTCCAGTTGCATAGCTCTAATTTTCAGCACCACCACACTGGGAAACATAGCTGGATTTCAGTCAGTATTTGTGGACTTGAACCGTATTAGCATTAAGACCTCTATGGACCTCAGTTTTCTCATCTGTAAAATGGGAATAATAATTGCCCGCACTCATGGGACTGCCATGGGGAGTAAATGAGTTCCTACAGAGAACGTTTAGAAAGTGCTCAGCACAGAATAAACTTTTACAAAATACCACACTTGACTGTCAGCAGTATTGTTACTTCCTCTCTGTGTGTGCCCTGTAAGCATGTGTCCAGAACATGAGTTATAGGCTCAGGCGTTAGCTGTGTGGTTTAGCGTCAGTTCCCTTCCTATAAAATGGGCATGACAACAGGCCTCCTCCACGGGTGGCTGTGACCAGATGAAGGTGTATCTCTAAGTCTTGACCCTGGTATAAGGACCTAGGGAGCCCTTGGTGTCTGCTAGGCCGATCATGATCATCATGGTGAAGCTCAGGTTCTGGGGAAGCCAGTGGAGGGTAAGAGTTTGAGGCTGGGGAGAACAGAGGCTTAAATCATTCATTGGGACGGGGAACGAGGAAAGTCCAAGAGGGAAGGAGAGGCACCTGCTGCGGCAGGCTGGCTGAAGGTCAGACTCCTGAAAGGACTTCCTCCCAGGGACTGTTTGGGAGCCAAGGATTAAAAGGAACTGGAACTGTTTGGACAGCTGCCTGGAGGAACAGAAACTAACCTGAGTCTTACAGCCTGGTGGGATCTGGGGAGGGGGGATAACAATAGCAATAATAATATTATACAACTTGCAGGCTCTGATGGGGCACTGTGAGGAATTTCTGTCTTATTCTCAGTTCTATCCCCAGTGTCTGGAGAGCCTAACACAGGAGAGGTGCTGAGAACATATGTTTGAATGGTGCTTGAATGAATAAGTTAATGAATGAATTCCATCCCATAACAATCTGTGAGTCCTGGTCTCCAGGGGAGGTGGGGAGGTCCCGGTGGGCTGCTGGGGCTGGCCTGGGGTCTGAGCCTCTGGAATCTGCCTCCTGTCGGTCCCCTAGTCAGCTGTTCCCACAGCTCAGGGGTGTGGAGGGTGTGGAGGGGGCCGGGAAGGGAGCGTCAGGCTGCCTGCCGGCCGCCAGCCCTGGAAAGCTGCCCAGAGTGTCTGCAGGAGGGAGAGGGTAGCTCTGGGCCTGAGTCACACTCAGAGAAACCCCGGACACATACCTGGCCGCTGACATCACAGACCAGGGCACCCCCGGCGACCCAGACAAGCCGACTGAATCACAGGCGGAATTCAGCCACCCCGGGTGCGGGCACGTGGCCCACTGTGACACCCCCCCCATGACACCCCCGCGTGGCTGTCTGGCTGTGGGGGCCAGGCAGGCCGCATTCAGGTCAGTGAGGGGGCACAGGCCTGAGTCAGGGATGGGGCAGCTCCAGCCTGAGACCACCCAGTCCAGCCACAGGCATCCTCAAGGTGCAAGAAGGGGAGGCGGGGGAGGGGGTCAGCCGGTGGGGAGGCCCCTGGGCCGTAAAGAGGAAACCCGCAGCGGGTATGACTGGGAGGCTGTGGGTTGCGGCTAGCAGTTAGATGACCTGCTAGGGGTGGGATGGGGTCTGGGTGTTTGCGCAGAGAACAATGGAATCACCCTATGTGTGCTCAGGCACGCACGCACGCACGCACGCAAGCACACACACACCCCAAAGTGGGGAGGCCCTGCCTCCCCCACCCACTACCCCAGAGCCCCACTACCCGTGTCGGAACCAGTCTTCACTTCACACAAACCTGCAGGTTGGGCAAGTTCCCTACGGACTCCTGGCCTCGGTTTCCTGATCCACTGAATGGGGCTAATAATAATTATTGCCATTGCAGCTTACACTTACAGGGAACGTATTTTCTGCCAGGCACTGTTCTGGGCATTTTTACATACAAACTCATTTATTCCTCAAAATGCTAGGAGGGAGGTGCTGTTATTATCTGCATTTTACAGATGAGGAAACTGAGATCAGAGAAGTTGCTTGCCAGAGTCACACAGCTAGTGCCCTCCTTATAGTGTATCAGAAGACTTAAGAAAATACAGCGGATCTGTATGGAGCAACTGGCACATGGGTAGTTTTCTCAAGTGACTGCCAGCTATTGTTAATACTACTACTATTTTCATTCAAAGTGCAGCTGGAAAGGTCTCCAAAACTGTTATCCTTACCACCTTGGTCGGTCCTTCCTTTTAGCTTCCTGCAGGCTCTCCTGCTTCCTCTCTTTGGTCTTGGATGTCTATAGTAGGGAGAGAGTGCTTTCACAGACTCCCTCCTTATCTAAATCTTTTCAGGATTTGACAGTAGTTGCCCAGACCCACCTCCACCAGGAAGTCCTCCTGACTTGCTCAGGCCTCCCTAAGCACTCCCATCCCCCCAGTGCCTAGAGTGGTTATAGCCAGTGATACACCATCACACTGTGTGGGTCTGAGTTGGGATGGGTGAGAGGTTGGCTCCCACAGTGACGGAGTTCACAGGGCCTCTGGACCAGGGCCTGATACAAGTCAGCATCTGAGAGTAGCCCCTGCTTAGCAGTGTCTGCATGCCCTCACACGTGAAACTGCGTGTGTGTAGCTGTGAGCATGCGTGGGAAAGAGGGTACACAGAAATGGGATCTGAGTGTGTGATGCTGTGTCTCTGTGTGCCTTGTTCTGTAGGTTTGTATGCAACTCTGAGCAAGACTGTGAGGCTTCCTTGTGTCCGACTGACTTGGAGGCGGGAACCGCCACACAAATGTGGGTAGCTAAGAAATTCTGCCAGTCCACAGCCCTGGGGGCCTCTCCGTGGCAGTGGGGGTGCCTAGCTCTGCCAGTTTGTGTGTGTAGAGTTGTACGCCTGTCAGTATCTGTTGTCTATACATTTCTGCAGTGTGTGTGCACGAGAGTGTGTGTTAAGCTGTGTGTGTGACTGTGTGTTTGTTTAGTTCTTTGTGTGCATGCACATTTGTGTTGTCTGCCTGTGTGTCTGTCTTTTTGTCTCCACAGTTTGGATTCTGTAAACCAAGCCTCCTCCTTCCCACCCCTGACGGATGTGTCCACCTCAACCCTGGGAGGACCCAGGGTCACCAGCTCAGCTGGGAAAAGGCAGGGAGGACAGACAGGCGACTGTTTATCAACACTGAGAGCCAGGTCCCTACACCCGTGTACAGCCGTGCTGCCTGTCAGTTAGTCTATAGCATCTTCCCCCTTCAATCCATGAAATGGCAAAGGAACAGATATGTTTCTGTCCAAGGCAGTCTGTCAGAGTTGATAACTGAGTAAGTGAGTGGATGATGAAGAATTATTTAATCAACAAATATTTACTGAGCACCTGCTGAGTACCTGGCACTGTGCTGGGGATGTGGCTGTGACTTGGACAACCTCGACTCAGGTCTGAATAATAATACACCCCAATGAAGAAGAGCAGATTGTCCCCAGAGAGTGATGAACCCAGACAGGCATAGAGGGGAGGGGGGCTCTCTAACGGAAGGGTGCTAACCCAGGGAAGGCTTCCTGGAGGAGGGAACAGAGGAGCTGAGACCTGGAGGAAGAGAGTATGAGCTAGAGGGAGGAAAAGGGGGCATGCTCCAGGCAAAGGGAAGAGCACATGCAAAGATTTGAAGACCAGGGAGACAGACCACACAAAGAAGAGGAGGAGGAGGCGAGACTGGGGTGGTCGGCCCCAGCCAGGTCATGCCAGACCTTGTGGGCTGTGGTAGTGAGGAGTTTGAATGCAGGATGCAGGGGTAGTAAGGGCAAGCCAAGAGTCCCAAGTCTGGACTGCTCTGCTTCCCTGAAACTCCACAGACACCACCTCCAGGGGGCCTCCAGGATTGCTCAATGGAGAGTGGGCCCAGCCAGCCAGTAACACTTACTACTTAACCCTGGGCCCGGAGGAGCCAGCAGTTACTAACCAGCTCGGCTATACCCTCTTGGAGGTCACAGTCACTGCAGTAGAACCTACACCCACACATGTGCACCCTCTCCGCTCAGCATCAGAAACTCTCATAGACCTGTCTTTTGGATCCAGAGCCTTGGAATCACACAGGGGCTGCCTGGAAACACAAAAGACTATACCAGACATGCATCGTAACCAGATTCCCCCGCTGGTTTGATTTCACAGAAACAGCTGAAAAACCCTGTTCTCAGGTTTAACCTCCCTGTGCCTCAGTTTCCTTCTCTGTACAATGGGGATAATATCAGAACCTACTTATGGGGCTGATGTAGTGTGAGGATTAACTGAGAGAATTCATGTGAGCAGAGCTAAGTGTTTACTTCCCGTATCTTCCTCCTCTTTTTTTTTTATAATTTCATTCATGTATTTTGGGCTGTGTTGGGTCTTCTGTGCAGGCTTTCTCTAGCTGTGGGAGTGGGGGCTACTCTTTGTTGCGGTGCTTGGCCTTCTCACTTGCGGTAGGTTCTCTTGTTGCAGAGCACAGGCTCTAGGTGCGTGGGCTCAACAGCTGCGGTTCCCCGGCTCTAGAGCACAGGCTCAACAGTTGTGGCAAAGGGCCTTAGTTGCTCCACAGCAAGTGGGATCTTCCCAGGCCAGGGATTGAACCCATGTCTCCTGCATTGGCAGGCAGATGCTTCACCACCGAGCCACCAGGAAGCCTCTCCTTGTCATTTTTACTATTAAATTTCAGAGCCGGAAAGAACTTTGAGAGCCCATGGCCATCCAACCTTCTTGCCCTATGGGTGGGGATTCTGAGGAACACAGTAGCAAGGGTTTTGCCAAAGGAAGAACGAAAGAATGAGGGCTCCCTTTGGCAGAACTGGGCCTCCCGGGCTGTTTACAGGATGCTCTGAGCAAACGCAGCTGTCACTGCTTCCCCACCCCCAACAGGAACAGGAGGCTCAGGGTCCCCGTGCTCCCCATCACCTGCGGAGCCCAGACTCTTGGGAGCCCGAGCAGGGGTCCTGCCCTCTCCCCTACACTCAAGTCCTCCTCCTCCTGGAAGCTCCCTGGAATTGAGCCTCATGGAGGAAGACTTGCCTTGCCCCCGCCATGCTGCAAGGGCAAGGTATGCATGTCTGCGTGTATGCTCGAGTGAGACTTCGTGAATGCGAGGGTGTGTATGTGTGTGTGTGTGTGTGTGTGTGGTATGTCTTCAAGGCCAATTTTTCCCTTAGGTGCAGAGGGCATGGTACTAGGACCTATGATAACTTTAGGGGCCCATATAAGTGCTTAATTGCCTTTCTTTGCTTGGCCAAAAAGTTCATTCGGGGTTTTCCGTAACATCTTCTGGAAAAACCCAAACAAATTTTTTGGCCAACCCAATAAAATCCAAGAAGAACTGAACTTCTAGGTCAAGTGAAATGTTTTAATATTCAGTATTTGTCTTTATACCAATGCAGTCATGAAAAAATACTTTTAAAGATGTCTTTATGGAGAAAGAGGCCCACGGAGGCAAAAGTACTCAGGACTCATGAAAACTGCAATGTGATCTGGTGTGTCTGGTGGCTTTGTTTTATTTTTTATCATTATTTCTTTTTAAAATGAATTAATTTCTTTTTTTTGGTAGCACAGCATGTGGGATCTTAGTTCCCTGACCAGGGACTGAACCCACGTACCTTGCCTTGAAAGTACAGGGTCTTAACCACTGGACTGCCAGGCAAGTCCTAGGGTGGCTTTGTTTTAAAAACAAAACAAGCCCTTCCATTGTGCCAGGCATGTTCCAAGATATTCACTTCACATAATCCTCTCACCAGCGTCATAAGCTGGGCACTATTTCTCCTCTTTTCCAAGGACAGAAAACAGGCTCCAGACTTCACCAGCTCAAGTTCATCCAACTACTAAGTGGTGGGGTCAGAATGTAAGCCCAAGGCGCCTAGTTTCTAGGTCTGCCTGTGGGCAAGGGGGCAGGGGGAGGAGGGTCGTAAATGCCCAGTGCCTGCGTGAGCGTCACCATCTGCCTGTGAATATGTCAATGTACATAACTCATTTAATAATAATTAAAAGCAGGGGCCACATTCTTATCCTAGCTCTGCCACTAATTTGCTGTGTGACTCTAGACAAGTGACTTCACCTCTCTGGGCCTCTATTTCCTCGCCTGTAAAATGATAGTTCCTACCTCATAGGAGTGTTGTGAGAATCAAATAAATTAATACAAGTGCTCAGAAGAATTAACACACAATTGTCATTGTGTGTAAAGAGCAACCACAAGTATCTATAGTAAGGATGTGCCTGTCATATGTGTTGGTAACCACGTGAAGGTGTGTTTCTATGTGTGGGGTGTGTGTGTGTGTGTGAAACCTGAATGCCCAACTATGCCCCTTTGAGGATATGCCAGCAGCTGTGTGGTCATATGGGCCACCTCGGTTGGGGTATGAAGGTCTCTGGGCAGCGAGGGTAGGCATTTATGTGTCTCTTTTATTCCGTGGGAGAGGAGATGAGGGGCTTGGACAGAACAGGAATGAGGGGTCACTCCCTGTCTGATGCTGGAGCCGAGTCACCGCCTGCTGGTGGTTGCTGTGTCATCTTCTAGTCCCCTCCCTACTCCCAGACTGGTGGCAGACAGAGGGGGCGTGGGGGAACGAGGTGTTTGAGGCTGGGCTTTTTTCTCAACCTCCCTGTATTGAGCCCATGTCCCTTCAGCCTTCCCCATCTCCCTCCCTCCTCCCCACTTTGGGGACAGGGAATCAAAAGTCTTCTGGGAATGAGGAAAGACCTAACCCCCCCAACTTGGCTTCATACCTAATGTGTGACCAGGAGCCAGCCCTCCCTCTCTCTGGGCCTGTGGGATTCAACAGTTTTAAGGTGCTTCTTCCTCTGTGCCCTGGCTGAGCCAGGCTCCAACCTGGGAGGGAAATGCCAGGAACTCAGGTTTATGAAGCACCTGGTGAGATCCTTACCAATGGGTGCTCAAGAGTTAGAGGCTGCGGGGTCTGAAATACCCTAATTAGACTCTTGAACCACATTTCCTAACTGGATAGCCAGGTAAGCAGCTTGTTCCCACCCACGCCACGCCCCCCGCCGTGGCCCCCCAGCCCGACCTGGAACCTGGGTTATAATAGTGTATGCTGTGAGCAGATAGGGACAGGTTTGCAAGGCGTATCACTCCCCACCAATGGAAGCTGTTATTTAAATAATCCCAACACCCAGGTTCTTCAGGGAGTTTCACTGAAACAGGCAGCTCTCGGAAGTCAGGAAGAGAACGAGAATTCTGGGTTTGAATTTCTTGAGATGAGATCTTGGGCAAGTCGCGATCTATCCTTCTCTTTTATAAAATGAAGATTTTCCTCCCTTAAACTTCTGAAGCTGTACAAGGATTGAAAACCTTGTATTGAAAGGCTTAGTACAAGAGCCGGTATCTGGTAAATGCTAAATACGTGGCATCTATTATTATTATATCATTATTATTACTATCATTTATTTCCCACCCCACCCCGCACCGCCGTCACACATATTTCTGACTACGGATAGGATTATAAAGCAGAAAGGGGAGCACCAGCAGCAGCAGGGGCACTTCACCCCAAGTTTCATTCCCCTTCCCCCGCAAACCCGCGTACCTCCCAAACGCCGCACCTCTGGGGGCAGCAGGGTCCAAGATACACACTCTTTGTCCATCCGGGAAAAGTGAAGCTGAAGTTCAGAGAGGAAAAAAAATATATATATATATATTTTCAAGATTGCACAACTAGTCAGGGCAGAAGCTTGTACGAGCCTAGGGACTCCACCCTCACCTCCTCTTTCACCGGGAGCATCAGAGTCCTACCCACCCGTCTCGGGACTCAGTTTCCCCGCCTATGTGACTACAACCACAGAGCCAGAGTCTCCTTTAGGAGATTGACCTTCCTCTCGAGAGAGGGCGCTGCACCATCAGGGGAAATGGGAGGGGGGGGCAGAGAGATATGGACCCCCCAGTTGGGGTCTCCCCAGCCTGGATCCTTTGCCGGGGCAGTCTAATAACCTATTAATACCAGCCCTCCCCCGTCCCCCGGGCGGCGCTGGACTGCGCAGGCGCGGGCGGGTTCCGCAGGCGCGCCGGGTGAGCGCGCGAGCTAGCGAGCGAGCGAGGGATTCCCTCTGACGTAATTGCTAGGATACCAAACAAACACAGCCGCGCCGGCCGAGCTCCTTATATGGCTAATTGCGTCACAGGAACTCCGGGGAGACCGGCCGGGATCCCCTCCCGCCGAGTGCTCCAGAATGCAGCCCCCAAGACCCCCAAGGCCACGAAGGTGATGCAGATGATCAGATCGAGGCTAAGACAGACCTCTTGCCGGACGGTGCGGGGCTGGGTTCACAAGGGCCGGAGATATCGAGAAGTTTGCCGAGTGAGGGACGGGTGACGTCAACAAGGGGGCCGGGCCCCAGGCATATAAATACAGGCTGGCGGCTCCGAGCTTCATTCATAAGACTGAGATCTACGGTCAAGGCTGGGACACGCGGAGCTGGAACTTGATTGTTGTGGTTCTTCTTCTTGGGGGCTGTGAAATTCGGTTTATTTTCTTCCGGAAAGTTTTTGGAAGGATTCTTCTAGATAATTCTACATTTTATTTCGGAGGATCGACTTTTTTTTTCGTCTTCTTTACTACTCCCTCCTCCCCCGTGGGACCCGCCGGACGCGTGGAGGTGATCGCACCCGAAGCAGATTCTGTACAGCAGGACAGAGCTTTCCGCCTCTGGGGGAGCGATCCCCCCTCGCCCCCGGGTCCTACGGAGCCTAGACTATCAGGAGGCACAGCGGCATCTTGTGGGGGCCTGGGCACCGCAAAGGAATTACACGGAAACTTTGCCATTGTTGGAGCGGGACGCTGCCCCCACCCTGAGTTTCCCCGAACAGCGCACTTTGGGGACGCGCTCGGCTGACCCCGGACTCGCACCTTTCTTCCCCCACCCGGCCATAGCCTTGGCTTCCCGGCGACCTCAGCGTGGTCACAGGGGCCACCCTGTGCCCAGGGAAATGTTTCAAGCTTTCCCCGGAGACTACGACTCCGGCTCCCGGTGCAGCTCCTCACCCTCCGCCGAGTCTCAGTATCTGTCCTCGGTGGACTCCTTCGGCAGTCCACCCACCGCCGCCGCCTCCCAGGTAAGTTCTAGAGGGCTGGGGTACTGCTTTGTGATTTATAAATTTTTAAAATTCAAGGGTGGAGCGAGCAATCCCCTCACCCCAAATACAACACGTCCAAATCTAGGATCTGACAGGGAGAAGGTTCACGGCGCACTTTGCAAACTGCAGAGTCCGGACGTGCTTGCAATTGGTTGTGTGCGTGGAGCGCAGGGAGGGAACACAGAGGGGTGAGCTTTGCGGGTGGGGATAGCGCGCCGTTCAGTGCAACGTGTGTGAGGTAGCAGGGCTGAGAACTTTTAGCCGGTTCGGGGACTGCCCCCCACTCAAGTCACCAACCTGAAGCCAGAGAGGTTAGGCAGGTGAGGGAAATCCCGGAGAAGCTTCCAGTAGCCGCCTCTCTTTTTCCTCCTCCATCCTAGCGCCTACTCCGGCGCCGGGTCACCCTGGACCCAGCGGGCAGGCGGGCCTCGAACCCTCGGTGGCGCTGCCTCCGCCTCCTGCGCGGAGACGTAACGGGGGACCCGTGCGTAACGGCTGACGCGCTGGAATCCTCCGTCTGACGCGGGGCACGCACGGCGCGTGGCGCCCCCTTCGTCCGCCCCGCCCCTGACGTCCCGGGAGCGTTCTATTTTGGAACGCCGGGCCACGTTGCTAAGGGAGGGGGCAGCTCAGCGTCCCGATTGGCCGCCGCGGCACGAGCTGTGGCCAATCAACTTTCGCTTCCTATTTGTAGGGCGCAGTTTCCTTCCCACAGTTCGTCCCCGGAACCTGTGGTTCTCCGGCGCTAGGGTCTCTTTCACGGGCCTCTAGAGGCACAGCGAGGGGATTCCTGTCGCCACAGGAGCGATCTTCTGCGACCCAATGAGTCCGCAAGGACCTGGCAGGGATCCTGTCCCTCCGCTCTCAGGGTCAGAGCGTGTCTGTGTGCCAAGGTTCCTTTGGGAGACGTAGTGACCGTCACCCACCTCTCCAGGCACACACAGACACATTCTCACTCCCTGTGCTCCGGACGCCGGGTGCCTCCTGTGTGTTAGAAAATAGGACTAAAGCCGCTAGCCCTGGGGGATCCAGCCAGGTGGTCTCCAGGAGCCCCGCCCCCTCTGATTTTCCGGGGCGCTGATTGGCCAGTGAGCCAGCCCATCCCTCACCACGCCCCCTGCGAGAGTAGTTGAGCCTTCCGAGCAGTTCTAGGATTACATTTGGGGGTGGGGGGGTGGGGGGGACATGAGCGCTGCTTGGGCTTGGGGTCTCAGGACCTACCCCACCCCGCCTCCGCGACAGTCTGAGGGAGCCTGGCTGCTCACTTGCTGTCCTTGTCTGCCCACCGTAACCTGTCGCTTGTCAGTCTCACTCTGGGGAGAGACAATTACTTGAAACGTTGTTCTAAACTCCTAGGCCCGTCCCCCAACACTCTTTTAACTGGGACCCCCCGCCCCTGCACGGGGGTCTCATGGACCCTCTAGTCCCTTATCCCTGCGCTCAGAGGGGTGTGTATATGTGTGTGAGTGTAGAGGAAGGCTTAGCCTAAGGCCTCTCCCTCTCCCTCCCCTTGCCTCTGGGGTGGGGGTGGGGTGTTGTGGCTGTGTGTGTGGCTGTGACTCCATCCCGGGGCTTCTGTCACCCGGCTGTGTCCAGCCTCCTCCCCACCCCCCACACCTAAGAGTCACCAACCCGGGGTGTGATTCACCACCCGCTGGAACCGTGCAACCTTTCCCCGAGGAAGAAGGAGGAGGTAGAAGCCAGTTGCACAGAAATCCTCATTAACCACTGCGTCACGGTGTAGTGGAAGGGTGGGTGTTGTGGCTTTTTGCCTGTGACACACACATCCACACCCGCTGGCCCTGTGCTCACTCACCGGGTCGGTGTGTGTATGTGTGTTGGGTGTGTGTGTGTCGGTGTCTCTGTTTGTGTGTCTACGCCTGTGTGTGTATGTGTCACCCCGTAGGAGTGCGCCGGTCTTGGGGAAATGCCCGGTTCCTTCGTGCCCACGGTCACCGCGATCACAACCAGCCAGGACCTCCAGTGGCTTGTGCAACCCACCCTCATCTCTTCCATGGCCCAGTCCCAGGGGCAGCCACTGGCCTCCCAGCCCCCGGCCGTCGACCCCTATGACATGCCAGGAACCAGTTACTCCACACCGGGCATGAGTGGCTACAGCAGTGGCGGAGCAAGTGGCAGTGGTGGCCCTTCCACCAGCGGAACCACTAGTGGACCTGGGCCTTCCCGCCCAGCTCGAGCCCGGCCTAGGAGACCCCGAGAGGAGACGGTGAGTAAGGGGCATCAGAGTTTGCTCTGGGGGCTGGGGGGGAGGAAAAGAGAGAGGCAGGAACTTTCCCACTCTTGGGGTGAGGGACCACCTGCAGCCTCAATGCTGCAGAAACCCTGTCCTCCTCCCCACAGTGAGGACTTGGTCCTTTTCTGACTCCTGGGGGTTCTTGACGAAGAGGAGGTTCAGGATGGAGGGGGAGGTACACCGTGTCCCCAGATCTCACCATCTCTATTTCTCCTACTCAGCTCACCCCAGAGGAGGAGGAGAAGAGAAGGGTTCGCCGAGAACGAAACAAACTGGCAGCAGCGAAGTGTAGGAACCGGCGAAGGGAGCTGACGGACCGACTCCAGGCGGTGAGGGTGGTCCCTGGGGTGGGGTGGGCTGAGGGAAGGCTGAAGGGGGGCTCTCTCCCTATCTTCTGCTGGCCACCACCACCTATGCCTCTGTCCTGAACTGAGAGCAAGAAGTTCCACATGTGGAACTGGATATAGATGGGGTCAGCCAGCTCACACACACCGACCCTCACATACTCCTGGCCAGTCCCTGTCCTGGTTGAAGACCCCCTCACACCCCTGACCACTTGCCTGGCCTTCACTTTATCCTGAGGGGGACCTATGAGCGACCTTTTATAGAGGGATGCTTCAGTCATACCCCTTTTTTGGTCTTGGGCAAGTGATAACCCTTTTTGCCTCAGTTTTCCATCTCTTCAACTCCTCATTGAATCTCCCAGGTTCCTTCTAGCTTTAACATTTTGGAGAGTCTGAGAAACGAAATCCTTTAATCCTATGTCAATTCCCTCACCCTCTGCCCCCGCCACCTGTAGTTCGATCTTGGGCTGGAGGCCTGTGCCAAGGTGCCCCTCTATTTTCATGCCCTACCTCAGTCTGAGAGTTTTCTACTTTATGCTTGTAGGGTGACCTGCTCACCTAGGAGGAAATTAGGGAAATTGTCTACTTCCCTGAGCTACCTGGTCTCTTCCCTGGGAGGCAGAGGGGAAAGGGTAATGAGGAGAATAGGGGGCATGAAAAACAAGTAAGGATGGTTGGTTCATTCAACAACCCTCCAAGTGCCTCTTGCAACCAGAGACTTCCCGTGTGTACCTGGCCCTTTCCCAAACAGCCACTGGACAGATGGGGAGACTGAGGGTCCTAGAAGGCAAGACCCCTCCCCCAAGTCCCCTGGCACACCAGGCCTCCACCTCAGGGGGTCTTTCAATTGGGAGCCGCCTTCCAGCCATGGGCCTTAGCCGTCAGAGTAGGAGAACTGGTTTCAGCCATGACCCACCTTCTCCAGTCGCTCACGGCCTTTTCCTCCTTCCTTGCTCTCCTCCGTGCTCCACCGTGGCCATTGGGGACCTCAGGAGACAGATCAGCTAGAGGAAGAAAAGGCGGAGCTGGAGTCGGAGATCGCCGAGCTCCAAAAGGAGAAGGAACGTCTGGAGTTTGTGCTGGTGGCCCACAAACCGGGCTGCAAGATCCCCTACGAAGAGGGGCCCGGGGGGCCCGGGCCGGGCCCGCTGGCGGAGGTGAGAGATTTGCCGGGGTCAGCATCCACTAAGGAAGATGGTTTCAGCTGGCTGCTGCCGCCCCCGCCACCACCGCCCTTGCCCTTCCAGACCAGCCAAGACGCACCCCCCAACCTGACAGCTTCTCTCTTTACACACAGTGAAGTTCAAGTCCTCGGCGACCCCTTCCCCGTTGTTAACCCTTCGTACACTTCCTCGTTTGTCCTCACCTGCCCGGAGGTCTCCGCGTTCGCCGGCGCCCAACGCACCAGCGGCAGTGACCAGCCTTCCGACCCCCTGAACTCGCCCTCCCTTCTTGCTCTGTGAACTTTAGACAAAACAAACAAACACACAGGGGAGAGAGATTTGGACGAGGAGGAACTGGAGGAGAGAGGGGAAGAGACAAAGCGGGCGTGTGGTTTCCCTGCCTCTCCTGTTTGACCCTCTGCTGCCGCTGCCATCGGACAGGAGGACTTCCTTGTGTTTTGTGCCGCCTCTTGTTTCTGCCGGCCCGGCGAGGCCAGAGAGCTGGTGACTTTGGGGGCACGGGGTGGGGAGGGGATGGACACCCCCCCAGGCTGCCCAGTGCTGCCTGTGGGCCGTTTCACTTGGACCCAACCTCTGGGGATGGGGGGTGGGGGCGGGAGGGATGCCCACCTTTGGGCTGGAGGGAGCGGGGTGTTGGCAGTGGGCTGTGGGGTGGGCTGGAGTTCTCTCCAGAGAGGCCCAACAAGGAAATGCCACCAAACCCCCAAAGTGTTTCTCCTACGCCCACCCTTCCAGGGGTGACTAGGCTGGTTCTCCCTGCCGCCCCCCACGACCTCAGCTTATTTATCCAACATTTCCACGTGCTTCGATCCTCCTCCGAATTGAGCCCCCCTTTAAAGGGAAGTTGATGCCCCCACCTTTGTTAATCTTCCTTCCACCCAGACCTAGTCTGAAATGTGAACCTCCCTCCCTGACCGTCCAGCTGCTCCATCCCGGCAAAACTGGCTCCGATTTTTAATTTCCCGCCTCCTAAGCCTCCCCCTACTTTCAGCCCCCAGCCCTCCTTTCTGATTATAGTATTATTCTCCCCCTGCCTGCCACCCACCTCCCACAGCCTCCCCTCCAGGCCTTCCTTGTTGGGCCTCTCTGATTCAGGCAGCAGGGGGCGTTGTGATGCCTGTCCTGCTGGAGTGTTTTATACTGTGAAACGAGTTGGCCGGATTGTGGGGGGAGCCGGGTGGGACAGAACCCCTCCGGAGGGATTGTGCCCCCCACTCCCCAAAGCCTTTCCGTGGTCTCCCCTCCCCTCATCTGCCTCCTTTCTCCCCTCAAAATGAGTTAGACTCGAGGGGGTGACAGAATCGAGAGGGGAGGACAGTTATCCATCCACGTGGCCTCTCTCCTCAGGACCCCCGTCTCTGCACCCCAGACCAAGCCCTGGCCTTTTTCTTTAAGGCCTGTCACCCTATTCCAGCCTAGGACGCCAACTTCTCCCTTGCCTTGGCCTCCCACAACCTTTCTAGAAAGAGAGCAACGGGAGATTGCCAGGGGGTCCCGACATTTTCCCGGAGAAGATTTAAAGGCTGAGGCTTTGACCCCCACCACCCCCTAATATTTTTGGACTGGCAAACTCCAAGGGGCTGGGTTCCCCAAGATCCTAGCTTCCCCTCGCCCAGCCCCAGCCCCAATTCTCGGTTTAGGTTCCCTAACCCTGCCTTTCCCTGTGTTTCCCCTCATGAGGATTGTATCATGAGGCCAATTGATATTTTTTAATATCGGGTGGGTCCTGCCGCCCTCTGTGCTGCATGGAGAACATTCCACTGCCCCGTCCTGCGGCTCCCGCCCTGAACCCAGACGCCCCCCCCCCCACTTCCGTGGCTATTTATCCCTTTCTTGATTTCCGAAAGGCACTTATATCTATTATGTATAAATAAATATATTATATATGAGTGTGTGTGTGCGCGTGTGAGTGTGTGAGCGCTTCTGCATCCTTGGCCTAGGTCACGTTGGCCCTCAAAGCCATGCCGTTGAATTGGAAACACTGCTTCTGGAAACTTCCAGGCTGCCTGTCTCCGGCTGCCTCTGTCTCTAGCTGTCTCTTTTCTGGCTGTCTCTGGTTGTTTTCTGGCCATCTCTGGCTCTCTCTTACCTGTGTCTCTCCCGCCTCTGTCTGTTCTCTGCCAGTTTTTACCTGACTCTTTCCACGTGACTGTCCCTGATTCTCCAGCCGTCTTCTGACTCTGGGTTTGTTGGGGACCTGATATTTTTTTTGTGTGAGTAAGCCTGAGGGATTATAGATTTTTGCAATCTGTATCTTTGAGAATTCTGGGTGCGAGTGTGAGGCTGTGAGCAGGGCCTGCCCCTGTAGACCACAATGTATTGAACCCCCAAACCCCTCACCCCATGCTGTATTTGTGATTCTTTTTGTATTTTGCACCTGACCCCCCGGGGGCTGGGGCTGGCTGGCACTGGGCCGCTACCCTCCTCCTCGTGGTTCTGCACTGTCGCCAATAAAAAACTCTTAAAAATGTATCCACCAAGCTTCAGGGTCTCTTTGCTCCTGACACCCATCATCTGCCTTCCTTTCAGCATGAGGGAGTGAGGTTAGATTGCTACAGGACCATACACACACACATATATGCTGGAACTCTTACTAGTGAATCAGTCAACAGCAGGATGGAGGGAGGCTAGATAGTCAGGAGGACTTCCCACACACACAGGCTGTACCTCCTCCTTGAAGAAGTAATGAGGCAGAATATTAGCCATGAGGTGTCTGATACTTAAATACTGAAGGCTCAGGGAGGTTTCCAGGTGAGGGAAGAATTTATACTTGACCATGTAATGCTCTGGGGTTGGCCTGAGCAAAAGTGAGAGGTAGAAAAAAAAAAAAACTTGAACGGTTGAAGACCACTCAGGTACATTGGGAGTCCTCAGGGTTACATGAATCATAAAACTTGGATCACTTTACAGTGAAGATGAGTTTCCTTTTGCTTTTTCACATGATCACATCTTCTGAGTGAGGAACATATTGGGGACAACCCAAGACTGACTAAACCAAAGATATTGCCACTTTGTCCACAGATACACTGAGCCATCCCTGTTGCAAGATCCAAGCCCACTCTCATTCGCATAGCAGCAAGCTCTTTGAGAATTGAAGTACTGGTCCAGAGGTTAGGTGTCTTAGTAAATGACTAAGCAGGGGGATTTGTCATGATGGAATCCCTTAATTTATTAATTAGCTCAAAAATGTACTTATTAATTTCGAACTATTACTTAGTTCAAACAAAGTCGGACGCGACTGAGCAGACGCACACAATATTATGTGCCCAGGGTTGGGGACACTGCAGAGACTGAGACAGCCTCACGCTCCCCCTCCCAGCGTTCACAGTCAAGTCGGGGACACAGACCTGTTCCCAATCAGGGATGATGTAAATTGGGCAGAGTTGGGGGAGTCCATGGGACTTGGGGGGCCCCGTGGGGGCACCTAACCTGGTCTGGGAGTCAGGAAAGACTTCTGGGAAGAGAGGATCCCTAAACTGAGTCTTAGAGGATAAACAGAGGGCATAGAAGGAAATAGAAAAAACTGAGTCAAATGAAATAGTGCAAAGAGTTGAGGGGGGAGGGCTTGGTACATTGAGAAAACTAGAGGTTCCCGGGGGCTAAAACAAAAGGTGTGAAGAGAGAGGTTGAGCAGGGACCAGATTCTGCAAGCTAAAATTCCAGATTAAGTTTAGATCTTCTCTGAGAGTATTGGGGAGCTCTGGCAGGTTTTGGCCATAAGAAATTCAAGGACAGTTTTGTGCTTTAGGGAGACTCCTCTAGCTGCCAGGCTGAGGGTAATTGGGAAAGAGGCGGGGATGAGGCAGAGGACCAGAGAGGAGGCTAGGATGCGAACACTGAGGTGTGAGGGGGTGCCTGGAGCAGCACCAGGGCTGTGGGCTGGAGAGGAGGGGAAGGATTCAAAAGACTTCAAGGAGGCAAAACAGGCAGGGTTTGGTGAATAGCTGGCTTAGGAAAGACAGCAGGGGGCAGTGGTAAATAGTACGGGCCAAGGGTGTGAGAGCCCTGGGGTTGGAGGCCTCCCAAAGGTGATCCTGAATAAAAGGCTTCATCTTTCTGAACTTCAGTTTTCTCAGCTGCAGAATGGGCTGAAGGGTATCAGTGAGCTTATACATGCCAGCGCTGAGCACAGAGTAAAGGTGCAATTATTACCATCCTCATTCCTGTTATTACAGCCATCCTGTTTCCCTTTCTGGAATATTCTCCCCTTCTGCTGACTAATTCAATCCCATCCTTCAAGTATATGTTCAAACGTTACCCTGACACCCTACCTAAACTCAGGTATCCTTATAAGATGTCCTTATAGGTTTCACTTTCCTGCATTGGAGAAGGAAATGGCAACCCACTCCAGTGTTCTTGCCTGGAGAATCCCAGGGACGGGGGAGCCTGGTGGGCTGCCGTCTATGGGGTCGCACAGAGTCGAACACGACTGAAGCGACTTAGCAACAGCAGCAGCAGCAGCAGCATAGGTTCTGTACCTGCCTTCCCAGTAGTGAACACTTTGATAGTTGTTAATTCAATGGGGAATTAATTAATGTTTAAAGTTTGTCTCCTCCACTGGCCACGAGGTCAGGGTCAGGGTTTTGTAGTCATCAGCGTGTCCCCAAGACCGCTCAGTGCAGGGCTGGGCATGGAGCAGTCACCCAGCAGATACTTGTTGAATATGTGAATGAATAAATGATCAAAGGAATAAATATTCGACTGTTTTATAAGTGCATGCGTGATTAAATACATGAGTGGGTAA
Source organism: Bubalus bubalis (assembly GCF_019923935.1). Lineage (NCBI taxonomy): Eukaryota > Metazoa > Chordata > Mammalia > Artiodactyla > Bovidae > Bubalus > Bubalus bubalis. Next base: position 52,574,630 of record NC_059174.1, read on the forward strand.
ATGACTGAACAAGTGAGTAAGCAAGTGAAGGGGAGGAATCTAGAATCACTTTCTAACTGTAAATTTCCTAGAACTGAGAGTATACACCAGTTTTTCTTCATTTTTTGGAGTTCTTTGGTTTTCCCCGGGGCGGGCAGGGATGGGGTGTGTGAATGTATTCACAGGGGAAAACTTCAGCGACGAAAAACAAAGACTGCAGCGACATCTCCAGACTCGGGTCCGAGGTCCTCTGGGCCAACTCGCATTCTAATGTCCAGTTTGGAAGAAGAAAAAGAGAAACCACCTCGCCCGAAAGGTGGAATTGAACCACTCTGTCGCTAGACAGCTACAGGTTTGAAGCCTGCACCCCAGACCACTGAGGATCATCCGGGCAATGTAGACGCTCACCCGTACAGCTATATAAAAGTCAGAAATTTATACTTTTTTACAGTTATGGTGATATAGTTTGTGAGAGTGTGAAACTGTCGATTTCAACATCTATAAACTCTACCAATATTATTACGACAGACATCCTCCCAAAATGCTGCGTTTGCCTCCTATGAATTGAATCACGTCTCTTTGGAAACTGTCTCATTTGCATAGCGCCGCGCATTCTGGGAAACGGTGGTACAGGACGTGGCCCCTCGTGTCTAGCTGTTAAAGAGACTGAAGCCCCTTTTATCCAAGAGAGAAGTCCATTTATTTTTTTTAAACAAAAAAGATTCATAATTCGGGATTCAGAAGCTTCTTTCCTGAAAAATCTGAATTCGAGTGTGTCCGTTCCCGTTAAGAGTCTGATTTAGCCCAGCCGCGGAGACTCCGCGCTGGCGGCTGTAGGGCTGGTGCGACACCTGCTGTTCTTTTGTGGAACTTCAGCGATCTAAACCTTGGAAAAGTTTAATGAGCGCCTCTCGGTTCAGTTCGGTCGCTCAGTCCTCTCCGACCCCATGGACTGCAGCATGCCAGGCTTCCCTGTCCATCACCAGTTCCTGGAGCTTGCTCAAACTCATGTCCATCGAGTCGGTGATGCCATCCAACCATCTCATCCTCTGTCGTCCCCTTTCCTCCCGTTTTCAATCTTTCCCAGCATCAGGGTCTTTTCCAATGAGCGCCTACAGAGTCCCAGACTCAATCCTAGGTACCGGTGATGACAATATTTCTGTCCCCATTGAGCTTAAACACTAGAGATCATCAGTTTTTGCATTTGCATTTTATGGCCGAGGAAAGTGAGCCATAGAAACGGATAGGACCCTACCCTATCCACACAGCCCATCCACGTGGGAAAATAGAAACTGTGCTATCGTAATTATTATCTAAAACAAACAAAAAAAAGTGATCCTTTTATAATCCAAGTCGGTGATCCTTTGACAACAATGTCATTCCCCGACATGAATCTTCCCGTGTCTCCCTTCTCAGCGGAAAAGTCGAATCTCTTACCACAGCTTTACGATCCTGACGATTAGCCCTTTCCACTTCTCTGACCCCATGTCCTCCTACTCCTCTCTCCTCATATACTTGGTTTCTGGCACACAGATCGCTTGCTGCAGACACCAGGCATGCTCGCTTCCCAGGGCCATTGTATCTGTTGACACCCTTGTCTGAGTCTCCTTTCCTCCATGTTTCCATGACTCACTGCCTCCCTTCACTCTGGCCTCTGCTTAAATATCACCACTTAATGAGGCCTTCCCTGACCACCCAGTTTAAAATAGCAAGCCTTGTCACTCTGTCCCCTTCTTCTCCTGGACTTCTCTCCATCACCCTGATCACCACCTACCCTTGTCTATGTCCATTTGCTTATTGTCTGGCTGCTCCCGCTAAAATAGCGACTCCATGAAACCATGGACTTTGTTTTGGTTCATTTCTGTGTCCCTGATAACTAAAGAGTGCTTGAGCACTTTCCAGATGCTGGCTAAACGTTTGTACAATGAATGCAAGAATATGGGGACTTCCCTGGTGGTCCAGTGGTTAAGGCTCTGTACTCTCATTACAAGGAGGCACAGGTTCCATCCCTAGGCGGGGAAATAAGATCTGCATGCTGTGGGGCAAAAAAAAAAAAAAAAAAAAAAAATCACCATCCTTTTCTGAGCCTCAGTTTCCCCATCTGAAAAACAAGACTAGTGCAACTAGGGGGAATCATAACGAGCAGATGGATATAAAAGCCAGACATGGCACTGTGAGTGACTCAATTAAGACTGTTCCCATCACCAACCTGTTTCCTGCCTCCAGTGGGGGTGCCAAGGATGGGCTTGGGGACTTTAGACATTCTTGGGTCCATAATCTCAACCAGTCCCTCTTCCTCCAGCTTTTGATAAAGACAAATGGACACTTCGTCTTATGGAAAGTATTAATAAAAATATCTTTAGGAAATGTTGCTATTTTATTTGGAAATTTAAAACATTGCCCCTAAAAAAACAAAAACAAAACACTGCCCCTGCTTGCCAAATCCAGATGCAGGAGAAGCCCCTCAAGTACTCTTTCTTTTAAGCAGCAAGCTGCTGCTAGGCAACCCCTGTATACAAAATCTGATACCGTAACTACCGCTCTTATTATTATGTATCTTGTAAAATGTGACATGCCTCACTAGAGGCAAGATTTTAAGTGATGCACAAGTAAACATTTTAAATGGTAATAGTTTTGCGTTTAACTGTTGTCTTCTATTGCTGGCAAGGGATACTGACTTCCTTAGTGGTGGAGTAACATTTCATTTTAAAAGATGTTTGCTTTATTTTTTAATAAACCAATTTAGGGAATTCCCTGGTGGTCCAGTGATTAGGACTCCAAGTGCTCTCACTGCCAAGGGTCCTTGCTTGATCCTTAGTCGGGGAGTTAAATTTTACAAGCAATGTGATATGGCAAAAAAGAACAAAATAGTTAACTAGCAGAACAGGTGATATATAGATCATCAAAGTCCGAGGAACTGAGTGGGATGTAGGTAGCTTAGAGTGACAACTTTTCATTTGAGGAAAGGGAGGCTTCCTGCTCAAGGTCATGTAGTCGAAAGGTAGAGAAGCTGATTCAAGTCCAATCTATTGGCTTGTTGTTGTTTTTCTTTTCCCCTATTTTTTGGCCCTTCTGCACAGCGTGCGGGATCTTATTTCCCCCAGGAGGGATCGAATCCACCGTCCCCTCTGGGGAAGCGCAGCGTCTCAACCACTGGACTGCCAAGGAAGTCTCAAGGTCCCTGGGTCTTTACAGTCGAGCTTCCTGCCTTCTCTTGCCCCGGTTTAGTTTTGGAAACCGAGGCCCAGAAGCCACGAGGCCCTGTGTTTATTCCCAAGGCATTTGGAATAGAGAGAAGTGGGTGGATGAGAGACGTTTGAGAGAGTGAATAGGCGTGGCTTCACGACTGAATAGATGTGAGGGAGTAGGAGCCCCGGGCCAAATCTGGGTCTCCGGCTGGGCGACAACGTGGACAGGAGGGGGCTCCCGGACTTGGAAATCAGGTAGGACCAGAAAGAGGTTTGGATAGATTTGAGGGAGGAGTCCTCCATAAGGCAGCTGGATACATGGGTCTGGTACTCAGGCGAGACGGGGGCACAGCAGGCAGAGTGTGGGGATCGCCTAGTGATGTCTGCCAGGAGTACAGGTGTGGAAAGCGACTGTCAAGGCCTGACTAGCCCTGGGATCCGCTGCCTCTCGGTTCTTCTTCTGCAGAGATGGGGAAGGTTCCTTCTTGAGAATCACTTACACGCTTTTCAGGGCAGGAATATGAAAGCTGGAGGGGGCTGGAAGCACAGGAGGCCTTGGGTTTTCCACAGAAGTCTTTATTACAGTGTAAATCCAAGCTCAGGCCTCCCCTGGGCCCCATGCAAAGCCCCAACGTTGGGGCTAGTGGCGTCAAAAGAGACACCAAGCCCTCACGGCGCCTCCAGCGGTGGGGTCACGGAAGTGCAGGGCGTGCGCCCTATCTAGGCAACTACAAGTCCCAGCAGGCCCCGCGGCCAAGGTGCCTCGCTTTCCTTGGACTCCTAGAGCAGAGCCTCTTGGGAAATGTAGTCCTAGTCGCTCAGGCAATTTGCGCAAACTCCCTGGTGTGAGTGATCCTGACACCCACTGGGAAATGGCTCGGGCTGAGACTGGGAGAGGGCAGGGATGGAAGGGAGATGGAAGAGGGCAGAGGGCTACACGGGGTGGGAGCAGGCGTCCCGCAGGCAGAGACACCTCTTTCATTCGGCTTTGGCTTTGGGTCCGGAGACTGCAGCTGCTACCGAGGCAAGGGCTCCGGTCCCTGGGATCCTAGCTCGGATCCTGAGGGAGAAACAGGTGGAGTCAAGGGGTGGGGCAAGAGAGGATAATTCTGAGAACTAAAGGGAAAACTGAAGAAGGAACTTAGGGCGCAAACCATCCCCAGCCCTCCACCTACTGGCCTGCGATGGAATTGTCTCTTACCTTTTAGGAAGGAGATATTCAACCCCAGGAGATTTAGGGATAAGGAATAGGGGGGCGGGGGTGCAAAGGGGGCAAGGGGAACGGTCCCCAAGTTTTCCCATTCCCCATCCCATCCATCTCCACCACATGCACTTACTTAGCTTTGATGTGGCTCAACTGATTGGTCACCAATCCCACATACTGATCAATCTGGGCCTGGGGGAATGAAGAAGAGGGGTGAAAGGAGAGATTGGAGGGGGCTCTTCTCCCTAATTCATTAAGGTGGCTGCTTCCTCCCCCCCGCCTCAAATCAGGAGTTTGAGGGAGCGGCCCACCGTGCCACCTTCAACTCTAAACCTAATAAAATACCCTTGGAAGTCAGAAGTCCAAGTTGAAGTGTCAAACTGATTGGACCGTACTCTGTGTAGGAAGGGATGATGGGTAGACACAAGAATTTGCCAGTGAGTTTGTGTCCTGGGCACTATTGTTAGTCTTTGAGATGTATGTATGTATGTGTGTTTAGGGACAGCATAAGAGCAGAGGGCATTAGTGTTGCTTGTCAAGTCCCTGAGTGGATTGATTTAAATACTAGTTTAATTCACAACATTAGCTGACTTTGTGAGTCTTGGTGATTCCAGCATGTGAGGGAGTTAGTTAGGACTATATCCCTGGCAAGGATGGGCATCACTGGGCTCTCAGCTGTGCTGAAGAATGTCAAAATGGAATGCAGTCCATCTGTCTGTCTCTGGATAGGATGTATGTCAGTTGGCCCTGGTTCTGTCAGTGTTCTGGGTAACAGACATCCCACCTGATTTAACTGAAATGTCAGTCCCTCGCAGTTTCAGCGAGTGAGGGCATCAGTCAGTCCACCTGATTGGCTGAGATGGGTGCCAGTCAGACCCAGGCTATGTGTAGGGATAGACGGCATCAGTCTGTCTGTGTGTCTGCAAATGGAATATGTGTTTGTCAGTCCCTGGTGGTATCACAGGGACAGAGGGTATCAGGCTGTCAGGAGGAGGCATTCATCTGTCTGCCTGTTTCTAACTAGGATGAGTGTTGTTTGGCCTCCTGCTGTGTTAGGGAGAGAAGACACCAGTCAGGCTCCTTCTCGGGAGCTAGGACATGTCAAGGCAGGCCTTGCATCATTGTTGGGGAGGAGCATCGGTGAGTCCACTTTCCTTGGGTTGGGATACATCAGCTAGATCCTGGCTCTGCCATTGGCTCTGTCATGGGACACCAATCAAAATGCCTGTCTCTGACTATTGAAATGTATTAGGTAGGCTCTAGCTGCATGGAGGAAGGGCAGCAGGCAGACCACCTGTGCCTGGCACGTGTCAGATCCTGACTCTGTCAGGGTAGGAACACCAGCTGGTCCTCTCTTCTCTGGCTGGGACATTTGTCATCGACCCTGGCTGATGGGGGGCAGGGGGTGATCAGACCAGTAGTGTTTGGTTGGGGTACTGCCAACTGAAGTCCTGTCACACTCACCTGGTGCTGTCGATATAGCAGAGGGACTGTGAATACACCGATCACTCCTGCGGGCACAGAGATGGGGAGTCAGGGTCCTCCCCAGAGATTAACAGTTCCATTCATAACCCTGTCCCCCAACAAGCCCCAGCGCCCCACCTCCCCACCGTGCCCTCCACAGCCTTCCCAGCTCACCCAGAATGAGAAGAGTCAAACCATTGAAGACGGCACCCACGAAGGTCAAGATGTAGAAGAGAAGGGCCAGCTGAGGGTGAGGGTGAGGGTCAGCAGAGCCTAGAGGGTGCACCCCAGGCTGGGAACTCACACAGCAATGGCCCTCCTCCCCCTCCACCCCATCAGGGGCAGGCAGGTGAATGCTGGGGACCCAGGAGGGAGGTGGGGGTGCTTCAGGGCACCTTGAGGGAGTCCACGAGGTCTTCTACCAGAAAGAAATGCCGCAGCTGTATGGCCGCAGAGACAACATGGGAGGCAATCTGCTGGGACAAACGTTCAGTCTGCTCCCGAGTCAGGGTCAGGTCCACGTCCAGGTAGGCCCTGAGAGAACAGAGATGTGTGAGGCAACTCGGCAGGTGGAGGGGGCCCAGGCTGAGGGGGATGCCCAAGACAAGGACAAGAAATGAGGGTTGGGGAGGAGGCCAGGTGTAGAGGGGTAGGGTGGAGGTCAGGGTCAGGAGATGGGATCAAGGATTAAGGATCAGAGGTTAGGGTCAGAGGTCAGGGCTGGAAGCCAAGGGTCAGAGTTCGGTTTAATGTCAGGGTATCAGGTTGGAATTAGGAACAGGAAGAGGATGGGTCGGGGCCCGAGTGAGAAGTCAGTGCCTGATCTGAGGTCATGGGTCAGCTCTGGGGTCTGGACAGAGATAAGGGTGGGGGGGGCCGGGCCGGGGCTTCTCACTGGAAGGGGTTGGCGCCGTCCCCCCGGTGCACGGCCTGCAGCACTTTTCGGTAAACCCTGAGAGAGATGGTGCCGCAGAGCAGCAACAGGGCCACGTGGGCGGCCACGGACACGATGCTAAAGTGCAGGAGGCTTAGCAGGGAGACCATGAGGCCTGTGAAGACCACTCCTGACGTCTTCGCATCCTTCCAGTGCAGCAGGTCCACCACTGTGGAGGGAGGGGGTGGTGATCAGGCTGGGGTGTGGAGCTGCCCTGGCTGACCTCTTGACCTCGTATTTCCTGTCTCGGGGCTGAACCATGACCTCTTGACACACCTGTGGGAGCCTTAACCCAATTTCCAGATTTTTATTTGTCTTCTTTTATTCCATGCTTGGGCTTTCCTGGTGACTCAGACAGTAAAGAATCTGCCTGCCAGGTGGAAGACCCAGATCCCTGGGTCAGGAAGATCCCTTAGCGAAGGGAAAGGCTACCCACTCCAGTATTCTTGCCTCAAGAATCCCGTGGACAGAGGAGCCTAGCCAGCTACAGTCCATGGGGTCACAAAGAATCAGACATGACTGAGTGACTAACACTTTCATTCCATGCATGCCTCCTGGAAAACCCAAGTTAACTGTCTAGCAAGTCCCCACAAGCTTACTCCTTATTATGTGTGAACAGAAGTTTGGGTGAAAAAAATCATTCTTCTGCATCATGTATATCTCACTCTACTTTTTCTCCTAGAATTCTCTTCTGGTCAACTGGAACAGCTGTTAGTTCATTCTTTTTAAGGGCTACACAATATTCCATGGTGTAGCTACACCATTATTCATTTTATTCAACCACATATCTATTACCAGGCCATTTCTTTTGTTTCCTCCCCCCATCCCCTTCCTAGACAGTACTGCAAACAACAGCCTCCTGTAGATATTCTTACCTCCAGGAGGTTCTGTTTCTGAGATACAATCCCAGGGGTCAAATCGCAGGGTGGACTAATTTTGTATTTTCAAGTATCATAAATTTTATTGGATTGCTTACAAACAAGAGTCTAACAATCCTTTTTTCTGTGAAATGAAAGTGACCTTTTCCCAGCATCCTGCCCAGCAATGGGTGTTACTGTTCTTTTTATTTTATGCACCCTGAGGGGTATAAAGTAACATCTCCCTGATACCCCTACCAACACATATATCTAAGTCCTAAGTGTATTAATGACATCATTCTCCTTCCTAGGCTCTAACTCAAATTTCTAACTCACCTCCCAAGCCCAGCCTAAGCTTTGATCAGTGGCCTTTGGACTCCAACCCTCATCTCACGCATCTTAACTTTTAACAGCTCTCCCTATAATCTGCTCCCCTTTGAGCCCTGAACTGAGAGCCTGATACCCTGCCATCTATTTCTGGACAGTTTCCATCCTACCACCCTTACTGCAATCAAACTGACCCATCCCAACCAGTCCCCCTCAGAGTCTGACTCTCCTCACTTCTGCATCCTCCCTGTACACATCCTCCCATCTACTGTAACTAGGGTAGGTCTCCCCTCAACCCCTCCCCTGCAGGCTCCCCAAGGCCTGGGCCATTGGGTGGGGGAGGGGCCGGGTCGTCTGAGGCGGGGGCTAAGTTTAGGCACGCTGAGGGGAGGGAGCCTCTCCCGCAGCTGTGCTGGCCTGTCCGGCTACTGAGTGACAGCGCCGCCTGGACCAGAGGCTGGGGGAGGGGGCCTCGCTGCTCTCGGGCCCCAAAGCTCCGGCTGGAGAGAGAGGGGACCCCACACTCCCACCACGCCCTCCCTAGGTACCCCCACAGCCCCTCAGCCCCAGCCTGCATTTCTGGGGAATCTGGGACCAAGAGGAAACATTCCCCCAGAGTTGAGGGCGACAAAAGCAATCTGGGGCCCTTTCCACGGTCCCCCAGCCCTCGCGTCCCAGCGCCCCAGCCCGCCCCGAAAGCCCACCTTTACTCCCCATCTCGGCTCCTCCGAGTGAGAGGCTACAGACACCGCTGCTTCTCAGGGATTTTGCCCACTTCAGTGGAACCGGGAGGGAGGGAATAGGGGGCGGGGCCCCCTTTGTACCCAGCCAATGGCTCTCCATAGAGGTGGGAACTATTCCAAAACGGTGTGGCTCTCTTTGTAAACAGCCGAAAGCAGGGATGTCTACAACCAATCTATAGGAACCGTTCATGGAGACTGAGCATACTTTAAGGCAAGGCGGGTATATTTACAATTTGCCAATGCTAGTGGTCAGGGAAGAGGAAAGGTTTTAAAAGGCTCTGAGTTTACTTTTACGAGCCCGGTGGCCACATTCAAAAGAGACTTTTCAGGGATTTGGCCTATCCAAAATCAGCCTCTAGGGGGAGCACTACAAAAGAGGGATTTTTTTTTTTTTTTTTTTTTTTTTTTAGCAATTAGCCAATCCCAATCCTAAACCCTCAGTGGGAGGGCTAATTTCTCGAGTGGGAGGGGCAGCTATTTAAAAAGAGCCAATGGCAATCTTAGGTAACGGGACTTTTTTTTAAGGGTAGAGTTTATAATGTCCTGCCAAAAGGAATACCTGCTCCGTTTCTCTACTCTCCTCCGCTCCTTCGCGAGTTTGGTGCCTTTAAATATCAATCCTCCACCCTCCCAGTGGTCCAAAGTAGCACTTTTCCTCCCGGAGTTTACCTAGAACTTGTGATTCCAATGTGAATTCTGATTGGTCCGTGCTAGCGAGGCACTGTCCCGTGATTGGCTCCCGCTCCAGCTGCCCCCAGGGCTCTTCCTCCTTCTCGTCAGGCAAGGGCTCATCCAGCCAAGAGTTCGAATCCCGGGATCGAGGTGGGGATGGGGTGGGGGTCTGGGGGATCCCAGAGACAGGGCTGGGCTGTGGAGTAAAGACTTCCAGCGGCGAGGACTGAACGAATGCGAGTGGTAGGTCCAATTCTGTTGAGTTAGAGAGAGAAGGCTGTGAGCTTTCGCTTTGGAGGTGCCCTAAGGAAAGAAACCACCCACCCCTTGTGGCTTCAGTCTCAGCACCTCAGACATCTCACCTTTCCCAGCCTCTCCAGCCACTGATCCTTCGGGCTCCTCGTCTTCCAGTGGAGTGGAGCTACTGGTGGCGGAGTCCTCCCCAGTCCCTGCTCCCCGGGTCGCCCAGCCCAGTTGATCCAGCTGGAGCCCCAGGTCCTCTGGGGGGCGCTCAGCTGGAGGGGCAGAACTGGGGTCACCTCGACGCCCGGGCTCCGGGGATTGGCTCAGGCTGGGGATGCTTTCCAAGCTGTCGCCCAGGCCGGGCTGAGGGGCCGGATCTCGCGGCTCCGAGACTGAGCGGCCCTGGGGCCGTGGGCGGCGAGCGGCTGAATCCCTGCGAGCCCCAGAGCCCACCACACCGTCGAAGGCGATGTAGGAGAAGGTCAGCTCCCGCGGAGTGCCCCAGTCCTGCGACGTGGTCTCCTCCTCGTCGTCCTCCGAGAATTCCCGGGCTGTATGCAGCTCCCGAAAATCCGAATCATCGTTCCCTCCTGCCACGAGCAAAGGAGGGCATGAGCTCCTCTGACGAAGACCCTAACCCACTCCCCTTAATCCCTTGGCCCAGCTGTGAGCCCCCTTCAAGTTCCACCCTCACATCCTCCCTCTTTGTTTACCTTCTGTGGAGTCAGGGGTAGATGAAGCTGTAGACGGAGCTTCTTCTGCAAGAGGAAAATATTGAGGACACTTAGAAGTTTAGACTGCCTGAGTTACAGTAGTGAGCCAGTCCTGGAAACTTGTCTGAACTAAGGAATCTTATAATTTTCATCACAGGACCTTTAGAACATTCTGTATACAAACTGTAAAACCTTCCTATCCCTGTTATCTGAAGCTCAGTCTTGGAAGTTCAAATCCAGGAATCTTGATCTTAGAGTCTTCAAGCGTTGCTTCACTCGTGTCGGACTCTTTGCGATCCCATGGACTGTAGCCTGCCAGGCTCCTTTGTCCATGGGATTCTCCAGGCAAGAACACTGAAGTGGGTTGCTGTGCCCTACTCCAGCGGATCTTCCCAACCCAGGAATCAAACCCGTGTCTCTTATGCTTCCTGCATTGGCAAGCGGGTCCTTTACCAACAGCGCCACCTGGGAAGCCCTTCGGGATTTTAGGAGGCTTTTAGGAGGTTTCAATTCATTAATTCTTTCAACAACCATTATTTGAGTGCTTAATAAATTCCAGTCACTATTTTAGATCCTGAAGATACAACTGTAAACAAAGCCCCTAGTCTTATAGAGCTTACACTCTATAGGGGAGATAGACACAAATAATTAAACTTATGGTGTTGGGTGCTAAGTGTATGGAGAAAAATCAAAGTAAGGGAAGAGAAAATAAGGGGATGCTATTTCAGACAGGTTGGTGAGGAAGACTCCTTGGATGACATCTGAGAAGAAATCTGAATGATGTGATGAAGCCATGAGAATATCTAGGGAAGAGTCTTCCAGGCAGAGGGAAAAGCCAGTGCAAAGGCCCTGAGGCAAGCACTAAGCTTTGCATATTTGAGGAACAGAGAAGTATGCAGATATGACTGGAACAGGGTGACTGATGGGAAGATGATGGGAGATGAGAGCAGAGACGTAAGGTGGGGGTGGGGTGGGGAGAAGACGAAGGGCCTTCCTTTGTAAGCCCAGGTAGAGACAAGATCTTATAATGTAGGGATGATACGCTAAAACGTTGAAATAACAAATTCTTAGAATCTTGGCATCTGGACTCCCAAGACATACAAGTGGCTAGGTCAGTGTTGAAATCCCCAGTTTTCAGAACCTCGGGGGTGTGAGACAGAGAATGTTAGACGAGGACCGTTAGAGCTCTGGGCTCAGAAATCATGAGGCTTAGACAAGGCTCAATTTCAATTATGGAATTCAGCCTCTCAGAGCTAGCTTGGGGCTTTGCCTACAGGAGATGCTCAATACCTTTTGGAAATTGAAATCGCATACCCCCCGCCCCCACCTCATTTCCTCAGATGGGGAATAGGAGACCAGGAAAGAAAAACCTGGAGGGGTAAAAACAGCTAAGGATCCAGGAGTCCTAGCCCTAACCCAGAGATTGGCTGTTTCCTGGGGACAGGGGATTGGACACTTCGGGTGAGCCCGGAGCTGCCTCTGATTCTGGGCAGAAAACGGAGGTGGGATGCGAAGATGGGTGATGCGGGGGAGGGGGAATCAGACCCCTCTTCTCCATCCTGACTCTACCCCTCCCCGCCGGCTGCGGCCAGCACCAGGGCGAGGGGACAGCTCCTGGAGAGCGTCCCCATGCCCGGGCGGAGCCCCGCGGCGCATCCAAGCGCCCAGCGCGCCCCCCGTCGGCTATCTCAGTGCCCCCAACCTCTGCTCAGTCTCACTCAGATTCTCCGGGTCAAGTCGCCCCCACCGTTGCTAGAACATGGGGGACGGCAGATCTTCCTTTGTCTCCTTCACCTCCTCCTCTATCTCGGCTCTCCCGCGGCCCAGGTCGGAGGGGAAACCGAAGAGGAGCCCACCCGGGCCTCTGGGCCCCACACCAGGCCTGAGCCTCCCCCTACTCACTGCAGTGGGCGAAGACCGGCAGGACCTGCCCCATGGCCCCCCTCGGGCCTGCATCGGGACCCCCGCCCACTCCGGCCACGCCGCCTTGGGCCTGGGGCCGCGAGCGCTCATCTCCGCCGCGCCCAGGACGCCGCCGCCGCCGCCGCCATCCTCGCCGCCTCCTCCTGCCGGGCCGCTCCAGCAGTCGCCGCCGCCGCCGCCGCCCTCAGTTCGGCTCGGCAGGGGCGGGCGGGGCCGCTGGCGGGGGGGGGCCACTGCAGCGCGAGGGCAAGGGGCGGGGCCACAGACCGGGGGAAGGAACCTGAGGGAGGGCGAGGGGGCGGGGAAAAGCGCGGGAGGATGGAGGGGTGTGGTCTTTCTAATAGAGGGGCGGAGCTAGGGCGGTAGGCTACTGGTCGAGAAGTCGTGGAAGGCGGTCTGAACGGCGGGGTCTAGCGAGAGGAGGGCGGGGCCTTTAGTGGGAGTGAAGTGGGGGCCGAGGGTGGGGTGAGGGGCTCAGCGAGATAAGGATGCAGGAGCCTAGGCGGAGAGGATGGAGGCGTGGAACTCAGAGCCGGTTCTGGTGGAGCTAGAGGTGTCAATGAAGGGAGGGTACAAAGATTCTACCGCTGGGAGGTAAAGGTACGAGCTTAGAATCTCAATGGGAGTGGGAAAGGGGGCGGGAAGAAGCTACTTGGAAACTTTTGAGGCAAGGGGAGGAGCTCAGACTTGAAGGGCCTTAAACTAATTTAGAATTATTCAGAGTTGGGCGGAGTCAGTCCGAGACAGATGAGCTAGAGGCGTGGCCTAGGGGGAATAAGGCAGAACAAAACAAGGGAGATGGTGTGGCTCAGTAGAGGAGCGCAATCTGGAGTGAGGGGGCTGGGCCTGTAGCTAAGAGGCGGAGCTAGAGTCCAGTCGGGGATAGCAAATATTTGGAGCCACTGTATGTATGAATGGATGGGCGGGACCTGGAAGAGAAGCGACTGAAACCCGGGGACTAGACCGAGAGCGAGAGGTCGAAATAAAGAAGTTAAGAGTTGAAAGCTTTTGAAACCCGGGATGGGACCACTGATATGGGAGAAGATTGGACAGAGCAGGGCTGGGTACCCGAAGCCGAGAGTTGTGTTGAGAATACAGATTCTAGAAATCGTTTCCCGATAACATTGTTTACTTCTATGACTCGGTTTCCTCTTCGGTAAACTGGAGATGATGATGTAAAATTATGTGTAGCTGTGATCAGTGCTAGATTGGCACTATTGTCATTTTCCTCTGATCCAAACCCAAAGCCTCGCTTTGAAGATGCGGAAGAGGGAAGCCCTAAGAGTTCAACCCTTTCTAGTGACTTGAGTGCAAGTCAAGGGCATAGGAAGGAGATTTAGGTGGTTTAAAATGTCACAAGGCAGGGGATTAGTGAGCGGGTGGGGCGGGGATGGTTAGCAGGTGCAGAGGGTGGAGTCTTCCTGATCCCCAGGCCGAAGGATGGCGGCCCTTGCCCGCCTGCTGGAACGTCTCCTTTGGCCAGCCCGCAAGGAAGAGGAGGCGGAGGAAGAAGAGGAGGGATGCAGGTCTCCCAACCGGCCTCAGTCCCTCCTAGACGCGCCGCGTTGCGCCCAGCGGCCGCACGGGGGTGCGGCGGCTGCGTGGGGTCTGCGCTTCGGGGCTAGCGCAGTGCAGGGCTGGCGTGCACACATGGAGGACGCTCATTGCGCTTGCCTTGCGCTACCTGGGCTGCCCCCGGGCTGGGCTTTCTTCGCAGTCCTCGACGGCCACGGCGGGGCAAGAGCCGCCCTCTTCGGCGCGCGCCACCTGAAGGGCCAAGTACTTGAGGCTCTGGGCCCGGAGCCCAGCGAGCCTCAGGGCGTGTGCGAAGCACTGCGCCGCGCCTTTCTGAGCGCAGACGCGCGCCTGCGTGCGCTCTGGCCCCGCGGCGAACCGGGGGGCTCCACCGCTGTGGCGTTACTGGTTTCCCCGCGCTTTCTGTACCTGGCGCACTGCGGTGACTCTCGCGCGGTGCTGAGTCGCGCCGGCACCGTGGCCTTCAGCACCGAGGACCATCGGCCCCTCCGTCCCCGAGAACGTGAACGCATCCATGACGCGGGCGGCACCATCAGCCGCCGGCGCCTCGAGGGCTCTTTGGCAGTGTCCAGAGCACTGGGAGACTTTGCCTACAAAGAGGCTCCGCGAAGGCCCCCAGAACAACAACTCGTTTCCGCGGAGCCTGAGGTGACCGCCCTGGCACGCCAAGCGGAGGACGAGTTCATGCTCTTGGCTTCTGATGGCGTGTGGGACGCGATGTCCGGGTCTTCCCTAGCGGGACTGGTGGCATCGCGCCTCTGTTTGGGCTTGGCCCCAGAGCTTCTCTGCGCGCAGCTGTTGGACACGTGTCTTTGCAAGGTCCTGGGGGCGGGGCTTGAGGTCTTTGAGGGAAGAACCTAAGGGCTTAGGGAAGAGGAGCTTTGATGGAGAGGCTAAAGTAAAACTAGAGGATGGGTGGGGCTCCATTAGGGGGCGGGGCCTGCAGGAACGGGGCAGGGTCAAAAGATGCAGAGGGCGGAGACTGAGGGAAGACTGGAGACAAGATGGGATGGATAGATACTCGGAAGGATTTAAGAGAAACGGCGTGGTCTTTTGGAATGGGACAGCTCTTAGGGCTTCCCAGGTGGTTCAGTGGTAAAGAATGCACCTGCAATATAGGAGATGGAGGAGACACAGGTTCGATTCCTGGGTTGGGAAGATCCATTGACGTAGGAAATGCCAACCCACTCCAGTATTCTTGCTGGGAAAATTCCACGGACAGAGGAGCCTGGTGGGTCACGGTCCATGGGGTCGCAAAGAATCGGATATGACTGAAGCGACTAAACACAAACGCTTAGGCCTAGAGGTGGGTACTGAGGTGTGATTAGTGGCAGAAGGAAGAGCAGCTAAACAGCAAAGTGCGAGGAGCTTTGGAAAAGAGAAGTTGTCGTTGCTGTAGCTCAGTCATGTCCAGCTCTGCGACCCCATGAATAGCAGCACACCAGGCTTCCCTGTCCATCACTATCTCCGGGAGTTTGTTCAGACTCATTTCCATTGAGTCGGTGATACCGTCCAACCATCTCATCCTCTGTTGCCCACTTCCCCTCCTGCCCTCAATCTTTCCCGGCATCAGGGTCTTTTCCAATGAGTCGGCTCTTCGCATCAGGTGGCCAAAGTGGTTCTCCTTGATAGGGTGGGCTAGGACAGCAAGAGAGGGCGTGGCCTAAGCAATTGGTCTTTGTGAGAGGCTTGCTTTAGAGTGGCAGAAGGGTGGGACTTTCGAGAAATGTGCATAACCAGATTGGGAAGGGGGCACTAGAACAAGGGGAATGTTCAGAAACTGCTGCCCAAGGCATAGAGCCCTGTGCTGGGGCCCTCACGCATGTTCCACCAGGCTCTCTTTCCTCCACCTTCTCCAGGGCAGCCTGGACAACATGACCTGCCTCCTGGTCTGCTTTCCGGGGGCTCCCAGACCTTGTGAGGAGGCCATCAGGAAGGAGGTACTGCTCGATGCAGCCCTGGGACGCAGAGTTGCAGGTGAGCGGTGTAGGGAGTCCAGCAGAAGGGGTTGTCTGCCAGCCGAGCACCCCCACAATTCTTGTCTCTTTCTCAGAGCTGTGTGCTTCTGCCTCAGAGCCCCCCAGCTTGAACACAGTTTTCAGGACTCTGGCCTCTGAGGACATCCCGGATTTACCTCCTGGGGGAGGGCTCTACTGCAAGTGAGTTGGGGTAGGGTAGGTTGGAATGGGAGAGTTGCTGGCCGGAGGAGGATGCCCTCCTGAAGGCCTTCCTTTGCTCTCTAGGGCCACAGTCATCGCTGAAGCTTATTCTCAGTTCTGCCAGGCCTCAAGACAGCGCTGCGTGGTAAGGACCCTTGAACGTTTTCATAGAAGCATGTAATTCAGGCCCCCACCCGATTCCTTTAAGTGATGGGGCAATTGCAGCCAGAGTGGATTTGCCAGATATATCAATAAATTCTCACGCCTGTTCCTGAAGAACTGTGATAGGTATGTGTGGGAAGGTGGCTGGTGGGATCGGAAGCAGAAGCAGATAAGAGATTGTGCTTCTTCTCCAAGAAATATGCCTCTGACTTTGCTCCATCATTGGGAAAGACCCTGAAGTTGGGAAAGATTGAGGGCAGGAGGAGAAGGGGGCAACATAAGATGAGACGGTTGGATGGCATCACCGACTCAATGGACATGAGTTTGAGCAAACTCCCGGAGATAGTGAAGGAGGTGGAAGGCTGCCTGCTGCAGCCTATGGGGTCACAAAGAATGGGACATGACTTAGCCACTGAACAACAACATTGCTCTGTGAAGCGCCATCATCCCAAGCACCACCCCCTCCATCCAGGAATAAGGCATAAAAATTCACGGAACGTTGATGACCAACCTGACTGCACTGCGGAAACCACCAGGACATCTCTGAGGGTGGTCTAGGTCTTAGAGGAGAGAGGTTGTGGATTGGGCCCAGATACCCCATTTGGGGGGCTTCCCTAGTGGTTCAGACAGTAAAGAATCTGCCTGCAATGCAGGAGACTTGGGTTCGATCCCTGGGTCGAGAAGATCCCCTGGAGAAGGGAATGGCTACCCACTCTAGTCCTCTTGCCCGGAAAATTCCATGGACAGAGGAGCCTGGTGGACAACAGTCCATGGGATCACAAAGCTTATTTGAAGATGTCCAAGGAGGTGGTGGGTGAAGCCATATAAACTAAGGTACAGGGTGGAGGTCTGGGAGGAAATATGAGAATGGAAACTGGAAGGCCTTTGCAGGGCAGAGAAGGGAGCTGGGTTATTTATTACTCTTTGGCGGGGGGTATGGATAATTTCTTAGCAGCAGAAAGGAGAACTTAGTAAGGATTCTTTTGATTTGTGAGTGCCAGAAACCTCATTCAAACTGCGAATACAAAGCAGAGAATTTACTGGTCCGTGTAATTGAAGAGTTCAGGGACTTAAGGCATGACTGCATCCAGTTGTCAAATGATGTCATGCGGTTAGTTTTATTTTCTCTGAGTTGGCTTCATTTCCTGGCAGGGTCTCCACACGACGTGGCACAGAGTTTCTGCTCCAGGCTTAGGTCCCAGGAACCTAACATCCCCAGTGGGGAGAGCAGGCGTTTCCCAGTAGGGGGCAGCCGCGGTTCCAGAGCTGCTTCTCATTGGCCACACTGGGTCAAGTGCTGGACCAGTGTCCGTGTCTCTGATTGGCCAGGCTGGGGTCACAGGTCCATCCCTTAGTGCCTGCCTTGGGGTCCCCTCGCCCTAAAACAAAGGGGTTGAAGAGATGAGGAATGTTGATTCCTCAAAGGAAAAAATAGGAACGGAGCATTCAGAACACCAGGGAGTAAATACCGAGAGGCAAGAAGGGGTTCCTATTCACCGTCTTCCACGTTTTGTTTTTACAGAAGGGGCAGAAAGGGGCTGAGGAGCCCACTGGCGCCCATTCAGTCTCTGCCTTGCACTTGGAGGCTTAACAGCTGTCATCCTTTGAGGACCGTCTGCCCAGCAGGGACCTCAGCGGAATTAAGGAAGAGAACTCCCCTTCCCCAGTTATGAGACCAGCGGAAGGAAGAGAAGCTGATGGAGGAACCCCAGAATGTTTATTTCCCTTTCTCCTACTTCCCTCTCATAAGACGTCTTATGAGAGAAGGGAAATTCCACCCACAAGCTAGACCGAAAAAAAAAAAAAAAATCCAAACCCCCAAACCAAATGTCTAATAATTAGAGCTGACTGGACTCTGAAAAACACCCAGTTCAATAACCTTCTCTTTGCTTCCTATTTTTCATCTATTTGGCAGGAAGGTTGGGGAAAGTTTTTATGATTAAATTTTAATTACATAATTCAAAATATATTTTTCTTATTAAAAAAACATATGCATTATTTGCTCAGTCATTTGGCAAATATGTATGGGGCACCTACTGTGGGCAAAAGGCCCTGCTCATAGCCATCAACCTGGCAGACCCACTGAAGTTCCTCCCCCTGGAACTTCCTGCTGGGGGGTGTTGGGGGGGTGGGGGAACAGCAAACAAGGGAACCCATAACAAGGTCATCTCAGACACTGACAAGGGTCTTAAAAAAAAAAAAGGAGATGGGGGATGTGATTAAGAAAACGTCTAGGGGAGCTATGTTGGTTTTTTACATTGCTATCTATGAGTAGTCAGTTCACTTGGTTTGAAATTCACAGGGCACAAAATGGTGTACAATGACAAGTCCCCACCCATAGTCATCATTCCATTTTCCACCTGGGGATGGTTGCTTTAGACAGGGGGGTCTGTGAACACCTCTGAGGAGGGGACAACTGAGTAGAAACGTATCAGAGAACTAGTCAGCCACGCAAAAACCCCTCAGGGCAGAAGGAACAGCTAGTGTGAAAGCCTAGAGGAAAGATTGAACTTGACATTTTCTTTTTTTCTTTTTTACAATTTTGCTTGCACTGGGTCTTCATTGCTGCCCAGGGGCTTCCTCTAGTTGACAGCAGTGAGCAAGGGGTTCTGTAGTTTCAGGAGCTTGGGATCTAGGGCACGTGGGCTTCAGTAGTTGAGGCATATGGGCTCAGCAGTTGAGCTCAGAGGCTCTAGAGCACTGGGCTCAGTAGTTGTGGCGCATGGGTTTAGTTGCCCTGAGGGCATGTGGAAATCTTCCCCCCTACCGTGTCTCCAGCATTGGCAGGTGGATTCTTAACCACTGGACCAGCAGGGAATTCCCAACCTTGGCATTTTTGAGATGAGGCTTGAGATTATGATCATCAAACTCTCCATGATGCCATTCACTGTCCTATTGGTAATCCCTGCAATGAGTTTGGAGTGGATTTTTCTAGACCTTTTATTGGGCAAGTACACACACGTATATGGTACCTTAAAGTGTTTCCTTGATTTTTACTCATACCCTATGTATCATTTGGTACTTTGTTTCCTTTTACTCAATAATGTATTAGAGCCTTCTTTCATGCCACTTGCACACACCTCATTCTTTTTAGCTGCCTCTCAGCACTTCAGACGAGATATGGAATGGTTTCAACACCCATCATCCTCTTGATGGCTATTTAGGTTGTTTCCAGTTTCTTACCCTTGCATTGCTGCTGCCATAAAGATTCTTGATCAGACTCCTGTGTACACATGCAAGAGTTTCTCTAGTGCAGGGGTCTCGCCACCTGTTTTGTACAGCACTTGAGCTAAGAATGATTTTTACATTTTTAAAGGGTTGTAAAAAAATACATAAAAGAGGCCCTATGTCTAATATACTTAAAATATTTACTATTTGGACTTTATTTATTTGGCTGCTCTGGGTCTTACTTGCAGCCCGTGCGATCTAGTTCCCTGACCAGGGGTGGAACCCGGGCTCCCTACTTGTGGTCTTAGCCTCTGGACCACCAGGGAAGTCCCTATTTGGATCTTTACCAAAAAATTTGCTGACTATAGTGCAAGTGGCACACAGAAGCACCACTTTCCCATTTCACAGATGGGAAAGCTGAGACCCAGAGAGGAGAAAGGACTTGCCCATGGTCACAAAGAACTGGGGTTCTCAAGTCTGTCCCCAAATGACTCACAGCCTGAGGGGAGACACACAGAGAAATAATAATAACCTACAGTGGATCAGGGTTTAAGGCCTTCTACTGTGGGGTAGGGGAGAAGGAAATGGCAACCCACTCCAGTATTCTTGCCTAGAGAATCCTGTGGACGGAGGAGCCTGGTGGGCTGCCGTCTATGGGGTCGCAGAGAGTCGGACACGACTGAAGCGACTTAGTAGCAGCAATAGCAGCAGTGTAGGGTAGAGAAGGGGAGAGGATTACTCAGTTCTTCAGAGAAGAATTAATATCAGAGACTGGCCTAGAAGAATGAGATAAAGATCAGGGTATCGCCCAGGCAGCAGGCTCCTTTAGGAAAAAGGTAGGAAGCTTGATTTCCTCACCAAGTCAGCTAGACCCTAAGAATTGTTTTACTTTCATTAACCACTGGAGTCCTGGTGGCTCAGGCAAGAGGGCTCTAGCCCAGATTTATTCCCTGCCTCTAGACCTCAGTTTATCCATTTCTAAACTTTCAACTGATTGCCCAGACTCCTGCCCTCCAGGCCAGGTGGCGCTCTACAGGAGGGGCGTGGTCATATTGCTGGCGTCACGTGGGGGTGGAGTCTGCGGGTCCCGGTGCGGAAGCCCGGGAGGCTGTAGGGACTCAGCCTGAACCTGGCGCGTGGGGGAGGGGTCTCGCAGGAGTCGGTAGAGGGAGGGTCCCCCAACTCCGTGCCCTCGGATTGCTGCATGATCCCACCATCCTCCGCACGCGAAACTGAGTCACGGCGGGGCGTGCGTGGGTAGGGGGCCAGGAGCCTTATTCACACAGGGATCGGGAGTTCCATTCCCACCCAGGTCCACCGCTGCACCCCCCGCCCCCACCCCGCCCCACACACACACCCTGCGGTTGTGAGTCAGCGGCCGGCCGCGCCCCCTCGGCCCACTTCCTCCTCACCTTCCCTGGGCGGGCGGGGGTGGGGGGCAACGAGAGAGGTGGGCCCCCTCCCCACCCATCCCCCTCCTCGGCGAGGGAGGTGGATCACCCTAGTGACCCCTCATAAATTGGGGGAGGAGGGAGACCTTGGGTGGGTGGGTGGGGTAGTCCCGAAGGTAGGATTTAAGGGAGAAAATTGGAGAAAATCTATGCTTGACCCGAGGGCCCTCCTCGCCCCCCAAATTGAGAAGAATGTAAAGAAATGAAAAAAAGTCGATGAGGAGGGTAAGAAGAAATTCTGCCCCCCTGATATTCCCCTAAGAATTTCCATCGTGGCAGAGAACTCAGGATCAAGGAAGGATCCCTCCCTCTCTATCAAGCTTCCCCTCTAATTTGGGGGTGACCCCCAGAGTGCATCGCTGTGCAAAAACGTTGGGGAAGAGGGAAATAGCGGAAGTCGAAGGTTCCGCGTTGCCCTTTTAAGCGCCCTCCACCAACCCCCGCCCCCAACCCCACCGCCTTAAGGTGTCCGCGGCCCCTTTAAGGCGCAGGGCATTGTGGGTGCGGGGAGTGGAATTTTGGAACGAAATGTAGCAAAGAGAAGTACAGTAGTAAGAGTAACATTGTAGCTGCCGCCGGCCGAGGGGGCGCGCCGGGGAGGGGACGCCGCACCCTCTTTCTGCCGCACGGACCCCCCGAGCAGAACCCCAGAGGGAAGAGGCGCCCGAGGACCCGCCCCGGCCCTGTCCACGTTCCCCCCCAGGAAGCCGGACTCTATGGGGCGGGACCCTGGGGGAGACTGAGCAGAACCTAGAGCCAGCGCTGAATCTCTGAACCCCGAGCCAGGGGCGCCCCGGGAGCACCTAGCCCGTGGGCGCTCCGCCCGCCCGCCGAGCAGCCATGAGGTGAGCCTCCAACTGCCTCCAGACCGTTCCCTGGCCGGCGCGGGCTCCTGCCGCCCTGCCTTTGTCCCCTCCTCCCCCCAGCTTGGTCCCGGTTGGAATTTGGGGACTGGGCACTGGGCGCCTCGGATTTGAGGCCGACCCCCCTTGGACGAGCTCCAGACACTGACCACTTCCCCATGACTATCAAGGCTCTAGGTGGTGCCGTGAGATTCTCCTGGGAGCCCTTAGGTTTGGGGGCGCTCCGAGGACTCCCGAAATTTTTAAGACTTTTCAGAGAGCCTCCAAGTTGGCAAATAATCCCCGCAGAGAAGCTAGGGGTTAGGCAGGACTCAGACTGCCCCCAAATCTCAACCTGGCCCTGAGAGGGATTATGGGGGGCCGGTTTGGGAGTCCCCTGGGACCTGGAAGAGAGATTGAGACGTAGAGCTTGGTTTTCGGGGTCCCCCATACATGGCGCTGGAAATTCTTCCCACGAGGGACTTTGCTCATTAACTTAGGGGGTACTTAACCCCTAAATTTGGGCGGTTCATCCCCCTGTGAAGGAGGTTGATGTGGACGGATCCAGGGACCCAGACGCAGTCTGGAGGGTCTGGTTGGGACTCCCGTTCCTCGCCGCTCCCCACCCACAATGTGCTTAAAACAGGCTGTGCCTAGGAGGGAGCGAGCGTTCTGTGCCGAGGGCGCCTCCCCGGGCCCGGCCCGAAGGGCGGCCCCTCTCCCCCACCTGCGCGGCCCTGGAGAGGGAGGGGGCGCGGCAGCTGGGGGAAGGGGGGCCTTTGTCTAACTGACTCACCTGTCGAGACAGCTGGTGTGTGTGGGGGGTGGGGGGGAGGCGGGCTGAGAGTGCCGTGGGCCGGCTGCTTTCCCCACCACGGCGCCTCCCCCTTCTCTCAACACCGCCCCCCCTTACCCAGCCGTCCGGAGTTGTGCGGTTGGAGGAGGGGGCGTTGGAAAGCCTCAAGGTCATAGCCCTCTCCCTCTGGGACTCAGGCTTCCCAGGGAGTTCCAGCTATCTTCCCAGGAATTTAATCCTGGGTTGGGGGGCCCAAGGGACCCAGGGATTTTGTTTTTCCTGGAGCCTCCCTCAAAACTCCTGGGCTCACCTGAGGGCGGGGCCGGTGCGGACTGGGGGACCCGACTGGCCCTCCCCCTCATTCTCCCATCCTCCCCGGCCCCCCATAATCTCTCCCTTGAGGCCTGAGCCTGACAATACTATCTCCTTTCCTCTACTCTCTCAGAGACTTCCTGCTCCAAAGCCCCCAGCTTGAGGGGGAGGCCCCTGGGGGGCCGCTGGGGATTAACCCCCTGGGGCCCACATCCTCTCTCATCCGCCACATCCCCTGCCCTTTGACATCTGGGTGGCATTCCTTTTTGTGGTCATTAGAGAATCCCCCCTCCCACATTTGTTCCTTCTGCTGAAAAGGGATTGTTGGAAAATTTGGAACGATGGGGGCACCCACAGACACCCACAAGACTTCCTGCCTACCCTTTCCCCCACTATAGCAACATCTTTAAAAGGTCTGCCTGGGAGAGAGGGCAGTTTTGGGGAGTCAGGCCCTCTTCCTTCACCTTCCCGGGGGACTCTCCTCTCCCACTGCCCCCCAGCCCCGCCCCGTGCGCGCCTCCTCCCCCCCCCCCCCCCCCCCCCACGTTTCCGGTCCCAGGCATGGTGGAAGGCGTGGAAGGCGGATGGCGGATGTCCGAGTTAGTGCTGCCTCACTCACTGAGACCGTAAAAGGGCAGGAGCAATGTCTGGGCCAGCCTCCCGCCCCCGCCTCCCCCAGTCCCAGAGGCCCTGGCCCTCCCACAAGGCCCCCTGCTACTGCGAGCCATGACCAAACCTCCTGTATCTCCTGGGGGGTGGGCAGAAGTTAGCTGATGCCTGTCCCAGCAGAGGGTTACTCCCATCTCCTGAAGGGTCTTCCCTGCTGATGGCCACACTGGCCTTCTTGGGCTGTGCCCCTACTCCCAGGACAGCTAGGAATCAAAAAGACCCACGGCCCTGTCTAGGGGCTGCTGGGGAAACTGAGGGAGGCTCAAAGAGAGAAAAGGCCTGGCCCAAGATCCCTCAGAAATTTCTAAGCAGTGTTGAGGGATGGGAGAGCACTGGGATCCCCTGATTTCTGGCTGGTTAGGCTGGAGACAGTCTTGGGGACAGTTGGAAGAGAGGCTGTTAAGATGGAAAATTACAGTTCTTTTTTTTTTTTCTCAGTTTGACAAATATTTGTTGAGTGTCTGCCGTGTCCGGGACTCTGCGCTGGAATTCTGGGAAGTGGGGCAGAGATCTGAGACTCTTAGGGCAGAGGAGACTCTAGAACTTGGTTCATTTATTATTGTTTTTAATAATGAGAGACCATTTGATCAAGCAACTCCTTTGTGCCAGGCATTGTACCAGGTGCCTGATTCAAATTAATCCTCACGGCAATTGTAAGAGATTGATACTATTATGATCGTCCCCCTTTCCCAGATGGGAAAATTGAGGCACTGGGGAATTAAGCAGATTACCTATTAAAGTCAGTTTGGAACTAGGCAAGACTGGATATGAACCAAGGCCTCTTTCCAGACTATTGTACTCTTAAAGAAAAGCAAAGTCAAACCTTTAGTGGCCTTAGAAAAAAACAAGTAACCTGCTTTTACTGTACAAACACTGAAGATAATGCTGATAAGCAAGAAGGAACTCAGTTACCTTCCTGTTCACTTATGGGGAACTGAGGCCTGTCAAGGAGGAGGGACTAGAGTGAACCCATACCAGCCTACAGACCCTATACTTGTGTTTCTATCCAGGGTTGCTTCAAAGATTTGTAGTTTGGAAAGGCTGTGTATCCCTGGGTCTTTGTGGGGTGGATTACAGTTTAAGGGGCTATCAGATGAAGGGGTAGAAGGAAGGGCAAACCTCTCAATGGATAAATTTCAGTAAACCAGAGTGACTGTGCTTGATTGCCTCCCATGATGAGAGGCTCTCTCCTTCCTGTATTGCTTCTTGGCTCCCTTATATGTTGTTTGTGTGCTTAGTCACTTGAGTCTGACTTTTTGTGACCCTTTGGACTGTAGCCCACCAGGCTCCTCTGTCCATGGGATTCTCCAGGCAAGAATATTGGAGTGGGTTGCCATTTCCTTCTCCAGCGGATCTTCCCAACCCAGGGATCAAACCCATATCTCCTATGACTCCTGCATTGCGGGCAGATTCTTGACTCTCTGAGCCATCGGGGAAGCTCTCCCTTTTGGTCCTGTGCCAAATTCCAGGTCCTGCGCTTAAGGCTTTTCTTATCTCTTTCAATCCTTACCAAACCCCAGGGAGTTATGGTTTCCAGGGCTGGAAAGTGAGGCTCAGAGAGGTGAAGCCATGCAGCAAGGGGTTGACTTCAGTTCTCCTTTACTGACCACATACTGGAGATTTCCAGAATGGGAGGGCTTGTGGGAGAGCTCTGGGCTGACTGGGGATTCAGGCTGTCTCATGTCAAATTGAGGCTGTGAGACCCCAGTGTCGAGTTGAAAGTGTCAGTCACTCAGTTGTGTCTGACTCTTTGCAACCCCATGGAGCCCGCCAGGCTCCTCTGTCATGGGATTTCCCAGGCAGGAATACTGGAGTGGGTAGCTATGCCCTTCTCCAAGGGATCTTCCCAACCCAGGGATCAAACCCATGTCTCCTGCATTGCAGACAGATTCTTTACCATCTGAGCCACCAGGGAAGCCCCCAGAGACCACTGGAATTAAGCAGACCTTATATGCATCTCACTCCCGGCTTTCTGGCTGTGAGATTTTTCCGATCTAGCTTTTTGTCTGGTTTATAGGTGGACTTTTTTTTTTTTGTACCTAAGTAATGAATTAATTTTTTGTAGGTAATACCAGCCCATGGTAAAACAAAGCAAAAAGAGAAGACATAATCAAGCAACTCAAGTGGGTAAACAGTGCGAACTGTCCACTTCCTGCCTCCCTTGTCAGACCCCCAGTGCCCCAGTGCCTCAGAGGCGAGCAGGGGAGGCTAGTCCCCTGAGAAGCAACCTCGCTTTTCACCACTCTGGGTGCAGAGGTATTTATATCCTCCCCAGCTTTTTTTTTTTTTTTTAATCTCTCACACCACTTTATACCTTGCCTTAAAAAAAAAAGTCAGCTTAGCTGTTTCCTCATCTTTAAATGAGGTTAAGAACATTGGGGGTGGGGAAGATCAGGACTTGGGTTCAAATATGAGCCCCTCTGCTTGTTTGCTGTATGACCTGGGATGACTGTCTTCACTCCTCTGTGGCCACAGTTCCTTGTCTGGAAAAAGGGTGTGCACTGAGGTCCCTGCAATGTTCACTGTGGCAGCTGGAGCTCAGTACCTGGAACGGTGTCTGGGACACAGACTAACCAATACATGTCAGCTGCTGTTAAAAAAAAAAAAAACACTTTCCTTTTTTTATAGATGGCTAATTTAACAACTCCTGGATACCTGCTAGGTTCTAGGCATGAGTCTAGGTTCTGAGAACACAGTAGTGAACAGAAAAGACAAAAATCCCCGCCCTTGTGGTCCTTACATTTTGGTGGGGGAGACAGATAGAGCCCTGACGAAACACCCAGTGGTGTTTGCAGTGAGAGCTTTTCCAGGTAGGGTAGTCAGGGAGGGCTTCTCAGAAGAGGTGACGGCTAAGCAGAGGCCCGAAGGAGGTGAAAATCCAGGTTGAGGGAGAAAGGGAGCCCAGCCCTCAGGTGGAAATGTGTCTGGCATGTTGAAGTGGGGGCTAGAACGGCCGGTGGGGCCAGTCGAGGGGAGATCAGAGATCATACAGATCATGAAGGCCGCAGAGAGAACTTGGCCAGAATAAAAATTCTGCTGGGAGCTGCCAGCGGAGCTTCCAAGAAGAGGAGAGACACGATCTGACTTGTGTTTTAACAGGATCCTTTTGCTGGAATGGGGATACCGTGGCTTGGAGAGGGACAAGACCAGTCTGGGGTCACTCAGCAAACACCCACAGCTCAGGCTAGTCCAGAGACTGAGCAGGGCAGGGGCTCTTGAAAAGAGCAAAGTGCAGCCAGGGTGGGGTAGCAACGAAGGCCCTGGGAACCTGGCCAGAGTCTGCCCTGGGTGTGGGTGGCAGGTGTGGGCGAGGCCTTAACCCTGCCCTGCCGGGGGCAGCGGAAGCCAGAAACAGCCCCTGAGGCTGCGCTTGTCTAGAATCAGCACCTGGTGTTTGGGTAGGGCCCACACAGTCCGCGGTGGTGAAGACAGTGGACTTGGGGGCCAGGTGGCCTGGGTTCACGTCCTCGCTCTGCTACCTGCTGGCTGTGTGACCATGGGTGAGTCACACAACCTCTCTGTGCCACTGTTTGCAGTCTTTGCAGAATGAGGATGAAATAGCCCACCTGGAAGAGCTGCAGTGAGAATAAAATGAGAGATCCGGAGAAAGGGCTGGGTGAAGTGCCTGATAAGAGGGAGCCCCCCTAATTATGCAAACCTGGGGGCTTAGCCCCCTGGCCTAAGAACTCGGATCTGGGTCAGCTGAGGGGCTTTCCCGGCCTTGTCTTTTATAGTGTCACTGTCACGCTCCAGCCCCTAGCCCTGGTAGAGACAGAGCCATTGCGGGGTATAATTTATCTCCCCAGAAACCTCTGACCACCAACTTCCTCTTTTTAGGAAAAACTCTGGTGGGGGGTGGGGCTGGGCAGGGACTAGTGCTTCCCCCTGGTTTGTGGGTGACCTTGGCCAAGTCACTTCCCGTCTGGGAGCCTGAGTTTCCCCACTGAGAGAGGAGGGCATTGAACCTTCCCAGAAGGACTGGTGAGGGGTGGAGGAGGGCCCTTTGGTGCCTGTTCAGAGTGCCCAGGAAAGGGATGCTGACAGTTACTCAGCACTCATGCCAGGCACCACGCCAAGCACTCTACATGCCCAGACTCTTACTTCTCCCACTGCCCTGGGAGGTGGGGTCTGTCATTTCCCCAGTTTGCGGGCAAAGAAGATGACTTCTGTGGGAAGGTTGCTCGCCTGAGTCACATGGAGTAGGTGGCCCAGCGGGGATTTGAACCTACATCTGTGGATATCAGATCCTGAACCCTGAGCTGCGTTACTGAGCCCCCTCCCCACAGGGCTAAGTCAGATGTCGTCTCCTCCAGGAAGTCTTCTCTGATCCAAAGGCTGGGGCAGACCCTGCTTCTGGGCAGCCCCAGGCCTGGTCTTGGATTATCACCATGTGCGGACAGCACAGTCCCTTGCGATGCTCTCCTGCCCTGCAGGGTGGGGCCGGGGCTGTCTGGGTCACTGCCGGACACAGAGCAGGGAGTGTCTGCTGATGGCCGTTGGCGCCAGGGGGCGGGGGAGGGCGGGTGGCGCCGGATGGATGGGGTGGGCAGCAGGAAGGGGAAGAGCCTGGGATCTTGCATCGGTCCCCAACTTGCTGCAAGCCTCACCCTTCACCTCCCTGAGCCTCAGCTTCCTCCTCCACAGTGGGGAGTGGGGGCAGGAAGGTCCAAGCCTCCCAGCAGAGACAGGGAAACTGAGGCTCCAGGTGCGTCAGGCAGGGGCTTGTTCCCAGTGCTGCCCAGGACACCTGCTCTGTCCCTTGCATCCGCTTCTCCTGGGCCCCCTCCTCCAGCTCTCATGCCACATCTCTGTCTCTCGGTCCATCTCAGTCCTCTCCGTCAGCCTGTTTGTCTGCTCTCTGCCTTTGCCTCTCTTCTCCCCATTACTCCTTTCAGTCCGTCTCCCCTGTAACAATCTGACCCCCTTTCTTACCTCTCTCTCCCCATCGTCAGTCTGTATGTTTGTCTCTTCCAGCCGGTCTGACTCTTCCTCTTCCTGTCTCTTGCTCCCCATTTGACTGTCTGTCTCTTTCCTTGTCTGTCTCACATCCCCCGGTTTGTCTTATTTGTCTGTCTCTCCCGGTGTGTCTTTCGCCGTCCCACCTGTCTTTTTCTCCTCCAGTCTCCCTGTCTGGGTCTCTCCAAGGGCCTGTCCTCAGCCCTCTCTCTCGGTCTGTCTTCCTCTTCGTGGGTCCCCTATTCCTGGCACACTGGCTTCGCATCTCCGAATCTCCCAGGGGAACAAGAAGGCGACCGGCCCCTGGGGGGAGCATGCCAGGCTCCCCACAGCTAACTGGCCTCTCTCCCTTTCGCCCTCCCGCCTCTCTGCAGCGAGACGGTTGTGTGCACCAGCCGGGCCACGGTGATGCTCTATGATGACAGCAACAAGCGCTGGCTGCCCGCCGGCACGGGCCCGCAGGCCTTCAGCCGTGTCCAGATCTATCACAACCCCACCGCCAACTCCTTCCGGGTGGTCGGCCGCAAGATGCAGCCGGACCAGCAGGTGAGGCTCCCCTCCTCCTTGCCCCCTCTGCCTGCGGGACCTCACCACCGCTCACCCACTTCTCCCCTACCCCTCTCCCGCCAGGTGGTCATCAACTGTGCCATCGTCCGGGGTGTCAAGTATAACCAGGCCACCCCCAACTTCCACCAGTGGCGTGATGCCCGGCAGGTCTGGGGCCTCAACTTTGGCAGCAAGGAGGATGCCACGCAGTTTGCCAACGGCATGGCCAGTGCCCTAGAGGCCTTGGAAGGTTAGAGACAGGGGGCGGAGGGGACCATTGAGCCCTGCGGTGGGGCCTGGGGCTGCCCCTTTACCACTTGGCCTCAGTATACTCATCTGAAAACAGGGCTCATTCACTGCTGCTATGGAGAGTTACTGGGCTGACCAGAAAGCTCATTCAGGTTTTTCCGATGTTACAGAGAAACCCACATGGATTTTTTTGGCCAACCCAATTCTGTGGGCTTCTCTTTGCCCCAGTTGCATCCACATGTCAAACGCATGGTTCCTAAGAGCCCATTTTGCTCCATGAATTTTTACACTTGCACACTCCTGTGTGACCGCCTCCCAGATCAAGATAGAAATATTTCAGGCCTCCGGGGGGTTTCCTTTGCCCTTTCTCCAGGTAACCATTAGACTGACTGACGTCATTGTCAGTTTTCAAGCCACAATGTTAAGAAAAAACTTCCAGTTGGTATTTCTTAAACTGGAATGTGCCCGCGAGTCATCTAGGAAAAAATGCAGATTCTGAATCAGGTAGGTGGGCCAAGGCCGGAGCCTCTGTGCTTCCAGCGAGCTCCCTGATGATGCCAAAGTTGACCGGTCCATAAAGAGCGCTTTGAGGAGCAACAGTTTTAGGTGGCGGCTGTGCGTCTAGGTTCGCCAGTTGTCAAATGGTGGAGGCAGTTGCTTCCAGGAGCAACTTCAGTGGCAGTCTGAAGCACAAGAAATACATGGGAGCCGGAGGCCTGAGGCTGGGTTAGGAGGGGGCTGTCAGCCTCTTCTGAGCTCTCAGGTAGGGGGGTCTGAGCAGCTGTGACTGTGCGTTAAGAGCCTGGATTCTGGAATCTGCCTGAATTCAAGTCTTGTCCCTGCTAATTCCCATCTGCAGGCCTTGGGGTGGGTGACCCCTTTCTCTGGGCCTTTGCTGTCCTGCCTGTGATCTGGGTATCCTTCCAGTGCCCACCGCCTGTCAGCTTAGTCAGGGGAAGCGGGTGCCAACCCTCCTCACAGGGTACCTGGAGGCCCCTTGGTATCGTGCCAAGGGGTGGGGCTGGCTTCCGTGTGACTCACTAGCCTTTACTCTCACTTCCAGGAGGTGGGCCCCCGCCCCCGCCACCACCTACAGCACCTCCCACCTGGTCTGCCCAGAATGGCCCCTCGCCAGAGGAGATGGAGCAGCAGAAAAGGTGGGGCCGGTCCCCGGTGGGAAACCCTCCCCCAGCCAGAGTTCTAGGTGGTTCCAGAACCCCTGACGCCTAGAGTTAAGACCTCTCCAACTTTCAGTTTTCAGAATGTTCCAACTCCCAGGGGACTAGAAATCCACATCTTTAAGAACCAACCCCCCCACTTGGAGTTTGAAAAACTCCTGATGCCCAGAGTTACAGAATCCTTCAAATCTCAGTCCCCTGGACTCACAGAGTCCAGAACTGGGTTGTTTAAAGGATCTTGGGCGTTTTGTGATTCCTGATGGTCTGATGACTAGATCGCTCACATCCTGGTCTCACCCTGTCCCTGCCCTCACCACCCCACCCCCGAGCCCTTTCCTGGGCCCCTGGGGGATAGAAGAAATGAGCGGAGCTTAGG
Source organism: Bubalus bubalis (assembly GCF_019923935.1). Lineage (NCBI taxonomy): Eukaryota > Metazoa > Chordata > Mammalia > Artiodactyla > Bovidae > Bubalus > Bubalus bubalis. The sequence continues at coordinate 52,605,277 of NC_059174.1, forward strand.
AACCAGCCCTGCCGGACACCTCTGAGAGGCAATCCGGGAGGTTGCTGGCCATCTGGGGGCCCTGAGTGATAGCCACTCGCCCTCCCTCCCCAGGCAGCAGCAGTCAGAGCTCATGGAGCGGGAGCGCAGAGCCTCCAATGCAGGTGATTGCTCAAATGGCCTCAGGGGTCAGGGGACCGCCCCAGAGGAGGGGGTGGGCCAGCCGGACAACAAAGAATGAAGCTTCTCTCTTAGCACCCCTCTTGTTTTGTTTTTCTTACAGGAGGCCCGCCTGCTCCCCCAGCTGGGGCACCACCACCGCCCCCAGGACCTCCCCCTCCTCCGGGTCCACCCCCACCCCCTGGTCTCTCCTCCTCAGGGGTCTCAGCTGCCACACAGGGAGCAGGGGGAGGCCCACCCCCGGCACCCCCTCTCCCTACAGCACAAGGCCCCAGTGGTGGAGGGACTGGGGCCCCCAGCCTGGCCTCAGCCATTGCTGGCGCCAAACTCAGGAAAGTTAGCAAGGTGAGGGGTAGGCGCAGTGGGTGTGGGGTGATGGGTCTGATATAATAATGGAATGAGGCCAGAGTTGCCTGGGAGCCTCACAGGAGGGCTGGGAGGCCCCCCCCGTAAAGCCCTCTCTTCTCTGTAATTTCTCCAGCAGGAAGAGGCTTCAGCGGGGCCTGTGGCCCCCAAAGCTGAGAGCAGTCGAAGCACGGGTGGAGGCCTCATGGAAGAGATGAACGCCATGCTGGCCCGGAGGTGAGCCTGAGCCCAGAGCTCTCAATGGTCGTGGAAAGCTCTCAAAACAAACCCCTCAGCCCAGCAGTTATCACCTGGAGATTCCGGTTCAGTTGGACCAGGTGTGGGGAGGGCTCAGATTCCTGGTTAGTTTGTTTTTTTGGGTGAAAGTTTATCCTTTGATAGCCAGGTTTGAGATATACTGATGGGGACTGCATTCTCCTGAGATGGCTGAGGTTTGCAACCCCCTAGGTAGCCTCTGGAATGTTCTGGAACCCAGAATTTTAGGACCTTAGATGACCTTGCCTCAGAAGCTGGGGACTCTACCCTGAGAATTTTGTGATTCCCAAATGCAGGAATCCTAAACGCCACCCCCAACCCCTCATTCGTGAACAGCACCCTCTTTAACTTCTAAAATTAAAATGTGCTTAGCCTTGATGAATTCCAGAAGCCTGCACCCTAGGACCCACTTTTCCAGAACCCTGGGAAGGGAACTGTTGAGTGGCTGAGAGAGGACAGAAGCCATCTGTTTCTGCCTTTCTCTCCCGCAGAAGGAAAGCCACGCAAGTTGGGGAGAAACCCGCCAAGGATGAATCTGCCAATGTGAGTTAAGGACCCTTCCTGCCTAATACACCTTAGGATATACCATTAGAGTAGGAATATTGGGGCGGGGGCTGTGATAGGGATTGGCTGTGTTTGAAGGTGGAGGAAGAAAAGGAGCAGAATGGCCATGTCTGGCTCGTGACAGTTTTATTTCCCACCAGCAGGAGGAGTCAGACGCCAGAGTCCCAGCCCACAGTGGTGAGTGAGAGCCCAGTCTAGTCACAGGAACTACAAGTCCCAGGATGCCCTCTTCTCATATATAACACACCTTCATGGGAGAGTCTGTACAGATAATTCTGGGGATTGTAGTCTGAGATGGTTCTTTGAACGGGGGCTGATGAGGCTCGGGAAGAAAGGCTGAGGCAGGGCATTCCTTGTTCCTGATCTTTTTGACTTATTGTCTGTCCCACAGAATCTGTGCGGAGACCCTGGGAGAAGAACAGCACAACCTTGCCAAGGTGGGCCATCAATACTGGGGCCCTACCCCCAGAAAGAGTCGGACTTGCCAAATTTGTAGGGAGGAACACAGTGTGACCCCTGGAATGGGAGGCAGGGGAGGCAGACCCTCTCTCTAACCTCGTTTCTGCCCCACACCACGCCCTCTCCCAGGATGAAGTCGTCGTCTTCAGTGACCACTTCCGAGGCCCACCCCCCTACGCCTAGTTCCAGTGACGAGTCAGACCTGGAGAGGGTGAAACAGGTAGGGGAGGGGACTGGGGGTGAGCCTCGGGATAGAAAGGAGATCTGGGTCTAGACTCTGCCACTGACCTGCTATGTGATTCTAGAAAAGGCCTTGGAACCCTCAGCTTCCCAGTCTGAGAACTGGAGAAATTGGATCGTGTCAGGGATGACAGACCCCATAACCACCTTGTCCAATGCCCATGACAGACCTTACTAATCTATCACTGCACTCATTCCTGATGAGTATCCAGAAGCTTTTTCAGCACACTGGCTGCAGACATTTATCACCAACCAGAGTTGGCAGGAGACTGGAATGTCTTATTTGCCAGCCCTGGTACTGGATGTTCTCCAGTACTTTTTTCTCTGGCTCAGAGGATCCAGAATTCTCCCCTAGAAATCTCAGTCACTTTGTGGCCTGGCCAGCGATGTCATAGTGTGTGTGTGATACGGGTCTTGACCCTCCTTCCTCTGGCCCCTCAGTCATTAAACGGGGGATTCACTTCTACAAGTCCAGGTACTCTTCCTCATTGGTTGTACCCCCATTATTTTCAGGAGCTTCTGGAAGAGGTGAGGAAGGAATTGCAGAAAGTGAAAGAGGAAATAATTGAAGGTGAGGTGTTTTCCTTTTTAAACATTTATTTATTTTGGAGGAATGGTGTCCCTTGGAAAGCCCTTGTTTTGGAAGGGAGAAGGGGAAGAGGCTCTGCCCCTGACCTCTGCCCACTGTTTCTTTCCAGCCTTTGTCCAGGAGCTGAGGAAGCGGGGTGCCCCCTGACCACAGGGCCCCAGAAAATCCAGTTTCTCCTTTCCGCACACACCCTCCTCCTGTCACCCTGCTTTCCCTGCCTCAACTTGACTTGGAATTGGCTGAAGTCTACACAGGAATGCATCTTCCCCACTCCCTATGTCACTTGGAAAATTCCAAGGGGGTGTGGCTTCCCGAGCACCACGCCCACACACATATTGGCTGCTGATTGGCTGGGGAAGCCCCCACCCTTTGTTCCCTTTGGTCCTTCCCCTCTGCCATCCCCTTGGGGCTGGTTCCTCTGCTGGGGATGTACCAAGTAACCCCACAGTAAGGGGGAAGGAAGGAGGGAATTTCACATTCCCTTATAGAGATTCACTTTAACGCTTAATGCCTTTGAAGTTTTGTTTTTTAAGAAAAAAAAGTATATATATATATATTTAGGTTTCTTGTGGGGGGAGGAAATTTTTTTTTCTCTTTGGTTTTGATAAAACGGGGTGTGGGAGTTTTTAAATGCTGTGCCCCTGGCTTGTCCCATTTGGGACAGCTGTGTAAGGAGGGTTATCCCACCAGGCTGGGGGTGCCTCCCCTTACCCCAGGGACCGACCTCCCTTCCCTCTGGCTCCTTCCCCTTTTCTATGACGAATTAAGATGCTGTAACTTTTTGGAACCTCAGTTTTTTGGTTTTTTATTTGGGTAGGTTTGGGGGTCTAGGCCATTTTTACCCCCTGGGGATAAACAAGATAAGGGGGAAAGGAATAGGGGAGGAAACCTCTCCTCTTACCTTCACCTTTAGCTTCTTGGAAACGGGCCCCTGTGGAATAAATCTGCCAGTTTTTATAAATGCTAAGATTTCTGGCGTCATTTGAATGGCTGCTCTCATGAGGATGGGCATGTCCCTCCCTCCCTCAGTAATCCACCTTCCCTCACTTTCCTCCTTCCCACCGAAACCTGCTCCTCTGCCCCCTCTCGCTTCCCGGTGCCCCTCAACAGGCAGCTTCCTTAGTCCTTTCCACCCAGCCCTAGAGAAAGCCAAGGGCATCCCTCATTGACCGTTTGCCCTTGGGCCAGACCCTTTGGTTCTCCTGGACCTCAGTGTCTCGGTCTGGAAAAAGACTCGAAGGATGACTCAGGCAGGCCTCCTCCCACCGGGAACCCTTCCAGCTTCTAATTTTAGTGAGCCTTGTACCCATTTGGCAGATGTACATTATGGTTTTCAAGACACTTTCTTAAGATGACTTTTTACCCCCAGAGCTCCTTTAATTATTATAATATTTACAGTCTTAAAAAGTAGAATTCAGGAATCAGAGGTCATACACACCCCCTTCAGTGGTTCATTGGGTGGGCAGGGGGTAGGTGTGGTAGGTAACAGCCTGGTGGAATTATTCCATTCTGTTGGAGGTAGGGAACTTCAGGGCTGAGGGGCAGACTTCACTGGCAGAAGACTTTGCATGAAGGTGGGTGGTAATTGAGTGTCCAGTTCAAAGGCAGGAAGTAAGGGGGAATCCCTGAGTACTCTGAAGGGCAGATTTGGATGTAGGAAAGGGTGGAAGGGGAGATCCACTTAAAGAGGGGAGGGCCCCAGTCAGGATACCAATGGTAGACTAAATACAGGAGACACAGAGTGACTCAGAAGAGCTGATGCATGCCAAGATACATGCTATTCCTAATCCCCTAAAAGAGTGAGGTAGATGGAAGGTCATGGGGTCAGGAAGTCCATCAGAGGTTTCTATATTTCCACTACAATGTTCTGTACCAGTGAAGAAGCGGGAAAAGGTAGATGGGGGTCCCAGGAAGAGGACCACTCCTCAGGTAGGTTGAAGATGTGAGTGATAAAATGAGAGATGGTGTAGTGGTGGGTGGGTGGGGTCCAATGGAAGACACCGCTTCTCCATTCCAAAGTGCTAAACCAGTGGAGTAGAGGGTGGAGGTTTGGGCTGGAACGTTTCACCAGTGGATGGGGGGGTCCCAGTAGAAGGTACCCCTCACTGAGCAGGTTAGTAGGAAGGTGACCAAAGGCCTGGTTGGATCAACCCCTGTCCAGGATCCCAAATGCCCCTAAAGGGGCCTGGTGGTATTAGCTGGGCCGGTTCAGGGAGGGATAGTGCAGACAGACATACCAGCCCAGACATCAGTCCTGTCCGAGACCAGGGTCTGGCGGCCCCTCATCCCTTGGTGTGGGCTCTTCCTGGGGCCCCAGCGGCAGGTCCTGGACGCAGAGCTGGGCGCGCACCTCTCGCATCTGCGCCTGCAGCTCCTCCAGGGTGCCCGGCGGCGGCGCCGCCTGCACCTGTGCCCGCAGGGCCTCCAGCACCAGCGCCAGGTGGTCCACCTCGTCCCGCATCGCGTCCCAGGTGGCGAGCTGCTCTCCCTCCTTGAGACGCTGTTGCGTCTTTTGTCGCGAGTACTCCAGCACCAGGCAGCCGCAGGCCACCAAGAAGATGGTGGCCTCGCCCAGCAGCTCGGCGCCCAGCTCCGCAGCTGCCTCTTCGTTCAACGGCTTGATGGTTTCCGCATTGAAGCCCATGAGGCGCATCTTGGCCCGCATCTCGACCCAGTGGTACACTGCAGGGGAAGAGAAGGGTTGGGGATCTTGGCTGGGACCGCAAGCCCTGCCCCTCAATGCTCAGTGTTCCTGTCGGAGCAATGGGGACGCAGCAGCAAGAATCGCGAGCGCTATTGGGAAATGGGCGCCTTAACCAAGACTGGCGCCGGGCCTCGCAGTTACCTGACCAGAAGTGGCCTTGAGGGCATTATTTTGAAAACGTCCAGAAGGTTCTGGTGAACTACTGCAGATGAGAATTGCTGCCCTGGAGTGTGTGTGGAGTGTGAGTGGAGGGTGTGGGGCAGCATCTCTAGGGGGAGGTGAGTGGCCATACGTCCAGGGTAGGTGTAAACCTTGCTCCTGCCCCACCCCTCAACCCACCAGCCAGGCTCCTTCCCTCTCCCCAAAGGTGGAGCTGATGGTGATACACTCCGTCCTGAAGTGAGTTCACTGTGGGGTTTGGGGCTTTTTACACAGCTCAGGGCTGGGCTCCTGCTCTAATGTCAACTTCTTCCTTATTTGATCACTTATGTAAACAAGAGTTATCACCATTGTCCTTGTTTGTCAATGCAAGAATGGCCTAGAGTTGATATTTAAGCCTGAATCCCTGCAGTAATAATTAATATTCATCCATTGATACAAGAACTGATGGGGAAAATAAGGTTCCTTGGGCTCATTAAGGGATTGAATTTCTGAAAACATTTATACTTGACCCTTGCCAACCATCCTCCACAGCAATCAGGCTGACCTAATAAGGTTTTTGTTGGTTTTTTGGTTTTTTTTTTTGCCTTTAAGTTAGAAGAATAACATGCACGTGGTGGGGGGGATCATTTAGATCACACAGAAGTGAGTAAATTGTAAGACAAAAGTCCATCTTTCCACCTCCAGTTTTGGTCCTCCTAGTCCTCAAAGGTTAACCACTTTTTTTTTTTGGTCACACTCTGTGACTGGCGGATCTCAGTTTCCTGACCAGGCATTGAACCCAGGCCACATCAACGAAAGCATGGAATCCTAATCATCTAACCACCAGGGAACTCCAAAGGTTGACCACTTTTGATCTTTTTCTGTTAACATTTGTTAAGCAAAACATGATAAGGACTAGCCATAAAGAAAAAGTTTGACACACTGGAATGCTCTGAAATTACAAACTTTCATTCCTGTTTGATGCCCCAGAGGGCAATTCCCTGGCAATCTAGTAGTTAAGACTCCATGCATCCAGTGCCTCGGGTCCTGGTCTGATCCCTGGTGGGGGAGCTAAGTTTCCACATGCTGACCCAATGTGATCACAAAAGAAAAAAAGGGGGGAAAAGACACAAGCAAGAGAAAGAAAAGGCAAGTTCCAGACTTGGAGAAGCCATTTGCACCACACCTATCTGACAAATAACTCAGATTCAGGATATGCAAAGACCTCCTGGGGATCAATAAGAGCATGTCAGACCAGTCAATAGAAAAAGACTTGAATCACCTAAGAGGAGAAGAATTAAATGGCCACTCTGTGTGTGTGTGTGTGTGTGTGTGTGTGTGTGTGTTAGTCTCTCAGCCATATCTGACTCAGACCCCATGGACTGTACTCCGCCAGGCTCCTCTGTCCCTGGGATTTCCCTGGCAGAATACTGGAGTGGGTGGCTATTCCCTTCTCCAGGGAATCTTTCTGACCCAGGGATTGAACCTAGGTCTTTTGCATTGCAGGCAGATTTTTTTACCATATGAGCCACTAGGGAAGCCCACTAGAACACGTTAAAAAAAAAAAATGCTGACCTCTATTACACATCAGGGAAATACTAATTAAAATCACAAAGAGAAAGCACTATACACCCCCAAGAATAGCTGAAATGAAAACACCAAACATCCTGAAGTGAAGTGAAAGTCACTCAGTCGTGTCCAACTCTTTGAGATCCCATGGACTATATTGTCCATGAAATTCTCTAGGCCAGAATACTGGAGTGGGTAACCTTTCCCTTCTCCAGGGGATCTTCCCAACCCAGGGATCAAACCCAGGTCTCCTACATTGCAGGCGGATTCTTTACCAGCTGAACCACAAGGGAAGCCCAAAGACAGTGGAGTAGGTAGCCTATCCCTTCTCCAGTGGATCTTCCCAACCCAGGAATCGAACTGGGGTCTCCTGCATTGCAGGCGGATTCTTTACCAGCTGAGCTATGACGGAAGCCTGTTTCTACACATCCTAAGTGCTGCTTAAGACAAACTGCAGTCAGACTCCGAAGAGGTCATTGAGGACACACACCCACTCAGGCAGCTGGTTGGCAGTGGACTACTAAATTTAGCATCCAATCCTGATAAACCAGCAATTCCGCTCCTGGGTGGACACCCACCAAAACCTGTCACATGTTCTCCGAAAGACATGTCCCTGCATGTTCATCTCAGTGCTATGAATAAAGGACCCGAGACAACTTGAATGCCCACCCATAATTGCAGGATTGGTTTAAAAAAAAAAAATGTACACGGTGAAACACTCAACAGCAGTGAGAACAAGTGAACCATGACTACATACAGCAAACTGAATAGTGTTGAGAGAAAGAGGCCACACAAGCGTACACTGCTGTGTGATTTCGTTTATGTAACATCCCCCAAGAGGCAACCTCTACCCACAGAGTCACAAGTCAGGAGAGTGGTTACCATTGGCGGGCTTAGTGACTGGAAGGGGGACATGGGAGGCTTTCTAGGGGGTTGGTTATGTTGTTTCCTATTCTTTCTGTGAGTTTATCAAACTGGACACTTAGGATTTGTACACTTTGCTTTAGGTACATTATAATCCAGTTAAAAATTTTCATAACCCAAATGAATCGGTGTTGTCCAGCCACCTTCCTGGTCTCTCCCAAGTGAGTTTCACTTGCAACATCTGGAGAAGCCCAGAGAAATGCCACTGTCTGGTGCCCTGCTCTTCATCAGTCTATTCCTCCCTGTTGCCTGTGGGGGATCAGACTCGGCCTTGGCCACCTGTCAGATGAGCCTGAGACATCTAAGTTCAAGGTGCCCTGACTGCCTATTTAATCCTCTTCCAGTTGGGAAATTGTACAAGCCCCTCCCAAGAGGATTCCCAGTTTTATGATGTCCTCCAGGCTTCTGCTTGCGTGCAGGGAGCAGGGAGAAGGGTTGTGATGGAACCATGAATTCTTTACTCTCCCTGAGGTCTGTTAGAAGGCAAAATGGATTCAGAACCCAGGCCTGAGAAATTCCAGTCCCCCACTCAAAATGGGAGGGGAAGGGGCATGACTATGGCTTGTGTTAAAGGGACTCAAATACACATTCCTTTCTCTCTCTCTTTTTTTTTTTAACATTTGTAATTGTATTATTTTTCTAAAACTTTAAACTTTTTATTTTGTATTGGGGCATAGCTGATTAACAATGGTGTGACAGTTTCAGGTGAACAGAGAAGGGACTCTGCCATACATGGATACACATGTATCCATTCTCCCCCACAACCCCCTCTATCCAGGCTGGCACAAAGCACTGAGTAGAGTTCCCTGTGCTATACAGCAGGTCCGTGTTGGTTATCCATTTTGAATATAGCAGAACACACATTCCTTTCTTGTTTAAAAAACAAAATTTGTTGAGCAGTTAAGACAGGTTTTTTGTTTTTTTTTTTGGCCAAGCAGCATGTGGGATCTTAGTTCCTCAACCAGAGATCTAAAATGCATCCCCTGCATTGAAAACACAGAGTCTTAACCACTGGGTCACCTGGGAAGTCCCCAAGAGAGTCTTTATAATATACTTTTATTATATGATTTGAACCACAAGTTTAAAAAATTTTCAAATTCCACATGTCAATCACCTCCACAAATCTAGACAGTTCCTTAAAGGTAAAGGCTCTAAAGGGAATCTCAGCCTGAAATTGAGGAGGATTTTATGTCACCATCTATAAATGCAGCTATGGTTATCAAGCACAGTAGTTAAAACAAAAAAATGGTGAAATCACTCACGTTTGCTTCCCTAGCAGTGTCTTATATTCCCAAGCATATTTTTGCCAACTTAGCAACACTTCAGAGTTATTTCATTACTAATAAATAAATCTCATAATTTGCAAAGGAGCTTTATATATTTCAACACACGAGAATCTCCCAAACATAACACAGAGAGAAGAAACGCAAGTTCCAATAGATAAAAACAGTGTGAAAAAAAAACAAGAATGTGCACTAACTGTGGACACACATATGTTTAGGAAAAGGAAAATCTCACATGGAGTAACTAACACTCAGCAACTTCAGGACAGATGAGGGAGGAAGCAGGGAGAAAAGAGGCTTTTTAATGTTATCTCCTAAAAAAGGGGGGAAAAACCCAAAGCAATAGGGCAAAATGTTCATCTCTGTTAATTCCAAGTGGTAGGTACATGGGTGTTTGTTACATTATTTTCTCTATGTCTGCAATACATAATGATTAAAAGATTACAGACTTCCCTGGTGGTCCAGTGGCTAAGACTCTGAGCTCCCAGTGCAAGGGCTAGGGTTCGATCCCTGGCCAAGGAACTAGATCCCGCATGCTGTGGCCAAATAAATAAATAAAAATATATAAAAAGTAAAAAAGTATTTCAAAAAAACAACCAATTATATATATATATATTTTGCCATTTGGGGGCAGGGGAAGAGATTTTGATGAATGCACAGTGATAGAAATCAGGTCACTGGTTCCCTGAGGGCAGGGGTGGCCAGAGGGATGGACCGAAAAAAAAATACAAGGAAATCTGGAGGATGATGGAAATATTTTTAGCGGTAGTGATTTCATGGCAAATACCCATGATAAAACCCATCACAGTGAACACTTAAAATAAGCACAGTTTATTGCATGTAAGTTATACCTCAAAAATGTTGTTAAATAAAAAAGGAAGTTTACATTTTATACAATTATGAAAGTGAGAAGGCAAGCCACAGACTGGGAGGAAATATATGCAAATCATATATTTGATGAAGGACTTGTTCCAGAACACATAACGAGCTCTTAAAACTCAACAACAGGAAGATAAATAATTCAGTTAAAATGGGGGAAAGATTTGAAGAGACACTTCAGATCAGATCAGATCAGTCACTCAGTCGTGTCCGACTCTTTGCGACTCCAGGAATCGCAGCATGCCAGGCCTCCCTGTCCATCACCAACTCCCGGAGTTCACTCAGACTCACGTCCATCGAGTCAGCGATGCCATCCAGCCATCTCATCCTCTGTCGTCCCCTTCACCTCCTGCCCCCAATCACTCCTAGCATCAGAGTCTTTTCCAATGAGTCAACTCTTCACATGAGGTGGCCAAAGTACTGGAGTTTCAGCTTTAGCATCATTCCTTCCAAAGAAATCCCAGGGCTTATCTCCTTCAGAATGAACTGGTTGGATCTCCCTGCAGTCCAAGGGACTCTCAAGAGTCTTCTCCAACACCACAATTCAAAAGCATCAATTCTTCGGCGCTCAGCCTTCTTCACAGCCCAACTCTCACATCCATACATGACCACAGGAAAAACCATAGCCTTGACTAAACAAACCTTAGTTGGCAAAGTAATGTCTCTGCTTTTGAATATGCTATCTAGGTTGGTCATAACTTTCCTTCCAAGGAGTAAGCACCTTTTAATTTCATGGCTGCAGTCACCATCTGTAGTGATTTTGGAGCCCAGAAAAATAAAGTCTGACACTGTTTCCACTGTTTCCCCATCTATTTCCCATGAAGTGCTGGGACCGGATGCCATGATCTTCGTTTTCTGAATGTTGAGCTTTAAGCCAACTTTTTCACTCTCCACTTTCACTTTCATCAAGAGGCTTTTTAGTTCCTCTTCACTTTCTGCCATAAGGGTGGTGTCATCTGCATATCTGAGGTTATTGATATTTCTCCCGGCAATCTTGATTCCAGCTTGTGTTTCTTCCAGTCCAGCGTTTCTCATGATGTACTCTGCATATAAGTTAAATAAGCAGGTGACAATATACAGCCTTGACGAACTCCTTTTCCTATTTGGAACCAGTCTGTTGTTCCATGTCCAGTTCTAACTGTTGCTTCCTGACCTGCATACACATTTCTCAAGAGGTAGATCAGGTGGTCTGGTATTCCCATCTCTTTCAGAATTTTCCACAGTTTACTGTGATCCACACAGTCAAAGGCTTTGGCATAGTCAATAAAGCAGAAATCGATGTTTTTCTGGAACTCTCTTGCTTTTTCTATGATCCAGTGGATGTTGGCAATTTGATCTCTGGTTCCTCTGCCTTTTCTAAAACCAGCTTAAACATCTGGAAGTTCACGGTTCACGTATTGCTGAAGCCCGGCTTGGAGAATTTTGAGCATTACTTTACTAGCGTGTGAGATGAATGCAATTGTGCGGTAGTTTGAGCATTCTTTGGAATTGCCTTTCTTTGGGATTGGAATGAAAACTGATCTTTTCCAGTCCTGTGGCCACTGCTGAGTTTTCCAAATTTGCTGGCAAATTGAGTGCAGCACTTTCACAGCATCATCTTTCAGGATTTGGAATAGCTCAACTGGAATTCCATCACCTCCACTAGCTTTGTTCATTGTGATGCTTTCTAAAGCCCACTTGACTTCACATTCCAGGATGTCTGGCTCTAGGTCAGTGATCACACCATTGTGATTATCTGGGTCGTGAAGATCTTTTTTGTACAGTTCTTCTGTGTATTCTTGCCATCTCTTCTTAATATCTTCTGCTTCTGTTAGGTCCATACCATTTCTGTCCTTTATCGAGCTCATCTTTGCATGAAATGTTCGTTTGGTATCTCTGATTTTCTTAAAGAGATCCCTAGTCTTTCCCATTCTGTTGTTTTCCTTTATTTCTTTGCATTGATCGCTGAAGAAGGCTTTCTTATCTCTTCTTGCTATTCTTTGGAACTCTGCATTCAGATGTTTATATCTTTCCTTTTCTCCTTTGCTTTTCGCTTCTCTTCTTTTCACACCTTTTTGTAAGGCCTCCCCAGACAGCCATTTTGCTTTTTTGCATTTCTTTTCTATGGGAATGGTCTTGATCCCTGTCTCCTGTACAATGTCACGAACCTCATTCCATAGTTCATCAGGCACTCTATCTATCAGATCTAGGCCCTTAAATCTATTTCTCACTTCCACTGTATAATCATAAGGGATTTGATTTAGGTCATACCTGAATGGTCTCGTGGTTTTCCCTACTTTCTTCAATTTAAGTCTGAATTTGGCAATAAGGAGTTCATGGTCTGAGCCACAGTCAGCTCCTGGTCTTGTTTTTGCTGACTGTATAGAGCTTCTCCATCTTTGGCTGCAAAGAATATAATCAATCTGATTTCGGTGTTGACCATCTGGTGATGTCCATGTATAGAGTCTTCTCTTGTGTTGTTGGAAGAGGGTGTTTGTTATGACCAGTGCATTTTCTTGGCAAAACCCTATTAGTCTTTGCCCTGCTTCATTCCGTATTCCAAGGCCAAATTTGCCCATTACTTCAGGTGTTTCTTGACTTCCCACTTTTGCATTCCAGTCCCCTATAATGAAAAGGACATCTTTTTTGGGTGTTAGTTCTAAAAGGTCTTGTAGGTCTTCATAGAACCATTCAACTTCAGCTTCTTCAGCGTTACTGGTTGGGGCATCGACTTGGATTACTGTGATATTGAACGGTTTACCTTGGAAACGAACAGAGATTATTCTGTCGTTTTTGAGATTGCATCCAAGTACTGCATTTCGGACTCTTGTTGACCATGATGGCCACTCCATTTCTTCTGAGGGATTCCTGCCCGCAGTAGTAGATATAATGGTCATCTGAGTTAAATTCACCCATTCCAGTCCATTTCAGTTCACTGATTCCTAGAATGTCAATATTTACTCTTGCCATCTCTTGTTTGACCACTTCCAATTTGCCTTGATTCATGGACCTGACATTCCAGGTTCCTATGCAATATTGCTCTTTACAGCATTGGACCTTGCTTCTATCACCAGTCACATGCACAGCTGGGTATTATTTTTGCTTTGGCTCCATCCCTTCATTCTTTCTGGAGTTATTTCTCCACTGATCTCCAGTAGCATGTTGGACACTTCACCAAACATGATATGCAAACTGTTAATAAGCAAGTGAAAGATGCTCAAATCATTAGTCAGCAGAGAAATACAAATCAAACCCACATGAGATTCCATTTCACACACACTTTGTTGTTGTTGCTCAGACACTCAGTCATGTCTGACTCTGTGACTCTACGGACTGCAGCATGCCAGGCTTCCCTGTCCTTCACCATCTCCAGGACTTTGCTCAAACTTATGTCCACTGAGTCGATGATGTCATTCAACCATCTAATCCTCTGTCACCCCTTTCTCCTCCTGCCTTCAATCTTTCCCAGCATCAGGATCTTTTCCAATGAGTTGGATCCTTCCATCAGGTGGCCAAAGTACTGGAGTTTCAGCTTCATCATCAGTCCTTCCAATGAATATTCAGGACTGATTTTTTTTTAGGATTGACTGGTTGGATCTCCTTGTGTCCAAGGGACTCTCAAGAGTCTTCTCTAGCACCACAGTTTGAAAGCATCAATTCTTCAGCGTTCAGCCGTCTTTATGGTCCAACTCTCACAACCATACATGACTACTGGAAAAATCATAGCTTTGACAACACGGACCTTTGTTGGCAAAGTGATATCTCTGCTTTTTAATATACTGTCTAGGTTCGTCATAGCTTTTCTTCCAAGAAGCAAGCATCTTTTAATTTTGTGGCTGCAGTCACTGTCCAAAGTGATTTTGGAGCCTAAGAAAATAAAGTCTGTCACTGTTTCCATTGTTTCCCCATCTAATCGCCATGAAGTGATGGTACCGGATGCCATGATCTTAGTTTTCTGAATATTGAGTTTTAAGCCAGCTTTTTCACTCTCCTCTTTCACCATCATCAAGAGGCTCTTTAGTTCCTCTTCGCTTTCTGTCATAAGGGTGGTGTCATCTGCATATCTGAGGTTATTGATATTTTCCCCGGCAATCTTGATTCAAGCTTGTGCTTCATCCAGCCTGGCATTTTGCATGATGCACTCTGCATGTAAGGTAAATAAGTAGGGTGATTATAGATAAAGCCTTGATGTACTCCTTTCCCAATTTTCAACCAGTCTGCCATTCTATATTGGTTCTAACTGTTGCTTCTTGACCTGCATACAGGTTTCTCAGGAGGCAGATAGGGTTGTCTGGTATTCCCATCTCTTTCAGAATTTTCCACAGTTTATTGTGATCCACAGTAAAAGGCGTTGGCATAGTCAGTGAAGCAGAAGGAGATGTTTTTCTGGAATTCCATTGCTTTCTCTATGATGCTAATTTGGATGTTGGCAATTTGATGCTGAAACTAAAACCTGACTCAGCCAAAAAAAAAAAAAGACTGCACAATGGTCTCATATGGAATTGGAGGGGAGGGGGGATGCTCTGGAGCCAGGGCAGGCCAGCCCCAGCCCTGCCCTATGACTGTCCTAGCCGGCAGGACATCCGCAGCTACTGCTTCCACCCTCCCACTCCCTGAGCCACCCTCACTGCAAGAGGAACCCGCCTGCCCATGCAGGGCACTTCAGTTCAGCAAATGGATTCAAAAAGCCCGCGTGCTTCGGGACAACTAAGTCCGCTCACCACAACTACTGAGCCCACTTGTGGCAACTACTGAAGGCTGGCACCTGCAGCCGGTGCTTTGCAACAAGAGAAGCCATCGCAGTGAGAAGCTCACGCACCGCCAAGAAGAGCAGCCCCTGCTCTCAGCAACTAGAGAAAGGCTGCAGCAATGAAGACCCTGTACAGCCAAAAATAAATACATTTCTAAAAAACTCATCAAATTTACACACACTATAAGTAGAGACATTTTATATATATATATATAAAAAATTTTAAGTCAATTATACTTCAATACAATTTAAAAAATTTAAACCATCAAATTTTATACTTTATATACATGCATTGTATTATGTGTCTCTTATACCTCAATAAAGCCGCTTGGACAAAAATATCCAAGAGAAGGCAGGGTAAGGACTTAGAGAAAAAGGACTGAAAGAGTTTGTGGCAGGAGACGGGGTACAGAGTGGGTGGTGTGTGGCTGAGAATTGCTGCTTTTGATGAGGAGCCTTAGAAAATGCTTATTTATTTTTTTTAAAGATTTAACTGATTATTTGTTTTGGCTGCCCTGGGTTTTTCGTTGCTGTGCACAGGCTTTGTCCAGCAGCGGCAAGCAGGGGCTGCTCTCCAGCTGCGGTGTGCAGGCTTCTCACTGAGGGGGCTGCTCTTGTTGCAGAGCACGGGCTCTAGATGCCCGGCTTCAGTAGTTGCTGCACCCGCTCGGTTGCTCCTGGGGATGTGGGATCTTCCTGGAGCAGGGATCGAACCATGTCCCCTGCATCAGCGGCCAGCGTCTTAACCACTGGACCACCAGGGAAGCCCAGGAATGTTTATTCTTTAAACTGGGAATTAAAAAATAAACGTTTAATGTGATTACACTACTGAGCAACTGAACTGTGTAATTACACACACGCGTTGGCACAGACACAATATTCATGGGACCTGAGCACTGCAGCGCCTATCCTCATCCACCTGCTCTGATTGGTCACCAGGTCTGATGTATCGCAGTCTCTGCCCCTTGGCGCCCCCTGCAGCTCCCCACCAAGAAGGGATCATCCCAGAAAATAAAAATACAATGTTAAGCCACAGCCCTCTTTTGCAGAAAACCCTACTACAGTGGTCTCTACTTGCTCACAGAAAATGTCCTGACTGATTAAAATGGCCACAAGGCCCAATGGGATTTTTTTTTTATTTATTTTTTATTTTTAATTGTTTCAAAAATTCTGGCAGCGCCAAGAAGCTTGTGAGATCTTAGTTCTCCAACCAGGGATCAAACCCTGCTCTGGGAGCACAGAGTCATAACCACGGGATTATCGGGGAAGTTCTTTCTCTTTTTTTCACCCAAGTGTTATTCTTAAGAAGAATCTTCTTGTTGTTTAATCACTAAGTCCTGTCGGACTCTGCAACACCATGGACTGGAGACTGCCAGGCTCCTCTGTTCGCAGGATTTCCTGGGCAAGAATACTGGAGTGGGTTGCCATTTCCTTCTCCAGGGGATCCTCTCTACTCAGGGATCGAACCCGCATCTTCTGTATTGGCAGGTGGGTTCACTGGCATGCACAGAGATTGAGTCCAAGGTCCCTGTTGACAGCCTTCTGCCCAGAGTGGCTTTTGGGAAGTTCCTTCCCTTCTAGTCACCAAGGTGTCCTGATGCTGCCTTTCAGATCAAGTAGAGGTGGAGCCACTGTTTGGTGTGTGACATGTCCATCTTCTAAGCTTAAAACTCAAAGCTCATGGGAAACTTAGAAGAAGAGAACGGCAAACTCTGGGGTACCTTATATGTTGTCTCTTGGAGAGGTCCCTGCAAGACTGAGCCCCAGGTACAGGAGTAACCTGCTCACTAACATATCCTATAAAGACTTTCTTCCTTTTCGGTCTCACCTCCCTTTCCAGGCACCCCTTGTACCTACCCTTCTAAGAGTCAAAGAATAGTAGTCATTTATTATTCCCATAGTTACTTTCTGAAAAGGTAAAGATGCATTTCCCTTGCATCTCCTGCATTGGAAGGTGGATTCTTTATTGCTGAGCCACCAGGGGAAAATCGTGTATATCCTGCCACAATTTAAAAAGAAAAGGTAACCTGGTAATGAGAAATTGGTTTAGGTGCTGCTCTATGTCACAGCCAACTGGTCAACACCAACTGGCTGTATTGCAATATGACCTGGATGATGATCACCCAGAGTTAGTGCAGACCCCACACTGTATGGGCTCAGTCCCAGCAGACTACCCCAACTCCAGACCTCAACCACAAGTGGGGTTCCCAAGCCATGTGCACTTCTGACTGATTGGTTACAAATTTGGGGTGCCCACAATTCTCTCAGGTTCAAAACTGTCTAAAATAACTCATAGATGCCCTAAAAACATTATAAACATACTTGCAATTACAGTTTCATTATAAAAGATGCACAGAGGGTGAGATTAGGAGAGCTTCCTGGCTCTCTCCCTGAGAATCAGAACAGGAATCAGGTTGCCACCCAGGAATCACTGTTCCATCAGGAGTGATGAAATTTTCCGCCAAGTGATTGAACTTGGCGGTCTCAATATGGCTAGTTTAAAGTCACAGCCCTCTGGGGATCTGAGGTGGGGAAAGATAAATTAGGAGTTTGGGATTCACACAGATCAGATCAGAACAGATCAGTTGCTCAGTTGTGTCCGACTCTTTGCAACCCCATGAATCGCAGCACGCCAGGCCTCCCTGTCCATCACCATCTCCCGGAGTTCACTCAAACACACTGCTATATATAAAATAGGTAAATAAGAAGGGCCTACTTTACAGCACAGAGAACTCTACTCGGTATTTATAATGGAAAAGAACCTGAAAAAAATACATATGTACAGTTGAAAATATATGTATAATTTAACACAACATGGTAAATTAACTACATACTTCGATAAAATAAAATCACAATGCTGTAAATCTTCTATCTATACCTTATTCATAGGTCTTTCTGGTGACCGGCCTAGCCTGGTTTGAGTAATCTCATTAGCATTAGCAAACACACACCCATCCTTTAGAAATTTATGGATGTTTCTGAAATGCTGTTAGGAGTTGCGAAAACATCTGCATATATTCTTTATTATTAGCACTAAAGGAATTTACTTGATACATTGTCATCACTGGTGACTGACATTGCAGGGCAGACAGCCAGAGACAGAAGCTGTCTTCCCTGGGTGCTGCTGGCCTCCGTGACATGTGGCAGCCGGCAGTGGTCAGAGGCAGGCCGGGGCCCAGGGCCAGAGTTGGCATAGGGTCCCGACTGCTCATCTTCTCAGGTACAGCCTCTCCCCACCCTCCTCCTTCAGCCCAGCTCCCCAGCCGGCCCTCACATCTCTCTCTCCTGCAGCTCTCTTCCTCCTGCTGTTCCCATGCCTGCAAGGCTGGCCCCATGCCTCCAAAGGTGAGCAGGGGTGTTGTGGGCAGGGAAGCCCGGCTCCTTTGGGGTGGCCGGGCAGGTGGGGAGGGGCCCAGCTTCTACCTCGGTGCTCCTGCTCAGCTGAAATGCCAGCCTGAGCGCAAAATTCTGACA
This sequence comes from Bubalus bubalis, assembly GCF_019923935.1. Taxonomy (NCBI): domain Eukaryota; kingdom Metazoa; phylum Chordata; class Mammalia; order Artiodactyla; family Bovidae; genus Bubalus; species Bubalus bubalis. Next base: position 52,623,612 of record NC_059174.1, read on the forward strand.
CACTTTCCACCCTCGGGGTCTGGGGTTGCCTCTGGGAGGATCCCCTCTGCCAGTCCCCTGTGCTGGGGGGCAGGGGTCTTCCCAGGAGGGAGGAGAAATGGGGCTTGGAGGGAGATAGGGAGGGGCCAGCTGAGTCAAGTAATTGTAACTGTGCTGTGCTCAGTCGTGTCCGACTCTTTGCAACCCCCTGGACTGCAGCCCACCAGGCCTCTCTGTCCATGGGATTCTCCAGGCAAGAATACTGGAGTGGGTTGCCATGCCCTCCTCCAGGGCATCTTCCCAACCCAGGGATGGAACTCCTCTCCTGCATCTCCTGCACTGGCGGGTAGGTTCTTTACTGATGTCCCACCTGGGAAGCCCAGATGAGTCATGGTCAAAAGTCCCTTTCTACAAGAAGCTCAGCTGGGGAAGCTTCTCTATCATCACTGTCCGACAGCCACTTTCACTCTGGTAACACCCCCAAGAAGCAGACAATCCCATTTTAGGGATGGGGAAAGTGTGGCTCAGAAGGGTGAAGTTAATTGCATGAGGTGAGGGGGAAAAACGGGGCTTAAACCTTGACCTGGCAAGTCCTCTTTCCTCTACTTAAAAAAAAAACAACTTATTTTTTCATTTTCGCTGGGTCTTAGTCACTGCACATGGAATCTAGTTCCCTGACCAGGGATCCCTGACCACCCAGGCTCCCTGCATTGTGAGCATGCAGTTTAAGTCACTGGACTGCTAGGGAAGTCTTCCTCACTGTCCCATTCTCTTTCTGGAAACTGAGGGAGGCTGATCAGTACTTTTTTTTTAATGACCACTGGCTGTATGCACTTTTTTGCTGTGACAGGGCACCCAAGGTGAGTGGCTGTAACTCTGCCCACAGAGGGCCAGAGAACTCAGCAGAGAAGCCACGCCCCTGGGCCAGGAGGAAGGCAGATGGAGGTAGCGAGAGGAAAGGGGGCACGTGTACTCTGGGGACAGAGGTGACCTGGACATTGGACCTCAGTGCTGTGTAAGGGATAAATGGATGCAGGGAAACTCAGATCAAAACCACAAGGAGATACCACTTCCCACCCACAAAGGAATGGCTATAATCAGAGACTCAGACATCATGGACTGGCAAGGATGTGGGGAAATCAGCACTCATATACTGCTGGTGGAGATGAAATGGGGCAGTGTCCAGAAGAGACAGCAAGTAGACTGGTGGTGGTTGCCCGAGGCTGGGGCGTGTGGGGAAGTGGGCAGAAGACAGCAGCGACTGCTGATGGACACGGGGTTTCCTTTTAGGGTGATTGAACATCTTCTAAAATCAATCGTGGTAGTGATTGCACAACTCTGAAAATATACTAAAAACCATGTACGCTTGAAATGGGTGAATTGTATGATATGCGAATTCTACCTTTTAAAAAAAATTTTTTTTTTTAATTTATCTATTTGGCTCTGCTGGTTCTTAGTTGCTGTAGGTGGGATCTTCATTGTCAAATGTTGTGCATGGGGGATCTTTTAGTTCGAGTATGTGGGATCTTTTTTAGTTATGGCCACTTAAACTCAGTTGCAGCCTGTGGGATTTAGTTCCCTGATCAGGGATTGAACCCCAGCTCCCTGCACTTAGAGCTTGGAGTCTCAGCCACTGAACCACCAGAGAAGTCCCTGAATTCTATCTCTCTGTTGTTGCTGTTGTCAGTTCCTCTCTTTTTTAGTATTTACTAATGTATTTGGCTGTCCGGGTCCTAGCTGTGGCACATGGGCTCTTTGATCTGCTGCTGCAGCGTGCAGAATGGCTTAGTTGTGGCCTGTGGGATCTAGTTCCCTGTTTTGTTGTTTAGTCGCTCAGTTGTGTCCGACTCTTTGTGACCCCACGGACCGTAGCCTGCCAGGCTCCTCTGTCCATGGGATTTTCCAGGCCAGATTGTTGCAGAGGGTTGCCATTTCCTTCTCCAGGGGATCCTCCCAACCCAGGGATCGAACCTGCATCTCCATGTCTCCTGCATCGCAGACAGATTCTTTTACTGCTGAGCCACCGGGGAAGCCCTAATAGTCCCCAGACCAGGGATCAAACCTGGGTCCCCTACACTGGGACCTCGGAGTCCTAGCCACTAGACCACCAGTGAAGTCTGCTGGATTCTATCTTAATAAAGGTATTCGAGAGAAAAAACACAAGGGAAGAGGGAACTCCTTGGTGGTCCAGTAGTTAGGACTCCATGCTTTCACTGCCAACGTCTGGAGAGCAAGCCAAAAAACCACACAAAAGACAAAAAACATCCCCCACCCCCAGAAATGAATGGATGTGAGGGCAGGGCCCCTGCGCCCAGGCCCTCCCGCTGAGCCGAGTCTGGCCCACAGGCGAGGTGCTGGTCGTGAGAAAGGAGCGCTGGCGGCTCTGCGGCAGCGTGGCATTGGACCCCACGGACCAGAAGTGGAGCTGCTGCAGAGGCTTCTACCCCTTCCACCGCCCTACGCAGAGGTGCTGCCAAACCTGGGGGAAGTTCCTGGTCATCCCCATGGACCCAGAAAAGTCAGAGGCTGAAGACTGCAGGATGTACACCCATAAAGCTCTAGGTAGGTCCTGCCCCCGCTGGTAGCCTCTCTGTCTGCTCTGGGGGTCACAGAGACCCTTTTCTCTCTCCTTCTTTCCCAGGAGCTCTGCCCTCCTCCTAGGGGCTTGTCTGCTACCAGACAAGGGGTCTGTGCCAAGAAGTTAGTTGCGTTCCAGCTCCCTACTGTGTGACCTCAGACAAGTGTTCTGCCCTCTCTGGGCCCAGTCTACCTGTCATCAGAGTAAGGGCATGCACAAGAACTTCTCTTCCAAACAGAGTCAGGGGCGGGGCCTTTCAAAGTCGTTGGAAGTGACATCAGGGGCAGTCCCTCTTGTGTTCTGCCCTTCTCTGAGCCCCTCCCAGTCCCGGGTCCCAGATCCCCCTGTGTGTGTGTGTGTGCACGTGTGTGCACACGCATGTGTGATGGGAAGTCCCCTGGGTATCTCACAAGAATGGCTTGACTCCAAACACAGGCAGGGGTAGGGGCTCCTGGTTTTTGGAAGTCACCACCAGGTGGAAATCACCTGAGCGCCACTACACTGCAGTGGGGCCTGCTGCCTCCCTGGAGGGTCCCACAGACACTTCCAAGGTCACAGGCCCTGTCTCTGAACTGGGCTGGTGGTGACCTGGGTGTTTGTTTTTCTCTTCTCCATGTATTACAGAATAAAACAAAGACTGATGATTAGATCTGTGTGCATTCTCAAGCAAACATGTCCTTGACAGAACAAGCCTGATACTGATGGGCACACATTCTGATCTGGCTTTGATGAAAAGCAAATCATCGTGTTAACTGGCTAGAAGTGCAGGACATTCTTCTTTTCCTTCTGGCTGATTACATTTCACGAACAGGTGTTACAGAACAGGAACAACAAGAGCAATCTCCCTTCTTGGGATCGGAACCTCTATGGATCCAAGTGAACTTCTCCCAGGGGCATGAGCCCCACCGGCCCTGTGAGAGGAGGTCCTCTGGGAATCGGGCACCAACCCGCAGTCACGTGTAGTATTCTGTGTTGCAGGACAGCCTGTCCACCTGCCTTCTGAGTCACACATGGGAAGGGAGGCAAAAACCTTGACACCAACTCGATGCTTCGAGTGTGACTCACCACGCCCAGGACCTTAGGTCTCACTGCAAGATCACACCAGGTAACTCATGGCACAGAGGCTGAGCTTAAATATACAGCAAAAACATGATGGGTGAGGGTCTGCCCCTGAGTGTGGACAGCTCAAATGAGCCATGGATATCAGTGGTCTTGGTCTCCTGCTCACCTGGAAAGTTGGGGAATGATGGGGCCATGATACATCCCTCCGCCCCCAGACCCCCTCTCTCCACTTTTGGCTGCCCTTCTCTGCTCCTGGAAGCTCAGTGCCTCTCCTCCGCTTCTGGTGAACACTGACTTTGGGCAGTGCCCTCAAGAGAGGACGGGATAGGGACCTCCCTGGTGGGCCAGTGGCTAAGACTTTGCCTTCCAGTGCAGGGGGGTGGGTTCAATCCCTGGCCGGGGAGCTAAAATGGACTCACGTGACTTGGGCCGAAAAATCAAAACATAAAACAGAAGCAATATTGTAATAAAACTTTAAAAATGGTCCACATCAAAAAAGCTTTAAAATAAAAAATAAAAACAAGGCCGGGACAGGAGAAGGTGGAGGTGGGGCCTGTCTCCCCAGTCCCCTCTGTGGCTGGGCTGCAAGCTCTTACATCTGCCCATCTGGGTCCTGCTTCTGGTGCCCCCCCCCACCTTTTTAAAGACATTTACAAATACTTATTTATTTTGGAGAAGGAAATGGCAACCCAGTCCAGTATTCTTGCCTGGAGAATCCCATGGGCAGCCTGGAGGGCTACAGCCCATGGGATTGCAGAGTCGGCACGACTGAAGAGACTTAGCATGCACGCATTTATTTATTTCTTAAGGCGGGGTCTTCATTGCTGCAGCAGTCTTTCTCCAGCTGCCGTGCACGAGCCTCTCATCGCGGTGGCTTCTCTTGTTTCAGGACGTGGGCTCTAGGCATGTGGGCTCAGTAGTTGTGGTGCAAGTACATAGTTGCTCCGGAGCATGTGAGATCTTAGTGCCCGGACTAGGGATCAAACCTGTGTCCCCTGCATTGGCAAGTGGGTTCTTAACCACTGGAGCACCAGGGAAGTCCTCCTGGTGCCCGTCTGACATCTCCGGACAGTGTCCAGTCCCCAGGGACCTTAGCCCGCTGCTGGATCCCTCACCATACCAGCCCACACTTCGGTCCTGCACGGGCTTGAATAAACAAAACCAACGAACACACATGCAGGAAAAACTCGCACAGTTCCCAGGAGCTCTCCGGGGCCACTGAGGTCCTGCACAAATCTGCCAGCTCAAGCTCATCTCGCCCCCACCCTGCTCCAGCCGCTCTCACCGCTCCCTGCAGCCACCGGATACTTGCGCAAGCTGTGCCCTTTACTAGATCATCCTTCCCTCCCACACTGCTGCTAGTGCATAACAGAGGCTCACAGATCCTCCACCCTCACCTGGCCAAGGGGACCTGACGCTTTCTCCTCCAAGACTCCTTCTCGGTCACTTAACATACAGATACAGAGCATTTTATAGGATGATTCCCACTTATATTAATACATATGTGTATATCTACCAATATACATGGGGCGGCTTCCCAGGTGGCCCGAGCGGTAAAGAACCTGCCTGCCAATGCAGCAGACCTAAGAGACAGGGATTCTATCCCTGGGTTGGGAAGATCCCCTGGAGGAAGGCATGGCAACCCACCCCAGTATTCTTGCCTGGAGAATCCCAGGGACAGAGGAGCCTGGTGGGCTACAGTCCATAGGGTCACACAGAGTCGGACACGACTGAAGAGACTTAGCACACACCAATATATACACAATGCATAACTTTTTTTCTGTACACACATGTGTGTGTGTGCATTTAGGATCATGAAATACAGCTAAAAGTTAACAATGATCATCTCCGGGTAGTGGGATTACAGATGATTTTTTTCATTTCATTGTTTTTCAGTTTTCACTGCTGTTTCTATACTGAACCTGTTGTCTCCTAAATATGATTGGGAAATAACGTGATTGGAGTGAAATTCCTTTCTGTACTGACACCTTCAACTCCAGACCACCCAGTGCCCTCAGCTCGCAAGTCACGAAAGGCCATACTCTCCTTTCCAAGGCCCCAAGCCTTGTGTGATCCAGTCTCCCGCCTCTCGTCCCACCCGCTAAGGTCCATGACTAAGCCATGGAGTCATCCCTTCTCACTCTCACCTTTGGGCCTCTGCACATGCTGTTCTCTTTGCACCTGGACTTCACCCCGTCTACGTTTTCCCTTTGTTGATAAGAATCTGTATCCTTTCACTGTAAGGCTATGTCGGCTTATTATGTAGCAAATAAATCATCAGGTCTGAGGGTGGTTTGGAGGACCCATGACACAGGGAGATTCAGGGATTCAGTGATATGACTCTTGTAAAATCCTCGCAGTGCCTGGAACCTAAGAAATGCGAACTGGAAGAGATTATGTTCTTCTGTATCTCAGTTTCCTTCTCTGTAAAATGAAGGTTATTACCATTCTGCACCCTTAGGGTGGGGATGCTTCTAACCTGGGGCAAGGACGATCTTCCCAGACAAGGGAGGAAAAGTAAGAGCCATAAAGGAAAAGATGGGAAAACCTGTTTATTAAAGTTGAAAAACTTTTTGTAAAAGGACAGAAGACCTCACAAACAAGCACCAAGGATGAGCAAAGCAAATATTCTTTTTGGGGGCGGGGAGTGGGGAGCTGTGCCCATGTGGCTTACGGGATCTTAGTTCCCTGACCAGGGATTGAACCCAGGCCCTCGGCAGTGAGAGTACGGGGTTCTAAGTACTGGACCACCAGGCAATTTTACAACACAGGCATTTCTCATAGAATTGAAAGGTCCGATAAACAGCTGAAAATGAATATGCTGAGACCACAGCCCCATGTCAGCCTTCTCACTCCAAGGCTCTAAAGAGGTTTGCCAAAAAGTATCCCCATCTCGGGCTTCCCTGGTGGCTCAGAGGTAAAGAATCCGCCTGCCAATGCAGAAGACATTCGATCCCTGGTTCAGAAGATCCCACACGCCTGGGAATAACTAACCCTGTGTACAACTACTATGCCTGTGCTCTAGAACCCTGAAGCCCACACACCTAAAGCCTGTGCTCCGCAACAAGAGAGGCCACCGCAATGAGAAGCCCACACACTGCAATTAGGAAGTCCCGGCTCCACGCAACTAGAGACAAAGCCCTCGCGGCAATGAAGACCCAGCACAGCCATAAACAAACAAATGAATTATTTTTTTTAATGTCCCCATCTCAAATGAAGGGGCAGTATGCAAATTCTGTGTAGAGCACTTAGAAATCATAACAGAACAGCCTAAAAAAGGGGGATGTGGTATATTAAATAGTGGGTCCCAATCCCCGGATCTTGTGAATCTTACTTTATGTGGCAAAAAGGACTTTGCAGATGTGAAGGAGTTAAGGATTTGAGATGGGGAATGATCCAAGATTATCCAGGTGGGCCCTAAACGCAACCCAAAGGGTCCCTGTGTGAGGGAGGCAGGGGGAGATTTGATCACTGGAGTAGGAGGAAGGGATGAACACACCCAAGTCCCTAGAACATGTGACCGTTGCCTTATTTGGCAAAAGGATCTTTACAGATGTGATTAAGGTTAAGAATTTCGAGGTGGTGTCATCTCAGCTTACCCAGATGGGCCCTAAATCCAGTGACAAGTGTCCTTATATGAGAGGGAAGAGGAAAAGAAAACACAGACATACAGGGGAGGGGGCTATGTGAAGGAGGGAGAGAGTGGATTGACGCTGCAATGAGGCAAGGAAAGCCTGGAGCCACCGGAAGCTGGAAGAGGTGAGGAACCGGCTCTCCCCTCAAGCCTTTGGAGGGAGCACAGCCCTGCCAACATTCCAGCCCAGTGATATTGATCTGGGTTTTCTGGCCTCGGGAATTGTTAAGAGAATAAATGTGTGCTTCTGTTTTGAACTTTTTGTATTGGGGTATAGCCGATGAACAATGTTGTGGTAGTTTCGGGTGGACAGAAAAGGGACTCAGCCATACATATACATGTATCCATTCTCCCCCAAAGCCCTTTCCCATTCGGGCTGGCACAGAACATTGAGCAGAATTCCATGTGCCATACAACAGGTCCTTGTTGGTTATCCATTTTGAATATAGCCGTGTGTGCATGACCACCCCAAAGTCCCTAACTGTCCCTGAACAACCATAAGTGTGTTTTCTAAGTCTGTGAGCCTCTTTCTGTTTTGTCAGATCTAAACGTGTATTCTTTTAAGCCACCAAGTTTGCGGTAATTGGTTACAACCACCACAGGAAACTGTTATGACTGACTGATGACTTGAACAGATCTAATTATTATCAAATAATGGTATTAACAGATGCAATTATTATCTTTGCCAAAGAAGATGATGAGCATGGCCAATAAACACATATAAAGATGCTCAACATCTTACCTCATGAGAGAAAGACAAATTAAAACCACAATAATAACACGAGGAGCTCAGCTTCGTACCCTGTGATGACCTAGAGGGATGGGATGGCGGGTGGGATGGGAGGGAGGCTCAGGAGGGAGGGGATATATGTATACTTATAGCTGATTCATTATGCTGTATAGCAGAAACTAACACAACATTGTAAAGCAGGTATCCTCCAATTAAAAAACATTAAATTAAAAAAAAAAAAAACCAAACAGAGGAACTTCCCTGGTGGTCTAGTGGTTGAGAAATCTGCCTTGCAATGCAGGGGACACGGGATCGATCCCTGGCTGGGGAAGATTCCACATGCTGTGGAGTGACTGACTAAGCCCTTGGGCTACGACTAGAGAAAGCTCACATTTCACAGTGAAACCTTAGCGCAGCCAAAAAAAAAAAAGAAAGAAAGAAAGAAAAGGGAAACATGTAATGGGAAAAAAAATGGCCCAAGGTTAGAAACAGAGTTTTGAAAATCTGGAAAAAATTAACTGCTCAATAAAATGTGAGCTAGTAAAGACATGACTACTCTTTCACCACAGACTACTAAACAAGCTATCAAAATACCCGTGTCCAGTTGAGGAATTACCTTCTCTCCAGCAACATAGAGGAAAGCCACAAGAAGTCTCTGGAAAATCCAGGCCCTCCACACCCCCAGCAAAATGAAGTAAGCTTGTCCTGTCTTTAATTGAGAGGCCAGAGTTACTCGGGATGAGCCATCAGACAGACTGTGGGAGCGGATTAACTTCCTGTGGCTCCCGTAACACATTACTATAAACTGGATGGCTTAAAACAACAGAAGATAACAAAACAAAACAAAACAACAACCACCCAGAAACTTACTCTCTCACAGTTCTGAGGGACAGAAGTTCAAAATCAGCATCACCGGCCCCAAAATCAAGCTGTGAGTGGGATCCACTCACTCTTAAAGCCTGAGGGGAGAATCTGTTCTTTTTTTGTTTGTTTTCATCATACTCTGAGGCACAGTTGTTCAATGTCCTGGTCATCTATCACCTGTTCATCAAGTCTGCATCTCCATTAAAATAAATGAGGAAACTGGGGTTCTGAGAATAACCTTCTCTGGGCCACACAGGAAAAGGGCTAGCGTCAGAATGTGTTTCTCTTGCCTCACGGTGCAATGTTCACGCCACTACTGCCGCACCATGCTTTGAGATCAGCTCCCCAGATGTTAATTATAAAATAGCCCAGTGTTCATAAACAGTAAAATCCCGACTGCTTTTTTAAAAGTTCATGTTAAATATATCAATTTAAATATTTTCATCTCAAAGACCATGACAATTGTTCATGGAAGATCCAAACAGAAACTTCCTTTGGTATGAGTGAGTGAAGTCGCTCAGTCGTGTCCGACTCTTTGCGACCCCATACTGTAGCCTACCAGGCTCCTCCGTCCATGGGATTTTCCAGGCAAGAGTATTAGAGTGGGTTGCCTGACCCTTGATAAATACAGAAGGTCTTTCATGTGACTTGTCAACCCTAATGAAAATTATAATAATCATTTTTTTAATTGGTTCAGTAAGAACCTTTTTATTTAATTTATTTATTTATTGGCCCTGCCAGACAGCTCCCAAAATCTTAGTTCCCTGACCGGGGATTGAACCCACGCACCCTGCGGTAGAAGCCTAGAGGCTTCACCACTGGACAACCAGGGAATTCCCCATAGTCAAATTTTTATTCTACGTTAGAGAGATGCTGAATTTAAGGACACAGACTTTATATAATAAATATTTTGTGACATGCACATGAGAAAATTCAGCTAGGTGAAGGAATGTTTTCAGATGTCTTTCAGATTTAATGTTGTTCAGTCACTTAGTCGCTAAGTCATGTCCAACTCTTTTGAGACCCCATGGACTGTACCCGCCGGGCTCCTCCATCCATGGGATTTCCCAGGCAAGAATACTGAGGTGGGTTGCCATTTCCTTCTCCAGGGGATCTTCCCAACCCAGGGATCAAACCCACATTGGCAGGCAGGTTCTTTACCACTGAGTCACCTGGAAAGCCCAGAATACTGCTGTGCGGCTAGCCAAAGGGGAGAATCTATTCTCTGCCTCTTCTGGCTTCCAATGACAACTTCATTCCTTGGCTTGTGCCTTCATCACTTCAGTCTCTGCCTCCATCTTCACATCACCTTCTTCTCTGGGTGTGCAACCTCCCTCTGACTGTCTCTTATGAGCACACCGTAAAATCTCTTTCTCACAGTGTCTTTAATTTGATCGTGTCTGCAAACATTTTTATGGGATGAGATCACATTCGTGGAATGTGGGGACTGGGTCCGAGGCTCTTTGGGGGCCACCGCTTGTCCACTGTAGGGTGGGAGGGCCTGGAGGCTACAGGTTGGCTGGGGTTTGACCAGGTACATTGTGAAACTCATGGATTCACTGACTCAGCAAATGCAGGAGTGTTGGTGGGTGACAGAGGTCTCATATCACACAAGACTGTGGAGACAGTAAAAAGATGAGTGCTGCAGTGGATCAGGGTAGGAGAGGGACCAATGAATAAGTAGAGCACAGGGGGGAATTTTAGGGCAGTGAAACCATTCTGTATTTCATAATGGTGGATGTCATTATAAATTTGTCCGAACCCATAGAATATACAATACCAAGAGTGAACCCTAATGTAAACTATGGACTTTGGTGATATATCAATATTGATCCCTCAATTGTAACAAATATACTATAGCAAGATGTTGATAATAGGGGCAATTATACGTGTATGGGGGGAGAGGATATGTGGGAATTCTACATATTTTTAAAATACCTTTTATTTATGTATTTGGCTGTGAAGGGTCTCAGTTGCATCATGTGGGCTCTTCATTATGCCTGGCAGGCTTCTCTCTAGTTGTGGTGTGGGGGCTTATTGCCACCAGGCAAGTCAGATCCTTGACCCCGCATCCTGAGTTACAACCTAGATTCTTAACCACTGCGCCACCAGCCAAGCCCTTTCTGTACTTTCTGCTCAATTTTCCTGTAAGCCTTCTTGTTGTTTAGTCACCAGGTTATGTCTGACTCTCTTGCACCTCCATGAGCCCATCAGGCTCCTCTGTCCATGGGATTCTCCAGGCAAGAATACTAGAGTGGGTTGCCATGCCCTTCTCCAGGGGATCTTCCCAACCCAGGCCATCGAACCCTTGTTTCCTGAATTGGCAGGCAGATTCTTTACCACTGAGCCACCTGGGAAGCCCTTCTGTAAGCCTAAAACTTCTCAAAAAATAAAGTCTATTAATTTTGGAAAATGTATATCAAGGAACAGAGGTACTCAGATAAGTCTGAAAACAAGGACGAGGCTACCAGTTTGCCTTGAAGAGACCAAAAAATATATTCAAGCTCTTGGCATTCAGAAGACCTGGTGTTGGTGCGGGACGGACAAAGGTTGACAGAACAGGATCAAGAAGGAGGTACCTGTGTCTGGGAACTCAGCGGACGCTGCTGTCCAGAATCAGATGAGGCGGGAAAGGATGCGCCATTCCACGCACTCTGAGACGCCAGCCCTCATACGTCTGGAAACTGAAGATCGCAGACCGCACCCAACCTTACACTCACCAGAAACCAAAACGCAACGCAACACAAGTTCAGTGAACGACAAGCACAAAGGCAACATCAACACAAATACGAGAAGAAGGGAGACGGTGAAGATATAAACTCTTAGGGTAGAGAAGCCCTTCTCAAATAAACACAGAAACAAACAATCACAACAAGTGCCTGAAAGGAAAAAGTCTCATAGATTTGGTTACTTTAAAACAAAAAAACTTCAGCAGGACAAAACACACCAGAAATGAACATTAATTCACAGACAATGAAAACAGGCATCTTTCAAAAGCAGTATAAATGTCCAATAAGCGGCGGAAAAGATGTTCATCCTACGGGTTAAAACAAGAAAGTGCGAATTAAAAGAATAATGAAATTCCACTGTGCACTTGTGTGGGTTGAAAATTTTTTTAGTTTGATCCTTGCAAGTGTCGACAGTTCCTCCGACACCTCACTGAGATTTTTGGGGGCATTCCTTTTTTGGCCGTGCCACGCAGCTTGCAAGATCTTAAGTTTCCCAAACAGGGATCGAACCCATGCCCCCTGCAGTGGAAGCGCAGAGTGCTAACTACTGGACCACCAGGGAAGTCCCTACGAGGCATTTTTAGATTAACTATAAATATCTTTGGCTTCCCTGCTCGCTCAGTCGGTAAAGAATCCACCAGCAACGTGGGAGACCTGGGTTCGATCCCTGGGTTGGGAAAATCCCCTGGAGGAGGGCATGGCAACCCACTCCAGTATTCTTGCCTGGAGAATTCCATGGAGAAGGGAGCCTGGCAGGCTACAGTCCATGGGGTCGCAAAGAGTCAGACACGCCTGAGTGACTGAGCACACAGCCCAGCATAAATGTCTTTAAGGGTATTTGCTTCTTTCAGCTCTGGGCATCTTCCTGAGGAAACGCTCATGCTGGCCACAGAGGCATGGGCACAGCCCTGACTGTCACAAGAGGGAAGAGAGGGACAGCACCCGTGCCCACAAAGGGAGATCTTTAGTAGACGTGTTGTGGCCAGACCACTCCCAAAAGGGTTCTAGCCAACGTGTTCCCCCCACCACCACCAGAAACAAGAATCCTTTTAGGGAGGGAACTTTGGTCTCTCTGAAGTGGCCAAACTTAAGGAAGAGACTGCAATTTCCAAATATAAATATTGAGGTACAGGGATGTGACCCCTGAGTGAGACAGCCCACTGCGCTCATGCACCCCCCAAACCAGGTCCATATGAGCCCTGACTTGGTGGAGGCGCTTCTGGGGAGCCTGGCCTGACCACTGCTATTCCAGGGGTGAGGAGAGCCCTAAGGCCAGAGTCCCAAGTCCAAGCCCGCCACCTCCAGTTGCCTCCTTCCTCCAGGGTGTCCCAAATGGACCCCAGGAGCGTCCCCTGATGGAGGCACGCTGGAGATAAACAATGTCAGTTACACAGTGTGAGGAGAGCACCCAGGACCAGCCCCCACCAGCTACAATTCAGAAAAACCAAAGCCTGCCAGAGGGCACCCAGATCTGAGACGACCATGGGGTGGGGAATGGGAATGCTATCCACATCTCCTCACACTGGTTCTCCTGCAGCCTCAGCCCCTCAGCACCAACGTGTTCCTTCTCGGTACACATAGCAAAAACCTCGAAGCCATCAGTGACTCACCATCTCCCATCCCTGAGCACATTCTGTCTGCTCTACCTTTGAAATATTAATCTGCCCAGAATCCCACTTCTCCCTACCCCCACTGTCTCCACGGCCTGGACAATCACAGTCGCCTCTTCACTGGGCTGGTGGCTTCCAGTTTTGCCCCGCGCTCATAATGTGTACTGGGCTCCTGTTAAAACTAAGCCAGCTCACATCCTCCTCCACTCAGAGCCCTCCCTTGGCTCCTGCTCACCCCACAGTAAAAGCCAAAGTCTTCACCATGGCCCAAGGCAGCCTGCTTTATGGAGGTTAGTGTAATGCATACCTATGTGTATGCTTTCCTTAAAAAAAAAAAAGTAAATAGAAAGTAACAGAGTTCATCACACACCAGTAAGGGCAATTATTGTTTAGCAAAATTTTGTTCTAACAAGGTATGTATGATATTAACATTGTTGTCATCCCATCACCCAGTCATGTCCAGCTCTTTGCGACCCCATGGACTGCAGCATGCCAGGCCTCCCTGTCCATCACCATCTCCCAAAGTTTGCTCAAGCTTCACATCCATTGCTTCGGAGATACCATCCAGCCATCTCATCCTCTTACGCCCTCTTCTCTTTCTGCTCTCAATCTTTCCCAGCATCAGGGACTTTTCCAATGAGTCAGCTGTTCCCATCAGATGACCAAAATACTGGAGTTTCAGCTTAAGCATCAGTCCTTTCAATGAATATCCAAGGTTGATTTCCCTTAAGATTGACTGGTTTGATCTCCTTGCTGTCCAAGGGACTCTCAGGAGTCTTCTCCAGCACCACAGTTCAAAAGCAGTTAATTCTTCAGCACTCCACCTTATATAACACATATTAACATACATGTGTTTTATGATACGATGGATTTTATGTTTATGATACATATTAGGTATATGATACATATTTATCTGTAGTTTTTCTAAATGCAACACAATAAAACAGGAGATATCAGACTACATAGCACATATTAAGGGTAAATTACTGAAATGTTCATTGCAATGATAAATTTTACATACACACAACACACACAACATATATGATGTTATGTGACATATAACATAAAATGTTTTTATATTCCATTATATACTATGTCACATAATGCAGGAATTACACAATGTATATCCAACATGGAGGATGAGTTGTGAATTATTATACATATATATGGTGGATCATATAAAACATAGGTCTTATTTCACCTTGCCACTGTAGATTGAGATGGAGACTTTGCAATTGGAGAACGGCAGGGTTATTGAGGCATCTCCAGGAAGTAGCTCCCATGGGTGGGAACTGGAGGAGTGATGGATGCAGGCCCAGGCAGGGGGGCGTAAGAGCTGACCTGATGGGTGTGTCGGAGCTGGTTGGCCCCTCCAGAGTTGTGCCAACTGAGGCAAGGGGGCCAGCCTTTGTCCTCTGGAGCCCTTTGCCCGTCCTTCTTTCCTTGCTTAATCTGTTCCAGGGGTCAGTAAACTCTTTTTATGTAAAGGGCCAAATAGTAAATATTTGCATCTTTGAAGGCAAAATGGTATTTTTCACAAATGACTCAACTCTGTCATTGCCGTGCAAAAGCAGCCATAAAAAGACATAAACAAATGAGCGTGGCTGGATTCCAATAAATCTTTATTCCCAAAGACAGGCAGCGCCAGGCCCTTAGACCACTGACCCCAGCCCTGTTCTCATAGCAGAGCCTCTTGCAGGTCCGGAAAGAGGCAGACCCCCCCACCGTTGCAGGGCCTGCTAACCCTTTCTCACTCTGGCGACTGCCAACAGGGCTCCTTGCGTCTCCTCCCTGACCAGCTGATGTACATCTCCATCTCCATTACTCCTGAACTCTTTCTTTTCAGCCCTCATCACCTAGACCTGGATTAGTTTTTCTTCTTTCTTCCTTCCTGTTTTTGGCTGTGCTGGGTCTTTGTTGCGGTGCACAGCTCTCTAGCTGTGGAACATGGGCTCAGTTGTTGTGGCTCGAGGGCTTAACTGCCCCAAGACATGTGGGATCTCAGTCCCCACCCCACCCCCAGGGATCGAACCCACATTCCCCTGCATTGGAAGGTGGATTCTTTACCACTGAGCCACCAGGGAAGACCCTAGTTTTTTTCCTTTACTGTCCCTGCACTAGCTGGTGGCTCCGTGGTAACGGCAACCTTGTCTAGTTCCTGGCTGACTCCCAGCTGCTAGATAGAACAGGACCAGGAGCACAGTAAACATTTGTCCAGTAAGCGGGTAGATGGTGCCCTCTCCACCCTCCTCTGGACATGCTTCTCCTCTCCTTCTGCCTATGGGGGCTGGGGGACCCCAGCCTGGCCCCACATCACAGTGGCCAGCTCAGCGATGGGCCAGTGGGTCAGGTGGGGGCTTCAGGAAGTCCATTTTCTCCTGGGGTGGCTCTCCCCAGGCAAGGGCCTGCCCAAGGGGGAAATCAACATGGGGGCCAACAGGGCCTGCCAGGAGCTGACAGAGGCAGAGTCCTCGGAACACCGGATGAGGCTTTTGTGAGCCAGTGTTGAAGAATTTGCTTCTGATGGCTAACAGCCCTCCTCAGGAGGAGAGGAGTCCCTCCTTCCCAAACAACCACAGGGCAGATAACACTGGAAGAGAAACACTGGACTGTAAGCCCCCTGTGGGTAGGGTTGGTGCCGTCTCCTTCACAGCTGGGTCACCAGCCCTGCACAGAACACGGTGAGGAACATGGTGGGCGCCTTGGTGACAGTTTTTGTTTGTTTGTTGGTCAGGCGCGGCAACACCCAGGGATCAAGCTCCTGCCCCATGCAGTGGACGCGCAGAGTCCGAACCACTGGACCACCAGGCAATTCCCTCGGTGACAGTTCTTTGAATGAAAGAATAAACGAAGGACAGTTTTTCTAAGGTTAACAGGGATTTTTAAATGTGGGGAAAAAAATACACCAACTTGAAGACAGCCAATTTGAATTACAAATTTATTCTAACCCCTTTTCCCAAGTCACAAATAGATACAAAATTTTAGCTAGCAGGAAACCAGAGCGATGAGCCATGCTCTGGTCTTGTGCGTTTTGGGGGGATTCTTTCCCCTCACATGTGCTGGCCCCACCCGCATGCAGTGGGTGAAACGGCTACATCCCACAACATCTCGCCGCACGTGAGTATGCGTCAGGGCTGAGTTCTGAGTCCGAGATGCGAGAGCAGCACTATATCAGGGTCAGGGTGGTGCAGGGGGTAGGAGCTCCAACCCAGACTGCCCATCTTCTCATCCCACGTCTGCTTCTTCCCCTCCTGTGTGACCCTGGGTAGGTGACGTTCCCTCTCTGTGCCTCAGTTTCCTCATCAAGGAAACCAAGAAAATAATGTTATGCCAACTATATGAAGCACTTAGAACAGTGTCCTGCGCCTAATTGGAATTCAATAATTAACTCCACCAGAGGCTTCCCTTGTAGCTCAGTTGGTAAAGAATCTGCCTGCAGTGCAGGAGACCCGGATTCGATTCCTGGGTCAGGAAGATCTCCTGAAGAAGGAAACGGCAACCCACTCCAGTATTCTTGCCTAGAGAATCCCATGAAGAGAAGAGCCTAGCAGGCTACAGCCCATGGGGTTGTAAGAGTCGGACATGACTCAGCAACTAAACCACCACCATCACCACTCTGATAATGACCACATCTAACTGACAAGAGAGGTCACTGACATTGATGTCACTGACACTGACGTGATGTGGGGGGCAGTTACAGTCCCTGGCCTCCAGAAACGCTGATCCAGAGATGTGTCAGTGCCAGAGTGGACCCACCCCCACCAGAGGTAACCATGGAAACAGGTGCTGAGCCAGCTCACCTGGCTCAGTCAACCACTCCATCATCCTGTGGCAGCTCTGTCTCTTGCCTTCATCATTTAACCCCCTCAAGTCACTTCCGATTTAAAAAGTATCCCTACCTGGGCCCACCTCCTCAGCTCCCTCTATATCAGTGGAGGCTCTTCTAGAAGGAATTAAGATGCTGTCTCAGAACCCCAGTTTCTTGGTTTCCTATCTGGGTAGGTCTTGTGTCCATGTGGTTTTCACCCCCCTGGGGAGGGGAGGTGAGGGAGGAAGGAGAGAAAGCTGGCCCCTCCCACCCCACCTGCAGCTGCTGGGAAACAGATGTGGCATGGGTCTCACCTCATTCGTCAAATGCTAAGATCCTGAGTGCAATGGGGGGCTGTTGATAGAGAATTGCACCCCCTGCTTTCGCTATTGTGTAGAGATCTCTGCCCCCTCCCTGAGTAGTCCATCTCCCTCTCATCTTTCTTCTCGCTTCTCTCCTAATTTCAATAAGCCTTGTACCCGTTTTGAAGATCAGCTCATGATTCTCAAACACATCCTTCAGCTGACTTCCTAACTCCAGGGCTCCTTTAAGTAAGCAACATCTACAGCCTGAAAGGGGCTTCCCAGGTGGCTCAGTAGTAAAGAATCTGCCTGCCAATGCAGGAGACACAGGTTTGATCCCTGGGTCAGGAAGATTCCCTGGAGAAGGAAATGGCAACCCATTCCAGTATTCTTGCCTGGAAAAGCCCGTGGACAGAGGAGCCTGGTGGGCTATGGTCCATGGGGTCGCAAGACTCGGATATGACTTAGCGACTAAACAGCAACAGCCTGAAAGACAGAATGCTGACTGGTGGGGCCCAGACCCCTCCCACTTCAGAGGTGAGTCTTGGAAGAGAAGCCACGTTGTGAAGGATGGTTCCTGGACTGTTCCTCTCACCCTTGTGCTTCCCCAAATGTCCCACGGGGTTGGCAGGAGTCCCAAAGTACTCCTGGGCTGCCTCACCCAGGAAGTTATGGGAACTTATTTGCAAAGAATCTTTGATGTAATTAAGTCAAGGATCTTGACATGAAATCATCCTTGATTTAAGGTGAGCCCTAAATCTAATGACAGGAGTCTTCACAAGAGACAGGGAGGAAGAGAAGGCCATGGGAAGATGGAGGCAGAGGCTGGGGACATGTGGCCACAAGCCAAGGGATGCCTGAGGGCACAAAATCTGAAGAGGCAAGAAAGCGTCCTCCCCTAGAGCCTGTGGAAGGAGGGAGATCTGTGAACACCCTGGTTTCAGATCTCTGACCTCCACAACTCCTGTAGTTGTGGGGGGGGGGGGTGTTGTTTTTTTTTTGGTTTGTTTTGGCTGCCCTGCAGCATGTGGGATCTTAGTTCCCCAACCAGGGACTGAACCTGCGCCCCCTGTACTAGAAGCACAGAGTTAATCCCGGACCACTAGGGAAGTCCCTAAACTCCTGTTGCTTTAAGCTACCGAGTTTGTGGTAATTTGTTATGGAAGTCCTGGAAACTAATAACAAAGGTAAGACCAACTGGTAGCCAAGCCCAGTGAGATGGAGGTGGGAATTGGGGATTGGAAGCAGGAGGGTAACACTGCGTGAAGAGGGTCTGCTGGACCAGAGCCCCATGAGAGGAGGGCAAGAGCACACAGATCTACAGATCTGATGGGACACGGGGATGTGGTCATCTAATCCATGGCAGGCAGTGCCCTGAGCGACGCCACTGAAGACAACGGTGGGAAGGCAGGAAAGGACACGTCAGGAAAGGCCTGGGACTCTGAGGACAGGTAACCAGGGGGCTGAGGCTGCAAGACAGGCCAGACTAGCCATTTGCAGGACCGAATTTTCCATCAGAAGTGGGAGTGGTAGGGCACTGCTAGAAGACCCTGCACAGCCATTCCAGTGGGTTGTGCCCTAGACCAAAGGAAGGGGGTGGCGGTTGGTTCTGTTGGAAAATTCCATTTGAGTGTCTCTGGGGAAGAGACCATGGATCAGGTTAAGGGGAAAGATATAATATTTGACGGATCAACTGTAAGCCAAGATCCCCCGTGTTTTCCCCTCAAAGAGAGGAGTGATGGCTAGAGGGCCCACCTTAGAAGGTGAGGGAGGCAGAAGCGCACTGAAAGACACTGCATTTCCTCACAATGGCCAGTGCCACTTGACAAAGGGAAGGAGGTATTCTGATGTCAAGGATGAGCGTCCCAGGGAAACGTAACACTGATCACTGTAAACGGGGGGCTGACAGGTTGATCTGGCTCAAGTCCGGTTCCAGGTCTTCTGCCACAGGAGTGAGCCTGCTGTCCTGCTGGCTGGGCCCTGGGTCTGTGCGGTTTGGAGTGGGCAGGAGGGGTGAGCACTGCGGACTGCACCACCTGAGTCAGAGGCTGGAGGGGCCACGTTGTAACGCTTCACCTGCTGGCCACTGGTCACAGTAGGAAAGTATCATGGGTCAGCAGCAGGGTGACCTAAGCCAAGTTCCATCCATCCACATACTGGTGGTTTCCCCTGGGCCAGCACAGGCAAGGGTAACGCAGGGAGAAGGCCACATCAGGGCACAAAAGACCACGTCCAAGTTCAGGCTGCAGCAAGCTCCTACTTCTTGGGTGAGGACACTGCCTGGGATGTGGATGTGGCCCCGGGGGTGGACGGCGGGTCCCCGGCGCGCAGCTGGGCGCGCACCTCTCGCATCTGCGCCTGCAGCTCCTCCAGGTCGCCCTTTGGCGGCGCCGCCTGCACCTGCGCCTGCAGGGCCTCGAGCGCCAGCGCCAGGTGGCCCACCTCGTCCCGCATCGCGTTCCAGGCGGCGCGCTGCTCCTCCTCCTTGCGCCGCTGCTGCGCCTGGTGGCGCCAGTACTCCAGCACCAGGCAGCTGCCGCCCACGATGAAGATGGTGGCCTCGCCCAGCAGCTCGGCGCCCAGCTCGGCAGCCGCCTCCTCGTTCAGCGGCTTAATGACCGTGCCCCGGAAGCCCATGATGCGCATCTTGGTCCTCATCTCCACCCAGTGGTACACTGCGGGGGAAGAGAGGGGTCAGGTTGTGCGCTCAGGGCCCCCTGCCACCCCCACCCCTCCATGCCTCGGTGTCCAGGTCAGAGAATTGGGGACACAGCAGCCAAAATCACCAGGG
Organism: Bubalus bubalis; assembly: GCF_019923935.1. Taxonomy (NCBI): domain Eukaryota; kingdom Metazoa; phylum Chordata; class Mammalia; order Artiodactyla; family Bovidae; genus Bubalus; species Bubalus bubalis. The sequence continues at coordinate 52,643,699 of NC_059174.1, forward strand.
GGGTGCTTTAAAGAAGACCCTGCCCCTGGCCTGGTCTGAGGAACGCCAAGTCACCCCTCTTGGGGTGACCCTGAGGGCATCCTTTAAATCTCCCAGAAGATTCTGGCAAGGGGCCAGGAAAGAGAAACTGTGCCCCAGAGGGGAGGTTCTGAGACTGGGGACCAAGCTCCTGGAAGGTCACTAGGAGCTCCCAGGGCTCAAAGTCCCAGGAGGTGTAAAGAAAGGGTCAACTGCTGAAAGCTTAGCTCCTTCTGCTTGTCTCTCAAGCCACCTCCCTGGGTACCCTCACCCCACCCACTTGAGAGAGGCAGAACCCTTTCCAGATCTTTCCAAAATGCAGTGGCGGCGGTGTGGGGGGCACCTCCTGGATCCAAAGAAAGGGCAGCTGAAATGTCGGAATGGATGCTAAGTGACTGTGAGCACAGGGTGCCCGAGCCTCTGCAAGTCTGGCTCCCAGCCTAGATCTTCATCAACTCTGAAGATGGAGCTCCTCACAGAAAGGTTCTGGGCACATATCCTGGAAGAAGCTCACAGCTGACTGATGCTGCTGGAACAAAAAACTTCCTTGCCTAGCTGTTTCTTTGTGAAGGAAGATTCTCAGCGTTTGAGTCTTAGAAACAAGGCAGAATGGATGCTGAACCCCGACTCACTCATATGACAGTTAACATTCATCCAAGGACACTTGGGATTATTGGGGGTGATGTCCTGTTTTCTGGCTCATCTGGAGATTCATTTTCCTTCCTCTCATTTTACTTTTAATGTATAATAATTATCCAGAAAATGTAGAACACATAAAAGGTTTTAATTAATTGTGGACTAATAATTTTATTTTTTGGACCAATAATTTTAAAGGCAATTCAAACCAGAAGAAAATATTTTAACATTTAGAACCTTACACAGGAAATTAAACAGATTCAAATTTGAATTTCTGTACATATTTTGGTTGCTGATACATCATTCATTAGACAGAATTCTTCAGGGAATGAAACTGTAAGTATAATTTCAAGGACAAAAAGGGACAACATAAAATTTGACTGTAAAAGAAGAACTTGCTCTTTTTTTTTTTTTTTTTTCCCTTATAAACCGGGCAACTGCAGGCACCAAATCACAAGAGTATGTGGATTTCGGTAATACTTCAAAGAAAGGATGCTCCAGGTGTTTGAAAATGTATTCCTAACACAACAGAAATGATATCTTTTGTAGTTCCTATTGGTCCCCCAGCCACACCATAAGAGATGAGCAGCTCGTCTTTCCCTGACCCCTCTGCTCCCCATTCCTACAAGTGATTTATAATATATATTTTATTCTTATATTTACACTCTTCTCACCATCTCCCTTGGCTCCCAACATGGCCGAGGAGGAAGCCAGCAACCCCTCTTCCCCTCTCCACTTCGCACCCCGCAATCTCCCTAGGTCAGACCATTCTTTCTCAAGATCAAGGTTTAACACACTGGCTGTTCAGGGGCTATAGTACAGTCCCTTGCACTCTGTGCATCAGGTAAGTCAGAAAAATGAAAATAAATGGTACATACAAGGCACCCAACATGGAGACACTGTTCGGTATGACGTGACTACGCTAGAAAGGAGCCCCTGTGACGGGCTGTGTGAGGGTGGGGGCCGCCTGGTAGAGGGGCCTGGGTGCCTTGATGTGTCCTCAGGATCAGGTCAGCCAGCTTCTCTACTCTTACTCCACGGAGCACATGTCAGTTTGCTCTCAGCTGGACGATGATTTTCTAGGATGACTTGACCTTCTCTTGCATGACAGTTCTCAAACTGCATATCTCATCCCATAAGTGGGTCATGAGGCCGGTGTGGTTGCACAAACTATCATTAAAAATATAAGCAAGAACGTAATTTTTAGGGAACTGGTGACTGACCCTGGTCAGGTATGATGATAACCACTTGCATGACCTGTGTTGCAATAGGAGGTCCTGATAAGGAATGAGGTCCTGCCTGCAAATGCTAACCTGGAGGATTCAGAAGGGACCAAAGGAGAGAGGATATGCCCGCCCACAGCATGTCCTGTAAAATTAGCCCAGAATTCAGGGGGAGCCTAAGGAGGAGGTGAGTGCTAAGTCACTTCAGTCGTGTCTGACCCTTGGCAGCCCCATGGACTGCAGCCCGCCAGACTCCTCTGTCCATGGGCTTCTCCAGGCAAGAATGCTACAGGGAGTTGCCATGCCCTCCTCCAGGGATTCCCAACCCAGGGACTGAATCCTAGTTGCTTATGCCTCCTGCATTAGCAGGCAGGTTCTTTACCACTAGCGCCACCTGGGAAGCCAATGGAGGAGGGAGGAGATGATATATCCTGCCAACCTCTGAGAAACCCTCACGCTGGAATCCATCTTGGCTAAGTGATGCACGAACCACCAGGGAGGAGCCTGAGTCACAATGATTGGTCAGAGGCAACAGGGAAACTAACCCCATCACCGTAAAACCTGAGACCTCGAGCTACGTGGCAGAGCAGTCCTCCTGGTTCCCTTACCCTTCTGCTCTCCACCCAGGTGCCCCTTCCCAATGAAGTCTTTTGCTTTGTTAGCACATGTGTCTCCTCAGACAATGCATTTCCAGGTGTTAGAAAAGAGCACACTCTCGGGCCCTGGAAGGGGTACCCCTTCCTGCAACATAATAGAAAATATTAGATGGACTTGGAGGCATTACCCTAGTTGGTCAGAGAAAGACAGATAACTGATGATCTCATTTACATGTGGAACTAAAACAACAAAAACAAAAAACCAAGCTCATCGATGTAACAACAACAAAAAAGAATACAAAACATCCAAGCCAATCTCATGTACTCAGGGCAAGGACTGTTTCACAAAACTTTTATTCTTGTTTTGTGTGGGACTATATGACTGTGTGTGCGACTGGAACATGGGCAAAAGGCTGAAAGCCACTGTCCTAGACTTTGGTTGGATCCCCAAATCTCCAGACAATGTTTAGGACAGTGACATCTTCCCAACACTGAGTCTTTCGATCCGTGAGTATGGTCTCTCTCTCCACTTAGCCTCGCATTCTTTCTGCCAGCCTTGCACTTCTCTAATTTTATTTATTCCTAGGTACTAATAGTTTTGCCATTATTACTCATGGTATTTTAAACTCCATTTTCCATTTGGCTGGGGCTGGTGCACAGTGATGATACAGTTGAGTTATGTAAATAACTTTCTCTCCAGTGACCACCCCCATCCATTCTTTTTTTCCCTTTTTAGTGAAATATAACTTACACAAAGTAAACAAATGTTAACTGTAGAGCTAATTTTTTTTAATCTTTATTTTGTATTGGGGTATAACTGATTAACAAACAATGTTGTGATGATTTCAGGTGAACAGTGAAGGGACTCAGCCATACATACACATGTACCCATTCTCCCCCAAGAGCTGCATAGTTTTGTAATATGTAAGCATCACCTAGGTCAAGATCTAGGACATTCCCACACTCCAAATGGCTCCCACCCTCATGCCTGCTTCCAGTCGGTACTCCTAAAGTCACTATTCTGACCTCTTATGATAGATGACAGTTCCCTGAAATCCTAGTCTGTGTTCCTCGTGATAGATCACTGTTACTCTTTCTGTTCTGACCTCTTTTGTTCAGCAATATGTGAGATCCATGGTGTTGCCATGCGTTCAGCTCATCCAGTGTGTTGACTGAACAGTTCATTCACCCACACCCCACGGATGGACACTCAGAGAGCCTACAGTAGCAAGCTTTCCCAGGAATGAAACTGCTGAATCACAGGGCATTGCATAACCCAGACAATCCAACACACATCTTAATGAAGTATTTCGTTGTTAGGGGCAAGCTGACCCTAAAATTCACAGGAAATGCAGATGTCCTAAGAATAGAAAATTTTAAAGAAGATCAAAGTTGGAAGATTTACACAGATTTCAAGACTAACTACAAAGCTAAAGTAATTAAGACAAGACAGTACTGGAACAAGGACAAATAGAGAACTGGGAAAGAACAGACTGTCCAAAACTGGGCCCTCACATATTTGACTGCTTTTCAAATGCTAGACCAACCTTGTAGTCTTGGAATAAATCCCACTAGGTTATAATGTATTATCTTTCTTATATAGTGCTGGATTCTAGTTGCTAACATTTTTGTTCAGGATATCTGAATCCATGTTTAGAAGGATCTTGGCCTAAAATTTTTCTTTCTTATAACGACCTTGTTAGGTTGTGGTTATCAGTATCTCATTCGACTCATAAAATGAATAAGGAAGTGTTCCACATTCTCTATTATTTAGAAGAGTTTGGGTAATGATCTCATTTCTTTCTTAAATGTTTGGAAGAATTTATCACTGAAGCCATCTGGGCCTGTGATTTTCTTTAAGGGGAAGGTTTTAAATTATAGATTCAATGTCTCTAACAGATATAGGGCTATTCAGAGTTTCTATTTTTTCCTGTGTCAACATTGTTAATTGTGTTTTTCGAGGAAACTGTCCATTTCCTCTACATTGCCAAATTTTGGGGCTATAGTTGATCATGATATACTCTTGTCATCCTAGAGTTAGGATCTGAATTCATCTTTCATCTTTCATCCCTTTTAATGGAAATTTGTGTCTTTCCCCTTGAGTAGTATTAACATTTTCAAAGAAACATCTTTTGACTTTGTTGATTGTTCTCTATGAAATGCCTGCTAACTCCTAGTTGTTCTTCAAGGTGTGTCTCAGGTGTTTCCTTTTTCAGGACTAAGACCCCTCTGGGCATCCTCAGCTCCTTGGGCTCCTACATCCCAGCCCTGATCAATCCTGGGTATCACTGGTGACAGATCTGTCTTCCCCACTGGGTCATGAGCTCCGCAAGGGCTGGGCGCAGGCGCATTCTGCTTGCCCTTCCATCTTACGCCTGATTTCACCTCTGCCCAGGGTACCAGCCCCACACTCCTCTTTTCCCACTGTGCCCAATTCACTTTTTAGGTCTCAGCTGGAGTGTCTCTTCTTCCTAGAGGAAGACACCTCTCTGACAGCTAGGCTGCATCAAACACATCCTCTAGGCTCCCGAAGTTCCCAGGCTTCCCTTAACATGACACTGTTTATTCCAGGTTCAATTTTTTTTTTAAATACGGATGTAGAACTCCTTGCTTCTAAAATGGATATAGAAATCAGTTTCACCCAGGCTTGTCTGACCTTTCACCAAAAATGTTGGTTTCACTGTTTTCAAGTTTCTTGAGACCTTTGGCAAATTCTCCCTGCTTCATGGGGAACTCCTTTGTCACTGCCTGGAGGCTAGACTGAAGGGCAGGTTCCCAGAAATGCCCAGCCCAGCACCTGGCATCAAGAAGGCACTCAGGCAATGTTTAATGAGTGGATGAACGGCTCATCTTTCCTTTGGGTGCCCTCAAATTTACTGCATTTAATGTCACTGCTGCTGCTGCTGCTAAGCTGCTTCAGTCGTGTCCGACTGTGCGACCCCATAGATGGCAGCCCACCAGGCTCCCCCATCCCTGGGATTCTCCAGGCAAGAACACTGGAGTAGGTTGCCATTTCCTTCTCCAATGCATGAAAGTGAAAAGTGAAAGAGAAGTCGCTCAGTTGTGTCCGACTCTTAGCGACCCCATGGACTGCAGCCCACCAGGCTCCTCCGTCCATGGGATTTTCCAGGCAAGAGTACTATAAGTATCCAAATTTTGTCCAAACATTCTTGTCTGTTTTGAAGTTTATATCTTAAATAAAGCTTGATGTTTATCCTATCTCTCAGGAGTCAAGAATGCTGCCCTTCCCAAGCGGGAGAGAATTTCACAGGTCGCTTTAGCCAAGAGAAAGGCAGGATTGGCCTAACCTGCTCATCTGCCCTCAGTCGCTCTGCTGGAACTTTTAACATCATACCATGGTGGCGCACTGCCACCTGCAATTCTTCCCCTTTTGAATGGGGTGTGTTGATTTACAATACTGTGCACATATTATGTATTGTGAACAAGAGTTTCAGGTGCACAGCACAGTGACAGTCTTTTCGCAGATTATACTCTATTACAGATTATTACAAGATAATGTGTATAGTCCCCTGTGCTATACAGTGAATCCTTGTTGCTTATCTACTTTATATACAGTTTGTATCTGTTAATCCCAGCCCCTAATTGGTCCCTTCCCACTTCCCTTTCCTCTTTGGTAACCACAAATTTGTTTTCTGTATCTGTGTGTCTGTTTATGTTCTACATATACATTCATTTGTATTATTTTTTAGATTCCACATACAGGTGATATCAAATAGTATTTTCCTTTCTTTCTGTCTGACTTATTTCACTAAGCATAACACTTTCTAGATTCATTCATGGTGCTGCAAATGGCACTATTTACTTTTTATGCCCAAGTAATATTCCATTATATATATATATATATATATATATATATAATATATACACACACACATCTCTCTATATATGTATGTATACACACACACACACACACATACACACACACATATTAGATATATATATCACATCTTTTTAATCCAACTGAGGCAGGAGATAGATGGGGCCCCAGGTTGAACAGCTCCAACCGGTCTCCTGGCTGATACTTGGAGATATAAGGTATCATCAGGACTACTGGGCCTTGATTGGGTAAAAGCCAAAGCAACCACATTCTTCTAATTCTTGTGGTTAAGAGGATTTCCCTGCCTGACACACTGGCAGAAAAGGTCCTCAGTCGAGGGGAGAGAAAAAGGGAGGGAGGAGACACCAGCCCATAATTTGTCCTGCCAACCTCCCAGAAACCTTCATGTTTGAACTGATCTTGGCTGAGAGATGCACACACACTGGGGAGGACCCTGAGTCAGACCAAGGATGGGCACAGACAAGATGGTGTCAGAGGCAACCCAAAGACTGCGCGGATGTAAGCGACTTAAATCTCTCCTATTGACACACAACTCACTCTGAGTTCCCCTGTGTTTTCTTCCATACATACTTTGCTTCTAATAAATGCTTTATTTTTGTTTCACAGTCTTAATCTCTTTGCTAAATTCTTCCTTCAAAGAAGACAAGGACTGAGGTCCCCCTTCTTCCCAGCAAAATCACAATCGTCTATTGATGGGCACTTGGGGTGTTCCTGTCTCGGCTATTGTAAAGTGCTGCTATGTACACTGGGGTGCGTGTATCTTTTCAAATTAGTGTTTCTGTTTTCTCCAGATATATGCCTAGGAGTGGAATTGCTGGATTGTATATAGTTCTATTTTTAAATTTTAAAGGAAATTAAGCAACATATATTGCACAACAAATGGATCAATGAAGAAATTCAAAGAGAAATTTAAAAAAATACTTTGAGATGAATGAAAATGAAATACAACATATCAAAACTCATGGGAATCAGCAAAAGCAGTTCTAAGAGGGAAAACAATTTTTGAAAATACAGTGGTAAATACAATAAAACAGAACAGTTAAACTGGGGAACAGGAACGGAGGTAAAAAAGAAGACGGTTGAGTTTTCTTCTTTTTATCATAAATCATAGATGTATTTGACTCAAGAACTCATGTTCCTTTGACAACATTAGTAATTAATGTAATTTTGAAAACACAAATACATTTAAAAGACTTGCCTAAACCAAATATTCAATCCAAAAGTCACAGAAAACACATTCTTCTCAAGTCTCAAGTGTACATGGAATGTTCTCCAATTATAGATCATGTGTTAGGCAGCAAAACAAGCCTTAACAAGAAGACTGAAATCATATCAAGTATCTTTTCTGACCACACTGGTATGAAGCTAGAAATCAATTACAAAAAAACTGGAAAATCCACAAATATGTGGAGATTTAACAACATGTATTGTGCAACCAATGGGTCAATGGAGAAATAAAAAATACTTTGAAATGAATGAAAATGAAATACACCATACTGAAACTCGTGGGATTCAGCAAAAGCACTTCTAAGAGAGAAGTTCATTGTGATAAACACCTACCTCAAGAAACATGAAAACTCTCAAATATACAACCTTACTTTATAGCTCAAGGAACAAGAAGAAGGACAAATGAAGCCTAAAGTTAATAGAAGGAAGGAGATAACAAAGACCAGAGCAGAAATAAATGAAATAGAAACTAAAAAGACAACATAAAAGGTCAATGAAACCAAGAGCCGGCTCTTTGAAAATATAAACAAAATTGATAAATCTTTAGCTAGACTGACCAACAAAAAAAGGGAGAGGAATCAAATAAAATCAGAAATGAAGAAGTTACTACTGATTCTACAGAAATACAAAGGATCAAGAGAGTACTATAGACAACTGTATGCCAACAAATTGGACAACCTAAAAGAAATGAATAAATGCCTAGAAACATACAATCTTCCAAAATTGAATCATGAAGAAATATTATCTTCAAAAACATATTTATGTTCAATAAAAGACACTGAGAAAACTCGACAACCATATGTAAAAGAATGCAACTGTACCACTATCCCAGGTGGCACTAGTGGTAAGAAGCTGCCTGCCGCTGCAGGAGATAAGAGACGCAGGCTCGACCCCTGGGCTGGGACGATCCTTTGGGAAAAAAATGGCAAACCATTCCAGTATTCTTGTCTGGAGAATTCCATGGATAGAGGAGCCTGGCAGGCTATGGTCCATAGAGTGGTAAAGAGTTGGACACAACTGAAGCGACTTAGCACGCACACATCTTACACCACATACAACAACTAACTCAAAATGGATTAAATACCTGACTGTAAGACCTGAAACCATCAAACTCCTAGAAGAAACAGGTGGTAAGCTCTTTAACGTAAGTCTTGGCAACGATTTTTTGGATTTGACACCAAAAGCAAAAATAAACAAGTCAAACTAAAAAAAGCTTCTGCACAGTAAAGAAAAACCATAAACAAAAAGAAAAGGTAACGTATGGGATGGGAGAAAATATCTTCAAATCATATATCTGATAAAGGGTTAATATCCAAAATATATAAAGAACTCATTTAATTCAACAACAGAAAAACCAAACAACTCAACTGACAGAGGACGTCTGAACAGGCATTTTTTCAAAGGGGATATACATATGGCTTGCAGGTACATGAAAAGATGTTCAACGTCACTAATCATCAGAGAATTGCAAATCAAAACCACAATGAGCTATCACACCTATGAGAATGGCTATTATCAAAAAGACAGGAAATAACAAGTGATGGTCAGGACATGGAGAGAAGGGAACTCGTGGGCATCATTGGTAGGATCATAAGTTGGTGCAGCCACTATGGAGAACAGTATGAAGGTTCCTCAAAACATTAAAAATAGAACTACCATATGATCCAGCAAACCCACTCCTGGGTATTTATCTGAAGAAAACGAAAACACTGACTCACAGTTCTGATTCTAGGAATTTATCACTTTCTTCTCCAAGAAAAAAAGTATGTATGGGTTTATAGAAAGATCTGGAGTCCAGAGGAATGCATGCTAACACCCACATGCTGGGACCATTTAGCAGGGAGCTTCTTTCACCTGCTAGGCCAGGGGCCTGCTCTGCATTCAGTTACCCAGGGGTGCACCCTGGGCACCAGCCACTCCTGCGGGGCTGATCTGCAGGACCACCGGGGCGCACCAGGAGGGGACTTTATCAGTGACTATTAGGGCCAGAGGCACGTGAGTGGTGCATGACACCATTTGATGACTTGAAGTTTTATGGCCATGTGATAAGATCACTTGAATAACCTTCATGGGGAAGACGGGTTCTTGGGAAGTTAATCACAAATATCTCAGGAGACTTTGGATCTTTCTTGGGAAGCTTTGTTGCTGCAGAGTCAGTGGGCACCAGCCAGGAGAACCCCAGAGGGTGGCAGGCCCCGCCAGCAGCCGGTGTAATGGGGCCCAGGTCCACTCGAGGTGGAGGATCTGACACATCACCTTCTCCGGTAACTACCTCGCTGGAGACCCCCTGGACCCAGTCAGTCCTCACTCTTCTCTCCTCTGCCTCCTGCTGTGGCCATTCTCTTAACAGCTTGCCCTCCCTGAGCCAAGAACCCGGGATGAGTATAGGGAGAGGAGGTGTGAAGGCCAGGATCTTCTGAAGGGCGGTAAATGTGAGGTGAGATGTGGGTATGACAGCCTTCCAAGCAGGAGTTGTAAATTGCAGATCTATGATCATAAGCTGCAAAATCAATGTGGTATGTGGTAACCAGCATCTCTTTAAAGTAAGAACATTTTAATTCACATTGTGTAATTTCAATTACATAAAATTCTAGAAAATGCAAGCTGCTCTCCAACAGATCAGTGGTTGCCTAGGGATTGGGGAGTCACAGGCAGGGGCTGGGAGGGGCACAGGGATACCCTGGGGTGACGGCTATGTTCACTCTCTAGGCTGTGGTGATGGTTTCATGGGTGTACACGTTTGTCAGAACTTATCAAGTTGTATACTTTAAATACATGCAGTTTATGATGTGTCAATTATACCTCAATAAAGTCATTAAAAATTAAAAGAGGAAACCTCCCTGGCAGTCCAATGGTTAAGAATCCACCTTCCAATGCAGGGAATGTGGGTTCAATCCCTGGTTGGGGAACTAAGATCCCACATGCCACAAGGTGCAGCAAAAAAAAAAAAAAAAACCACTAAAAGAAACAGACGAGAACAAAATAGAGTAGAACAGACTAAGCCAGCCAGGAAGGAAGAGGAGCGGATGTTAGCTGGGTGAAGTCAACAAATACCACAGGAGATGAGGGCAGTCCCCAGAAAGGGGGATCAAAGCTGAACTAGAGTGAAGAGGGGAGGGGCCCAAGACACCCCCAGGCAGGGAGCCCGCCTCCCAGCTCTGCCCAGGCCCAGGCTGAGCTGTTTCTGGCCCCCAGGCGGTGTGCAGGTGACTCAGTGGAGGCAGTGTGGCCCTGGATCCCAGGGAGCGCACGGAGAGGGCTGTGGGCTCCGCTGCTCCTTCCATCAGAGCTGCTCAGTTGAGATGGAGCTCCTGGTCATCTCAGAAGACAATACCAAGTCAGAATAGGACAACTGCAGGAAATACTACAGGAAGAACGTCCAGGCCCTGAGAAGGCATCATCCCCTCCCCTTACTCCTCCCCTTCCTTCCTGAACCTTCACTTTGAGGACACGGCCCGGGGTCACCAGTGGTCTCTTCTTTCCAAGATTCTAAGTTATGGACCACAGATTCCTGGTCTGGGGCTCCTTGTCTATAAAACAGACCAAATTAGAGAGGTTTCCAGCTCTAGCTGGAGGGTGAAGGATGATGGCTAGGGAAGATGAAGCATGTGGTGGCAAGGCAGATTTCTTTCTGCAAGCAAATGAACATGCTGAGCCGAAGGCCCCAGTTTGCTGAGTTCACAAACCACAAGATGGTGCAGAAACTTCTCTCTGGACCTTCTCCTTCCTCATGATTCTCCTGAGCTGCAGGCCAGTCTGCTGGTCTTCCTCCTAGCACCAGAGAGCCAAGAGATCCAGGAGGGGGAAAGACAGGCATTCAAGGATGTTCTTTTTTTTTTTTTTTTCTGGCTGCACTGGCTCTTCATTGCTTTGCAAGGGTTTTCTCTAGTTGTGGCTCAAGGATGTTCTTGGCAGTGAGGTTTACAGGGGTAAAAAGTGGAAAATAACTCCGCTGCCAGAAGTAGATGATTCTGTTTGTGCTGCAACAGTCCCAGGTGACTGGGCCTTCCGGTACCAACAGGCTGCAAGGTACTTCCCCAAGTGCCTGACCACGCGAGACCAGGATACGAGTTACGAGTCCACCAATGAGACGCATCACCCAGGATTTGCAAGGAGACATTACTGAGATAGGGTCCCCCAGCTGCAGCTTTGCATGGGTTCTGCTGGTGAAGGTAGGTTAGGGACCTCAAGGATTTCCAAGGTAAATGTCCAGTGTCCTATTACCAACTTCAGGGGTGTGATGGCTTCTTGGCCCCTGGATGGCATTAAATCGGTGTGTTCTTCAATACAAAAGTCAAGCAGGCAGCGTCAGAGGCAGCATCTCCCCTGGTGGGTCAGTTCTGTGGTGGCATTCCTGGAAGCCCAGCCAAGAGGCACTTCTTCTAGCCCTTCCAATGACTCTGCAAACCTCATCCTTTGTATTAAATTGCTTTCTGCCTACTTTATTTGGAAATGTACCAAAAATAAGACAGATTAATCGATGGATAGAGGGATGGACTAATGGGTCAAAACGTGGTAAAGGAAGTACAGTAAGATGCTACTGGGAGACTCTTTGTGGGGGTATATGGGTATTCAATGTAAACCTCTTTCAATGTTGCTGTATGTTTGGAAATGTTTATATTAATAATAAAATGTTGAGAACCATCCTTTTTCCTAAAAGAGCTGGAGTGTTTTCTCTTTCCTGCAGGTGAACCCCGAAGATGCCGTGGTCCTAGAAATGACAAAAGCTGTCTATGGCCAATGTGGAAAGGGGCTCTGAATACAACAGGTGAACTGAGCAGCTGTCTAGTTCTTGGCCGGGTGCCCAGCACGGAGGAGAAATCTCCTCTCCAGGAACAGGGACCTCAGGGGACACGGGGTCTCTGTCTCCCTCTGCTGGCCTGAGATGAAGGTGGGACGCTGTCCCTCTGCTCCCTCCTGCAGGGGAACCTGCTATTTTAAGAGCCAGCCTTGGATTCAGCAGTTCCAAGGCTGGAGGCCCAGCGATGCTCCCTGTCCAAGCCTCAGTCTCCTGCTTTATAAAAAGGGTTTAATAATAATCCTTACCCGTAGGGTGTGTGACTCCATCAAGACTGGCGCCAGCTGAAGGTTTCCATACTGGGCAGCTATTGTCGTTGTTATAATCAGGCCTGGGCTGAGGCTCCTGAATCTCAAAATTGAAAAGTTTTCACTGGGTGTGGTGCAGGGAGATGACAGAAAATACACAGGGGTGTGCTCCTCCAGGCTTGGGAGACAAGGTTGCTGTTAGCAATACCCAGCGGGTCCTCTCTGCTCCTACAAATGCCAAGACCACAGGCTGGAGGCAGGCTGGGCCTGGATCCAGTCTCCATGTCCTCGGTGAACCCCCTTTCCCTCACTGCAGTGACTGGTAAAACAGCCCCCAAGAGGGAGGAACAGTTCTTCCTACGTTAGACTTCCAAATAATAAATGGAGAAGAAAAGAAGGAAACAGAAAATCAACACTGGATAAATAACACAATAATAACTGCCACAGATAAGATCCACAGATGACGCTAAAATTAGTGGTCAGAAGTCTCAGGAGAAACAGGATATCTGTATGGTCTCAGAGTGTCTTCCCCAAGAGATTTATTTCATTTTAAAAATTTTATTTATTTATTTATTTGGCTGTGCTGGGTCTCAGCTGCAGCACGTGGCATCCAGTTCCCTGACCAGAGATTGAGCCTGGGCCCCCTGCATTGGGAGCACAGAGTTTTAGCCACTGGACCACCAGGAAGTCCCTCATTTTATTTATTGAGGTATAACTGACATAGAGTATTACATTAATTTCAATGACTTAATGACTTGGTCCTTGTATATACTGCAAAATTAGATTAACTACAAATGGAAAAATGCTAACTTCACACTGGACAAACCTAGCAGACACCACCTCAACCGTGTGACCAAGGTCGGTATGACCAGAAATCCGGCTGATATCCTGAATTTCCTGACAGAGTGCACTGAGAAGCACACACTGGTTCTGGGTTATGTTTGCCAAAAACGTGGAATTTCTTTCCAGTCACGGGAAAGCATCAGACAAACTCAGATCAAAGGACAGTCTACAGAATTAACTAACCAGTATTCTTTGAAAGGGTCAAGGAAGACAAAGACAAACTGGGAAACTGTCACAGATTAAAGGGAGCTACAGAGACATGACAACTAATTCGGGATACCGGATGAGATCTGGAGACAGAATAAGGACTTCGGTGAAAACACTGGTGAAATGGGAATGCCATGGGTGGTTGCGTTACCAGCACTGCACTTGCGTTCCTTCCCTGGGTTTGCTTCCTGTACCATGTTTAGAGAGGATGCTATCATGGGGGGACGTTGAAGGAAAGGTCTGCAAGAACTCTGCACCATTTCACAACTTTTCTTTAAATCTACCCTGAGATCAAAGGAACAAGATTTAAAAAAAAGAAAAAGAAGGGACTTCCCTGGTGGTCCACAGGCTAAGTCTCCATGCTCCCAACACAGGGGACCTGGGTTCGATCCCTGATCGGGAAACTAGATCCCACATGCTGTAACCAAGACCTGGTGCAACCAAATAAATAAATTTTTTTAAAAAGAAATAGCCTCCAGGTGGCGAGACTGGGAGGAAATGAACCTTGGGAACATTCGCGGCTGCCAGGGTAAATCTGTTGCAGCACCTTTGAGTCAGTAATTCCGCTTCTGGCCAGATTCACCCTGCAGGTGTGAAAGGCTTGCCTGGCACATGAGTTCTGCAGCATTGTTTATGATATAACAACAACAACAACAAAAAAAAAACAGGGAAGACCCTACGAGACTATCTACAGTCTCAGAAATTACAAGAATCTGTCAGTAGCTGAGAGTAAGGAAGTTTTTTGTTGCAGACAGACAGTTCTCTCCAGGATGCCATGGAGCACAGTCAGTGAAAAGCAGTGAGGACCAGCACAGTGTCTACTGTTTGCTGAATTCACAGAAAAAGAAAGTGGGGTGGCGGGGGTGCATATCAGCATCTGCTTGGAAATGCACAGTTGTTTTTTTTTTTTTTTTTTTTAATTTTCTGGAAAATACTCAAGATAACCATGGTTGCCGATGTGGAGGAGAATAGCGTGCCTGGGGAACAGAAGTGGCGGGAGACTTTCCCCTACTTAACTCTTTTGAACCTTAAACTATGTGAACTTGAAACCAAAAACTGAAGACAAAACAGATAACTAAAATTTTTTTCCCCCAAAATCAACAAACAAGCCACCCTGGACCCAGAATTTGGGGTCAAGCCTGTTTAGATGAAATACTCTGCTCTTCCCTCAAGTCCCACTAAGATGGTGATCGGGTAGGAAGAAGCCAGAAGCCACAAGAACAGAGGGGAGAGGGTGGAGTGGCCTGGAGGGAGTGAGGCGGGCACCTGTGGGTGGGGTGGGGCAGGAGACCAGGATGGCAGGCCCTGGTGCCCCTGAGAGTGGAGATAAGCTGAGGACCCTCAGAACCCCTTCCCCACCTGACAGGAAGCTGCAGAGGGTGAACCAGGACTCCAGGAACCGCTGAGGGAGCGGGCGCCATGCTGAAATTTTACAGTCCTGCCCCTCTGGCCTGGGACTGGTGGTCAATGCCCAGAGGTCAAGAGTGAAGGCCAGCAGCCCAGCCGGGAGTTGCTGGGAGTGAGGCCACATCGTTCATTGAGGCACTTTTTTTTTAGAAAGGGGCTCTGCTGAGCTGTGACCTTGGCCGTCAGGGGCACAGGAAAGATCTAGGCCACTGACATACCAGTAGCTCCCAGGCCTCTCTCTTCAGGAATCCAGAGCCTCCTCCCCGCTCTTCCTCTAAAGCCCTGGTGAAGTGGGTATCTGTTGGGTTTGCCAGCCCAGCATCCACTCCTCTTTCTGGAAACTTTCCCCAACCCTCCTGTGGGGAAGCCGCTCTCCCACTGTTCCTGCATGCTGTTCAGGTAAACCTGACCCTCCCCTCATCTTCAGATGCTGGCATTCAGCCCTGGGACTTTTCCTGGAATTTCAGGAAAGAGGCCTCCTCTTTCCTCTGGGGTTGCCTGGTGAGTGGGATGTGAAACTGGAGTTACTGAGGCCATCTTGTCCCCAAAGAGAGAGACTGCCTGAGAAAGAAGACAGGACAGAGAAACACAGGGCCCGCGGACGGGACTGCGCCTTCCAGGAATTGTCTGGGTTCCTGGATGCAGCTGAGCTTGAAGCTGTACACTTCCGGAGCTTTTATGCCCCTGCTCATTAGCTTAGGATTCCGCCACTTGTAAACAGGAGTTGAGAGAGGAGTTCAAAATGAGGTCATCACCCCTTCTTGACAAATATTGAGAGACAGGAGTCTCAGGGAGCGCTGAGGGGGCCATGCCTAGAAGTGTGTGCCAGAGTACACAGGACGCTGACATCACAGACAAGAGACCAGACAGGTCTTCTGCACTGAGCAAGTGTTACTTTTATTAGCAGAAATCAACTTTCTTCGAAAAATAATAAAGCAAATTAATTGATTCCTTGCTGCCCTTCATTTCTTTTGTCACCATGACCTCCCAGACCAGGTCCAAATGTATTAACATGGCCCTGTGTGATCTGTCTTTGGATGCCCATCCGGTGCCACCGTCTACGTTTCAGCCACCCCAGCCTCTTATTCCTCTTGTTCACACCTTGACCCTTGCACCTGTGCCTCCATCTTTCCACCGTGGCTCACTCCTCCTTGAGTTCTGAGTCATCCCCTTCTCTCCAAAGCCCTCCCCCAAACCCACAGACAGGCTAAGGTCCCCTCCAGGCTTGCCCAGCCCAGCACTGACCCACTAACTACCCCTCATCATTGAGGGCTGGGCCTGTGTCCCGCTCTGCACTGGAGACTCATCAGGGCAGGGCTGTGTCCCCACCACTGCTCAGCACAGGCCGCGGTACAGAGAAGCTGCTGGGCAATGTTAATGGACGGATGAGAGAAGGATGAATACAACAGGCAGGGACAGGGTTTGTCTCACCCCTGTGTCCCCAGCATTCAGCACAGGCCATGGTATGGAGAAGATGCACAACGGGAGATATGTTGAAAGAATGAGACCAAAAGTGAAAAGTCTGAGGTGTGAAGACATATCAAAGTGAAAGTCAAAGTCGCTCAGCTGTGTCTGACTCTTTGCAACCCATGGACTCTATACAGTCCATGGGATTCTCCAGGCTAGAGTACTGGAGTGAGTAGACTTTCCCTTCTCCAGGGGATCTTCCCAACGCAGGGATCAAACCCAGGTCTCCCACATTGCAGGCGGATTCTTTACCAGCTGAGCCACAAGAGAAGCCCAAGAATACCGGAGTGGGAAGACATATCAGTGTGGTGAGAAAAAGATGCTTCATTCAATCAATGCTATTGGGACAACTGGAAAGCCAACTAGGAAAGAAAATAAGATGGATCCCAAGTGGGCTGAGGTATCGCTGGGAGGAGTTGGGTGGTGAGAGAAGCCAATATGAGAACCAGAGCCAGGGATGAAGCCTGAGCAAGAGGACAACCTCCCAAAGGCACTGAGACTTCAGGACAGAACCCATGGGGGAAAAGTCAGTGCGAAGCCTAGTCCGGGCTGGCAAAGACCTGGGCGACAAGCTGGAGAAAAGGGGTTTTGACAAGGCCTATGTGGTCCTTGGCCAGTTTCTGCTGCTAAAGAAAGATGAAGACCTCTTCCAGGAATGGCTAAAGGACACACGTCCTGCCAGTGCCAAGAAGCAGGGGACCCTGATGCTAGAGGGAGGAGGCTGAAAGCTGCTGGACGGTGTCCTCAAACCACAGTCCACATTCCCACAGACGCAGACCCAGACCCACAGACAGGCACTCAGGAATAATTACAGGGAGACACCCTTGTGTGGGAGCCAAATAAGCATCGCATTGCTCCTGTGTATTCTCAACAAATTTTGGAAGAACTGTGCACCCTCTTTATATACTTTGAAGTGGTGAGATCCATTTTTTCCATCCTAAGTTTAAATTATTGCAAAGAACATAATGAATTTTAAAAGAAATCCACTGCATCACTCTTTTAAGCATACGCAAAGGGCTAAAGAGCCATAGAAATGTAACACCTTCCAGGTTCATTTTAAAGATGCACGCCAGGCAGCTCTTCTTTAACAGCACTTTGCACTGTTTCTTACTCTTCTTTTTTAAAATTCATCTTATTTGTTGTATTTCTGGCTGTGCTGGGTCTCTGTTGCTGCACGGGCTTTAGTCGTGGTGTGCGGGCTTCTCACTGTGGTGGCTTCTCTTGTTCTAGAGTTTTCAGGCTTCAGAACTTGCAGCTCTCAGACTCTAGAGCACAGACTCAGTAGTTGTGGCATGTGGGCTAAGCTGTCCCGAGGCATGTGGGATATTCCCGGACTAGGGATCGAACCCGTGTCTCCTGCCCTGGCAGGCAGATTCTTTACCACTGAGCCTCCACGGAACCTCTAGCATGATTCATTTTAAAGATAAAACACCAAGCAGCTCCTCCTTAACAGTGTTGGCACTGTTCCCTCTTGATGGTCAATCTATATTCTACTTTCTCTACAAAATCTTATCCTAACATGACATATTTTTATGCACAAATGTCTTATTATATTTCTCTGAAACAAAAAATGTGCCTATGAATTAAGATCAAAATTTTCATTTCTTGTGATCTTAGTTAAATTTTTCTCTAAGACTGAGTCACCCTTACAATTATTATTAGTATGTGTGTGCACTAACTCGCTTCAGTAATGTCCAACTCTTTGTGACCCTGCGAACTATAGCCCCCCCAGGCTCCTCTGTCCATGGAATTCTTCAGGCAAGGATACTGGAGTAGGCTGCCATTTCCCTCTCCATATTACTGGTCTATCAGCTGATCAAGATTGCATATATGACACAACTTGAAACATATTAATAACTATTGAGCATAAAAAGTAAATTTTGACCACAGATGCATGTCTTAATAAGGTGGACTGGGGAAAGCATTCCTTCCATCAATATTCTAAATTGTTCCTTTGTTATACTGGATAGTTTTCGATATGGGGTAATGCATCAGTAGGAAGGGAGAGGAGATTCGCCTCTCTTTTCATACTTCTCCCAGAATTTCTTTTCCTGGGAGCAGAGCCATTGAAAAGGGAGAGAAGGAAGGAAAAGAGGGAGGGAGGAAAGGAGGGAACCCAGCAGATTCCTCAGGCAAGTCGGGTGAAACTGGAGCTCTGCAAAGGATTCCCTTAATACTCCCCCTGCAGGAGTGCGGGGCGTGGGGTGAATCCACATCTGCAGCCTGAAGGCCACCTGCCACGTGCCACACAGATTGCAATGCTGACGGCAGCATTCTCCGGGAGAGCCTAACCCAGAAATCACCTAATGTTCACCAACAGGGGCCTAGTACAACCATACCAAGTACCAAGTGCTGTGAAAAAGAACATGGGATAAATGTTCAAGGTACACAGTTAAGAGGGAAAAAAATAGGTCACTGAACAATGTGAACAGTACACAATCTGTTATGTGAGTTAAGTTTATACATACAATACACCTGATCACGCCCAGAACACCTCTGGAAGGTGCCTGGGGAGTGACCTTTGGAGGTTCTGACCTCTGACTGCCTCCTCTTCCCATCAACCTCTGCCCCAGCCACACAAGCCACTGTTCCTAGAACTTGATAGGCATGCTCGAGCCTCAGGGCCTTTGCACTTACTGTACCTTATGCCTGAAACACTCCTCTCCAAACATCAATACTTCCTCACTTTACTCAAGTCTCTCATCAATCAATGGTAACCCAAATGACTAAGAGAGTGGATAAACAAAACATAGGCTATTCATGTAAGTATTAGAATAAAAGAATATACACTAAAAACAATTTTTAAAAAATGAACTGATACATACAGCAACAGGAAATATCTCAAAAGCATCTTGTGAACAAAAGCTAGACATGAGCTTCATCCTGTGTGATTCTATTTACATGACATTTAACAATACATAAAGTTCATCTATGGGCTTCCCTGGTGGCTCAGTGGTAAATAATCCACCTGCCAATGTAGGAGACGTGGGTTCAAGCCCTGGGCCAGGAAGATCCCCTGGAGAAGGAAACGGTAACCCTCTCCAGTATTCTTGCCTGGAAAATCCCACGGACAGAGGAGCCTGGCGGGCTACAGTCCCAAGAGCTGGACACAATTTAGCAACTAAAACTACAACAAAGTTAATCTACAGTGAGAGGAGTCATACAGGGCAACAGAGCCGGAGAGAAAGGAATTTCTCCCAGAGTGATGGAAATGTTTTATATCTTGAATGTTGATTATATGGGCATATGCATTTGTTAATGCTCATTAAACTATACATCTTTACTAACCTTTAGATCTGTATTGCACCGTATACCGTATTGTACTTCAATAAGTAATACGCAGACAAACAAATATTAGTAACTAAATGTAAGAGGAGGAGTTTGGGAGCCCGTGAGGCTTGATTTCTTATTCAGTGTTGCCTTGGGGAACTTAACGGTCTCTGGACTATTTCATCATTCACACAATCAGGACAATCACATAAACTCCCTAATAAAGTGGTTAATATAATTTGTTGAGATCACAGAAAGCATAATAAATGAGAACTATTATCATCAGTTAAGAAATTACTATTTAGAGTAAACACAGCTTTGAGCCAGTCCCTGGGCCGGCTGCCCTTTTTGCTGGCTGCCTTCCAGCCAGTTGAAAGCGCACCCCGACAGCGCTCCAGGTGTTCACAGACTTGTGCTGCCGCAAGTGGGAACCTTGTCTGGCAAACCTGGTCCCGTCCCCCTTTACTGCCTCCGGAGACAGCGGTGACGCACCAGTCACCACAGGAAACACGATTGGTTCTGTCTTTCCAGCACCTTGGCGAATCTCATGTCCCACACTCTGGGTCTAAAAAATTTATTAGAGGTTAACCCTGCCCCTCAGGCTGGCCAATCGGAGCACGGCATTCCCAGGCCACAGGGACTGGCTCAGGGCTGGGGACGTGACCCAAGCTGCACCACTGAGGCTCACCCTGGGAAGAATGACCTCCCTGTGCCCTGGAGTCACTGGGCAGGTGACTAGTACTTCAACTGTGAGCTCCGTGAGAGGAGCGTCTTTTGTCTGTTCTGTTGTTTGTCACACCTCCTAGAATAGCTCCTGGCACACAGCTGGCACTAGATAAAGACGGAATGAGTCAAGTATACAGATGCCTAATGGACTGAAGCAAGTCCTTGTCCCAGAATATAATTCCACTTCTACTCCCTGCCCAGATCTGGAGAGTCTGTACAACTTAGTACAGAAGGCATCTGGGGATGTAAGAGGCACAAGGCAAGCAGCTAACAGAAGCTAAGAGTTTAGTGGGCTCTAAGTTCCTGGATTCAAGTTCTGGATCTGCTACTTGCATGCTCTGTGAGCTTGCAGACATTTCTCAACCTCTCTCCACCTCCATTTCCTCCTTTTTTTTTGTCGTTAAGGAAAGTGTAGTGTTTATTGCAGGGCACCAAGCAAGCAGTCCAGGCACAGACTCCCTGATGGCTTTCAAGGAAAGGTTTTTAGAGACAGAATGAGGCGGGGGGAAGGTGGGGTGCATGATCAGCTGGTGGACATTCTTCTGATTGGTTGGTGGTGAGGTAATCCAGGGCCAACATCATCAATCTTCCAATTCCAACCAGTCTGGGGTCTGCATGCTTGTGGGCAGCATATAGTTAACGTCTCCCACCTGGTGGGGTTTTCAGTACCTGCAAAACAGCTCACAGGACATCGCAAAGAATACTATCTATAGCCCTTGAGGGGGAACTAATGCTCCTTGACTTTGTCCATTTCCTCTTTTTCAAAATGGGGACCATAAACCCTGGCTTGTGATGATGTTGGCACAGTCAAGGCTTGTGCATGAATGAACTGTCCAGTGGGAGATTCAGCAAGGCTGCCTGCAGAGACTAGGAATGAGGCTGAACACACCGGGTGCAAACTGGAACCAGACAATCGGGTCCCAGCTCTGGCACTCGGCACCCGTGTGCCCTTGGGCAGGTTGCAGAGCTGCTCTGCTCAGTTTCTCCATCTGTTTAGCTATGTCAGTGATAGCGATCTACTTCATGGGGCATGGTGAAATAGAGAAGGACGACAACTTTAGTGTTCACTTTGTACCATTCTTTACTGCCTTATTAACTCCATTCTCTCCTGCCGGTGGGCTCCCCTGGTAGCTCAGCTGGTAAAGAATCTGCCTGGAATGCAGAAGACCTGTGTTCAATCCCTGGGTGGGGAAGATCCCCTGGAGGAGGGCATGGAAACCCACTCCAGTATTCTTGCCTGGAGAAACCCCAGAACAGATGAGCCTGGCAAGAAGATGGTGAAGGACAGGGAAGCCTGGTGTGCTGCAGTCCACAGAGTCACGAAGAGTCAGACACAATGGAGCAACCAAGCACACTCCTGCCATTAGAGTGCAGAAGCTATATCAATTGACCACCATGACCTTCCCGATAGCTAGAGACTATGACTCAATTCTGGTCAATCAGCAGTAAGGGGAGTCCCCTGGGGGCTTCTGGGAAAATATTTTTCTCCTTGCAGGGCCTTCTCTCATTTCCCTAGAACCCCCATCCCACATATAAACACGCACATGAACACACACACACACTTCATCCCTTTGGACACAGCAGTATAAAGGCGTGATGCCTGGTGCTCCAGCAGTTCCTTTGAGGCCTTGAGGGGAGTTATTGCCTGAATGCCAAGATGGTAAAGATAGAAAGAGTCCTCAGGTCTCTAATGACATCACCAAGCCACCGAACCAACCACAAGCCACCTTCCTCCACCAACAATAAACATCCCTTAGACTTAGGTTTGGGTAAGATTTATTGGCTGGGTTTCCAATCCATCACAGATGGGCACAAACTAATTTGTGTCTTGTTCTTTCACAATAAGCATGCATTACTTTCTCAGATTTAGTAAGTCCTCCTAAAAAACTTCGGAGGGAAAAAAACCCTAAAGCTCCAAAATAAAATAAAATGTGATTCAATTTTAAAAAGAAAAGAGATAAAACACAGCACAGAATTCAGCACACACTAGGCCTTCAGCAGAAGGAAGCCACTGTGGTTGTGTGCTCATCAAAGGCAGGACCCAGGTGGGTATGGGAGCCGGAAGATCACTGAGGAAAGAGAGGGAGTGGGGGGGGGGCGGTTCTGAAGAAATCTGAAGAAATACAGTGGCTTAGGGGTCTGATGTGGGGTCAGCTGGAGCCAGGGCAGTAGAAACAGAGAAGGAACCAATTAGCTACAAATGAGGGTTAAGACCCCAGTGAGAGACAGGAGCACACCCTGGAGGACGAGCCATCAGGACAGGTTTCTAAGGAACTGACCAGGGAGTCTCAAGGACAGGTGAACAAGGAGGGGTGGACGAGGACTTTCTCTGGTGCAGAGGGAGAAAATGTCAGAACTCACAGTTATGTCTGTTTGAAAAAGGAGGAAGAAAGGTAAGAAAAGGGAGAAGAAAAAGAGAAGGAGAAGAAATTAAGCTTTACTAGGCATAAAATAAATCAACCCCGAATATTCATTGCAAGGACTGAAGCTGAAACTCCAATACTTTGGCCACTTGATGCAAAAAGCCAACTCACTGGGAAAAGACTGATGCTGGGAAAGACTGAAGGCAAAAGGAGAAGGGGGTAACAGAGAATGAGATGGTTGGATGGCATCACCGACTCAATGGACATGAATTTAAGCAAACTCCAGGAGATAGTGAGGGACAGGGAAGCCTGGTGTGCTGCAGTCCATGGGGTTGCAAAGGGTCAGACACAACGAAGCGACTCAACAACCACCACCACAGGCATATAGAGATACACCCAGAAAAGGCCTCTAGGGTCCCTCCACCGGCAGGTGCCAGCTTCCCCAGGTGCCAGACCTAAAGGCAAAAGGACTGACGCGGGCGCCCTCTCCTGTCCACTCAGCGCATTGCAGCTGGGCAAATCAATTCCCAGGGACATTCTCAGGTTGCAAATCAAGTCCTCATACAGGAGTTTCTTAAAGACTCCTGCTCAGAAACCAAGGACTGCACGTCTAACAAGACCAGCAAGAGGAAATTCCAACAAATGCCTCTGCATATGAAGGGTGGGGATGCAAACTGAGCAGGGGATTAAAAGCAGCTGACAGCACACTCTTCTTTGGATCTCTGTGTCTTAGTGAGGTCTTTGCCAGCTGTGGCAGCTGTGCACAAAGAATGTCAGCGCTCCCACAGAGGCCTCATGGAGGGTTTCCAATGCATTAACAACGTCTGTACAGGAAAATATCTTTAGTGAGAGCAAAAATATCTGGGGGCTAGGAATACATAAACCAAAAAATATTTAAATATTAGTTTCATCCCTCCTAATTTTTACATGTTTTTAAATGCACATAATATATTCATAGTAATATGTCAGCACTATACATGACTCCTAGTTAACTATATATATAGTTTTATATATATATATATATATATATATATATATATATATATCTTCATATTGTAATATATATACACACACAGGCTTCCCTTGTGGCTCAGCTGGTAAAGAATCTGCCTGAAATGTGAGAGACCTGGGTTCAATCCCTGGGTTGGGAAGATCCCCTGGAGAAGGGAAAGGCTACCCACTCCAGCATTCTGGCCTGGAGAATTCCATGGACTGTGTAGTCCATGGGGTCAAAAAGAGTCGGACATGACTAAGCAACTTGCACTTTCTTTTCACTTCACACACACACACACACACATATATACATATACACACATACATACATTCATACTAGAGGAGAACGCTCAAAATGTTTCCTTAATAGGAGAGCACGATGAAACTGTTTGGAAGTCACCAGCATCAGCCTGCTGCTGTGTAACAAAACTGATATGGTGCTCTGGAGATTATAAATAGACTTCAGGGAAGTGGTTTTCAAACACTCATGCACACGAGGATCCTTTCTGAAGAATATTAAAAATAAAAATGCCCAGCTCTTCCTTCCCCAGATGGACCCGATCAGGATCCTGGGTGGCTAAGGGGAGCACCCCACAAACCTCACTTTTTTTCCCCTTCAGGGCATCTACTTTCAGCTCATCAGTCTTCACAGCAGCTGTATTTAGTCTGGGGTTTGTGTAATCCTATTGAGCTCTGAATGTCAATTCTATCTGTCACTTCTTGGAGTTCTCTTTGGCTTTTTTCCCAACTCCCTGGTGATTTTTTATTGTACTCATTTGTATTTTTGTATCCCTCCAATTTTAGCCTTTCCATACATAAGCAGAGCTCTTTTGTATCCACATCTGACCATTCCTGTATCCACAGTGTTGGCAGGTCTTGAGCTGCCATATTTTGTATCTGCTGACTCTTGATCATGGTGCCTGCTTCTCTGTACTGCACACAATTTTTTCTCATGAGCTCATATTTGCTGGAACTCTACCTGAAGGAATTCTTCAAGGCCCAGGCAGAGAGGGGAGACCTCCTCCAGGGAGGGTGTATGTTTGTCCTGACCAGGTACTTAGGGGCACACAGACCCAGGTTCATTTTCAGCCTGCTGTTTCCAGGGCCTTTCAAAGAGTATAAATTAAGCCTCGAACCCACACAGGGACAGTCAGTGGCTGCCAATTCACAGAGGAAGACGTTTTCAATCTCTGCCTAGATCTAAGGGTGTGTGTCTTTGCAGGATGGGTTCTTTTTAGTCCACTCTTCCCCTGAGGGGTACCTTCACTGGGAGCTGGTTGTGCACAAGGTGGTCCCCTGTCCAGCTTTCCCACAACACAGCCTCTGTCCCTGAGGCCACGTGAACCTGTCGATGTCCCCAGACTATCAGGTAGCCTCTGTGCTCGCTCCCCTCCTTGGCTCTTTGCTCTTGATTTCTCCTTGCTCTGCGAGGAGTCCCTCTTCTTCCTCACAGGTACAAACCATTCATTCCAAAGGATGCTTCAAGTATTTCAGGAAGCATTGGGTCATAGGAGGTTCTCTACTCAGCCACACTGTCCTCTCTCTTTGACCTTCTCACTTTTCTTTGCTCAGAGATATACCTCCAGTCCCATCAGATCAACATAATTGCCCTGTGCTAGTTAGAAATGTTCACGGGGAGGGCCCAACTCCTCTGCCTGTGGCAAGGCTGTGAGGAATGACTGAGGAAGAGACACCAACACCACCTAGAGGCCTGAAGTACTGACAGCTCAGCCACAAGAGGCCGCCAGGGAGTGCACCCTGAGAAAGAATGCTCTAGAAAGTTTAGTATTAAGATAATGATGGGACTTCCCTGGTGGTAGAGTGGTTAAGAATCTGCCTGCCCGTGCAGGGGACACAGATTTGATCCCTGGTCTGGGAAGATCCCACATGCCTTGCGGCAACTAAGCCCCTGTGCCACAACGACTGAGAACGCCCAGCACCTGTGCTCTGCAACTAGAGAGGCCACCACAATGAGAAGCCCGCGCGCCGCAACTAGAGACAGCCTGAGCACGCCAACGAAGACCCAATGCAGCCAAAAATAATGACTAAACACACAAATAATTTTTAAAAAATTAAAAAAATACTCTAGGATGATAAATGGATAGCTGCAAGCCCCCCCAAAGGCGATGATAATGATCAAAATAGTATGGTGCCTGACATCTCCATATAGTCAACAAAGAATTATGCAGTGCTTAAGAGCCAGGCATTGTTTAATGCTTTATGGATATATGAACTCATGGAATATGAATTATAATGATACAATTTATAGACAACAAAAGTACGACCCAGAGAAGCTAAATAACTTGCCTTGGGGCCACACAGAAAATGGCAGAACTGGGATTCACATGCAGCCAGACAGCTCCGCTCCAGAGGCTAGTTTTTGCCCACTCCACCCAACCAAGTTACTGAGTTCACTCTAAGTCACTGAACTTAGAACATGCCAGGCCTGTGCTAAGGGTATTCGCGTACTTGACAGATCCTCCCATCAGACCTATGAGGTGAATGCTACACTGTGCGGAGGAGGAAACCGAGGTACAGAAAGGCAGAGGGACTCGCCCAGGACACACACTGGATGGCAGAGCTGAAAGCTGAGTGCGGGAAGCCTTTATCTGGAGGCAGTGTTCGGCCTCTGGACAGTGATGCCCATGCAGGATAAGAGCAAATTATCACAGCCAGCACCAACGACCAGATCCGCACGTTCTGGACTAGGCCTTGATATCCACTAGCTCTTGGATCCTCACAAGAATCTGGGAGGTGAGTTCTGTCGTCACCCTCATCGGACAAACATGGATTTGGGAGTCTCGGAGAGGTCAAGCTGCTTGCCCAAAGTCACACAACTCGTTAGTGGCACCAAGATGCCAAGCCAGGAGGGTCTCCCCTGGGACAAACTGCCTTTGGTGACTGACTGTATCGCGCCCTGTGTAGTCCCCTCCCACACTCCCTCTGGTCTGTGCCAGAGCTACTGGGATAAACAGAGTGTGCTGGAAGTGATGCTGTGTGGTTCCAGGTCCTGCCCTTAAATGGCCTGCAGCTTCTGCTCCTTCTCCCATGGAAATCTGGCTCCAGCAAGCCCTGAGAGACCATGAGGGGAAAGACATGTGGAAAAGAGAGGTCTGTAGACAACACTGAGATGGCGAGAGGGAACAGGATATTCCAACACCCCAGTCGAGCCTCCTGATGACTCCAGGCCCGGCTGCCCTGACTGAAACCCCCTGAGAGACCACCAGGCCAGACGGGCAGAGGAACCAGCCAGCTGAGCCCAGTCAAGGCACAAAACTGTGAGAGAAAAACAAAACGGTTGCTGTGTAAAGCCCTTAAACAGTAGGTCATGTTGCTTTGTAAGCAAAAGAAAACAAAAACCAACTCCAAAGCCAAAACTTATAAGAATGACCACAGAGCTGAGCTCTTCTGAAAAAACTCTCTCAGTCGCCTGAGAGAATTACATGGCATATTAGTTTCCTATTCCTTCTGTAAGAAATGACCACAAAAGCAGTGGCTTAAAACAACTCGCATTTGTTATCCACAGTTTCAAAGGTCAGGAGTCTGAAATGGTTCTCACTAGGCTACACTGTCAGTAAGTGAGAGCTCCTTTCCAGAGGCTGTAGGGAAGAATTTGTTTTCCTGCCTTTCCCAGCTTCCAGAGGGCACCTGCATTCCTGAGCTCACGCTCCCTCCTCCATCTTCAAATGGATGCCTTTCCTGTCTCCTTCTTTCACCTATAAGGACCTGGGTGATTACACTGGGCCCACCTGTACAATTCAGGCCGCTCTCGTTCCTCAAATACCTGATTCAGTCATACACGTAATAATGTGCCTCTGTCGTGTAAGGTAACACATTCAACAGGTTCCTGGAATTAAGATGTGGGCATCTCCAGGCAGGGGAGGGCTCATTATTCTGCCCACCAGGGTAGCAAACTGGAAAAATAACCAGTGTTCTCCAAAGGTCTAAGTGGAAACACATTGGAATTTTCCCACTGCCCAGAGACCTCCCACAGCTCTTCCCACGGTGCACTTTGCAGGCATGGCCCCAACCTGCCTGGCATCACTGCCCTCTTTTATTTTCTCTCCCCAAGAAATCTTGGTTGAAAAAGATCATTGCCTCCCCAGCACAGTGCGTCACCGATGATTTATGCTTCATGCATTTACTGTTCTTTCTCAGGCAGACACACCTACTCCTCCAGCTTCTACTGTGAGGAGACGCATGGCCAGGCCCACCCTCTGTGTCTAAAGAATCTTAGCCAAAGATACAGTCGCTGTATGTGTGGGTCAGCTCGGGAGGCCTGACCCGGAAGAACACACAGTAGCCATAATGCTGGAAAACTCCGGTTGCCTGGGACAGGGGCCATGGTGAACAGCAGTTAGCAGTATGAAGACAATACAACAACATAATTCAAAAAGGGTAAATCTGATAAGTCAGTGCATTCCAACATCAAACAGCATCTCCAACCAAACCTGTCCCCCCACTGAGCTCCTGGTGCTTTCTGTTCAGCCTGCCCCTCCACCAGACTGCCTGTCACACCCCATCCACAGGAAATCCTGCTGGAGCTACCTTTTAAATAAATCTACTGCTTATTCATTACTAAGGGGAAAAAGAAAGGTTCTATTAGTGGTCACCACCTTAACCAAGGGATCCAAGTTACCACCACAAATGACGGAACAAACAGACATCAGGAGCCCCCTGAGGTGATGTCCTTAGGTGTTCTGAAGTGTTCCTGCCAAATATGCTCAACGTGAATCAAATCAGAGGAAACGATCAGAAAACCTCAGATTGCAGGACACTATGGAACAACTACCCCAAAGTCAACACCGCAAGGACAGGGATACTGTTATAGAGGAGGGCCAGCAAACTTATTCTGTGAAGGGCCACAGAGTAACCATTTTACATTTGTGGGCCATAGAAATCCATCTCTGTGTCCACAGACAACGTATAACAAATGGACATGGTTCTGTTCCAATAAAACTTTATTTACAAAGACAGGCACTGGGCCAGACTGCCAAACCTGCTGTAGATTAAAGGATACTAAAGAGGCATGATCATCAAATGCTGTGGATGATTGTTGAGCTGACACTAGATTAAAAATAAAAATAATAAACAGCTTAAAAAGGACATTTTGGGGACCAGACTATGAGCTATATATTATATAGAAGCTATATATTAAACAATATTGTCACTAATATATTATTGTTATCAATGCTAAATTTCTCAGGTGTGATACTGGTTCCATGTTATATAGAAGGTCTTTGTTCTTAGAAAATACAGGCTGAAATATTTAGGAGTTTAGAACCATGTCCAAGACTTATTTACAAATTTTTCAGGGGGAAAAAAAAAAAAGACTGTGTGTATACATTCATGTATGATGGCAAGACCAAACAAATCTGCTGAAAGCTAATAAGAGCAAACTAGGGGTTGAAGGGCATATAACCGATGACCATACCATTCTTTCTTTCAACTTTTCTGGGAGTGTGAAATTTTAGAAAGAAGTTGCTGGAGAAAGAGTGTGAGGCAGTGGGCAAGTGACTTCCCGCTCACCTGGACTCCTGTAGTCATCTCCTCCCTGCAACCACTCTCACCCTATGATTGCCAAAAGGATCACATGAAAAGTGGACTCAGATCCGGTCCCTCCTCTGCTCAGACCCTCCAGTGAGTCCCAGCCATTCAGAGGGGCCCAAAGGCCCTGCACGATCTGCCCCCTTCCCACCACCTGTTTGGCCCTCAGTCTCTACTCTATCCCTCTGTTCAGCCACACTGGCTTCCTCGATGTTCACCAAGCATGCCAGGTGCTCGCTCACCTCAGGGCCTTGGCAGGTGTGGAGACTTCGGGTGAGAAAGCTCTTCCCCCAGACCCCCGCACTGCTGGCTCCCTCCTCTCCTCATATTGTCGATGAGGTCACCCTGATAATCCTATCTAAACTTCACAATCGTCCCCCAAATACTCCTTCTGCATCCCTGATGTTTTCTCCAGAGCAGTTTGTGCTATCGAATATATTTCACACTTTACTGCTTTCTTTATTGTCTGACTTTCCCCCAAAGCTGAGAATGTAAGGTCTCCTGAAGACAAAATGTTTTGCTTTTTCTTCTCTGCTGTATCCATAACATCTACACGACAGCCACAACTCAGAGCCATGCACTGACCTACCATTTTACATCCACTTACTCCTCACAACAACAGAATGAGATAAGTATTATTTATAGCATAAATGCATATGCAGCATATACACAAAATAGGAATAATAACAGTGTCTAACTCAGAGTAATTGGTGAGGACTTAATGCTGTGAAGTGCTTAGCACACTGCCTGGCACAAAGTGAGTGCCCATTAAATGTCACTATTATATAATACCCACTGTACAGAGGAGGAAACTGAACCTCAGAGGGGTTAGTGACCTGCCCAAAACCACCTGGCTGAGAAGGGGGGGACCCCAGTTTGGAACCGATGTCAGTTTGATTCAAGTTGCTGCTTTTTAAACCACAATACTAAGACATCCCACGGTGTCTGGGAGAAAGGCAGTGGCAGGAAACAGAAACCAGCTCTGGGAATCCAGAATGCAGGGTTTAAGTCCCGCCTTAAAGGGCCAGGGTTTAAGTCTGGCCCAGACTCCACGTGTAACCTCAGCAATTCTCTTCTGCTCTCAAGACTTTAGTTTTCTAAATAGAAAGTTTTCAAGACTTTAGTTTTTGATAAACTGCAGGGAGTCATTTCCCCTCCCTGACATGGGGACAAAACAGTGTGAGAGTCAAAAGAGAAAGCTTACAGGAAAGCACTTCAGTAACTGAAATCCAACACTTCTCCATTCTAAGATCTGCAACTCTGGCAGACAACCGACCAAACACCAAAAGATTAACAATTCCAGGCTCTGCAAAGCAAATTTTAGGCATCCAAACTTGTAAAGAAAAGAAGTGTGGTTCCCTTAACCATTTGGCCTTTGCACACGCTCCTCCCTGTCCCTCAACATTATCCCTGTCCCTGTGCTGTCTGCTGACATTCTTCTCACCCTTCAGTTCCCAGCCCAGAGGTCTCCTCTGCCAGGAAGCTCTCCCTGAATGCTACTTCAGGTCAAGTGTCCAGTGGGCTACCTTATCCAAGCTCTGCCCACTCGGGTCATCACCTTGAAGGATGGGCCTGTCCTCACTTGGGCTGGCTTGATTCCTGCTGTTTCACCAGCACTGCCCAACACAAGGCCAATCACAGGGCAGACACTCAGAAAACACCAACTAAATGAAGTACCAGCTGGATTAATGGTGGTTCCCTGACCTAGCAAATCAGGTTAAATTTCCTTATTCTTTGCTCCCACAGGCCCCTCGCACGTATCATCTTCTCACAGTAGCCCGTATTTTAAATGTCTACTATGCCCTTCGGATCTCAGCTCAGGCAGCCGTCCTCCAGAGTCTAGACAGCTTTCCCGACCCCACGCCCCTGGGTCAGGAGGTCTCTCAGCTCTGGAGTTGGCACCATCCTGTCCGCTCTGGAGTGACAATGATGGATCATAAATGTGTCTCCCAGCCCAGCAAAAAAGCCAGCACGGCCTGTCTACTGAATGAATGGAAGAGCAAATATGGTGTATGTGTGGATTAATAAATAGACGGATGAATGTCCACTTTAGTTAAAATGACTCCTTTAGCCAGATTCCCATGTCACGACTCCAGACTTTGCCCGGAGCCACGCCCCTAACCTAGGCCTATTCCCCAGAGTACAAGTGGGACAAACGAATGACCTAAACAGATGAAAAAAGCACCCCTCACTTCCCAGGACGGGAGGGAAACTGAGGCACGAGGTGGTGTTTGAGGAATGAAGCCACACAAGGATGGTTTGGCAAATGACCCGGTCAAGTTTTTCCTCAGCGCTCCACAGGTCCTCTCAGTCCCGGCATGCCCCGCCCAAATCACTCCCGTTGCCAACACTATTGGCTCGTCTAGACGTCAATCTTCTCGCGCTCTTTTCCTCTATTGGCTAATATTCCCAAATCAAGCGCGGGCACTTTGTACCGCCCTTCACCCATGCCCGTTCTTACTATTGGGCTACTCGTATGCCCCTCTTCAAGGAACCCTCCCTATTGGCGTCAAGACTCTGCCGGTTCGGGCTGTGATTGGTTGTAAACAGAAGCCCATCTCCTGAGCAACCACCTGAGAAGGGTTAGAGAATGGAAAGGTTGGAGGGACGTGGGGTCAGACTCACGCTGAGCCGGCGGGAGGCAGATATAGGTCTTGAAGAACTCGCTTCGGCGGGCGGCCTCCTTAATGCGGTTGGCAAGCGGCTTGCTGACCTGCCGGATGCCCAAGTATAGCAGCTTCGCCATAGGGAACGCGCCCACCACCATCTTGGCGGTCGCAAGGGGAACACGCAACCTTGCTGACTGGGAGGGGCGCCTTAGATCGCTCCCTCCTCCCCCGCCCTCTCGTCGCCGCGCGTGCGTACGTACGTGCGTACGCCCCGAGGGAACCGCTGGGGCGGTCCATGACGTCACGGCGTAGACGCTGACGTTCCGACGTCCGTTCCTATGAATATGCAAATATACGGCGGAAGTGAGACTGTCAGAGGGTGGTACCGTTAAACGGTTGCTGTAGCCTATATGGGTTCCCACGCCCGCTTCGGCTGACGTCATCGCCTTCCTCCGTGACGTCGCGTACCTGCGCGGCTTCTCCAAAAGAGCAGTCTTAATTAGTCCTAGTTAGGGCTCAGGCATCCCAAATGCACCTTCTCTCTCAGTTTAGAGCTGTCACTGGTCGTGAGAAACTAGCCAGGTAACCTGTAGTGAGATCCCAGCTCTGCGGTGTACTTGCTGTGTATGGCGAATGACTTACCCTCTCTGAGTATCAGCATTCCCATCTACAGAATGGAATCATAAGAAGGCACATTCCTTATTAGATTGTTACGAGGTTTGCATGAGAATCTTGAAGATAAATACATAATGAGTGAACTATGTTAAGTGTTTAGAATGATGCGAATCACCCAACAAACAGCCCTTATAACTGCATAGGTATTAGCATTGTTATTGCTAACTTAAGCATGAGGGTTCATTTCATCTCCAGAAACAGCTGTTTCAACCCTTTCCCAAGTAACTGACAAACAGGCCTAAAAAGGGGCCAGGGGAGTGGCACGAGGCCCCTCGGCCAGGAGAGGTTGATAACCCAGCCTCTTGGCTAATAAACTTACCCGTTCTCAAGCAGGTCCACTTCCTCCGTTGGGGAGGAGGGTCCCTAGGGAGCTGGCTCAGGAAGGAGTTTAAAGAACATGGCCCAGACTGTCATCCCTTACCCAGCGGGGAGCAAAATCATGTAAACAAGGTCGTCTGAGAAAAATGCCTGGGTGATGGAGTGCTAATGGGTAATTGAGAGATTCTCGAAGAGGCAGAGGACGAGGGAAAGTCCAAGGAGCAGAGTTGTGTACAGGAGGACACAAACGTTCAGGTCACAGAGTCGGGGGAGCCAGGGCTTTCCTCGGCAACCGCTCGGACTCCCTGTGTGTCTTTTGTCACTTTCCTGGTCCTGATGGACTCCCATTTCTCCATCTGATATAATGGTGATACTGACATGTATGAACCCTGATGTTCTAAATTACTAAGAATGCCAAGACTCCGTGAAAACAACTCCTCTCCAGGATCCCTGTTGGACTGAAGGTGTGAAGGAGCTTGGGACCTATTCCAGATCCATCACCCACTCACTGGGAACCAACCACTCCCCCATTTTACAGACTGACCAACTGAGGCCAGAGACTTCACAAGGATTTATCCAGAGTTCCATGGGTAATCAGGAGAGAAACCCCTTGGGTTTCTTGAGTCCCAGCCTAGAGTCTTCTCCTTATCCTTAGGGGTGTTAGTCTGGGGTCCAAGAACCGACTTGGGAGAGGGGCTCAGGTTCCACTTGATGCATTTAGGAAACTTTTAAACTTGTACATGATTTTTTTGTGTATAATTCACTACTGTTTCCTCAGCTCCTAGAACAATTTCTGGCATACAGTAGGTGCTCAATACTTATTGAATGAATGGAAATGAGCATTTGGTGGAGGGGTAGTGTTCAGGCTTTCATCCGATTCCCCGAGGGGCCATGTTCAGAAAGTTTCTGGGTCCCTACATGTTCATCCTGGTAGCTGTACTGCAATGAGACAGGGTGGGAAAATTATAACACCCCCCCCCCCACCAACCGCTAGATCCCAGGCCTCCCTCTTTTCTTTCTCCCATAACACCAGAGCCCCGACTTCCTGCATCTCAGTGACGCAACCCTCCTCTTGCAAAAAAGTTGTCCTCGTTAAGTTCTTTTTTTTCCCCCGTCATTCCCCTCCTCCCTCCTCTTTCTTTCTCTCAGGAACCTCTCCTGGGAACTTTCGGGGCAAGTGTGTATTTATGCCCGTGTGTGTGTGTGTGTGTACAGGCTTCACATCTCCTTAGCCTGGAGCCTCGTACACACCCAGAGGGGTCAAGGCCTGTACAGAGCTGGGTGTTTCCTCCTCCTGCTCTCCAGTCTGGTTCTGGAAGGACAGCCATTCCTGGTTGACCCCTGAGGGCCAGGGGAGGGAGGGGAACGCCATTAGCCAGGGCAGCAGCCTTGGCCACTCTGGGGCGTGGGAACAGAGGCAGAGGCGGGGAGGGGAAAGGGAACCCAGGATGGTCTCAGCACTGACTCACCGGCTGTGTGACCTTGGGCTAATCACTTGGCCTCTCTGGTGAATAGCGCCTGGGATCATTCCCAGAGTTCCTTCTAATTCAGGTCCTCTGGTCACCCTTTTCCCAGGATGGGCAAGGGACTAGGGTTACACAATCCCACAGGACCTTGAATTTCTTCCATCATTGGATTCCTTCAAGAGAAATCCCAAAGCTGACACCGATCCTTGCTTGCTCCACCCTGGCCCGGGTCCAGCTGTCAGCATCTCCTGCCTGGGCTTCTGGCTTCCGCCTTTACTTCCCATATTCTGTTCCGCACTCAGCAGCCTGGGACTCCTGTTAACATTTAAGCCAATCCCAAATGTTCTTTGCTAAGAGCCCCTCGGTGGTTCCCATCTACCTTGGAATAAAAGGCAAGGTCCTCACATGGATTCACAATGCTCTGGGACATCGGCCCCTGTGCCTACCTGTCTCATCTCCATTCTTAATGTCCTCCCACACCTCTGCTCCCACCACACTGCTGTGTGTACTTGCTGGCCCTCGAAATGCAGGCGCTCTCTTACTAGGGCTTTCCACCTGTTGTCCCCTCTGCCTGAAGCCCTCTCCCATCTGACCCCTCGCCTCCTTCAGGTCTTTTCTCAAATGCCCCCTTCTCAGTGAACCCTCCCCACTCTCCTGATCTAGATCAGACTCCATATCACTCTCTGTCCTCTCAATTGGCTTTATCTTGCTCCATTACCCTTACCAATTCCATTTTTTTTTTTTGGCTGCACCACACAGCATATGGGTTCTTAGTTCACCAACCAGGGATTGAACCTGTGCTCCTTGCAGTGGAAGGGCAGAGTCTTAACCACTGGACTGCTAAGGAAGTCCTTTGATTCCAAATTTAATATTTATCTTTATTTACTCATTTACTGTGAGCTCCATGATGGCGGGGCCTGGACTGTCTTGGTCACTGTTTATACCGGCCAGCATAGGTATAAATAAATCTCTCTTGAATGAATGAATACCCTTCTCTTGTC
This sequence comes from Bubalus bubalis, assembly GCF_019923935.1. Lineage (NCBI taxonomy): Eukaryota > Metazoa > Chordata > Mammalia > Artiodactyla > Bovidae > Bubalus > Bubalus bubalis. The sequence continues at coordinate 52,679,196 of NC_059174.1, forward strand.
CTGAGCCCTGTTCCCAAGCCTATCCTGCTCCCTGCTTCTCCAGACAGTTGACCAATTGCCCTTTATTTGAGTTCTGACATGCTCCCTCCTCCTCCTCAGGCCTCACTTGGAGAAATCTGTTTATCTCCAAACTCTGAAATGTTCTGTCCTGCTCTCTCTCTACTCTATATGACCAGGGGCTTCCCAAAGACACAAGTGATTGTTCAATACTCCTTCCACTTTCCCCTTGAATCACAGACTTTTACTCCCTTGTTGGAAATAATCCTAACTTCTTTGTCTTTGCCTTCTGGAAACTTAATCTATCGGTCCCCTCCTCTAGGAAGCCCTTTCCATCCCCCAGACTGCAACAGAGGCCCTCTTGGGTTCCCCCAGCCCCTGGGCTCCCCTGTGTGAACCCTGCCCACTGTGGAGCATCACCCTCCCGGGATAGATCTGTCTCTTCCATTGGAATGGGAGCCGTGAAGACAGAGCCAGGGCTGCCATTTGTCACTGCCGGGTCACTAGCACCACCCAGCACAGGGCCTGGCACAGTTCTACTAAATTATCAGGGGGTCATGGCAGAGGATGACGGCTGATAAGTGACACATCAGCCTCACTGTTTTCCTATTTTCTTACATTTTATGAATAGTAACAGGGCCTTATTTACATACAATTTGCATACACTGGGCCAGAAGGAAAGGAGTGGGGGATTAGACCGGAGGAGTAGGGGCTCTGCAGGATTCAAGGTTCACTGTGCCGGCGGCAGCATCTTCAGCTGCACCTGGTCCCCCTGGGCAAGTGGAGCTACCACCCAGCCGGCTGCCATGGCCTTGGCCATGCTGTTCCTCTTGGAAGTGAGCGGGGTCTCCAGGGTGAGTGAGGCGTTGGCCATCTCCTGAGGCTTGTCACTGGCCAGAAAGCGGAGCAGGTGGTGCAGGGCCTTGGCCACGTCACTGCGGGCGCCCTCATTGACGAAGCAGTAGAGGATGGGATCAGCCACGCAGTTGAGGCTGGTGAAGGCCAGCGAGCTGTGATATGCCGAGAAGACACGCTCCTCGAAGCCACAGTCCCGGGGGCGGCGCAGGTAGACGGCGCTCCGCGAGAGCAGGAGCACGTGGTAGGGCGCGAAGCAGACCAGCACAATGGCGATGAGGCTGAGGGCCAGCCTCTTGATCTTGACCTTCTCCTGGCGCTCGGTGGACACGCTGCCCCGCACAGCCCGCAGGATGCCACGATACGATAGCAGCATGAGCGCCCAAGGGAAGAGGAAGCCCACGAAGACTCGGTAGAGGTTCATCCAGGCCACCCAGCCCTCCATGGGGAACTTCTCGAAGCAGAAGGTGTGGTTATAACGGTCGCGGAAGAGCTCATCATGGAACAAGGGTGCCGAGTTGGCGCCCAGCTCTGTGGCCCAGACCACGGAGCTCACGGCCACGGCTGTCTTGACACGGCGCAGGCGGGCGAACCGCAGCGGGTGGGCCACGGCCAGGTACCGGTCCACCGAGATGCAGCATAGGAAGGCGATGCTGATGTAGATGTTGGTGTAAAAGATGAACCCGAAGAGCTTACAAGAGCCAGGGCCGTGGATCCAGTTGTCGTGGTGCAGGAAGTAGTCCACCCACAGCGGCAGCGTGCAGATGTACAGCAGGTCAGCAATGCTGAGGTTCATCAGGTACACGCCCAACTCATTGCGTTGCCTCACCTGGCGGTAGGCGGCCCACAGGGCCAGGCAGTTGGTGGGCAGCCCCACGCCGATGACGAAGATGTAGAGGGAGGGCGGGAAGAGGTGGTCCACGCGGGAGTCCACGTGGCAGCCCTCCAATGTGCGGTTGCCCATCCTTGGCACTGGGTCTTTCGGGGTGCTTCCCCTGGCCCACGGGGGCTATGGGGCCACGGGGGGCGGGAGGCCATCAGGCCCCCCTGAGCCCCCTCCTTGGAGGCTCAGGGGAACATGGTGAGAGGCAGTTCACGGGGTTAGAGGATGAGGTGGACTGCGAATTGTAGGCCAGACTGGGCAGAGAAGGACAGAGGCTTCAGAGAGAAAAGTTGGAGGAGGGATAGAGTTACGACAGGAGGGAGGTTTGGGGGTGGCAGGATTAACAACAAGCTTTGTCAAGGAGGTTTTATAGACCCAACCAGAGCATAAATGGGAGAGTACTGGGGTAACACACGATTGACCAAGGGGAGTGTTTATATGGGAGATGAAGGCATCAGTGGGCAGTGGTGAAAGACAGAGATTTGTGGAGGATGTAGAAAGTTAAGCGTGGCTATGCTGAAGTAACAGTGAGGTGAAATGTACTAGAAGATGCAGGAAATGTATGGGGTAGTGTTGAGATAGGGCAGTTAACAGTTTGGAAGCGGAGGAGACTAGGCCAGATGGATGGGGGTGCTGACACCTGACACCTACTAGGACCCCAGTAAGAAATACGGAAATAAGGGAGGTAACCAAAGAGGCGAAGACTACAAAAAAAGGAGGGTGTCCTATGAGGGATGAAAGAGAGAGAAGACTCAGTCTGGGGAATGTGGGAAGGGTTTTAAAGAAACAGGAAGGTGGTGAGTAAGGGCTCTATCAGCACCGGGTTACCAATACCGGAAATTTAAAGGGACATGGGAGGGGCTCCAACTTGGTCCTGGTGGGGGCCAAGCAGTTAAGACGAGATGGCCCTGCTTCACAGTTCAAAGCTGACTGCCGTACCTGTAGGGAAAGAGAACTGTCGTGAGAGGTGTCAGGGACTTCCCTCTGCTCCCCACACCCTTTTGTAAGCTCCAGAGGGTAGGCACCTTAATGATGCTTAATCTAAGCAACAGATCACTGAAAACACAGATTTGAGATGTCAGTTATATTTTTTCCCTAATTGTTTCTTTAAAACTTTCTTCCATATAAAACTGGCACAAGTCTCATATCATGCTTTGGGAAATGCTGAACTAGTCTCACCTATCATATTATAGACATTGAGGCAGGGCCCAGGGAGGCTGGGTCACTCCCCTCAAGGATATACAGCAAGGCAGTGATGAAACCAGGCTAGAATCAGCTTCCTCCTCTTAACCCAGGGCCCTGAATTCTTGACAATGATGATGATGGTGGTGATAATAACAACTAAAGTTTTTTTGAGTCCTATTACATAGCAGACCTTGTCTTTAGCACTTAATGGATGTGAATTTTAAATTTTCAAGAACCTTATGAGGAAAGTACTGTTATTCCCCCTATTTGACAAACTGAGGCACAGAGAGGTTCAGAGACCTGTCCAAGGTCCTGATAACTGGAGCGGGGAAAATCTTGGCTCTCACCTCCTTTCTCCAGCCTGAACGTCCGTTGTCACCCAAGAATAATTGGACAGAAAGGGGCCCTGGGCTGACAGCCCATGGAAGCATAGCTGCAGGGGGCTGGGGCAGGGAAGTTATGAGAACTCAACTGGCCAAGGGGGAGCCGTGGGGGCAGTGCCAGGAGTGCCCTCCCTCGGAGACCACCCCCTTCATTGTCTCTTTCCACTTCCCTCTGACTTCCCTGAGTGAGAGTCTTGGGCCTGTCACCCCCTGGTCCTGGGGAGATCTTTAAGCACAGGGAAAAAGACAGTGTTGGACCAAGCCCTGGACCACTGTCAGCCCCCAAGAGGATGGGAGTGAAGTCCTGAAGTAGAGGCATCTTTAGAGGCCATTCCATCCAGTGGTTTGCATCAGTTTGTAGGCTGTGGAACCACTTTAAAAAAAAAACATATCTCAACAGGAAACCTCATCTAAGACAGAGAAAAGGGGAAGCTACTCTGTGTTCTAGATAAAAGGAGGTGGTGGGAGGAAGTCCACCTCTGAAGAGTCCCCAGGACACATTTTGAAAACCAGTGATGGAGTCAGTAGGACAAATGAGGAAACCGAGGGGCCAAAGAGGGGAAGGGATGAGACCCAAGGCATCCAGCAGGCCCACGGGAACCTCCCAGGTGCCTGAGCAGCATCTTCCCATGGGAGAGTGCTCTGGGCTCTCCCTAACCTCCACAGTAAATTATGTGCCCACACGTGTCTCTAAAACCCCGGCCGCTGCCCACTCTGCTCCACCAAGACCGCTGGCTTGGACCTTGCGGTTGAGCCTCCCCAAGGATTTCCTGCCTGCCACTCTGGCTTCCCTCCACTCACTCCCCACATGGCAGCCAGACAGGTTTCTCTAACATGTCAGTCAGCTCTTGTTATTAATCCTTCTCTGCTTGAAATCCTCCAATAAATTCCCCATGGACTTGGGACAAAATCCCAAGTCTTCCCCCCAGGTGACAAGGCACTGCCTGCCCAGCCTTTGCAGCCTAGCTGACTTTCCTGTTCACCTCTCCCTCCCCCACCTCAGCAGGCTCAAGGCTGGACCTTCTTTCCAGCCTCACCACCTCTGTCCTTCCTTCAGATCTACTTAGGACTAGCTCCTATATCTCCATCACTTCCTCAGGGCAGCCCTCTGTACCCACAGTCCTGCCCACCCACACCCACACACTCTGTGTGGAGGAATTACAGGAATCACAGAATCTCAAGATAGGGCTCTTCTTTTCTAGGAGGTTACATCCTATTTGAGTAGAACTTCAGTTCATCCAACATCTGAGCGCCTCCTCTGTGCCCCATATAGGACTGGACACTGGAGATAAATATAAATAAGACATGATTTCTGCCGTCGTAGATGGCTGGTGGGAGAGAGGTACACATGTCTGTCAGGTGCTTTTTGTTAGTTTATTCACAGCTGGAAAAGGTTGTTGTAAAAGTCAAGGCAAGAAAGAGGACTGAGTCAGGACGGAGGCAATGGCTATGAAGTTGACGTTAAAGGGATAGACTGAATAGATTGGGTACTTGGAAGTTCAAGAAGTGAGGGAAATCTGTCATTATTCAAGGAAATTTAGAAAAGGCACAAATGCAAAATGAAAATATGCTTATCCATAGTTCCAGTGCTTCCTTGGTGGCTCAATGGTTAAAAAAAAAAAAATCTGCTTGCCAACGTAGGAGACAAGGGTTCCATCCCTGGGTTGGGAAGATCCCCTGGGAAAGGAAATAGTAACCCACTCCAGTATTCTTGCCTGGGGGAAAACCCATGGACAGAGGAGCCTGGCGGGCTACAGTCCGTGGGGTCGCAAAAGAGTCAGACATGACTGAGCAAGAGTCAGACACGACAGAGCGACTAAACAACTCTCTTCACATCACCTTGCATCCTGTTTGTGTCTGCCTGTCTGTCTTGAGTGGATATCTCGGGAGGGCAGGGACTGTATATTGACTGCTGTAGCTCTCGCCAGCACTCAGGACAGGCCCAGCATACAGTAGGCACTCAATAAATGCCTTTGGCCGAGGGAACAGGCATTTGGTCAGCCCCTGCTCCCACACAGGCACCACCTCCTCTTGAGGCAGCAGCACCCCCCACTTCAAGCTCCAGCAAGTCCCTGCAGGGTCCCAGAGATAAAGAGATGAGGAAGGAAAGAGTGAAAAGGGCAGGCTCTCTCTGCTGCATAATTGACTTTGAAAGGTCAGGGCTGAGTCCCGCTTAGTAAGCCCTACCCCCTGTGGGGTCCTCCGGAAACAGAAGAGCTGCCCCCACCTCAGACTCACAGACACTCCTGGATCCTGTGGAGATGGGAGGGAGGGGGCTTGCTCCCGACTGGAACAGTACAATCCGGTCCCTCCCTTTGAACTGAACCACCCCTCCTCCAGCCCAGAACAAATCACTCAAAACACCTCTCTCTCTCTGCCCTGGGTCTCTTCTTCAGCCTGTAAGACCAAGGGAATTACTTCTCCTTCAGGAGCCTCAGTGGCACCCCACTCCAGTACTCTTGGCTGGAAAGTCCCATGGATGGAGGAGCCTGGTAGGCTGCAGTCCATGGGGTTGCTGAGGGTTGGACACGACTTAGCGACTTCACTTTCATTGTTCACTTTCCTGCATTGGAGAAGGAAATGGCAACCCACTCCAGTGTTCTTGCCTGGAGAATCCCAGGGACAGGGAAGCCTGGTGGGCTCCCATCTATGGGGTCGCACAGAGTCGGACACGACTGAAGTGACTTAGCAGCAGCAGCAGGAGCCTCAGTTTCTCCTTCTGCATGAAGGGGAGGTGGGACACAACTTTTATATCAGTTGCATCACAGATACAAAAATCTTTGGGACTTCCTGGTGGTCCAGTGGTTAAGGCTCCTGGCTTCCACTGCAGAGGGTGTGGGTTTGATCCCTGATTTGGGGAACTAGGATCCTGCATGCTGCATGGCATGGCCCCTCCCACCCCCCTCCCCCAAAAAAAAACACAGAAGAAAATATCAATTTGATACAAACTCTTACAGAAAATTGAAGAGGATGAAACATCTCCCAACTTATTCACAGGGAACTATATTCAATATCCTGTGAGAAATGAAATATTTCCTGCCGTATCAGTAAACGAGGATGTCAGTCACCAGCAAATGCGGCCACAATGGATGGTGAGCTGGTGAGCCTTGAGGGAACTCAGGAAGGAAAGAATACCTGCCATCTAGCAGCCATCAGACTGCAACCACTCCCCGTGGTGAGTCCCCCCCACCCCTAGAAAGCTCAGGATGTGAAAACACAGGATACTGGCCCCAGATAGCTGAGATGCCTATCAAAGGAATGATTTCACTGAGCCCAGACTCTGGCATCTTCCCATAATACATAGAAAAGCGCTAAATTCCTCAACTTGGGATATCTGGTTTTCTTTAATTGACAACAATCTTCCAATGTTCAGACTACCTGCCCTTTGTTGCAAAACATCTATATAACCTGGCTCCTTGGAGCATGTTTTCTCAGGGTGACTTGAGATGCTATCTCCCAGGCTTGAAGTCCTAAAAATTCCCACCCAGTAAAATGTAACTCTCAACTTTTAGGTCATGAATAATTTTTGGGGTGTGAATATTTTCTTAACTCCACATCCGTGACAAACCATAATGGAAAGAATATTTAAAAAACAAGAATGTGTATAACTGAGTCACTTTGCCGTGCAGCAGAGATTGGCACAACACTGTCAATCAACTACTGTTGTCGTTGTTCAGCTGCTAAGTTGTGTCCGGCCCTTGTGACCCCGTGGACTGCAGCACGCCAGGCTCCTCTGTCCTCTACCATCTCCTGGTGTTTGCTCACATTCATGTCCATTGAGTCAGTGATGCTATCTAACAGCGCCAAAATCAACTATACTTCGATTTAAAAAATGAAATTAATTGTAAAGAAAGAAACAAAATCCTTGGTAGAGGTGATATCATCTATAAATTGAGCCGTGTTTAAACAATTATTACTATTCCACAGGCACTGGGGAGCTGACATGAGAAATGAACCAGTTCATAATGGAAGGAGACAGTGAGAGCAGAGAAATTCCCTTTGTCCCACCCTCTCAAGAACCCCCCAGTTCTGCTGAGGCTGGGGTGGGTACACAGGCCGGAGACTGATTTCCTGCAGACAAAGGAAATGCACTTCCCATTGCTAATTTCCTCCAGGGGACACTCGCCCCTCCCTCCTCCGGTCCCTCTACTTCAACCCACCTGCTTCTTGGGGGATGCTAGGCGTGGGGGGAGGGGCATTCAGCCCTATCTTCTCCGCCACCTGAGATATGCCCAACATCAACCCCACCACATATAAAGATAGCGTGGAATGGCAGACTGTTAGAACTCCACAATGCAATAAGCCTATATGCCACAACTGGGGGCACAAAGTTATTTGACTCCTACCTGATACAGACGGGGAAACTGAGGCCCAGGGCCACAAGGCAGTTAGCTGTCTAAGTCACATGACGTGTCAAGGCTGCCTAGATCGCTAGTTCTTAACAAAAAAGAATGTTTTCTCTCTTCCCTCCCTGCACTCTTGTAATTTTTTCTCAAGTCTTTCTGGGGTTCTCAGCCCTCTTTGAGACTCTGCTGAAAAACCCACAGACTCTCTCACCACCAGAAGGCAAGTGATCTCGGGGGTCTTGCATGTCCCTCCACCACCTGACTCCCTTGCCCAGCACTCTCTCCCCCAACCCCACACCCCTGCTCCCTCCTGGTCCCTCCCAGAAGGCCAGGGAAGAGAGACAAGTTGGGAATGTGGAGCGATAGTGGGGCGACAGAAAGGACTGTCAGACCCCTGACCCCACTTTGCACAGTCTCAGCTGCTCAAGCCAGGCTCCAGGAGCAGCTTCTCAGTCCAGCAAGGCTGAAAGCTTGGGGGTGGGGGGTTGAAAGGGCAAGAGGGAGAGGTAATACAGCCCCTGCACCCACTCACCACCAGCCTTGTCCTAGAAGCCTCCAGGTCACCTCTCTCACTCCCCACTTCCCTCCTCTGAAGGCTCCTGCTCCCCTGTCAGCCCCCTGGGGACCAGTCAGCTCCGGTAGGTCTGCTCATTAGGGGAACGAAATGTGATCACAGAGCCTCGCTCCCCACCTGGCGCCTTGGCGGCTGGCCGGCGAGAACCGGGAACAGTCAAGCCACCGAGACCATTCCACTGGCCTCAGTTTCCCCATTTCTACCGAAGGGATCCCCATCCCCTCCACATATGTCCCCCACACCACCCAGAAGGGACACCAGGGAGGGTCCTTGACTCTACTCCTCTGATGTTCTAGATTCCCAAGGCTCTCAGATCCTCAGATTCTATTGTTAGTCCACGCTATGGTTTACTGTTCTATTATTATAACCTTTTAGAGCTTTACCTTCCTTCCATTCTATTATTATTATTATGGCGGCTTTCCACACCCCTACCCTTCTAGGTTTCCAATATCCCAGGAAATTCACATTCCAGGATTCTCAAGTTCTATTGTTAGAACGCTCTATGATTAAAAAAAAAAAATTGTACAACTTTCATAATCTATTATTAAACTCTCAGTGATCATTATCTTTGCTCAGCAAACATGAATCTGTATTTCCCCTTTCTTTTTTACAGATACGGTGAACCCCACTTCCTTTTTTCTCCATTTATCTCTTCCGGTTTTTTTTTTTTAACATTCCAGCAGCCTGAAGTTCTAAAGTTGTGCAGAATTGTAAAATACTAAGAATTCAATTTTGGCAGGGGGTGGGTAGTCACCACATTTACCTGGCCCCTAAATTCTCTCCTCCTGGTGGGGACACTAAGATCCCAGGATGCCTCTCTATACCTGGCCCAGAAACTTTGTCTCATCCCACCCCACTGGATCACATACTGGCTGAGGCTGAGTTATTATTTGTCTAGACACAAACCAAATTATAGGCCCTGTCCTGCAGGAGCAGTGGGCTTCATGGGGAGGGTCAGGAGACAGAGTCAGGGGGGAGTTAATCGCTGCCCCCTCTCCCCACTTCCCCTCTTCTCTTCCCTCCTTCTCTGAAATTCCACCCCTTCTACTCCAACCAACTCTTATCCCCTCTCCCTCTCCACCACCGTGGTTTTAGAAATATTTTCTCTCCTCTGCTTCTAAAAATGCTCCCTCCTGGGTTCCAGCTATTCACACTCACCCTGGCATTCTTCCCTGTTGTCTGTGAAGACCTCCTTCCCCACATTAATCTGAGGTAGTGGCAGCAAAAGAAGCCAGTACTTTGGATTTGGGCTTCAGTGGAACCGGAGTCCCAACCCAGCCTGAAACTGACTCACCTTGGGGACTTCTACACTTGGGCCTCAGTTTCCCCATCTCTGAAATGGGGGTTTGGTCTAGCTGGCTCTGACAGCACTTTTGAGCTCTCGACTGCGACCACTGAAAACTGCCAATATTCCAAAGCCCATCTTTTTGGACTGAAGGATTCAAATACCCCAAGACCTTTAACTTGAAGGTTTGAGCTCTCCCAATCCTCCTTTGGGATCATTCTCACATACTTGGGTCCTTTCATGCAAAGACTTCACATTCAAAACTGATGATACTCTAATTAAAAAATTAATTAAAAAAAAAAGAGTCCACATTCAAAACTTCTTGATGCTATGATTCCCAGAGTTTTGGAGCTCCCCCCGCCAAAAAAAAAAACCATCAATCTCTCTCATTTTCTCCTACTGAAGCACCGCCCAGAGAGGACAACCTCCCCATCCTCACCCAAAACCTGAAGTCAAGCTCAACCACAGAGACAGAGTTGGGGGGCCCTTGGTGAATTCTTCCCCCGTGGTTTAGCGGTAAAGAATCTGCCTGTAGTGCAGGAGAAGCAGATGTGGGTTTAATCCCTGGAGGGGAGGATCTCCTGGAGAAGAAAATGGCAACCCACTCCAGTATTCTTGCCTGGAAAATCCCATGAACAGTGGAGCCTGGCGGGCGGGGACAGTCCACGGGGTCGCAGAGTTGGCCACAACTGAGCTCGCAGGCACACACTGGTGAGTTCAGGAGAGGTGTGGCTGGTGGAGGGCCCTGGTGGGGGGTGATGAGGGGTGCGGCCCCCCTCATCTTCATCTCTGCCCTCCAGAAAATCCCCCAGCCCTCATCCCATCTAAGTATATATGACATTCATCCCACAGTCTATGCCTCACAGAAATTCCAGAGCTGTCCATCAGGGTGGTTGGGGGGGGGGGGGGGCGGGGGGCGGGGATGAAGCCGAGACAGGAAGGAGTTAATGGGTGACCCAGCCAAATCCTGGACTGGAGGAAGTTGAGGAGGAAGTTCACCCCCTCCCCCAGCCAGGAATTCCTGAAATTGGAGGGTGGGGTGGGTGCGACCTCCAGAGCACTGGGGTGACTCTGTTAAGGGGGAGCCCAGGTCACAGGGGTACTCAAACCACCTGCCCCAGGTGGTAATCCTATTGCCCCCTACCCGACTCCCAAGAAGACCCTCAGTCCAGGGGAAAGTTGGAGAAGGATGACGACGGAGTGAAGTTGCCAGAACCGGGTCTAAGATACGTGGAGACAGAGACAGAGGCATACAGAGAGATAGAGAGACAGGAAGGGAAAAGGCTAAGAGATGCCCAGAAACGGGGAGACGGAGGCAGAGAGATCCGTATAGACTGAGAGTTCATCAAGACCCAGGGATCCAGGCAAACGGAGTGAGAGAGAGAGACGGAGAGGCAGAGATAAAAGATATCGACACAGAGACACCGAGATGGCTAAGGAGAGACACGAGCAGAGGAAGAGGGACCGCAGATCCAGAGAGACATCAGAGACCGACAGAGAGATGGAGACAGACCCAGAGACACAGTCAGTCGCGGAGACGCAAGGAGAGCCAGCCCCAGAGAGGGGCGGGGACCGAGGCCACGCGGGAGACTGAGGCAGCGGACGGACGCGGGGACGCAAAGTCCGCGAGGGGCGCGGGGAGGAGCGGCCGCCGGCGGCCGCGGGACCTGCGCGGACCGGGGAGGAACCGGCGCCTACCTGCGCGTGGCGGCTGGACGGGGCGGGCGGCGCCTCTCCCTGCGGCTGGGGGATCCGGGCTCCGCGGCGGCGCAGGGACCCGGCGGCGACTCCTCCCGGCCCCGGGCCAGAGCCACCAGCTGAGGCCCCGCCCCGCCCGGACCGGGCCCGCCCCCGTTAACCCCTCCATTGTCGCTCCCCCTTAACCCCTTCACCCCACTAAAGCTTTCCAGCTCTGGAGAAACCTCACCTGCTGGTGAAACACCCCCGAGTCCTTCAACGTCCCCAGCGTGGAAGCCTCCATCTCATAAATTCCTTTGCTTACCCTCCCTCCAACCCCGCACTCCAACTAGATCAAGCCTTAAGCTATAGGGAGGTGGGGGACGGGGGTTTAGGGAGACCCCAGACCCAAGTCATTAACTTTTCGGTCATTGCACTCCCATCTCCCCAAGGGAGAGAATGAGGGGTCTGTTAGTTCCCCATTCCCATGGTCAGGGCCACCCCTGGAAGGAATCTCTCCTGGGGTTTCCAGCTCCAGCCCCGCCTCTTGGCCAGACTTAGGCTGGTGACCTCTGTGTGCCTCCGTTTCCTCTTCTGATGCTGTGGTCTCTCACAGTCCTTTTATCAAGAGGACGTCATACTATAAAGTCTGTAAAACATGACCCCCCCCCGCCCCCCTCCACGACCTTCTTTCTCCCTGCTTTATTTGCTTTTCCCCATAGAAAGTGTCCTAACAGTCTGTGTATTCCACTTTTTTGGGTTGTTTTTCTAAATATCTGCCTTCCCACTAGAAGGAGTGTCATTTTTCTGTTGGGTTACTTTACTACACGATACATGTGCAATACACGTTGTTTTCAAGGAGTAAATACATGAATGTTAAGCGCTGCAAAAATATTTGCTGATTTTTACGTTATCATCATGTCCTTCATAAACTGATCCATTCTTAGGCAAAGCACTTTGGACAGACCTGGGATGTAACACGCAAAAGTGACAACTAATAAAAAATAAAATAAATTTTTTTTAGAAAAAGTGACAGCTAGGACTTCCTTGGTGGTCCAATGGCTAAGACTCTGAGCTCCCAATGCAGGGAACCTGGGTTCGATCTCTGGTCAGGGAACTAGATCCCATACTCAGCAACTAAGATCTGGCACAGTGTGGGGGGAAAGAAAAAGTGACAGCTATCGGGCTTGCAAATTCTCTTTTGTTTATTATTCTTTTATTATAATTATAATAATTATTGGGGCTTCCTCAGTGGCTCAGCTGGTAAAGAACCCATCTGCCAATGCCAGAGATGCAAGAGACAAGGGTTCCATCCCTGGGTGGGGAAGATCCCCTGGAGAAGGAAATGGTAACCCACTCCAGTATTCTTGCCTGGAAAATGTCTTGGACAGGGGAGGCTGGCAGGCTACAGCCCATGGGGTCGCAGAATCAGACATGACTGAGTGCGCATGCACGAGCTCTCGCTCTCTCTCTCTCTCTCTCTTTCTCTCTCTCTCTCTCTCTCACACACACACAGTGATAATTATTATTTTGGCTGCTCTGGGTCTTCATTGTGGCATGAGGGCTTCTCTAGTTGAGGTGCGCTGACTTAGTTGCCTCATGACATGTGGGATCCTAGTTCCCTGACCAGGCATGGAACCTGCTTGCCCTGCATTGGAAGGCTGATTTTTAATAACTGGACCACCAGGGAAATCCCCGTTTATTTATTTTGAGAATAAAAATGCCGGGATCTTAAGGGAGAAGCCCAATAAGTTGTGACAAACAGATACACCCATGTGACTAAGCACCCAAATTAAAACATAAACATTTCCATCACCAGCGACCACTGTTTTGTTTGGTTTTTTGCTCCTTTCCAGGGCACTCACTCTCTACTTTACCCCCAGAGACACTCCATGCCTTTTTTTTTTTTTTTACTGGAAATGAGTGTTGCCTGTTCTAGAACTTCATAGAAATGAAATGAAACAGTTCTGTTCTGCTTCGTTTAAGGTAGCTATTATAATCACTCACTGTGTGGCCTTGGACAAGTGACTTCACCTCTCTGAACCATAGTACCCCTTTCCTCTCGGGGCTCTGGAGGCACATAGAAAGTAAGAGTTAACCAAGTACCCAAGTGACCTGCAATGCACACAGGAATAAAAGCTTTTTCATTCCACCCTCCCTCAAGGGGACAGGCAGAGAGACATACAGGTAAAGTTTACCAGCTTTCAGACAAGTCCTCCTGTCAGCTCCTTGGCCATCCCAAGGTCCTTCTGCAGAGAAACTTTGAGGTGCCCTGGTGGGTGAGGGTCCCCTTCTCTCATGGACACACCCTAAGTTTATGATGTGATTCAGTTAGGATCCTGGCAGGAAACAGGTAGCCATTCAGAAAGCTTGTGTGCTGAATAGCTTCAGTAGCACCAACTCTGCGACCCTGTGAGCTGTAACCTGGCAGACTCCTCTGTCCATGGGATTGCCATTCTCTTCTCCAGGGGATCTTCCTGATTCAGGGACTGAATCCAGGTCTCCCACACTGCAGGCAGGTTCTTTACCGTCTGAGCCACAAGAGGAGCTATAGCTCTCGATAGAGAACACAGCCACTGGCAAAACTGCAGGGATGCAGAGAGAGGCCTGGAAAATAAATACTCCAACCTCTTCCCCCACTACTGACCTTCAGATTTCCTGTCAGTGCTTGTAACGGGAAGAACCCAACCAATAGACTCTCATGCATGGAGTCCACACAGGGCACTCTCACAGTACCCAGAGCTGGAGGAGAAAGGCTGAGTGTGACCCCTTGGGTGCACTGTGGAGAATCACCTGCACGCAGTTCAGTTCAGTTCAGTCGCTCAGTCGTGTCCGACTATTTGGGAAACCATGGACTGAAGCACTCCAGGCCTCCCTATCCGTCACCAACTCCCGGAGCTTACCCAAACTCATGTCCATCAAGTCGGTGATGCCATCCAACCATCTCATCCACTGTCGTCCCCTTCTCCTCCAGCCTTCAATCTTTCCCGCACCTGCACTATTCTCCCAGAACTTTCTAGGCATATTTTTCCACGCAGGTCTGAAGCTGGGCACAAGGGGGCGCCAGAACACCAAGACCCAGGGAAAGGGATGCTTTGATGGAGCTGGACCACTTACTCCCTAGAACTTGGACAGTAGGGAAGGGTCAAAAAGCTGGAGGACAGGAAAGGAGACTTTGATCCCAGGAAAGGAGAGTTTGATCGAAAACCTAGGGGTCTGGAGTCGGGATATGATTGCTGGACTCTGCCTATCGAATGGGAGTTGTCTGGGTGGACAAGTTCAAAAGGGTGTACCAGCAGGGAAGGAACAGCATGTGCTGAAGCTCAGAGGCATGAAATGTCACAGGCAAGGGCAAGTACTGGCGATTCAAGTGGCTGGAGATAAGAGATGGGGACAGGAGAAGATGTTGGCTTAAAAAGGAAGATCAGAAACGAGGGGAAAACAAGGGTAGCTAACATTTAATGACCACTTACTACAGTCAAATTACCATTCTAAGCACTTTATGTGAATAACTCAGACTGGAAACTGCATCTCTGCCTCTCCTAGTTCTCCAGTTTGCTGATTGACCCAGCAGATCTTGGGACTTGTCAGTTTCCACAATTGAGTGAACCAATTCCTTATAATATATAAACCCCGCTGGCTCTGTTTCTCTGGGATTTTCTTTGACTGATATACTACTTCAAAACTGAAACTAGATGTTATCAAGCAGGATATCCTATCACTAATCTAAGGACTTCTTTAGTATATCGTCCCGTACCTCAAGTATGTTCAGCCCAGATGACAGAACTCATTGTACTTATTAGGGCTTGTTAACTAGCCAAAGACCAGAGAGAAAATATACTTATATATAAACAGCAGGTATAATTTGGAAATACTGTAGAAACAAAAGGGAATTTATAACCTTTTCTTCCTGAAAAAAAATCCATACATGTGATAAAACTGCACACACACACATACACACAAGAAGACGTATAAAACAGGTTAAATCTGAATAAGGTCTGTAGATTCACCAGGGCCAGTTTCCAGGTTTGACAGTGTAGAATAGTTGCACAAGATGTTACCACTGGGGGAGACTGGATGAAGGGTATAGAGGACCTCTCTGTACTATGTTGGCAACATCATCTGAGTCTATAGTTATTTCAGAATTGTTTAGGTAAAACCGCATACACACAGAGGTTTCTCAAAAAGTTAAACATAGAATTGCCATATGGCCCAGTAATTCTACGCCTAGGTATCTACCCAAGAGACATGAAAACATATGTCCAAATAACATCTTGTATGTGAATGTTTGGGCTTCCCAGGTGGTGGTAGCAGTAAAGACCACGCCTGCCAACACAGGAGATGTAAGAGACATGGGTTCAATCCCTGGGTCAAGAAGATCCCCTGGAGGAGGGCATAACAACTCCAGTATTCTTGCCTGGAGAATCCCATGGACAAAGGAGCCGTGTGGGCTACAGTCCACAGGGTCGCAAAAAGTCAAACGTAACTGAAGCGACTTAGCACGCATGCATTAATGTAAATATTTATCACAGCATTGTTCACAATAGCAGAAGATGGATACTACCCAAACTTTCATCATGTGTGGATGGCTAACACCAAACTATGAGTCATAGAAAAACGGTTGTGTTTTAAGCAATTAAGTTTTTTTTAACTCTCCTTTGAACTCTTTTTAAGAAAGTATTTTATTTTTAAATATTTGGCCACACTGGATATTAGTTGGAGCATGTAGTGTCTAATTCCCTGACCAGGTATCGAATCCAGGCCCCCACCATTGGAAACATAAAGTCCTAGCTACTAGACCACCAGGGAAGTCCTGCTAAAACATTAAACTTTGAAAAGCTTTGTTCTGAAACAATGGATACTGGGAATAGGGGTCTTCAAACTCCCAGAAACGTTGCTGACCCTGCCCTCTGATGTGTCACTCACCTTGACGTAAATAGGCTGAGGTGGCCGGTAACCTCCATCTCCTGCTCATGTGCTTCCCCACCTCCCTTCCTCTGAGAGAACTCCCCCCAATTCCATGAGGCTGGTGGGGCTGTCAGCCCCAGGCATCATACATTAACCCCTTCCTAAGCAAAGAGATGGGAAACAGATTGGTAAACAGTGGAAACAGTGTCAGACTTTATTTTTTGGGGCTCCAAAATCACTGCAGATGGTGACTGCAGCCATGAAATTAAAAGACGCTTACTCCTTGGAAGGAAAGTTATGACCAACCTAGATAGCATATTCAAAAGCAGAGACATTACTTTGCCAACAAAGGTCCGTCTAGTCAAGGCTATGGTTTTTCCTGTGGTCATGTATGGATGTGAGAGTTGGACTGTGAAGAAGGCTGAGCGCTGAAGAATTGATGCTTTTGAACTGTGGTGTTGGAGAAGACTCTTGAGAGTCCCTTGGACTGCAAGGAGATCCAACCAGTCCATTCTGAAGGAGATCAGCTCTGGGATTTCTTTGGAAGGAATGATGCTAAAGCTGAAACTCCAATACTTTGGCCACCTCATGCGAAGAGTTGACTCATTGGAGAAAACTCTGATGCTGGGAGGGATTGGGGGCAGGAGGAGAAGGGGATGACAGAGGATGAGATGGCTGGATGGCATCGCTGACTTGATGGACGTGAGTCTGAGCGAACTCCGGGAGTTGGTGATGGACAAGGAGGCCTGGCGTGCTGCGATTCATGGGGTCGCAAAGAGTCGGACACGACTGAGCGACTGAATGGAACTGAACTGAAGCAAAGAGATGAGCAAGTGACCCAGGCCTGGCCAATCACATGACCCTAGCCCTTAGGCCAGGGGTCCCCAACCTCTGGGATCTAGTGCCTGATGGTCTGAGGTGGAGCTGATGTAAAATAAAACACACAGTAAATGTAATGCATTTGAATCACCCCCAAACCATCCCCCTACCCTGGTCCATGGAAAAACTGTCTTCCACAAAGTCAGTCCCCTAGTGCCAAAAAGGTTAGGGACTGCTGCCCTAGGCCATGGAGACTGGGCACAGGATCCAAGCTGAGCCCATCTGATTCCTCTGGAGACAGGAACACTATGAGAGAAAGACTTCCTCTGGCTTTGCTATCATGTGGCCTGGCTGAATGCCTGCAGCCACGGTGTCTGTGTTCTCAAGTGTAAAAATAATCGGCTAACATTTCTAGAAGGCTTTTTATGTGTCAGGCCCTGTCCTAAGCTTTCTGCGGGTATTTAAGTCATTTTCACAGCACCCCTACGGGGCAGGTGCTAATATTAACTTCTATTTTATACACCAGGAGACTGAGGCCTTGAAAGGTTAAGAACCCGGCTCCAGGGGAGAAGCCAGATCCAAAAAGAGTTCATACTCTATGATTTAAAGCAAAAGTGGGCAAACTATCAGTACCACTGTGGACCAAATCATATCTACTGCCCATCTTTGTATGGCCCATGAGCTAAGATGGTTTCACACTTCTAAATACAATGAGACTAAAACAATAGTATCTCATGACACAGCAAAAATGTTGCGAAACTCAAGTTTCGGTATCCATAAATAGCTTTATTTGAACACTGCCAAGCTCATTCATTCACGTGTTGTCTGTGGTCACTTTCACACGGACAAGGTCAGAGTTACTTGGGACAGAGACTGAGTGGCTTCTAAAGTCTAAAATATTTACTAACTGGCTCTTTCTGGGAAGTTTGCTGACCTCTGATTTAAAGTTCAAAAATGGGTAAAACTGTTCTATGGTGTGAGAAGTAGGGTAGCGATTATTGAGGGGAGAGGGGAGCAATGACCAGGAAGGGACTCAAGGGGGTTTTCTGGGGGCTGGGGATGTTCTATGTCATCACCTGGGAGATGGTTGCATGGATGGGATCCGTTTGTTTTTGTACATTTATGTTGAGTGTACTTTTCTGAATGTAACGTATCAACACATCAATAAAAGGTTAAAGTTCAAAATTTGCTCAAGATTACAGATAAAAAATTGAGAAATCCCCAATGGGAGAAACCCAATCACCACAGTCCAGCTAGACCCCTCCTGGACTACTCAGATCCATGACCTGGCAATTGCTTCTTATCGTTTCTGCTGGATGAAATTAGGTTTCTGTCTCTTGTAATGCAGAACGCTCATACCTCATCCACCAGATCTCTATAGTGTCATCAGTCCACTTCTCTAAAAACTTTCCTTGCCTTATTTCAACCCTATGGTTCAAGTGAGGCTTCCATGTTTTTAATGATTCCATCTTCTGGCCACAATCATTGCTCCAGGACTGGTCAGCACCTAAGTGGAACTAACCAATCACAGTAGAGCAACCAACAGTCCAAGTTGATTGATTTGCAGATGGGCCAATCATAGCCCTTCTCTGGGGATATTTTTTTTTTTTTTTGGGCTTGGGGTTCAAGCTGTTGGGTGCCATCCTTCTGTTGCGTGGAGACCCAGAGAAAAATGCTGACTTGCAGAAGATCAGAGAAGGTATGGAATACCTTGATTGCCCTCAAACCCCTCATGGGCCCTGAAAGCCAGAGAGGACAACTGCTTTTCCTTGTTTGGGTATGTTGGCCACCTGAGTACTCCTTTGGCCTAAGTTAGAGCTAGCTTGGTTTCTGTCAAGCTTAAAGACCAATTAAGACCTAATAATGGTCTCTCATCACAAACACTGTAATACAAGCACACATACACATATACTTATAGACACACTCAATCTATGGATACTCCCATACACAGACCCTGACACTCCACCTCAGTGCACATGTTTTTATTTCTGGATGATATAAAATAATAAACTTAAAAAACACTCTGAACCAAACACTCTAATGGTTCCCCCAGATCAAAGTGACCCCTCTTCCCACCCTGATAAATAGAGACTTCTGTCTGTCAGTCCACCCACCCAACCCCATAACCCCCTTTACTATAGACATACTCTGGGTATATATTACTCTACTCGGCAATAGACATCTCCCGAAAATAGAATTGCAGCCTCACCACCTGACTCTACCTGGTCCCCATGTTCCTGGGAACCCCACCCTCCTCAGTTCAGACCACCCGCCACTGCAGCACGCTGGTGTCCTTGCCCCCTGTGGTCAGGGCCATGCTGTCATCCCACAAGAAGGCCACGTTTGTCACATGGCTGCTGTGTCCACCGTATTTGTGGCTGAGGGCCTGTGATAGGGAAAGAAGGAAAGAAAAGGAGGTCACCTGTCTTGTTCACTGCTGTATTCCCTGTGCCCAGGCGTATAGTAGGTACTCAATGAATATTTCTTGAGTTAACAGGATAAAAGAACCAAAGATTTCATAATGCAGATGCTCAGAGCTTTAGCACGACAGACTCAGAAATTTACCAAGTTTCGAGTTAAGAAAGGCCCTTGGGATCAAGTCACTGCCCTCTTTGTATAGATGGGAAACTGAGATCCAGAAAGGGTTGCTTGGTACCTCCACCCTGCCAGCCCCCACAGGGACTCACTCGAGGCTGACAGCAGGGGTAGCTGAACAGGTGGACTTTGCCAAAGTCATCAGCTGAAGCCAGCAACTTCCCATCATGGGAGCGGGCCACAGCATTGATGTCAGTACCATCCGCTCCCTCAGACCAGATCCCTGTGGACAAGATTGGGGGTGGGTGGTGATGGTAAGATGTCAGTTGGGGCCAGGAAACCCCAAGGCGAGCAGGCCCCAGCTGCAGCCTCCCTGCCTTCCTCTCATCTAGCCTGTCTCTAGCCAGGGATGAGAGTTGGAATAATCTTTTGGAAATATGTATCTGACCCTATCTTCCATCATTCAAAACCTTCTCATGGGGAATTCCCTGGTGATCCAGTGGTTAGGACTCCATGCTGTCACTGCAAAGGGCCTGAGTTCAAGCCCTGGTTGGGGAACAAAGATTCCATAAGCCACACAACGTGGCCAAAACAAAACAAAAACCCTTCCATGGTCCAGGCTTCTCACCATGACCCCTGTGCTCTGCCAAGCCCCTCACACTGCTCCCCTCACCAGTGCTTCTCTTGAACTCTGCAATGATTTAGCCATCCTGCCTTCTTGCATTTCTCCAAATAGCAAGCTTTGTCACCTCTGGGTTTTTACACATGGCTATTGGAGAAGGCAATGGCAACCCACTCCAGTACTCTTGCCTGGAAAATCCCATGGACAGAGGAGCCTGGTAGGCTGCAGTCCATGGGGTTGCAAAGAGTCGGACACGACTGAGCGACCTCACTTTCACTTTTCACTTTCATGCACTGGAGAAGGAAATGGCAACCCACTCCAGTATTCTTGCCTGGAGAATCCCAGGGATGGCGGAGCCTGGTGCGCTGCCGTCTGTGGGGTCACACAGAGTCGGACACGACTGAAGCAACTTAGTAGTAGTAGTATTATTCCCTTTGCCTAGAGACTGCTTTCCTTCTTCACCACACTGGAATGTAACTCCTCATCCTGCAGGGCCCAGTTTGGATGTCCCTTCCTCCAGGAAGTCCTCCCTGACTCCCTCCTAGACTGGGGCCAGATGTCCTCTCTGGAGTTCTTTGCCTCCACCTGATCTATTCTGGGTTGTCTGGGGACAGGTTTGTCTCGTCCACTGGATTGAGACCCACGATGGCAAGGCCAGGGCTGTCGTGGTCACCACTGTTTCTCGGCACTGCCCAGCTGTGCAGACAGGTACTCAGGGAGTATGTGTTGAGTACATTAATGCCTGAATGAACTCATGACTGGGACACAGGCCGTGCAAATCTCTCTGGGCCAGGCGCCACCCCTCATTTGTTCTCATTTCGTTACAGCTCCAAGGGACCTGAGCAGTCATCTCACCCTTCTCTTTCCTCTGACACAAACATGGCTGCTCACATGGGTAAAGGAATGAGTTTCCCAGCCTGGTAATAAGAGGCCGCAAAAACCACCAGTCAGGGCTATTTCTCAGAACTCCTGTCCTCAGCAAGACTCTGTCCATTCCACAACTTACCAAACACCCCAAACCCTAAGACACAAGTCGCTGTGGCCCATTCCACGTTCCTCACAGTTTCGGCAGTAGTGATCTGCTTACAGGTAGATGAATCCCCTGGGGCAGAAAATGGAGGAGAGATGTTCAGAGCATAAAGAACTAGTGACAACACACCCATTTCACAGACAGTCGACACTGAGGTCCGAGACAGAAGGTTAAGGTCCCAGGGCTTATTCTAAGTCTTCAGACTGGCTGAGAGGCCTAGATCCTGGATGGTGATGACACCCCAATGCCAGAGCAAGGGTATCTGCATAGAAACCTGTACCCAACCCATCCAACCAGGGAGGGGAGGAATTGGTTAAAAGCTGGGTCCACCAAGGAGGAAACCAGAAGTCAGGAGACCAGCCCAACAGATCAGCCCCTGAATACACCAGCCAGAGATGAGGGACTTGAGTGCCCTGGCTTTTCTGCCAGAACCCAGAGAAGGCTATGCAAATCGCACATGCGCAGTAGAGAGGCTGAAGGAGGCGTGCCTTTGGGTTTCAGCGAACTCACAGTACAGAATCTCGTAGTCCCCAGAGTTGGTGACAAAGCAGCTGCTGTCCTGGGCCCAATCCAGGTGGGTGATAAAACTGGAATGGCCCTGCGGGGGAGGGAAGGGGTGGGGTTAGAGCTGGAGCGGGCAGGATCCGCCCAGGATGGGGAGAAGGCTAAATACAGAGGTAGGGTGAAAACACAAGGGGTCTAGAGGAAGGATACACAAGCCTTTGGAGTGTGGGGCCAGACTACCACGGGCAGGGGCAGACCGTGATGGGCAGGGCTAGACAAAGAGGGCTTCGAACACAGGGGAGTTTAGAACAAGTGGGCCGAGCTAGACACAAAGGAGGCAGGCTTTGAATGCAAGGGGCTGGGCTATAACACAGAAGGTGTGTTTAGAATGTGAGGGGGCGGGGCTACACGAAGGGGCGGGCTTAGAATGTGAGGGGCGGGGCTACACAAAGGGCGGGCTTAAAACACAGGAGAGGGTAAATGTGTGTGTGCCCGGCTAAGACTCCTAGACGTAATCAGGGCAGTCAGTTGAGTGTTGAAGCTGTGCTCCCTTGAGGTAGAAAACTGGTTAATCCTGCACCCCCCGGACGGGGTGGCGGCGCGGGCTGGGGGCCACGGCCCACTCACCGAGCACTTGCCCAGGCGGCTGACCTTGCGGCCGCCTTGGTCCACCGTGTACACGTACACCAAGTTGTCGTGGGAGCCCACGGCCAGGTACGCCCCGTCTGGGGGAGGGGGAGGGGGCTATGAGGAAGCACCCAGGTTCTACCCCTCCTCTCTCAGATTCAGCACCCCCCACTATCCCAGACAACTCAGTAGTCCCGAGCTCCATCCCTACCACAGTCCTGGCCCCACCCCTAGGCCAGCGCCACACAGGCTCCAACCCTTCCTCCTGCCTGTAAATCAGCTTTTCTGTTCCCAGGCCCTGCCTCTCCAGCGTCCCCAGTTGCATTCCTTACCCGGAGAGAAGCTGACCACTGAGATCTGTTCATTCCCATCGGTATGGATGGCCACCAGGTCATGGGTCTCCGTGTCCAGCAGCAGCCATCTTTAAGGAGAAGGCGTGGTGGGGAGAGGAGGGGTGAGCTGATCTGGTAGAGAGGGGTGGCAATCTGTGGGGCCTTGAGGGAGGGACCACAGAAAGATGTGGGAGAAAGCAGACTCTCAAAGAGGAATGATGGGAGATCAAGTCCTGGCAACCAGTTGGGACCTAATTATCGTTCTCTGTAGGCTTTGGGGCAGTAGGGAAGGAGGGGGGAATCAAGGGATAGTTCCTGGGGGGAGCACAGAAGCCCACCCCAAATGCCCGTCAGTGTTACCTGCCAGTCACTGTGCCGACAGCCAGGACAGAGCCACTGGGGTGGAAGCCGGCAGAGCGGGCAGGATCCTGAGGAGGGAGAGAAGAAACGGGGCTGGAAGCTGGGGTCCCCATCCATCTGGCTCACCTTCCCGGCCTCGGAGCCTGCCTAAGGGCTCTCACTTCCCTCTGCTGCCCTCTGGTAACCCCCTGCCACAGACACTCAGAAAACATTCTCCTGCCCTTTAACATGTTGGCTCAAACAGAAAACATTCCTCCTCCTATCACTGTGGACTCTGGATCCTTTATCACTCCTGTTCGAAATTCCCACACTTTTATTTACCCAAGATGATCTCCTTAGGGACTTTTCTAGACATGAGATTGCTGGGATCAAGACTGTCCACATTTCTAAGACTTTTGATATATCGTGTCAATCTGCTT